>NC_069784.1:93597683-94843933 GCF_027406575.1 Nycticebus coucang | reverse complement strand
AATTAAAGCTCCGAGTCAAGGGTTGGAAGACAATTTTTCAGGCAAATGGAATTCAGAAGAAAAGAGGAGTTGCAATCTTATTTTCACATACATGTGGATTTAAAGCAACTAAAGTCAAAAAAGACAAAGATGGTCACTTTATATTGGTCAAGGGAAAAATACAACAAGAAGACATTTCAATTCTAAATATCTATGCACCCAATTTATATGCTCCCAGATTCTTGAAACAGACCTTACTCAGTCTGAGCAATATGATATCTGATAATACCATAATAACAGGGGACCTTAAAACTCCTCTTACAGAGCTGGACAGATCCTCTAAACAGAAATTAAACAAGGATATAAGAGACTTAAATGAGACCCTAGAACAAATGTGCTTGATAGACGCATATACAACACTCCATCCCAAAGATAAAGAATATACATTCTTCTCATCACCCCATGGAACATTCTCCAAAATTGATCATATCCTGGGACACAAAACAAATATCAACAGAATCAAAAGAATTGAAATTTTACCTTGTATCTTTTCAGACAATAAGGCACTAAAGGTGGAACTCAACTCAAAAATGCTCAACCCCACCCAAAGCCATGGAAATTAAACAATCTTCTGTTGAATAACAGATGGGTGCAGGAAGAAATAAAACAGGAAATCATTAACTTCCTTGAGCATAACAACAATGAAGACACAAGCTACCAAAACCTGTGGGATACTGCAAAAGCAGTTTTGAGAGGAAAATTCATCGCTTTAGATGCCTACATTCGAAAAACAGAAAGAGAGCACATCAACAATCTCACAAGAGATCTTATGGAATTGGAAAAAGAAGAACAATCTAAGCCTAAACTCAGTAGAAGAAAAGAAATATCCAAAATCAAATCAGAGATGAATGAAATTGAAAACAAAAGAATCATTCAGAAAATTAATGAAACAAGGAGTTGGTTTTTTGAAAAAATAAATAAAATAGATAAACCATTGGCCAGACTAACTAAAAATAGAAAAGTAAAATCTCTAGTAACCTCAATCAGAAATGATAAAGGGGAAATAACAACTGATCCCACAGAGACACGAGAGATCATCTCTGAATACTACCAGAAACTCTATGCCCAGAAATTTGACAATGTGAAAGAAATGGATCAATATTTGGAATCACACCCTCTCCCTAGACTCAGCCAGGAAGAAATAGAGCTCCTGAACAGACCAATTTCAAGCACTGCGATCAAAGAAACAATAAAAAAGCTTCCAACCAAAAAATGCCCTGGTCCAGATGGCTTCACTGCAGAATTCTATCAAACCTTCAAGGAAGAGCTTATTCCTGTACTGCAGAAATTATTCCAAAAAATTGAGGAAGAAGGAATCTTCCCCAACACATTCTATGAAGCAAACATCACCCTGATACCAAAACCAGGAAAAGACCCAAACAAAAAGGAGAATTTCAGACCAATCTCACTCATGAACATAGACACAAAAATTCTCAACAAAATCCTAGCCAATAGATTACAGCTTATCATCAAAAAAGTCATTCATCATGATCAAGTAGGCTTCATCCCAGGGATGCAAGGCTGGTTTAACATATGCAAGTCTATAAACGTTATCCACCATATTAACAGAGGCAAAAATAAAGATCACATGATCCTCTCAATAGATGCAGAAAAAGCATTTGATAAAATCCAGCATCCTTTTCTAATTAGAACACTGAAGAGTATAGGCATAGGTGGCACATTTCTAAAACTGATTGAAGCTATCTATGACAAACCCACAGCCAATATTTTACTGAATGGAGTCAAACTCAAAGCTTTTCCTCTTAGAACTGGAACCAGACAAGGTTGTCCTCTATCACCTTTACTATTCAACATAGTGCTGGAAGTTCTAGCCAATACAATTAGGCAAGACAAGGAAATAAAGGGAATCCAAATGGGAGCAGAGGAGGTCAAACTCTCCCTCTTTGCGGATGACATGATCTTATACTTAGAGAACCCCAAAGACTCAACCACAAGACTCCTAGAAGTCATCAAAAAATACAGTAATGTTTCAGGATATAAAATCAATGTCCACAAGTCAGTAACCTTTGTGTACACCAATAACAGTCAAGATGAGAAGCTAATTAAGGACACAACTCTCTTCACCATAGTCTCAAAGAAAATGAAATACCTAGGAATATACCTAACGAAGGAGGTGAACGGCCTCTATAAAGAAAACTATGAAATCCTCAGAAAGGAAATAGCAGAGGATATTAACAAATGGAAGAACATACCATGCTCATGGATGGGATGAATCAACATTGTTAAAATGTCTATACTTCCCAAAGCAATCTACCTATTCAATGCCATTCCTATCAAAATACCAATATCGTACTTTCAAGATTTGGAAAAAATGATTCTGCGTTTTGTATGGAACCGGAAAAAACCCCGTATAGCTAAGGCAGTTCTCTGTAACAAAAATAAAGCTGGGGGCATCAGCATACCAGATTTTAGTCTGTACTACAAAGCCATAGTGCTCAAGACAGCATGGTACTGGCACAAAAACAGAGACATAGACACTTGGAATCGAATTGAAAACCAAGAACTGAAACTGCCATCATACAACCACCTAATCTTCGATAAACCAAACAAGAACTTACCTTGGGGGAAAGACTCCCTATTCAATAAATGGTGTTGGGAGAACTGGATGTGTACATGTAAAAGACTGAAACTGGACCCACACCTTTCTCCACTCACAAAAATTGATTCAAGATGGATAAAGGACTTAAACTTAAGGCATGAAACAACAAAAATCCTCCAAGAAAGCATAGGAAAAACACTGGAAGATATTGGCCTGGGGAAAGACTTCATGAAGAAGACTGCCATGGCAATTGCAACAACAACAAAAATAAACAAATGGGACTTCATTAAACTGAAAAGCTTCTGTACAGCTAAGGAGACAATAACCAAAGCAAAGAGACAACCTACACAATGGGAAAGGATATTTGCGTATTTTCAATCAGACAAAAGCTTGATAACTAGGATCTATAAAGAACTCAAATTAATCCACATGAAAAAAGCCAACAATCCCTTATATCAATGGGCAAGAGACATGAATAGAACTTTCTCTAAAGATGACAGACGAATGGCTAATAAACACATGAAAAAATGTTCATCATCTCTATATATTAGAGAAATGCAAATCAAAACAACCCTGAAATATCATCTAACCCCAGTGAGAATGGCCCACATCACAAAATCTCAAAACTGCAGATGCTGGCATGGATGTGGAGAGAAGGGAACACTTTTACACTGCTGGTGGGACTGCAAACTAGTACAACCTTTCTGGAAGGAAGTATGGAGAAACCTAAAAGCACTCAAGCTAGACCTCCCATTTGATCCTGCAATCCCATTACTGGGCATCTACGCAGAAGGAAAGAAATCCTTTTATCATAAGGACACTTGTACTAGACTGTTTATTGCAGCTCAATTTACAATCGCCAAAATGTGGAAACAGCCGAAATGCCCACCAACCCAGGAATGGATTAACAAGCTGTGGTATATGTATACCATGGAATACTATTCAGCCATTAAAAAAAATGGAGACTTTACATCCTTCGTATTAACCTGGATAGACGTGGAAGACATTATTCTTAGTAAAGCATCACAAGAATGGAGAAGCATGAATCCTATGTACTCAATTTTGATATGAGGACAATTAATGACAATTATGGTTATGGGGGGGGAACAGAAAGAGGGAAGGAGGGAGGTGGGTGGGGCCTTGGTGTGTGTCACACTTTATGGGGGCAAGACATGATTGCAAGAGGGACTTTACCTAACAATTGCAATCAGTGTAACCTGGCTTATTGTACCCTCAATGAATCCCCCCCCAAAAAAGAAAGGTTAACTAACCTTGGCTATGTGACTTTAAAAAAAAAAAAAGCATTCAGCTTTTCAGCGTTGGGTATAATGTTAGCTTCGGGTCTGTAATATATGGCCTCTGTTATGCTGAGGTACATTCCTTCTATACGTACCATATTTTTCTGTATATAATGCACACCCAAATTTTTGGCCAAACTATTGGGGAAAAACTTATTTCTAATTTTTTAATTCAAATTTTTATTTGTTTATATTTAGGTACTTGTTTTGTATTATAAAGGAATTTTAGCATTTATTTTTAACATATTACAGTACAAGAAATTTTATGTAACAAATAATTACAAAACACAAGAACGTATACAAAGTAGAAAAAATTTTATGTACAGGTAACAAATAGTACTACCCAGGTATAAGGTGCATCCTTACTTTTCCCTCAAAACTTTGGGCAAAAAAGTGCACACTATATACAGCAAAATACAGTAATTTGTTGAGAGTTTTTATTATAAAAAGGATGTTCAATTTTATCAAATGCTTTTTCTGCATCTAGTGAGATGATATCATTTCTTTCATTTTTTTAATGTGGTATACCACATTTATTGATTTGCATATTTATCCTTGTATCGCACAGATAAATCTCATTTGATTGTGGTTTATAATCCATTTAATGTACTATTAAATTCACTTTGCTAGTGTTTTTGTTTGTTTGTTTTGTTTTGTTTGAGACAGACTCTCAAGCTGTTGCCCTGTGTGGAGTGCTGTAATATCACAGCTCAGAGCAACCTCAAACTCTTGGGCTTAAGTGATTCTCTTGCCTCAGCCTCCCAAGAAGTTGAGACTACAGGCACCCGCCATAACACCCAGCTATTTATTGGTTGTAGTTTTCATTGTTGTTGGGCAGGCCTGGGCTGGATTCAAACCTGCCAGCTCCAGTGTATGTGGCTGGTGCCCTAGCCACTGAGCTACAGGCGCTGAGCCTTTGGTAGTGTTTTGTTGAGGATTTTTGTATCTGTGTTCATAAAGAATATTGGCTTATAATTTTATTGTTTGGTAATGCTCTTGACTGGCATTGGTAATGCTGGCCTCATAAAATGAATTTGGTGGTTTTCTCTCCTCTTAAGTTTTTAGAAGACTTGGGAAGTGATTTCTATGAGTGCTTCTTTAAAATTCTAGTAGAATTTACAAGTGAAGCCATCTGGTCCTGCTCTTTTTTTTGCTGGGAGACTTTTGATTGCTGATGAGTCTTCTTCCTTGTTATTGGCCAGTTCAGATTTTTCTATTTCTTCATTTCTATTTCATGAAGAAATAGAAAGTACAACTTATTAAGTTGTATTTTTTTAAAAATTTACCCATTTTTTTCTAGGTGATCTAATTTTGGGGGTGTGTAATTGTTCACAGTGGTCTCTTATAATCCTTTATTTCTGTAGTACCAGTTGTAATGTATTGTCTTATGTCTAGTTTTTTTAGTATTTGATTTGATTCCTTTATCTTTATCTTTCACATATCTACTGTACATATTTATTGTGTTTAGAAGGCTTCTATAAAACAGCTTATCATGGCTCAGCACCTGTCGCTTACTGGTTAGGGCACCAGCCACATGCACCGGGCCTGGTGTGTTTGAATCCAGCCCGGGCCTGCTAAACAACAATGACAAAACAACAATAACAAAATACTTGGACATTATGGTGGGCACCTATTAGTCCCAGCTACTTGGGAGGCTGAAGCAAAAGAATCGCTTAAGCCCAGGAGTTTGAGGTTGCTATAAGCCGTGATACCAGAGCACTCTACCAAGGGTGACATAGTGAGACTCAAAAAAAAACAAGAAACAAAAAACAGCTTATCGTTATAACAAGCTATTTTAATCTAATAACAATTTTGATTGCATTCAAAAGCTCTGCTCTACTTCCCCACTCCTAATTTTATGCTTTTAATGTCACAATTTACAACTTTCTATTTTATGGATCCATTAGCAAATTCTTGTGGATATAATTAGTTTTAGTACCTTTGTCTTTTAACCTTATACTAGATTAATAAGTATTTACACACTACCATCACAGTATTAGAGTATAAATTTGATTATATATTTGTTTTTACCAGTGAGTTATACTTTCATATGTTTTCATGTTACTAATTAGCATCCCTTCACTTCAGTTTAAAAAATTCCCTTTTCATTTTTTGTAAGGCAGGTCTAGTGGTCATGAACTCCCTCAGCTTTTTTTTCACTTTTGTTATAGAAAGTCTCTGTCTATGCTTCATTTATAAAAGACAACTTTGCCAGGTAAACGCTTCTTGTTTGGCAGGGGGTTTGTTCAGCTCTTTGAATGTGTCATCTTCTACTCTTCTGGACTGCAAGGTTTTTGCTGAGAAATCTGCTGATAGATTTATAGAAATTCCCGTGTACATGTCAAGCGTCTTTTCTCTTGCTGCTCTGAAAATTTTTGTCTTTGATTTTTAACAGTTTGATTAAAATATGTCTCAGGGAAGTCTTTGAGAATATTTGAGCTTCATGTATCTGAATGTCTAAATCTCTTCCCAGACTTGAGGAGCTGTCAGCTGTAATTTCTTTACATAAACTTTCTGTCTCTGCCTTCTCCTTCTGAATATCCCATAATGAGCATAATCTCAACTTCAGAGGCATAAGCAACTACAGGCATAAGCATGTGATGAGGGCCAGTGTTGGAAGTCAAGGCTGACTGTGTACATGCACACTGATGTGAACAAGCAGTAGGTGCCTGCATGGTAGTGGGGCCTGGCAGTGGCATCAGCATCCGCTGTGTACACACACCCTTGCAGGATCAGCCATGGATGTACATGCAGCACAAGAAACTCGGGCTTGCTGCAGAGGCCCGGGTAATTTCCAAGCATGTGTACACAATAGGCATGCTGGGTCTGGGAATAGGGAACCCACAGTGGCACCAGCTGGGAAAACTCTGGGGAGGGGAGAAAGAGAAGGATAGCAGGTTAAGCAGTAGGAGTCTGCAAAGGCAAAAATCTGTGACTCCCGGAGGTGAAAGTTGCTGGCAGCCTTGTGGAGCAGACTTCTGAGGTCCATGATGGCAAACACCAATTAGGTCATCTTTGGGAGGGGCAGTCGGCATAGGCTATGAAGGTCTCCCATGTGGGAGTCACAGTAGCATCCACCACATGGCTGACAATGATAGTTTTCACCTTTCTTTGTTTTTAGTCAACTCCAGATGTTTCAGCATTTTTGGTCTCCCCAGAGACCTGAAATCAAAGTAGGTCCTTAGGGCAATTCCCCCAAAGTCTGAGGAAATCACCCTGCTCTCCTTTCCCACGTGAGAGGAACTTGTGTGCCCAGTTCCCTCTTGGCATTGAGCAGTGCCAACCTGGAGTTGGGATAATGCAGGCAAAATGAAATTATTCTTCCTACCGCTTTTGTGCAGTTATTCTTGGGTTTCTTGTTCCACCATGTTGCTGCAACTTCTCAAATGGATGCTCTCCAGAGCTATTTTTATTTGTGGATAACTGTCTAATTGTTAGTTTTTGTGGGAGAATGAAGCCAGGGATCTCTTTACTCCACCATCTTGCTGACATCATTCCTTGAAAACTAGTCTTTAACAGAAGATGATATCTTCTTTTAAAAGAAGCTAGAAGTGTTTAATCAAATGGTTACATTCAGGATCTTTCCCACTACAACCACTAAGAAAATGGACTACTGGAATTTTGGTCTAAGATGTGTCATGTTAAATAATATAAGGAGTGACCTTAGCTTTCATTTCAGTTGACTGAATTGTCAAAAGCTGTTTTGATTCGCTATTACTGAAAAAAACAGAAAACATTAATATTCTCTGCACAAAGACTAACCTACTCAAGACTTGCTATTTCATCAAATAAAGATCATTAGAAAATGAATCTGCCTTCATCAGAGCCAAAAATGCTTAATAGTGCTTCATTAAAATCTGCTAATGCTGGAACTCTTTTGAGAAATGGGATTCATAACAACAAGCCTTAGATAGCTGGAAGATCACACCATCAAAAATGGTCCTTATTTTGTCTAGTTTAAAAATAGTTTATTTAATGATAAGAAAACCTTTGCTTCTTTGGCTTCTGTCCTTTGCACAGTTTCCAATATGACAACAGGATATTGGAAACAGTAAAAAACACGTAACAGGAAAATGGCTAGCTCCCATTGGTTGGGGGAGGTGGGGGGCAAGAATTCCCAAGAACAAAAAGAGAGCTGACCTAACTCAATTCAGAACAATAGCACCATGATAGCAAATGAAGGGCTTCATGTGAACATCAGAGGGCTTTGCACAAACACAGCTGCTTTGGGGGTGCAATGCAAAATAACAGGTATGGAGAACCCCTGCAGGAAACACAAAGCTCATGACTATTTTTTTTCTATAAGGAAACATTTTTTTCTGCACATTCTTTGACACTTCTTCCTTATCTTCTACCTGGGTCCTCATCTTCACTCTAATAAAGTGGTTATAACCCCGTATGAGTAACAGATTTACTTATGCAGATTTTTAATTATCACACATAATGTATTCATTTGCCAGGGCTACGTTAACCAGCTTACATCTGGATAGTTTAAAGAACAGAAATTCATTTTTTCACAAGAAATAAAGCTCACAGTTCTGGAAGCTAAAAGTCCATGATTAAAGTTTTGATAAGTTTTATTTCTTCTTATGCCTTTTTCCTTGGTGTTTCCCGCCTTGCTCCGCCCTAATATAGTCATTCTCTGCACATGGGCACCACTGGCATCTCCCTGCATCCAAATTTCCTCTTCAAATAAGGACAGGGCTAGGGTCAGACCTGATTAGGATCTATCCTAATGGTCTCATGTTAACTCAGTCACCTGTTTCAAGGCCCTCCCTATCTCAGTCACATCCTGAGGTACTGGGGGTTGGGGCTTCAATACATGAATTTGATGAGGCAAACAGCTCATCACGTTTGCCCAATTCTCAATCACAGGGACTCAGAGTCAGTAGACCTGAGAAAGTACTCTGGAATCTCTACTTTTAAAACTACCACAGGGAAACTCAAATGCACTGGATTATATTCCAGGGTACTGTATTTTCTGATTTCTATGTACAGTCATTGAAGTGAGAGTCTGACTTAATGCATCTGTGTAATCCATTCATTTTATGGTACTTAGCACAGATGCTTAGGAGACAGTCTATTTTGTTTGCTCCTAATTATTACTCTCTACTCTCTTGTTTTTTCCCTTCTATTTATTCTCTATATTCTATTTATTATTGACATGAGTGTTTTGTTTCACACTCTCATACTGATCCAGGGACCATTATCTTCTCATCTCTGTAACTTTGATGAGGACCCACTTGGTTCCTGCCCCAGTACTTCTCTCTTCTCAACTCTATTTCCCTGCATGGCTCTGGGATCTAGACCACTCTTGGGAGAAATTTCAGGACTGAGTCATACTTCAGGTAAGTTGCCATCTAGGTAAACTTGCTGCTTTTCTCATTCCAGCCTTGTATCTCTGTCTTGATAACTGGGTTTCTGCCTTATTTTAGAGTCTAGATCCATATGCCACACACTAGTTCCACTAATTAGGTCTCTAGCTTATTAGTTGATCTCTAACTTCCTGCCTTATTAGCCTGCTCATTTCCCCAAGTATATGAACTTTTGTGCCTTGTTCTTGCCATCTTCCCAGCATCGTCAAAGTAAATAATCTAGATCAGGAAGCGGTGAACTTCTTTGGTTAAGGGTCAAATAGTAAATATTTTACCTTTGTCAGAAATGCAGGCTCTGTTAAAACTACTCAATTCTAACATTGTAGAGCACAACAGCCATAGGTGATATATAGATAACTGATTATGGCTGTGTTCCTATAAAACTGTATATACAAAAATAGGCAGCAGTTGGATTTGACCCAAAGGCTATAGTTTGCAACCTTGATCCAAATAGATACTTCTCCTAATACCATCACACTGGGAATTAGATTTCAAAGTGAGTTTTCAGGAAACACAAACATTCAGACCATAGCCAACTCCAAATAAAAGGTTTGAAAACTGCTGATCTAGACCAACTCTAACAAATAAGCCCAACTAAGATGTGAATAAGCTAAATAGCTTGTACTCAGTTGCAGAGTTGGAGCTAGGAACTTCTTCTCACAATTCCCCATACTGTATTCTGACACCACTTTCCAGTTGATGTTATAGGGCAGCAGCAGTGTTGCTGTATCAAAATATAGGGGTTCATTAAAGTGCTGCATGGAAGCAACTTGGAGACTCTTATACAGAGAGCAACATTCCTCCCCACAAATGGCTTTGTGGGTGTGTGATTTGGCAGTGGTACAGGGCCCCTATGCATAGAAAGGCACCACATTTTGTATAATGTTCTGCTGTCAACATCTTGAAATCTGTCATAATTTTTTAGCAAGGGGCCCTGAATTTTCATTTTTCACCGGGCCCTGCAAATTACGTAGCTCATCCTGCTCTTCACCCCCACACACTTATGCAACCCCTTTGTGCAGTAAATAAGACTCCAAAACAGAGAGTCAAGATCCCCTCTGACTTCATTATTTTAAGAAACAGCTCATAGACCTGACCCTCTACTTACAAGTTACAACAGTTTCCTAGAGCTGCTGGTTTATTTATGAGCTATACAAACATCTGTGCTTGATGGCCCAAGGCAACATTTGCAGTCAGCCAAGCAGGCCTTTGAAGTTTGCTTTCCTCCCTCTAGAATCAGCTTATGACATCTATGTCTACCTAAAACTCTTCCCCAGCCTACTGCTGCATGGGTTCACTACGTTTGTGCTCTCCACCCCATTTTTCTGCTGCATGACCCTCTCCCCCACATTAGCATTTGTCCCTTGTGTGCCAGATATTTTAGGTCACAGTAAATAAACTTATTTGTTTGCCTCCAACATCTCTTCCTAACAATAATACATTGATTTTGTTCAGATGCCCACCTCTTCCATATAGCCAAATAATTCAGAGGAGGCTGGCTTCATCCCAAAGCCTCAGGTTCGGTCCTAATTGAGCTAAGCCCATCATGAGACTTTGTTCTCCTGCAGAGTCCTTCAGTTCACCCTGCTTTCTTTCTATGTCCTGACCAAAGATCAGGAGAGTGTCTTACTTGCTTTCTGACCCAGTCAACTACAAGATTTTGCCACCATGCTTGAACCCAAACTGGAGCCCCGAACATTTCTAAGTATCTAGGCTATTGTCCAAAATACTAAGTAACTGAGACAAATTCCTTAAACCTTCATATAAACTCCATACCCTGACCCCCTCACTGATGACGTATTTAGAAAGAACACCCCTTTTTCTCTTACTGTCTGCTGCAGAGATTGCTACAGCACCCTGTAATTTTCCCTCATAAGCACTTTGGATTGATCACCTGGTGTTTGGTGCTTCTTTCTTTTGAATCTCAACTGGCCCCATCTTGGAGTTTGGAAACTCCCTTGTCACTGCTTTTGGGGTGATTCAAGCCATAGGTTCAGCAAAACAAAATCTCTCTGGCCCAGGAACTGCTTTAAGAAGATGTGTAGCACAGTCCAAGCCAGAGAATGTGAGTGGTGGGACAGAGTGTTCAGGGTGGGGCTGGGGTCTGAGAAACATTGCCTTGTTCTTAGAAATATAAGAAAAAAAAAAAAAGAAATATAAGAAAAAGATGCCCTCTTGTTTTTCTTCAATATGTGTGTTACTGTTCCTTAAAAACAAACATACCACCACACAGGTGGTACCTGTGGCTCAAAGGAGTAGGGCACCAGCCCCATATGCCGGAGGTGGCGGGTTTAAACCTGGCCCTGGCCAAAAATTGCAAAAAAAAAAACCAACAAAAAACTCTCAATCTCATTTTTATGTAGAGTGAGGATTTACTCAGCCAAAGTTTATGTTGATGTGGTTTTGAATAACTACCTAAAAAGTAAAATTTTCCCAGAAGAAAAATGTGTCAAATTCTTCAGAACTGTAAGAATTATATTTATATATTTCACAATTGCTTCAACATTTTAAAAATTTTTACAGACTCACAGGTTATTTTCGAAGCTTCACTAATCTACAAAATTAAATCTTGCAAGAGAATATCATTTCCTGATTTAAAAACAGGCAAAAGACTTCTCAGACTGGACAGACTTCTCACCAAAAGATAGACAGATGGCAAGTGAGCATATGAAAAGTCCTTCCACATCACATCTCTTTAGGGAAATGGAAATCAAAGCACTGAGATACCACTATACCCCTCTGAGAATGGGCAGAATCTAGACCATTGACTACAATACTGAGGGAGAGGAAGTAGGGCAATAGGAACTCTTACTGCCAGTGAGAAAGCAAAATTATATAGTCACTTTGGGTGACAGTTTGGCAGTTTCTTACAAAATTAAACATATTCCTACCACACAATCCAGTAATCACACTCCATGATATTTACCCAATGAAGTTGAAAAGTTATGTCTGCAAAAAAACCCTGCATACAGATGTTTACAGCATTGTCAAAAACTTGGTAGCAACCAAAATGTCCTTCAATAGATGCTATGGACTACGTTACCTCTACCACTACCACCACCACCCCTAAATTTACACAGTGGAAGCCTAATCCCAAATGCGACTGTGATTGGAATTAAAGGCATTAAGGGGTAATTAAAGTTAAATGAGGCACCAGGATGGGCACCCAATCTTCAAAGATCGGTGGCTTGCATGTAGAGAGAAGGCCATGCAAGGCCACAGTGAGAAAGTGGCTATCTGGAAGCCAAGAAGGAGTCTTTACCAGAAATTGAACCCAGCTGGCTTTTACCTTGATCCTGAACTTCTAGTTTTTTTAACTGTGAGAAAATAAATATCCATCGTTTAAGCCACTCAGCCTGTGGTATTTTGTTATGGCAACCCTAGCCAACTAAGACAGTAGGTGAATGGGTAAATAGACTATGGGACGTCAGACAATAGAATATTATGTAGTCTTAAAAAGAAATAAGCTATGAAGCCATGAAAGACCTGGAAGAAACTTAAATGCATATTACTCAATAAAAGAAGCTAACCTGAAACGCAACCATATCAATAATTACATTAAGTAAAAATGGACTGAACACTCCAATTAAAAGACAGAGTTTATTAGATTAGATAAATAAACAAAGCTAAGTATGTAGTAGTTAAATAAACAGATGCAAAAGGTAGAAAAGGTATACCATGTAAACATTAAGTATAATATGACTATGTCATATCAAACCACACAGACCTTAAGACAAGAAGTACCACTATAGATAAAGCGATTCAGTAATGATAAGGACAATTCATCAACAAGAATCAACAATACTATACATGTAATCACCTAGTAACAGAACCTCAAATATGTACATGAATCAAAATTGTCAAAAGTAAAAAAAAAAAAAAAATCAACAAATACACAACTGCAGTTGGAAATTTGAATACCCCCCTCTCACTACTTGAAGAACAAGTAGACAAAAAATCAGTAAACACATAGATTTGAGCAAAAGCATTGGATTTAACTGTTACTTGAAGATCACTGTACCAAATAAATGCAGAATATACATTCTGTTCGTATATACATGGATAAAATACCACAATACACAATGTGTCAAGCTAAAAAGTTTCAATAAATTTTAAATGATAAAAACCATGCAGAGTAATTTTTTGACTGCAAAAGAATGAAATTAGAAATATATAACATACTGTGTTGTTGGCTGTGCAGAAACTTTTTAGTTTGATCAGATCCCAGTAATGTATTTTTGGTGTTGCTTCAATTGCCCGGAGGGTCCTCCTCATAAAGTATTCTCCCAGGCCAATTTCTTCAAATGTTTCTCCTGCACTCTCTCCAAGAATCTTTATAGTTTCATGTCTTAAGTTTAAATCTTTTATACAGTGAAAGTCAATTTTTGTTAATGATGAAAGGTATGGATTCAGTTTCAATCTTCTACAAGTCACCGCCAATTCTCCCAGCACCATGTGTTATACAGATCTATGTGTTTATAATTTAATAAAAAAATAAATAATTGAAAAATAAATAAACAAATGAAAAATAAACATAGAATCTGACATATAAGAAGCACTCAAATGGTTTTTAAATAAAATGAAAATTATATTGACAGCAAAAAAGAAAAATATATAACAATAAAAAACTTAAAAAAATCTCAAATATTTGGAAATTAAGCCACATAGTTCTAACAAAAGGGCCAAAGATCATATAACAAAGAAAGTTAGAACATAATCTGAATAAAATAATAATGTAAATGTGTGAAATGCCTCTACAGTAGGTCTTAGAGTGCAATTTAAAAGTTTAAATGGCTATATTATAAGACATATAGATGGCTAAACAATGGTCTATGCTTCTATTTTAAGCTAGGGAAAAAAAGAGCAGACTAAAACCAAGATTAAAAATATAAAAATAAGACAAATATAAAAAAGGAAATCAACAAAAGGGAGACAAATAACACAAAAAGTCAAAATGGTGCTTGCTTCAGCAGCACACATACTAAAATTGGAACGATACAGAGATTAGCATGTCCTCTATGCAAGGATGACACACAAATTTGTGAAGCATTCCATATTAAAAAAAAATCACATGTAACCAATCAATTGAAAGTTGATTCCTTTAAAATATTAGTAAAGTTAATAAACCCATTTAAAGATTGATCAGAAAAGAGAGAAGATAGAATCATCAATATCACAAATAAAAGAGAAGACATCACTACCCATCTTACAGATATTATACAATTTTCTACCAACAAAGGGCCAAGGGAAGAGAAGGGAGGGGGAAGTCAGGGTGGAGGAAGAGTAATGGGTGGAGCCATACCTATGGTGCATCTAAATGCAGAATACAAATGTCTACATACAATAACTAAGAAAATGCCATGAAGGCTACGTTGAACACTTTGATGAGAATATTTCAGATTATATATGAAACCAGCACATTGTACCCCTTCATTGCACAAATGTACACAGCTATGATTTAACAATAAATAAATAAATAAACAAAGTCAATACCAAAAAAAAAATTCAACAAGCTAGATCAAGTGGAAAAATTCCTTGAAAAATACAAACAACCAAAGCTTGTTCACAAAAAGTCAAATGTCTTTAATAAATATTTTACCCATGAAAGAAACTAAGTTTATAATCAAAATACTTACCACAGGCCAGGCATGGTGGCTCACACCTATAATCGTAGCACACTGGTCCTGAATATTCATATATAAACAAATGGACTACTCTTATCTCACATTGTACATAAAAATTAACTCAAAATGGAAGATGGCCTAAATACAAAAGCTAAAACCATTAGAATATCTGTTAAAAACACAGAACAAGGGGTGGCGCCTGTGGCTCAGGAGGTAGGGCACCAGCCCCATATACTGAGGGTGGTGGGTTCAAACCTGGCCCCGGCCAAAATGCAACAAAAAAGTAGCTGGATGTTATGGTGGGTGCCTCTAGTCCCAGCTACTCGGGAGGCTGAGGCAAGAGAATCACCTAAGCCCAGGAGTTGGAGGTTGCTGTGAGCTGTGATGCCACAGCACTGTACTAAGGGCAAAAAAGTGAGGTCTGTCTCTTAAAAAAAAAAAACAAAAAACATAGAACAAGATCTTTGTAACTTGGGTTATGAAAATAGTCCTGAATATTCATACGTAAACAAATGGAGTACTCTTATCTCACATTGTACGTAAACATTAGCTCAAAATGGAAGATGACCTAAATATAAAAGCTAAAACAATTAGAATATCTGTTAAAAACATAGAACAAGATCTTTGTGACTTGGGTTGTGAAAATATTTTAAACAAGATGAAAAGCACTAACCATGAAAGAAAAAAACTGATAATTTAGGCTTACTCAAAATTAAACATTTTGCAGGTGGAGGGGGAGGAGACAAGATGGCTGACTGAAGCCAGCTTTCCACAGAGGCTCTCGTTCAGAAGGAGAGTTAAAGGACAAAAATTCAGCAAGTAACCTGGTGGATTTGAGCTGCACTAAGAGAGAAGGTTGTAGAACTCACGTCAACCCTGCTGAGGCAAGCTGCGACCACAAGGATACAAACAAAAGGGTGGAGCAGAAACCAGCTGAAAACAAGGCAGAACCATTTAGCCCCACCGCACCAGACAGGGCCCCAGTTTCTCAGGCCACAACACTGTACGGGCCCTCAACAAAGCCCCGGGGAAAAAAATCAGAGGGAGTAAAACAACCATGGGGCAGAATCAGCGGAAAAACTCTGGTAACATGAATAACAGAATAGATCAACCCCCCCAAGGAAAGATATGGCAGATGCAATTGAAGATCCCATTCATAAACAACTGGCTGAGATGTCAGAAATCGAATTCAGAATTTGGATTGTAGACAAGATTAACAAAGTGGAATTAGGAATTCGAGGAGAAATTCAAAAGTTGTCTCAAGAATTTAACGAATTTAAAGACAAAACCACCAAAGATTTAGACACACTGAAGCAAGAATTTGCAGCCCTCAAAGATATGAAAAATACAGTAGAATCCATCAGTAACAAAATGGAGCAAGCAGAAGAAAGGATTTCTGACATCGAAGATAAAGCCTTTGAACGCTCCCAAACTCTCAAAGAGGAAGAGAAATGGAGAGCAAAAACGGATCACTCACTCAGAGAGCTCTGGGATAATTCGAAGAAGGCGAATATCTGAATCATAGGAGTTCCAGAAACAGATGAAGTGGCCTCGCTGGGCACAGAGGCCCTTCTGCATGAAATTATGAAAAAGAATTTTCCAGACATACCTAGAGATTCTGAAATTCAGATAGCGGACAGCTTCAGAACCCCAGCACGACTCAACCCCAATAAGACATCCCCAAGGCATAGCATAATTAACTTCACTAAAGTTAATATGAAGAAGAAAATCCTCAAAGCTGCCAGGAGAAAGAAAACCATTACCTTCAAAGGGAAGAATATTAGAATGACTGCAGATCTCTCTGCTGAAACTTTTCAAGCCAGAAGAGGGTGGTTACCGACTTTTAATCTCCTAAAGCAAAATAACTTTCAACCCCGGATCTTGTATCCAGCTAAACTGAGTTTCATTTATGATAGAGAAATTAAATACTTTAATGACATTCATATGTTGAAGAAATTTGCAATAACCAAACCAGCTCTTCAGGATATTCTCAGACCTATCCTCCATAATGACCAAACCAATCCTATACCACAAAAGTAAACTCACTCAGAAACTTCGGATCAAACTCCAATTTCCACACTGGCGAAACGATTAAAAATGCCCACTGGACTTTTGAAAAACTCGATACCCAAAACTTCACCAGACTTATCAATATTCTCCATTAATGTGAACGGCTTAAACTGTCCTCTAAAGAGGCATAAGTTAGCTGACTGGATACAAAAACTCAGGCCAGATATCTGTTGCATACAAGAGTCACATCTTAACCTAAAAGACAAATGCAGACTCAGGGTGAAAGGATGGTCATCCATTTTTCAGGCAAATGGTAATCAGAAAAAAGCAGGTGTTGCAATTTTATTTGCAGATACAATAGGCTTTAAACCAACAAAAGTAAGGAAGGACAAGAACAGTCACTTCATATTTGTTAAGGGTAATACTCAATATGATGAGATCTCAATTATTAATATCTATGCACCCAACCAGAATGCACCTCAATTTATAAGAGAAACTCTAACAGACATGAGCAACTTGATTTCCTCCAGCTCCATAATCGTCGGAGATTTCAACACTCCTCTGGCAGTGTTGGATCGATCCTCCAACAAGAAGCTGAGCAAAGAAATCTTAGATTTAAACCTAACCATCCAACATTTGGATTTAGCAGACATCTACAGAACATTTCATCCCAACAAAACTAAATACACATACTTCTCATCAGCCCATGGAACTTACTCCAAATTCAATCACATCTGAGGTCACAAGTCTAACCTCAGTAAATTTAAAGGAATAGAAATTATTCCATGCATCTTCTCGGACCACCATGGAATAAAACTTGAGCTGAGTAACAACAGGAATCTGCATACTCAGACAAAAACATGGAAGTTAAATAACCTTATGCTGAATGATAGCGGGGTCAGAGATGAGATTAAGAAAGAAATCGCCAATTTTTTGGAACAAAACGACAATGAAGACATGAACTATCAGAACCTCTGGGAGATCGCAAAGGCAGTTCTAAGAGGGAAATTTATACAACTGCAAGCCTTCCT
Source organism: Nycticebus coucang (assembly GCF_027406575.1). NCBI lineage: Eukaryota > Metazoa > Chordata > Mammalia > Primates > Lorisidae > Nycticebus > Nycticebus coucang. The sequence goes on along the minus strand of NC_069784.1, from coordinate 94,825,996 downwards.
CAAGAGAACGGAAAGAGAGGAAGTTAACAACTTAATGGGACATCTCAAGCAACTGGAAAAGGAAGAATATTCCAACCCCAAACCCAGTAGAAGAAAAGAAATAACCAAAATTAGATCAGAATTAAATGAAATTGAAAACAAAAGAATAATACAACAGATCAATAAATTAAAAAGCTGGTTTTTCGAAAAGGTCAATAAAATAGATAAACATTTGGCCAACCTAATCAGGAAAAAAAGAGTAAAATCTCTAATCTCATCAATCAGAAAAAACAAAGACGAAATAACAACAGACTCCTCAGAAATCCAAAAAATCCTTAATGAATATTACAAGAAACTATACTCTCAGAAACATGAAAATCTGAAGGAAATTGACCAATACTTGGAAGCACGTCACCTTCCAAGACTTAGCCAGAATCAAGTGGAAATGTTGAACAGGCCCATATCAAGTTCGGAAATAGAATCAACCATACAAAACCTCCCTAAAAAGAAAAGCCCGGGACCAGATGGTTTCACGTCTGAATTCTACCAAACCTTTAAAGAGGAATTAGTACCTATATTACTTAACCTGTTCCAAAAGGTAGAAAAAGAAGGAAGACTACCCAACACGTTCTATGAAGCAAACATCACCCTGATCCCCAAACCAGGGAAAGACCCAACAAGAAAAGAAAATTATAGACCGATATCACTAATGAATATAGATGCAAAAATATTCAACATAATCCTAACAAACAGAATCCAGCAGCACATCACACAAATTATACATCATGACCAAGTCGGTTTTATCCCAGGATCTCAAGGCTGGATCAATATACGTAAATCTATAAATGTAATCCAGCACATAAACAAATTAAAAAACAAAGACCATATGATTCTCTCAATCGATGCAGAAAAAGCTTTTGATAATATCCAGCATCCCTTCATGATCAGAACACTTAAGAAAATCGGAATAGAAGGGACATTGCTTAAACTGATAGAGACCATCTACAGCAAACCCACAGCCAATATCATATTGAATGGAGTTAAATTGGAATCATTTCCACTCAGATCAGGAACCAGACAAGGCTGCCCATTGTCTCCATTGCTTTTTAACATTGTAATGGAAGTTTTAGCCACTGCAATTAGGGAAGAAAAGGCAATCAAGGGTATCCATATAGGGTCTGAAGAGATCAAACTTTCACTCTTCGCAGATGATATGATAGTATATCTGGAAAACACTAGGGACTCTACTACAAAATTCTTAGAAGTGATCAAGGAATACAGCAGCATCTCAGGTTACAAAATGAACCTTCATAAATCGGTAGCCTTTATATATACCAACAACAGTCAAGTTGAAAAAACAGTTAAGGACTCTATCCCATTCACAGTAGTGCCAAAGAAGATGAAATATTTGGGAATTTATCTAACAAAGGACGTGAAAGATCTCTATAAAGAGAACTATGAAACTCTAAGAAAAGAAATAGCTGAAAATATTAACAAATGGAAAAACATACCATGCTCATGCCTGGGAAGAATTTACATAGTTAAAATGTCTATACTACTCAAAGCAATATATAATTTCAATACAATCCCTATTAAAGCTCCACTGTCATACTTTAAAGATCTGGAAAAAACAATACTTCGTTTTATATGGAATCAGAAAAAACCTCAAATAGCCAAGACATTACTCAGAAATAAAAACAAAGTAGGAGGAATCACACTACCAGACCTCAGGCTATACTACAAATCAATAGTGATCAAAACAGCATGGTATTGGCACAAAAACAGAGAGGTAGATGTCTGGAATAGAATAGAGAATCAAGAGATGAATCCAGTTACTTACCGTTATTTAATCTTTGACAAGCCAATTAAAAACATTCAGTGGGGAAAAGATTCCCTATTTAACAAATGGTGCTGGGTGAACTGGCTGGCAACCTGTAAAAGACTGAAAGTGGACCCACACTTTTCACCATTAACTAAGATAGACTCTCACTGGATCAAAGATTTAAACTTAAGACAGGAAACTATAAAAATACTAGAGGAGAGTGCAGGGAAAACCCTTGAAGAAATTGGGATGGGCGAGTATTTTATGAGGAGGACTCCCCGGGCAATTGAAGCAGCTTCAAAAATACCCTCCTGGGACTTGATCAAACTAAAAAGCTTCTGCACAGCCAAGAACACAGTAAGTAAAGCAAGCAGACAGCCCTCAGAATGGGAGAAGATATTTGCAGGTTATGGCTCCGACAAAGGTTTAATAACCAGAATCCACAGAGAAATCAAACGCATTAGCAAGAATAGAACAAGGGATCCCATCACAGGCTGGGCAAGGGATTTGAAGAGAAACTTCTCTGAAGAAGACAGGCACACGGCCTTCAGACATATGAAAAAATGCTCATTATCTTTAATCATCAGAGAAATGCAAATCAAAACTACTTTGAGATATCATCTAACTCCAGTGAGATTAGCCTATATCACAAAATCCCAAGACCAGAGATGTTGGCGCTGATGTGAAGAAAAGGGAACACTTTTGCACTGCTGGTGGGAATGCAAATTAATACATTCCTTTTAGAAAAAGATATGGAGAACACTTAGAGATCTAAAAATAGATCTGCCATTCAATCCTGTAATTCCTCTACTGGGCATATACCCAGAAGACCAAAAATCACGTCATAACAAGGATATGTGTACCAGAATGTTTATTGCAGCCCAATTCATAATTGCTAAGTCATGGAAGAAGCCCAGGTGCCCATCTATCCACGAATGGATTAATAAATTGTGGTATATGTACACCATGGAATATTATGCAGCCTTAAAAAAAGACGGAGACTTTACCTCTTTCATGTTTACATGGATGGAGCTGGAACATATTCTTCTTAGTAAAGTATCTCAAGAATGGAAGAGAAAGTACCCAATGTACTCAGCCCTACTATGAGACTAATTTAGGGTTTTCACATGAAAGCTATAACCCAGTTACAACCTAAGAATAGGGGGAAGGGGGAAAGGGAGGGGAGGGAGGAGGGAGGTGGGTAGAGGGAAGGGGGTTGGTGGGATTACACCAGTGGTGCATCTTACAAGGGTATATGTGAAACTTGGTAAACGGTCTGTGAAGCTAGTGAATGATGCCCCATGATCATATCAATGTACACAGCTATGATTTAATAAAAATAAAAATAAAATAAAATAATAAATAAATAAATAAATGAAACAAAATTAAACATTTTTGCCCAGCAAAAGAATATCCTTAATATGAATATGTAAGCCATGGACTGAGGGTAAAAATAATTTTAATAAAATAATTTATCTGACAAAAGACATGTATCAAAATAATTAAGAATTTCTAAAATCAAGAATATATTAACTATACAAATGGGGAAATAGTTTGAAGACACCTGACAGAACAGGTATATGAATGGCCAGTAATTGCGGGAGAAGGGTCCCAACATCCTTAGTTATAAGAGAAATGCAAAATAAAACCACAATGAGACACCATTATATACTAATTACAAAGCTAAAGAGAGTTATACGGAGCAATTAGAACCCTCATACATTGGTATTGGCGCTGTAACATGGTATACCACCACTTTGGAGAACTCTTAAGTTAAACCACTCTGGAGAAATGTTAATTTAAATATAAATTTACTCTTTGACTCAGGAATGAAAGAAGGGAGAGAGAGAGAGAGAGAGAGATGTGTTTATAGCGAGCATCCTTTCCTAGTTGTCAAAAACTGAAAAAAAGGGAAAAAGAAGAGCAAGATGGCATCCGAGTAGCAGCTTCCCTGCAACTGGGCATGGTGAGTCTGAGGAGATAAGACTCCAGGCATCTCTGGCTGGTGGAATCTGCCTATAATCATCCCTTTGAGGATACAGGGAGTCAGCAAGGGACTTCTGGACCCCAAGAGGAGGATAAAACAGTGGAAAACTGGCAAGTGGCTGCATGTGTTCGATCGACCTAATCCCGACGGCAACCGTAAGTACAAACAGCAGTGAGACTGCAAACTGGAAATGCCCTACCTGTGAACTGTTTTGATGTTTTTGGACTTGGCACTCAGTTAAACTGCCTTGGGGAGAGCTTGAGCAGGAGTGCGGAGAACTTTGGGCATTGTCTAGGGCCCCAGACTGAGCTGCTGAGCCAGACGGAGCTAATAGTATTCGGCTGTGGACCGCAGAGAGCCATTGTGAGAGAACTGCCCCCGCAAGCTCCGCCCTCAGGGTCGAAGAGCAAGGATTAGGCGGGAGATAGTAACCTAGTGACTGAGTAGCCTAAAGGCAGGGACTGAGTTGCCTTATAGCCTTAACCCTCAGGGGCAGAGTGAGACCGGTTTTGGCACACTGGAGCCTCAGGCTGTTGCCCTGGGTAGAGTGCTATGGTGTCACAGCTCATAGCAACCTCAAACTCCTGGGCTTGGCACTGCCCAGACCTCCATAAGAGCTGCGCCGTGACCCCCAACACATGACCCACGCCCGCCAGGCCTCCACATGTTCTGATCAGGAACTGCGGGAGCCGTGCAACCCTGCATCTTCCCTCCTGTACCCTCCATGCCTCCACACCGGCCCACTTGTCTGGCCAAGGACACTGGTACGTGTGTGCCCTCCAGAGCCCTCCCTGCCTCTGCGCAGAGCCGTTCTCCTGGCCAGAGACTGATGGAGCCTTGGGCTCTCTGTGCCAAAGTCACTGGGCACCAGGCACTCCTAGAACCATGTGCACCACCTCCCGCCCTGTTGCTGGATCCAGGTGTGTCACACTCCAGAGCTGCTTCCACAACCAGAACTCCCTAGCTGGGGCAGCCCCAGAGGAACTACACAGGGTCACTCCCTACAAAGATCCAGCAACAAGAGAGTGATCCCACTGGGGTCTAATCTTGGAGAGACACCTCCCCAACTCTGAGGACAGCCAGAGGCAATGGTGAAAAACAATCATGAGGTGAAATCAACACAAAAACTCTGGCAATGTGAATAATTAGAGTAGATCAACTCCCCCAAGGATCAATGGGGCAGACTCAGCACAAGATCCCATGCACAGACAAATAGCTGAGATGTCAGAAATGGAATTTAGAATCTGGATAGCAAATGAGATCAAATTAGAATTCCAAGCAGTAACTCAAAAGATATCTCAAGAATTCAATGCATTCAAAGACCAAATGACCAAAGATTTTTACACATTAAAACAAGAAGTTGCAGTCCTCAAAGATCTGAGAAACACAGTAGAATCCCTCAGTAACAGAATGGAGCAAGCAAAAGAAAGGATTTCTGACATTGAAGACAAAGCTCTCGAATGCTCCCAAACTCTCAAAGAGGAAGAGAAATGGAGGGCAAAAACAGATCACTCTCTCAGAGAGTTCTGGGATGATTTGAAGAAAACCAATATTCCTCTTATAGGAATCCCCAAAAGCGACGAAGTGGCTTCACAAGGCACAGAGTCTCTTTTCCATAAGATTATGGAAGATCTCTTTCCAGACATGCCAAGAGATCCTGAAATTCAGATAGCAGACAGTTTCAGAACTCCAGCATGACTCAACCCAAATAAAACATCCCCTGGACACATCATAATCAATTTTACTAAAGTCAATATGAAGGAGAAAATTCTGAAAGTAGCCAGACAAAAGAAAACCATCACCTATAAGTGCAAGAATATTAGAATAACTGCAGATCTTTCTCCTGAAACCTTTCAAGCTAGAAGAGGATGGTCATCAACTTTTAATCTCCTAAAACAAAATAACTTTCAACCCAGGATCCTGTATCCAGCTAAACTGAGTTTCATTTATGATGTAGAAATTAAATACTTCAATGACATTCACATGTTGAAGAAATTTGCCATAACTAAACCAGCTCTCCAGGATATTCTCAGACCTATCCTCCATAAAGACCAGTGTAATCCTCCACCACAAAAGTAAACCCACCCAGAAAATTTTAATCAAATTCCAACTTCCACAGTCACAAAAGGATTAAAAATGTCCACCGGACTCTCGAAAGGCTTATCAATATTCTCAACTAATGTGAATGGTTTATATTGTCCTCTAAAGAGGCACAGGTTGGCTGACTGGATACAAAAACTCAAGTCAGATATCTGCTGCATACAAGAATTGCATCTTACATTAAAAGACAAATATAGACTCAAGGTGAAGGGATGGTCATCTATACTCCAGGCAAATGCAAAGCATAAAAAAGCAGGTATTGCAATCCTATTCACAGATGCAATAGGCTTTAAACCAACCAAAATAAGGAAGGATAAGGATGGACAGTTCATATTTGTTAAAGGTAATACTCAATATGATGAGATCTCAATCATTAATATATATGCACCCATCCAGAACGCACCTCAATGTATAAGAGAAACTCTAACAGACATGAGCAACTTGATTTCCTCCAGTTCCATAGTAGTTGGAGATTTTAACGCCCTTTTAGCAGTGCTGGATAGATCCTCCAAAAAGAAGCTAAGCAAAGAAATTTTAGATTTAACCTTAACCATTCCACATGTGGACATAACAGACATCTACAGAACATTTCATCCCCAAAAAACTGAATACACATTCTTCTCATCAGCGCACAGAACATACTCCAAAATCGACCACATCCTAGGCCACAAATCTAACCTCAGCAAATTAAAAAACAGAAATTATTCCTTGCACATTCTCAGACCATCATGGAATAAAAGTTGAACTCAATAACAACAGGAACCTGCATACCCATACAAAAACATGGAAGCTAAAAACCTTATGCTGAAGGATAGATGGGTTATAGATGAGATTAAGAAAGAAATCACCAAATTTTTGGAACAAAACAACAATTAAGACATCAATTGTCAGAACCTCTACGATACTACAAAGGCAGTCCTAAGAGGGAAATTTATAGCACTACAAGCCTTCCTCAAGAAAACGGAAAGAGAGGAAGTGAATAACTTAATGGGACATCTCAAGCCACTGGAGAAGTAAGAACACTCCAACCCCAAACCCAGCAAAAGAAAAGAAATAAGCAAAATCAGATCAGAATTAAATGAAATTGAAAACAAAAGAATCATACAACAGATCAATAAATCTAAAAGTTGGTTTTTTGAAAAGATCAATAAAATAGATAAACCTTTGGCCAACCTAACCAGGAAAAAAAGAGTAAAATCTCTAATTTCATCAATCAGAAATGGTAACAATGAAATAACAACAGACCCCTCAGAAATTCAAAAAATCCTTAACGAATACTACAAGAAACTCTACTCTCACAGATATGAAAATCTGAAAGAAATTGACCAATACCTGGAAGTACGCCACCTACCAAGACTTAGCCAGAATGAAGTGGAAATGTTGAACAGGCCTATACCAAGTTCTGAAATAGCATCAACTATACAAAATCTCCCTAAAAAGAAAAGCCCAGAACCAAATGGCTTTACGTCAGAATTCTACCAAACCTTTAAAGAAGAACTAGAACCTATATTACTAAACCTTTTCCAAAATATAGAAAAAGAAGGAATATTACCCAACACATTCTACAAAGCAAACATCACCTTGATCCCCAAACCAGGGAAAGACCCACCATGAAAATTATAGACCAATATCACTAATGAATATAGATGCTAAAATGCTCAATAAGATCCTAACAAACAGAACCCAACAACACATCAAAAAAATTACACACCACAACCAAGTGGGATTTATCCCAGGGTCTCAAGGCTGGCTCATACATAAATATACATAAATCTATAAATGTAATTCAGCACATAAACAAACTAAAAAATAAGGACCATATGATATTTCAATTGATGCAGAAAAAGCTTTTGATAATATCCAGCATCCCTTCATGATCAGAACACTTAAGAAAATTGGTATAGAAGGGACATTTCTTAAACTAATAGAGGCCATCTACAGTAAACCCACAGCTAATATCGTATTGAATGGAGTTACATTGAAATCATTTCCACTCAGATCAGGAACCAGGCAAGGTTGCCCATTGTCTCCATTGCTCTTTAACATTGTAATGGAAGTTTTAGCCATTGCAATTAGGGAAGAAAAGGCGATTAAGGGTATCCACATAGGGTCAGAAAAGATCAAACTTTCACTCTTTGTAGATGATATGATCATATATCTGTAAAACACTAGGGATTCTACTACAAAACTTTTAGAAGTGATCAAGGAATACAGCAATGTCTCAGGCTACAAAATCAACACTCATAAATCTGTAGCCTTTATATATACCAACAATAAACAATAAACAAAAAACACTCAAGGACTCTATTCCTTTCACAGTAGTGCCAAAGAAGATGAAATATTTGGGAGTATACCTAATAAAGGACGTGAAAGATCTCTATAAAGAGAACTATGAAACTTTAAGAAAAGAAATAGCTGAAGATGTTAACAAATGGAAAAACATACCATGCTCATGGCGGGGAAGAATCAACATTGTTAAAATGTCTATACTACCCAAAGCAATATATAATTTTAATGCAATTCCTATTAAAGCTCCATTGTCATATTTTAAAGATCTTGAAAAAAATAATACTTCGTTTTATGTGGAATCAGAAAAATCCTCGAATAGCCTAAACATTACTCAGCAATAAAAACATAGCAGGAGGAATCACGCTACCAGACCTGAGACTGTACAATAAATCGATAGTGATCAAAACAGCATGGTACTGGTACAAAAACAGAGAAGTAGATGTCTGGAACAGAATAGAGAACCAAGTGATGAATCCAGCTACTTACTGTTATTTAATATTTGACAAGCCAATTAAAAACATTCAGTGGGGAAAAGATTCCCTATTTAACAAATGGTGCTAGGTCAACTGGTTGGCAAGCTGTAGAAGATTGAAACTGGACCCACACCTTTCACCATTAACTAAGATAGAGTCTCATTTGATAAAAGATTTAAACTTAAAACATGAACTATAAAAATACTTGAAGAAAGTGCAGGGAAAACTTAAAGGAATCAGCCTGGGTGAATATTTTATGAGGAGGACGCCCCAGGCCATTGAAGCAGTATCAAAAATATACTACTGGCGGCACCTGTGGCTCAGTGAGTAGGGCACTGGCCCCATATGCTGAGGGTGGCAGGTTCAAACCCAGCCTCGGCCGAACTGCAACAAAAAAATAGCCAGGTGTTGTAGCGGGCGCCTGTGGTCCCAGCTGCTCGGGAGGCTGAGGCAAGAAAATCGCATAAGCCCAGGAGTTGGAGGTTGCTGTGAGCCGTGTGATGCCACGGCACTCTACCCGAGGGCGGTACAGTGAGACTCGGTCTCTACAAAAAAGAAAATAATAATAAATAAATAAAAATATACTACTGGGACCTGATCAAACTAAAAAGCTTCTGCACAGCCAAGAACATAGTAAGTAAAGCAAGCAGACAGCGCTCAGCATGGGAGAAAATATTTGCAGGTTATACCTCCGATAAAGGTCTAATAACCAGAATCCACAGAGGACTCAAACGTATTAGCAAGAAAAGAACACGTGATCCCATCTCAGGGTGGGCAAGGGACTTGAAGAAAACCTTCTCTAAAGAAGACAGATGCATGATCTACAAACACATGAAAAAAAGCTCATCATCCTTAATCATCAGAGAAATGCAAATCAAAACTACTCTGAGATATCACTTAACCCCAGTAAGAGTAGCCCACATAACAAAATCCCAAAACCAGAGATGTTGGCGTGGATGTGGAGAAAAGGGCACACTTCTACACTGCTGGTGGGAATGCACACTAATATGTTCCTTCTGGAAGGATGTTTGGAGAATACTTAGAGACCTAAAAATAGACCTGCCATTCGATCCTATAATTCCTTTACTAGGTTTATACCCAGAAGACCAAAAATCACAATATAACAAAGACATGTACCAGAATGTTTATTGTAGCCCAGTTGATAATTGTTAAGTCATGGAAGAAGCCCAAGTGCCCATCGACCCACGAATGGACTAGCAAATTGTGGTACATGTATACCATGGAATATTATGCAGCCTTAAAGAAAGATGGAGACTTTACCCTTTCATGTTTACATGGATGGAGCTGGAACATATTCTTCTTAGCAAAGTGTCTCAGGAATGGAAGAAAAAGTATCCAATGTACTCAGCCCTACTATGAAGCTAAATTATAGCTTTCACATGAAGGCTATAACCCAACTATAGCACAAGACTACAAGGGCCAAGGAAGGGGAAGGGAGGGGGGAGGTTAGGGTGGAGGGAGGGTCATGGGTGGGGCCACACCTATGGTGCATCTTAGAATGAGTACAGGCAAAACTTACTAAATGCAGAATACAAATGCCTACATACAGTAACTAAGAAAATGCCATGAAGGCTATGTTGAACAGTTTGATGAGAATATTTCAGATTGTATATCAAACCCGCACATTGTACCCCCTGATTGCAGCAATGTACACAGCTATGATTTAACAATAAAAAAAAAAACTGAAAAAAAAAATGTCCATTAACAGGAGCACGGAGAAGCATAGTACATTCATACAATTGAAAACTACTCATTAGTAAAAGGAACAAACTACTAATGCACCAAACGGAACACAATGAATTTCAAAACCATCAAATGAACAAATCTAGACATAGGAGGCTGCATGGTGTACATCATTTACACGAAATTCAAGAACCACAAAAGCTCATCTATGGTGGTAAAAATGAGAACAATGGTTGTTTCTTGGTGTGAGAAAGAATTGCCTGGCAAGGAGCCATGAGAACATATTCTGGGAAGATAGAAATGATTTATATCTTGTTTTGAATAGTGTTTATATAGTATATGAAATTGTCACAACTTAGCGAAAGAATACTTAATATCTATGCATTGTTTATGTTAATTATACCTTAAATTATATTACAGTTTATAAATTACATGTTATAGTTTAAGAATGTTAATTTTAAAAAAACCCATAGGATGTCTCTATTTTTTACTCAGAAGTTTGTTCTCATTTTGTTCTGATCTTCCTTTGACTTTGAAGATAAGGCATAACTCATTGTTCTCCAAATTCTCCATTAACCTCTCACCAAAATTATTACAAAACTGACTCAACCCAAAGCAATAATAGCATGACAAAAATGGTGTGTGAGATCATTATTTTTACATCTGTGTATAAGTGACTGAAATAAAGAAGGATGGAGAAAATGCTTTCATCAAATGTCCAGCATGTGCATACACAGTGTCTGTGTTCAGACACTGTTGAGATGCTGTCATTACACTATGTGGCGCCCTGGTTCTTTGGTGACTCCCAAAGAAGTCCTGTGTGATCTCCTCCTCTTGAATCTGAGCTGGCCCCGTGGCCAATTTTGACCAATAGAATAGAAGCAGCCATGGCAGCTTCTGCTTTTGCACTCTTGAAAGCCCTGAGCTGCCAACCAAGACATCTGGCTGCCCTGTTGGAGACACCACATGTAGAGGCCTTGGGGAGACACCATCTGGGGAGGGAGATGTCATGAGTGACATGGAGAGGAATGGAAGAATCCAAACAACAGGAAGAGCAATGACCCCAGCAGAGTCACTAGAACAGCTCCCACCATAGGAGACTCCCTAGTGGAGGCAGCAGACATGAAAGTAAGGAAACTGTCATGGACATTCAAGCTCTGGCAGACGTGATGTGGAGCAGAGAAGACAGGAGTCATCTCTGCTGTTCCCCATCTAAGGAAAAGAATATGATTCTCCTTAATATGATTCCAACTCACAGAATAGTAAGAAATAATAAAAGAATTGTTGTTTAAGCCAGTAAATTTGGGGGTACTCTATTATATAGCATTAGATCACTGAAAGACACCTAATAAGCTCTAGAGGGAAGCTAGGGCCAGGAGAAACAGGTAGGAGACAAAATGAGAAAGAGCAGAGGAGATGGAGGCAGATGCATCATGCTGAGGAAACACGAGGACGCCAGAAGCATAGAACTGTGCTGCAGATGACCTGCTTCACCCATATGATGCCTTTAGCCCACTATTCTAATGAGGGATAATATCGCTGGGTCAGAGTAGGGCACTAGAACAGCCTTAAAAGCTGTTTCTGCCAGTTTGATGAAAGCTAAGGCATAGTGACTTCTTTAAAAGTTACTTTTAGCCTACACTTCTGTATTGGGATTCTCCTTATGCTTTTCAGCTGAGGTTATAAAATTGCGATTGCTTTAAGTGGTCCCAAATGATTTTCTAGATGAGGAAGGTGTTCTTTAAAAAAAGATTATACATTAAGATAGCGCACTACTATTACTTTTATATACCTGAAACAAATTAAGCTGTAGCTTCGTCTGTGAAATTCTGCAAATGGCTCCAATCTACATCTGCTAGGCCAGCTGTACCATCTGTATGTGGTGCTATTTTGAGACCCACACTTCAGCGGCAAATGAAAGACACATGAAGCTTGCAGTGGCTGAGTTGTCTGGACCTGGCTGCTCTTAAGAAGCCAAAAAGTCTTCCAGAACTGACTGACTTACTAACCATAGTTGAAGTTGTAAGCACTAGCTGCCTTTTTTTTTTTTCTTTTGTCATTGCCTTCATTCCCTTACCTGCAAAATAATAATTTTAATGGTGCCTTCATTATAAGATTATTATGAGGATTAAATAAGTATGTAAAATATTTAAAATAATGACTGGCATGAAGTGAGCTCTCAATAATAAGTTTTTCTATCATGTAATTCCTATGTGCCCCATATTATCCATTCACTTATTCAACAAAAGCACCTTATCATTTTATGTTATGTTGAGTATCAGGCAGAATTCCAGTTACTTTGGATGATATGATGGTGCAAAAGACACTAGCTAACTTGAAAAAAAAAAAAGGCCTGCTTACATGTTTCAATTACTTTATATAATTTGGTATGGTTTGAAAAGATAATCAACACTGCTAAGCTTAATACTGCATATGATGGCTTACTTTCATTGTCTCTGAGTCAGAAATCCCATTTAATTAATAAAGCCTGAACTGCTAAGAAAATATTAAGAATCAAGATAAGTACTAAGGTACTAAAAAGAACCATTACATAATATCTTTTAAAAATATTTAAATTGAAAGTAAGAGAAACCAACACTGGTTCTTTCAAGTATAGAGAGAATTTATAGGAAAGCTATTGAGAGTTCACATCACTGGTGGGATGCTAGCAGACCAAACTTTGAATGTGAGCCCACACCAAAGGCAGTATTGAAGGGAAGAAGCAAGAAGCTTTGGAGGGGAACAGCTGCCCCTGCTGTCACTACAGGTACAATGTTCTGGGTAGGAAGGTTTAATTAACTAAGCCTTACTCCCAGGGAGATCCCAAATCCTGAAACCTAGGAGAGAAGGAGAGGGAAGATACACCCATTTTGGCTACTACAGTTAGGAGTAGTAACCTGTCTTCCATCAAGACTATTCCAGTGGTGTATTATCCCAAACAGGAGGGAAAGTTTGGAGAGTGCACAGCCAGCATTTTGATGTTAATCTTTTCCAAAAATGTGCTCACAGACACATCCAGAACATTTGACCAAATATCTGGGTATCCCTTGGCCCAGTCAAGTTGACACATAAAATTAACCATCACACTAGGTCATGCTGAGTTGCACAGTATTGATACTCTCTATTAGATCACAAATTTGATTCCAGTAAGCACATTCAAACAGGAATTAAAGTTGCCTCTGAGAAGATGTATTGTGGCCATTTATTTACTTACCATTCATCAAGCATCCACCGGAAGCATGTCATTATTATGGGAGTGAAAGATGGTGCAATAAAAAAAGGCCTAAAGAAAATGCCAATGAAAATGCCTTTGACCTTTTAATATTCATCAAATAAAAATAGAAAACTCACAGAATATTTTAAAATTTTAAAAATATGTAAACATTCTGTAGGTAAAATGAAATGTATATCATATGTGTGAAGTATAGAACCCTGGATTTTTGGATATAAATTTATTATACAAGTATTTTTTTATATAAGTAATATAAATTATTGAAAACATAGGAAGTACAAAATAGAACATAAAGAGAATTATTAAGGTTTCTTCTTTTAGTTATTCATATTTTACTTTCAAATACATGAAAAAAAATTAAGCATCTAACTGTCTCATACCCCAACCAAAGTTTATTTCTCTTTTTCATTTCTGAATCAGTTTACAGTTTAACAATAGATCAAAAATACTCATGCTGCCATTTCTTAGGGAAATTGAAGTACAATAAAAACTAGATAGAACAACTTTACAGAGACATATTATATACTAAAAATTATTTGCACTAATCTGTTTTCCCTTAAAGGGAAATAGTTTCATATATAAGCCACTTACTTCCTGAATTTGTATATTTCTCTTTTCCCATAGTAACATCCGAATGTAAATAACACAATCAAAAGTAACTTTCTTACAATTGACCAGATTCAAATCATGGTATGTTGACCTATCAAATGAAAACCATGTCAAATATTTAAGGGATTTTATAAATATACATTGCCTTCTGAGATTAAATGTAATCAATAACATAACCATCTTTCTATAATGGAAATTTAGAGTTTAGTATTAATTTGCTTAAGGCAGTTTCTCACAGAGGGAGGAGTTGAAACTTGTAAAATTCCATGGAAACAGGCTGTGCCTTAGTATTACTTAAGGCAATTATTCCTTGTCAACCTGCAACCAGGTGAATCCTGTTATTATTGTCTTCCAATATCACTTGGAAGCAGGCCCCAGGTTACTCAACACTCCTCCCCAATAAACATGCACCTTAGCCACAAAGCCTGAGCTACCAGGCAGGCTAGGGCCAGGTTTCCCCCAGCCCCATAACACCAGCAGGAAACACATGCTTTCTTTTTTTCATTTTATTTCAGATTAATAGGAGGGGACAAATGATTGGGTTATATTGTTTGCATTTATTAGGTAAAGTTCAAGATGAAGCTGAGCCCTTCAATGGGGGTGTGCTGTACCCCCTTACATTCTGCACATTGGGTGAGAGCTTACCACTGCCCTGCCCTTCTGCTCCCTTCCCTTTTCTTCCTCCCTTCCCCCCACTTGAATTTCATTGTGTTTTTCTCTCATGTGGGTGTGTAGTTGTTTAAATATTGGTTTCACATTACTTAGTCATGCAACTTAGAAATCCAACAATCCAAATATCCTTCTTTCAGAATAAAATGCCCAGTGCTAGCTCATATAAATGATGAAAATATATACTGGAAAGCAAAAGAAAAACATGCAGAAGGCATGCATATTCACAGAAAAAAGGAACTTTTTTTTCTGATGAAGGCAAGCTTCATTATGTATGAACGCACAAAGTTAGAATGTCAATGTTACTTAAAATTAATCCATTAAAAATTTAAATATCACAATTATAGATGTGTACTATCCAAAATTCTGGAAGGTATTCAAGCAGGGAACAGATATTATTTACTACTCATCTTTGGATATAACAGCACTGCTGAAACTGGAGCCCAGACAAGTACACATCACTTGCTCCTGTGTCTTAGGGAGAAGTGGACACCTTGATACAGGCATTATTACTATAGACCCATGAATGGACTAGCAGATTGTGGTACATGTATACCATGGAATATTATGCAGCCTTAAAGAAAGATGGAGACTTTACCTCTTTCATGTTTACATGGATGGAGCTGGAACATATTCTTCTTAGCAAAGTATCTCAGGAATGGAAGAAAAAGTATCCTTTGTACTCAGCTCTGCTATGAAGCTAAATTATAGCTTTCACATGAAGGCTATAACCCAACTATAGCACAAGACTATGGGGAAAGGGCCAAGGAAGGGGAAGGGAGTTGGGAGGTTTTGGTGGAGGGAGGGTAATGGGTGGAGCCACATCTACGGTGCATTTTAGAATGGGTACAGGCGAATCTTACTAAATGCAGAATACAAATGCCTACATACAGTAACTAAGAAAATGCCATGAAGGCTATGTCGAACAGTTTGATGAGAATATTTCAGATTGTATATGAAACCCACACATTGTACCCCTTGATTGCACTAATGTACACAGCTATGATTTAACAACGAAAAAAAAAAGGAAAATCTCTGAATGTACCCCTCTTCAACAGGTTGGAGGTAAGAGATAGGAGGCAAGATGGCCAATTAGAAACATCACTTATCAAAAAGTTCTGGCTGGAAAGTAGAATATTGGACTGAGGAGGGCAGAGAGCAGGTGCAGCTCAGGTGTGGATTGCAGGGACAACAGAGACATCTGGGGACCACAATGAGAAAAACTATGGAAGCTGACAAAGAAGATAGAAGTTTTCAGCAGGGACCAAACCCAGAAAGGCTCAGAATCCAGTGAAAGGTAAGGGGTTTTTCCCCTCCTCTACCTAAGTGCCTTCAGTGATTAGCAGACACCGGTTACACTGAAGGCGCTACCACCATCCACAAGCCCAGGTGTGATGACTAAATAGAATAGTGAGGTGAAGCAGTAAGCCCCGGGAGTTTGGGCATCCACGAGGGGCAGCCCACAGAGATCACAGTGCTGCTTCTCACACCTCGTGCCTCCTCTTCTATATTCCCTCTAGTCATGGCTATATTCCCTCTATTCATGGTTGACACTGGGGCCAGCTGGTAGCAACCTACCCCTTCCCACACTGCAAGCAGGAGAGTACTCTAAATTGAGGAGCTCTCAGGTGGCTGCTTCTCTACAGTGGACACATGTTCCCAGCCAAGCCTGCCATGGAGAGCAGGGCCATCAAGAGCCCCAAAGTTTAGGGCATTCATGAGCCCCATCTGGAGGGCCAGAGCTTACCACAAGCACTAAAGAACATTTCAGCAGCCCACTCTTCACACCAACTTGAATCAATGAATCAATGACAGCAGGAATAACACCACAGAGCTTTCCAAATCAACAAATAACAAGTGGCTGTTTAATACTCAGCGGGAGTGTGGCTCACGCCTGTAATCCTAGCACTCTGGGAGACAGAGGCAGCTAGACGACCTGAGCTCAGGAGTTCCAGAGCAGCCAGAGCAAAAGCAAGACCACATCTCTACCAAATTCAGAAAATCTAGCTGGGCATCATGCTGGGTGCCTGTAGTCTCAGCTACTCAGGAAACTGAGGCAAGAGGATCTCTTGAGCCCAATAGTTTGAGGTTGCTGTGAGCTGCAACACCAGGGTACTCTGTCCAGGGCAACAGAATGAGGCTCTGTTTCAAAACAACATCAAAACAAGTATCCCCCACCAACTCAAGATATTAAGGGGGACATAACTCATTACATTCTGTTTGGAAGAGGTGAATACGGAAGCTCAGAGGTAACCGAAGAGGCCTATCAACTCAAGACCAGCACTCCTCTCCTGGCAATGTCAGAGACTGATCTTCAGAGACTTGGAGAAAGGTCCACAAGCCAGGGCTAGCTAGCATCCCCAGGTCCTAATCCAGAGCCCAGATGAGAAGGAATCAGCAAAAAACTCAAGAAACATGAAAAATCAGAGCAAAAAGACACCCCCAAAAGAAAACAATAACCCTGAACCAACGGAAACCAACCAAAATAAGAATATTGTAATGACTTACGAAGAATTTTGAATATGAACCATAAGAAAGGTCAATGAAATTCAAAAGAAAATGGAAACTCACCACAAAGAAACCACAAGAACAATGCAGGAAATAAATGAAAAGTTCACTAAAGAAATCAAATTATTTTAAAAAGTCCAGCAGAATTTCTGGAAGTGAAAAATTCACACAAGGAAATACAAAACATAGTGAAAAGGCTTAAAATAAGCTGGTTCAGGAAGAAGAAAGAATCTCAGAGCTTGAATTAAACAAACCAATCAAAGAGAAAGAAAAGGAAGAAACAAAACCTAGAAGAAAAATGGGATTATGTGAAGAGGCCTAATATAAGAGTCACAGGCATCCCTGAGGGTGAATAAGAAAATACACAAGGTTGGAGAATACACCTACTTAGGAGAACTTCCCAGGGCTGCTAGAAACCTAAACATCTAGGTACTAGAAACTCAACAGACTCCTGGGAGATCCACACTTCTCACCACTCCCCCAAATTAATTCACAGCGGATAGCAGACTTAAACCTAACGCATGAAACTAGAAGAAGAAAACATAGGGAAAACTCTTATAGACATGGCCAAGGCAAATAATTTATGAAAAAGACCCCAAAGGCAATTACAGAAACAACAAAAATTAATATGAGACATGATTAAATTAAAAAGTTTCTGTATAGCCAAGGAAACAATCATAGTGTGAATAGACAACCTACCGAATGGAAGAAAATGTTTGCATGCTATACATCCAAGGAGGGGCTAATAATCAGAATCTACAAAGAGCTCCATCAAATCACCAAGAAAAAAATCAGCCCCATTAAAAAACATGGAGAAGGGCGGTGCCTGTGGCTCAAAGGAGTAGGGCGCTGGCCCCATATGCCGGAGATGGTGGGTTCAAACCCAGCCCCAGCCAAAAACTGCAAAAAAAAAAAAAAAAAAAAAATGGAGATAAGATATAAACTTTTCAAAAGAATAGAGACTAATGGCCAATAAACACATGAAAAAATGCTCAATGTCTCTAATCGTCACAGACATGCAAATCAAAATCACAATGAGATAATCACCTAATCCAGTGAGAATATCTTTTATCAAAAAGTCCTAACACAAATGGTGGTGTGGATGGGGAGAAAGGGAACACATATACACCGCTGATGGGACTGCAAACTAGTACAGCCAATATGGAAAGTACTAAGAAGATACCTCAAAGAACTACAAGTAGACCTACCATTTCACCCGGTGATCCCACTGATGGGTATTTACCCAAAGGAAAAAGCCATTTTACAAAAAAGACACATGTATTCAATGTTTCTAGCAGCACAATTCACAATCACAAAGATGTGAAACAACCCTAGTGCCCATCACACATGAATGGATTAATTAAAAAATGAATTAATACCTTTAGCAACAATCTGGATGAAATGGAGACTTCCAAGTATTCCAAGAATGGAAAAACAAAACACTACATGTACCTACTATTAAATTGGAACTAACCGATCAACCCATGTACACATATGATAGGGAAGCCCAATGGAAAGCAAGGGGAAGGGGGTTAGAGAGGAGATAAATTGATACCTAATGGATACAATGCACACTATCCAGGTGACTGGCACTTACAACTTCTACTTGAACTGTACAAAAGCAATTCATGAAACCAAAAACATTGGTATCCCCCATAACATTCCAAAATAAAAATATGAGAGATTTTAAGTATTCTTAACCACACAAAAGTATGTGAGGTAATGAATGTCAATTACTCCATTTAGCCATCCCACATGTATACACATACCAAACACAACATATACAAGTTTTATGCAATCAAAATATATAAAGTTTTGTTTTCAAATTCCTATCCCGAACACCCTGATTGAGCTTATGATCTAATGGAAGGCAGGCTATTAAAAAAAAAAGCTAAATAATTAAGTAAATATATGTTAAGTGATAAATGATACAGGAAAATGGAGAGGATCAGGAATTTTGAAGAAAAAAGTATGTTGGCAGTAGTAAAGGTTTTTAGAATATTTAATAGTGAAGGGAAAAGGAGGGAAGCCATATATAACTGAAGGAATTAGAAAGGTTGGAGAGGGTCTTTGGGGGGACCTCACCTAATGTGCATGATGCAGTGGTACATTTCAAAACTATTAAGAAATAATTGTGATGGATGTGTTACTTAGTTCAATTTAAACATTTCACATTGTATACTGAAGCAGTACCCTGAACCCCATAAATGCATCAATGTACAAAGTTATGATTTAATAAAAAATAAGAAAAAAATAAAATCATTTAAAGGTTTTTAAAAAATAAAAAGCTGAACGCCATTTGTCTTATTTTGAAAAGCTTCTGTTGATGTCTTTTTTTCTCTTGCTGATTTGCTTGAGTTCTTTGCAGATTCTAGTTATTAGGCCTTTCTTAATGAAATTGTTTGCCTTGAGAATTTCTGTGCACTCCCGTTAATCTCCTGAATGCTTTATGTTTGGTGTTGCACTGAACACACTAAAGTCAGTAACAAAATTATCAGGACTACTTTCTCACACACATTTATACCCCACATGTACCTCAACAAATGCAGGTTTATTTCTCTATAATAAGCCCTCAGAAAAGTTGTCCTTCTCTAGGCCAAGAACAATCTCTTTATAAAGCACACTCTACTCATTTGAACTGCAGTTATATAAGAAGAAATCACGTTATTGTAGAACTGCCTCAATCAATGACTTTGAGAAAGCTGAAGACGAATTATTTAAGAACAAGAGGCAAAGAAGTTTAATAATACTTTAGTCCTTATTCTTGGACATGTGACCGGAAAAATAAGCACAGGATGTGTTATAAACAAACATTTTAAAGATCCTTTTTAAGAACAATGCAAGTGATTAAACTACAGGATGAATGACAGAAGCTGCTAATTTAATGTTTCTATAATGGGAAATCTGAAACAGCATTTCTTATAAAATTATATACATGGGTCAAACATGTATATAATGTCTAAAAAAACCCCATTATTTTCTTTCAAATAAACTTAAGACAACAGACTTCAGAAAACCGGTAGATGCAAAATGTGAGATAAACGTAAATATAATGAATAAAATCCACGAGTGGAAAAAAGTTAGTACATCATTCCATGTAATTAAAACATGCATATATAAGAATGTTTCATCTCTACACTAGGATCTACAGATTGAAATCTAAACAAACTTGATTCGTCTTTTAAAATTACACTACACGGTATTTAGGCAACATCTAGCATCGCCACACCACAAAGCTACAGAAATCACACCAAAGATTCTGAGCCTTGGCACTACTGACATCTGAGTGGGATAATTCTCTGCTGCAAGGACTGTTCTGTGCAATGCAGCATGTTTAGCATCCTTGGCCTCTTCCCATTGGTCATCAGTAGTATTCCTCCTTGTACCGAGTTGACAAAAATGTTTCGAGACATTGTCAAATGTCCACTGGTATAGGGCCCTTTGTGTGTGTGTGTGTGGGGGGGGGGTATTGCTCCAATTGAGAACCACTGCATTAGCCAACTGGTATCTCAAACATCTCTGTGTAAGTAGCTGCCACATTTTTCTCAACATCTCATCATTTTCTAATTGTCTGAAATCTAACTAAAACAGAGGTTACTCTGGAGAAAATGGTTACTATTATCATTACCTACCAACTTTGCCATTACATGTAAAAAATAAGAAATTGAAGGACGGTTATGTACAGCTGTTACTGATAATTGACATTGTGAAATACATGCTAAAATAAGTGTTCACAGATCCAAATCCGTAAGATACAGCAATTGAAATGAGTCTTCAGCAGTATGGAAATATTAGATACTCTATACAAGTATACAACTACATTGTTTTGCATTTAGTCTGAATTTTTCTTAACAGAAATTAAGAGGAATATAAACATGGTTCACAGTACTCATTCTAAAAAGTCTGATCTGGGAGTATGTTTTTTTGCTTTTAGCAATTGTCTAAATATGATTGCTAAAATTAATTTATAGTCCCTGAATCACTGTAAGATGAACAGCAGAGATGAGCATAAAATTATATAAAAAGGATTTGGACCCACATTAAACATTAAGCGTTAACTGAAAGTGGACTATACTTTTTTCTAAACATTTTCATGTGTTAATGCAATTGTTTAAATCCAGACACAATAAGCAAATACAAAACAGAATGCAAGACTCTCAATGTCTAGTTTATAGTTTAAAAAGAATCTCTTTATTAAATTGTTACAGTAGGATACATTTTTTCAAAATACTAGTACAAAAAATTCTAGGAGGATTATCACTAAAATGTAATCAATGATTTTACTTTTGCTTTATTTTTGCTTCTCTGAATGCTTGAAATTTTTTTCTATAATGAATTGTACATTTTTAAAATTGTAAGCAAATTATTTTTCACTAGTTTTTCCTATCAATTTGATCACAGTTTATACCCTAATTAGCCAGATTGTTGGGCGACTGCTAACATTAATCTTGTTACCTGGATTTTATTTCAAACTATCCTGAATTTTTACTATACTAATTTTTGTCCGAAACATTTTCCCTTAACCAGAGTTAAAATGTGGTAACTTGGTAAATCTGATTTTAGATGAAAACTATGCATAAAAATCCAACTGTCTTATGATTAGATCTTCAAGTTATGTGGTGAATACTCTATGCAGTGTGAGACAAACTACAGCTCTTACCTTTTAATTTCCTATCAAATTCCTTTTTGAAAGGGTAAACATAAATGTTTTTAATTTGGCAAGTTTATTTTAATTATTGTGGAATTTTGACAATTCCGGCAATGGTAAAGCTAAATTTTATCTACCATCCAACGAAAAGAAAGAAACATTCTAAGATTTTAAATAGGTTTAACCTGGTAAAATGAGAATCTATTTCAATCAACAAACCATCTAAAAAATATAGTATTACTATCAGGTCATATGTTTCTCATTACGTTTTTACAACCCCTAAAGGTTCAGGATAAATGTGGCATTCACATAGTATAGTCCATGAAAAGAGTATATTCTTTTATTGGTTTTTGTTCATACATGTTAAGTTTCAACTTTTAATAAAATTCAATAAATTTGATTCCTTAATCATAAAAACTTGCTTTACATATTATTTACATGTTGCCAAAGTCCATACAAAACATCACAAGGATCCGATTGACTCTGCGTGGTACCGTCACACTGAAGGAGGGGCTAGCTAATCAAGTAACATACATTCAAAGATTAAACTGTAGATAAGCACAGTGTGTTTGGCACTGTTCATTCATATTGGTACACCTTCCTCGTAAAAAATGGCATCCTTCAGCCTTAGCTACAATATACCTGCTATTCACATTAAAACCAGATTTTAAACTTTTTAACAGTCATCAATCAGTTTTAAAAAACAAAATATGAGAACTGGGAATGGAATTCAAATCCTCTAGTTTCTTGCTATGCTCCAAGCTGCCATCTAGAAAGTAGGTATAACCTGGTAATTTTTCCATTTTGAGGAGTATCAAAAAAAAAACAACAACAATTTAAAGACAATATTCTTCAATAAACATTAAGACACACACTTTTCTTTAAAATTATCAGTTCTTTCTTGGGAGGTCAAAGGGAGCCCTGGAGATGCACAAACTGTGATAATTTTGGCAGGAATTCTAGCGCACCAATGCATTCAAGTTGTAGAGACTGTACTAGCAGTTGAGCTCATGTATAGAAGGTTCTGGAATGCCTATATCTGAATACAAAACCCTTAGCAATTTGTTTTAAGAGTCTCTTCTTAGGACTTCAAGAGATTCAGGTCATAGGCTACAGATGTACTTTTAATGTATACACTTACGAAATGAAAGGAAAAAATAAAAGTACAAAAATCCAAATAGTAAACCTTTAGTGATGGGTTACATTCTAGTGGGTAATTTGACTAACTTCATTTTAACAAATATTAAATGTCTTCTCTTCAGTTGGGCACATTAAATTTAATTCATTAAAGTATACATATTCTGGAATGTAAAAGACATTCATACCTATCATGTTTATAAAAGGTATAAATTCAGACTTAAACCAAAAAAAGCCTCAATATAACATAAATTACAGTCAAGGAAAACATAAACCAGAAATTCTCAGATAAAGATATGTCTCACATAAAACTTTTAGCAATAAATTAAGACAAAAAAAAAAAAACAAAAACAAAAAACATAAGTATTTTCTTCCCCATAAACAAAAAAGCCAAGTTTTAAAACATACAAAGGATTATTAAATACAAAGTAATATCACTAGACCAAAACTTAAATTTAATCATTTTTATTTCAAATGTATTTTTAAAATCATAAATGGGGTTTTATAATCCAAGTTGAAACATTTACTCTTCATAGCTTCAGAATTTCACATGCAATTCTAGAACATGCTTTCCAAATCCAGCCTTCTTTGCTTTCAGACTTCTGAAAAACCTGGTATTTGAACTACTCCAGTCTAAACATGTAATTTTAGATCTATCATACACTTGCTGACAAGAGTTTTCTGAAAACAATCTACAAAATATAAAGAATGGTTTCTACCCCAAGAATCAGCAGTGAGGGAAGAAATATTAAACACATACCAAGAAATCATTTATTCATTTAAAAAATAACAGAACCAGTGCTGTTCTCTGTCATAAAAGAGAACATGTAAAATTATTTTTATAGACTTTGGTAATATTTTACTCCCTACACAGGCCTCAGCCCCACTTAATGATCTTTTATGCAAAGTAACCATCAGGATTTACTCAGTAAAAATCCCAGGTATTAACATGGCCCTAAATGTGCTATTCCACAGAGGAACAGGTGACTTTGAGGAAAAGAGCTGCCATGGTAACTTTCCTCAAATGCTTATTTTAAATAAAAATAGCTAATGAAAATATTTGTTAAAGCAACTTTGGGTATTATATAGCATGCTGCCCACCAAACAAAAAAGGAAATGAAAACATCCTTTCCTTTTATTGGAAATTTTCCACCTTTACTTTTAAAATTACATCTTATTCACTTTTGTGGGGTTTTTTTTTTTTTTTCTTTTACTAATTCTATATTTAAATTTCTAAAATTCTGCATTTCAATATAGTAAGAGTTCTTTTTCAAATGATCTTTACAACCCAGAACACTGACACCAGAACATTCTCAAGTCACACTGTTTGACTATAATGAAGTAAAATATGAAAATGGACGGATATCTGAATATAAGTATTCCCTCTGCTCTTAAGGTGAGAGCAAACTTTTAACATATAAGCAACACAGAACTCCATTCCTCAGGAGCCCCCTCAAACTCAGAATGCTTCCATTTAATAAGTCAATATATTAGTCTTAAAAATTAAAGTTTTGTACCTAAGAAGGACTGAACAAAATTTATTCCTGTTCCCCACCAACCAGAACAGCTCTAATCAGCCCTTCTTCTCCCCACAAAAACAGGGAAGTAGTTGGGGCTGAAGATTTTAAATATGAAATGTCAGCTCCTAAAACAATGCTATTTGCTCAAGGCTGTGCATCTTTATATTTCCTTCTCCAATATTTCCCCCATTTATAAGTTCATTTCCATACATACACTCATGCACACACACAAGCACGCACACACGCACTCTCAAGTAAGACACTTTTTTGTGTTTGTTGATAAATTATGATTATGAACTAGGTATATACGGGTTTCATAGGTGCTTTGTAAACATCAGAGTCACTTGGGTCCTTTTCTCCAAAGCCTAAAATCAAATTATACAACCAAGAATCCACTACTTTCCCACACGCTGTTCACAGGCTGCATACTGACGAAGGGCAGAGAAAAAGTCCTCATAACTGATGTTTAGGTGGGAAGGCAAAGAGCTGAAAAGAATCACAGGGAAGAAAAACCCATTAGATATACACTGTAATTTGGTGAGAGAAACCAGAGAATAATGACCCAAAAAGGCTAAGGACAGAAGCAAGTATGCCAAACCATTTTTACTAAAAGATTATATAAACTCATTGTGAAGCAATTCAAGTAAAAATTCACCTGCTCTTTTTCTCACAGGAAGAGAAAAGCAATGTGAAGTGAGTTATAGAGACTCATAACCTGTTAAAGCATAAGTCTACAAAGCTTGAGATGTACGCATAACGGCTCTCAATCAAATCCACTTAAAGAACTCCTCTTAAGAGTAATGCCAGTGCTGCTTAAGATGGTTCAGGAAAGTCAGGCTTAATGTTGGGCCGAGCTGCATAGCACCCCCATGTGATGATGTACTATAAATGAACATTTATCGCCACTGTTACCACTTCTCTAGGGAGCAATTACAGTATTTTGAAGACAGAGTGAACATAACAACCAGAAGATTCCCCTTTATGTATTTTAAGTACTTACTAATTTTCAATAATTACCATAAAAATCTCTAATTTACACAACTTTATAATGATGCTTAGAAATTCTAAATAGTATCACAGTCAAACACCTGGTCAAAAGAGTCACATGCACAGTCTCTAAATTCAGTGCACCACACGCACAGAAGATTGAACAAATCTGCCATTAAAGAACTGCCTGACTGGACCCTGTGGTTCTCTGTAGCGATGCTTTTTTATCTTTCCTCCAACTGCCCAAAATTCTGAAACAAGTCCTCTACTTCTCCCAATTCTTTATCGTCTTTTAGTAATCTCTAATTAGCCTTGTCTTATTCATTTTACTAAAATGCCCACTAAAAGGCGCTGGAAATGACTTGAAAACCCCTGGAAAAAACCGATCAGAGAAACATGCTGCCCTAAGGAAGGAAACCCAGAGTCTGGAGACCTGAATTCTGACTCTTCTTTGTTATAACCTTGAACAATGTCTCTTCCCCATTTTCCTTACAGGGAGGAACATATGATTTAAGTCTTTTCTGGCTCCAACATCTTATGTGTCCTCTTCCACCTCTCTGACACTTTTTGTCCTCTTGTCCCCACAAGCTTGAAGCATTTCTTAAAAGACTCCTCATAAACTATGGAGAGATCCTCCATTCTCAAAGGTTTACCTACTTTCTGGGTACTGACAATCCCCAAATATACATCTTTAGCCTTGACTTCTCACCCACGTACCAACTATATATCCTCATCTGTCCTACTAAATGTTTGCCTCTAAACAGTCTATGGCCTCTAAATCACTTATATCTTCCCTTCAAAAGTCAGTACTCCCTTCTTTCTGGCTTCTTCTCAATAACACCATAATAACCCAGCCGCTTAGATTTAAAAACTTATGAGTCATTTCAGTTCTTCTCTAACCTTACCACAATTAGTAAAATCAAGGCCTGCAATCATCCCCAGTAACTCCTCATGATAGATAGAATTTGTAATATTTTCCTCCTAAGACCCAGAATTTAAATAACTTCAAGGCTACTAAGTCTCTCTTTAATTCTAAATCCAAGATCAGCAAATACAGCCCATGAGCCCAATAACTGTTTTTACAAACAAAGTTTTACCGTCTTTAAAGCGCAGGCCAAGCTGGGTGTGAGCCTGTAATCCTACCACTTTGGGAGGCTAAGAGGAGGAGATTGCTTCAGCTCAGGTGTTCAAAACCACCCTGAGCAAGGGCGAGCCCATCTCTACTAAAAATAGAAAAACTAGCCAGACACTGTGGTGGGAGCCTGTAGTCTCAGCTATTCAGGAGGCTGAGGCAAGAGGATCGCTTGAGCCCAAGAGTTTGAAGTTGCTGTGAGCTGTAACACCAGAGTGAGACTGTCTCAAAAAACAAAAAGCACATACCCCAGGTTTTCTTTTTCTTCTCCTTCCCACCTTTTCTCTAAATACAAAAATTTTATTCATTTTATGTACCCCAGATCAAGTATACCTCTTCTGTAGAATCAACAACTCTGCCCTACAGAAATATTTCTCACTCCTGATTTCCTAAGAAAATTTAGTGTCAATACCCAACATCTGTACAACCATATAGCCTCTTGTGTTTAAGTATGCCTTTATTTTACCAGTGATACTATAAAATATCTGAGGAAAAAATTATAATTCTTTGAGAATTCTTACTAGCTCTAGTACAGTGCTAGGCTCAGGAAACATTTGCTAAATTGAAACGAAGTCAATACACTTATAATTACTTACATAATCTCGGTCAATCTGATGTGCCAGGGAAGATAGCCTAACGTGCTGTCCACAGGACCAAACTTCAATACTAAATCAGGATCAGGGAAACCATGTGAACCTTGGAAATAAAGAAATACACATGAACTAAACATTCATTGTTTATTAAAAAAAAAAAAAAAAGGATGGGGTAAATCCAACTAGCTTAACTGTTTTTCTTAAAAGCTTCATCTACTATATGAATCTCCATACCCCCCCAACCTACTTACCAGCATATACTTTAATATCCATGTTCTTCTGAGTGTGGAAGTTTTTTCAAAAGTCCATTAAAGTGGATTGATTACTTGATAAGAAAAAAGGGGTAACCCAATTCCCACTCTAAACCCAATAGATATCCCGTAAATTCATCCATCTTCCAAAACCCTATTTAGTATTCTCGTGGAATCCTGGGAAAGGTACTGCTTTAAGGGCACAATAGTTTGATTCTAGCCATGGAATCAAATAACATATAAGATGAGAAGGAACTTAATTATCTATTCTCCTTCCTTCCCCCATGCCCCTCATTTTACAAGTAAGGACCCAGAAAGACTAATTCCTAGCTGCACAGTACAAATATTTTCAGTGCTGCCCAGAGCCTGAGCAACCTCAGAGGGGAGAAGGAGACCAAGCACCTGCCTCAACAAGGCTATGGTCACTTTTTATCTCTTCTATGTATATACTTGTTACCATATGAGACTTTTTATCTCTTCTATGTATATACTTGTCTCATATGGTAACAAGGGGAGGCCGGGGAGGGGGGGAGGGATAGGGATATTTCAAGCACTTATAAACAAAAAGAGTCTCAAGCCATCACCCTGAGTAGCGTGCTGTGGAGTCACTGCTCATAGCAACCTCCAACTCTTGGGCTCAAGCGTTCCTCCTGCCTCAGTTTTTCTATTTTTAGTAGAGATGGGGTCTCACTCTTGCTCAGGCTGGTCTCGAACTTGTGAGCTCAGGTGATCCACCCACCTCAGCCTCCCAGATTGCTAGGATTACAGGCATGAGCCACTGCGCCCAGCCCTTATAAACCAAGTTTAAAGAACCACTGGGATAAGAGAAGATACTATAATCCAACAGACTCAGATTGTAAGAGTTTCTAATATCCTCAGCTGTCACTAACTTTCTTGTCACATAGTCTCGCCAAGGCTCAGTTTCTTCATTTGTCAAGTAAGGAGACTGTATTAGGAAAGCCTGTCTAGCAGTTAATACTAAAGAATTATTTCCATAACAAAATCCTTTGGAAGTCTCTGTTGGTAAAGTGAATGAACTAAGCAAGACGACACATATTCTTCCCATCATCTAAAAGCAATTAATTCTCTTTAGTAAAAAATGACCAGAAGGAGCTTCTAATAGTGATATGAAGAGGGTAACAAATTCTCTCTTTAAAAATGTGTACCAAATTGGATCAAAACCATCATTTGAGATAGTGAGAGAGAACTAGATATTGCCCAAAAGCCAACAATTATTCTTTATAAAAACAAAATCAGCTAGAGCTCAGGTAAGAATGGCAATTGTCTCTGGCCTGCCTGCCTGCCTGAGACTACTCCAACACCACACCTCTACCCCCATCAATTGAAGGGAACTGTAGGTTTAGTAGCATGTGGGTTAACAGCAAAAACTAGCAGATTTGCCACCTGCTGCCAAAGATATGAACTCAATTTGGAACTAGAAGTTGTACACAGAAGGGAGAGAGCACGACAAAAACCCACTGCTTGCCAGTTAAAAGTGGGAAACTCAAAAAAGGAATGAATGAGGAAAACCTACAGCTTTCTCAGCTTGAGGTTGCAGCCCCAGCTATTATTATATTATACAATGGCAAGAAATTTATCAGGGAGATCCTGGAAACAAGGGCTCAGATGAATCCTCATACATCCATGGCTGACAGGAAACACGTACACACAAAAGGGGAAGAAACACAGGAGACAGGGCAGGAAGTAAGCCCAGTGAAAAGCAAGAGCCAAGGAGACTTGAGAACTGGTAGCAACTTGGAATACACTTTCAAATACCACATAGAGATTGAGTGTCTGAGCATAAACGTGTAAATCATGTGCCGACTACTAAGCAGATTAAAAAATAAAATAAAAAACAAAACTGAGGAAGAAGCCCAAGTGCCCATAGACCCACGAATGGATTAATAAATTGTGGTATACGTACACCATGGAATATTATGCAGCATTAAAGAAAGATGGAAACTTTACCTCTTTCATGTTTACATGGATAGAGCTGGAACATATTCTTCTTAGCAAATTATCTCAAGAATGGAAGAAAAAGTATCCAATGTACTCAGCCCTACTATGAAACTAATTTATAGCTTTCATTATGAAAGCTATAACTCAATTATAGCCCAAGAATATGGGGAAAGGGGATAGGGAGCGGAGGGGAGAGGGGAGGATGGGTGGAGGGAGGATAATTGGTGGGACCACACCTACGGTGCATCTTACAAGGGTACTCGTGAAATTTACTAAATGTAGAACATAAATGTCTTAACACAGTAACTAAGAAAATGCTATGAAGGCTGTGTTAACCAGTTTGATGAAAATATTTCAAAGTGTATATAAAACCAGCACATTATACCCCATGATCGCATTAATGTACATAGCTATGATTTAATAAAAAAAAAGAAAAAACAAAACTAAGCAGAGACAGCAGTAGTTACCTTTATTCACAGACAACATGATCTAGTATTCAGAAAATCCTAAGTCTCTAAAGAAGAACTATTAGAACTATTAGGTGAACTATAGCAAGGCTGCAAGACACAAAATTGATATTAAAAACAAGTATATGTGTTTTTCTAAATACTATCAACAATCAGAAAATAAAATTAAGAAAATAATTCCATTAACAATAGTATCAGAAAAAAACAAAATACTTAGGAATAAATTCAACAAAAGAAGTAGAAACTCTATACCCTGAAATTACAAAACATTTTTTTTGAGAAAAATTAGGACCCAAGTAAATGGAGAGATACATTCATGATCGGAAGATTCAATATTATTAAGATGGATGGCAATTCTCCCCTAAATGAGCTAAACATTCAATTCAATCCACAGATTCAACTCAATCCACATCAAAATCCCAGTAGGGGCTCGGTGCCCATAGCACAGTCGTTACGATGCAGGCCACATGCACTGAGGGCAGAGGGTTTGAACACGGCCCAGCTAAACAACGACAACTACAAAAAAACAAACAACAACAACAACAAAAAAAACCCAGCCAGGCATTACAGGTGGCAGGCACCTGTAATCCCAGCTACTTGGGAGGCTGAGGCAAGCGAATCGCTTAAGCCCAAGAGTTGAAGGTTGCTGTGAGCTGTGATGCGACAGCACTCTACACAGGGCAACACAGTGAGACTCTGTCTCAAAAAAAAAACCCCAGTAGGATTTTTTGGAAATTGAAAAACCTGATCTGGCCGGGAGCAGACCAGCCTGAGCAAAAGTGAGACCCCATCTCTACCAAAAATGAAAAACTGAGGCAAGAGGATCACTTGTGCCCAAGTTTGAGGCTGCTGTGAATTAAAACACGACAGTAACTACTGAGGGCGAAAAAGTAAGACTCTGTCTCAAAAAAAAAAAAAGAAAAGAAAACCCTGATCTGAAAATTTATATGAAAATACTGGCTTGGGCCCCTAGCTCAGTGGTTAGGGTGCCAGCCACATTCAGTGGGGCTGGCCAGTTCGAACCAGCCCTGACCTGCTAAACAACAATGACAACTACAACAACAAAAAAATAGCTCAGTGTTTGTGGCGGGTGCCTGTAGTCCCAGCTACTTGGGAGGCTGAGGCAAGAGAATCACTTAAGACCAAGAATTGGAGGTTGCTGTGAGCTGCGACGCCATGGAACCTTACGGAGGGTGACACAGTGAAACTCTGTCTCAAAAAACAACAACAACAAAAAGGCAGTACCTGTGGCTCAAAGAAGATGTAGATGACAAATCAGCACAGAAAAATGCCCAACATAATTAGTCATTAGGAAAATGTGAATTAAAACCATAATGAATGGCTAAAATTTTTTAAAAAACAACCTGACAATACGATGTCTTAGCAAGGATGTGGAAAAACTACAACCCTCTGCATTGCTTTAGTGATGTGAGATACATGGCCTACTTGGAAAAAGGTGTGGCAGTGTCTTACAGAGTTTTCTTACAAATACCTACTTACCACTCAACATAACAATTCCAGTATTAGATATTTACCCAAGAGAAAGGAAAACATGTCCACACAAAAATGTGTAGTATCCATAAAAAACAATATTATCCACCAATAAAAACTAATGAACTACCAATGTATTCAAGATAAATAAACCTCAAAAATATTATCTGGAGTAAACAACAAAGCAAAACATAAAAACTACACATCTTATACAATTCCTTTTATATAAACTTTCTAGAAAAGGCAAAAGTATAGTCAGAAAGTAGACCATGGCTACTGGTTTGGTGGGGAAGTAATGAGGACTGTATACACTTACAAGGGAACTTTTAGCGGTGACAATGTTTGCTTTGTCAGAGTGTTTGCTTCTGTTAAATTAATGAGTTAATTTAGGCAATGCCTGGGCTTAACACTTTAGCATTTTTCTATGGACTATTTGAAGGCCACTTGTGGGCCCCACAGCAACCTTCAGGATATTCTCATTAATTACACTGTAGTTAAGCCCTCAAAGAGCCTAGGAAACAGGCAGAATCTCAGTAATCTCTGACTATAGGGCCTCCACAATGGTCTACTACTCTGCCTACTATCGTAGGCAGTGATAAGGGAGAGAATACAAGAGTAGGGTAAAAACTCTACTCTCACAAATATGAAAATCTGAAAGAAATCAACCAATACCTGGCAGCACGCCACCTACCCCCCCAGAACGAAGTGGAAATGTTGAACAGGCCTATATCAAGTTCTGAAATAGCATCAACTATACAAAATCTCCCTAAAAAGAAAAGCCCAGGACCAGATGGCTTTACATCGGAATTCTACCAAACCTTTAAAGAGCTAGTACCTTATACTACTAAACCTCTTCCAAAATATAGAAAAAGAAGGAATATTACCCAGCACATTCTACGAAGCAAACATCACCTTGATCCCCAAACCAGGGAAAGACCCAACAAGAAAAGAAAATTATAGACCAATATCACTAATGAATATAGATGCTAAAATACTCAATAAGATCCTAACAAACAGAATCCAACAACACATCAAAAAAATTAGACACCATTACCAAGTCGGATTTATCCCAGGGTCTCAAGGCTGGTTCAATATACGTAAATCTATAAATGTAATTCAACACATAAACAAACTTAAAAATAACGACCATATGATTCTTTCAATTGATGCAGAAAAAGCTTTTGATAATATCCAGCATCCCTTCATGATCAGAACACTTAAGAAAATTGGTATAGAAGGGACATTTCTTAAACTAATAGAGGTCATCTACAGCAAACCCACAGCCAATATCGTATTGAATGGAGTTACATTGAAATCATTTCCACTCAGATCAGGAACCAGGCAAGGTTGTCCATTGTCTCCATTGCTCTTTAACATTGTAATGGAAGTTTTAGCCATTGCAATTAGGGAAGAAAAGGTGATCACGGGTATCCACATAGGGTCAGAAGAGATCAAACTTTCACTCTTCGCAGATGATATGATTGTATATCTGGAAAACACTAGGGATTCTACTACAAAACTTTTAGAAGTGATCAAGGAATATAGCAATGTCTCAGGCTACAAAATCAACACCCATAAATCTGTAGCCTTTATATATACCAACAATAACCAAGCCGAACAAACAGTCAAGGACTCTATTCCTTTCACAGTAGTGCCAAAGAAGATGAAATATTTGGGAGGGAGTATACCTAACAAAGGACGTGAAAGATCTCTACAAAGAGAACTATGAAACTCTAAGAAAAGAAATAGCCAAAGATGTTAACAGATGGAAAATCATACCATGCTCATGGCTGGGAAGAATCAACATTGTTAAAATGTCCACACTGCCCAAAGCAATATATAATTTTAATGCAATTCCTATTAAAGCTCCACTGTCATACTTTAAAGATTTTGAAAAAATAATACTTCGTTTTATATGGAATCAGAAAAAACCTCGAATAGCCAAAACATTACTCAGCAATAAAAACAAAGCAGGAGGAATCATGCTATCAGACCTGAGACTGTATGATAAATCCATAGTGATCAAAACAGCATAGTACTGGCACAAAAGCAGAGAAGTAGATGTCTGGAACAGAATAGAGAACCAAGAGATGGATCCAGCTACTTATCGTTATCTGATCTTTGACAAGCCAATTAAAAACATTCAGATGGGAAAAGATTCCCTATTTAACAAATGGTGCTGGGTGAACTGGCTGGCAACCTGTAGAAGATTGAAACTGGACCGACACCTTTCACCATTAACTAAAATAGACTCTCACTGGATAAAAGATTTAAACTTAAGACATGAAACTATAAAAATACTTGAAGAAAGTGCAGGGAAAACTCTTGAAGGAATCGGCCTGGGTGAATATTTTATGAGGAGGACTCCCCAGGCAATTGAAGCAGTATCAAAAATACACTACTGGGACCTGATCAAACTAAAAAGCTTCTGCACAGTCAAGAACATAGTGAGTAAAAGCAGACAGCCCTCAGAATGGGAGAAAATATTTGCAGGTTATATCTCTGATAAAGATCTAATAACCAGAATCCACAGAGAACTCAAACGTATTAACGAGAAAAGAACATGTGACCCCACCTCAGGGTGAGCAAGGGACTTGAAGAGAAACTTCTCTAAAGAAGACCGACTCAAGATTTACAAAAACATGAAAAAAAGCTCATCATCCTTAATCATCAGAGAAATGCAAATCAAAACTACTCTGAGATATCACTTAACCCCAGTAAGAGTAGCCCACATAAAAAAATCCCAAAACCAGAAATGTTGGCGTGGATGTGGAGGAAAGGGCACACTTCTACACTGCTGGTGGGAATGCCCACTAATACGTTCCTTCTGGAAGGACGTTTGGAGAACATTTAGAGACCTAAAAATAGACCTGCCATTCGATCCTATAATTCCTTTACTAGGTTTATACCCAGAAGACCAAAAGTCACAATATAACAAAGACATCTGTACCAGAATGTTTATTGCAGCCCAATTCATAATTGCTAAGTCATGGAAGAAGCCCAAGTGCCCATCGACCCACGAATGGACTAGCAAATTGTGGTACATGTATACCATGGAATATTATGCAGCCTTAAAGAAAGATGGAGACTTTACCTCTTTCATGTTTACATGGATGGCGCTGGAACATATTCTTCTTAGCAAAGTATCTCAGGAATGGAAGAAAAAGTATCCAGTGTACTCAGCCCTACTATGAAGCTAAATTATAGCTTTCACATGAAGACTATAACCCAACTATAGCACAAGACTATGGGGAAAGGGCCAAGGAAGGGGAAGGGAGGGGGGAGGTTTTGGTGGAGGGAGGATAATGGGTGGGGCCACATCTATGGTGCATCTTAAAATGGGTACAGGCGATTGCACTAATGTACACAGCTATGATTTAACAATAAAAAAAAGAAAAGAAAAAAGTAAAAAAAAAAGAGTAGGGTAAAAAGTGAGTGGTCAATTAAAGTAGGAGTAGTGAGAGGGCAGAGGGGACTGTGCTCTGTGATGGACACGTGTCAAAGCAGAAGAAACAAAGAATGTAAACAAAGGAGTTAGAAAATTCATGATTAATAAAGTAAATGGATACTCTATGAATGAATGACAAATGAATGTCTGGAACTGTTTATCTATAGAAGCTATTAATGGACAAGAATTTGTTAGAGAGATTGTCTTTCTTTAAAAAGATCAAGGATAATGTTAGTAAGCAAAAGGACCAAGAAGTTAAGACAAAAGGTTCCTAAAGGGGCATTAGAGAGACTAAGTAAAACAAAAGCTTTGATAAATAGTGGGGGGAAATGTTCTACATATATTGTATGGCATCATAAATATAGTGGCCTATTAGGTACAGCATAATGGTTAAGAATACTAAAAAAGGAGTCATGGATGATAGTAAGATTCTCTTAATATCTTGGCAGCACCTCATCAAAAGCTGTTAAGTTTGAACTTAATAGAAAGATCAAAAGAAATAAAAAAAAAAACCACGGGGAGAAGAGGAAGGCTGACAAGCAGAAGCCCTAATTTCAAGCATATTCCTCACTGTAAAAAAATCCTCAAAAGTCCTCTTTTTTACCACTAAGTCCTTATGCAAGTGAGTTGTTCATTATCTCAAAACCATTTTTACACGTAGGTCTTTAAATTTCAGAACTACATGTATAATAGGTACAACAACAAAATCAGGCTTTATAGTGTGAAAGAAACATGTTTGCTTCCAGACTGCACCCTTGTGGAACAAAACTAAACACACACACACACACACACACACACACACACGCATATATATGTGTATATATATATATATGACTTACTAAGTAAACTGTCTAGCATAGCTACATCCAAATCTGTGGGTCTCTTTTGCTGCTGGGCTACTAACTGGCAAAAGTCCTTAGCAGCTCTCACAATATCTGCTTTTCCATCTTCTGGGGACAGCACCTTGACTGCTGAATGGCAATTTAAAACTGGAGGAAAAAACAAATAAGAAATTTTTAAAAGCATTCTCCTTTACCTGTATTAAGAAGTATTAAATTCAGTCCAAAATAAAGGCAAGAATTTAAAGTAAACAAGAATTAGTTACGCCATTTAATTTCAATATCAAAATAGACTTAGCTATTCTCCTCTGAAAGGATCCATTCATCCCCCAATTACATTTAAATACTAACTTCTCAAAGTCTTCAGAATGATGTTGTATTTTGATTAAATCTTCTACAAAATAGGAGTTTTACCTATAGACTAGTTAATTTTCACACATCTAAAATTCTATCTATAGAAGAAAAAAGGAAAAAGAAAAAAAAAAAAGAGCAACCAGATATAAAATCTGACAGGTTAAATAAAATCTTGAACACAAGTTCAATTTTTAATATTGATATAAAAGTCATTATTTTATCCTTTCCTGAAAATTACCTTTTAAAAAGATGAGGAGCAAAGAGTCTAAATCTGATGGTTAAAAACACTAAATAAACACTAACAGAGCAATAAACACTAACAGAGCAAAGGGAATGAATAAATGACTGACAAAAATTGCAGTGAAACACAAACTACACATTTTCCTATGTTACATATTCAATTTTACACTCACACTTACCTTGATCATCTTTGTCATTACTATTTGCAAACTCTGGTGAGTATTTTGAACAATCTAGGCCCAGAAGTTCCTGCTGTTGTTTTAAAATTTCATCCATTAATCTGGAATTATTTCTTTTGAAAATACCTTAAAAAGAAAAAAATAAAATAAGTAAATTGTGATTAGGTTAATTTATCCTCATCAATGAATAGTGGACGCTTGTTGTGAAAACATTTACTAGACCCAGAACTGAAAAAACTCCAAATAAAGCAGTAATAACTAATCCTAAAAGGAATCTAAAATGAAAACATGATAACAAAACTTTATTTTTATAAAACTCTGGCTTCAAGCCAAAGAAAAAGAAAGAAAGGGGCAAATACTTAGTGGCAATATGAATATTAAAAAAATTTGACTTTGGAGTTTTAAAAGATCACTCGAAACTTTTATTTACAGATTAAAAAATTGAGACCCAATGTCCTTAAGGGACCTTGTTCGAGAACTTATAAATTGTAGCAGTGGTGTTGAGCTCACAGATTTACCAAGTGTGTTTACTACTGCCTCATTTGCTTAGTTTTTTTTTTTTAACTCTCAAGAGGAATTAATATGAATTATAGAAAAAGTGAATAACAGACAAAAGTAACAAAATCAAAGTTTGATCAATTCAAACAAAGCAGAAAACTAAACGATATAAAATAGTATTTAATATTCTCCAACTATACAGAGAAAAGTTAACACTTTATAATTACCCTGTTATTGAGAAAGACCAAGGAACTACATTACACACCTTTAATATAAAACTAATACAGAGCTCCAAATACAAAAAAAGCACCAAGTTTTTGACTATTTTCAAAGAGGCAGCTTTCTAGTGGCCACTGCCTCTTTGATCTTTATCTGGTGTTCCTACTCTGTACTCTGTCAGGCCTGACTTTATAGCAGTTCAATGATTAACTGGGAGAGAAAACATAGTAAAAAATTCTTTTAAATAAAAAGATTTTATATATATATATATATATTTGTGTGTGCATGTGTGTGTGTGTGTGTATATATATACATACATGCATGTATATGTAATAGCATTTATAAAAGCAGTCTCCTTTGATGGGGGAAGTCTTGTAAAATATGCAAGAATTTAGTTGTGCTAACTCAAAAAATTAAAGAGAAGAAACAGGACACTAGCTGGGGAAAATGATAAGAAAAAGTAAGAACGTTCAAAAGACAAATGCTTCTGATAACAAAAATCTGAGAAGGGGGACAAGGGAATAGTCCTAATTTTTCTTTCATTCTGGGTACCAAATGGATAACCAGTATTTTCTGACCAATGTGGAAATGTGTATCTTTAGTAGAATTAACCTGGCCATAGCAAAGGCCAAGCAGTAGACTACTGCAGTAGTACACACATAATTAGTAGAGGCAATGGAAAAGTACTAGCCACAAGGGAAGAACTGACAGAAAACAGCACATGATTGACCCAAAGGTGAACGTAGAAAATTTCCTGGCTTTTATCTTTGGGGAGAAAAAAAAATTGGTAACATTTTTAAAAAGTGGATTAATTCTGCAAAAAAAATGGTTTGAAGGAAAAGATAAGTTCAATTTTGGACCATTAATGGTAGAATATTTAGGCGGGAGTTACTATAAAAGTGATTAAGAGAAATGAGACAAAATGGGCTGTATAACCCCAAAACAGATACCACGTGGGTATCTGTTTTGCTCAGCAGGGCCTAGGACACTGCCTGACATATGACAAAAACTCGACAAATAAATGTCTGCTGAAAGAAGACAAAAACTCAGAGACTGAGATGTAGATATATATCTGGGAGTCGTCCTCCCTAAAATGAGAAAGCAATACTGCTTTCAATTTCAAAGATAAGTGGGTATGTATGGAGAAATGCAGAAGGCTAAGATATGTCTATGAATGTTCACAGATAGTATGAATGCTCATAAATTTAAGACTCTTAAGTTTGGAATTATAAAAGGGAACATTCTGAAATACCCATGTGAAGAGCAAAATTAAACAAACATTATATTACTAAGCACTAACAAAATTTTTAAAGGAAGGTGGTTAATATCAGGAGCTACGTGAATGGCAAGGATAAATCATTATCTTCAAATCAATCATAAAATTCACATGTACAATACAAAAAGCATAAACTACAAAACAGCATATATGATACAGGCATATAAATATTACAAGACTTCCAATTATCTATGCAGGTACAGAATATACAAGTTGCCACACTTTCGTCTACATTATACGTATAAATTATGGAAGTCATTTGAATTTCAAAAATTTCTTAATTTAAAAACAATGCAAAATCTCCTTAACATTCCATCCAGGACATGAGTTAATAAAATTCCACCACCTTTACCTTAGTCTCCAGATTAAAGTGAAACATTTTTTTCAGGAACTCTTGTTCCCTTCAAAACAATTGATGAATTCTTAATCACCAAAATAGTCACTACCTCTTCTCAAGTTTTATTCTTCCTTTCTTGGCTTTCTGAAGCTTGACCATTAATGACCACCCTGGTTTCTTCTTAAAATTCTACCCTCATCCCACCTTGTCTAAATGTCCTCTCCTGGGTCAACTGTCAATCTGCTCCGGAATGGAAGGGCCCCTTCTCACTTTCCACTGAATCCTTTACCCCTTTCCATTTTTAAATGGAGATTATTGCTCAGGGTTCCTGTCGGCACCCACTTTTATCCATGTGCCCTTTCTTCTGATTCTAGTTCTTTACAAGGCTTTAAAGCAGGCCAAGGATAAAATGAGGGAGGCAAAATTTGGAGTGCAAAATTTAACAGAGTGCCAAAAAATTCAGTAATTAAGATACATAACGCGGTAGCTAGAAAAATTAAAATTAATGCACAAGCATCCATGATAACAAAACATTAAAATTTTAGGTAGAAATAGGATCATTATTTGCTTCCTAACATTTCCAGCTCATTCAAACATCAATTCTATCTCAAAGTTTTGTAAGTATCTGAGAATAAACAGAGCAATAACTTGGTGGTTAGCTCTGAAAACAATTATGTGACTTTTTTTTTAAAGGGGATCTAAAAAATAAATAATAAAAAATAAATTAAAAAAGGAAAACTAGGCTCGGTGCCTGTAGCTCAAGCGGCTAAGGCACCAGCCACATACACCTGAGCTGGCAGGTTTGAATCCAGCCCAGGCCCGCCAACAACAATGCTGGCCGGAACCAAAAAAAAAAAAAAAACATAGCCAGGCATTGTGACAGGTGTCTGTGTCCCAGCTACTTGGGAGGCAGAGGCAGGAGAATCGCTTGAGCCCAGGAGTTGGAGGTTGCTGTGAGCTGTGATGCCACTGCACTCTACCCAGGGTGACAGCTTGAGGCTCTGTCTCAAAACAAACAAACAAACTTGAAGGGCATTTTCAACTTATCATTATCAGCTTTATCTTGATAATAGACATGAGTAGTTATAAATCATAAAAATGTAGGGTGGTGCCTGTGGCTCAAAGGAATAGGGTGCCAACCCCATTATGCTGGAGGTGGTGGGTTTGAACCCAGTCCCAGCCAAAAACTGCCAAAAAAAAAAAAAAGTATATAAAAAAAAAAAAGGGAAAACTATAAGCAATAAGACTTATATGCACTGAAGGACAAGGCCTGAAAGAAAACAGGCAAAATGAGAATAGTAAATATACACGGGCAGTGGGACAACAGGTAATTTAAAATCGTTAACTGCTATAAAGCTGTTTATATACATTTTTTAAAAGAAACAATACAGCCTTTGTTTTTGATGTTCTATTTCTAATAAAGACATTACTATCTGCCCAGTCACCCAGGCATCTTTTCTACTCTCCAGCATTATCACTCCCCATATGCTCCTCTACATCAATATTTCCTGTATCCATATTCCTTTTGTCCAGTCCCCATTGTTCCAAGCTCCACTGCCTTCTATGGGTCTTCCTGTCCTTTCCGGCAAAGAATTGCAGCCTATCAGATTAATCTTCTTAGGGTGCATATTCAGTTCTGGCACACTCCAGCTTCAGTGCCTTTAGTGACTCCTAAAATACTTTGCGTACTGAGAACAAGCTGCTCAGCTCAACATTAACCTATGCCTCCATGCTTGGTTGGTGGAAATAATTTATGTTTATGAACTAAATGAATCTATCTTTCTAATATTCTATCCCTAGCAAATCAGAATTGACTGTGTTCCTCAAAAACACATGGAGTGATTCCAGACTCCATCCTTCTTCATATTACCTTCTCAAGCCCACACCTATAAATTCTCCTAATTCTTGAGGTCAGCTAAAATGCCACCTATCTTCAAGAGGTCTTTCCCAGTTCCCCAACCTGATGTACCCTATTCCTCCTCTGACTTACCCTTACCCCTTCACATACATACATTTTGTTGCTTTTTATTACAATTATAGCTTAATCCCACCCTCCCCCCACATACACACTACACTGTAGTCTTTCTTGTGAACTTTCATCTTATCTCTTTTCCTTTAAGGCACCTTTCAACATAGCAGGAGTCCAATGTTTATTTAATAAACAGAATTACCAGAG
This sequence comes from Nycticebus coucang, assembly GCF_027406575.1. Lineage (NCBI taxonomy): Eukaryota > Metazoa > Chordata > Mammalia > Primates > Lorisidae > Nycticebus > Nycticebus coucang. Next base: position 94,784,873 of record NC_069784.1, on the reverse strand, counting down.
CACAAAGCACCACCTAACACCCCCCCCCAAAAAAAAAGAAAAAAAGAAAAAGAAAAAAAAACATCAAGGAACATATCACTGAATGGAATTCTTTTTAAAGATTCCAGGAACCTCTCATAATAAAAGCAGACACTTCCTTATTGCACACACATAGGCAGAAATTCAGTTAAAAAGAATATTACAGAGAGACACAATTACAAAGTATCTTTCATAAACACCTTCATAAAGTAAAATTGAACAGAACCTTTGTCTTGGTTGATCTGGACAAAGAAATGAAATTATAAAGCATGGTGCTAGAAGTTCTAAGTACATAGATAAGACAAATTATAAACAAGATGATTCCTGATAACTGGTAGCTTGACTTCCATTTAGGAATCTAATTATACTCTAGGATATTTATCTTACTTACCCATAGGCAATATTATCAGCTTACAATTTTCTTCAGGATTCAAAATCTGTAAACATATGTCACATGATACACAAGAAATACAGTAAGATAGAAGGGTGGCTTTGGCTGAGATAGTCAATTTCTCCAGTAATAACATATGTAAAGATTCTTTTTCTGGCGAGTCATCTTATTTCCCTTCTAGAATTTAAACTTGAATCAAAATGATAATTAAAAGTAAAGAAACTATAACAAAAGTCCTTTAGAAACTATAACAAAAGTTATTTCATGTCAAAGGAAATTGAGGCCACATTTCATTCAGAAATAACTGACTTATGGGGAAAACACCTGAAAATACTCAAATGTTTAAGAAAACTTTTACAGAATTATATAGGATTAAGCTTCAAAAATTATTTTATAGTGCTCACTTTGGCAGCGCATATATGAAAATTGAAAGAATACAGAGAATAGTAGCATGGCCCCTGCACAAGGATGACAGTTTAATTCATGAAGTGTCCATATTAAAAAAAGAAGGAAAAAAATAATTATTGTACCCTATCCTTTTACAGATGGGGAAATAGACCTAGAAAGTGCAAGCAATAGCCTTTGGCTAAGTATCTAAGGATATGGCCTGACATCCAGGTCTCTTTTCTAATTATTTCAGTTGAATAACTATGTATTTCAAACTCTGATCAATGAACAATGCTAAACTTACTTTACTATTAAATTTTGAATACCCTCTCCAAAAAAGTTAAACTTTATTAAATAAATAAAACTTATCTCTTAACAAATGAGTAGTATTTTTTCAAAAAACAAGACCAGAGCTCTTTTTTAAAAGGACTTTAGGGAGGTTTCAAAGGACAAACAGATATTTGAATTCTTTAAGTATAACCTGGGAATCTTAAGTTTGTGCAATGATAAAGAATTTTACATTATGTTTTGTTGCTCTACAACCATCTCATGTACTCTCAATTTCCCAACTATAAACTATATTATATATATATATATATGTGTATGAAAGAGACATTTTTTTGAAAATATCTTGCACAGAAGAAAATCTTCAATTTCCATGAAAAAACAGAACTGTACTCTAGCAAAGTTACACTTCAGAAAGACTACATTTTTGGTATTTCTTGATGACTACTAGCTATGCATTTTGAGGGCCAAATGTAGGCTTTTTTTTCCATTCTAAAAAACATTTGTTTTAAATTCTAGTATTAAAAGCTATTTAAGAGATTTAAAGTTTAGATAATAAGAGAACATTCCCTAATCTTCAATCATAACAAACTACTGGAATCTCCCTAACCTTACCATCATAACACAAGTATTTTCCATTTATTGATATTCCCTAATCTTTATCTACCTACATATGTAATCCTGTATGTGCTTATACAATACTGTCTCCTGTTTTTTTCCCCATAAGTTAGCAAGGCACTGTGGCGCATGGACTATAGTCTCTATTTTTCAAATTAAGAAGTAACCAAGTAACAAGAAGTTTAAAGGACTAGTATCATCCTTCCTTGGGACTAGTCTCATGATTATTTTAATAATCACATTATTTTAAAAAATAGTTCTTTGCTGATTATGTTCAGGTCTTAAAATATAAAAATAATTCTCCAACTGATTACTATTGTAGGGGTCACACTATTTCATATACACTATTTCATATCTCTCAGCGTCCAGGTTTCTCATCATATTCAAAGAAAAGCAAAAGGTACCTATGACAATAAAAAGCAAGTGGATTGCTTGAGGCCAGAAGACCATCCTGAGCAGGAGTGAGACCCTGTCTCTGCAAAAAAATAGGCACAGTGGCGCATGCGTATAGTCTCAACAACATGGAAGGCTGAGGCAGGAAAACTGCTTGAGCCCAGGAGTTTTAAGTTGCAGAGACCTATCATGAGCTAATCTGGGCAAAAGACCAAGACTATCTTTAAAAAAAAAAAAAAGGGAAAGGCTATTGGCAGGGGCAAAAAATGAAGGGGCCTGTGGGCCTTGGTAAGGAAATTAAGCATTCCTAGGGCAATGGTAAGGTCCTGGAGGATTTTATTCAGACTCTGAATGATGTTATAAAAAAGAACACTTTGCTGATGGATGGATTACACATGGGCCAGAAGAGAACACCAATCTAGTGAAAGATGATGATAACTCAAACTTGGGTAGTTGAAATGGAGACCAAAACAAGTGCCAGATGTGAGACATATTCTAGAAGACCAAGGAAGCCTTTGATGGATCAGATCGCAGGTAGAACAATATGTAAGAAAAGACTCACGTATGATACCTCAATTTTTAGCTTCAGGAACTGGATAAGGAAGGTAGTATATATTCTAAGATGGGGAAACATTGTGAGGTGAGCTTTGGGGAAAAAATGCAAAAGTACTGTTTCAGATGTGTCAGGCATATGGATTGCCTAACAAAATTTAAAAAGTAGATCTGTTAGGTAAGGAGGTAAATGCAGGAGGTGGACTTATGGGAGAGGTCAGAGATGGAGATACAAATCTGCATGTCAGTACACAGATGACATTTAAAGCCATGGATTGGAGAGGTCATATGGGACAGGGGTCAGCAAACTGCTGCAGTGATGGAGCAGTCTGGCCACATCCATTTATTTATGGCTGCTTTTTTGCTACTTTAGCAGAGTTGATGAGTTGTAATGGACAGAAAAATAAGGGCATACATATGCTCAAAACTCTGGGATACAACAACATTTGGAAGCTGGAACAAAGGAGAAATCAGACATAAGGGCCGGACAGGCAGTGAGAAATAAAGATACAAGCATATGCGATGTCATGGAAGCCAAGAGCAGAAGCTATTTCAGGAAGAGTAGAATTACATATGCCTAAATGACCTATTAGACGGCATACTGTATTCAGATTACCTCATTGGAGTCTTAAAATCTCTACAAGTTGCAACATTTTGGAATTATTTACAGATTTCAATATGTGGTCAACCCTTGCACTTAAACATGTACTGAGTAATAAAGCCACGACACACACACTTTTTTCAAATTAAGGAGTAACCAAGTAACAAGAAGTTTAAGTGGATGAGTATTCCACCAGCAGATTTTTGTCTGTATTCCTTAAATACAGATTCTTTTTAAAATTCTGTGAAATGTATAATCAAGCCTATAAAATGAGACTTTAAAAAATACATATTTAGGATGGCACCTGTGGCTCAATGGGTAGGACGCCGGCCCCGTAGACTGAGGGTGGCGTGTTCCAACCAGGCCCTGGCCAGACTGCAACAAAAAAAATAGCCTGGCGTTGTGATAGGCACCTGTAGTCCCAGCTACTCATGAGGCTGAGGCAAGAGAATCGCCTAAGTCCAAGAGCTGGAGGTTGCTGTGGGCTGTGATGCCACGGCACTCTACCGAGGGTGACAAAGTGAAACTCTGTCTCCAAAAAAAATAAATAAATAAGGGGCGGCGCCTGTGGCTCAGTCGGTAAGGCGCCGGCCCCATATACTGAGGGTGGCGGGTTCAAACCCGGCCCCAGCTGAACTGCAATCAAAAAAAAAAATAGCTGGGCGTTGTGGCGGGCGCCTGTAGTCCCAGCTACTCGGGAGGCTGAGGCAAGAGAATCACTTAAGCCCAGGAGCTGGAGGTTGCTGTGAGCCGTGTGACGCCACGGCACTCTACCAAGGGCCATAAAGTGAGACTCTGTCTCTACAAAAAAATAAATAAATAAATAAATAAATATGTATTTAATATCTCTCAAAACTGAAACTAGAATTTTTACTGTTATAATCATCCTTTTCTATAGAAACATATTTTTAAAAGAAATATCTTATAGTATTTATAAGAATAGAAGAAGGGAGAAAAATAAGGTAAACACTGAAATGAAGTAAATACTGAAATGATCTTTTTTCATTAAAAAGCACCTTACCAGCTGTGGCAGTAAAGTAATATTTATAAATAATGCCAGTTCTTCATTTGGCCTACCTCTTTTCTTTTCAAACTAGACACTTAAGTTACCTTTAGCAACTCAATTATAAAACTATTAGAGAGCAATCTTCAGAGAAGAAAACATACACTTATGGAGCAATTATTTAAAATGAAAAAAAACGAACTACCATTAAAATTTTACATGACTGAAGTAGTCATAACAAAATAAGCCATTAAATTATCTTATTTCAAGAGTGAGCCCTGGGATACCTCACAGAACAATTATACTGGAATTAACGTGCTATTGTAGGGGAACAGATATGTGTAATGGTGACAAAGTATAATGGAATGAGTGCTGGGTCATAAATCTTAGCTCTTCAGCCCAAGAGATGTGTAAAATGAACAAACCATGTGGGATTGTTCAGCCTTTGCTTACACATTTAAGAGATGAGAAAATCTTCATAGACTGCTCACCTGACAAAGTAATAGCTTAACACAAAGCAGGAGCTCCATAAAATTAAATTTAGTTGATTATAAAAGTGTGTCCTATGAAGCATAGGATGGATATTTATATTGGTGGGATGAAGAAAATTCTATTTGCCTTTAAATATCTTTTACAAATAAATTTCTACTATCTATAGATAAATACCACTTTACCAAGGCTTTAAGATGACTCAATATAATCAGGAATAGTACTAAAAGTGACTATTGTGGTCATATTCTCTTACCAGTGGAAATCAATATAGCATAATGATTAAGTACAGAAGCTATGGAATAAAATCTAGTACAAATTCTAGATCTGCTCCTTACTAGATATGGGTTTTTTTGTTTTGTTTTTTTTTTTTGCTTTTTAATTCTGTTTCTTGATGTGCAAAAAGGCTAAAGGTTTAAAACTTTTGTATAGTTTTCTGGTATTCTGGTATAGTGTAAGAGCTCAACAAAGGATAATTACTACTATTAGGATAAAGGCTTACTTTAATATGAAGATCCAGTACTACATTAAAGGGTATGTAGAGAATAAGTCATTTCAAAAGTTGACGAAAGTGAGACAGAGTTTTTCAAAATTAGAACAAGAGTGAGGACAGATCAGCCAAGAGAGGCTACTGAGGAGGTCTTAGGATAGACTTACAAGAATCAATGAGTCTTTTCACAGGTAGCTAGCAAAGGAGAAAAGGACGTTTAGGACACTGACATAAATGTGAAATTCTGTACAAAAAGTATACTTCAAAGATGAGATTAGGAATCGAGTATTTCCTTATGTGGGTCTCCACAGGAAAGAAGACAAGCACTCTAGGTTGTACTGTTCAGTACAGCAAGTGTAATAATCATACTTGCATCTGGACCTTCGATACTTCTACACAGTTCTCTGTTTCAATGTAAGAACGTGACATTGGAAAATAATAAATCATTATAAAATCATATTTCCCAATAGCATCTGTGTCAGTATGCCAAATAAGTAACTGAGCAAACCATTTTCATTTACTTTAAGAATTCTGGGTATTAGTGTTGAGAAACAAATTGCAACTGAGTTCATTATTCTTATCTACAGGAAATGAAGCCCTCTTTGATTTCAAGGAGTACATATGAACTACTCATTACACACTATATTCTGTAAGAGAAGAAAAATGAGAGGGATGGTTACCATCTGTGGAGTGTATGATCTAGCAAGAAAATTCATTCACATATACATACAAACATTACTGTATAAAGCAGAGACAGAAGTACCTTTAGAGATGTACAACATTTTGAGGAGATTCAGAGCAAGAGAGGCAATGAAATGAAGAGTCAAAAAAGGCTACATAAGTGGTGATAGTTAGGAAAGATTTAAAAGAGTCGACGCTAGTCTTATGGCAGGTATGTTGCTCTTGGCCATAAAAAGGAGAAGGGCACATTCCAGGAGGAGGAAACATTAAGAACCTAATATGGAAGAAGCAGAAGCTATACAGAATATTGACAATTACATTGAAAAGACTGGGATCACACAGGCAGAGTTTTTAAATGATAGGGTGAGAAACCTGTATCCCCAAACCACTTCAAAAGACACCTAGTACAGATTTAAACTAAGGAAATAACACTAACTAGAGCAACACAGAAAATTTTTGTTGGCTTATTGCTTAATTCTCATATAGAAGGCAATGCTCTATTCTGGATCATTTCAATTTATGATAAATAATAAGCCACCCCCCCTCCCAATTATCCTCACTCATGAAAAGGAACATGAAAGATGAAGAATCAGATGTAAGGCAAGTAGCAGAGTATCCTTTAATCTCCAGGAAATCTTCATGTCTCAGATACTATTTAACTGCAACCTTATGAGTGACCCAGAGAAAAAACTGCCTTGCTGAATGAACTGAGTCAATATAAATTGTATAAAACATTATACTTTGGTTAGGTTTCTACAAAGTAACAGGTAACCTGAACAACTGGTTCAGGCCTTCATCTGGCCTCATTTCCCAAGTTTTCATTACATGAACTTAACCTATTACATTCACTATTCCCAACATTACTCAATGCTATTGTTCAAATTAGTCTAGTGAAATGCTGCCATTGCACCCACCATAGCAGGTACTCAATAAATGTGGCATTTATGAGCATGTCAATATGATTTTTATAAGTTAATAAGTTAATATCTATACAGAAATGGGCTTAATTAGAAGTTAGGGTCAAACTTCAGTGTGCAAGAAATATCATAGAGGTAGCGTGATAAAAAAAGAGATGCCCAGGTCCCACTCCCCTCATCCAGACTGATCACTAAGCATGCTTAATTTGTATTTTTATAAGCATTCCCAGTGAATCATTCACAAATAGTCTATAGACGAGGTTCCCAGCATGGCACAATATAACCAGGCAACAAAAACATGGAGCTAGGTATACTTCCAAGTGAGATACAGGAAAACTTAACAACCCTAAGGCTGAAACACCAAAAGCTATGAAAGTCAGAGTCATGCCCCAAACCTCGCTTTTTGTACCATTTTTCAAATTATAATCATATTTTAAAAAAAAATCAAATTTTCTTACTACAATTCTGAGGTCAAAAAAAAAAATAAAAAATCCTGATTACTCCCCTGAGGAAATAAATCCAATTTCTGATAGATGAAAGAATTACTGGCTGAAAGTATTATAATGAAGAAATATTGCAGGTAAAAAAAAAAAAAAAGCTCAGTTTGTAGACAGAGTCAAATCAAGGTAAATATCAATGGATTTTTTAGTCTAAGGGTTAAAAAAACCATAAGGTCCAACCATAATTAGAATGAATACTTATTTAAATACCAATTTGAAGGTGAATATCAGAGAAAAATGTAAATGATAAACTGTCTCCAAAATGGCTATCAAACCCCACCGTGGGCACAAGTCATTTTCCCATGAAGAGGTAAAGTCTATTTCTCCATTTTCTTGATTCAGGAAAGATATGTGACTTCTCTGACCAAGAGAATACAGCAAAGGTAACACTGCATGATTTCCTAACCTAGGTCATAAGACACCCTGCAGCTTGGGCCTTTAGCTAAGTCTCTGGGAACACTGGCTGTAGAGGAAGTCAGCCGCAAAGCAACAAGTCTGATTATCCTGAAGGTAAATTATTAAACGAGGAAGCCCAAATTAGCTAGGATCTCCAGATCATGTGAAGACAGATGACCAACCTGTCCTCATCTATTCTAGCTACCACAAACTGTCACCAGACATCTGACCAGAAACCTTTATGTCTCAGATGCTATTTAACTGCAACCTTATGAGTGACCTGAAGGAAAAACTGCCTGGCTGAGCTGAGTTAACATATAAATTGTTCTTTTAAAACATCATACTTTGGTTAGGTTTCAACAAAGTAACCGATAACCAGAACAGCTGTCCAAGCCTTCACCTGGCCTCATTTCCCAACTTTTCATCACGTGAACTTAACCTATTACACTCACTATTCTCAACATTACTCAGTGCTATTGTTCAAGTTAGTCTAATAGCATGCTGCCACTGCACCACACAGCAGGTACTCAATAGTGGCACTTATGAGTATGTCAATATGATTTTTATAAGTATCTATACACAAGTGGACTTAGTTAGAAGTTTATTCAGACAACATGAATAAATATCTACATCTCCTGAAAATGGCCAATTGTTCTCACACATACACATGGTTAGGTCCCTCACCCCTTTTTAGGTCTTTATTCAAGTTACCAAGGCTTTCTTGGCCACTCTGTTTAAAACTGCACCCTTTTCTACTCCACTGACTTTCAACACTATCCTTCCGTTCCTGTTTTATTTTTCCTCATTGCACTTACAACACCACATATTTTTCCCATTTAAATTACTTGTCAGACTCCACTAAAATCTAAATCTCATGAGCACAGGGATTTTTGTTTATTAGGTATACTTCCATGTTTATATGTCTATGTCTGGAAGAGTATCTGGTACGTAATAGACACCCAACTATCACTTGTAAAATGATTGAATCAATCAAAAACAAGAATGGGTAAATAGAAGGTCTCTTACTTCAAGAAGGAAATTATGGCTTATCCATTTAAAAAAATGCTTTTACAGTTGGACACAAAATCCTCTAAGTTCATTCACCAAAATGCTCCTTAAACGATCTCTCAGTTCTCACTCAAAACTTAATTTTAGCTGGACTTCTTCCTTGTCATTACCAATCATTTTTCTTTTGCAAATATGACACAGGATACTTCTGAATCACATCAGCAATTCAAGAATAGGAATTACCGGAACAAGGAAGTGTTGTAATATTATATACAGTCTATGTTCATTCCCTCAAATAATTTTAGCTACATATTTTCCTTCCCTACTGGAAGATAAAAGTACTTGCTCTAAAAGTTAACAGCCTGGATAAAAGTCAATCTACCACACTGCTTAACGTCTTTAATTTCCATTTCTGCTTCACTTATTTTTTCTCCCACACTGGTTGCACTGGTTTAGTCACTGATTTTTGTAGCCTCTAATAGTCTCATGGTTTCTACTGGTCTGTAGAATTCTTTGGCAAATTCCAAAAAATGTCTCTCCCTGAATATATCAAAAGTTACAGGGAAAATCATCATTTGATGGTGACGGGCTACTGAGTCACCAAATTCCCTTCTGGCTGCAAGGAAGAAGACAGGGCAAGCAGAGATTACTCTTATCTGGTTAAGTTACTGTCTGACCTATACTTACTTTCTGACAAAACCATACCCTTAAATATAACTATCTCATAAAGAGTGAAATGTAAAAATCAAGTGTGGCTTCTCCAGAGCATACTGGTAATTTAAGTTATTGAAAGGAGAATAAAACCATTCTTTCCTTTTCTTTATGCCAATACTCATAAATTATTCTTATCACATCTTTATCTTTAAAGAAATTCCAAAGATTTGACTGAAACCTGAACTTGATATTTAGAACCTTCCTCAACTTTATCTCTTACCTATGTCTCAATGTCCTTTAAGTCCTATCTCCTCTGCATAAACTTCTCAAGTTCTTCCATTCAGAATTTCTCTTCTCCCTTCTCACAGCAGTTACTTTAATTCCCACACTTCTTGTTATTAACCAGGTCACCTATATGAGTGTAGGCCTACCTTCCACAAGCCTAGGAGTAAAAGAATTAAACGCAAGATCCCAAGGAAGATGGCCTAGCACAGTGCTTTAGGCTTGCAGCCTCCCAACAAATACTGAATTTTTTTATTACCTATGGTGAAATTCATTCCCTCAATAAATACTCATGGGAGGGACAACTGTGTCAAGCACTGAGTTGGCCACTGATGATCAAGGATCATGCATCATTCCAGACTTCCAAAGACAGAAGGGGACCATTTTCCTTTTCTGCCTATCCAATCTCTCACATACTTTTCATAAACTCAGTTCAAATACTTCCTGGCCCACAGCACTCCCACTCATAGTACCAACCACAGAGCTGATGCACTGCGACTTACGAACAGGGCCTTGAATCTCTTCAAATAAATACTATGGTGTACCCAAAGGGCAAAGACTGAAAAAGCACAGACTGGCCAAAAATTCCAATTCCCCCATTACTACCTTTGTGACCTTGGTCAAATCAGCTAGTGTCTTTGAACTTCAGCTCCCTCTTTTGTGAAACGAGGATATACAAACACCATCTACATTACTGGGTTATTATAATGAGTAAGAAATACTTGTAAAATGTTGAAAAGCGAATCAATCAAATCCAAAGACCTAGTAGGTGTTCAATAAAGTTAATCTCCCTTCCTCGAAAGCGCCAGCACTGTGATTTGCACGTAGTGGCCACAGGACACGGCAACTCGCGGAGCCGGAAGGACGGCAGTGTGCAGCGCGCGCGTCCCGGGCACACCTGCCAGATGTGCGGTCCTCACGGTCAGAGACGCCTTGGCCATCCCCCACCCCTGCACCGGGCCTCACCTTGGTGGTCGTAGACACTAATGTAGGAGATGCCCACGGCCATACACCACACCACTAGGCTCGCGATGTCTGAGAAGCTGGGTTCCTGCTCCTCCTCGGTGATCACCAGGCCCATGTGCACAGGCAGCTTCTCCAAGGAACGGCCGTCCGCGCGCCAGCGCAGCCGGGGGTGGGCGGCGACCGGGACCAGACCCCCGCGCGGGTGCCGGTGGTGACGGCGGTTTTTGCCGACGGCCGGGGGCTTGCGGAGCGTGAAGCCGAGCGGCGCTAGGACCGCAGCAGAGGCAGCGCGGCAGCAGCGCCGCCAGATCCAGTTCCAGGTACCGAACCGAACGCGGAGCCAGGAGGTGAGCGTGCGGTGCAGGCAGAGCAGCGCGTGCAGCACCCGCCACACCAGCTCGTACAGCCCCGTCATACTCTTGTGGCGCTCGGGCGCCCTCACCTCCCTCCTGCCCACACCCGCGGCGCGAAGTCTTTCTATCCGCCCCTGCAGCCGGCGCGGGCCATAGCTCCGCGTCCCCCCGCCCCCCGCGCCCGAACCCCTTTTCACTGCCAACACCTCACCTCGCCCCCGCCGCCATCTTCCTCCTCCCCTGGCAGCCCCGCCCCCGATAGTACATGGACTGTTCTGATTGGCCGGCGTGGAACTCTGACGAGGCTTCTGGGTCCGAGGATACAGTCTATCCCGGCTCTGCTAGGGAAGGAGCGCGCCTGCGAGGTAGGAGGGCCTGAGGCCAAGGGCGCCCCCTGGCAGTGTGGAGGGCGAAGAGCGGCTGCCTCCGGCCTGTCAGAGACAGAGGCCAGCTGGGTACGTGTGGTCCTGGATGGAATGGGCGGTTCCGGTGACCCAGAGTCTCTCTGGTCCTGGGCATCTTATACTGTCTTTTATTCATTAATTCAGGAAGTGATTATTGACCACCCGCTTCAGTTAGATTTACAGTGGAGAGGTAAATAGACATTGTGCCTGACCTCAATCACCACCACTATTTGATGCAAACTGCCCATCCATCCAACCTTATGATGGCGCAAACATACCCCAAATGATCTGGCCCATATAGACCTCAAACTGGACTTCCAGGCCAGTTCTGAACTTCCCCGCAGAAGTTCTGTACTATTTTTGCCCCTTCCGCTAAGGCTCCTGAATTCCTGTTTCTCAACTAGTTATCGACCAGCTCCAACCCACTTCTCACGGTTCATCCTATGTGCCACATCGTCGATCATCATACGTAGTATATGTGTGTGCAATAATAATAATACAGTATGCCAGGAGTAGTGGCGCGTGCCTGTAGTCCCAGCAACAAAAAATAATAATAGAAATAATAATACGAATACAGTGGAACTGCCATAGTTGATTACCTCCCTACATTGACCCCTCCTTAAGTTGACCTCATTTTCATAGACTGGACATGCACCACATGTACATATCAGTACAGTAGGCCCAGTTCTTTACAGTGACCACTTCTGTTTGTTACAGTCTCTTAGGTGGTCAACTTACAGGGATTCTACTTTATTTTTCTTATATAAATTTTACATATACATATACATATATATATATATATATATGGCTGCAGTTTTGTAATACCTACCTAATCTTTGTTCTCTAAAGTCCCATTTCCCCATTGGGAAACATCTGTTAACGTCTTGGCTACATGCCTTAATTTTTTTTTTATCACTTTTTTTCAACTAGTCTCATTTCAGATTCTAAGACTCAAGACTCACTTCACTTTATTTTATTGTACTTCTCTTTTTTTTTTGAGACAGGGTGTTTCTGTATCACCCAGGTTGGTGTCTCACTGTACTTTAAAACTTGAATTTCATATTCATCTGAAAATTTTCCTCCCTTTGGCATCTCAGCCTGAGGAAAGGAAGGCTGGGCACCTGTCACACCCTTCACACACTTCTCTCTCTCCTCGTCTTCTTTGTAACGGCTCCTATGATGGTGGACAGAGAAAAGGGAAAAGCCACCATCAGGAAAGCCTGCAGTCTTCTTCCTCCCTGGCCATTGCTGCCACTCATGCAGCTCCAGGATGCTCTGCTAAGAAAGCAAGTGTCCCGCTGAGATTTGGCCATATATTCTGTACACACTGTCCCTCCCCTACACCAACACCCTGCTACATTTCTCTGATGTACTCACTTCCTTGCTGTAGTGTCTGCCATTTCTGATGAGAATGGCACCATCAATCTCACGCCCTCTTGGCCAGTTCTCTCAGGTCTGCAAGCATAGGCAGGCTGTTATCTTTTGTACTTCTGGGAATTGCAAACTTCAGCAAAAGGTTCTGGCCACACCTCCACGTGACGGTCCTCACCAGCATCCTGGTATCACTCCCCAATTGTTTGTTTTCCTTCTAGATTTTCCACTTAGTAGCAGATCTCTTAGCTTAAGAATGTCGAGCCTCTTAAAGAAGTGTGGGGCCACAGGGGCTACTTTTCCTCTTTGATACCTTTCAGTGGGCTAGGAACTGAAGTGTCTTGTACAGAACAGTTCTCCAAGTGGCCTTGGATTTTTCTTGCTTGTAGTATACATGGAATGTGTTAGAATGTATCATCATTCTGAGACAAGAAGGAGGAACTAGTCAGAACAGCAGGGCTCTGTTCCCTCCTAGAAATAGGATGGTCTTCACTTTAGCCTGTCTCATTGCCCTAGGATATGAACCTAGTACTTTCTAGGGTCCCTCAGCTACAGTGCAAGTGAGGCAAAGGCAGATGAGACTCCAACCTCCCTGAACAGCTTCCCTCGGCCTTGGGGGATGGGCTCATCATGAATCCTGTGCTTCTGTTGTCCCTTGCTGCCTGTTTGTAAGTAATAAACCCACTCGACGTAATTTGTTGTGTATGTGTGTTCTATCTCACTGGGCTCAGACTTTCTAAAGCTGCAGTCCAATATGCAGGGCTCAAGTAGTAACCAGTGCACAGTGAACCTGCTTTGCACCTAATGATTACTCCCAACTTCTCTGCACTTAAGAAAGAGGTAAATTCATTGCCTTTTTGTTGTCAGTCTCAGTTCTGATACAACAGGAAAACCTCCCTGGATTTCTTGCTGTGTACATCAATCCAAAGCTATGGAGGTCTCTTTCTTCTAAAGATTTTTCTTATTTTGTCATTTCAAAAAAGGAGTAAATATGACGCTTTTAGGAATGGGGGTTAGAATATGTATAAGATTTGTATTTTTTAAACGTACTCAACCCTCCACCCCCCCCAAGACTCTACCATAGACAGAAAAATGCAGAAAGAGTTGTGCAGCCTCAGAAAGTTGTTAAATCCCAAACATGGGGACAGTATTTGATTTACAGTATTCTATTTCAATTTACAAATTGCTTTACATTACCTTAACTTAATTTTCATAACCAGTATATGCACTATGTAGGACAGGTGGACTCATCTTGATCAGACAATTAAGGGTAGTGAGGAAGGGGGTGGGCTCTGATTAAACAGAACCAATTCAGCCTGCTAATCCTTTTACTCTCTTCCCTGAATCCTCAACTGTAAAGTGGAGATGGTGCCATGGAGATAATGACATTTGTGGCTTCATTTGACTATGGTAAGGATCGAGGTGATAACTATCAATGTGCTTATCTCATTGTCTCTGGTTAGTAGTGAGTGCTCCGTAATTTAATCTACCGTAGAAAAAAATGAGGCAAAATTTCTAGACAGTTTTTTAAGAAGGACGTACAGCACATTTTTCATTCTTGACAGTTGTGACCTTGTGGTTGAAGTAGTACAAATAGCTCCTTAAATGGATCATTTTTTCATTAAAAGGTAAAATCCTCTAAAATCTTCTCAGCTTCAACTGCTGGATCTTGAAGCATAAAGGATAGCAATATTGAGGAAAAAAATTGACTCAGCGAACTTTGGTATTAAGTAAGCCACACTCCAAGAAGAATAGGACTCAGTGCAAGAATTTAAAATGAAGACTATTTAAAATTACAAGACTAGTCTTGTAAAATTTGCGATCCCAAAGAAGAAGACTGTAATTTATAATTAATATTTGTAATGATATCCTTGTAAATGAATACGTAGAAACTTCAAACTGAGGGAAAAAAAGGGAAGGTAGAAAGAGATGCTTGGAAACACAACACGCTGAACTTGTCAATCATCTTCTCAAAAAGAAAGAAAAAGAAAAAAGAAATGTAATTCAGATAGTTCCCATATACTCCCCTTCCTCCATGTATGTACAGCCTCCCCAGCTATCAACATCTTGACAAAGTGGTAACTATATTGGCACATCGTTATCTCCTGAAGTCCATAGTTTACATCAGAGTTGACTCTTGATGTTATACATTTATTGAGTTTTTAAAAAATGTATAATGAAATGTATCTACCATTGTAGAATTATTGTAGTATTACCGCCCTAAAAATCCTCTCTGCTCCACCCATTCATCTCTCTCTTCTTGCCCACCCCTGGTAAACACTGATCCTTTTATTCTCTCCATAGTTTTGCTTTTCCCAGAATGTTACACAGTTGGAATTACATAATACATAGCCTTTTCGTATTGCCTTATTAGCAATATGAAATACACATCCAATAATTTGCATTTAAGGTTGTCCATGTCTTTTCATGGTTTCGTGCCTCATTTATTTTAGTGCAGAATGAAAGTGTATCAGATGTGCCACAGTTTATCTGTTCACCTGCTGAAGAACAATTTGGTGGTTTCCAAGTTTGGGCACTTGTAACTAGAGCTGCTATAAACATCTGTGTGCAGGTTTTTGTGTGAACATAGGTTTTCAACTCATTGGGTAAATATCAAGAAGAATAATTGCTGAATCATATGGTAAGCATATGTTTAGTTTTGTAAGAAACTGCCAAACCATCTTCCAATGTTGCTATACTATCTTGCATTTCCACTAGTAATGAATAAGTGTTCCTCTTGCTCCACATCCTTGTCAGCATTTGATGTAGTTAGTGTTTTAGATAGTAGGTGTGTAGTGGTATCTTATTTTAATTTGCAATTTCCTAATGACTATGATGTTGACATCTTTTCATATACTGATTGGCCATCTGTCTTACTATCTTTAGTGAGGTATCTATTCAGGTCTTTTGTTCATTTTTTAAAAATTGGTTGCTTGTTTTCTTATTGTTGAATTTTAAAAGTTCTCTGTATGTTTTAGAAAATACTTCATTGCAACTATTTTCTCTCCTCTGCTTGTCTTCTCATTCTCTTGAAAGTGTCTTGTGAAGGGCAAAAGTTTGAAATTTAGTGATCCAACTTAACAATTTTTTTCATGGAATGTACCTTTGGTATTGTAGTTAAAATGTCATTACCATACCCAAGGTCGTCTATGTTTTCTCTTATGTTATCTTATATGACTTTGATAGTTTTGCATTTTACATTTAGGTCTTTGATCCCTTTTGAGTTATTTTTGTGAGAAGTATAAATTCTATATCTAGATTAATTTTTCACATATGGATGTTTAGTTGTTCCAGACCAATAGTTAAAAAGACCATCTTTGGGGCGGTACCTGTGGCTCAAAGGAGTAGGGTGCTGGCCCCATATACCAGAGGTGGTGGGTTCAAACCTGGCCCTGGCCAAAAACTGAAAAAATTAAAAAAAAAAAAAAAAAAAGACCATCTTTACTGCATTGTGTTGGCTTTGTTCCTTTGTCAAAGATCAGTTGACTGTGTATTGAGGTATATTTCTATGCTCTATCTTTTGTTTCCTTGATTGATTTGCCTATTCTTTTGCCAATATCACTCTGTCTTGATTACTGTAACTGTATAGTAAGCTTTTAAGTTGGATAGTGTCAATCCTCTAGCTGTTCTTCTCCTTCAATATCAAGTTGACTATTCTGGGTATTTTGCTTCTTTGTATAAACTTTAGAATCAGCTTCTTAATAGCTACAAAATAACTTGGTGGAATTTTCATTGGGATTACATTGAATCTATAGATGAAGTGGGAATAACTGACATCTTGACAATATTGAATTTTCCTTTCCAAAATCATGCAATATCTCTTCATTTATTTAGTTCTTGAATTCCCTTCATCAGAGTTTTATAGTTTTCCTCATATAGACATTGGGCATATTTTGTTAGCTTTATACCCATTTGTAGTTCTAACGTAAGTGGTGTTCTGTTTTTAATTTCAAATTTTACTTGTTCATTTCTGATATATAGGAAAGAGACTGACTTCTGTATATTAACCTTATATCCTACAACTTGCTGTAATGGCTTAATAGTCCTAGTAGTTTTTTGTTGATTCTTTTGGATTGTCTACATAAAAATAAGGACAGTTTTATTTCTTCCTTTTCAATCAACATATCTTTTATTTCCTTTTCTTGTCTTATTGCATTAGCTAGGACTTTCAATATAATGTTGAAAAAGAGTTGTGAGAGAGGACTTCCTTGCCTTGTTTCTGATGTTAACAGGAAAGCTTTTAGTTTCTCACTGTTAAACATGATATCACTTATAGACTTTTTGTCAATATTCTTCATCAAGTTGAAGAAGTTCCCTTTTATTCTTAGTTTGTTCAGAATTTTTAATTATAAATGAATGTTGGCTTTTTTCAAATGCTTTTTCAGTGTCTATTGATATAATTATGTGACTTTTCTTTTTTAGACTGTTGATATGACTGCATTAATTTATTTTCAAATGTTAAACCAGCCTTGCACACCTAGGATAAATCTCACTTAGTCATGATGTATAATTCTTTTTACACATTGTTCGATTAAATTTGCTAATATTTTGTTAAGTTTTTTTGAAACTGCTCTTGAGATATATTAGTCTGCAGTTTTCTTTTCTTGTAATGCATTGTTTGATTTTGGTACTAAGGGCATGCTAGCCTTACAGAATGAGTTAAAAAGTATTTTGTCTGCCTCTTTCTTCCAAAAGAGATCGTAAAGAATACGTATAATTTCTTCCTTAAGTGTTTGGCAGAATTCTGGTAGTGAACCCATCTTGGCCTGCTATTTTTAGTTTTGGAAAGTTATTAATTATTGGTTCAATTTCTTTAATAGATATAGGCCTGTTTAAATTGTTTATTCCATCTTGTATGAGTTTTGGCAGATTGTTTTTCCCCTAAGAAGTTAGTCCATTTTATCTAAGTTATCAAATTTGTTGGCATATGTTTGTTCATAGTATTTCTTTATCATAGTCTTAACATTCATGAGATCTACAGTGATGTCCTCTTTTCCATTTCTGGTATTAATAATTTGTATGTTCTCTTTTTTTTCTTAGCCTGGTTGGAAGCCTATCAATTTTTATTGATTTTTTTTTCAAAGAACCAGCTTTTGATTTTGCAAATTTTTTTTCCTATTGATTTCCTGTCATTGATTTCATTGACTTCTGCTTTAATATCTATTATTTCTTATGTTTACTTTGGATTTAAAGTACTTCTTTTTCTGGTTCCTAAGGTGAAGGTACAGATTATTGATTTTAATCTTTCTTCTTTTTAATATATACATTAAATGATATAAATTTCATCTAACCATCATTTTCATTGCATTCCACAAATTTTGACAAGTTGTATTTTTATTTTTATTTAGTTCAAAGCATTTTTTGTTTTCTCTTGAAATTTCTTCTTTAACCAACATGCTGTTTAATCTTGAAGTGTTTCAAGATATTCATATCTTTCTGTTATTGATACCTAGCTTAATTCCTTTGTGGTCTGAAAGCAGACATGGTATGATTTCTGGTTCTTTGTATTTGTTTTTGTTTTTTTGTTTTTTTTTAGAGACAGAGTCTCACTTTATTGCCCTCAATAGAGTGCCTTGATGTCACAGCTCACAGCAACCCCTAGCTCTTGGGCTTAGGCGATTCTCTTGCCTCAGCCTTCCTAGTAGCTGGGACTACAGATGCTCACCACAACACCCATCTATTTTTTGTTGAAGTTTGGCCGGGGCCAAACTGCCACCCTCTGTATATGAGGCCGGCACCCTACTCACTGAGCCACAGGCACCACCCCTGTTTCTTTATATTTGTTAATGTGTGTTTTATGGCCAAGAAAGTGATTTTTCTTTGTGAATATTTCATGTGTATTTAAAAAGAATGTGTGTTCTGTTGTTGGGTGAAGTACTTGATAGATGTCATAGTATCCAGCTGATTGATGATGTTATTGAGTTCAACTCTGTCCTTACCAATTTTCTGCCTACTGAATCTGTCTATTTCTGTTAGAGGGGTGTTGAAGTCTCCAATTATACTAGCAGATCCATCTATTTTTCCTTGCATTTCTATCAGGACATGATTTTTGCTTCACATATTTTGACACTGTGCTAGTAGATATGTACATATTACAGATTTTTATCCTGGAGAATTGACCTTATCATCATGCAATACTTCTCTTTATCCCTGAGAATTCTCCTTGCTCAGAAGACTGCTCAATGTGAAACTAATATAACTAGACTTACTTCTTTTTGATTACTGTTAGCATGGTACATCTTTCTCCATCCCTTTACTTTGAATCCATACGTGTAGTTTTATTTAAAGTTGGTTTCTTATAGACAGCATATATTTGGATTGTAATTCTCAATACACTTTGATAATCTCTTGTCATTGATGTATTTATACAATTAATGTTTAAAATTATTATTGATACAGTTACATTAATATTTACCATGTTTCTTGCTTTTTTCTTTTTTTTTTTTATTAAATCATAGCTGTGTGCATCAATATGATCATGGGGCACCATTCACTTTTTTCTATTTACCATGCTTTTTCTTTGTTACTATAAGTGTCTATCACTTGTTCCCTGCCTTTTGTGGTTTTAATTCAGCATTTTTTATCGTTCCATGTTTTCTTTTGTCTTAGCATACCAGTTATACTTTTTAAATTGTTTTTTGTATTCACTCTAGATTAGGATTGACTGATTTGACTTTCTAAAGGATAAAATTTTCTGTAAGACAAAAGACACCATAAAGGAAGCCAAAAGAAAAATGATGGTTTGAGATAAAATACTAGTAATGTGTCTGACAAAATAGAGATAATATCCTTACTGTATAAAGACACCCTACAAATTGATGTTTAGAAAAAACAAAGAACTCAATATTTTAAATGGGTAATGTATATAAATAGATAATTAACATAAGAGAAGATGTAAAGGCCACCAATATATAAAGACATGCTGAATCTTACTAGTATTCAGGAAAGTGAAATCAAGTCAATGAGATACGATTTTTTCTCTCATCAGATTGGCAAAAACTAAGGACTGAGGATAATGCTGATGACTTCATGGAAACAGGAACCTAAAAACACTGCTGATGAGAGTATGAATTGATAGACATTTACAGATAATAATCTTTGTAAAATTATTCAGTAAGATCTATTAAAGTAAAAAATATACATACTGAACACAGGGATCCCACTTTGGAATTTCAATACATTTCCAACTAAATCATTATCATGAGATATTTTTCATATAGTACATGAAAATCTATTGCCTCTTCAGACAGTAGGTTCACAGTAGCATTTGTAATTTTTATAAAAAAACAAAAAGTAGTTGATAAATGCTAAGCAAAAAAATGAGTGCTGTAAGCCTGAACAATGGTGATCCAATATAAGGTAGGAAAGTTGTTGGGGCAGGGTAGGGGGTTGGTGATGGGGAAGTGAATATGTGGAGCAGAATGACTAAGTATTTTTCTGAAATCAAGATAGGTTGGGTTAAGAGCGCACCTAATCTAAAGGCAATCGTCAGTGACTGTTTTGAAAGCTGGATAATGGTTATTAAATGAAATTTTTTACATTGGATATCTGAAAACAGTGTTTTATTGAAACCTGTAGAGAGTATTAAAACAATATCTTTCCTTAATGAGAAAAAGATAGGGGAATCTATCATAGCAGCTCTGTACTGTCAAAAATAGATACTATCTATAATAAAGGCAAGCCTAGGGCTCAGAGACCATACTAGTAAGATTCCTGGATCAAACTGCTAAGATAATCCATTTTTATAATGGGGATGACACAATTCCATGAGGTTTATTCTCACAAAACTGTGCTTTGGAATGCTTTTACCAATCCCTGGGGTTTTAGACTGATAAGCTGGCAGGACTCTCATGTTCAACATTCACGTACAATTATGATTATGTGATAGAAAACATTGAGTTTCTGGGTGACTTATAAAGATAGTAATTATTCCATTTGTGTGCATATTTGGCTATGCAAGTTTAGCTAAGAGAAAAATATGAAATTAACTAAATGATGAATGACATGACTAAGCCATGACCCCTGATAAAATATAGCTTCAAAAATATAATCATCATGGGAGAGCAAGATGGCGGCCAAGTAACAGCTTCCCTGCAAATGGGCATGGTGAGTCTGGTGAGATAAGGCTCCAGGCATAACTGGCTGGTGGGATCTGCCTATAATCATCCCTTTGAGGATACAGGGAGTCAGTGAGAGACTTCTGGACCCCAAGAGGAGGACAAAAATAGTGAAAACTGGCAAGTGGTTGCGGGGGTTTGATTGGTCTAATCCCGCCGGCAGCTGTAAGTACAGCAGCAGCAAGACTGCAAACTGGAAAGGCCTTACCTGTGAACTGTTTTGTTGTTTTTGGACTTAGCACTCAGTTGAACTGCCTTGGGGATAGCTTGAGCAGGAGTGCGGAGAACTTTGAGCATTGTCTAGGGCCCCAGACTGAGCCGCTGAGCCGGACAGAGCTAATAGTGTTCGGCTGTAGGCCGCAGGGAGCATTGTGAGAGAGCTGCCCCAGCAAGCTCTGCCCTCAGGGTCGCAGAGCAATGATCAGGTGGGAGCTCATAATCTAGTGACTAAGCAGCCTAAAGGTGGGGACTGAGCCGCCTTACAGCCTTAAACCTCAGGGGCAGGGTTTTGGCACCCTGGGTAAGTGGATAGCCACTTCAGCAGTGATAAGCACTTTCCTGGGAAAGCTTCTCCTTAGCCAAGTTTAGAAGTTTAAAGTGCCTTTTAAGAGGGCTGAAGAGAGATTTAGGGTCTCCACCCTGTGGGGTTTGAGAAATCAACGGAGGTCTCCAGTCGTATCAGCATTGTGATTAACATCTCATATGTCTGTTGCCCAGACCACCTGTTGCCCAGACAATATTCAGCATGCCCAGACAATATTCAGCAAGATATATATATATACTGCTTTGTTTTTGGTTCGTTTTTGTGCTTCTTTGTTTGTTTGTTTTATTTTGTTGCTGTTGTTTTGTTTTTTAATTTCAACCTTTTCCGTACGGATTTTTTCTTTTCTTTATCCATTTTTCTGGTTTAAATACAATTTCCCATTGCTGCCTTTTTTAATAATTAGAACTTCATTTTTGCTAGTGTTTCTACCCCTATTATTTGGTTTTTCACCAAATTTTATCCCGACAGGTTTTCTCTTTGCTTGTTTTGGTTTGATTTATAGCATTTTTGTCTTTCCTCTCTACTTGGTGGAGGTGGGGTACTGTGTCAAATCAGGTTAGCAAAGAGCTGCTGACCTCAAGGGAACCACCCAACCAGGCACCCCCAGAGGTTGGGGTTTTTTTAAGGTTGTGTCAAAGTACACTACTGTACACCTATATTGCTCTGTCTCCCTCTTTCTGTGCCTCTCTTCTTTTTGTCAATATTCCCTTTTACTCACCTCCTCTAATTTCTCTATTTTCTTTCCTTTCTTTCTTTATTTCTTTGCTTTTCTTTCTTTCATCCCTTCTTGCTTTTCAACCTTCTCATCCTTCTGGTCCTGTACCAAAAGGACTCATCATCATCGAAAACTTAGTCCACAGCCATGGGAACTGAAAGAGCAAGAGGAAGTGAAAGGAAAATTAGGGCAATGAAACAGATAAAGGAAATCACTCATGAGGAAGAATCAGCAGAAAACACCAGGCAACATGAAGAACCAGTCCAGAGCAACCCTTCCAAGGGACCATGAGGTAGCTACTGCAGAGGATTCCACCTATAAAGAAAGGTTAGGAATAACAGAAGGGGAATTTAGAATACAAATGATGAAAACAATGAAGGAAATGATGGAAACAATGAAGGAAACTGCTAATGAAGTGGAAAATAACCAAAAGGGAATCCAAAAACAGAATTAAATAAGAGATGAATGATATGAAGAATATAGAAAAGATATAGCGGAGCTGAAGGAACTGAAGCAGTCAATTAGGGAACTTAAAGATGCAATGGACAGTATCAGCAACAGGTTAGACCATGCAGAAGAAAGAATTTCGGAGGTAGAGGACAAAGTTCTTGAGATAACTCAGATAGAAAAGAAGAGAGAGAAAGCAGAACATTCACTGTCAGAATTATGGGACTTTATGAAGTGTTCCAACATATGAGTTATAGGAATCCCAGAAGGGGAAGAAGAATGCCCCCAGAGGAATGGAAGCCATACTAGTGAATATTATAAATGAAAATTTCCCAAATATCACCAAAAATTCTGACACACTGCTTTCAGAGGGATATCAGACCCCAGGTCGCCTCAACTCTAACCGAGCTTCTCCAAGACACATTGTGATGAACCTGTCCAAAGTCAAGACAAAAGAAAAGATTCTGCAAGCTGCCAGGAGTAAGCGCCAGTTGACCTACAGGGTCAAATCCATCAGAGTGACTGCAGACTTCTCTAATGAAACTTTCCAAGCAAGAAGACAATGGTCATCTACCTTTAATCTACTTTAACAGAACAATTCCCAGCCCAGAATTCTATATCCTGCTAAGCTAAGCTTTAAAATTGACGGAGAAATCAAATCATTTATGGTTATACAAACACTGAGGAAATTTGCCACAACAAGACCAGCTCTACAGGAAATACTTCAACCTGTTCTACTGACCATCACAATGGAGCAGCAGCAAGGTAAGAACTCAGAAATTAAAGGACAGAACCTAACTTCCACACTGATGCAAAAGATAAAACTAAGCAATGGACTTTCACAAAATAAGATGAATAGAACACTACCACACTTATCAATTATCTCAATAAATGTTAATGGCTTGAATTCCCCACTGAAGAGACATTGATTGGCTGACTGGATTAAAAAACACAAACCATCCATTTGCTGTCTGCAAGAAACACACCTGGCTTCAAAAGACAAATTAAAGCTCCAAGTCAAGGGTTGGAAGACAATTTTTCAGGCAAATGGAATTCAGAAGAAAAGAGGAGTTGCAATCTTATTTTCAGATACTTGTGGATTTAAAGCAACTAAAGTCAAAAAAGACAAAGATGGTCACTTTATATTGGTCAAGGGAAAAATACAACAAGAAGATATTTCAATTCTAAGTATTTATGCACCCAATTGAAATGCTCCCAGATTCTTGAAACAGACCTTACTCAGTCTGAGCAATATGATATCCAATAATACCATCATAACAGGGAACTTTAACACTCTCTTACAGAGCAGGACATTAAACAGAAATTAAACAAAGATATAAGAGATTTAAATGAGACCCTAGAATAACTGTACTTGATAGACGCATCTAGAACACTCCATCCCAAAGATAAAGAATATACATTCTTCTCATTACCCCATGGAACATTCTCCAAAATTGATCATATCCTGGGACACAAACAAATATCAACAGAATAAAAAGAATTGAAATTTTACCTTGTATCTTCTCAGACCATAAGGCACTAAGGGTGGAACTCAACTCTAACAAAAACGTTTGACCCCACACAAAGGCATGGAAATTAAACAACTTTCTGTTGAATGACAGATGGGTGCAGGAAGAAATAAAACAGGAAATCATTAACTTCCTTGAGCATAATGAAGACACAGCTACCAAAACCTGTGGGATACTGCAAAAGCAGTTTTGAGAGGAAAATTTATCGCTTTAGATGCCTGCATTCGAAAAACAGAGAGAGAGCCCAACAACAAACTCACAAGCCATCATATGGAATTGGAAAAAGAAGAACAATCTAAGCCTAACCACAGTAGAAGAAAAGTAATATCCAAAATCAAATCAGAGATCAATGAAATTGAAAACAAAAGAATCATTCAGTAAATTAATGAAACAAGGAGTTGGTTTTTTGAAAAAAAATAAATAGATAAAATAGATAAACCATTGGCCAGACTAACTAAAAATAGAAAAGTAAAATCTCTAGTAACCTCAATCAGAAGTGATAAAGGGGAAATAACAACTGATCCCACAGAGATACAAGAGATCATCTCTGAATACTACGAGAAACTCTATGCCCAGAAATTTGACAATGTGAAGGAAATGGATCAATATCTGGAATCACACCCTCTCCCTAGAATTAGCCAGGAAGAAATAGAGCTCCTGAACAGACCAATTTCAAGCACTGAGATTAAAGAAACAATAAAAAAGCTTCCAACCAAAAAAGGCCCTGGTCCTGATGCCTTCACACCAGAATTCTATCAAACCTTCAAGGAAGAGTTTATTCCTGTATTGCAGAAATTGTTCCAAAAAATTGAGGACGAAGGAATCTTCCCCAACATGTTCTATGAAACAAACATCACCCTGATACCAAAACCAGGAAAAGACCCAACCAAACAGGAGAATTTCAGACCAATTTCACTCATGAATATAGATGCAAAAATTCTCAACAAAATCCTAACCAATAGATTACAGCTTATCATCAAAAAAATTAGACATCATGATCAAGTAGGTTTCATCCGAGGGATGCAAGGCTGGTTTAACATACAGAAGTCCATAAACGTTATGCACCATATTAACAGAGGCAAAAATAAAGATCATACTATCCTCTCAATAGATCCAGAAAAAGCATTGGATAAAATCCAGCATCCTTTCTAATTAGAACACTGAAGAGTATAGGCATAGGTGGCACATTTCTAAAACTGATCAAAGCTATCTATGACAAACCCACAGCTAATATTTTACTGAATGGAGTAAAACTGAAAGCTTTTCCTCTTAGAACTGGAACCAGACAAGGTTGTCCTCTGTCACCTTTACTATTCAACATAGTGCTGGAAGTTCTAGCCAATACAGTTAGGCAAGACAAGGAAATAAAGGGAATCCAAATAGGAGCAGAGGAGGTCAAACTCTCCCTCTTTGCTGACGACATGATCTTATACTTAGAGAGTCCCAAAGACTCAACCACAAGACTCCTAGAAGTCATCAAAAAATACAGTAATGTTTCAAGATATAAAATCAATGTCCAGAAGTCAGTAGCCTTTGTATACGCCAATAACAGTCAAGATGAGAAGCTAATTGAGGACACACTCCCTTCACCATAGTTTCAAAGAAAATTATATACCTAGGAATATACCTAACAAAGGAGGTGAAGGACCTAGATAAAGAAAATTATGAAATCCTCAGAAAGGAAATAGCAGAGGATATTAACAAATGGAAAAACATACCATGCTCATGGCTGGGAAGAATCAACATTGTTAAAATGTCTATACTTCCCAAAGCAGTCTACCTAATCAATGCCATTCCTATTAAAATACCAACATGGTACTTTCAAGATTTGGAAAAAATGATTGTACATTTTGTATGGAACCAGAAAAAACCCTATATACCTAAGGCAGTTCTTATTAATAAAAATAAAGCTGGGGGCATCACCATACCAGATTTTAGTCTGTACTACAAAGCCATAGTGCTCAAGACAGCATGGTACTGGCAAAAAACAGAGACATAGACACTTGGAATTGAATAGAAAACCAAGAAATGAAACTAACATCTTACAACCACCAACTTTTTGATAAACCAAACAAGAACATACCTTGGGGGAAAGACTCCCTTTTCAATAAATGGTGTTGGGAGAACTGGATATCCACAGGTAAAAGACTGAAATTGGACCCACACCTTTCCCCACTCACAAAAATTGATTCAAGATGGATAAAGGACTTAAATTTAAGGTATGAAACAATAAAAATCCTCATAGAAAGCATAGGAAAAACACTGGAAGATATTGGCCTGGGGAAAGACTTCATGAAGAAGACTGCCATGGCAATTGCAACAACAAAAATAAACAAATGGGACTTCATTAAACTGAAAAGCTTCTGTACAGCTAAGGAGACAACAACCAAAGCAAAGAGACAACCTACACAATGGGAAAGGATATTTGCATATTTTGAATCAAACAAAAGCTTGATAACTAGGATCTATAGAGAACTCAAATTAATCCACATGAAAAAAGCCAACAATCCCATATATCAATGGGCAAGAGACATGAATAGAACTTTCTCTAAAGAAGACAAACAAATGGCTAACAAACATATGAAAAAATGTTCATCATCCCTATCTTTTAGAGAAATGCAAATTGAAACCACCCTGAGATACCATCTAACCCCAGTGAGAATGGCCCACATCACAAAATCTCAAAACTGCAGATATTGGCGTGGATGTGGAGAGAAGGGAACACTTTTACACTGCTGGTGGGACTGCAAACTAGTACAACCTTTCTGGAAGGAAGTATGGAGAAACCTCAAAGCACTCAAGCTAGACCTCCCATTTGATCCTGCAATCCCATTACTGGGCATCTACCCAGAAGGAAAAAAATCCTTTTATCATAAGGACACTTGTACTAGACTGTTTATTGCAGCTCAATTTACAATCGCCAAAATGTGGAAACAACCTAAATGCCCACCAACCCAGGAATAGATTAACAAGCTGTGGTATATGTACACCATGGAATACTATTCAGCCATTAAAAAAAATAGAGACTTTACATCCTTCATATTAACCTGGATGGAAGTGGAAGACATTATTTTTAGTAAAGCATCACAAGAATGGAGAAGCAAGAATCCTATGTACTCAATTTTTATATGAAGACAATTAATGACAATTAAGTTCACAGTTGGGTTGGGGGAAGGGGAGAGCAGAGAGAAAGAAGGAGGGAGGTGTGGGGAAAGTAAGAGCAGAGAAAGGGAAGGAGGGAGGGGGGTGGGGCCTTGGTGTGCGCCACACCTTTTGGGGGCAAGACATGATTGCAAGAGGGTCTTTACCTAACAAATACAATCAGTGTAACCTGGTTTATACCTCAGGGAATCCTTAACAATTATACATATATATATATATATATATATATATATATATATATATATGTATAGTCATTATTCAGTTTCTTAGCACTGATGGAGCCCATGCAAGTATTAATCACCATGGTAAGAGTTAACCACCATGAGAATCTCCCCACCCCCTACTACTTTCACATCAATGACTGTTTTATAATGAGACCAGAAATTTTGGCTACAGCCTCAACGTCATGAGGAAGGAGAGTTTTCTGAGCATCAGCCTTGGAGTTTTCTTCCTTTCTAAAGCCAAGATATTCATGGACCTCGTTCCTCTGAAGTAAAGGAGAATGTTCACAAATGCAACCAAGCAGATTTTGAGAAGAATTGTGAACCCCTTTGCAAAGGCATTAGCAGAAAGCCTAGACAAGTCTACAGCATTCCCAGCTATTATATAACAGAAATGTATAAAGTCTGTGAGGAAACCCTTTAAAGTTCACAAATTCTGAGCCATTCTGAGTAGAAACAAAGAACAACTTTTGATGAAAATATCAGCTCTGATAAGAACAGTAATTTCAGGTAAAACTGTGTATGTGTGCCAGAAAGGATCACCACTTCCTTCTTTTCAATTCATTCATGAGTTCTTGCTTATCAGGTTCCAAACCAGGATGACCGTCCCACTCTAACCCAAGGCTGAATGAGAGACTATTTCTTCATCCAAGAACAAGCAAACCCTTAGTGGGGGCACTTTAAAGCCTTCAGCCAGGATTTGTATGACTAAAGGAGCAGTCAGTAAGCGGCTATGACCAGGCAGTGCTCAGTTCTAACTCTTGGCAGGCCTAAGCGGACACAACTGGACAAGCTGGAGTAGGGGGTTGGTCCATGGGCTTTCAGCCTGGACATACACTGTCCACTGAGTCACCTAGGGGCACCATTTACCTAGACCACCATATGACTGGGGTGTAGCGTATCAAGCAATGTCAGATTTGCAAGTTATGGGGGAAGATAGAAAAATGTTTCTCTTTCATGTAGGTTTAGTACAAAAGAATTAACTATAAAGTGGGCATAGTTGACTTATGCCTATAATCCTGGCAGTTTGGGAGGCTAAAGCGAGAAAATCACTTGAGCCCAGAAATTTGAGAACAATGTATAGAGACCCCCATCTCTACAAAAAATAAGAAAAACTGATGGCACATGTATTAAAAATAAGATGGAGTCTGTTAAACCAGGGTAGACATGACACAGCTGGTCTGTCTGGTCAGTTTAAGTCCGGCCTGACCTTCACCCCCAGTCTCCCATTCTTACCGTTTTGTAAATTTAGCTCCCACTCTAAAGATGCCCATTAGGTGCATTGATTTAGGAGACTAACTTTAGAATTGAAATATTATTTTGGATCACAAGTTATACTGATTATTGTTTACTATGGATCATAGGTTTGGCCAATTATTGTTTAAGATAAGGGTAACCATGGTGTTCACTTTGAACTCAAATGTATAAAACTGTAAAGTTAGAAATAGAAGAACAGAACAGTCTTGCAGAGAGGCTACTCTCACTGTTCTCCAGAATCCCTGGCTTCTGACAAATAAAGTTTGGTGGACCTATTCCTGTCTCTGCATATTGGCTGACAGTGATAGTTGGCCACACCCTCTTCATCCAGTAACAAAAGTAGCCCAGCATGGTGGAACATGCCTGTAGTCTCATCACTTTGGAGGGCTGACACATAAGGATCACTAGAGCCCAGAAGTTTGAGGTAGCGGTGAGCTATGATGATGCCACTACACTCTAGCCTAGGCAAAAGAGTAAGGCCTTATCTCAAATAGTAAGAATAATAATAATTATAATTATTATTAAGAATTAAGAATTGATAAACTATTAAGAATTCTTAATAGTAAGAATAATAATAATTATAATTATTCTTACTATTGAGATAAGGCCTTACTCTTTTGCGTACTCTTAACTCTATGAGGTAATACTATAATCCCCATTTTACAGATGAGGAAGCACTACAAGGTATCAAGAAAAACTAGCCTCTGGAAGTTTATCTCCCTTTACCTATCTATCCCTAAGTGATTCCTTTTCTCAGCCCAAGATAACTGTCCCTTCTCTATCTCCAAAGAGACACTCAACCTGCACCCACCATCCTGGGTCTTAAAACATTATCTCAGATTTTTGTTTCATTTTTCCTTCCAAATTTCACCTGCCCAACATGCCAATCCTGTTCTCTAATTGTTTTCCAAGATTGAAAGCTAATTCTCTAATTCAGAAAAAGTGTCTCCAAAAGTACCAGTGAATGATAATTAGGCTTTCAAAAATTCCTTGTCCTTTCCTCCAATTTTTCTTTTTCTTTTTCCACAAATTAATCAAAAACCCAATCAATAAGCAGATAAATGAATGGGCAGATAAATAGATTCTGTCAAGAACTAAATGTCTTCCTTCAAAATCCACGTGTTAAGCCTTTACCCCCAATGTATAGAGATAGGGCCTTAAGAGCAGTAATTAAAATTAAATGATGTTATAAGAGTGAGGCCCTAATTTTACGGGACTGTTGTCCTTATAGAAGGGAAAGGGAAACCAAAGAGCACCTATGTGCTCTCTTTTTATCATTTTTTTACTCTCTTTCCCTGTGTACCCAGAGAAGAGACTGGGGAGAAAAGCCTCACTAGAAACCAACCCTGTAAGCACCTTGATCTTCAATGTCCAGCCTCCCAACCTGTGAAAAACTAAATGAGATGTAGTTACTGGTGCTGGAGCAGATGACTACAGATACTTTATTGAACTTTTCACTGTTCTAGACATTGTTTGTGAGTAGAATGTACTGAGTGAATCTCACATTGGTGCAAATGCTGTACTCAAAAGGGTACCAGACAGATGTCAAAAACCTCAGGTGCAATCGGGTTCCACCTCTTCCAGTACATATGAACCTGACAGTGACTTCACCCCATGAGTCTTAGCTCCCACATCTGTAAAAGACTAGATTCTGTCTCAAGGCTTCAAAATTCTGATTATGAATACAATGTCAGTGAATATAAATTTTTACACATCATGCATCATTAGTCTCCCTTCGAAAGGAGTGTATGTCTAGCTGCCTACATTGGAAGAGTCGAAGCTCCACCCAATAACAAGAAAAGCCATGTAAGAGTTCCCATATTCCTGTACTTGTGTGCTTTATGTACTTGGCATATGTGTCAGTGTGCTAGGAAGTACAAGAAACCACAGCATAAATACGGCTCTTTTCCAAGGAGTATGGATTTTATAAAGATCTCAAAAGAGAAAAATGTGGACATAAGGCAAACAATGCAAAATTTATGTAAAACTTGTAGTTAAAATACAACACTCTGGAGAAAATTCTAGCTTTCTGATGGGCATATTTGCTCATCCACTCAGTCTCTATTATTTACTTTCTCTCTCATTGTAGATATTTTGATGAAAAATGTTATGAACTACTGCAACGGATAAATCTTACTAGTTGAAACAAGACCTAATTTAAATAGGGTTTCTGATTGATTTGCAAGTACATTATATTCACAAGTGGAATTACAGAGAAAAGTTATTCTATAACCACTCTGCTAGCCTCAAACAAGCAACTCTCGAAAGCCTAGATACAGTTAATCAAAAAGAAGGCAATATGGTGATTGTGGTCAGCTCAGGGAGAACTGAATACAGTCAAAGCCCAACTCTTCAGTAAGATATTTTAGAGACATCTGTAATATTAAGGGTTCTAGTTTACATTTCCCTTTCTTGTTTCCCTTTAATCTAGGTAAGACTGTCAAATAAGACCTGCTGTTTGCCTCAGTCACCCATTAAACACGTGACTTAACCTAAGCCAGTTGACCTCTCCCTCCAAGTATATGAATCTTGACAGTGAAAATGGAGTGAGGTGTTTTCATTCTGGGAAGAGGGTCTGATGAAGCTGAGGGTCTCTCCATTATGTCCTTCTGCCTGGGGCCCTGGAGCTCTTCTGATCCCTGTTTTTTCTAGGTTCGTCTTTTCTTTTGATCCTGTGAGTGAGTCTAATTCCTTATAGTAAGTTCTTTCATGCTTAAGCCAGTTAGTCTGTTTTTATTGTTTGCAGCCCAGAACCTATAGTGTGAGCCAATGATGCCAGCTTCATGTATGTAATTCATCACTTCTTTTTTGTTAAAATGAACTACACTATTTGCATGAAGTTAGTCATATAGTGATTTTTATTTGGCATTACTTAGGTTTCAGTATAAAGCACAAATAACCTTTAAAATGGAAGGAATCTGACATCTTCTTACCAGTGTTCTTTTCTGCTTTCCTCACCCACTTCAACTTATCTAAACCCTCATTTCATTCTTAAAACAAAAAACAAAATCAAAAACCACTTACAGAGAGAGTTTTGCTTATCTAAACATGTGGTATATGTCTGCTTAAGAGACTAAACATTATAAAAACATTTTCTAAACTATAAACAAAGCTCATAGTTAATCTATTTCATAATCATCATAATCGTCATCCATGTTCATTCTGATACTGGAGGGGTCCTCCGGTTTTGATTTCTTTTTGGTCTCTTTGCTTTTCTCTGTCAGGCGTAAGTGATGCTCACATTGCCTCATGATCTTCTTGGAAGACATCCAGCTCTCCCCTTGTCGTTCAGCTGGGGCTGCACACTGTCCTCCCCTCACGTCTGTGCCCTTGGCCTTCAAGACCTCCCTCGCTCTTAGGAGACTGCAGGTGCAATTCCATGGATTTCCATCCAGGTATAGGTACCTGAGGCGAGGCAGACCCTCCAAGGCTTTGAGATCTAAGGCAGAGATCTTGTTGTTCCTAAGGTTTAGGACCTGAAGCTGCTTGAGATCCCTGAGTTCTCTCTCAGCAATATCCTCGATGGCATTGCCTTTCAGATCCAGTCTGGCTAAGGTCCCTGGGAGCCTACAAAACATGAGAACAGGAAATAAACAAAGGTCAGGTCCATTGTTTCTCAAATGCTAGGGCAACAGAAACTGAGCAGCACCACCTTTTCTGTACAGTTCTGTCCCTCCTCAGCCTAAGAAACAAGGTTAATTTGAGAAAATTAATTAGAAGCACAAATCTCAATCTTAGTCTTTAGGTCTTTAACTCTTTCTTATAAGCCTTATTTTCTAACCTTCTGATTTTTCTGGTTCCTATTCATAAAGCTCTTTAATTTTTTTCTTGTGAAATGTTATTAGTCACTCAAATTGATAAGAAAAACACTATGCTGGGCACGGTGGCTCATGCCTATAATCCCAGCACTTTGGGAGGTCAAGGCAGGAGGATCATTTGGGGCCAGGAGTTTAAACTCAGTCTAGGCCATATAGCAAGATAAAAAATAATAAAACATTAGTTGGTCATGATGGCACATGCTTGTTGTCCCAGCTATTTAGGAAGCTGAGGCAGGAGGATCACTTGAGCCCAGGAGTTCAAGGCTGCATTGAGCTATGATCATACTACTGCTAGCTCTCCAGCCTGGACAACAGAGTAAGATCCTATTTCTTTAATAATAAAGAAAAAGAAAAATCAGTACTTCACGGATTGAGATGAAAATATGAAAAAGTGTTCTTCAGGAATATAAAAGCAAATGAAAAAATAATGGAATGTTTTAATGTATCGAATTAAAACATGTTTGGTTTTATTTATTTACTTACTTTTTTGAGACAGAGTCTCACTTTGTTGCCTTGAGTAGAGTGCTGTGGTGTCACAGCTCACAGCAACCTCAGACTCGTGGGCTCAAGGATCCCGAGTAGCTGGAATTATAGGTGCCTACCACAACACCCAGCTATTTTTTTTTCTTTTTTTTTTTTTTTTTGTAGAGACAGAGTCTCACTTTATGGCCCTTGGTAGAGTGCCGTGGCATCACACAGCTCACAGCAACCTCCAGCTCCTGGGCTTAAGCGATTCTCTTGCCTCAGTCTCCTGAGTAGCTGGGACTACAGGTGCCCGCCACAGCACCTGGCTATTTTTTTTTTTGTTGCAGTTTGGCCGGGGCTGGGTTTGAACCCGCCACCCTCGGCATATGGGGCCGGCGCCCTACTCACTGAGCCACAGGCACCGCCCAACACCCAGCTATTTTTAGAGGTAGGGTCTCGCTGTAGGTCAAGCTGGTCTTGAACCTGTGAGCTCAGGCAATCTACCCACCTCCGTCTCCCAGAGTGCTGGGATTACATGTTTGGTTTTAAATTTTAGAACTTACCACTGCTGAGGGGAGTAACAACTGTTGGTAGGAACATATATTGGTACCATTTTGGAAATATTTTGATAAGTTGTATAAAATTTTAATAATATCATGCTTTTTGACCTAACTAATAGGAAAAGTGAACTATTTTATGTGATTATAAAAATGAGGTTTTTGAATAGTTTTTAAAATACTAATTCCATGAAAAAGTTGTGGGTTTTTTGTTTTTGTTTTTTTTTTTTTTTTGGCTGGGGCTGGGTTTGAACCCACCATCTCCAGTATAGGGGGCCAGCGCCCTACTCCTTTGAGCCATAGGCACCGCTGGTTTTTTTTTTTTTCTTTTCAAGGCAGAGTCTCACTTAGAGTGCTGGGGTATCATAGTTCACAGCAACCTTCCACTCTTGGACTCAAGCGATTCTCTTGCCTCAGCCTCCTGAGTAGTTAAGACTACAGGTGCCCGCCATAACTCCTGGCCGTTTTTAGAGATGGTTTCTTGCTCTTGCTCAGACTGGTCTCAAACCGGTGAACTCAGTCAATCCACCTGCCGTGGCCTCTCAGAGTGGTAGGATTACAGGCGTGAGCCATTGTGCCCGGCCTGTAAAAGTTTTTTTAAATATGACTCAAAAGTCCAGAAGCTGTAGAAGATTGATATATCAACTATTTTAGAAAACAATAAAAGAAGAAATTGTGTTTGGCAAAAAACGTATGCAAAGTCAAAAGACAAATAATAAACTGTGGGGACATAGAGTATCTGAATCTTCTATCATAAAGAGCTAAACTTTCTAAGACATAAAGAGCCCTTAAAAATTAAGAAGAAAAGATTTGAAAATAAAACAGTGGTCAAAAAGCATGAAAAGAACCTTTAAGCTTTTAATCTTACTCAGAATACAGAAATTAAAAAAAAATTACATAGAGATGCTATTTCTCCCATATCAGATCAGTAAAAATCCAAAGCCCTGGCAATTCATTCTGTGGGCAAAGCTGTGAAAAACAGATGTTCTCATACATTACTAGTGGGATACATTGGCACCGCCCCTGTCTGGGAGAATTTAGCAAAGCCCCCTAACAAACTAACAGTATGTGTCCCTTTAGCCCAGCAATCCCACTTTTAGACATAACCCTGGTATGACTCTCCCAATACCAACATGTGGCTTTTCTAATGGTGTTATTACACCTATAAGAGCAAAAGATTGGCAACAATACATGAGTACTTGTACTTTTTGAGTATTTTAAAGCATGAACCATTTAAAGTGTCTTCTTCTTAGATAGGGTAAAATTTACCTAACAAAGTAGATAATTTACTAGGAAAAATCACTTCATACATTTTAACAGCTTAATAATTAAATTCAATTTGAAGTTAGTCTCCAAGAAAATATAATTTTATGCATCTACCAGCTTATCTAAGGTGAATTTCTAAACAGTATACAGAAAATCTCTTATGTATAGTCCCCTTCTCCACCCGGCTATTAATAGACTGTGTAGCAGCAAGCAAGACTCAGTTCCCGTTGCAGAGGACGACAGAGCCTAACCAGGGAGAGGTTTCATAGTGTAACTGAAAAGTCAGCAAATCTTGCATTCTTGGGCTGTTCTATTTACCAGTATGTGACCTCAGGTAATTGCTTTCACTTCTTAAATCTTCTGATTTTCCACCCTGTGGTTGAAAGTGTTCAGTACACAGAAGTCACATAGCAAATATTAGCTAATGAAAATGAACAAAAAGTATTTTTCTTCTAAACAAGTATAGTTATTCAGTTCTGGGCTGAGGATCTAAAAATTGTGCCTGTTCTTAGGTATACCTTTTGGTTTTTTCCTTTCTTTTTTCTGTGGAAGTTAAAACCTAATGACATGGTAAGAGAAATCACTAATTATCCTAGTTTTGTGCCCTTTTGTCAGTCCCTGATATGATTTGGATATAACTTGTCTTTATGTGTCTGATTTATATAAAAGGGTAGCCCTGGTTTTAACCCAAATATGTTTCAAGAAATGCTACCATGTTCTTTGAATGGTTATCACCGATTAAAGTAAAAAGGGTATAGTATAGCTCATTTTGCCAGTAGATGGCCCTTGCATGTCAGATGAGATGCTAACTGCATTAGGCTGTAGAAAGCTATTCTGGATTTGAATTATCCAGAGTAGATAAAGAAGAGATGATCTAACTTATATTTGTTCACTAAACTGCAGACTGGTGAAATATAAAGCAGAAACGAGGGAGGCCTAGCTTTTAAGCCTTCTAATGTTCTAAGCAGTATAGTGTTTGATTGACAATACAGGATGTTCCAAAGGTCACCCACCATACATACAAGGTAGAAAAATTAAGTTCACAAACTCATTCTAGAAAAAGTGCTATATACATCATTGCTGAATATCACTATGATCACTTTCAAGGTACTCCCCTTGGGAGACTATGTGCTAATGCCAGGGCCTAGTGTACTCTTCAAGCAATCTTGGAACTCTTTTTCTGGAATGGCCATCAGAGTTGTCATCATATGAGTTCTGACGATCAAGTTTGTGAACTCATCCTAGAAAAAGTCTTGATTGCTGCGTATCATCTGGTCATCAGATGGCCAAGGGGAACACTAGAAGGTGACCACAGTGATTGATATTCAGCAGTGAGGTGTGCAGCACTTTATTCAGAATGAGTTCACAAACTGACTTCATAGGGAAAATGGAAAATTATAGTTAAATATACATTTATTTATAAAATATTCATTACAAAATTTTACAAAATATTTCTCTATGTGTTGATGTAAAAATATTAAAAATATTAAATGTAATATACTGTATGAGTTTGTTAATGTTTCCTATGTATGGCACCCTATAGAATAAATCGCAAAGGCAGAATCTTGCAGAGGCTAACGTTCCCTGGCTCCGGACTTAGACTGCTGTGCTTACATCCTAATTCCACCATTTAATGATGATATGACTTTGACCAAGTTTCTGAATACCTCTAAGCCTTAATGTCCTAGTCTGTAAAACAAGGTAGGTAAAACAATGTACCTACCTTCATAGGATTGTTGTGTGGAGTAATAAGGAATCATGAATATATCTAAGTTAACTGTTGATCTTAGTAAGCACTTAATAAATGTTAGGAATTATTTTCTAACTCTTTAGTGTAACAAGGCAGATGTAATAAGTATTGAATATATGTGTACCTAAAACCATATACATTATTCTCTTGATGAAGTATACAAAAGATGTACAAGAGAAAGAAGGGAATTGTGGAGATTCCATTCGTGATAGGAGCATGTTGCCTGTGTTCACAGTGTTTTTATAGAAAACTAAATTTTATAGTGTAGATATTATGTATGAATAAGAAACATGCACATAAAAAGGTATACATTTTAAAGCTCATAATGAAAAGTTTAAAAATCCAAATGTAAAGAATAGATAGATAGGTTTTAATTCTTTATCAGAGGAAAACCAGAGAAACTTTTCTGGGTCATTTCCACTTTCTAGTACAAAAAAGAAATACTTAAAAATGACAAGAGCTTTGCTGTCAGAACTGGCCAAGTATTTCAACAGAGCAGATGATGTGTTGCATAAGTTAAGCCTCATAGGAAAAGTCTACTCCCACCCTGTATTATTTGCCTTGCCTTTACCCAGTATTCTCACATTCAATTAATCTGGGAAGCTTCTCAAAAATGCTGATACCTGGGCCCCAACCCTGGGGCATCCCATGTAATTAGCTTGAAATGAGGCCTGGGCATGAGTGTGCGTTTTTCTATTTCTGCAGATAATTATAATGTGAAGCTAGATTTGATAACTATGGCTAGCTGGCTCATGCTTGCAATTCCATTATACATTCCAGGGGGTAAAAACATTGTGCTTTCTGTAGTCACCTGTACACAAATACTCTGGCAGGAGCAAATAATCAACGTTTCACTCAACAAACCTAGCAAGATTATTTCAACAAATGCTTTATAAAAGTCACATTAGTGGAAAAGTCCACTGAATTCACAATTGTGTCTGTGGCTGTCATAACCTACATCATATCCTTATATGATATAGTCACTCACTAACTTGTTTTATAAGTTTTTGTTTTATACACTGTTTTTTTCTTCATGGAATAGGGGTGTTCAGTAATAGATTACAAGGCTTGCAACATGGAGAAGTTATTTAAGTAACAAGGATTAAAGTCTTGAAACACTTCAGGCATGTTCTTCTTGCCTAAAGGCCTTTATATGGTCTGTTCTTCGGTCTAGAAAATGTTTTCTTGAAAATATTATCATAGTTAAATCCTTCACCTCCTTTAAGTCTTTGCTCAAAGCTTACCTTTTCATGGGTTTCATGTTTACTGTATTTAAAACTGCAGCTAGCCACTCTACCCTCCATGCTCTTGAACCTGGTAATCATGCCTCTTTTTGTTAACTATAACACCTAACACAGTCTAAAGATTATATATTTTTCTCGGGTATGATGTTTATCATCACTTTTCCCCTGCTAGAATTAAAGCTGCATAGTACAGGAAGTTTTATCTCTTTTATTACATTTACATATCCCAAGTGCCTGGTAAAGTACCTGGCATATGGCAAGTCTAAGTGCTGAAAACAGATTTTTTAAATTAAATTAATTATATCTGCTTATGTATTAAAAATTACTTTCAAATCACCTTCAGCATGTACATTTAAAATACTGATTTATGTCAGAAAAATCACTTTTTGATTTTGGTGACTGTGTACAGTTATTATACTATATAATGAAAAAAATCCCTTTTAACTAGAAAATAAAGAACATCTGTACATATCAAAGAAAATTCTTCTGTTTCCCATTGATAAAAAATTATTGTAACAAACAATAAGCTTAGACAAATAGAGTATGATAGGATTTTCCAGAAGCCAGAAGTAGATATATTAATCATGAGAAATTTGGTAATTGTAATAGGGCAAGAAGTGCTGAAAGGAAAAAGACTCCATTTACAGACACGCATAATAAATAATATACCATCTCCTTAAAGAGAATAATAGTGTTTCATCTACCATTTGGTACTTTAAAATGTAGATAAGAAATAAACGTACATTAAGTTATAGATTATGAGTAGTTAGGGGGGAATAGGTACAGTGGGCTGGGCATAGAGAGAAGGATATTTGGAAAGAGTAATTGTCAGAATGTGTGAGAGA
The DNA here is from genome assembly GCF_027406575.1 of Nycticebus coucang. Lineage (NCBI taxonomy): Eukaryota > Metazoa > Chordata > Mammalia > Primates > Lorisidae > Nycticebus > Nycticebus coucang. The sequence continues at coordinate 94,746,177 of NC_069784.1, read as the reverse complement.
GAGAGAGAGAGAACTGGAGTGGCAGTCAAAAACAGAAGGTCAGACCAACATAGACTCACCATCTCATACAGACAGAGACACAGGATACTCACACAGACAAGTGAACACAGCCATCTCTGAAGCCCTTTAAAACTCACAGCACTGAGAAGAATCTGAGGCACCTTCAATAAGTAATCCAAAATAAATAAAATATTACATTGTAAAGCTGTAAGTTTTCCTCCAAAATTACTACTTCAATGCTTTTAAAATACAAATGCCTTACTGTATTTTCCCCTTCATTTTGCCCAGTGTCCTTGGCCTGCTAGCGGCTAAGCTCATGCCTCATTTGCTTATTGGGTACCTAGGCCATCTGCATATTTAGAAACCAAGATGTACTTTTTACAGTGTCTTCATACTATGTTTGTTAATATAGACATCACCTGCTAGTGTCTCATCCCACAGGCAAGATAAATTGAGTTAGCAGAGAGCTCTGTTTGAGGGCTGCAGATTCCAAAACTCTTGTTTAAAACTTTTATCCCTATACTCTTTATATACCTGGTCATATCATTTATGTGTGCTCTAATTTTCTTGCTTGTATAATTTCTTCATTGTCTCAATCTTGGGACAATTTTTATGGTAGTTATAATAACAACCCGCACTTACCTTAGCGGTATGGACAACAGCAGATTCTGCTCCAGGGCCAGGTTGGAGAGTTGAGAAGACCTCTCAAGGGCTCCAGCTTCGAACCAGCTGACAATGTTGTTGTCTAGGAACAAATGCTTCAAGTCTCTGAGGTCTTGGAAGTCTTGTGCTGTAACTCTCTGAATCAGATTGTTGCTACAGTCAAGTTTTTGTAACCTGGATGGTAGTCTCAGGGGCAACATCGGAAGCCGGTTTTGGGATAACTCGAGTGTGGTTAAATTGGCAAGGAGCTGTGCCCCATCAATGGAAGAGAGTAAGTTTTCTGACAGGTAAAGGTGAGAAAGATTCTCCAAGTGTTTCATATCTCGAAAACTTACCACCTTAAGCTGGTTTCTCTCCATCTTTAAAGATAGCAAGGATTTGGGTAGATTAATAGGAATTTTAGTGAGAAAATTACCACTGAAACTGAGAAATTGCAAAGACTGTAGAGAATTAAAGAAGTTATCCGGTATAAGATCCAGCTTATTATTCTCCATGCTCATGTGTTTCAGATGGGGAAGTGTCAGGGGCCCAGCTACAGACTCCATGTTGTTGCCATCCAACATTAAACTTTGCAAACTGACCAGGGGGGAGAACATGCTGGGAGAGAGCGAAGAGATCAGGTTGTTTTTAAGTTCAAGGACTTTTAGTTTCTTCAGTCCTTCAAAATCTGATCCATGTAGGACTGTTATTGAATTATCATTTAGATTTAACACTTCGAGACTGGCTGGGAGAGCACCGGGGATTCGTCTTAACTTATTTTTCCAGAGTTCCAAGGTCTTCAAGGTACTCATAGTTTTAAAGGCATCATTTTCTACTGACTCAGTTCCACTGGCCAGAAGAATAAAATCTTCTAGAGCCAGCACTCTGGTGAAGTGAGAGAGCTACGAAAAAGGTCGGGGCAGGTGAGAAAAAGAAAAGCAATAAATTAAGATTGCTGTGGAAAAAATACCATATACATTATCATTAAAATACTAATGATACTTCAGATTTCCCCTCAGGTTCTATTTAAAATTATCTCTTGAAAAAGATTGAAACCCAAGTCCTGACTATTTTTGTTTATGATTGCTGTCACCAGTGTAAGATACCAAATATACTCTAAGCACTTTCACACACACTTTTTTTTTTTTTTTTTGAGACAGAGTTTCACTCTGTCTCTCTGGGGTTGAGTGCAGTGGTGTCATCATAGCTCACAGCAACCTGACCCTTGGGCTCAAGCAATCTTCATGCCTCAGCTTCCTAAGTAGGTGGGACTACAGGTGCTCGTCTTAATGCCTGGCTAATTTTTCTGTTTTACTGGAGATGGGCAGGGTCTTGCCTTGCTCAGGCTGGTCTTAAACTCCTGAGGGCAAGCAAACCTCCCTCCTTGGCCTTCAGAGTGCTAGAATTACAGGCATGAGCCACAGCACCCGGCCTACTTTCACACACTTGATGAATATATAATAATCGCCAACTTTTACTGCATATTCTCTGACCCAGAAAATTCACTTCTAGGCAAAGTGCTTACAAATTGTACAGCAATTCACTCACTAGGATGTTCTTTGTTGTATCATCGTATAATAATAACCAAAAATTGAAACACTGGTAATCTTTCAGTTCTAACTCTAGGGGGCAAGATTACAAGGGATTTTCCTTATGTAGCTACATTTTGCATTGTCTGGATTTTTAAAGTTATGAATTACCTTTTAAAAAATGTTTGCACTTTTCAAAAAGCTTTAAAAGTAAAACATTTTGCACCTGGGAAGGACAAGGATGGGGAAAGGACTGGTAAAATTTTTGATCTAAACAAGTGCCTAGGTAAAGAAATAATGGGATACGATTTCTAATCTCCCCTATGTGCTTAAGAGTCATCTGCACCCTGTCCAATTTTCACTTGCTTTGACACTCCTAGTACTTTTGTTAAGTCTTACCCTGTAATGTTTTGCTTTTAATTCTAACTTCTTTTTGACTTTATAAAAAGGATGTATAGTTTAGCTGTCTCCAAAATAATCTCTTGTTATGCAGGGAGTATAGTTCTTTCCATTCGTACATGAGTTCAGTAGTTGCTCCCCTAGCTGCAAAGGCGATCTCCTTTAGTGAAAGTGGCACCCGAGAGCAGCTTTGAGTTAGAATTAGGTGTGTTGTACACCACGTGAGAGAGCTAAGATGACACAGTTCAACACAAATGCAACAATGTATTTTTGTGAATAAGAATTGGCAGAAAAATAATTAGTATAATAGTCTTAAGTGTATAATTAGTATAATAGTCTTTGTGTTTTTTTTTTGTTTGTTTGCTTTTTGTAGAGACAGGGTCTCACTTTACTGCCTTCAGTAGGGTGCCATGATGTCACAGGACTCACAGCAACCTCTAGCTCTTGGGCTTCTGCGATTCTCCTGCCTCAGCCTCCCGAACAGCTGGGACTACAGGCGCCCACCACAACGCCCAGCTATTTTTTGGTTGCAGTTCAGCCTGGGCTGGGTTTGAACCGGCCACCCTTGGCATATGGGGCCAGCGCCCTACTCATTGAGCCACAAGATTTGTTTTCTAAAGTTAATACTGTGGGTCATTTTTGTGAACAGCTTCATATTTGGGATCTTTTTTTTTCTCTCAAAATAAACAAGTCCTTATTAAATCAGACATTTGTAGAAAAAATAAAAATAAAAAATTTTAAATGCCCTAGAGTCTGCTATCACTAGGATGCACTTATCTGAGAAATATTTCCAACTATATAATGTTTTGGAAATGAGCCTACCTGTTCCCTATCCCCAGTTTGCACTTCACCAATAAAACAATTTATGTAAAAAAAGTATACATGTGTCTCCCTCTATCTCTGTAGAGCAAAGAGTTCATTCATACATACATCTCAGACCTGATGCTACTCTTCTCCTAGAATTTAGGTAATTCTAAATTGTGAGCTGACATACTTTCTTCATGTTTTGCAAATTCTCCTATCTCTCCACGTGTCTGCCAACCTTCCCACTGATACCCACCACTCTTTCTCAATAATGTAATCATCCATATGGATCTATAAATCTTCACAAAATATTCAACCTGCTTTAGAATTCAATTAAGCTGTAATTATTAGTGTATAATTTTATGTATCTTACCACCTTCAGTTTCTAAATATTTAACTTAATTATGCAGTTGTGCCCTTTTATAAAGTCAGTTGATTTTGCATCACATATTTATTATAGATACTGTATTTTGCTATGTATAATATGCTCCCATGTATAATGTGCACCCATGTATTTGTCATTTTGTTTGTTTGCAGGGTTTTTTGTTTGTTTTTGTTTTTGAGACAGGGTCTCTCTCCATTGTCCAGGCTAGAGTGCCATGGTGTCATAATAACTCACTGCAGCCTCCAGCTCCTGGGCTCAAGTGATCCTCCCACCTTGGCCTCCCAAAGTGCTAGGATTACAGGTATGAGCCATGACACCCAGCCTTAATTTGTCTTGAATTCTATTTACAATGTGTACAGACTGAGATAAATCATGAATAAACTTCATACTCTTAACTGAATCCAATGGATAGCTATTTTCCTTTATTAAGAACTGAAAGCATTTTCTTTTTTCTACATTTGATTACTATTAATTAAAATGGCTACCATTTCCTCTGTATTGACTATGTTTAATCTTTGCAAAGCCCTATGCACAAGCATGATTAGTGCCTTTTCAAAAAGGAACTAAGGCTCAAAAAGGTGACATACTGTCCAAGTACATCCTTCTAGCAAGGAGAAAAGGCAGGCTACCATCCCACCTTCATCATACCTCAGTGTGTCCATAAATTTCGTGTGCAATTTAAAATAGTCAAAGCACTTTATGGACACCCTGTATTTTTAACCTTACTGCTATCACATCTATTTAGCTAAAGAAAATAGAGTGAGGAAAACTCCTGCTGATTTTCAGCTTTTCAGATGGGTTTACAGAGCTGACAAAGGGAAAAAACAATTCTGCCAGATGTGTTTTTCCATTTCCGTGTCCTAAGCAGAGGTGTGGTTAAGGGGTGTGGAAAGAGGTGCTTTTGCCCTAGAGATACCTTGGGGCTTCCGGCAGCTTCTTCCAATGTTGCTTAAAAAGCAAGGCAGGGGAAGGGGAAGTAGGGCATTGATAGCTCCTGCGGGCTTCCCCATGAGAGGCTTTCCAGTTTGTTTCTGGTTTCAGTCCTGTAGCAGAGAGCGAGCCGCATCCCCTTCTCAGGCTCCTTATCAGTCAAATGCACGAACACTGACAAGTGTGCAACGTGACAGTTTGAGGCCCATGTGAACCAAGCCAGCTGGGAGTTTGTAAAATGATGTTTGAGTTTTGGGAGATGCTGAGGGAGTGAGGGAGAACCTGACCAAGAAGATGTGACAGAATAGATGGGTAACATTGCAGACCCGGATGAGGTTGGAGACTTGGAGTGGTGGTTCCAAATCATCCAGTTCTGTGATCTTGTCCACCAGCGCCCAGCTGTCCAGGTATGGGAGAAACAAAGGAAAGTTATCCCCCTCATTTAATACTGAGGCTTTGCTGGACAGGTGTTGACATAGTTAATTGTGAGACACAGAGAGGGAAACGGTAGGGAAAGAAGGTAGAGATTACATAAACTGATCCCCTGGGAGAACATGAGTTAGTCCAGGGTTTGAAGTCTTCATGAGGTGGAGAGATAAGGATGAAGTATGGTAGCTGAAAGGAAAGGAGATGATGATCCATATTCAAGATTTTCTCACTGAAGAAGTTCCAGGTGACACTAAGTATTATGATACACGATTCTTACATAACTAAAAGATATGATAAAGATAATTGAGGTAAAGTGGAAATAAAGGTAGTTGTTTTTTTATGAGCTCAAGGAAGTGTGAGACTATGATATGACCATGGGGGAGTCATATCCCCAAACAAGTTGCAGGACTTAGGATGGAGAGGAAGACTATAACGTAGGAGCAAAGAGTCTTACAGTCGCCTGGCACGATCCTCAAAGAAGTGGGACTTTTTACAGATAAATACAAAAGGACCCTCTTTTCTGGAGGGTAGGAACTGTGAATTTTTCATCTTTTATTTTCAGCCTCAAACCCAGCATTCACAGTCCCAAACACAATATATGAACAAGTAATATAAACATTTTAAATTGTGGCATATATTATGTTCATTAATACATATTTATATTGTTATGTGTAATTTTTATTACTATTAATCTAAGGATCCATTTTAAGGCATTTTTTTCTTTAAATATAGGCACTTGATTCTATTGATTCAAACCAAATAAGCAAAGTATACATTGTATTCACCCAGTATAAATGCAACATGGTTGTTTAAAACCAGTTTTTTTAAAAGAAAAGTATTATTGGCCAAAACTTTTTAGCTCCTTGGCAAAACAGTTCCTGTCTTTCATCACCTTCCTGTTAGGAACTGTCCTTTCAAGAGACAATTAACTAGGTTAAAGTCAAGGAAACGGCAATAGCGCTGTGCAGTGCACCTAAACCAATGACAAATTAACTCATTTAATAACTAAATTTGATAAGAGGTATAATTTTCTCTTATTGACTACAAAGTAGCAGTGTAAGATCAATACTAGGATTAGTTGACACTCCAGCTCACTAGGCCTCTCACGTCCCCAGAGCAAATATTGAAGCGTCTGACCCTTTAACCGAGTGTCTTGCTTGAATGCTCAGACCTAGCAGGGTCAGACTTGCTATCTGGCATTAGGCACTGCAGAGTTTGAAGAAGAAAGTAAACAGATGGAGACAAGACAACTGTGCTTAGTGAGCCTGGATATAAATACCAGACCACATATTTTAAACTCTGGGTTTATGTCACACCTAAATGGACATTTCTTAACCAGATGAAGGGACAGAATGTCGCTATTTGAAGGAAAGGTACGTTCACCTGCTGCCTTTCTGAAGCTAGCATGTTCTTAGCTTGGAATTTGAATCTATTAAGACAGAAGCAGTGAACAGTGAAGGGAAAATGAGAGAGGCATCTAATTTTCCATCAAGAAAGGGCCTGGAATTGTCTATCTCATCCAGCTTTCGTTGTCATTTCATGAAAGTAAAAAGGGAAGCCTACAGACTTTTTAACAACTTGCCTAACATGGATGTCAAGTTAGTGAGAAAATTAGAATGAGAATGTTAGTTCCTCGATGTGTTTCGAAATAAAGGTATCGAATATACCAAAGATAATATAACTTGAATATAACTTTATTTCAAAATAAAGGTGTGGAACATACCAAAGATAATATAACTTGAATTTTCCTTCAAGTTATGAAAGTCAGACAACTCTATAGCACTCACTCCAGTCCCCTCTGTGTAGGTGAGCATAAAAATAAAAGGAATATTTAAGAGCATGTTGAATGAGGTCTGCAGTTAACGCAGCGAAACAAAACACATGCACTTCCTCTGTACAGGTTTCCCCCTGGCTGGCAGATAAAGTGCGTATGAATTATTCTGATATGCTAGGTTCATTTTGGTAGTCTTATGATGCTCTAAGTATCTTCTGCCCTCTATGGCATAAGTAAAACTACTTTTTACCCTGAGAGGAATATTCTTAATTCTGGGGACATAAAGTGGCAAGGTATGCTTCTTGTTTAAGCAAGAGCCACTCTGCAACAACATAGTTTTCTAAATTTTTTCATAAAAATAAAAATATCCTTAACTATAGATTCTGACTTTCTTTTCTGCTTCCCTAAAAATAAACATCCAGAAGCTTCTGCGCATCTCACCAGTAAAGAGCAAGAGGAGAGATGGTGCAATTACACTACTTGATAACTAGCTCTTTTAAGCTATGATTATTTAAAGTAAGTTTAACAATCCCACCCTATCTCCCACAATAAGAATGCAGCAACTTGAGTGCAGGAAGACATAATTACCTGGAGGTGTTGAATTTTGCTGTGGCTAATGTAGAGCTTCTTGGTGGTGGAAGGAATGCCTGATGGTACCTCCATCAGTCTGTAGCATTGCACCAACTGCGCAGAATCACAGCTACACCGTCCAGGACAATTAGGATGGAAACCATTGCTAAGAGGCAGCAAAACGAGGAAAACATAAAGCAGACGCATCTTCCAAAACAGGGGGCTCAGGTAGCAGACAGGTGTTTAGGTGATGTCTCGCTCTTTATACCATGAAATCTGATAATAGAATCTTATGAATGTGTACTCTGTCAATGTAAGGCGACAGGAAAGAAAAAATTCCCAATTTGCCTGGGTTAAAATGTTAGCAACTCATTACAAAGAAGAAAGGGCTTAAACATTGATAAGCTGCCTTAATATTTGTAGGTGAGCAAAACTCTGTTATTTATGGCCTGGAAGGCTAATCTGCAAACACCTGTATTATCTGTGGTTTCCTTGTTTTGTTAAATGTGACACTAGGGAATTAGTGGGAAAAGACAAAGAGCTGTTTTATAGTGGGCCATAAAACCTTTGAATTTTCTGTGACCCTGTATTAAAACCATTTTTGCAGGACTGAAACATGCAGGTGTTTTCTTCTCACATTAAGTGGAAGGGAAAATAAGTAGGTTTTCTGTTTATTATGGTTGTTTCAGTAATGTTTTATTGCTAAAGGAAACAATGGGCTACGATGAGGAGAGACTTAGAGCCACAGATAACTTGTTCCATTCACTGACCATTTGATCCACCCAAACATCATGTTTGGAAATTATCTTTGTCATTCAAAAATGTCATTGAGTCAGATGAGAACAAAACATCAAAATGTGCTGATTATTTTCATTTATTCATAATAATGGTAGAAAAGAACCTCTGGGGCAGCGCCTGTGGCTCAGTCGGTAAGGTGCCGGCCCCATATACCGAGGGTGGCGGGTTCAAACCCGGCCCCGGCCAAACTGCAACCAAAAAATAGCCGGGCGTTGTGGCGGGCGCCTGTAGTCCCAGCTACTCGGGAGGCTGAGGCAAGAGAATTGCTTAAGCCCAGGAGTTGGAGGTTTCTGTGAGCTGTGTGTGGCCACGGCACTCTACCAAGGGCCATAAAGTGAGACTCTGTCTCTACAAAAAAAAAAAAAAAGAAAGAAAAGAACCTCTGGTTTCCCCAGAGTAATGTGTCAGTTGTGAAACTTCAGCAGCTATAGATGGAGAGGCTTCACTTGTCTAGGCCTCCTTTGTGGTGTGTTTTTTTTTTTTTTTTTTTTTGAGACAGAGTCTCACTATGTCGCCCTCATAGAGTGCCGGCCGTCACAGCTCACAACAACCTCTAACTCTTGGGCTTGAGCAATTCTCTTGCCTCAGCCTCCTGAGAAGCTGGGACTGCAAGCATCAGCTACAGCACCCGGCTATATATATATATATATATATATATATATATTTTTTTTTTTTTTTTTTGTGATTGTAGCTGTCATTGTTGTTTGGCAGGCCTGGGTTGGGTTTGAACCCGCCAGCTCCGGTGTGTGTGGCTGGCGCCTGCACCGAGCCTGTGTTATGGCTTTTCGTCCTGCTCTGGTCATCCCTGCTGAGGGCTTTGAAAGCATTTTAAACAGAACATTTTACAGAGAGGATCTTTCCCCACAAGTGAAAAAACTCATCATATTGCTCTAAGAAACCCTTTTTACTAGTGAGAAGTTTCTCTCGTCTTTTCTTCAACCTTACTTCTTTTTGCTGCAATTGCCATTTGAAACCAAGAATATCTTTGATTTAATAATCAATTTACTTGATTTCCACAGTAAAGATTTCTGTGTGCTTTTCTCAAAAGACTTTTCTAGTCTAATTTGTTCTTCTTCTGTTTTCCTTAATTATGAGACAAAGAGCAATGAAGAGATTTCTTTTCTGTCAATATTCTGACTTTCCACAGATTTATTTATTTATTTTGTTTTGTAATAGATTTGTCTAGTAATATTTTGTCTTTTGTCTATACTTTTTTGTAAGTTTTAGAATTTTCAAATGTGAAAGTAATGCTCAATGAAAGATAATTTGAAACAACGGGAAGAAGAATCATTTTTGGTCGCATTCCCAAGTCAAACATACTTCCAGTTTCTTTTCTACATCTTGGTTTTGAAAAGACAAAGACTTTTTTTCCCCCCAAATTGCTCTTAAGGTAAAGTTATATTCAGTTACTTGAAATGAAATGCCTGCAAAATCCTATCTTCTCATCTGCCATTGATAATAGCAAATTTTTCCAATATACAGCACAGTGATGAATTCTATATCCTGCCTTTTATTGGGGACCATAGGATTCTCATTTCTTTGAGTCTTAAAATTACACACATGGTATTTTTTTCTTCTTCTCTGTGATATTTCTAATACCTTCACTGCAATTCTGGCAATTTCTAATATTTTGGCCTGTGAATAGTTTTATTTTCTCAGGTTGTAGATATACCCCTTATAATTTTACATTCTGCTCTGATCACTGTTATTTTTTCTTTATTGTGCTAAAGCCTCCATAAATATAAACTTAAATTTCTAATCCATCAACCATATTGTCTATAGTTTAACTACTTTCTAACTGTTGGATGTTAGGGTTATTTTCTGATTTTACCATTGTAAATGTAAATAAATTTGATCATTAGAAGTTTGAGAATATTTTGAAGGACAAAACATCTGTCTGTTTCCCAGACCGTATTTATTTATTTATTTAAGTTAGACTAAAAAGTCAGTGTTTTTTAGTAGAAGGCAAAGTCTTTTTGATACTATAGACTGCAGAGAAAGAAAGTATAATACAAAGTTATAGGCTGGGTGCTTGAAGGACATGCATGTTTTGTTGTACCTGCTCTGGAGGTGACAGGCCCTTTGCGTATTTATTGTGCTAAGAAGCAGCCACCAGAGCTGCCACCATCCTTCAGCTTCTTCTAGCTTTCTCTCTGCTGATTTTTGGAGTCTTCATGTTGATGAAGAGCCATGGGTATGAAGTGTAGGGGTTTTAGTTCTTAAGTTTGTGGATACCTAAGGCCGAGAGTGACACATACAGTTCTTTTCTCCAAAGGATTTAATAACACTTTATCTGATCATCATTACTTGGCTCCTTTGGGTAAGGAAAAAAACAAGTAAAGGAACATGGGCGTCCTTTTCAAGGGTGGAAACTCAGTGACACATTCAGCAAATCTGTTCCAGATACAGCCCAGAATCAAGGTTTAATTTTTCAACACAAGAAAGATAGCAATCTCAATATGCTGTGTATTTGAATGCGGACTGAATTAGATTCTTTGTTCAGACTCTCCAGCCAGGGTTCTCCCTGGAATGATTTCTTTGTCTTCTTTATCTTTATTGTCTCTCTCCCTGGGGTTTCAATTGTCCTGAGAATGTGGAGGAAGGAAGCAGTGTTACTGGCCTCTAGTGGGCAATGACCAGGGATTCTGCTAAACACCATACAATGAGCAAAGCAGAGATAGCCCCCATAACAAAGAATTATAGGGTCTCAAATGATGAGAGTGCCACTGTTAGGAAATGCTACAATGAACACAAATGTATACCTCTATGAAATGGACATAGAGGTCTTCTTTGATTTATTAAAAGCAAAGAGCAAGAAATAATTGGCCTAAACTCTGAAATTACCTAATAAATGTAGTATTGGGGGAGCAAATACCAAAGAAGGCATATTATAACAGGATCAAGAAATCTGCAGAAATATCTTAAGGAGTACTACTGTTGTGGTTAAAAGGATTAACTTTGCTTTTGGTATGCCAATGATTTTTATTGCTTTCATGGTATGTCAGCCCTGGAAAGAACCTTACAGATAATCTAATCCATACCATTTTCCCCATTGTAGACAGGAAACTGAATTTCAGAAAGGAAACTAATGTAAATTTTTCCTGCCCTGGGACTATAAGCATCAGTTCATGATTCCTATTTTAAAATTGATCAGTCAAGAGCCAAACAGAAGTATTTTAAAAAACGAAAACCTCTCAGATAAAATAAATTTTAAAGAATAAAAAATTGCGTACATGATTCTTTTAAAATTTTTTGCTTCTTCTGGAGTATATTGCATAAAGTACATAAGTTTAAAGTAAAACACAAAAAATATCTGCTTAACTTGTCTAAGCCTCATTTTTGTCCTTCTATACAATGAAGGTAAAATGAGGGAAATAATTTCCACCTTAAAGAAAGGAATAGATGAAATGAAAAATTTCATTTTGTCAAATTCATGGGGAAAAAGGAGAGTCTCAATAAATGACAGTTGTATCTGTTTGAGTTACTGGTTGCAAGCAACAGAAACAAATTCTGGCCGGTTAAAGCAGAAAAGGAATTACTGAAAGAAAATTGGGTAGCACACAGAATTGTAAGAATGCCTGGAGAACCAGAGTTGGCAATGGGGAAGAATAAAGGAAGCGTAGCCAGAAACACAAACATTGCAGCTGATGCTAAAGAACATGGATGCACTGGCCGATACCATGAACCAGAAATTGAATACATCACTGGCGCAGCCGCTACTGAAACCAGATGTTGCTGTCTCCACTGCCAGCCTTTTGATCCCTGCCTCACTGTCTTCATGTTAAAAATGTCAGGTAAGTGATTCGCATTAGCTGAGTCTGGGTCACATCCTTGTGCGCTAGCTATCTCAGAGCCAGGGAAGTGATTATCTGACATTTTCAGTTCATTATGGAAGGACTCTCGCTCTCACCAAGTCACATAAGGTACAGAGTTCCGCAGAGAAAGGAATGTTAAATGTGGCCAGTCCCACATGTGTAGTGACAAGTCTTCACAACAGAAGTCTTTTCATCCTCAACTGCTTTACTTACCATGGCCACAAAAGCCAAATAAATTCTGAGTAAGTTACAATCAACTGGGACAAAACAAAGCAATTCTTGTGACATGGGTTTTTGTGTAATTATTTCACTATATTTTATTGATTCGTTCATTTAAAAGGCAATAAAATTTCTAATTAGATAGCTTGTATTTTTAAATCAAAATGCAAAGAAAAAATAATTAATATTGAAGGGTGTTTGTAATGCAACCGTTTGGGGGGCTTATCAGAACTAATCTATAAGAAAAAAATGATGAAGGGGGTAAGAGGGAATCTATGTTTGATGTATAAAAATGTGATAATCTGAGAAACAGTGACTTGACAGTGGATAAAAGAGGAAGAATAAATGACTAGTAAACTCTAACACCACTGTTGATGAATGATGGTTTTATTACAGATAACAGTGAAGCAAATCTGGAGCTGTGGGAAAGGGTAAATGAAGGGTGTTCATCAGGTAAAGTATAAAAGCTATTATAGTCAGTCTCTGATAGTGTAAGGGAATACAAATGTAACAACAGGATTTAAAATTTGGTCATTTTTGTAATGTCCAGTAAATTTTAACTATAATTCTTGAAGCCTAAGTTATACTGGATTTATTAATCAAATAAGCCACATGACTATAAAATAAACCTTTCCCTTTAGGTTTGGAAAAACATTTCTTGAGTTTTAAAGACTAACATGTATGTTATAGCTGTTTCAAACCTCTTAGACAATTTAAAAATCTATTTAGCTATGCTCTGTAACATGCATCAAAGGTATGTCCTGGAAAGTAACTGCTAGAGTTTCCTGGGTAAAATGCTAGAATATCTTAATTATTGAGATCATTCCACAAATAGTTACAGCATTCCTACCATACTCCAGATCCTGTGTGAGGAACTGGGATATAAACAATATACAATTATTGCTGTGAAGGAGTTCACTGTGATATTTTAAGTTATATTAGATTTTTTAAAAAATATATCATAAGAATGATTCATGAAACAGTTTTTGGAAGTTTCTGCCAATCCAACTGCAAATAGAAATATCAAGATTTTAATTATCTGTGGAAAAAATGAATCCCACAAGCTTTGAGAGGCAAAGTAAGGCAGTAGGTGTAGATGGAGAACACCGCCAACAGATGGCAGCACTTGAAGGCCAAGCCCTCCCTTTTGCTTCCTGTATTCTGAGACTTAGAGCATGGCAAAACCGCAGTAAGATGGTCAGCACCTTATGTTTACACAGAGGGCACCTCAAGAGCATTTGAAATAGTCATGCAGTTGGCAAGCACACAGGGATGTAGCAGCTGCTTCATACTATAATGAAAAAGTCAATATAACACGAAACTATGCTGAGACAAAGAGGGTGTGACTAGTTGGAATGGTAAAGGTTGCCACGGGAAATGGAACTGAGTTCTGAAATCCTGAAAATGGGGGTATTTACCAACCACTGGAACACTGGACACATAAACACTTAGAAAGCAGCTCCGCTGTACCCCCATGACATAGCAGGAAGTCAAATGATTATTTTAAAAAAAGAAATGGAATTTATATTTGGATGTGGTTCATATAAACTAAAGAGTTGTAAGTAATAGAAAAGGAGTATTACAATTACTTTTTGGTAATGTTTCCTATAAGTTAATAGATTTGTATATGGCTTATAACTAGAAAGAGAAAGAAAACTTTTGCAACTGACTTGTCCATTTATCATACTGGTAACTTATACAAGAAGAAACAAATTATCTCATCCCTCCATATTCCATGTTTAACAGCAAAGACTTTGGAGAAAAAGATTTAGATTGAAATCCTACCTCTGTTGCTTTCTGGTTGTGTGACCTTAGCAAGGTACTTAGGCTCTCTGAGATTCATCTACAAAAAATTGGTACCTACCTAAAAAAAATTGTGAGGACCAAAGAAATAAAGCAAATAACAAAATACCTAACACAGTAAGCACTTTTGAAAGCTTTTATTGTAGTGCTTCTGTATTCCCCTCTGTTAATCTTATTTACTTCAAGTTCTTGAAAATGGATTGTATAGTAATGTGTAAACAAAGTGCCTGAGAGCTTGGCAGCTTTAGCAAGTATTGCAGATGAAAATTAAGTTAGTTTTGGAAGGGAATGGTGAAAGATGCAAATTTTCATTTCATATTATTTATTGTGTACTAAAACTAGTGTGAAGATCCTTATTTAAGCTCAAGGCAATGAGCTCATGGTTAGTTTTGCTTAGCAAAATTTACTGAAGCCAAAGGACTTTATTGTTTGATATTAAGCAGTCTGTCCCTGCAATACCCAGAGTGCAAACCAAAGCTGTCATTTCTTGCTCGTCATTGGTATTACATTGGTGAAAGGTCAGTCCCAAGAATATACCACAGAAGACTCTTTATTCAGCCAAAGTATTTCTCTAGGCAATACAGGAGTCACAGTTACTACCATCCTATTCTCATTGGTTTCTCTTTCCCTTTCTAGAACTGGCTACTCTTGAATTGCAAGGGTGTTGAGAGTTTGTAAGCAAAATGCCAGACAGCAGCAGTTGCTGAACACTTTTTCAAGGCACCCTAAAATTCAGATTTAAAGTTGTAATTGTGAGGGTTAATAGCCTCACTAGCCTATCTCAGTTTGAGTAAGGGTCATGTCTCATTTTTGTGTCCTCAGTGCTTCAAGAGGGCTCTGCATTCAATATATTTATAAAGATATGAAGCCTCATAATTTTGTTTTTCTGAAATGTCACACGTGGACATTTTCAATTTTCAAAATAATTGTACCTTTTAATTATGTCTCAGTCAATGACCACATTTGATGGTGGTCCCTGAAGATTATAATACCATTTGGTTACTGTACCTTTTCTCTGTTTAGTTATGTTTAGTTACACAAACACTTACCATTGTGTTACAGTTACTACAGTATTCAGGACTGTAACATTATACAGGTTTGTAGCCTAGGAACACTAAGGTGGGGCTTAGGTGTGAAGTAGGTCACACTATGTTTGTGTTAATACAATCTGATGAAACTGCCTTGTTTGTATCTCCCCTTGACATGACTTATTACTTTTGGAATATCATGTACTAAACACCAATGCTAAGCATTTTACCTTATTACGGAGGAGGTAAATCTTAGAAACTATGAGTCCCGGTGAAATACGACACCTAAAGTGGAACAACTAAGTATGTGACAGAAGTGAAGACGTGGACCCAGGCCTGCCTGACTTTTAATCACAAGACAAAAATTTCTCTATTAACGCAGCCATTTCAACGTGAGGCGTTAGGCAGTTTCTACCTGGAATTTATGGTCCCGTTTACCAAGAACAGCCAGCGTGCCTACCCTTCCCACCCTAATCAGGAACTGAAATGGAAAAGGTACAACGTGGCTCTTGCGCATGCTCACACCGCCCTTCCTCGCTCTCCCTTCCCTGCCCCAGAACGCCACCGCAGCAACCTTCCAGGAAGACTTTAGAACAGCTTCCGCCCACTGTGAAGTCAAACTTGTGGAAACCCTTTCTTTCTGCGACGTGGACATCTTTCTCTTCCTACAGCCTTTCCAACTTGGAAGCAGAGACCACGCGCCGCCCTTTCCCAGGTACCCAAGAATGCTGTTTGCCAGTTCTCAATATGGCCGCTTACAGGCCGGCTCCAAGTAGAGGCCTCTCATAGGCCAAGGTCGCTTCCTGACCCCGCCCACTTCGCCCCTCCTAGCTACGTCAGCCCAGCTCTTGGCGACGCATGCGCAGCGGGGGCGGGCCGGGAAGTGGGACGGCCCGAGCCTTCCGTGTGCCGCCTCATCCACCGCTTGTACCTCGCTGCTACTGCACTGTAGGGCCGTACTGCCGGCGTTAGCTGCGCGAGGGGAAAGGAGGGACAGACTGAGCGTGCGTGCGCGCGGGGGGTTGTCCCCGCAGTCCCAGCAGTTCCCCTCGCGCCAGGTGGGCGGCGAGGGTCAGCTGCAGTCGGGGGAGGCCCTAGACGGCGCCATGTCGGCAGGCGGCCCATGCCCGGCAGGAGCCGGAGGGGGCCCAGGGGGCGCCTCCTGTGCCGTGGGGGTCTCCCCCGGCGGAGTGTCCATGTTCCGGTGGCTGGAGGTGCTGGAGAAGGAGTTCGACAAGGCCTTCGTGGATGTAGATCTGCTCCTGGGCGAGATCGATCCGGACCAGGCGGACATCACTTACGAGGGACGACAGAAGATGACCAGCCTTAGCTCCTGCTTTGCACAGCTTTGCCATAAAGCCCAGACTGTGTCCCAAATCAACCACAAGCTAGAGGTGAGGCGTGGGCGCTTGCGGGGTGGCATTCAACCCCAGGCTGCCAGTGGTGTCAGATCCCATTTAACGCACCAGTGAAACTACCCTAGAAACTGCTCACTGGGGCATCTGGGCTTTGAATGTGATGGGAGTGTGCGTGTGTATGTGTGCGAAGGGAAGGAGTGAGTTGAGGTTGCGAAAGAAAAGAGTGTAGACCGACGTGTGGGTCTCCCGGGGTCCTGTCATCCACCTTCCTAGTATCAATCTCACTGAGGAGGAAACAAACTAATTGCACTAGCCTTCCTTGTACGTGTTAAATTATCAAACTTAACAATGATTCTGTCATGGAAATACCGTAGCCCACCTTTTATCATTTGAGTTTTGCAGATCCACTTTCCCATTGATAAACCAGATTTGTGTATTTTCAGACAGATAACAGTCCTGATTATTTTTGTGACTATTTCGGGCCAGCGTCTCTAACGTTGCACACAGAGACAGGCATGAACTATTTAGAGGAATCTGATCAAAGCTCTTAGGAAAATTTAGTGGGATACGTAAGCTAGTCTCTGTGCCTTTCTTGGTTTACATCCACAGTTAGTCCTTAAATTACAGGCAGATACCTGTAGTAGCTGCAATTATTCAAGTGACTGCTAACATTGAGGTTTTGTGTGTTTGTACTTTACTGTGTTTCCCAGAGTCTGAATTTATTTTTGAGAGAATGTAAAAAATGATCATTTGCTTTACTCTCTAATTCTGGGTATAGGTGAGGGTGGAGTGGTGGTGAGTCCAAACAAATTTCTACCACATTGTGCAGAAAATTAAATTAGGGCATTATTATAATATTTAAATATCATGGTAGATTAACATTATTGCATAAAGAGCACTTTCTCAGTAGGCAATTTTAGAGAATGGATCTCTCATTTTAAAGTAGATAAAAATCGGATAATCAGTGACTTGGGAAGCTGTTTGAACCCTGGGTTTCCAAAGAAACCATGATTTTTTTTTGTTTGGTTTTGGTTTTTGTTTTCTTGAGACAGCCTCAAGCTGTCACCCTGGGTAGAGTGCGCTGGCATCACAGTTCACAGCAACCTCCAACTCCTGAGCTTAAGCCATTCTCTTGCCTCAGCCTCCCACATAGCTGGGAATACAGGCACACCACAACGCTGGGCTTTGTTTTGGTTGTAGTTGTTATTGTTGTTTGGCAGGCCTCAGCTGGATTCCAACCTGCCAGCTCTGATGTATGTTGCTGGCACCTTAGCCACTTGAGCTACAGGTGCAGAGCCCCAAAGAAATCATTATTGCTACAAGTTGTAATTGACCATTGTATCCAAACCAATAGGAATGTCAGATGTGCAGCATGCTTTCTCTCCTATTAATTAGACATAAAAATGTGGCATAATTAATCTTTGATTATTATAGGTTTACATAGCCAAGATTTTGTGGCTCTTCTTCATAGAAAGGACTTTTTAATTTCTTTCATCTGTTTTGAAAAGTTTGGAATGAAAATGCTGACAGGAAAGTAAAACTTATTGTAGATAACTGAAAATGTCTCTCAATTTTTTGATTAGTGGTAATTTCCAAAAGGTAACTATTTTTTGGGGTGGTAAAATTGCATTCGATGGGTTTTAGAAATAGTATGTTAGCATTAAACAACTAAGATCAAGATTAGTTTTTGCCACATGCTATGGTTTGAATGTGTACCCTCCCCCAAAATTTCATGCATCAGAAACTTAAACCCTAGTGTGGCTCTATTGAAATTATTGGATCCCCAATGTGGGGCCTTTAAAAAGTGGTTGGTGAGTAGATTAATCCAGTTGGATTAATGGATTATCATGTGAGTGGAACTGGTGGTTTTATAAGAAGAGAAAGAGAAACCTAACAAGCGTGTTAGCGCATTTACTCCCCTTGCACAGACTTCCATCAACAAGGCAGCTCTCACCAGATATAGCCTAATGACCCTGAACTTCATCTTCATAATTTTAAGAAATAAGTTCCTTTGTAAAATAAGTTACCCAGTTTCAGGTATTCTGTTAATAAGCAGCAGAAAACAGACTAATGGTCTCACGACTTGAGACTGTTGGTGTCTTTTACAACTGCAACTATCTACTGGGGAGAAACACCTTTTTCCAAATTAAACAATACCTTATATATTTTTTAACTGATCTAAGGAAACTTTAAACATTGATGTTTTTTGATGTCAGAGATAAAAGCTAAATTTGGGGAAAGGATCATTCTTTGAGTAGGAAGTGGTAGTCAATTTTTTTTTGTCTTTAAGTATTTTAGATGAATATTCAGAGTGGTAATAAATTGTGTGTGTTCACAGAAGTTGTTATTACCTACTTGGAGTCCACATCTTGGTTTAGGAGGTTCCACTATTTTCAGAATAAGAAATGCTGTCACAACATGAGCGTGTTTTTTCAACATGCTTGAAAACCTTGGTTTAAAAATCTTAGAAAAGGGGGAGGGAGAGACATAGCTTGATTTTTTTTTTTTTTTCCTTGTGTGTTTTTTCAGTTACAGTTGACTTGTCTGTCTTTGGTGTCAATCTTTACACATTTAGCAGTTTCTAAAGTTTTCATGGAGTCAGTTGTATATTGCTGTAGAAGGAGATTTCATTGTCAGTGCTGCCTTTTAAAGAAGAACTGCTCCTGTACCATCTGGAGAATTTTAGGGGTTGTTCCATATACCGTTATCAATCTTCTGATATCTTGATTTTTTAGAAAAAAATTCTATAGTTTCTCTCCCATTTTATTCCTTAGTAAGAAAATTGCATTCGCTCTATTGTTTTAATTATATGGACATTAAGGCATATATTTGAGGCCACTTATTGTTTGATATAACAAATGTGTGGCAAAGTGCCACGGTTTTAGAGAGATGTTACCATAATAAAATATTCTTTTTGCAATCAAGATGTAGATATCTCCAGTGTGGGTAATTTATAGTAAATTTAAATTGGTCTTCGGTATCCTTCCACATCGCCTGCCCCCTTTTCTGTCCAGTCCTTGTGTAGATAACACCATGTTTAAATTAAACTAGTAGTTGTTATTTTTAATTGATACAATAATTGTACATATTTATGAGGTATGATGTAATATTTCAGTACAATGTATATAATGTGTAATGATCATATCATAGTAATGAGCATATCCATCACTAACATTTATCATTTCTTTGTCTTAGAAACAATTCAGAATCTTCTGGCTATTTGAAAATATGCAATAAACTGTTAACTGTCATCACTTACAGTGCTGTAGAACACCAGAACTTATGCCTTCTATCCAGCTGAAATTTTCATCCGTTAACGGATCTCTCCCTATCTCTCTTCTTCCCTTTCCCACCTCTGCAAACCACTAGTCTACTTTCTGCTTCTGTGAGATCACTTATTCGGTTTTCATATCTGAGTGAGAGCATGCAATATTTCTCTCTCTGGGCCTGGCTTATTTCACTTTACCAGGCTTATCCATGTTGCTGTAAATGACAGGATTTCATTCTCTTTGATGGCTGACTAGTATTCCATATATACACCACATTTTCTTTATCCGTTCATCTCTTGTGGACACTTACATTGGTTCCATCTCCTGGGTATTTTCAATAGTGCTGCAATAAACATGGAAGTGCAGATTTTGCTTGACATACTGATTTTTTTTTTTTTTTAGATACATGTGTATGTATACTCAGTAGTGGGATAGTGGGATTGCTGGATCACATGGTAGTTCTATTGAGTTTTTTAGAGTTATAGATTACATTTTAAAATTATATATAAATGATGTCCGTGTGACTGCTTCTTGCCATAAGTGCCTTTTGGAAGAGTCATATCTAAGGAGAAGGGAATGCTGGAGACTGTCAGAATATTTTGAGGTGGTGCCATTTCAAATTATATCTTTACTTCCCACATGCTTGAAAATGTCTGCTATGGTGAGTCACCTAGTGATGACTATGCTGGAGTTACAGGCATTATTTGGGATAATAGTAATAGGATGGGGAGAAAAAAGAAGAAAAGAAACTTTTGCAGGGGTCCTCAAACTGTGGCCCACAGGCCACATGAGGCAGTGTGATTGTATTTGTTTCTGTTTTGTTTTTTTACTTCAAAATAAGATATGTGCAGTGTGCATAGGAATTTGTTCATAGTTTTTTTTTTTTTTTTTTAAGTATAATCCGGCCCTCCAACAGTCTGAGGGACAGTGAATTGGCCCCCTGTTTAAAAAGTTTGAGGACCCCTGAATGTGAGTGCCTTTAAACTGGCAGGCCAAAAGAGGCTTTAGAATGAAACAGCAGTCATGTCACTCCCCCTTGAGCTATTATCTCTTGGAGCCACCTGCTATGTGGGCTTTAGACTGACACCAGATGGCTATAAAATTCCATACTCTAGATGCCATAACTCATAATTTGTAGTTCAACAGTGTATAGCCAATTGCTAATCAATGTTATCCCTCTAAACCTATGAGACAGACAACTTTGTATCAGCCCACCCTTTATTCCCCCTTACCTTTAAAAACCTGCTTGTAACATAGGCTGCCAAAACACTCCCCAAGGCAATGGGTGTCCTGATCACCTGTCCTCATTTTGGCTCAAGTAACTCTTTAAATAATATTTTGTGCCTCAGCCTGTTCCTTTTAAGTCAGTGGTAGTAGAAGCAATAGTAGCAGTAGGTATGTTGTAGTAGACCAAAAGTTGTGAACCAGTATTTTAAAATATTCACCTCTCTGCCTTGAAATACAGTGTTACACCTGTTCACTTCTTTAAAATAACAGCACAACAATATACCTTGTAACACACCTTCCTTTCTTTCAGCAGTAGCAGAATTAATGTCTCCTTAAAGTGATTTGTTGGTTACAGCCATTCATAGAGGAACTTTTAACCTTGATTTAGAGCCACATGAATAATGAACTGGTGATGTACTTGTTCTTGTGCTGCTTTAAATCTGTCCTGTTTTTAAACAGGCTATTTTGTAACATTGAAGTTAAATATTGATCTAGCGTATCCTCATGAACACTCATGTGCCAGGTGCTGTGTTGGGCAGTTGGGTTATAATGAAGACATAGCCATTGCTATTATGGAACTTCAGTTCTATTAGAGGAATTTGTTGGGAGAATAGTTATGTAAATGAGAAATTGCAACTTTGATGAGAATAATGAAATGTATATAAAAGTAGTAAGAGCTTGTTTTCGAGTGTCAAGGAAGACTTCCCTAAGAAGTTACCTAAAGAAATTCTGTATGAATAGTATATAACTGGGCTAACAGAAATATTAATATCATTCAGTACTGCACTACAGGGAGTAGGAAGCCGAATGCACCTATGATGACCCACCTAAGGGCATTGTGGGTTTGAAGAACTGAAAGAATGTTGGTATGTGTTAGGAGAGAGCAGAGGGCAAAAGAAGAGAGAAGCAAAGTAACTGTGAACAGGCAGGGAGGGACCATTTCACACAGGCCCTTACATAGGCCACATGATAGATTTCATGTTTTATCATAACGATGAGAAATATTTTAAACCAGTTGGTAACCTCAGTGAAGTTAGAATAGTCCACTTTGACTATGGCGTGGAGAAAGTTGGGGAGAATGACAAAAATGAAAGGCAGGAAATCATTTAGGAGGTTCTGAAAATTATCCATGTGAGGTAATGATAGTGTGGAGTAAGAGCTGAGACAGAGGAAAGTGAACAAGAGAGACTGGAGAGGTAGAAATTGACAAAGAACGGATTGGATTGGGAGGATGAAGGAATTTGGGATAATTCCAAGATGTCCATCTTGTGTGGCTGGTTGCCTGGATAGATAGTTGGATGTACAATAATATTAGCAATGACTATGTTCCCAACCTTATTGATCAGTTACTATGAGCCAGGCTCTGTCCTAAGTCTTTATATATATTAATTTATCTAATTCATTTTTTAAAGAATTTATCTAATTCTTATAGTAGTCCATTAGATAGATTTATTAGTATGGTTATTCTTTTTTTATAATAAGGGGCTCAAGGCTACAGAGCTAGAGAAGTCAGCACAAATATACATTTACACCTTGTTGGGGATGGTGGAGGCAGAATGTAAAGCAGGCAGAAAGAGAGAGTGTGGGCTTGGCGCCTGTGGCTCAAGCGGCAAAGGCGCCAGCCACCTACACCTGAGCTGGCGGGTTCGAATCCAGCCCGGGCCTGCCAAACAATGACGGCTGCAACCAAAAAATAGCCGGGCGTTGTGGCGGGCACCTGTGGTCCCAGCTACTTACTTGGGAGGCAAAGGCAGGAGAATTGCTTGAGCCCAGAAGTTGGAGGTTGCTGTGAGCTGTGATGTTACAGCACTCTACCCAGGGTGACAGCTTGAGGCCCTGTCTCAAAAAAAAAGAAAAGTAAGAGTGAGTGTGGCTGGATAGGTAGAAGGGAGAGGGTGGGATTTAAGGGAGGTATTGTTTTCATTTTGTTTTTAAATGAAAAAATAAACGAATATGTTTATAAGTCAGAAGCATCTAGTTGAGGGAAAGGTTGAGAATTATAGAAAAGAGAAGGGTAATTAATTCAGTAACATTGTGAACAAAGATGGGATCCAAAGTACAGCTAGAGAGGGCATGTATTAGAAGGAAGACGAAATGACTAGATAGATAGTTGGAGGTTGTGGGAGTTTTTGTGTGATGGCTTTTGTTTTTCCGGTAAAACAGGAGCCTGGGTCAGTTGCTAAATGTAGGTGATACTAAGAACTTATGGAAAGTAGAATAGGCTTGAAATAGTTGTGGAAGAGTGGGAGAGCCAGTTGGTCGGAGACACAGAGGGACTGTCAGGAATTGTTGAGGACCTTTTTGGGGTTAGTTATCATAAATTCATGGTGCAACCAGTCTGTCTTGTTGTGTGACTTTCTCTGGCAATACTTAGCCTATTTTAGGCACAGTGATGAGAGTAATAACTGGATTCACCCAGCATCATGGCAAAGGAATTTATTATATAGACAAGAGTGTTATTGAAATGAAAATGGTAATGGGGTATAAAGAAGAAGAGATAAATTGAAAATTAAGGAAGTAGAATCAACAGGATTTGATAATTATGTAGATGCAAAAAAATAAGCAAAAAGAAGTGTAAGGGATAATACCACATTTCGTTTGGGAAATGTATTGGTTAATGCGTTTAATGGGTTGGATAGTGTTCCCCCAAAATTCATGTCTGCCCAGAACCTCAGCATGGGACTTTATTTAGAAGTGGCATCTTTACAGATGCAATTAATGTAAATGAAGGTGGAGATAAGACAGTAGTAGATTAGAGTGGGACTTAAATCTGGTGAGAATGTACCAATAGGAGACAGAAAAAAACACACACAGAAAAAGCCATATGAAAATGGAAAGGAGAGACTCGAATGCTACATCCACAAGCCAAGGAATGCCAGAGATTGCCAGCAACCACAAACAGCTAGGGGAGTGGCATGGGACACTTTCTCTGTCAGAGTTAGAAGGAACCAGCCCTGCAAGTACCTTGATTTCAGGCTGCCGGTGTCCTGAACTGTGAGAGAAAAAAACTTTGATTGTTGTGAGCTGTCTAGTTTGTGACAATTTGTCATGACAGCCCTAGGAAGTTAATGTATTACTATTCACCAAAGTAAGGGATTCAGTGGGTGCAGGTCTGGTGGGAAAGATATTGGCTAAAATTCTCCATGGTGATTGGTGCCCAGGCTGTTTTTTATCTCTTTTCACCTTTTCTTAGCTGCTTTTGCCTCAAAAAAAAAAAAAAAAAATATATATATATATATATATATATATATATATATATATAAAACTGGTCTGTATGCAGTTGTATAAACAGGCCTTGCTCTTTCACGGCATAGGTGTCTGTGTGTAGTGCCCTCTCTGTTCCCTTTGTCCATGACATCAGACACCCACTCATGTTTCAAAACTCTGCTTACATCATCATCTCTGTAGAGGCCTCCTCAGCCCATTCCTTTCTGCTCCGTAGGCAGAGGCTAAGGCCTTGACACTGTTTGGATTTTGTTATGCTGTACTATAATTAGTGGTTGCCACTTAGCTCTACCTCTAAAACATAAAATGTTTGAGGGTCTGAATTATGTTTTAGGTGAAATAATCTGAGCTGTCAGATGCTTTGTGAAAACTGACTTAGAGGGTGGCATTATCTCTTTGTGAACCTATTTTGATTTCTAGAAGTTTGGGGGGAGGGGTTTGTTTCTTTCCTCATTACTCCTAAGCCACATTGAGTGCTGTATAATTTCTCTGAGGGTAGATACGGGATTGCCTTACAAGTAAATGGATTACAGAATTGTAATTCTGTAATTACATCCCTGTTTAAGATGAGGCATTTGGAACTTATTATTAAACACCAACCTTTCTGAACTGCTTACATCCCTGTCTCACCTGTAAGTGGTTTTCATGTCTCAGACTTTTCTTTTTTCCACTCCATGTGTTAGCAGATCTCCTTTCAACACTCAGGGAGCTTCCATCCTTCTTCACCTCTTTTTGAATTGATATATCTCACACATGCCTCTCTAATACTGTTTATCACGCTTTCCATCATAAATGGAAATATATTATTATCTCTTTCTAATAGACAGTGAATGTCTTAGGGCAGAATTTATGTCTTATTCATCTTTTTGTCCCAGATCATGGTATATGTAAGCTCTCAACAAATACTTACTTGAATGAATGAATTTTTTTTGAAACAGCTCTAGTTTGTGCTAAAACCTTTAAGGATTACCAATATTCATTCTGTACTGTAAGTTTCATGAGTGCTGGGATGATGTTTGTCTTGTTGGTTCTATACCCATGGTGTCTAACATAGTGCCTGCCACATTGTTGAAGGACAGATCTGCAGGTTCATTTATTCCCTGGGTATGTAATTCACAAGACTATAATTTGTGAGTTAATATTTCATGATATTTCTTTTTTGAGGAAAAGAACTGATTACAAATAACTTTACACATCATAGTATAGGTTTTATGTACTTTGACATTCCTAAAGTATTGGGTCGATTGATTATCCTCCCCATTCTATCTCTAGTTTAATCATAGAGAAAGCAATTAAGTTCTCTGAGTTAAAAAGGAAACATGGAGGCGCCTGTGGCTCAGTGAGTAGGGCACCGGCCCCATATGCCGAGGGTGGCGGGTTCAAACCCAGCCCCGGCCAAACTGCAACAAAAAAATAGCCGGGCGTTGTGGCGGGCGCCTGTAGTCCCAGCTGCTTGGGAGGCTGAGGCAGGAGAATCGCTTAGGCCCAGGAGTTGGAGGTTGCTGTGAGCCGTGTGACGCCACAGCACTCTACCCGAGGGCGGTACAGTGAGACTCTGTCTCTACAAAAAAAAAAAAAAGGAAACATTGTATATTCTTTAAAACTTTATTTTGAGGTTAAGGGAAACATTGTATATTATTTAAAACTTCATTTTGAGGTTCATAGTAAAGTACTTTAAAAGATACGCGCTAAAGGGGCGGCGCCTGTGGCTCAGTCGGTAAGGCGCCGGCCCCATATACCGAGGGTGGCGGGTTCAAACCCGACCCCGGCCAAACTGCAACCAAAAAATAGCCGGGCGTTGTGGCGGGCGCCTGTAGTCCCAGCTACTCGGGAGGCTGAGGCAAGAGAATCGCTTAAGCCCAGGAGCTGGAGGTTGCTGTGAGCTGTCTGATGCCATGGCACTCTACCGAGGGCCATAAAGTGAGACTCTGTCTCTACAAAAAAAAAAAAAAAAAAAGATACGCAACCTTCCTAATGCTGCGACCTTTTAATATAGCTCCTGTGGATCTCGACCCACAGGTTGAAAACTGCTACAGTAAAGGCTGGGTGTGGTGTCTCACACAGTAATCCCAGCACTGTGGGAGGTTGAGGCAGCTGGATCCCTTGCACTCAGGAGTTGGAGAACACTCTGAGCAAATAGCAAGACCCCATCTCTAGTAAAAAAAATTAGCTGGCACCTATAGCCCCCAACTACTGGGAAAGCTGATGCAGGAGAGTCGCCTGAACCCAGGAGTTTGAGGTTTCAGTGCGCTACCATCATGAATGTGATCATGTCGTTCTGCTTAAAATTTCTCCATCTCACTTTGAATAAAATTCAGACTCTTTATTTTGGACAACAAGCTTTGTATGATGTGATCTCCCATGATATGTCCTTCTACGTGGGCCTTGTTTCAGAACCTCTAAGGCCAAGTTCTCTAATGGTTTTTTTGTTTCAGGACCCCTTTATAGGCTTACATAAATTTTGAGGTCTTCAGTGAGCTTTTGTTATGTGAATTATATGTACTAGTATTTCTTGTATTAGAAATTAAAACATAAAACTTTAAATATTTGTTATATCTATCACTTAAACATAGCAACAATAAATGTTACATATTAATATAAATATTTAAATTAAAAAAATAACTGGTCAAGATAAAAAAAATACTGGCAAGAATCGCATTGTTTTATATTTTTTCAAATCATTGCAATGGCTGGCTTAATAGAAGATAGCTGAATTCTCACATCTGCTTTTGTATTTAGTCTGTTGTGTTATGTTGTTTTGATTAAACAATAGGAAGAATATGTGACCTCACAGAGATCTGTAGTTAGATAAGGGAGAAATATTTTAATTGCCTTTTCAGATAATTGTGGACATTATTTTTGAGAGTAAAAGTTGACAATAGGAAATTTATTAAACGTCAGTTGTAGCATGGAGTCTGAAACTGTGTAAATGAAATTTTTATACGATATTACATTAAAATACATTAATCTGCCCAGCACTTTGGATGGATCTTTACCCAGGCTTGATTTCATAATAACATCATACATTGGTCATTTTGAAATTGGTTGCCAAGTTATGAAAATCTTACAAATGTTGACACATCTCATAATATTAAAAATTCAAATTTGTTAGTAACACAAGTCTGAATCGAAAAATCTTTAAATGGTGGGAAGCTGTCAAGCTATGAGTATGGATTCAGGTTTCCCAACATTCTCATTTTCACTTGAAAGTAAATTTTTATCTTTGGCAATAAATGTCATCAGTTGTTTACCTGAAGCATGGTGTTCACTTTATTGATTCTCAAGAACAAACATGTTTGCCAAGTATTTTAATTCAAATAACAATAGTTCTTCTTTCAAATTGAAATGGTGCTCTACACAAAAACATGTTCAGCTTGCAACTGAAGCAGTGGCATGAGTGCTCGGTCTGCAGCTTAAATGTTCTATGCATACTTCCCATTCTATTCCATAGAATGTTAAAAAGACATGTACTCAAGGATCAGAATTTTTTAAAATTAATATTTTTTACTGCTTCATGAAGGATATTCTTTTTTTTTTTTTTTTTTTTTGAGACAGAGTCTCAAGCTGTTGCCCTGGGTAGAGGGCTGTAGCATCACAGCTCACAGCAACTTCTAACTCCTGGGTTTAAGCGGTTCTCTTGCCTCAGCCTTCCATGTAGCTGGGACTACAGGCGCCTGCCACAACACCCGGCTATTTTTTGGTTGTAATTGTCATTGTTGTTTGGCAGGCCCGGGCTGGATTCGAACCAGCCAGGTCTGGTGTATGTGGCTGGCGTTCTAGCCGCTGAGCTACAGGCGCAGGGCCCATGAAGAATATTCTTAAATAAACTTTTGTAAACTGCAAGTGCATGACGGTGACTACCAGCACAGTTTTGTGCTCCTGCATTGACTTGTACTAAAATGCCAACATTTTGCTCATTACTTTTGTATCTTCAGTACAAATCTCAACATAGTGAAAAAGACAAATAATGTTTTATTGCCAGGCAAGGTGGCTCACGCCTGTAATCCCAGCTCTGTGGGAGGCTGAGGCGGGAGGATTGCTCAAGACTTGTGTGAGTGAGAATGAGAGCCCGACTCATGAAAACAATGAAAAACCCAGCCGGGGCTGGGTGTGGCGAGCGCCTGTAATCCCAGCGGCTTCAGAAGCTGAGGCAGCAGGATGCCCACAGCCCCCAAGTCTGAGGTTGCTGTGCGCTATGACACCAGTGTACGCTGCTCAGGGCATACGGTACAACTCTGTCTCAACAACAACAAAAAAAAACTAATGTTTTTTTATTATGAAAATAGTTTTGCCCTTCCAGACCCTCTGAGTTGGTCCCTTAAACCTTGGGGATTGTTGCTTCAATAATAACTGAAACTCCTAGAAGGAAAGCTATACAGCCCTCCTGCAAATTCTCTTCTTTTAGTTTCTTTCATACAGCTTTTACATTTATAAATGTGTGTGTGTGTGTGTGTGTATTTTTTTAATGGCTTTTTTTTATTTTTTAAAGACATGAGGTCTTACTGTTAGCCAGACTGGAGGACATTGGCATACACAGGTGTGGTCATAGCTCAATGTAGCCTCTAACACATGGGCTCAAGCAGTCCTTCTGCCTGAGCCTCCTGAGTAGTTGGGATTACAGGTTCGCACCACTGTGCTGGATTTACTGGCTTTTTAATAACCTTGAAGAAGTAAGTTAACCTCTCTGCGCTTCACTTTCCTTATCTGGACAAAAAGTGTATCTGTCTAGAGATTATAGTGAAGATAATGTTTGCTTGTCCAGACTGCAGACCATTATTTCTCTGGGGAAAAATAATAACAGGTGGAATTAGTAGTGGTCATTATAGTTGGATAGAAAAACATGGAGGGAATAGGTAGAGTTCCCTATCTGATTTCCCTATCAGAACTTTTATATATATACCAGATGAGCAGACCGCTTTAAGAGCTGACTTGCAATGAGAAGGAGGAGGTAGTATTTTCTTTCTTGAGGGATGGCAGAGGTTTTCAAATTTGACATTTTCTGTTTGGTCATAGTTTTGTGTTTTAGAATAGGACTCATCGGCTTCCTGTAATCATGAATGTGTGTGTGTGTGATGTGCGGTGCTTTTTTTTTAAATTTCAGATTAATATGAGGGTATATATGATCAGGTTACAATGTTTGCATTTGTAGGTAAAGTCCAAGTTGTAGTTGAGTCCTTCAGCCAGGTAGTGTGCCATACGCCCCCACATTATACCCATTAGGTCGGAACTTACCAAACCCACCCACCTTCCCCATTCTTTAATTTAATTGTGTTTTTTCTCTCATGTGGGCCTGTAGTTGTTCATCTACCAGTTTCAACATAGTATTAGTACATGGGATGCTTGCTTTTCTATTTTTGAGATACATAGAATATTCTTCACATTCATCTAGGTAAATACAAAAGATGTAAGTCTCCATCCTTTGTATGGTGAATAGTATTCCATGGTATATATACACCACAATTTATTAATCCATTCCTGGGTTGATTGGCTCTTGGGTTGTTTTCACATCTTTGCGATTGTGAATTGAGCTGCTATAAACATTCGAATCCAAAGGTCCTTATGATAAAATGATGTATTCTCTTCTGGGTATATACCTAATGGGATTGTGGGATCAAATGGAAGGTCTGTGAGGATTCTCCATGTTTTTTTCCAAAAAGGCTGTATTAGTTTGCAATCCCAACAACAGAGCATTAAGTGTTCCCTTCTCACTGTGCTCACACCGGCATCTGCAGCTTTGGGACTTTGTGATGTGGTCTGTTCTCACTGGGGTTAGGTGATACCTCAAATGGTTTTGATTTGCATTTCTTTTTTTTTTTTTGAGACAGAGTCCCACTTTGTCACCCTCGGTAGAGTGCTGTGGTGTCACAGCTCACAGCAACCTCAAACTCTTGGGCTTGAGCGATTCTCTTGCCTCAGCCTCCCAAGTAGCTGGGACTACAGGCACCCGCCTCAACGCCCAGCTATTTTCTGCTGTAGTTGTCATTGTTGTTTTAGCTGGCCTGAGCTGGGTTTGAACCCACCAACTTCAGTGTATGTGGCTGGCGTCATAACCACTGTGCTATGGGGAGCCTTGATTTGCATTTCTCTGATGGCTTAGGGACACTGGATGTATTTTCATGTATTTGTTGGCCATTCATCTTTCCTCTTGGGAAAAGAATCTGTTCATGTTTCTAGATTAATAGAACTGTTTGCTCTTTTCTTGTTGATTTGCTTGAGTTCTTTGTAAATTTTGGTATTTAGTCCTCTGTGAGATTTGTAACATGTAAATATCTTCTCCCATTCTGATGGTTGCCTGTTTGCTTTGTTGATTGTATTCTTGGCTGTGCAGAAGCTTTTAAGCTTGATCAGGTCTCATTTATTTTTGGTGTTGCTGTAATTGTCAGTAGTGCTTCTTCATAAATTCTTTCCCAAGGCCAATGTTGTAAAAGTTTTTCCCACACTTTCTTCTAGAGTTTGTTGTTGTTGTTGTTGTTGTTGTTGTTGTTTGTCATTTTTGTGCCTTAGATTTAAACCTTTTATCCAGTGTGAGTTAATTTTTGTTAAGTGGTGAGAGGTATGGGTCCAGTTTCAGTCTTTTATATATGGCTAACCAGTTCTTCTAGCACTATTTATTAAATAGGGATTCTTTTTCCCAGTACATGCTTTTATTTGGCTTATTGAAGATCAGATAGTGGTATGAGGCTGGTTTCACCTATAGTTTCTCAGTTCTGTTCCGTAGATCTGTGTGTCCGTTTTTATGCCGATACATTGCTGTTTTGATTACTGTAGACTTGTAGTATAACCTGAAGTCTGATAAGGTGATGTCTTTCCATTTATTCTTATTTTGTAGAATTACAGTAGCTATTCAGAGTTTTTTCTGATTCCATAAAAAATAGTTATTTTTTCAAGATCTTCAAAGTAAGACATGGGTATTTTAATAGGGCTTGCATTATATCTATAGATTGCTTTGGGTAGTATAGACATTTTAACAATGTTTACTCATCTTAGCCATGAGCATTATATGTTCTTCCATTTGTTAACATCTCATGCTATTTCTTTCTCACCAAAACCTGGCTTTTTGTAATAGTGCGAAAAACAGTTAACTACCTCAGGCATGGGAAGAAAATTAAAAATAGATGAAGATTCTTTACAAAGTGAATAGGTTAAATTAAATGATATTTTGAAGGTATATAAGAAAAGAAAAGGAGTGGATCAAAATGCTTTCATTACTTGTAACATTCGTTACACGGTCACCTTGATTTTTGTCATAGGAAAAAAGAACTTGTAAAGAATGGTTCTGCCTCTGCTGTCTGTTGGGTAGTTTAGGATCCTTTATATAAGAATCCCTATGTACATTCTTTTAAAGATTTTGTTCCAGGAGAAAAGATAGTCTTGCCAGATAAAATGGCATTGCTTCTTTTAACGCGAGAAGAATTAAATAATCTTTAAAGATTCTCTTACTAATTAGAAACTTAGCCTTAAATTTAATATAGTACTCAATGAGCTATAATACGTTAGTATTTTTATAGTGATATCATCCTGCCATCTCTAGATGAGTTTTATTTTTATATTTTTATTTTATAAAACTATATGGGCTTTAAAGCTTTTTGGAAAATAGGTGGGTATAGATGATCAATTTTAGATGCTGGCATTAAATGGAAAAATTGCTAGAGAGTTAAATTCTAATCTATACTCATCCTAAGTAGTATTTTCAAACATAGAGTACAGATATTTAAAAGATGAAGTAGGGTGTTGCCTGTGGCTCAGTGTGTAGGGCGCCGGCCCCATATACTGAGGGTGGCAGGTTTGAACCCTGCCCCACCAGCTAAAACAGCAGTGGCAACTGCAACAAAAATAGCCGGGCGTTGTGGCAGGTGCCTGTAGTACCAGGTACTCGGGAGACTGAAGCAAGAGAATCGTTCAAGCCCAGGAATTGGAGGTGGCTGTGAGCTGTGATACCGCATCTCTCTATTGATGGCGATAAAGTGAGACTCTGTCTCAAAAAAAAAAAAAAAAAGGATGAAATAATCACTTTTTGTACTTTTTTTTTTGAGACAAGTTCTCACTCTGTTACCTGGGTTAGAGTGCCGTGGTGTCATCATATCTCAGTGTAACTTCAGATACCTGGGCTCGCATATTGTCATGCCTCAGCCTCTCAATATCTGGGACCACAGACACATGTCACCATACCTAGCTAGTTTTTGTATAGCTCATTACAGTTAACTTTCTGTTTAGTGTCAACGATTTTCTTTGGAATTCCTAAACAACTCGCAGGATGTGTGTTTTTGCGTGAATCTTGTCTGTGCCTGCACCTGTGCCTGTTCCCATGACCGTGTGTATGTCTGTATATTCATCCTGCGTACGCTCCCAAGTTCCAGGGCCTGTCCATGTGTATGTCGGAGGTATGGAGTGTGTTGTGGAGAAAGGGTTCAGAATCTCTTGCTGAGATAGAGCTTGGTCTAGTTCTGAGATTTGTAGCTTGTTGACTGCTTCCTCAGAATTTTTCCTGTCACCAGAGTTGTGAGGAAGTCTTAGTCTTAATCCTACGCAATTTATAATTAGGAACACCTTGTGTAATCTCTTTGGCCTCAGTTTTTTTATTTGTAAAACAAAGATGTTTATCAGGCTTTTTTATGTAGGACCTTCTAAAATTTTATCAAAAAGGGTCAGCTGGCTGGCATGCCGAAACTCACAAGTGAGTAGGATCCAATTTTCCTGCTGCTCAACCTGCTTCTCACTCATTTGTTATCTTAGGATGACCCTCCCCCAAAACAATAAAATTATTGTTTTTTATCCATAAGCCAGGTAAAGAAATAAAAACTACCCTATGTTTAGAAAGAAGAAAATGTAGCTGTTATATACTTTTAGATGGTTTTAAATGTAGAAGATTAAGGTCTGGACTGTAGACAAAGTGGGTTAATAGGAAACTCTTAATAAAAAAAAAAAATTACTTTGATTTGGTGCCAGAGAATGGAACCGAGTAGTTCAGAATTATGTTAGGAAGGAATTATCTTGCTGGAACTTTGGATGTTTTGAAAGAATATGAGATGAGAAATGAGAACAGTAATGATTTTATTAAATAAAAATGAATGATGATGATAATCCTATAATGTTATGTAGGTAAAATGCCTCTCAATCTCTGTTTTCTGTTCCTGGGAATACTTCATTCCTACTTTGTGCAGTATGCCCTGAATTTTCATCTATCTTATAACTGTTGATGTGGGAACTACATTTCGAAAATCATTGCCTTAGAAAATCTTCCCAGTGATTGATTTAATAACTTTTTAAAGTGAAGGTAAGCGTCTTAAGGTTTAGTTTTATCCTTAATGACATCTAAGGAAATAATGTCTTGATGGTCAGTTTTATTTCATTTTTTTCTGCAAGTGAACTTTTACACATATGATCAAATGTAAGAAAGTAAAAAAATTGTTTACCAGGTGAAACCTATATGTAATATACTCTTTAACTGTTTTTTTTTAATGCTTTTTAAAAATAATATATTACTTGAGAATTTAAGTAAGGTTAAAATCAGCTGTTTCGTTTTTAACTCTCACTCTTCACGTGTTATAGTACGATCTAGGTAAGACAGTGAGGCAAAAGATGCCCAGACTGTGTTTATGGTCAAGCTGGTTTTGAGTCTCTTAATTTATTGGCTGTGTGGTCTTGGGCAAATTGTTTAAATCTTGACTTCCAGTTTTCATAACT
Organism: Nycticebus coucang; assembly: GCF_027406575.1. NCBI lineage: Eukaryota > Metazoa > Chordata > Mammalia > Primates > Lorisidae > Nycticebus > Nycticebus coucang. Next base: position 94,712,289 of record NC_069784.1, on the reverse strand, counting down.
ATTAAAAGTTGGAGGGTATGATAAGACTTAGAGATAATGCATGGAGTATGTGTGCCTGGTATATGGTAGGCAGGTGGTGTGACTATTGTAAGTTAAACGTATGTGCTGTAGCTGTAGAGGTGAATTTTTCCTTATGGCTACCTGCTTGATGTATTTCTGCTACCCTGTCCTGGGGGTGAGAATTGAGTTCAAATGCTGTTTTGCCACTGACCAGCTGGATAGCCCTGGAAATAAAAGCAGCTTTGATGGGCCTTGGTTTCATGATCTCAGTATTAATGGTCATAATCATTGTTTCTGTGTTCTCCAAGCTGTTTCAGTTCTGTAACCCTAGATATGCGTACATCAGGGTAGCAGGATCCACTTAAATCTTTCGTGTGGAGGAAGGAATGGAAAGAGGAGCCTAGAAACTGAGAAATCAAAAACAAATTCCAAAAGGAGAGAACCACTTTGAGTGAGAAACTTTAGAAAGTGGATCTGAGAACAGGCAAACCTGCTTTCAGGTTGCAGGTGAATGAAAACAGACGACTGGGGCACGCTAAGAAACTGACAGCACATTAGAAATAATTTGAGTGTACTTTAAGAATTTTAGAAATTTCCAACAAAAACTACTTTAAGGAAGGCAGAGTCCAATTCTAAATGAACACTGCTACAAGTAGAATCACAGTTGTGCAGGGAAGAAACATGAAGTTTGAACAGAAGTGAAAATTTTTATTAAAGGTGGAGGAGAGATACATTCATAGGAGGGAGATTTCAAAACAATGGCTCTGGTTACCTTGAGAGACCATGGTTTTTCACTTTTAGGGCAGAAGAGGGAGCCTCAAAATATGAAACTAAGAAAGAGACCCATGCTTACTGCAGGTGGCCTATGTGGAAGTCTCCTAAACTTATGTTAAAACATTTGTCATTCAAATATGTAAAAGAAAAGATTTCATTTGAATCCAATAAAAACTGGATATAATTTTATAATCAAAAAAGATAAAAATTAATAGGCCCAGTGCAGTGGCTTACGCCTATAATACTAGTACTCTGGGGAGGCTGAAGTGGGAGGATTTCTAGAGGTCAGGAGTTTGAGATCAGCCTGAGCAAAGTACTAAAAATAGAAAAATTAGCCAGGCATGGTAACGCATACCTGTCAGCTACTCCCGAGGTTGAGACAGGAAGATTGCTGCAGCCCAGGAGTAATGCAAGCTAGGCTGATGCCATGGGACTCTACCCTGGGTAACAGAGCAAGACTGTCTCCAATAAATAAATAAATAAAAGAATAACAGAGAAGCAAATAATGAATATCATAAAAAGATGGCCACAAAACAGATGAAAACTATAAACTAAAATAAGTTAATAATATTATTCAACTGCAAATAAAGCAGTGTAATTCAAAAATAGGAAAACTCAAAAAGAATAACTAAAAAACTTAAAAAATGATTGTAGAGATATGGAAAGAATTCAGAAACAAATCATTTCAAAGTAGGGACATAAAAATTATGTAGTGCAGTAAGTACAGCAAGAAGAAGAGGGTATATAAGGCAAAAAATGAATTTGAGAGAAAATTATAAACGTGAAAGACAGGAAAAAGAATAATTAATATGCATAACAGTTTAAGTGGAGTCCCCAAAGAAGAACAGATATTCAAGACTACTCTTAACAAACCCCCATATATTGCTGGTGTAAATGTAAAATGGCTCAGCCATTGTGGAAAACAGTCATGTACCAATAGGAAAAATGTGGACAACCTGTAGAAAAATAAATAAGAGATTTTAACAGGCACTTCTCAAAAGAGATTGTTCATATGGTCAGTAGCATGCTACTGTGCCATATCTTGGCTTTTTTACTTCCAAGTCTACTGTTTTTTACTTCCTATGTCTACTGTTACTTTGTAGTAGACATAGGAAAAGGCGGCCAATCCTACCAGGTTTGAGGAAAGTTTAATTAAAACTACAATGAAATGCCACTACATTCTTAGCAGACTGGCTAACATTTTAAAAGACTGACAATGCCAAGTGAAAGCAAGGATATGAAGCTATTAGCGTTCTCATTCATGGTGGGCATGTCAGTTGCTATGATTACTTGGGAAACTTTCTAACCTTTTCTGCTGAGGTTTAATATATATTAATATATACTTTTTAACCCAGAAACTTCCCGGCTAGATACATTCTCGAGAGAAATAGACTCAATATGTATCAAAAGATAGATTCATAGCAACATTATTTTAGTAGTTAAAAACTCACAATTTCACAGATGCCCATCAAAAAATAGAATGAAACGTAGAATGAAGTTAAATGAGTGGAATGAATGACAAGTAGTAGATTGCCATGTATTTATTTAATGAATACTTTAGAGCAATGAAAATGAAGTACAGCTACACAGATCAACATGAATGAATCTCATGAACACACTCCTGAGAGAAAACTCAGACATAGTGAATGCATGCCATCTGATTCCATTTATGTAGCATTCAAACAGTCAAAACTCTGTGGTGGTGGAAGTCAGTGTATTATTCTGGTGGTTACCTTTGTGGATAAAGGTGGAGGTTGTGATTAGGGGAGGGCACAAGGAGAGACAGTGCTGCCCTGCTTTTTAGGGGGGAGGGTAATTAAATGGATAGTTTTTCCCTGTAATTTATTTGTGTACTTCACTGATACAAGTTTTTACGTGAGTAAAAACTTACACATGTAAAAAAGGAATGAGAACGCTCTACTGATATGGAGCAATCTCCAGGAAGTAAAAAAACCAAGATGTAGCACAGTATTCATCTACTACACTTTGGTTTCCTTGATAGCATTCTGCTTCTCTTCCACCTCTCAGGCCATCCTGACTGGTTATTACTCAAGCTCCAGTCCTTGAAACTCTGTTCGTCCTGTAGCTTAGTCCTAGGATATTAAATTTCATCTCTGTGTTCCTGATCCCATCCAAAGTTTCAACTTGTCACTTGTTTCTTTATTGCCCGTATTCTGTGGGAAAGTTCTTACTATGTCATGGTTGACAGAAAAATCAGCCTAAATTTTATATTTGTCTTCCTTTCTTCCCTTATGTCTATATAAGCTATCTTCATATCTTACTATTTCCATCATTGGCTTCACTGTTGTCAAAAGTATTATTGACCTGATCTACTGGACATCCACTGTCGTAGACCACACTAGTTACAGATACACTGTTCGGTGCATCTGTAAGTAGTTGTTGCTAACAGTTTCTTTTCAGTATTGTAAAATCCTTTAATTCCATTTACAAAATTAATCTAAAGGATAACATGTCCTTTAGAAAGCTACAAATAGGGTATTGTTGTAGTGTTCTTGTCTTCACCTCCTTACCTGCATGTATGCTGCTAAAATGTTACTGAAATGAACTGCTTCAAAATTGTATAGTGCATTACTCTATGAATGCACTAAAACTGACTAAGTTGTGGACTTGAGTTTTATGGTATTGAATTGTATTTTAATAGGGGCTGTGTATAAAAATGAAAACACAAATGTCATTGAGAGCGTATAGTAATTTCCTATTCATTACCCATTCTGGTTTATCACCCTATTGTATCCAGCCTCACCTCTGCTCTCCACTCTTGTCCGTTCTGTCAATATTTGATCCCTTAGGTCTAATCTCCTTGATAATAACATTTTCATATTCTAATAAGTGCTTACATATGTAAGATTAATAATTTTATGAGAATAGTCAATGCCATGTTGACCCTATTTTTAAATATTACCCCTATTTTAAAATTGAAGAAATTTCAATGGAGTCAGAATGTTTTATCCAGAATCACAGGGCTAGTGTTAGAATTCATTTCAGCTTCACAGATACTTACTGAGCATCTTTTAGGTACTATTGGGTACAGTTGGTGCAGTTGGGTCATGGTAATACATTCTAAGCCTCTGATCCCGATCTATAACCAGAGCATTTACCAAAGATGTGTTTAGTCTCTCTCTGACTCTTTATTTTTTTTTTTTTTTTTTTTTTTTTTTTTATTTGGCCGGGGCTGGGTTTGAACCCGCCACCTCCGGCATATGGGACCGGCGCCCTACCCGCTGAGCCACAGGCGCCGCCCACTCTCTCTGACTCTTTAAATGTAGTGTTTTTATTTAATGAGTGCCATACTAGTCTTCTCATTTCTAGATTTTGTTACTGCTTCTGTTTTGTCCATGTTTTCCTTTTCATTCAAGTCCCTTCTAAATTTACTTTCAGTCTGAATCTTTTTACTCACCTTCTTTAAGCCTTCCTTTCCTTTGAATTCCTTGGGAGGGGCCAGTTAGGTATATCTGTAACTTGCCTTTTATTGCAGTTGTTGGTTCATGTGCATACTTATCACTTCGGCTGGTATGAAAGCTTGTCAAAGGCATACAGAAATTATGATGTGTAATTTTTAGAGTATTATCTACAATTTTTTTTCTCATTGTCCTGGCATAGTTCTAAAGCCCCTTAGATGCTTAGTAAAACTATGTTGAGTTGCGTAGGAAGCAAAGACACTCTTCTAATCTGCATTATACTGGCTAGTTGGGAAAACCAAAAACGTAAGGGACAGACGTATCCTATGCACAATATATGAGTTGTGCAAAAGTAAGAAACTTCAAACTATTCGGTTGAATGACTGAGTGGTCTTGAAGAGTTGTTCGCTACACTATAACTGAAAACTAACAGTCAACTCTGATCTTTAGAAGACGATAAGTTAGCACTTAAAAATACCTCTACCTGATAGTGATGAAGTTAATTGAGGCTAGTGGCCTCTGAGTGGGAGGCAGAACACCACTTACTTAATGTTAGTGATCCATCATAGCACATATTGTCTGTACTAGGTGATGACCCATTCCATTCTAGTATATTTTCATGGGCTTTGAAGATAAAGGTGAAAAGGCTTCTTAAAGTAAGCAAAGTAAAAAGGAAGTAGCATTCTGTATTATTAGAAGGCATGTTTATAGTGGCGCTCTCTTGCCACTGGAATGTCTCACTTACACTAGTTTAGATCAGCAGTTCCCAACATGTGGGTCGCAACCCACAGGAGCTGTATTAAAGGGTCACAGCATTAGGAAGGTTGAGAACCACTGGTTCAGATAGATGACATACTTCAGTCAGATAATATGCTTCTAGTGTTCATGTATCCTTTTAAAAAATATTCACTACCAGCCTAAACAAGATCAAGACCCTTTCTCTAATTTTTTTCTCAAATAAAAAAAATTAGCTAGGTCTGGTTGCATGGGTTTGTAATCCCAGCTACTTGGAAGGCTGGGGTAGGAAGATTGCTGGAGTCCAGGAATTCGAGGTTGCAGTGAGCTATGATCTTACAACAGCATTCTAGTTTCAACGACAGAACAAAACTCTGTCTCAAAAAAAAAGAAAAAGAAAAGATGGTCTCTGTCTTAGACAGAGCCTCAAGCTGTCACCCTAGGTAGAGTGCTGTGGCATCACAGCTCACAGCAACCTCCAACTCTTGGGCTTAAGCCATTCTCTTGCCTCAGCCTCCCAAGTAGCTGGGACTACAGGTGCCTGCCACAATGCCCGGCTATTTTTTGGTAGTAGTTGTCATTGTTGTTTGGCAGCCCAGTCTGGATTCGAACCCGCCAGCTCTGGTGTATGTGGGTCACGCCTTAGACACTTGAGCTACAGGTACCGAGCCTGAATTATCATTCTTGAATAATAATCATTAAATAAAGAAAAAGTTAGGCATACTTAATTTTGGGGGGTTTTTTTTAATGTTTTTTAAGGCACAGTTGGTGGATCTGAAATCTGAACTGACAGAGACCCAAGCTGAGAAAGTTGTACTGGAGAAAGAAGTGCATGATCAGCTTTTACAGCTGCACTCTATTCAGCTTCAGCTTCATGCCAAAACTGGTCAAAGTGTTGACTCCGGTACCATTAAAGCAAAATTGGTAAGTAGTTTAGAGATTGACATGCACTCGCATGTATTATAGAGGGTGTGGAGAACAATTTTTAATGAGGGGTTTAAATTATGAAATGTAATGTGTGCTCATTGTGGGAAATCTAGAGTATGTAAGAAATGCAGAGTTTGTGATCATTAAGATCATCCACAGTCTTGTCACCTAGAGATAACCAGTGATACATCAAAAACCGACTGATAGTTAGAAGAGAATGTTCTCCTATTCAAGAATATGTGAATAGATATATTTAAAAGATATCTGTGATTATGACAGTAATAATTTTTTTGCCCTGCTGTATCAGGATCAGCTGCATATAACAGAAATCCCAAGTAACGTTGGGATTATTCTTGAATAGCAGTTATTTTTCTCTCAAGAATCCTGAGACAGGCAGTCCAGAAGTGATGTGGCAGCTCCACAGATATTAGGGATGTAGATTCCTTCTACCAGGCCGGGCACAGTATTTTAGGCTTGTAATCCCAGCACCCCAGGAGGCCAAGGCAGGCGGATCTCCTGAGTTCACAGGTTCGAGACCAGCCTGAGCTAGAGCTAGACCCCGTCTCTTAAAAAAATAGCTGGGTGTTCTAGGCATTATGGCAGGTAGCTACTTGGGAGGCTGAGGCAAGAGACTCACTTGAGCCCAAGAGTCTGAGGTTGCTGTGAGCTGTGATACCACGGCACTCTACCAGGGCGACAAAGTGAGACTGTCTCAAAAAAAAAAAAGGAAGAGATTCCTTCTACCATTTTTAGCTCTTGATGTTCATCCTCAGGATTTCATGTCTGCGTTCCAGGTAGGAAGAAGGACAACTCTAAGGGAAGGGCAAAAAGGTGTTTCCTAGCCGTGTTCCCTTCTGGAGAGGACTTTTTATGAAATCCTCCTCATTACTTTCTACCACCATCTCACTGGTTGTCCCTAGCTGCATGTCAGTCTCTTGGTTGGTCACATGGCCACTTCAGGTCAAATGGGAGCTCTGTTAATTAGGAAGAAGTAGAAAATGGAATTGGGTGCCAACCAGTAGCATGTACTTTCTTTTGCTCTTAATAAACATTTTTACAGCCACTGTACATTTTGTAATATCTACATATTGTTTTATTGCATGAATTTACTGTAATTATCTGTTGTCCTCTTAATCAACATAGATTGTTGCTGTAGGAAAAAAAAATTTTAACTCTCAATTTAACCTCGTATGTTTTGAGTGTGTACGTGCCAGTTGATTTGTTAACGATATAGGGACACAGTAATAGACAAGACAGTTGTAAAATACCTTGGCAGAGGTAGGACATGAAATGATGATGATGTGGTGAGAATAGTATATTTTTAAGTTTTACTTGTTTTTAGTTAATTTCATTCGGTTAATTTGTTTCTAATACTGATATGTTAAAATTTAAGTAAATATTTATGTTTTCCTAAAGCCCATTTAAGTGTTTTCCTTAACCAACGCAAAAGTCAGCATAACTGCTGCTTTGAACTATTTGATAATTAATATCAAGAAATGGTCTACATTTTCACTAGAAAAGAATTTACCTGAAATTTTAACATTAGATTTTAAACAGAGTACTATAATAAAAAGAACACTGAACCAGTTGTGTTGACTAATTTTGATAAAATTATTTATAGATTTCAAAGATTGTATATTTGTTCCAAAGAACTTCATCCAAATCAACATGTAAGAATTTTCCTTGTAATAAATATACCACTAGATAAATTCCTTTGTTTCATACTTTTCTAATTATAAAACTTTTTTCTTATATCTGAAGTCTGTCCCTTCTGTGGAGGAGCTGGTAAGTATGTTGTCTCTGTTTTGCTTTCATATGTCACGCTGAAGTGTTCTTAACGTTTTATTTGCATATTACATGTTGTCACACTCTTTGTATTTGAAAATGGTGTTAATGATGGCCATTTTTTAATGTACAAATACCTGAAAAGTTCAGTGGGTAGCCCATTACCCTTTTCTTACTGCATGTTGTTAAAGATTTTTCTCTTGTTTATGATTTCTAGCTATTATTTGCAAAACCTATCAATTTTTGGCAACTTATGAGCCTTGTACCTTGCTGAAGCCCCTCCTTCAAGATAACGATTGGTTTTCTCACTGGAGGGTATTGAAGATATATTAAGCAGGCCTAATTTTTAACCCCTTAAGTTTCTATTTGAAATAACTTCCAGAAAAAGAGGGTGTATGTTGATTTTTTTTCATCTACCATGCATTGCAACTTTTCAACAGTCTTAAGAATAATTGTGTAGCCTTTGAAATAACCTAATTTTGAAATGCTTTAATGGAATTTATTTTAGAAAAGAAAAATATATAAATTCTTAGTATTTTTCCAACTACCCCAACATAGGTTTGGAATTGTCCTTTGGTTTTACTTTTGAAGATACTCTTTGGGTATCTATTGATAAATATAAAATGAACCTCTTGGTTACCTAATAACAAACAGGTTAATTAAGAAATAAAATTTTTTCTTAAACTTAGAAATGATTCTATAAGAATAGGATTAAGACAACTAAAGTTGTAATTCTTACATCTATTAACTTCAGACCTAGGAGTTTGTAAAAATGTAATTCTTACATCTATTAACTTCAGAACTAGCAGTTTGTCAGATTCATTAGGGTTTGAATCATTAAAACTCCATTAAGTAGTAGCTTAATATGTTTCTCAGATTTCATTAATATGGTATAAATAACAAATGGAACTAATTGAAAATAGATAATCTTCAACATAAAGTTTATTTAGCTCATAAGCCAGAGAAATCTTGGTCTTCTAGGAATACTTTTCCAGAAACTGCATCAACCTTAATAAATGTCATTAAAAGCATTTTTGTGGCCAGGAATAGTGGCTCACGCTTGTAATCCTAGCACTCAAGGGGGCTGAGGCAGGCGGATTGTTTGAGGTCAGGAGTTCAAGACCAGCCTGAACCAAGAGCAAGACCCCATCTCTAGCAAAAATAGAAAAAATTAGCCAGGCATAGTGATGCACTCCTGTAGTTCCAGCAGCTCAGGAGCCTGAGACAGGAGGATTGCTTGAGTGGAGTTTGAAGTTACAGAGTGCCACTGCATTCTACCCTGAGCCACAGAGTGAGACTCTATCTCAAAAAACAAAAAAAAAGAAAAGAAATTGTTATCCTAACTCTGGTTTCTTTTGGAACTGGTATCTGTCCTTTTAATAGATTCTGAAATAAAGCAAGATTTAATAATTTCAAAGTTTTTATAAAAGGTGGATTCTATTAATAGATTATTCATTTTTCAAATCCTCTTAAAAATAATATCTAGAAATTTCGTTCTAATGGCTATATTTTTTTCAGTTTAAAAGGCCTGTTAATCTTCTGTCTGTCACATATATAACAAATATTTTTAATCAAAGATGTGATAGATCCATCTAGCATTTAGTAATTGTTATTAGTTTTACCTTGTGTTGTGTGTATGTGTGTATACATAGGATGCCAAAAATGTATACACATTTTAAGAAAGGGAAAAACTACGTTGGCATTTAATACTCAAGTCACATTTGACTTCTGCAATTACAAAAGGTACTCCAATGTGACTTGTCATCCTTTGTTAATTGGTTTATATTGAATATTACAATTTTAGTACAGTTTTTTCTTTCTTAAAATGTGTATACATTTTTTGTTACTATAAATGGATTATGGTACTTACTGCCTTGTATTTGAATATATATATATATATCATATATATAAATATGTTTAGTAACAGTATACCAAAGCTGACAAATTAGTAACAAAAATATATTCCATGAATTGCTAGAAATTTGCTAAAGTCCAGAACAAAAAGGAAAATAATTAATCAGTGCCCGTGTGATAGAAACAGTGCACTTCCCCAAGGGAAGTTTTCCTGGTGCTCAGGTACATTTTTGTTTAAGTCCTCGTAAAGGGACATGGTTGTATAATGAGTGAATAAATTCTTCTACATCTCTTGAACAAATATAACCATATTTTCATAGGATTTGTGGATTTGTTTTTTTTATTAATATTAAATCATAGCTGTGTACATTAATGTGATCATGGGGCACCGTACACTGGTTTTATAAACAGTTTGACACATTTTCATCACACTGGTTAACACAGCCTTCCTGGCATTTTCTTAGTTATTATGTTAAGACAATTATATTCTACATTTACTAAGTTTCACATGTATCCTTCAGGTCAGTAAGTCAGTACAAGCAATTCTGTTCAGGATAAATGCATGTTTGCACCATTTGGATGGTTTTCTTTATCCTGACATAACACTTAAAATAAAATAACTGCTTTTTCAGCTCTCAGAAGGATTTTATTTGGCCCCACAATTTGTGTGTCTGGTTTTAGATTTGCCTGTCTTCGGGCAGGATGTTGTGCCTTTCATTTTGTACTTGCTTTGTCTCGGTTGGGTGCTTAGATCCTAAAAGGATATATATGTAATGCTTGACCTTTAGAAACAGACAGACTGTTCTTAAGGTAATATGCTCTTAAGGTAATCTGAACATTAGTTCTTACACATCAATGTGTGATAAAAATTTGATGGCAAAATCTTGAGGTCATAGTCTCTGGCCGATACCTTTAGATTCACATATATGGACTGTCCACCGAGTGGAGCAGAGGACGGCATTCTTTTATGAGAACTAAAAATGAATGGCCATCCTGCTTCTTAGGAGGGAAGGGAGGCTAGTGTTTTCCTCAGAAAACAGTTCTGTGTCCATTTTAACATTCAAATAGATGTGCTAGATGCCAAAGTTTAGTGATAATACATACCATAGATACGCTTATCCATAGAAAAACTTCTAATGTGCCGATGTTTCAATGGAGTTGTTACTAGCAGTTCTTCATGACTATAAAATATTTTTTAAAAAAGTAAAATGTTTCTTTTCCTTTAAGCATTGAAAGTTTCTTGTAAGCCTCCAAGATAAATTAGCTATAAAACATAATTCTGTCTATGATTTCAGCTTGCTTGAATCATAATTATATGTTTGGGAACAGCCGCAAGAATGATTATTTCTATATTAGTCTAGTTTCTTAAGTCATTTTAAAAAAGTAAATACCAAATTCAACTATCCATTGAAGCTTCTCCTTTAATATGTTATGATAATATTGCCCTCAATCTGGCATACAATTATCTGGAAGTGGTTCCGAGATGTTATGGTACTAGTTAAAAAGAACTAGATTCAAATTTTTATGTTTCATTTTATAGAAATGAAGTAGCAGTTTTTATTATATATCATACTTTCATTGTATTATAAACCATATGTTTTTGTATGTTTTAAGGAATGTAACTGACTACTAAAGAGTCTTAAAAGTATTATCATTAAATTATGTTTTTTAAAAAATTACAATAGGAAAGAGAGCTGGAAGCAAACAAAAAAGAAAAAATGAAAGAAGTTCAACTTGAAGCCGAAGTGAAATTGTTGAGAAAAGAGAATGAGGCCCTTCGCAGACATATAGCTGTTCTCCAGGCTGAAGTTTATGGGGCAAGGCTGGCTGCCAAGTACCTGGACAAGGAACTGGCAGGAAGGTGCGTAGTACATGGGATGCTTCTGCTCTCACGCGGCAGGTTGGTTCAGTGAGGTTGACTCTTACTTCTTGTGGTAAATGGAACATTAATCTTTTTTCTCAGAATTGTTTCACAGTTGATTATAGTTTACTGTTGTTAAATTAATATTGACTGCATTATATATTGCAGAGTTATTTACCCATAATAAATAAATATAGTTTACACACACACACACGTTAACTTAATTCCAACATGTTAAGTTAATGACAGTGATTTTATCACAATAATACACAGTTGTTCTTGCCTTGATTTTGTTAAGTAAGTTATCTGGTGATTTATTATTAATACTAAGTCATTTTATGTGTATTATTTTAATGTTACAGTAAAAACTTATGTGGAGCAAAGAAAAAATAATTAACATTATCCTGAAGTAAAAGTTTTGTAATAACTTTTAACTACATTTAAAATAATCAGGCCGGGTACAGTGGCTCACACCTATAATCCTAGCACTGTCTTTTTTTGTTGTTGTTATTGTTGTTTGAGACAGAGTCTTACTACGTCGCCCTTGGTAGAGTGCCATGGCATCACAGCTCACAGCAACCACAAACTCTTGGGCTTAAGCGATTCTCTTGCCTCAGCCTCCCAAGTAGCTGGGACTACAGGTGCCCGCAACAAAGCCTGGCTATTTTTTTTTGTTGTGGTTGTCATTGCTGTTTGGCAGGCCCAGGCTGAGTTCAAACCCGCCAGCTACAGTGTATGTGGGTGCCACCCTAGCCGCTGAGCTACAGGCGCTGAGCCTAATCCTAGCACTTTGCAAGACTAAAGAGGGAAGATCACTTTAGGGCAAGAGTTCAAGACCAGACTGAACAAGAATAAGACCCTCAACTCTACAAAAGATAGAAAAATTAACCAGACGTGGTGGCACATGCATGTAATCCCAGCTCCTCGGGAGGCTGAGGCAGGAGGATCACTTGAGCACAGGAGTTTGAGGTTGCAGTGAGCTGTGATGTTGTCACTATGCTCTAGTAGACTAGAACAATAGAGATAAAGACCCTGTCAAAATAACATTAAAATATAGCTCAAGGGGCTAAGGCACCAGCCACATACACCAGAGCTGGCAAATTCGAATCCATCCCAGGCCTGCCAAACAACAATGACAACTATAACTAAAAAATAGCCGAGCGTTGTGGCAGATGCCTGAAGTCCCAGCTACTTGGGAGTCTGAGGCAAGACGATCGCTTAAGCCCAAGAGTTTGAGGTTGCCATGAACAATGATGCCATTGCACTCTACACAGGGTGACAGCTTGAGACTCTGTCTCAAAAAAAAAAAAAGTAATAATAATAAAATAGTAAAGGTAAAAGTAAAGTAAAATAATAAAATGAAGTAAAAGAAAATATTTTGTAAAAAGAAACTGTCATTAAAAGACATGTTTTCAAACATTTAATCTTCTCCAAAACGAATACTTAGTAGTATTTGAATTTAATTAGTTACTTGGGTTATATCAAGACACATAACACACATTAATTGATATAATTCATGTTGTTATTTCTATTTAATTATGTTTTTAAGATGTATTTGAATGAATTGAGTATATAACTAAAGGAGTTCTTACTGGTTCCTGTTTTGAAATTTTTTTAAACTGGCTTTCACTTGAATATACATGTTTTTTTCAGTTTTCATAGATATGAAGTATCTTTGTACTTTGTACCTTCAAAGTACACCCTTGGGAAGCTCTGCACTGATGCCAGTGCCTAGTCCACCCTCCAAAGCACTGGTGGGACGAGTGCATGAACTCAATTGTCAGGCCTTCACATATGCATTCCTGCTCTACTCTGTACCAGCATCTATTATTCTTGGACTTTTTAATAAAAGCCCTTCTAACAAGGGTAAGGTGGTATCTCATTGTGGTTTAAATTTGCATTTTTCTGATGAGTAGTGATGTTGAGCATTTTTTTCATATGTTTCTTGGCCATTTGTCTTACCGTCTTTGAAAAACTTCTGTTCATGTGTTTTGCCCACTTTCTAATGGGGTTGTTTGTTTTTTTTTCTTGCTGATTTAAATTCTTTGTAGATTCTGGGTATTAGCAAATACAGTAGAACCTCTGTAAGTTGACCACCCAAGAGACTGTAACAAACTTGTTAGCGTAAGAACTAGGCTTCCTGTACTTACAGTACATGCGGTATAGGCTAGTCTATAAAAATTAGGCCAACTTAAGGAGATGGTTAATGTAGGGTAGTGGTCAACTATGGAGGTTCTGTTCTGTAGGTTGTGTGTTTGCTCAATCAATGATTGAGTATTTCTTTATCTGTGTAGAAGACAAATCCCATCTATTTATATTTGTTACTATAATTGCCAACGGAGTATTAGTTATAAATCTTTGCCTAGACTTCCTACATTTTCTTTTAGAATTCTTACAGCTTCATGCCTATATTTAAGTCTTTCATCCATCTTTAATTAATTTGGATGGAATGAGTGATGAGAGATAGGGGTCCTGTTTCATTCTTCCGCATATGCCTATCCGATTTTCCCAGCACCATTTGTTAAGCTCTTTCCCTGGTGTATGTCATCTGCTTTGTGAAAGATCAGTTGGCTGTAGGTAAATGGTTTTGTATCTGGGTTCTTTATTTTGTTCCATGGGTCTATGTCTCCATTTTGTACAACTACAATGCTGTTTTGGTTACTGTAGTCTTGTACTATAAGACTGCAACTCTTATATCCAGTTTGTTCTTTTTGCTAAAGATTGCTTTGGCTATTCAGGATCCTTTCTGGTTCCAATAAAGTGTAGAATTTTTTCTTCTAGATCTGTGAAAATATGCCATTGGTATTTTGATGGGGATTGTAAATCACTTTGGGTAGAAGAGACACTTTAACACCATTGATTTAACTGAAACATGAGAATTAATACGTGTTTCCATGTGTTTATGTCATTTGATTTCTTTCCTCAGTGTTTCATAGTTCTCCTAGTAGAGGTCTTTCACCTCCTTGGTTAAGTATATATCTAGGTATTTTATTTTCCCTGTAGCTATTGTGAATGGTATTAAGTCCTTGATTTGACTCTCAGCTTGACTTAATTGGTATATAGAAATGTAGCTGATTTGTGTACATCGATTTGATAACCTGAGACTTCACTAAATTTTTTATTAATTCAAGAAGTCCCTTGGGCACCCTTGTCTTGGGGTTCTAGTTCTTAGGGGGGAATGCTTTCAACTTTTCAACCACAGTATGATGTTTGCTGTGGTTTTGTCATGTATGCCTTTTATTATTTTGAGATATGTTCCTTCTATGCCTAGTTCGTTAAGGATTTTTATCATGAAAGGGTGCTGGGTTTTGATGAATGCTTTTTCTGCATCTATTGAGATGATCACATATGGTCTTTTTTTTTTTTTTTTTTGCTTCTTTTTATGTGGTAAATCACATTTACATATGTTGAACCATCCTTGCTTCCCTCAGATGAAGCTCAGTTGTTGTGGTAGATTATTTTTTGATATATTGTTGAATTTAGTTTGCTAGTACTATACTATTGAGCATTTTTGCATCTATATTCGTAAGAGATATGTTTTATAGTTTTCTTGTTTTTGTTGTTTTGTCCTTTCCTGGCTTTGGTATCAAGGTGATACAGGCTTCGAGCCTCTCAGGGGTTGATTTCTACCAAAATCTTGCTCCTTCTTGTTCTGCTCGACAGATCTTCCTATGAAATCTCTGGTAGGTCTGGCACTTTTCCCTCAAAATTACACCTGTGCTCTGTTTTCTTTTCAGCTAAAACTTTTCCTTCTTTCTGAGGCGATTTGGCAATCATTGTCTCCAGTCAGCTATCTTGCCTCCTCCTATGATCCCTCTTTTTAAATATGAGGGATGTCAGGAAGTTCTTGAGTATTTGGTTTTATTACTAATTTGAGATTTATGCAAAAGCTGCTTAGCTTCAGTAATTCTGCCAAATTCTGTCAATAGTAAGCAATAGTGAAAATCCAACTAACTGATCTCTTTTCCCAATGTGAAGAGTCCAGCAAATACAATTACTAGGACGAGATATGAAGGGACCTGCTCATGATAAGCTTTGGAACCAGTTAGAAGCTGAAATACACTTGCATCGCCACAAGACTGTGATCAGAGCCTGTAGAGGACGCAATGACTTGAAACGACCAATGCAAGCACCACCAGGCCACGTATGTTTCCTTTGTCACTGCTTCCTGTTCAGCCTCCTCCTCCTTTCTTTAACCACAGGATTTTCCATTCTTTCTTTTATTCTAGTGGTATTTTAAAAGTAGAAGTGAGATTCAACTTATTCAAAATAGTGACATATTTAAAGTTTCATAGAAATTTTAGTAGTTCTTCACAGACTTACTAATGCCCTGAAAATGACATTTCTGTAGACAGTGAAGCATGCTTACCAAATACATGTTGCTGGTCCTTTAGATCATGTTTCAAAATGTTCCAGGACCATGATTGAGCATGCTTGAATTGGTTTTAAGCTTGACTGATAGCATTTGATCATACTGATGATTTGACAAATACTTTGGGTTAGTTCTTTAAGGGAATTTTTAGTAATTAAGTCCAAATGTAGATTCTGAACTAACATTTACACTTGTTTGGTCTTGGATTAAGATGGAATTTGATGTGTCCTCTCGTGTCTTCAGTAACTACCATTGCATAGGAACTTTCCTTTCTGTCTGGATAAATCTTTATTACATTTTATTACAACATCTGTTTAATAATACAGACCTTAATATATGAAAGCATGTTTCTCACCCAGTGGATCACACCTTAGTACCAGATAACCTATCACCATAGATAGTAAAATGGTTTGTTGCCTGTGCTAAGATCATTGTAAGAACTGATACATGCTTAGAGTTGGTGGAATAGGAGTGAGGGTTTCCATAAGCACTAATACCATTGTCTTCTCCAGGACACTGGTGGTTCCATTAACTTCTAGGTCCAATAGATTTGGGAAATGGAGAGGTTAGGAGGAAGACAAAGTAGTTTGTACCAGATGTGTATGAGTGATAAATGCATGCTTATGAAAGTAGCTAAACCTGAAGCTCAAGTTATGTAATGGTTGGGTGGCAAAAGTTATTTATACTAAATAAAGGAGTTTCAACTTTAACCGGGTAATCATGGGACTTCTAAATAAAATAGCAGACTTAATAAGATTTACATTTTTTGACAGTTACTTTGGCATAGTGAAGAGGATATATTGGAAGAGGGCCAGATTGGAGTCAAGGAGGTATGTTAGAAGGATACTATGGTAATCTAAGAAGAACGTGACAAAGGCAGGGAAAGTGGCATTTGAAAGGAATGACAGGTTTGAGAGAATTGGAAGTAGAAGGACTTTTTGTGACTGGTTGCTTTTGGTTAAGTAGATGAAAAGGAAGAGTCTAGGTTTTTGGTTTGAGTAGCTGACTGAGATCTGGCATTTCCATTAATAAAGGAAATAGAGGAAAAGAAAGGTTTGGGGGAAAGATGATGAGATCAGTTTAAGACGTGTAGTATTTGAGGTACCCATGGCACATCCTAGATGCATCCATTGGATATGTGATTCTAAAACTCCGAAGAGAATTCTGAGTTGAAAAATATTAGGGAAATCATCCATTTATTGTAATTGAAACTATAAAATTGATTAAGTCACCTAGAGAAAGAGTATAAAGTAAAAAGAATAGGAGGCCAAAGATAGGAACTTAGGGAATGAGGGCAGGAAAAGCATCACCAAAGGAAGGAGTCTGAGATGGAGCTGTCAAGCCTGCACAGGCTCCCTAGGAAAGTCGTGTACTAGAAACCAAGGGTGAGAGTGGGTTTCAGGAACGGGGCAGAGTTGATAGTGTTAACTTTCAAGTAAATTAATGATAAAACATGTTGATTGGATGTAGCAATATTGGTTACCAGTGATCACAGAGAAGAAAATTCCAATTATACAGCTAGAGGAAAAACCTTCATTACAGAGATCAGAGTACCGATTGTGGGTGGCAAGGAAGCAGATATGGTGAGGATGAACGTTGGCCCATAAGGAAAGTGGGAGGAGAGGATATTTGCTAAAGAAGAAGGTGAAGGATCTGAAGTGTTTTTTGGTTTTTGTGTTTGAAACATAGTCACTATTTTAAAGCCTTGGAGAGCCTTAGAATTTTTTACCCACTGACTAGAAAAGGAGTTTAGAAAAGAAGGAAAGAGCAAAGGTACCAGAAAAAGAATTATTAATGGAGTAAGGTCCTTTATTTAAGAGATGGACTCAGAGCATTAGAGAATGAAGAAATGATTAGTGGTCCAATTAGAATTTTTCAACTCTTCAACTCAGTTAAAATGATTATAAATCCTTAAGACATTTTCTAATTAAGATAGTTACTGACTTTTATTTCTTAAAGATATTTGTTCATCAGTTAATTCTTATAAGTAGTTTCTTTTGTAATTCCTGCAATTTAAAAGATGTATGAATATTTAAAAAAATCAACAGAATAATTATTTTCATTTCTCTGTTTTATCTATTATTTTGTTAACACTGCATGTGTATCTTTTCCAAGCAATTAATGTAGATTTCTAAAAGCAAGTTACATAGTATGTGTTTACTCTATTTTGTATGCTATTTAAGTGATACTAATTTATCTTTTTCCCTCCATAAGGATCAAGATTCCTTAAAGAAAAGCCAAGGGGTTGGTCCAATTAGGAAAGTTCTCCTCCTTAAGGAAGATCACGAAGGCCTTGGCATTTCAATTACAGTAAGAAGTAGTGCTTCCAGTCTCCTTTTCTGTAGTTTCTAGTATAATTATCACCTTTGTTGAACATCATTTAAAACAGAGTATTCTGAATATGCATTTTTTAATAATTAAATTTATCCCTATAAGGCCGGGTGCAGTGGATTGCCTGAGCTCAGGAGTTTGAGACCAGCCTGAACAGAATGACACCCCGTCTCTACTAAAAATAGGAAAACTAGCCGAGCATTATGGCAGGTGCCTGTACTCCTAGCTATTTGGGAGGCTGAGGCAGGAGGATCGCTTAAATCCAGGAGTTTGAGGTTGCTGTGAGCTAGGACACCATGGCATTCTATCCATAGCACAGAGTGAGACTCTGTCTCAAAAAAACAAAATAAAATAAAATAATTTATCCCTATGGGCACCAACGCTTTCATGTAAGCTTTTTCTTTTTCTTTTTTTTTGTAAATCTGCCTAACGCTGTTAAGAGTGCCTTTAGTACACATAGCTTACCATTTTCATTATGACTGGCTACATAGTTCTATACCTGTGATGCCTCTGGGAGCCTTCAGGAATAGACGTGGCTATTTTCTTCTGTGGTAAATGGCTCCAGAAAGTATTGTTCTTCTCTCTAGAGTGTCTGTTATTTTTCTCTTGTCTCATTTCTTAGCTGTCAGATTTCCCTGGCTTTTGGGCCAAAATACTATATATTCTTTTTTTTTTTTAATTTGATGCCTTTAAAAATGGTTGTTTTAGACAACATCCCTGAGAGCAATCTACTGTAAGGTATATATATTTGGAGTCAGTCAGTTGTAGTCTCAGTGCTTTTCTGAATAAGGTCACCTTTATTTTAATTTTCACTTAGTAATAGCTTTATTTTAATTTTCATTTGGTAATATACTGTGTATATTTATTTGAATTCTGGTATTGCTTACTCTAGAAATGTTTTTTATAATAATAAAGTTTATCTCATATATATTCATTGAATACCTACATTTTTTAATGCACTGCCCTCAAAGAGCATAAATTTTAGCAGGAGAAACAAGACATACACAAGTTCACACACATACGAAACTGTGATATGGGGTAGAGTCATGGTACCAAATACTGTATTTCTTCAGTTCTACATTGCATATTTTTTTACATTTTAACTTTTCTTACAATCTTACAGTTACTTTTGTGGTACATAAAATAATTTATCTTATTATTCATGGTGATGTAGATTTGACAAAGTATAATGGTGCTGTGGAGTACTAATTTTTTTGTAATTTATATTCCACGAGTTTAGCCAGTTTACCCTTTCATAATCATAGTAATTTATTTATCATTACCTAAGTAGTAAATATAATTTCACCCAGCATTTATACAGTACAGATGCCTATTAAAAGTTATTTTTTAGAAAATATTTTATCTCTAGAATCATTTGTAACTGTACTTTACAAAGAGTAAACTAATGTACTGCCTTTTGTTGTTGTCAGGGTGGAAAAGAACATGGTGTTCCAATCCTCATCTCTGAGATTCATCCCGGGCAACCTGCTGATAGATGCGGAGGGCTGCATGTTGGGGATGCTATTTTGGCAGTCAATGGAGTTAACTTAAGGGACACAAAGCATAAAGAAGCTGTAACCATTCTTTCCCAGCAGGTAAATTCCCTTCATGTATTTAAAACTGGATCTATGAATTGGTTCTTTTTGAATCTGTTGAATACTTTATATTTCCCTACAGGGTTTTTCAAGTAGTAAAGTCTATAGAAAGGTTCTTATTTCCTTTGATTTAGGCAGGATTTATGTAGATGACATTCAGTAGAATTTACTGAAAATGAAACATTTTGTTTATTATTCTTGCACAACTTTGAGCAAATTACTTGAGTCGCCTGTGCCATAGTGTCCTCATCTGTGTGGTAGGGATTAAAACAGAGTTGTGAGGTTCAATTACATTAATACATATAAAGTCCTTGGAATATAACCTCACACGTGGAAAGCAATGTCATTGATGATTAAAGCATAATATATACTTTTTTTTTTTATTATTGGGGATTCATTGAGGGTATAAGACACCAGGTTACACTGATTGCATTTGTTAGGTAAAGTCCCTCTTACAATCATGTCTTGCCCCCAAAAAAGGTGTGTCACACACCAAGACCCCACCCGCCTCCTCTCTCTGCTCTTTCTTTCCCCCACCCTGCCCTCCTTCTTTCTCTCTCTGTAAAGCATAAGATATACTTTTTAATATGTAACATATGTATGTGTTATACACATATACTGAATATAAAATATTGCGGAAAAGACAGTGCTAAAAGTGAATTGATTTTAGTCGTAGACTATTTGAACTGAAGGGATCTTTAGAAATCATCTAGCCTGACTCTCTCATTTAAAACGGCTAAATTAAGGTTCTTGGAGACTAAAAGATTTGTTCAAAGTTCCAGAGCCAAGTAAGTTACAGAATTGAGATTCATATTCAAGAGTCATATCTGTTATCCAGTGTACTTAAAATGTTGTGTTTATTTTCCTTCAAGAATAGGGGTGAGGGAATTAGAGAGGTGTTGGTAGTTTATTGAGATGTTTCTTAGATCATCAGTGTAGTATGCCTGTCATTGATGATTAAAGCATAATATATACTTTTTTTTAACTTGAGAGTTGAAAGTGAATTTGTAGCTCATCAATTAAACTCTACACGATGCATAAACCTCTGCAATGTCACTACTTAAATAATTGCATCGTGGGAGGACTCGCTTTTTGATGATCAAGAATTCTGTTCCTTGGGTGTACAGTGGTGATTTTTAGAAGCTCTTCCTCCTATTAAGCCTGAAATCTGTGTCTCCATGACTGCTATTCACAGGTCTGATTCTGTCATCTAAAACTTTACTAAAACTGCATCATTCATCTTTCTCTGCCAGATGGTATTTTTGGCATTGTCTGATTGAGATCTAAGAATGCTACCCTAGACTCTTAGTTAGTGTTTTCTCAGCCCAACTTGCCATTCATTCACTAGCACAACTAGATGAATTACCTAAAGTTGTGGGATAACTATCAGCTGTCCTAAAGGAGCTGCCAATAGTTGTAAATGCTAAGCACATGTTAATTCTGAGGTATAACCTTAAAATGCGGGGAAAGAGGAGCACCAAAGAGAGTATAACTTTGTGGGTAGCTGTCAAAAGTGGTATACTTTTTTTTGAACAAAAGCAGGACATAATTTCCAGAGAGTTGCAAACGCCAGGCTTGTTGGTATTGATTGCAGTCTCTTATTAAATAATAATTGTGGCTTGGAATTTTTTTTAACATATAACAATGTGTAACTTATTACTTGAATGTGCATTTGTTGTTAAAGAACGACAATACAAGTATTACACATTTAGTCTATTACAGTAGAAAGAGCAAGAACTTTGGCGTCCAATTTCTGTTTTCCTGCATTCTTGTTTATCACTTTGGCAAAGTTGTCTGCTCTCTCCAGGACTCGCTCAGTTGCTCATTCATGTAAAATAGACTATAACAGGGTTATTCTGAATATTGAAGGCTGTAGTTTTGCATAATGAGTATAGTAACTATGATTAGCACTAGACAGAATACCTTTATTAATGCTGTGGTACTTGGTGGAAGTTAAAAAGGTTCAAGACCTATTCAGTAAGAAACAAGGAATCGTCATATAGGGGTTTCCTGAGTTAGTTTTAGAAAAGGTTGTACAGTACCCTTATGTGCTAGATTATTTAATATCTGACTATTTAGATGGATTTGCTAAATTGCTATGTGAAGTACAAAATGGCAGAATGACTTTAAACTGGAGACTTGTTCCAAAACAAGTATAAATTTAATACTTACCTTTTTCATTTTAAATAGATTAGCAAAAATATCATGATCAGTAGAAAGAACTACAATAATGTTTGAAGGAAATTATTTGTAGAGGGGATTGATAGAGTTGCTCTGAACATGACGACCTCTCAGGCCCATTCTAATCTCTTTAGATTCTAGATATTCAGGAGAAATATCTGAAGTCTCCCTACTCAGAAGCCTCCCCCCATAGAGTTTGGAAATCTTTTTTTAGGTACAGTAACAATAACTTGACTTTCTCATTTTCATTTCCTTTTTAGAGAGGAGAGATCGAATTTGAAGTAGTTTATGTGGCTCCTGAAGTGGATTCTGACGATGAAAATGTAGAGTATGAAGATGAGAGTGGACATCGTTACCGTTTATACCTTGATGAGTTAGAAGGAGGTAGTAGTCCTGGTGCTAGTTGCAAAGATACAAGTGGGGAAATCAAAGTGTTACAAGGTAAAAATAACTCTAAAAATTATTACTTTATTAATTATTAATAAATTATTTGAAATATAAAGGCCTCAGCCACAGATGTTTTTCAATAACGCTGTCTTATGATGGAGAAACCAAAGGAATGAATAGTTTTCCCTTAGCTTACACCTTATTATACACAAGTAACTGTGCTAACATTTTATTTACATATATGTTTTACTAGATTGATCTTTGATTGTTAAGTGTATTACTATTTACTCAACTATAAATGATCCTTGAAAAATAAATAAAATTCAAGTTTTCTAGACTCTGAAACAAAGACAACATGCTATTTCGAGTAAATATATCGTAGTCTTTTTGTCTTAAGGTAAATTCTTCTCTCATAATATTGATACAATGAATTATAGGCTAAGAATGAATGAGAAGTTAAGCCATTGTCTTATGATTGCTATTAGAACCAGGTTGTATTATCTTGAGGATCTTTGGTTTGGTTCTTTTGCTATTATTTATACACATTTGAAGGAAAAAATTTAGCATTTTCTTTTATATAGAGTACCAATTCTCAAATTGTGATCCATGAATCTCTGAGGGTCCCTGAGATCTTTCAGGGGAGCCTATGAGGTGAAAATGTTTCATAATAAAACTAAGACATCATTTATCTTCTTTTGCTGTGTTGTTATTTGTACCAATGGTACAGAAACATTGAGGTCACATTTCTGGTGCCTTAACATGAATCAAGGCAGTGGCACCCAGCTGTACCTAGTAATCATTGTTTTCTTTCTTGTTATCCACTATCGTGGTAAAAAGAAGAATATGCCAATTTCACTTAAAAATATTCTTTTTGGGCTTGGTACCTGTAGCACAGTAGTTACAGTGCCAGCCACATGCACTGAGGGTGGTAGGTTCGAACCCGGCCCTGGCCTTCTAAACAACAATGACAACTGCAACAAAAAAAATAGCTGGACATTGTAGTGGGCACCTGTAGTCCCAGCTACTTGAGAAACTGAGGCAAGAGAATCTCTTAAGCCCAACAGTTTAAGATTGCTGTGAGCTGTGATGCCACAGCACTCTCTTGAGGGTGACATAGTGGGACTCTGTCTCAAATAAATAAATAAATATTCTTTTTGGGTTTTTTGTTTTTTGAGACAGAGTCTAATTTTGTCACCCTCGGTAGAGTGCCCTGGCATTGTAGCTTACTACAACCTCAGACTCCAGGGCTTTCCAAGTAGCTGGGTCTATAGGCCCCCACCACAACACCCAGCTATTTTTAGACATGGGGTCTCACTCTAGCTCAGGCTGGTCTCGAATTGTGAGCTCAGGCTATCTGCTGGGCCTCAGCTTCTCAGAGTGCTAGGATTACAGATGTGAGCCACTGTGCCTGGCCTAAAAATATTCTTGATGAAAAAGTAAAAGTTGTTGTATTAAATGTTGACTTTGAGTCATGTTATTTTAATATTCTGGTGAGGTGGGAAGGAAGCATAAAGCATTTATTTGCATATTGAACAAAGATACTGGGCTCAAGGAAAAGTACACAAGTGACTAAATTACTAGCTGAACTAGTCATTTTTTTCATGGAAGGCCATTTTTACTTGAAGGAATTCTGAAAAATTACTGTTATTCAGACTATTTGGCAGCATTTTTTTAAAAATGAGCATAATCACTTCAAGAAAGATAACTGACAATATTATTTCCAGTGATAAAAATGTGAGCTCTCAAGTAAAAACTAGAATTTAGTAAAACATGCATTAGTTTTGTGAGCTTGACAGCTTCCCAATACCTAAGAACTTCTCTAATGAGATTGATGGTGATATTAATGAATATTGTTTTTTGATAGAATAAAATGAACTGTGTCAATTTTTGAAATTGCTGTATAACTTTTCAGATGACCAGTGCATAATGTTACAAAATTATTAATGGGTAAAAGATCCATTCAAAATGCAAGATAGTAAACAGATTATAAGTTCATTGATAAGGTTTCAAATTTCACATTGTCAAATTTTGGTTTAATACCAAAGAAGAATAATGACAGTTATTTGAAAAGGCTGTTAAAATACTCTTCCCTTTTCTAACTACTTATCTGTGTTAGGTTCAACTACTTATCTATGTGAAGCTGAACTTTCTTTACTTTTAACAGATGGTGCAGAAGAGATAGGAGAATCTAGTTATCCTCTAGGAAGCCATCAAGGAGATTTGCAAAATTCTAAAGTTATGCTACTGACTAAAATTTTTTACTTGGAAAATAGTTATTTGTCATTCAAGAAATATGTTTTTGTATTAACATTTATTGAATTTATTGTCATTTTTAACAAAGTAATTTTTTTAGTGTTCTTAGTTTTAATTACTAATATGAGAAATATCAATAGCTATGACCCACATAAACAAAAGCTCTTTGGAATTCTCAATGCTTATTAAGAATGTGAAGGCATCTTGAGATCAAAAAGTTGGGAGAACTCTCAATATAGTTTTATGGTGAACTGATGACCTGTTACCCTCTCAGTAAACCAGGGTGTTATGAATAGTCTACACAAAGATAGCAGTAGCAATTGTTTTCCTTTGCATCTTGAGCAAAACTATTGTAACAGTATGTCAAAACATTATGTGGTTAGGCAACTGGCTATATACAGTTTAATTGTATTGTACTCCTTTTGATGTGTTCTGTCAGGATTAGAAAACATGTCCCTTCCTTTTTTTGCAACTGAGACTAGAAGCCTTCTCTGTCATCCATGCAGACACTTAAAATGTGACTTAAATAACCAGTAATATATGCTTATATGATATATTGCTATTGACTGACTCAAATCACAACAAATATATGTATTGGTTATTGTTTTACACATGTCTGTAGCTAAATAGGTGTTATAGCTAACATTTATTTACAAACCTATTATCTATTTAGTAGATTGACCTAAATTTTAGCTAGATATCATTTTGGCAGTACAGACAAACCCACAGCTAATTAATATTTTACTGAATCATGTAAAACTGAAAACTTTCCACTTAGAACTAGAACCAGACAAGGTTGTCCTCTATCACAACTACCATTCAACATAGTGCTTGAAGTTCTAGCCAATACAGTCAGGCAAGAGAAGGAAATAAAGGGCATCCAAATGGGGAGCAGAAGAGGTCAAACGCTCCCCCTTTGCTGATGATGTGATCTTATACTTAGAGAACCCCGAAGACTCAACCACAAGACTCTTGAAAGTCATCAAAAAATACAGTAATGTCTTAGGATATAAAATCAGTGTCCACAAGTCAGTAGCCTTTGTATACGCCAATAACAGCTAAGATGAGAATTATTTAAGGACACAGTCCCCTTCACAATAGCTTCAAAGAAAATGAAATACCTAGGAATATACCTAACAAAAGAGGTGAAGGATCTCTATAAAGAAAATTATGAAACTCTAAGAAAAGAAATAGCAAAAGATATTAACAAATGGAAGAACATACCATGCTCATGGCTGGGAAGAATCAACATTGTTAAAATGTCTGTACCTCCCAGAGCAATCTACCAATTCAATGCCATCCCTATTAAAATACCAACATTGTACTTTCAAGACTTGGAAAAAATAATTCTGCATTTTGTATGGAACCAGAAAAAAACCCATATAGCTAAGGCAGTTCTTTTTTTTTTTTTTTTAATTTTGCACAAAGGCATTTCTTAGTAATAAAAACAAAAGCAGGGGCATCAGCCTACCAGACTTTAGGCTGTACACAAGGCCATAGTGATCAAAACAGCATGGTATTGGCACAAATATAGAGACATAAATAGCACAGTAGATTTTTAGTGATCAATTAGTATGTGCCTCTGTGAAGCAAAGTTAAATGGTTACAAAAGCAAAAGTATAAAAATGTGATTCATAATTCAGTAGCTATTTGTGTATAATAAGTAAAATTGAATTTTACTATTATACCTATCAATTCTAAGTTTCATAGAAAACTTGTTAGGAAATTTAATATAATTTTTAGATAAGGCTAATAGATACCTTAAAATCTATACAATATTTTATATCTTCCATAACAAGGAAGAATTCTCATTACTGTTAATTATAGTGGACATTCCTTTGTTGTTTTTGCATAGTAAAATTATAAAAGTAAATTTTTTTTAGAGCAGAAGGTATCTACTTTTCTTCTTTTCGTTTCTTTCAGGATTTAATAAGAAGGCAGTAACTGATGCACATGAAAATGGAGACCTGGGAACTTCGAGTGAAAATCCTCTAGATGATAGCGCTTCGAAATTAGATGATCTGCACAGTCTATATCATAAAAAATCCTATTAAATTGACTGTATCTCCAGATGAGATTGGTAATCAGACTATACTGAATTTGGGGCACTAAGGCAGATGTTGACAAAGATGATACAAGGTCAAGGGAGGCTGGTTTTTACCTAAATGAAAGGAGGGTACCTCAGGGCTTCATGTGAACAATTCTTAATGCATAAACCCCCCTGTTTTCTGTGATACACCATAATTAGCTATTGCATGTAAAGCAGTTTTGATTTTCTTGAAATTGTAAGCACCAAAGCATGTGTTTCCCAAAGGAATATTACTAGGCTACTGAGCACCAAATGAAACACTACTGTTTTATTTGGCATGTTTTCCATTGTAGGACAGTGCTAACTGGAATTTTATAAGAAATAACCTTTAAATACAGACAGTAAGTGAATTCCTGTTATATATTTCTGAATGTTAACTGTGGTGTTTCAGAGGACAGAACTTTACTCAGTGAATTGCAGAAGTGTAGGCTTAATTTTTTTTTAACTGGAAGAATGGTCGTAGGCTTGTTTTAAAAAAAACTTTATTGTGCATCCTGATACCTAAATCAATTCTTAATGATCATTTGTTGTAATGAGTTTGCCTTTCCATTTTATTCAATGCAGTCCAAAATAGTTTTCTTTAAGCAATCTTTTATCAATCAGTGCTGCGCTAGAAATAGTTTCTGAAAAGTTACTGTACATTTAACCATCAACTGGTTTTTGAAAGAAAGAGAGAAGGGGTAAAATATCTGCTCTCAATTATGTTGATCCATGCATGGTGTTGGAGCCTTTACCATTAATGTTCAGTCTCAAGTGCTTATTTTCTGGGATCCCTGAAGGTTTACACATTGTGAGTTGTTCACAAAGTTTGTCTTGTGATAGTACTGGCACTTAAAGATAAATTTTGCTAAAAGTAAAAGCTCAAATTTATTAGTGTGTCATAAAATACATTGCATCCAAACAGTGGTTTTCTCTCTTAGTAGCTGATTCACCCATGTAAAAAGCTGGGGTCAAAGGTGGGCAACATGAGGTGAAGGCGTTTTGATGTGGTACTTGTTCGGTTGGGTTTTCATGTCAGTGTATGTTTGACTAAAGCACTTTTCATATGCAAACTATGAATTTGCTAGTTCTCTTACCCCAGGATTAAGCGTAGAGTGCCTCCTCTCTTTTTTACTGTTCTGCAGGCCCTCATCTGCTGGGCAAAGTCAAAACCTTGCATTTCAAGAAGTGATAGTTTTGCTAATATCACCGTCTTAAAGGATATATATTGAAGGGACTTTTAAGTGGGAGAAAGCCTACCAGGCTTTTAGAATATTACCAGTATCTTCATTTGTAGCGTACAGATGTTCTATGATAAAACACATTTTCTTGTCTTTCCCAGATGCACTATATATTTGTTCAAAGGTAAAATTTATAATATGTGTATACTTTATTTTGTGATTTTGCTATTTATAAATGTAATGTCTTAACTGTTGCTCATTTGTGGTTTGTTTTGGGTGGTTTTGTTCATCTGTATATCACCATGTTAATGTGTAATAGAAGCGCACTTCTTAGTGTCTACTGGTACTGATATTAAAATACATTATAACATAACGTTGCCTCTAAGCAAAAGCTAGTATTTAATTGTACAAATGATAAGCAAGGTATATGTTATTGTTTGCTCTTGAAGGGGTGGGCCTCTTAAAAGAAAAAATTGTTCCATATGCATTCGCTCATGCCAAGCACATATGAGGGTTGTCCAGAATGTATGCGGCCACATGTGTCTCTATTTTTCTTACTACATGTCTGGATACTTTCTGGACAGCCCTTAAATACCCCCATGCATGACATGAGATTTGTGAACTGGATTTTAGCCACTGTATTTGTTTAAGTCAAAAAAATTTCCATATAGTGGCAGATCTGAAAATTTCTTTGCTTTGACATAAAACCATGTTATTCTTCTTAAAATACAACCTGGGATGGAATGAGCATGACATTTTTTTTTTCAGAGAACATTCTTTACCTACTATGACTGAATCCTTAGGAAATGTAAGCTACTACTATGACACTTTGATTTTTAACAACTACCTAATAAATGTATTGAAAAGGGTTTTTTTTAGAACCTTGAATTGAAATTTTGTGAGGTTGCTATGTTATTTGAAGAGTTGTATGAGATGGTTATCATAGATACTTATCATATAAGTTACTTTCAAGGGCTGATAAAAAGAATGAAAAGTTGGGTGGCGCCTGTGGCTCAAAGGAGTAGGGTGCCAGCCCCATATGCAGGAGGTGGTGGGTTCAAACCCAGCCTGGGCCAAAAACTGCAAAAAAAAAAAAAAAAAAGAATGAAAAGCTTTTCAAGTAGTTTAAAATTCCATAGGTCATCTTCCTTTTCATTCTTGCATCACCATGGTTTGCAGGCTTACGTGAGACACTGTTGCTCAGATGCTACTGTGAGTTTCCCGTTAGGTTTCTAAAATGAACTTTTTTAACTAGGTACTTTCTAACACCTAACTAAGGTGTTAGAGGATGAACTAAAAATTATAGATTTGGGGGATGAACTAAGAATTATGACTTTCTAAAGGACTAAGAACGAACCAGTTTTAATATTTCACACTTACAGGAGAGAAACACTAAAGCTTCTAGAATAAAACCAAACAGGAGAAAACTATTGCAAAACCATTCCAATGAAAAAAGGAAAGAAAAATACACACATGCATACAGAAACGGACAGTTGAGAAAAAATTGTTAATGGAACATGAGGGGTTTGTGTGTGCACGTGCACGTGTGTATTTACACTTAACCTCTAACATTCTCTTCTGAGGTGTCTCTGTTATCAATGTGATAGAAAAGAAACACTTGGGGTTAAGGGACTGTTGTCAAAAGAGGTGTAGAAAGATGAAACTTCTGTTGGTCTTGGAAATCATAATGGAATAGTCAGCAGAAATTAGCACATTTTGTCCATGGTGCTGGTTTTTCCTCACCACAGTGAACTTATTTTGTTTTTGTGTTTAGAAAAAGATATACTGGTTCATGTGTAAATTGTACATTATTGGACATCCTTTTTATGTAGTCTTTTATTCCCACATATTCAGTCTTCCTGTTATGGTCAGCTTCAAATCTACACCATTTATGACAAATGTATTATGTCTAGTTGAGTTGAGTTTAATATTTTTTATTAGCCTGTAAATAAATAAAGATGGCATCATCTACACTAAAATGATATTAATCTCATTTTTTAATAAACATTTTGTGCTTCTTTTACATTAAATATTTTGGTTTATTATTTATTTCTAATAGCTTCTGTTATTTGTACCAATATGTCATAAAGCTCACGCAAAGGATATAACAATTTTTTGTTATAAATATTGACAGCTGATGTTATCTATGAAGGAGTAATGATAAAAATTAGAAAACCAATAGAGAGAATATTTAAGAGTCTATTCTTCTGCTTTAACATATAAATATATAAGTATTTAAATACGTTTTTATGTATAAGTAAAATTATATGTAAAATAAATTTTATAAAACAACATAAGTCATATTTCAGAGAATGACTTGAGTTACGAACATTTAGAAATACATTTTGTTATTGACTAACTTTGATTTAGTGCTAATACATGTATGCTTCCTGCGTGTTAGTTTCATTTCCCCATTCACTAAGTCATTTGAAAAAAGTCTGTTCTCCAGGACTTATTGTCCTCATAGGATATTGTTCAATTTATAAATGACTTGCATTTTCATTGGTTTTGATTTTTGTTCATTTATTTTGCACCTCTGCCTCTCAAAGTGCCACCACGCCCAGCTCCATTTTTATTGTTAATCAGTGTTCTGTTTTAGGTAGTTTTATTTATAAGAGTAACCTTTGTTTTAAGTTAAAAGTATTGCAAATCACCATGTGCTGTTGGTGCTAAATATTTGCTTAATAATAAATCTTTTTCAGGTATATTTTGAGAGCCATAAGGGTCACAGCCATGAGAATGCATCTCTCAGTTCTCTTGCAGGAGGGAGCATGGCATAGTGAGGGCCCAGCTGCTGTGCTCTGGAATCCATCCCTGCGTACCTACTGAAGCTGAGCTTCTCCATGCTGCTGCTAGCCAATGACTGATCATGACAAGACACTCCCTGACTTTAGCTGAAGGACTCCCTATGGTTTTTGTGAACCCTCTTAGGAGTACAGCATAGTCTGAGTTGCTTTCACCCAAACTTCCTTCCTCCTTTCATACCTGAACTGTGGTCTGTTTCCTCCTAGCTTCCCACCAACCTCAGCTCCCTATTTTTCCTCCACCAGAATTGTCTTTTATTTAATAAATCTTTTGCACAGTGAATCCCTTTGGTGTTGGTGTCTGCTTCTAGGAGAACCCAGACTAATAAATGGACAAGTGAAATCTGAGGAAACAGGTAATAACATGGGGATATTAGGAACTGGCTCATCTTCCATTCAGAGGGTAAAGTGGTTTGATAAATGGAGTTCATATAGTCCTTGCCACAGGACTTGGTTGCCAGATACTTCACAGATGGTGTGTAGAAAAGAATAACATAGCAGGCCGGAATCTGTTGTCTTTAGAAAGGCCCGTTTGTGAAGTTGGCCCTAAGTGTGGTTTACTGTGCCAGAAATGTTTGTCTAAATGATAGGGTTTGTATGAACACCTACTTTCCTCTGCAACTCTGGAATTTTGGTAGAAGCTAGGTAGAGGGTACTTACGTGATTGACACCTTCTAAAATCTGGACTTGTAGGCTCAATCAGGCAAGCTTCCCTGATGAGCACTTTTTATGTTGTTAAATATTGTTGCCGGAGGAATTAGCTCATCCTTTGTGACAATGGAAAATGACTCCTAGAGCTTGTGCCTGGGTTTCCTGTGGATTTGCCCATGTGCCATTTCCCTCTGCTAATTTTGCTTTTTCTTCTCTGCAGTAAGTCATAATTGTAAGTATCAGTCTATGCTTGGTTATATGAATCCCAGCAAATCACTCAACTTGGGGTTGGTTTTAAAGACCCCAGATACAAGTGATAACTTAGGAAAATGTCCCCATGGAGGGGAATCCTTCAGAAGGTTCAGTAATAGCAGGTGTTTAAGAAATATGGGAGAGGGCGGTGCCTGTTTAAGAAATATGGGAGAGGGTGGCTCAAAGGAGTAGGGTGCCAGCCCCATATGCCGGAGGTGGCGGATTCAAACCCAGCCCAGGCCAAAAACTGAAAAAAAAAAAAAAAAAAAAAAAGAAAGAAAGAAAAGAAAAGGAAGAAAGAAATATGGGAGAACAATGTCTAAGAACATTGGCTGGTTATTGCTAGGTTGCTAGGTTGTAATGAAGTCCTACAGAAGGGTTGGTGAAGCTCTCAAGTAAGTCTTACCTCCTGCAATGGAAGGATTGAATCAGCTGAGCTTCAGGCTGAACATGAATGTTCAGCCAAGCCATATATATCTTGTAAAAGTTAGGCAGAGCCCTGGTGGGGAAAGCCTAGAACCTTGAAACATGCCATGGGTACATCTAGATGGATGCCCCTAAGGTAATTGATTCTGCAGTCTACTAGATCCTCTGGTCTTGTGGAAGTAGTCCATCCTTCTCTAATAAGACCCGATACCTTGTGTATCCTGCAAGATGTTGAAGAGGACACTGCTTGTGATCTCAAAGTAATACTTGCTCCCACCTACTCGGTCTGCTTGCCTATAACTAGAGTTAAATCCTAGTAAAGCCTGGCTGGGCCTGACGAGGGTGGAAAGAAACAACACTCCCCAAATACAAAAATTAGGCAGCATAT
Source organism: Nycticebus coucang (assembly GCF_027406575.1). Lineage (NCBI taxonomy): Eukaryota > Metazoa > Chordata > Mammalia > Primates > Lorisidae > Nycticebus > Nycticebus coucang. The sequence continues at coordinate 94,680,045 of NC_069784.1, read as the reverse complement.
CCTGGCCCCCAGAGCCAAGGAAATACTCTTAGGAATAGATTTTGAGGGTATTTGATCAAGAGGACTAAACTCATTAAAAGAATTTAGATTGGACCAAAAATCTTGTTCAAATTAGAAAAAAATCCTGCAATGTGTTTTACAAGGAATATGCCTAAAACATAAGGACACAGAACATTTGAAAGTGATAAAAGAAAATATTTTCTCTAAAGGGAAGCTATTAGAGTTACCTTAATGTAAGGTAAAATAGACTTTTAAGACAAAAATCATTAAGGATAAATTCCATTTACTACACAGTTAAAATAATTCAATCTTGTACTATATACACTGATTTAGAATAGCTTCAAAATATATGAAGCAAAAATTGGTAAGACCACAAAAAAATTATAAAAATCCATCATTATCGTAGGAAATTGCAACAAAACGTTCAAAGAAGGAAAAAAATGTCCAAAGAAATCAGGAAAGATTTGAAGAGCAAAAGTTTGTTTTAAACTTTAGTTAAGTGGACATTTGGTTGTAAAATACATACTAATGGCTTCTAAGTAGGAAGATTGATAACAGACTTTAATAAGGAAAATTAGATAAAATATAGAACAGACACTAAAACTAGGATTCTATGCTTCGAAAAGAATCTGCAATTTGGTGAAGTGCCATTAGGGGGCAGTAGATTCCAAGTGTATTAAGCCTATTAGACCAGCGAGGCTTTTTGAAAATCATTAAATACTCCTTAGGAGGGTAAATACATTGAAGACTGTGAAAGTTATGTCATTTTTCCGGGATCACACAGCTACGTTTAGAGCCAAGATTTATCCTCCCCTAATTCTGCTTTTATAAGCCATAAAGAAGGAAAGGGGAAATAAAAGGTGGAATTGTCAGCTTTTCAGTCTTCCTCCCTCAATAATTGTTTTTATTTTTCTTAAATGATAGAAAGTTTGATGACCGTAGGTTTGATCCAGTTTTGATTTTTAAATATGATTGAGCTGGATATGGATTTCAAGAGAAATCGTTTTGTTGCAGTTGAATGACTGTAGAATCCAAACTGTTAACAACTTCCCAAAGTTACATAGGACATTCCTAGATCCTTGAGAATAGCATTCCCCTCCTTCCCCTCAGAATACTTATGGGATAAATTAAGTCTTGCTATGTGCATACTGACTTATTCTTTGGGAGCCAGGCAGCAACAAGGATATTTGTGACCTTTGGAAAGGTGTCATCCTCATCACAGCTGAGGGCATTTTTAGCTTTACCTAAGGCTATAACAAATGGGTTGCTAGTTTCTGAAAGCTTTTTTATGAAAGAAAAAAAAAAAAAGCTTTTTCGGAGGAAAAATACAATAAACTGCTGGCTAAACTAGTCATGAAAAAAGTAAATGCAAATACACAAAATGAGATGACAGGATATGGGGCTTGAATATCTTAAGTCAATGAAAAGGTAGAAGGGGGCGGCGCCTGTGGCTCAGTGAGTAGGGCGCCGGCCCCATATGCCGAAGGTGGCGGGTTCAAACCCAGCCCCCGCCAAACTGCAACAAAAAAATAGCCGGGCGTTGTGGCGGGCGCCTGTAGTCCCAGCTGCTCCGGAGGCTGAGGCAAGAGAATCGCGTAAGCCCAAGAGTTGGAGGTTGCTGTGAGCCGTGTGACACCACAGCACTCTACCCGAGGGCGGTACAGTGAGACTCTGTCTCTACAAAAAAAAAAAAAACAAAGAAAAGAAAAGGTAGAAGGAAAAGTGGAGAACCTAGACTAGGAGGGTTTGAACCAAGATAGAATCACTGGAGTTTAAGATTTCAGAGTTGGAATTCTTGCTCCGGACAAGAGTGTGGACATTTGCAGGGGTGGTCTCTGTGGGGTGGAGATTACTAGATAGTAACCATATGGTCAAGAAACCATAAAGGTGACATGTTAGACACTTAATTCTCCAACATGATTACCAAGGAAGAATGAAAAGAACTTGAACTAAGTGAAAGTCCTCAGTGAATGGGGCAGATGGCTTGGAAGATACTAGGTGTTAACAGCCACCAGAAGAAAAGGTGGTAGAGCTAGGTGAAAGAAAAGCTTTGAATGGGGATGGAAGAGTGAGAATGGGTGTGGAAGTGGTGTATCAGGAGGAAGGTGTGGATTGCCTCCTGGCCACAGCAAGTGCACTGAGTGGTGAGAAAAGGCAGCCTGCGCTTGATTAAAAAAAAAAAAAAAGACTAAAGGAAATAGCTTAGATGATAGTTTAGACTTCAGATTGAGCAGATAGAGAAGGAGCTAATATTTATTGATCATCTAAAGTGTGTAAAACTCCATTACTATTAATATTCACAACAGCCCTTTTATAAATCATTTTCACTTCGGAGATTAAGTAGATTTAGAAAGTATCAGTAATGTGCTTGAAATCATAGAGTTAACGAAGATTAAATCCTAATTAAACTAAGGTTCTACATGGTTCTAAAGCCTGTGCTATTTACAATAAATATGCTATTTTGTAGCATATTTATTTATACCTCTGTTGAAGAGGTATCTTTCCAGCAAGATGGTGGAGTAAGGTAAGATGAAAATCTGTCTGCTTTCGAGAGGCGGAGCAAGATGGCAGCCGAGTAACAGCTTCCTTGCATCTGGGCACGTGAGTCTGGGGAGATAGGACTCCAGGCTTCTCTGGCTGGTGGGAACTGCCTATCATCACTCCTATGAGGATACAGGGAGTCAGCGAGAGACTTCTGGACCCCAAGAGGAGGACTAAAACCGTGGAAAACCGGCAAGTGGTCGCGTGTGTTCAATCCGTCTAAACCCGCCCACAACTGTAAGTTCAGTAGCAGCGAGACTGCAAACCAGAAAGGCCTTACCTGTGAACTGTTTTGATGTCCTTGGACTTGGCTCTGAGTTGAACTGCCTTGGGGAAGGCCTGAGCCGGAGTGCGGAGAACTCTGGCTGTTGTCTAGGGCCCCAGTCTGAGCCGCTGAGCCAGACGGAGCTAATAGTGTGTGGCGGTGGGTCACACGGAACCATTGTCAGTGATCTGCACCAGCAAGCTCCCGCAGGGTCGCAGAGCTAGAAACAGGTGGGAGCTGGTAACCCAGCAACCAAGTAGCCTAAGGGTGGTTTGAGCCGCCTTGCAGCCCTAACCCTCAGGGGCAGAGTGAGACCGGTTTTGGCACACTGGGTAAGTGGATAGCCACTTCAGCAGTGATTCCAGCCAGAAAGCTGGGAAAGCTTCTGCTCAGCAAGTTTACAAGTTCAAAGTGCCTTTTAAGTGGGCTGAAGAGAGATTTAGGGTGTCCATCTGCTGGGGTTTGAGAAATCAGCAGCCTCCAGTCGTATCAGAACTGTGACTAACATCTCATACCCCAGAAGACCACGTGTTGCCCAGACAATATTCAATAACATATACAAACTGCTTTGTTTTTGGTTGTGTATTTTTTTCTTTTTTTTTGTTTGGTTGTTTTTTTGATTGTTTATTTTGACGTTGTTGATGTTCTTTTGTTTTTTAATTTCAATCTTTTCCATACAGATCCCTTTTTCTTTCTCAATTTTTCTAGTTTAATTATAATTTCCCATTGCTGTCTTTTTTAATAACTACAACTTCATTTTTGCTAGTGTTTCTACCGCTATCATTTGGTTTTTCACCCAATTGTATCCCCGTAAAGTTTTCTGTTTGCTTGTTTTGGTTTGATTTATAGCATTTTTGTCTTTCCTCTCTACTTGGTGGAGGTGGGGTACTGTATCTGATCAGGTTAGCAAAGAGCTGCTGACCTCAAGGGAACCACCCAACTGGGCACCCCCAGAAGGTGGGGTTTTTTAAGGTTGTGACAAAGTACCCTACTGTACACCTGTATTGCCCTGTCGCCCTCTTTCTCTGCCTCTCTTCTTTTTGTCAATATTCCTTATCCCCACCCCCTCTCCTTTCTCTATCTTTCTTTTTTTTCTTATCACTCGGTCCTCCTTTCTTTCATCCCTTTTTTGCTCTTCAATCTTCTCACCCTTCTGGTCCTGTAACCCTTAGTCCACAGGCACAAGAACTTAAAGAGCAAGAGGAAGTGAAAGGAAAATTAGGGCAAGGAAACAGATAAAAGAAATCACTCATGAGGAAGAATCAGCAGAAAACTCCAGGCAACGTGAAGAACCAGTCCAGAACAACCCCGCCAAGGGACCATGAGGTAGCTACTGCAGAGGATTCCACCTATACAGAAATGTTAGGAATGACAGAAAGGGAATTTAGAATACACATGTTGAAAACAATGAAAGAAATGATGGAAACAATGAAGGAAACTGCTAATAAAGTGGAAAATAACCAAAAGGAAATTCAAAAACAGAATCAAATCAGAGATGAACGATATGAAGAATATAAAATAGACATAGCAGAGCTGAAGGAAATGAAACAGTCAATCAGGGAACTTAAAGATGCAATGGAAAGTATCAGCAACAGGTTAGACCATGCAGAAGAAAGAATTTCAGAGGTAGAAGACAAAGTTTTTGAGATAACTCAGATAGTAAAAGAGGCAGAAAAGAAGAGAGAGAAAGCAGAACGTTCACTGTCAGAATTATGGGACTTTATGAAGCCTTCCAACATACGAGTTATAGGAATTCCAGAAGGGGAAGAAGAATGCCCCAGAGGAATGGAAGCCATACTAGAGAATATTATAAAAGAAAATTTCGCAAACATCACCAAAGATTCTGACACACTGCTTTCAGAGGGCTATCAGACCCCAGGTCGCCTAAACTCTAACCGAGCTTCTCCAAGACACATTGTGATGAACCTGTCCAAAGTCAAGACAAGAGAAAAGATTCTGCAAGCTGCCAGGAGTAAGCGCCAGTTGACCTACAGGGGCAAATCCATCAGAGTGACCTCAGACTTCTCTAATGAAACTTTCCAAGCAAGAAGACAATGGTCATCTACCTTTAATCTACTTAAACAGAACAATTTTCAGCCCAGAATTCTGTACCCTGCTAAGCTAAGCTTCAGAATTGACGGAGAAATCGAATCATTTACGGATATACAAACATTGAGGAAATTCGCCACAACAAGACCAGCTCTACAGGAAATACTTCAACCTGTTCTGCACACTGACCACCACAATGGATCAGCAGCAAAGTAAGAACTCAGAAATCAAAGGACAGAACCTAACCTCCACACTGATGCAAAAGATAAAACTAAGCAATGGACTCTCACCAAATAAGACGAATAGAATACTACCACACTTATCAATTATCTCCATAAATGTTAATGGCTTGAATTCCCCACTGAAGAGACATAGATTGGCTGACTGGATTAAAAAACACAAGCCATCCATTTGCTGTCTGCAAGAAACACACCTGGCTTCAAAAGACAAATTAAAGTTCCGAGTCAAGGGTTGGAAGACAATTTTTCAGGCAAATGGAATTCAGAAGAAAAGAGGAGTTGCAATCTTATTTTCCGATACATGTGGATTTAAAGCAACTAAAGTCAAAAAAGACAAAGATGGTCACTTTATATTGGTCAAGGGAAAAATACAACAAGAAGACATTTCAATTCTAAATATTTATGCACCCAATTTAAATGCTCCCAGATTCTTGAAACAGACCTTACTCAGTCTGAGCAATATGATATCTGATAATACCATCATAACAGGGGACTTTAACACACCTCTTACAGAGCTGGACAGATCCTCTAAACAGAAATTAAACAAAGATATAAGAGATTTAAATGAGACCCTAGAACAACTATGCTTGATAGACGCATATAGAACACTCCACCCCAAAGATAAAGAATATACATTCTTCTCATCACCCCATGGAACATTTTCCAAAATTGATCATATCCTGGGACACAAAACAAATATCAACAGAATCAAAAGAATTGAAATTTTACCTTGTATCTTTTCAGACCATAAGGCACTAAAGGTGGAACTCAACTCTAACAAAAATGCTCGACCCCACCCAAAGGCATGGAAATTAAACAATCTTTTGTTGAATAACAGATGGGTGAAGGAAGAAATAAAACAGGAAATCATTAACTTCCTTGAGCATAACAACAATGAAGACACAAGCTACCAAAACCTGTGGGATACTGCAAAAGCAGGTTTGAGAGGAAAATTCATCGCTTTAGATGCCTACATTCAAAAAACAGAAAGAGAGCACATCACCAATCTCACAAGAGATCTTATGGAATTGGAAAAAGAAGAACAATCTAAGCCTAAACTCAGTAGAAGAAAAGAAATATCCAAAATCAAATCAGAGATCAATGAAATTGAAAACAAAAGAATCATTCAGAAAATTAATGAAACAAGGAGTTGGTTTTTTGAAAAAATAAATACAATAGATAAACCATTGGCCAGACTAACTAGAAATAGAAAAGTAAAATCTCTAGTAACCTCAATCAGAAACGATAAAGGGGAAATAACAACTGATCCCACAGAGATACAAGAGATCATCTCTGAATACTACCAGAAACTCTATGCCCAGAAATATGACAATGTGAAGAAAATGGATCAATATTTGGAATCACACCCTCTCCCTAGACTTAGCCAGGAAGAAATAGAGCTCCTGAACAGACCAATTTCAAGCACTGAGATCAAAGAAACAATAAAAAAGCTTCCAATTAAAAAATGCCCTGGTCCAGATGGCTTCACTCCAGAATTCTATCAAACCTTCAAGGAAGAGCTTATTTCTGTACTGCAGAAATTATTCCACAAAATTGAGGAAGAAGGAATCTTCCCCAACACATTCTATGAAGCAAACATCACCCTGATATGAAAACCAGGAAAAGACCCAAACAAAAAGGAGAATTTCAGACCAATCTCACTCATGAATATAGATGGAAAAATTCTCAACAAAATCCTAGCCAATAGATTACAGCTTATCATCAAAAAAGTCATTCATCATGATCAAGTAGGCTTCATCCCAGGGATGCAAGGCTGGTTTAACATACGCAAGTCCATAAATGTTATCCACCATATTAACAGAGGCAAAAATAAAGATCACATGATCCTCTCAATAGATGCAGAAAAAGCATTTGATAAAATCCAGCATCCTTTTCTAATTAGAACACTGAAGAGTATAGGCATAGGTGACACATTTCTAAAACTGATTGAAGCTATCTATGACAAACCCACAGCCAATATTTTACTGAATGGAGCAAAACTGAAAGCTTTTCCTCTTAGAACTGGAACCAGACAAGGTTGTCCTCTGTCACCTTTACTATTCAACATAGTGCTGGAAGTTCTAGCCAATACAATTAGGCAAGACAAGGAAATAAAGGGAATCCAAATGGGAGCAGAGGAGGTCAAACTCTCCCTCTTTGCTGACGACATGATCTTATACTTAGAGAATCCCAAAGACTCAACCACAAGACTCCTAGAAGTCATCAAAAAATACAGTAATGTTTCAGGATATAAAATCAATGTCCATAAGTCAGTAGCCTTTGTATACACCAATAACAGTCAAGATGAGAAGCTAATTAAGGACACAACTCCCTTCACCATAGTCTCAAAGAAAATGAAATACCTAGGAATATACCTAACGAAGGAGGTGAAGGACCTCTATAAAGAAAACTATGAACTCCTCAGAAAGGAAATAGCAGAGGATATTAACAAATGGAAGAACATACCATGCTCATTGATGCGAAGAATCAACATTGTTAAAATGCCTATACTTCCCAAAGCAATCTACGTATTCAATGCCATTCCTATCAAAGTACCTACATCGTACTTTCAAGATTTGGAAAAAATGATTCTGCGTTTTGTATGGAACCGCAAAAAACCCCGTATAACTAAGGCAGTTCTTAGTAACAAAAATAAAGCTGGGGGCATCAGCATACCAGATTTTAGTCTGTACTACAAAGCCATAGTGGTCAAGACAGCATGGTACTGGCACAAAAACAGAGACATAGACACTTGGAATCGAATTGAACACCAAGAAATGAAACTAACATCTTACAACCACCTAATCTTCGATAAACCAAACAAGAACTTACCTTGGGGGAAAGACTCCCTATTCAATAAATGGTGTTGGGACAACTGGATGTCTACATGTAAAAGACTGAAACTGGACCCACACCTTTCCCCACTCACAAAAATTGATTCAAGATGGATAAAGGACTTAAATTTAAGGCATGAAACAATAAAAATCCTCCAAGAAAGCATAGGAAAAACACTGGAAGATATTGGCCTGGGGGAAGACTTCGTGAAGAAGACTGCCATGGCAATTGCAACAACAACAAAAATAAACAAATGGGACTTCATTAAACTGAAAAGCTTCTGTACAGCTAAGGAGACAATAACCAAAGCAAAGAGACAACCTACACAATGGGAAAGGATATTTGCATATTTTCAATCAGACAAAAGTTTGATAACCAGGATAGAGAACTCAAATTAATCCACATGAAAAAAGCCAACAATCCCATATATCAATGGGCAAGAGACATGAATAGAACTTTCTCTAAAGACGACAGATGAATGGCTAACAAACACATGAAAAAATGTTCATCATCTCTATATATTAGAGAAATGCAAATCAAAACATCCCTGAGATATCATCTAACCCCAGTGAGAATGGCCCACATCACAAAATCTCAAAACTGCAGATGCTGGCGTGGATGTGGAGAGAAGGGAACACTTTTACACTGCTGGTGGGACTGCAAACTAGTACAACCTTTCTGGAAGGAAGTATGGAGAAACCTCAAAGCACTCAAGCTAGACCTCCCATTTGATCCTGCAATCCCATTACTGGGCATCTACCCAGAAGGAAAGAAATCCTTTTATCATAAGGACACTTGTACTAGACTGTTTATTGCAGCTCAATTTACAATCGCCAAAATGTGGAAACAGCCTAAATGCCCACCAACCCAGGAATGGATTAACAAGCTGTGGTATATGTATACCATGGAATACTATTCAGCCATTAAAAAAAATGGAGACTTTACATCCTTCGTATTAACCTGGATGGAAGTGGAAGACATTATTCTTAGTAAAGCATCACAAGAATGGAGAAGCATGAATCCTATGTACTCAGTCTTGATATGAGGACAATTAATGACAATTAAGGTTATGGGGGGGGGAGCAGAAAGAGGGACGGAGGGAGGGGGGTGGGGCCTTAGTGTGTGTCACACTTTATGGGGGAAAGACATGATTGCAAGAGGGACTTTACCTAACAATTGTAATCAGTGTAACTGGCTTATTGTACCCTCAATGAATCCCCAACAATAAAAAAAAAAAAAAGAAAATCTGTCTGCTTTCAATTTCTAGGAAACTCACATAAAATAAAATCAGAATTCTTTTAAAAGCTCAGCTCATCTCACAGAAAGAAAGGGAAATGCCCAGGTATGGCAATCGAAAAAGTGACAAGTACTTGAGCTGATGCCTTGGCAAGCTGTGCTGGGGTGGGGAAGACAGGGGAGGAGTTTTATTTACTTAGATGCTGAGAGTGTAATTAACCTCCATAAAGGAAGACGAGATCTTGGGCTGAGCATGGGAGCGAGTTGGAACAGTGAAAGGGTGGGCCTAAAAATAAGATAGAGACATAACAAAGGATGAATGGGTCTTGGATGAAAAGTAAAATCTTAAGATACTAAAACCCTGGGCCTGTGCCTCACACAGGTTTGGGGCTAAATTTTCAGTACAAGGCATAGTCTAAAAACTCCCAATCTAAAAAATTTAAAAACTGGTGCAGAGCTGACAGTATTCCTGGTATTAGGGTTGCCAGATTTAGCAAATGAAAATATAAAGCACAAATAATTTTTTAGTACAAATCCATCCCAAATATTACATGGAGCATACTTACCAGTAAGAATTATTTTACTGATGGCCAGGTACAATAACTCATGCTTGTAATCCTAGCACTCTGGGAGGCCAAGACCGGTGGATTACTTGAGCTTGGGCGTTCAAGACCAGCCTGAGCAAGATGAGACCCTGTCCCCACAAAAAATTGAAAAACTATCTGGACATAGTGGTACGTGCCTGAAGTCCCAGCTACTCAAGAGACAGAGGCAAGAGGTTTGCTCAAGCCCAAGATTTTGAGGTTGTTGTGAGCTGTGATGATGCCACAGCACTCTACCCAGGGCGACAAAGCGAGACTCTCTCAAAAAAAAAATAAAAAAACCTAAATGGGCACAATGTAGGGGCATATGGCACAGCTTTTGGGTGCAGGACATACCTACAAGAGGGACTCTACCTAACAAATTCAAATATTATGACTTGCTTGATTGTACCCTCACATTAACCTGGGAAACAAAAAAAGAAACATTGACTTTACCAAATTCATGTAATTTTTTTTTTTTCCGAAATTCAAGTTTAACTGACTATCCTGTATTTTATCTGGCAGCCCAACTTAAAAGAGAAAATACAGATATACCTGATAAATGCAAAATACAAATGTTGGCGGGCCTAACATAGCCATACATGAACCTTTTGCCCTCTTCCCCCTCCTCCTCCTGAGACAAAGACACGAAAGATCTGACTAACCCTTCCCCTGAAGTTCCCAACAACCTCACTTTCTGAGCAAGCTGTACAATTTGCCCATCCCCTAAGAGCCCCCTCTAAAAATGGTCTCCTACTACTTCCTGGGCACAGATGACACTCTTGGCACTGCCCAGGTGGGTCACCCCTTTCAATAAACCTGGCCTGAATATTTCTACTCTGGCCTCCTGCCTGGGTGCCACTGCTTACATCTTTCAACAAAACCACTTAGAAAGGACACTATCACAAAATTTTCACGGGAAAGAAAAAGCTGTGCTAAGGAAGAGCTTATCAAAAAGTTTCAAACAAAGAAGCAAAGGGTCATGAACAAGAGTCAGTAGAAACAACAAGCATAATAAAGCCTCAAGAACTTCTGCCCAGGGCCAGGCGCAGCGTCTCATGCCTATAAGCTGATGTGGTTGGATTCCTCAAGCTTAGGAGTTCAAGACCCGCCTAAGCAAGAATGAGATCCCATCTCTACTTAAAATAGAAAAAGTAGCTGGGTGTTGTGGTGGGCGGATCACTCATTTGAGGTTGCTGTAAGTTATGATGATGCCATGGCTCTTTACCATGGTGACAGAGAGAAACTCAGTGGGGGGAAAAAAAAAGATTTTCTGACCATTCTTTTAACAAACACTGATTGAATACCATGATAGGTCAGAACATAGAACATAAAAATTCTTTCCTTCCTTCAGAGCAAATGGTCTAGTGGAAGAGAATAAGCATAAAACAAAATGTGTGCTTTTTAGACAATGATACATGTTAAGGAGAAAAGTTAAGCAAGAAAGTAGAAAATGTGTTATGGGAGAAGGTTGCAATTTTGTTTTTGTTTTTTTTTCAGTTTTTGGCTGGGGCTGGGTTTGAACCTGCCACCTCCGGCATATGGGGCCAGTGCCCTACTCCTCTGAGCCACAGGTACTGCCTAAGTTTGCAGCTTGCAGTTTTTAAACAGGGACCATAGAGAAGAAGACCTCATAGAGATGCCATTGGAATGCAGACTTGAGGCGAAAGAGTAAGTCAAGCAGCTGTCTAGGGGAAGAGTTTTTCAGGAAGAGAGAACAGCAAACACAAAGGTTTCAAGATGCGTATGTCCCTCACATGCTCAACAGCCACGAGGCTGGGGTAGGAGGTAAAGCTCTGACAGACAGACTTGTCTGATCCAATACTGTAGCTACCAGCTGCATGTGACTATTTACAATGACAAAAAATTAAATAAAATTCAAAATGTACTCCTTAGGCAGCCAGCCTCATTCAGAGCTCAGTAACCACCTGTGCTAGTGGCTACCCTATTGGGCAACTTAGAAAAATATCTCCATGGTTGCAAAAGTTTTATTGGACAATGTTGACAGAGCCTTATGAATCACTGTAGACTTTGGCTTTTCCTCTAAGAGAAGTGAAGGTTACAACATTAAGAAAGAGAGTATATAATTAGTATGTTTCAATGAGTAAAAGAAGAAATCAAAGCCCAAGAAAATACCAAGGCTGTGGAAAAGGGCAGATTAAAAAAAGAATCAATAGAACTTCCAGAAATCAAAGAAAAAGATTAAAATCTCAATGGCTAAATTAAACAGATTAGATAGCAGAAGAGCAAATTAGTGAACTGGACTACAATATTAATACTTATAGAGTGCTTCATGTAGGTCAAACACTGCTTTAAAGCTTCATTTAATCTTCACAACAGCTATAGGTTAGATGAATAGTACTGTTTTTCCCATGAGCAAGCAAACAGGCACTGAGGTTATAGCTTCTCATCCAGGCAATCTGAAGTCTGTGCACTCAGCCACTATGCCATATTGTCTTTCAGGAATTTACCCAGAATGCAGCACAGAAAGATAAAGAGATGAAAAATACAAGGGATTAAGCGACATGGGATAGAATGAGAAGCTCTAATGAACATCCAATAGGAATTCCGGAACAGAATAAAGAAAACAACTAAAAAGATTGCTGAGACTTTTCATAGTTGATAAAGGTAAATCAAAGGATAAATCTCAAGCAATAACTATACCAATGAATTCATAGCCAAACACAGACTAGCGAAATCATGTAATATCAATGAGCAAAATCTTTAAAGCCACTAGGGGAATTTATTCCTGGAACAGGGAAGGCTGGGAGCAAGATCAGTAGAGGCAAACAAGAGCTCTGTAGTGATCTGCGAACACAGCAATGTAGGTGTGCAACGTGGCGCGGGGTGACTGCATGGGCTGTGTTTGGGGCAGGAAACACCGGCACGTTAGGGTGATCCTAGCTTTCCATTAGTGGGATTCAACTGCTCCCAGGTCCTGAGAAGAGATCAGGCATGCTCTCTCTCATCTCAGGTTAAATACAGGGTGAACAATGATTGGTCTCAGAACTTTAATGAATGCAAGACGAGCATTTTAGGAGTAGTGAGGCCAACCTAGTGGCCACACTTGACTGCTGTGATGGGTCAGAGCAGGAAAAGGCCTTGTAGCTATTCATGGTATCTACAGTTGTGGCTGGGTGATTTCATTTTCTGCTAAGAATCCAAAGCAGTGTAAAATAAATACACAACAACCTCTCAACATCCTTTCTAGATACTTCTAGACTGATGATAAATGTCAATGAAAGTTTAAATAACAATAATGTAACCCAGAGCAGGCTCTGGGTTCAGTGTAGTCTTGTCAGAGCAAACGTGTTTCAACCACAATTGTACAAGTAACAGAATATAATCTTTGCCTCCCTGTGGGATTTGATAACACAGAAGAAACCAGACAATTAGAATTGTCTTATTCATGCCTTATCATATGCGCCCATGTTGCAAAACACCAAAAGGGAAAGATATTTTTCTGCTCTTACCCACTAGCTTAGGTTTAGCTATGTTGGGCTGACCTGGCTTTTCTACTCACCCACCCTGTTCTACACTGTAGTGTACCCCGAGGAAGTGCTGATCTAAAACAAAGTCCCTCTGTTCTCCCTTTTGTCATTAGATCACCAAGAAGGGGAAGAAATTCCATAGATGAAGAAGATCTCTTCTCTATTGTAAATAAGAGCTATGGACTAATATTTTACTTAATTTTATTTAGTTTTTATTTATTTTTTCTATTTTTATCTATTTTATTTTATTGAGATGTCACAGTCTTTGTTACTTGTGCTAGAGGTCCAAGGCCTCAGCCTACCTCACAGCAACCTCAAACTCATGGGCTTGAGCAATCCTCCTGCCTCAGCCTCCCAAGTAGCTGGGACTACAGGTGCCCACAACAACACCTGGCTAATAGACTAATATTTTAATGTTCAAATGCGATGAACAGCCCACTGAGGGCTTGCGTTAGAAAACAGGCTTATTGTAGAATAACTTTGATAAATGTCCCAATTAATTCTTATCAGTAAGCTTTGGAAGAAGGCAGCATGATCACACCATTTCAAACATGAGGAAACTGGATCAGTGTTATATAACTAGCCAAAGATTTCTCAGTTATTTTGTGACACTCTGACTCCAAGCCCATGTTTCTTCCTGTATTCCGTCTGCCCTTCATGGGCCTTCAATAGTCCACCAAACAGGACACCAATGACAGGGCACTTTGACTTGGCAGAGTTTATTACAATTAGTATGCACATAACATGTAAACTCCACAAAGTAAACAGTTTATCCTCCACACTAACCAATAAACAACAGAGAGTCATCAGGGACCCTCCAGCACCCTCACTATTTTAACATATATACACTTCACAGAAAGTGATTGCCATACAAATAGGGTTGTAATACATTTCTCAGGGAAAGGATTTTTTGGTCCATATTTTCTATCAAAAAACAAACAAACACTTTCCTCTTTGGTAAAAGAGGTTAAATCCCCCACAGCTAACTCAGATTAAAAACCACTGAACATGAGGTATAACTGGGGTCTAGGACTATTCTAAGATTATAGGTATAAACTGGAGGGGAAAATCGTTTCTCCCCAAATCAGTTCAGTTCCCAACCATCTCAGTAGCAGGGCTCTTTTTAGACTTGGTCTTAATCATTTTTGTTAGAACACATTTCAAGTAAGTGTTTTGTTTTTTGGAGGACAATTGGAAGTTACTAAAATGTGCTATTTCTGAAGAAAGTCATGAAACGTGTATTCATCTGACCTCAGCAAAATGTTTAATCTGAGGTACAAAAACACCTGACACAGCAAGTCACACTGCAATTGCTGGGCCACCTTCATTTCAGTTTGCTGAGAGTATAGGTTCAGTTGCCCCGAAGTCTCAGCATTCCACTTCACAGGCAGTTTGAAAAGGTAGATTTGCCCATGAAGGCTGCCTAGGACCTGCCAGGCCAGAGGGGAGGAGAAAGCCAGAAGTGAGGGTCAACTCCTGGAGCCCATCTCTGAGGCCTCGCCAATGGGGTCCTCTGCAGGACGTGGCACTGGGCTACCCACTCCCAGCACTTCACATCCCCCTCTAAAGTGGAGTCTAACAGGCAGCCGCTAGGGTGTTCTTTGTTTTTAAATCTACAAATCATAATTGCTAAACCACCACCCACCCTGGTGGGCTTTTCATGCTTCAAGTAATTCATTTCTTCCAGGGGAAGAATGTTAAAAATGCTTTTAGTTCTAGTTATCAAAGGAAAGGAAATGAGCCCCAATAACAAGATGAAGTTTAAACAGCCCTGCTGCTAACACAGTATCATAGATTGAAAAAAAAAAAAAAAAAAAATGAACATACTATTAAATACGATTTTGCAACTGCTGCATTTTCCCCCTTAACCTATGTGTAGACCTACAATCTGATAAAGCAAACTTAAGTTACTTTAAATCTTGTTAAATAGAGAAGATTCTGTACAGATTGCACATTTTACACCAAAGCAGCTTAATATCACAGTTAGGAGAAATGAAAGCCATCTGAACATACCCATTTTTCTAGTCCAACAAACACCAACAGACTCTCACCCTAAGGGGCAGAACAAAACTAGCTGCATGGTTGTGTACACAGCAGGAGGTGGTCTCCAGGACCCTACTGACTCGCGCACACCGCGCACACGAGAACAGCAGTCCCTTCCTTCCAGTGACTTGCACAGCTGACGCTCAGTACCACAGCAGGTTTCTTTCACATTGAGTTCACAAAAGCGCAGTCATGGCCGTCGGGTTGAGGGGTTTGAGGCAGTCTCTGGGGGTTGAATAACCACCATTCATCCCAGGTTTCATCCGTGGCTTCTGCGAGTCCCCGCTCTCCCCAAAGCAGCTGCTGGTTTTGGGCTTGTCGTAGCTGGGATCTGCAGGCTTGGAGCTCTGCGGCATCTGGTAGTCTCCGGGGCAGAAGCCACCGGAGGACAGCGAGTGCTTGTGGCCTGGCCTGGGCCCGGGGACGCGGTAGCCGCTCCGCGCAGAGAACGTGTGGGCCCGCAGCAGGTGCCGCTCCACAATGGGCGTGGCGTACTCGGGCTCCGCGTGCGTCAAGGGCAGCGCGTACTCGTGGCGGCCGGCCCGCTGGGGGCAGTCGTAGTGCCCGCCTGCCTCGGTGGTCGCCCCCGGCTCGGCGTCTGTGTCCATGGGCCTGAAGGTGGAGCCCTTCCTCGTGACTGTGCCGGTGCCAATCATGAGAGGATGCTGGTAATCTGAAATCAAACAGTGAGTGAAGACTTAGCACCGGGGACCACATCAGAGGAGCTGGGAGTTGCTGAGGGGATGCTTTCCTTAAGGCAGCGGTGCCCTGAGGTGTCCAGGCACCATGGGAAAGAGATGTGCAAGTCAGCATAGAGGCCACACGCGTGCTTAGGTAACCACAATGCCTGCTTTAGTAAATCTCAAACGGTCACCTCAACCCAGAGAGGAGACATTATGTTCTACCCTGGCGTATGGTGGAAAAGCCTTCATGGAGGAAGTGGCTCTTAAACTGGCTCTTGAGATGTTAAATTACTGGGGGAGGTTAACAAGTAAGGAAAGGAAGGAAAAAACAACCCTGAAAACAGTTTGATGTGGTCAGAGTCTGGGGGACCTGGAGAAGTTGATTTCACAGGATATAAAGACCCCAACAGGAGGTCTCTACAAGGTAGCGGTGAGTGACTCCACTGGTGTCCCGAGGGGTCCCAGGCACTGTGATTACATCTAAGTGTCTCAGGCAGTATTCTAAGATAGCAAGATAGTAATTAATCTTCAAAAGAAAATCCCCATGAGGTAAGGACTGTTACTCCATTTTATAGTGGAGGCCACAGGGGGGAGGCAATGTTGTCCGGATTCCAGCACATGTTAACAGCACCCTAGACTGCAGGAAAGGGTGGTTGTCTTGCTACGAAGGTTGGTTAAATCTGTAGAAAACTACAGACTGGCACAGTTTGGGGTAACTATGCAGAATGAAGAAGAAAAGATCAAGAAGCAAGAAATAGCTGGGTACACTGGCTCACTTTGAGAGGGTGAGGCGGAAGGATTGCCTGAGGTGAAGAGTTCAAGACCAGCCTGGGCAATAGTGAGATCCTATTGCTACAATTTTTTATTTTTATTTTTTTTAGCCAGACATGGTGTTGTGCACCAATAGTCTCCAGCTACTTGGGATACTGAAGCAGGATGATGGCTTAAGCCTGGGCGTTTGAGGTTACAGTGAGCTAGAACGAGGCCACTGCACACTTGCCCCAGAAACACCGAGACCTTGTCTCAGAAACAAAACCAAAAGCCCTGAGAAGTAAAAAGCAAAGAGAAATGCCTATAGAGGTCACCAACTAGGGGAGTAAGAAAGGCCACACTTTGGGGACAGGAATCAGAGGAATGTGTTACCTATGACATGTGGCATATGAGGAAAGAAGGGAGCCAAGCCAGGCAAGCCTGGATGAGACTGGGGTGCACAGTCAGGAGGCCACTTAGAAAGGGCCAGCACAGAGCACATGTGGTAAGATGTAGGAATGATGGATTCGATTTTAAAAACTGAGGAACTGGGGACACTTGCCAGTAGAGGCAACCAGCAAGCTGCTGGAAATGATGGACTAGAGACTGAGACAGAAGTCCAGGTGTGAGAAGTGACACGGACCCACATGCAAGGAAAGACCCTGCTCAAGTTTCCCAGTGGGGGACACTATTTAGGGGAGAGACTGAGGGTATATGGGGGGAAAGTTGAAAAGGCCCTTTCAGGGGGGAAGGAGGAGAGGCTGTATCTGGAGCTGAAAAAAAATGAAATGAAAGGAAGAACAGAAAAGAGGTCCTCCCTTCACTTTACTCCCAGGGAACAACAAGATGGTTTGGAGATTTGCTCTCCTTGTTCATGAAGTGACTCAAACAACCTTTCACACTTGGCACCTCTCAGTTCCCAAAGTGCACGTGCATGACCTGGGGAGCTTCTGGTTGAGTAGGCCCAGGGCACGGCCTGGAAGCTTGCACTGCTAACAAGCTCCCAGGTGAAGTGACAGTGCTTGGAGTGCATGTGAGCAGGGAGAACCCAGCATGGTGCTACTCAGAGTGTGGGCACCAACTTATCTGAGAACTATTTGGAATAGGTCCACAAAGAGAGAAGTACAGAAATTGAGGTTCTGTTTTGAAACAATTTGAGAAAGTAATTTTATGTTCATTGAATCTAATAAGAAATAATGTATATCTTTTAAAAAAAAAAACTTCATTATCAATAGTAATTATATTTTACAAAAATATTTGTGCAGATAAATTAAAATATTGTTTTTATTTTTTTGAGATAGAGCCTTCTTACTTTGTCATCCCTGGTAGAGTGCTAATGGCATCATAGCTCACAGCAACCTCAGACTCTTCGGCTCAAGCGCTTCTCTTGCCTCAGCCTCCCAAGTAGCTGGGACTGTAGGCGCCCACCACAACACCCAGCTATTTTTAGAGGCAGGTTCTCACTCTTGCTCAGGCTGGTCTCAAACCTGTGAGCTAAGGCAATCCATCCACCTTTGCTTCCCAGAGTGGTAGGATTACAGGCATGAGCCACCATGCCTGGCCTAGAAATTTTTTTTTTTTTTAAGGAAGGAGCAAAAAGCAAAAAGTAAGTAAATCTTTCACCACAGACAATATGGGAAGCTTGACTCCGGATGATGGCATGTTGGAGACACTGAGGCCATGTTAACCCTGGAAGAGTTCTTCATTTCCTATCTCTTCTTCCTCAAAGGCAGGAGCTGTATTTAATTCATCTTTCTAGTCCCTGTCTCCTAATGCCTTAATCAAAACTTCGGTAACACAAATTGATTAAGGGCTTCCAGATATTAGTAGCATTTCAGGGCCATCACTATGATGTCATTAGGTCCCCTAAAAGTGTAGGAGACTCAGCTGAATGGGGCTTTTGAGTCACATCCCAGTGTCAGTTTATAACTCTGTGTAGCATGCAAAAAAACTTAACACATTTCTGATTTATGGGACCCTATCTAAACAAAAAGATTTTGTCTTATTTCTGTCTCCCTTCCCCTATGAGCAGCACCTCCTACCTAATAGCACAGTCTCACAGATGTGACACTTACCAGCCATATCACTTGTGATGAGATCTAATTTTTGTGCCACCTCCTTCTCATTATCATAGCTGATGGTGAACTCAGCAGACTGGTGTCTGGCAAAAGGATATTTAATCTGCTTCCAGCAGTCTGGAATAAAATTAACATAAAACAAACTAATATATTAGAAATGTTTTTTTTTTTTTTTGAGACACAGTCTCACTATGTCACCCTCCTCAGTAGAGTACTATGGTGTCACAGCTCATAGCAACCTCAAATTCTTGGGCTTAAGTGATTCTCTTGCCTCAGCCTCCCAAGTAGCTGGGACTGCAGGTGCCCACCACACCTGGCTATTTTGTTGTTGTTGTTGTTGTTGTTATAGTTGTCATTGTTGTTTAGCAGGCCCAGGCCGGGTTTGAACCCACCAGCCCTGGTGTATGTGGCCGGTGCCCTAACCACTGAGATATGGACGCCAAGCCTAATATATCAGAAATGTAATGCACATCCCCCATGACATGTTCCTCGATGAGTCAGAGGTCAGGCCATCTCTTGGCAGGTGACAGTGATAAATGTGCAGCCACAGCTCTCTAGGTGTGCATGCTAAAGTCATTAATGACAGAAGCACATTCTACACCAGTGATTTTCAACCAGTGCGCTGCGGCACCCTGGTGTGCCATGAGAGGCTCTTAGGTGTGCTGTGAAAATGTTTTAAGATCATTAATTAAATTATTTTCAGAATAAGTTCAAAGTACAGTAAGTATATTCTTTTTTTTTTTTTTTGAGACAGAGCCTCAAGCGGTCGCCCTGGGTACTTGAGTGCCGTGGTGTCACAGCTCACAGCAACCTCCAACTCCTGGGCTTAAGGGATTCTCTTGCCTCAGCCTCCCGAGTAGCTGGGACTACAGGCACCTGCCACAACACCCGGCTATTTTTTGGTTATAGTTCTCATTGTTGTTTGGCAGGCTTCAAACCCACCAGCTCTGGTGTATGTGTCTGGCACCTTAGCCACTTGAGCTACAGGCATTGGGCCTACTCTTTCTTTTGATCCACATAATGTAAGTGTGTCATGGAAGTTTAACTATAGGTGAGATTAAAAAGGGTTGAAAAACACCGCTCTATACCAACTATGCTTTTCACTGTGCCTTTAAAACATATTGTGTCCCCATCGGGTACCAGATTCTCCCTATGTGCGACCATCTGGGCACAGTTTCCCATGATCTGCATGAACACAGTTTCCATGACACAGAGGAGACCACCGAGTTCCAAGTGGTGTCTGAGACATGCCAGAATCCCCGCCCTACCACCCTTGCTCTGAACCATGGCTAACTTGCTTGAGCGTCCAGTGTCTTAAAGATTCTCTGAAACCTGCACATAAGTACTGTCTGGTCCTTTCCTCACTTTCCCAGAGTGGAATATCCTGGGGAGGCCCGCAGATGCTGAGGGCCCTGGACCACATTCAGTTCCTACATGGGGCTTTTGCAACTTTTCCTGATGACTGACAGTATAGTGGCCTAAACACCAGTGGCCAAAAAGGTAAAAAAAGAATGTTGACAAATGACGGGGATGAAGATAATGTTGAACAAACGTAAGGTAGCCGTGAAAATTCAGAATTAAAATAATGAGACAGATACAATAAAAATCCCTTCCTTGTAGAACTGCTAACTTAGAAGCTATAGAGCTTATGCTTTCTTAATCAAACAAAGTGTGAGTCACCAGCCTCCTTACCCTTTCAATCAGCAGACCCTGTCCCACCCTCAAAGACAGGACAGAACTGTAGATAGAGCTTTCAACCAACCTGTTTGCTGAGCCTCCGTGGATCCATATGGATTTCCTTTCTTCTTCTTCCTATGAAGACAAAAAGTTCTAAATATTTATAAGCCAGTGTATCTACCGCTCTCTCCCTGTATAATACGAGGATCATAAAGTGCTTATCTCATTGGGCTGATGTGAAGATTAAATGAGACAGCTGCCAGGTGCTTGGAAAATCGCATGAATATGTAGGATTATATATAAATGTATCTAACTTATAAGAGAGGTGAGAATGTTTTCACTAGAAGAATATGTACTAATTTTATTTTATTATTAATCAATACAATATTGTTTTATTCTCTCACTAGCTCATGCAGTCAATTAAATCTTAAAGCGATTCCTCATGACCACATGTTCTCACTTTATCTTTTTACTATACTCCAGTCTAAAACTGTGGGTGTTCTTAAAACCGTTTAACACTAACACATTCCCCTAAGACATGCTTTAATTTATGAGTATTTACCTGCAGCTTAAACACCAGAGATTTTATACCTTTTTTCGCTTCAGTCAGAAACTATTCTTCCTTCTATTTGCACTAACCCACACATTTATGAGTTTCAAAGTTGTTTAAAATATAAAAAAAGAAAACTGAAAAATACTTCTTGCTTTTGTTTACATTCAACACCTAACATTTGTTAAAATAAACATGGAGTTTGGGATTCTGGAAGAGACTTGGCACTTAACCAGATAAACTTTATTTTATACATGAAAAAGCTGAGGCTTGGGGAGATAAATGGGCTGCTTGACGACATGGGTGAGACCAGAACACGGACCTCCCCTAAGTCCCCATTCTAATACTCCTTCCAGTTTATGAGTGGGAGAAAGATGGATACCTCAAAAGAAATATGTTGGTTCCAGGATAATTCTTCAACAATGCTCACCAGCTAAGTTTTTTTTTTTTTTTTTTGAGACTAAGTTTCACTCCATCACCCTGGTTAGAGTGCCATGGTGTTCTGTAGTTCACAGCAGCCTCAAACTCTTGGGCTTCAAGTGATTCTCTTGCCTTAGCTTCTTAAGTAGCTCAGATTACAGGCCTGTACTACCACACCCAGTTAATTTTTCTATTTTTAGTAGAAAGGGGGTGGGGAGTCTCATTTTTTGCACAGGCTGGTCTTGAACTCTTGAGCTCAAAAAATCCACCCACCTCCGTCTCCCAGAGTGCTAGGATTATAGGTGTGAGTCACCACACTGAGCCACCAGTTAAGTCTTTATCAAAAGTTTCTAGATGACAAGAACAGCTTATAAGGTAATACTTGATCATTTCCACTCCTACCTAACTTGCTTTTGAAATAACCATTAATAGCTGGATGTAGTGGCTCATGCCTGTAATCCCAGCATTTTTGGAGGCTGAGGCGGGGGATCACTTAGGACCAACCTGGACAACATAGCAAGACCCCATCTCTAAAAAAAATTTTTAAAAAGTAGCTGGGTATAGTGGCACATGCCTGCAGTCCCAGCTACTTGGGAGGCCAAGGTGGGAAATTCATGAGCCCAGAAATCCAAGGTTGCAGTGAGCTGTAATCCAGCCACTGTACTCTTAAGTCTGAGACAAAGTAAGACCCTGTCTCTATAAATGAATAAAACAGTTCTGTTAACATTTTCTCTTTCTCACAAAAGAGGTTGTGCTGCTTTTCTATACATGAATATCTGAAGAGTAGTTTTTTGTGTTTTGATCGTTTGCAATTTTGAAATGTAAAGTCACATACTTTCTAAAGGCTGCAAAGATCCCCATTCCAGCAATCAGCAGGATGAGAAAGAGCACCAAGGGAACAGCCACAGTTGTCACCTTTATGAGGTTTATTCCTAAAGAAGGGGGAGAGGAGTCTGTTACAACATCAATGACCAGCACCCGGACTTCCCGATCCAAACTGGGTATTGACTTGAAAAGTCTTTAGCTATTTAATACATGGCAAATATGAATACATCCTCGACATTTACTGACATTACAAAGCAAAAAGAAAGGATTCAAAATCCTGGCCAATGTTTAGAAAAATAAAATGTATCTCCCCCTCCTCTCCCAAAGGCAATTTCCAGTGTTGCTCAGAGATTATCATTTACCATGAGCTTGTTGCTTGGCCTGTATTAGATTCCAAACATCAGAATCAGAGGCCCACCCAGCCAGAAACTATTTAGAAAGGTAAATGATTTAAGTACAGCGTGGAGCTACTATTTCGGCTCAAGCAACCAGCTTCCCCAGACAGTGGGCAGGTTGGGGCCTGTACCCTAACAGCAGCCTGGGGAGCCCGACATTCTCATCACCAGAGCTCTGGGACCGCAGACCAACAAGAAATACAGCCTCATGACCTCAAACAGCATTTCCACTGTATTGCACAAAGCACCACGCCATGTTCTCTTCTAACTCTTTCTGCTCTAAGAAAGAAGTCATTTTATCAGTCCCTGAATCAGGCTCTGTGTAGAAACTATGCAAACTAAGGAGAAATATCTACTCTTTACCTTTCTGTGATCCCTAGGAAGAAAATAAAAGGATGACCAGAAGTAGAAAAGTATAGTTCACGATGAGGTGGAAAATGAATTTAGATGGGAACAAACTTTATGTAAGTAACAGCAATGTTTATTTATAAGAGTGAAAATTTAGGAAAAACCTAACAACTTAGACATCTAACAGGAGGGGAATGGTCCAGATATTAATAATTATGTCTGTCTACAAATAACACTGGAAAATGCTCATAATCGTGTACAATGTTAAATGAAAATCACGTGCAACAGGGCAGAATATATGATACGCTACCATTTTTGTCTTTAAGTTAGAAGTGTAATAGTTGACTAGATACAGTGGGATGTGGTGGTCCTCCACCAATTGTGATTTATGGATAATTGTTTTTCCTTATTTTTATATTTCTAATCTTTCCAAAATTTTTTTTTCTTTTTGTAGAGACAGAGTCTTACTTTATCGCCCTCGGTTGAGTGCCGGTGGCATCACACAGAAACCTCCAGCTCTTGGGCTTAAGCAATTCTCTTGTGTCAGCCTCCCAAGTAGCTGGGACTACAGGCGCCTGCAACAACGCCCGGCTATTTTTTTGTTGCAGTTTGGCCGGGGCTGGGTTTGAACCCGCCACCCTTGTTATATGGGGCCAGCACCCTATCCACTGAACCAAGGTGCTGCCCTAATCTTTCTAAATTTTATAAAATTTGTATGTAAAGTATTTTATATTCTGAAAAAATAAATATACTTTTTATGTTCATTATTTAGATACAGTATACACTTACATTTACTGAGTTCAAAAAGTATAAAAAGGTAGGGAATGGAATGTTTCCCTCCTACCTCTGTTCCTCCTCCACAGGAAGCCAAACATATATATATATATATATATATATATATATATATATATGTTTTCTGTTTTTTTTTTTTTTGGCAGTTTTTGGCCACCAGCTCCGGTCTCTGGTATATGGGGCCAGTGCCCCGCTCCCTTGAGCCACAGGCACCGCTCTAAATTATATTTCTTGACATTCTTCTAGATATACCAGAATGAATATTCACTCTTTTTTTCTTTCTTTCATTCCTTTTATTTACACATGCTAGAGTGCTACACACACTGTTGTGTACCTTCTTTTTTTAGCTTTCTATATTACTCACACATTTTCTTTTATGGCTACAGAGTATTTCATTACCTTGATATGCTCCCCTTTTATTTTTCCATGTATTTACCTCATGTTTGAAGGGCATATCAGTTTGTTTCTAAACTTTTTCTACTTACAATAATGCAATGAATAGCTGTGGACATATCGCTCTCTCTCTCTCTTTTTTTTTTTTTTTGAGACAAGAGTCTCACTCAGTTGCCTTGGGGTTGAGTGCTGTGGTGTCATAGATCACAGCAATCTCAAACTCTTGGGCTTCAGTGATCCTCTTGCCTTGGCCTGGCCAGTAGCTGGGACTACAGGTGCCTACCACAACGCCTGTCTGTTTTTAGAGACAGGGTCTCATTCTTGCTCAGGCTGGTCTCAAACTCCTGAGCTCAAGCAATCCATCTGCCTCAGCGTCCCAGAGTGCTAGGATTATAGCCACCCTACACGGCCCTACATATATCCTTTTACATATATGAAAAATACCTCCAGACCATCTGCCTCTTACATTTATATGGCAGAGAAAAACAAATTTTGTTGAAAGTCACGATGATGTATCAGGTGAGATATCAGTTATGCTTCTTAAGAAACCACAAAACAATAATTGCTCTACCTGTGGGCTGTTCCTTTGAGGGGATGAGCTTTGTGATTATCTCATCATCTTTCTCAGTTGAAACACCAGTGTTGGGACTTGTTTTGTGCCACACCAATGAATCATTACCTGAGAGAGAAGGGATATCAGAGAATTCACATTGGTGACAACAGTACACAGAGGAGATGACCAACTTGAGTAACTCACTGACTTGCCTTGGGCCCTACCTTGTGTAATTTGGCAACCAATGAGCTCCACTTTCAAGGCTATTCTCTGGTGCCATGTCTTAGGCACAACCCGCACATATCTGGCCACGATGGGAGGGATGAAATTGTTCTGCACTGGGTCCTGGAAGTTGGAGTTACCCTGAAACACCTACAGAAAGAAGTTACTTTTACCTGAAGGTTCTTTGTGTTAGTTTTAGGTTTTTATCATCCCACTCATATCTGGTTATATGAAACCAGAATACAGATTCTATGTCCATTGCAGTTTTGTAGACACTCTTGATACTGAAAATACAAGGCTTTGTAAACAAAGGCCAAGTTATCTAACAAAAATGGTGCTGCTAATCTGTTTTCTACTTTAAATTTCAGTTTGGATGAAGAAGCCAAAATTGCCCTTTTGCATCACTTGGCCTTGATATTTCTACATTAACCTGGTGCTACTGACAAGCAACCTCAAAAGCCCAAGTCTTCAGCTCTCACTTCTGCTGTCCCCTTCGTAGTTCTCATTGCTACTGCACTTGCGCTGAAGCAACCCCCTGCAAGCTACCAACTTTCAGTTCCCAAGAAAATGACAAGTGCCTCACCCCTGACTGAGAAAAGAATTAAATTACAACACTCTCACAAGGTGTTTATTGGTATATTTCTTATACTTACATGCTCAAGGAAGCACCAGTATTGTCTTTTATTAATGACATTTTTTTTTTTTTTAAGAGACAGAGTCTCACTTCATCCCCCTTGGTAGAGTGCTATGACATCACAGCTCCCAGCAACCTCCAACTCCTGGGTGTAGGCGATTCTCTTGCCTCAGCCTCCCCAGTAGCTGGGACTACAGGCGCCTGCCACATCGCCCGGCTATTTTTTGTTGTTGTTGTTGCAGTTTGGCCAGGGCTGGGTTTGAACCCACCAACATCGGTATATGGGGCCAGCGCCCTGCTCACTGAGCCACAGGCGCTGCCCTATTAATGACATATTTAATGTACTGATGAAACTATACTGATGAAAATATATAGAGGCCTGCTGTCCTCCTACTCATTTCCTTCCCTTAAGAGTCTCTCTTACCTTTTCTTCATTATTCACAATTCCTTTATAGGTCCTCCACTTGGAGTTATTTTTGAAGTTTATCACGAAACTCTTAACATAAAAGTTGAAATTTGATTGTGTGGATCCGGCAGTCCTAATTCCTTTTAACAAAACATGATTTATAGGTTAGTTTTATTTACAGGTGAGTTTTAAAGATGTTATGTATAGTATGTATTATAATTTCAAGTGTTCCCCCCACCACAATCCCATTGGAAACCTCAGATCATTGTACAGGCCAGCTTTTATTAGTTGCATTCAGAAACCCATTCACAGATGTTTGTCTTCATGCTGATAGGACACCATCATGATAAGGTTTCACCACTGCAGTAGATGGTCTCTAACCTATACAGCCACATTTCCAACCTCTACATGGGTTCTTTTCACAGAGACAATGTGAAGATTTGTTGCATTTTAAAAGATTTTGAGTACTTGGAGGGTGGAGAGAGGGGCCCCTAGGTAAACTGAAAGCAAATTCCAACCGCAAGTCCTTTTGCAATCATGTGATTTTCCTGCACCTGTTATTTTCTTTTTCTCTCCCAAATCTATCTCCAGCCATTCTCGTTGTCTACGGTTGCTGCTGCTGTCCCCCGAGGCCCACGATGGGCCTTGGTCCTGAAGTCGGGCTTGGCCAGGAGACCAGTGAATTTGTTCTCCGCTCTCATTGACCCACTGCCAAGAGGAAGAAGCTCTGATTTGCTTGTCGGGTTCCAAACTCAAGGATCTGCTGCAACCTAGGAAAAAGGCAGTGAAACATTTCAGATGTAGGTATAAAGTGAAGGCAAAAAAAGAAATACTCAATGCATTTCTTTCCATTCCAATATCAAATCAAGTGTTTATCAGTTTAATGGCCTGGCACTTGATTCATTTAAACTGCAGTGTCTTGAAATTTTTGCTGCTTTTCTTACTAGACCCCAAACTCATATCTCCTATAAGTGATACCTCTTTGGCCTCACTGTAGATTTTCTTTTCTAACCCTCCAAATTAACTCTGATTTCAACAAAGTACTCTCCGTCTTGAAGGTTTAGAATGCGGAGTTTCTTCTAGCTTTAAAGGATTTAGAATCAGAGGGGAACTCCATTCTTTCTGTACCCTTCGAAAGAAGATATATCCAGGTCCTTTGAGGATGAGTAATTTGTACTCAACTTTGATTCTTGGGACTTTAACTATACTTGGTAATTTATAGTACTTCTCCATTTTTCCACAGACTGTTCTTCCCCAAGACTCTAGGTATTTCAAGGCAATGATAATTTGGCTAAAAACAGTAATTAAAAACAAACAAAAAGACCAAATAAAAACCTAACTCTTGGGCGGCGCCTGTGGCTCAGTGGGTAGGGTGCTGGCCCCATATACCAAGGGTGGCAGGTTTGAACCCGGCCCCAGCCAAACTGCAACAAAAAATAGCCAGGTGTTGTGGCGGGTGCCTGTAGTCCCAGCTACTCGGGAGGCTCAGGCAAGAGAATCGCCTAAGCCCAGGCGTTGGAAGTTGTTGTGAGCTGTGACGCCACAGTACTCTACTACTGGTGATAAAGTGAGACTCTGTCTCAAAAAAAAAAAAAACCTAACTCTTCAGAAGTTTGTCATGAATCAAAAGAAACAAACAAAAAACCTCCTAGAGACCCTCATGAACCTTATGAACCATCTTCCGAAACACACATTTAATTTCTTATTACAGAAAAGAACATGCGTGATTAACCCAAGTGACCCTCCCTGGGAGTGCCACAGGCAGAGCCAGCCACAGGGCACACTGGCAGCTGCCAGGAAAGTGGTATGTGAGATGGCCCGGGTTTATACTCAGAGGCAGGCTGATAAAACAGGCTCCAGAAATACGCTGAAGTTGCAAATGCTGTGAGACGTGTTTTTTCAGTACAGTCCAATGGCAGATTTTGTCCTTGCTTACTAATTGTAGCAGGGTCATTGTACAAAATTACAGAATTTTCAGGGCCATTTTCTTTAAAAAGGAGAGAAATTAGCATTACAAAGGGATATTCCTGGACTGTGCCATTGAAACCATAGTCACGTAACAATGTAAGTGGTATCCCTGGAGAGTTTGGTCTCTGGTTCCCAGACAAAAGTCAGTGACAGATGATAAATGAAGCAGGCAGATTCCTAGACAAAGGTGCGGCTTTCCTCGGGGCTACAGGACCCAGGTCAAGAATCACCTCAACACTGGAGCTCATGTACCACCTAAGCCACTACTTCTCTCCAAACAAAAGATGACAATGACTGAAACTGAATCACCGCATGTCTCCAGGGCAGTATTTGGGGGTAAGAGGAAGAGCCAATAGTTTTTCTCCTTTAAGCACATGGTTATGTTAGTTAAATACCTAAGTGAAACTTTCTGGGTGTTATAAGTTTTTATATGCTTTAGATTCCTTCTGAATTCTATCTTGGCATAAAAGGCCAAAAAAAAAAAAAAAAAACAACCCAACCCCCCGTCCAAACAGAAACCACTTCTCAATAATTTCCACCAAAGAATACACTTCTAAGGGGTGTGTGGCCCCAAACAGCTCTCCATAAGCTGGAAATTTCCTTGAAGGCTTTGATCCTTCAAAGTCCAAGAATTTTGTATTCTACTGTACAGCTGAGAGACATAAACCATTTGTAAAACAGAGACTGCTTCTTCTGTGCTTTTCCCTCTTTGAGGTTAAAAAAACTCAATCAATTATACGTAATGATTCATTTTCATTGCAGTATGTCAGATAAGTGTCATTCTAAAAAATAATCATACAAACCTGCTATGATTAGGATCAAAGCACTTAGTATTATTTCCCACTTTTCCTAATTCTTTTCTTCCTAGTGTAACATACACATTAATAGCTGACTTCACCTAATTGTCCTTGTAAGTCACTGACAACGGTCAAAAAAAATACTGCGGTGAAGGTGGAGGTACAGGAAATGTAAGAGAACAATTCCTGAACTTGCTGGTTTTCCTACAGTGCAAATCGTGTAGCAAAACACAACCAATTTGGCTGCAAATCGTGTAGCAAAATACAACCAACACAGTGAGAATCCTGTAGCAAACTGGTTTCTTTCTGTCACTGGCCACCACGCCTCCTCTGAGCATTTTTACTAAGAACCATGTTTTTAAACTTTAAATTTATACCAGTATTCTATAAGTCAGTGATTTCTCAAAACCCTTCTCAGAATCCCCTGGTGAGGAAGCCTGGAGAAGTTACCATTTCTTTCAAAGTTGACCTTTGAGATCTTGAGGGACTTGTATCTGGGTATCTGGATCCTGCCAAGACTTCTCCAGCAGGTTTTCTGGGGGTCCACCAACCACCCCAAACTCTAATCTCTGAAGAAGGTAGCTTTGAGGGGAAAACCAGGATCAAATCTCTTGAAAGATCAGTAAAACAGAAATGACAGTTCCTATGGGGTCCACACAAGTGGTGGTGGTTGAAAAAAACTTCTGAGTGAATTAAAATCTCTAGGTTCTTTCTGGTCAACAAAATAGGAAATGGAATTTAACCAGAAGGCAAGTGAAGGCTACATGATCACCTGATAGTTTTAAAGTTCAGAGTAAGGATCTTCAGTATGAATTCACAGCCTCCCCTTTCCAGCGTCATAAATAAAAAGTTTAAGCTATTTTGATGTTTTATATAACTAACCTCCCATTATTTCACATCATAAATATAAAAGGGGGGCTCAGAATCAGGAACAAAACATTAATTTTAAATGTCTTATGCAAGAATTTTAAATTTAAAGAGATGTTATTTAACAGACTCCTTCCTTAAATCAAGTTCCCAGTTTAAAAAAGTAATGGTATTCAATCTTAGAACAGCTCAAGCTAAGTTAATCAATTTTCTATTATCTCATGTCCTCAAATTTCTCCTAAGTTGTTTTCTAAAAAGAGGGTGGCACTTCACATTTGAACCCTTTCAAAGTTTTATATTACATTGACCTCTTTGAACAACTGAGAACTGTTCAGGGAAGACGCTTGAGTTTGAGTTTGAAATAACCTATGATCAATCCAGTTTTGAATGCAAAACAACCCACCTAATGAAACAGTGAAAAGCAAAGAAATTTAATGCAGATTTAGTTCTCATTCCTGGGCTAGAATATACGAACTCAATTTTTTTTTTTTTTGTAGAGACAGAGTCTCACTTTATGGCCCTTGGTAGGGTGCCATGGCATCACACAGCTCACAGCAACCTCCAACTCCTGGGCTTAAGCGATTCTCTTGCCTCAGCCTCCCAAGTAGCTGGGACTATAGGCGCCCGCCACAACGCCCCGCTATTTTTTGGTTGCAGTTCAGCCAGGGCTGGGTTTGAACCCGCCACCCTTGGTATATGGGACCGGCGCCTTACCGACTGAGCCACAAGCGCTGCCCCGAACTCAATTTCTAATGCTGGAAATTGTTACAAGCAAGCCTTTTAAAGATTATTTTTAAAAAGTGATATTACCTTTGCCGAAAATGCATAATCTGAATGTAATCACCAGGGAACATTGAACCAACCCAAATTGACAGGCATTGTAAAAAATAACTGTTCAGGACTCTCAAAAGGTAAGGAAAACCTGAGGAGTGGTGATGACAATGCTTCATGACCCTAGTGAATTCTATATAAGGAAAGGGACCTTAGCATTTGTTTTGAATAGAGACTCAGTTACTTTAGTCTCATAAATAAAAACCCAGAATTCCCCCCACTTACAGTGAAAAATATGTATCCTAAGCAAAGTATGATACTCAATGATTTTTTTGGCCAGCTTTAGCATGTATGCTCTCAAAAGTCAATATATAGATAATTTACCCAAAATATCATGTAAGTTTAAAAGTGAAATTCATGTTTAAAAATGTCTTTGAAAACTTTTTTTCTTAAAAAGATATATTTTTAAAGTAAAACTGTTCTATTTAAGTTTGTCAACATTTCTATTTTCTGATTGTTTCAAAAATATTTTGAAAAGAAGAGTATCTTAACCCAGCCATACACATAAATACAGTACATTCTTCTAGTTGATGCTTGAATTTATAATACATGATGCTGCAATTATAATACATGACAGACAGATGAATAATAAGCTTACCTCATCTATTTTTCCTTTCTTAACGTAACTGAGATCAAAGGCTTATTTTTCCTGGTTACTGTGTAAACTGGTGTAGCTATTCATGTTTGTTTACAGCTCATTTTGTTACCAAGAATGTGGATTATAAAAATGCCCAAAGTATTTAAACCAAATATTTAAAATGAAGTTGACATGAGGGTGAACCATTAAAAATTAACTGCATAATGATGAAAACCCTACAACTTCTGCATATTCACTGTGGTGAATATAATCACATTCCAAATGCATGCTCTAGGCACAGCTTATAAACACTAATGCCAGAAAACATGATTCTTTTTCAAAACATTACCTCCATATTCAAAATTTTGATAGTTTTGACTCTGACAATTCTTTGGCAGTGGGTTTGTAACAATGAGTTGATTAATGAAAATTTTCAAGGTGGATAAACAAAACTATTCCCCTCTTTCAGCCACACATATAATCATTAGAAGCCACCGTACATCGGGATTATAGGAAGTATTCCAAAACATGCATTACTTCCCTGTTAAATTTTAGCCAGCATTCCCCTTCACCACTGGCACAGTGTCACTTTGGATCCTTGGGATCCTGCCTGGGCACCTGGAGCTCTCCCTCCAGAGTCATGCCAGATCCTGTGGTCATGCCAGCTCTCAAAGGTACCACCTACTCTTCCTCCCTCCCTGGGAGCTGGGCACACAAGAACGCCCACTCTCTAAACTCTGGCCACATAAAGACAAACCACATCGGCCTCTTCCTCCAGCAATCTTTGGGGAGGTTCAAAATGACCAAGGAACTATTTTAGCCAAGTTTAAATGTAGGTCTGATCTGTGTTTTTCATGAAAGGAAATCCACAAGTAGCCACAAAAGAGAAAAGTGCTGCATATCATTGAACAGTTTATCTTAAGAACATCCCCTATCAAAAATATGATCTACTCCTTGTGTTTTAACAAAATTGCTGTATAATGTAATAATGGGCAAATCTATCCATCTAAATTATTACCCCGAAGGCTTACACAAAGGAACTTTTTCAACAAATCTTCCCAGGCAGTTAACATACCACTGTCCCTTCTCCCCACATATCAAAATCGTTGATGCTCACAGAAACCAAGGTCCCTTTACTTACAATACTGATGTGAAGGGCTGGTGAGAAGAACTCAGAAGCACAGAACTGAGACTCAACATCCACATCGCCCAACCTCAGAATCAGTTTCTTCCCCTTTGGTACTTTAATAGCTGTTGATAAGTTAAGTGACCAAGGCAAAAATCTCAATCAATAGAAGTTTATTAAGCCAAAGTTGAGGACGTGCCCAGGAAAAACACAAACCACAGACAAGCTGTTTTTCCCAAAGGGGAAGTTGGAACCTTCAACATTCTAAAGGTATAGAGAAGGGAAAGGGCAGACGGAGAGGTCCTAATGAGGCAAAGTGGTTGTATCCTCCCGAGGCCCAGGAAATCTACATTACACACAAAATGAGGGGCAGTGTTGTCCAGCCAGGCTGACCATCTTTTCCAAATACCTCTTTTATTATCTCCCCATTCTATGGTCAGCCTAGCTGGACAACACTGCAGGAACTAGAATGGGGGAGAATCTATGTCAGGAGAGCACTGGGCGGGCAAGGAATGGGGGTAGCTGGGATGGCAAGGAGGAAAGAAAAGCAGGGAAATTCACAGGACAAAATCAGCAGACTCAGGCCTTGGCTAGCTGCAGAAGGAAAGAGAAGTGGAGAAAAAAACGTGAAGGTGTTGAGTTCCGCAGTGATTGGAACACTGAAGTTAACACAGGCAGGCAGGGAAGCCCAGAGAGGGGTATGCATATTGTGCAGAAGCAAATAATGCAAAGGGGTTTGATTTAAATCTGCTGTAAAGGCTTTAATAAAAAATCTGACTTACAGTTTCTCTTGAAAACCAGAAGATGAAGCAATCACATGAGCAGATACTGTCTGTCCCAGGGCTAGTGATACCAGCACAGTAGCTGTCCTTTTAAAGGAGAAAAGCAGACTAGTTCCCCACCAGCTGCCTATTACTCATATCTAATACTTGCCGCACCTTTGTAAGTGTTGATTTTTAGCACCCTCATAAAGCAACCATAGGGTAATTGCACAACTATGCATATAAATATAAACACCAGAAATCGCCTGGCCAAACAACTAAATGCCTCTTAGTACTCTGAATTTTTCCCTTAATAAAGAAGAAAATCAGAAAATCTTGAGAAAACACAGTTACACATAAAATGAGGACCAATTGTATCAATCAAACTACACGTGATAATAATATTCTAATTTTTTTTTTTTTTTACAATGATATGTCACAACAAAAGAAAATCCCAGGGTGTCACTTGAACTCAATCCTATAGCCTTTCTGATCCTATGTGGTCGGAGGAGGTCCAACCCAATGATTTTCCTCTCTGCTCTGATGTTATTAGACATCTGACACACTTTTTTGTGCCTCTCATTCCATGACAAGAGATTAGTGATGATGTAAATTTTTGGCCCTCAAACACAATTCATCACTGGTTACGGGAAGCAACAGGCTGTTCAATCTGAAGAATCAACAGTTATCACAGAATACACAAAGTTTATGGGCAGAGTGGACAGAGCTGATCAGAACTATGGATGTTACAGATTTACAAGATCCTACAAATGGTGGAAAGACTTATTCTGCTGGCTGATGGAAGTTGCAGTTGTGAGGAGCTACATCCTTTACTCATCAGATAAGAAGGAGACTGGAGAAAAAGTGCAGACACATCTTTCTTACAGGAGAAATCTCATCACTCAGCTTGTGAGCAAGGTGAAGAAGAAAAATTCAAGAAGGAAGGGAAGACCATCATCTTCTGACATTGAGGAAAGGCTCAATGGGAAGATGCATTTTATAAAGCAAAATGGGAAAAAAAAAATCATCAAACCATTGCATGATTTGCAGCAGAAGAAATGAGAAAGGTGGAAGGAGAGAAACCCTTTTCTACTGCGAGACATACACGAGGAAGCCTGGCCTTCATCCTGGAGATTGCTTCACGAAGTATCGCACTCAAAAAATCATAAACAAAAATAATTATTTTATGTAACCTAAAATAGATAATAAAATCGTCAGGTGAGTTCATATTTATTTTTTTCTCTTTTAAAACTGTAAGATAATTGCAAGTAATCCACCAACCTCTTTCCTGCCCCAAAATAAATAAGAGCGTGAGAGTATGTGGGTGGCAGAAAAATCAGATTGGAAAGTTAAACCTCTTTCCACCCACTTTACTCCAAAGCCCAAGAGGAAACTTACTTCATCTAGAGATGCCCACAAAATGAGGGCAGGTTCAAGTCTCTAGCATTCCCATCATTACTTGCCTGAGGATCTGGGACTTCTTAGAAATATTTCCCTTTTCCATTAACTACGAGAAGGAAACCCCATGTGTCCTTGTTCTGCCAAAGAACCTGAACCACAAAGGAACTGCTGAGTCCTAATTTATTAAAAAGCAAACTGTCATAAGAAATTACAATTTCACTCTTGCCTATGGAAGTAAACTATTTACAGAGTTTTCTATGGCAAGCACTCATTGAATAAATTTACTCCATGGGTATTAGCTACCTCAAGAATTTTTGCCCGCCCCACGATCACATTAATGTACACAGATGTGATTTAATAAAAAATAAAATAAAATAAAAAAAGAATTTTTGCCTGATTGTTTTCCACAGTTTTGATGACTTCAAAAGACCAGGTAGACATATGGCAAAGGGGAAAATGAAAAACTGCTAGGGAGTTTTTTTTTTGTTTTTAGACAAAGTCTCACTATGTTGTCCTTGGTAGAGTGCTGTGGCATCACAGCTCACAGCAACCTCAAACTCTTGGGCTTAAGGGATTCTTCTGCCTCATCCTCCCAAGTAATTGGGACTACCGGTAGCTGCCACAATGCCCAGCTATTTGTTTTTTGTTATTGTTGTCATAGGTGTTTAGCAGGCCCTGGCTGGGTTTGAACCCACCACCCTGGTGCATGTGGCCAGTGTCCTAACCGCTAAGCTATGGAGCCTATTTAGTTTTTTTTTTAATATTAAATAAAGCAAATAAAAATAAATTTACTCTGTGGATATTAGCTACCTCAAGAAGAATTTTTGTTTGCCCTATTGTTTTGCACTGAAAAGATGTTTTGTTTTCCCCTTTGCACTGAAAAGATCAACATGGAATGACCAATACAGGAAGTCAATTTTATTATAAAATCTCTCTGTACCAAGCCCATTATCTAAGTTTCTCACGTTTGTTTAAGAAGCATAGGATGCTGTATCTTACGTGGCTCATAATATTAATAAATGCTTAGTTTACAAAATGCATATTAATTTTCCTTAAGGCTGGTGGTGTCCCACAGAATACAATTCTGAGATGTTCTAGATACAGCTGTAGGATTTTATAAATATTTTTGTCTCATCTCTATTTGAATTTATGACTTGTGTATATGTGTGTACGTTTAACCTTGAAAACCACCAGATTCTGCTCCATCTGACCCTTCCTTTAGATAGTTTCATAACATTCTACTCTTAAAGTTCTTTTTAATAATATGTCACTGACGCTGGCATGGTCATAATAGACAGTAAAGTCACTGGGCAGGAGGTGGACAAAGAACTTCAGTCTGAAGGGTCAGGCTTGTCAACATCTAAACTCACTGATGGATCTCAGCATGACGGTAAGTGAGACCACCAGTTAATATGTGTCTCCTGATAGTACAAAATATCCTCTATACACTACACCTAGGAAGTACTTGCCAAAAAAGCAAAACATGTGAATCAATAATAATTAACCTTGAATGCCAAGTCTTTAGGGCTGGTTAGGTTGGCTAAGCTAAGGCCATCTTACATCTGAAGAGACCACTCTGTGAGACTCTGCTGCAGGTGGACACACCTCAGATAAGGGAGACAAGCCACAAGCTCCTGGCCTCCTTGCACCTGTCCAGTTACAAACCCATAAGAAATATACTGACACTCTGATAAGAACCTGCTGAGAGTCCAGTAAGAAGCTGCATGTCCTTGGTTGGCACCCTGGTAAGAAAGACTTGGCTATAAAGCCAAATGCTTTTCAATCTGCCATAAAAAGATCTGCCTCCTTCCCTAACCCTGCTAACATCCTTTAGAGCTTAGCCCACTGGCACCCAAGTGTCATTCAAAATAAACTTCACTGCCTTTGTTACACTTTGATCTTGAATGTTTTGATTTGTTCCTTTCAGTTTTTACCTATCAAGGGCTAACTTCCAGTCTAAGAGAAATGCAGGGGATAGGGGCACAAGTTCATGGACAACAGGAAGAAGCCATTGGCTGAATCTAGGCAGTAGACATTTCTAGGTGCAACTGACCCAGTTTTGTCAGCAATAAATTGCATGAAGAGGTGCAAACACACAAGTGTTTACATCAAAGGGAACTTAAGAGCCATGACAACCAACTGGATCCTGATTTGAAAAGCCAATCTTTATAAAACCTTGCAGAGAGATAATTAGGATATTAAATAATATCAGAGAATTATTAATTTTATTAGGTGTGATAATGATATTGAGATTATGTCAGGAAATGCCATTTTTAAGGATTTCAACTGACAAACATGGGACTGAAATGATGAAAGATCTGGGATTTGCCTTAAAATACTTGGCAAAAAAAGGAAGAAGCAGGATAAATAAAAAAATATGGGGAAGTGTTGATGGTTGCTACAGCTAGACGAAAAGGGTTCATAATTCCAAATGAAATAAAAAATTTTAAAAACTAAAGGTCAATCACAAGAAGAACAAAATGTAAGACCATGGTTTTACCTTAAACTCCATGCAGTGCTGGCAGGAGGGCTTGTGAGCAGAGAACCACCACAACGGTGCAGATGTGCAGGGTGACAGCTAGACTAAAACGCCACTCATGTAATATCAAAGGCCGGGGCAAGAGGATGTGTCCCGGACCAAGGAGGGAAGGAGGAAGTTTTGCCACCGGGAATTTGTCTACTCTTCAAAAATGGCTACTACACAATGTTTATCTTTTCCTTCCTTTCAACTGTAATTCAATTGCTAGAGCACATGGTGACTAAGCCATGCATCATTTCCTCCTCTCCCTAGACCCAAAGCTCCTCTCCACCACGGAGTATCTGCAAGGTGGTCTCATCGCAATGGGCCTAAATTCTGGCTTTGGTTGGAGCCACAGCTAGTTTATGAGACTGATCAACCACTTTCTCAAAACAAATTACAAAAATAAAACTTCAGGTATGAAGTTTAGACTTTGAAAAAAGCTGAAAGCATTTCTATTTTAGAACTCCCAATGTGTTCTATATATAGAATTTAAGTATACAGATTTAAATTCTGAACATTTACAAACAATCTCAATTAGTAAAGAAAAGCCAAACTATATCTCCAAGCAATACGATAACAAGAAAGTCATGTTTTAGAAGAATATTTAATGTCAAAATATTTTGAAACAATATATAGCACACAGATGGACGTGTTAATCAAAAATACATAAACTGTTTATTTCAATAGTATGAGCTTACAAGTGATTTTCATTTTATTTATATATTTATCTTCTAAATTTTTCATAATATGATGCACATAAATCATAAAAAATAAATAAAAATACCAAATTCACTTAATGTTCTTTGTAATGTTAAAGGCTACTGTCAGCATTAGCCTTAGGTACAGATAGGAAGAAATCTCCATAAACCAATATGCTCAAACTGTCATTAAAAATTTGGCAGCTAGAAACTTAGTATAATGTAGTTCTCACTTTAAGGAGCTCATAGTCCATGAGGAGAGACATACTCCTTAAAACTAAAATGAGACATACAAAAACAGAAATAGGGGCTCAATACCAATGCTCTAAATGCCTGAAATTTATAGATATGACTCCATCTTTTAGCCTTTAACATCAGGAGGTATGGATATACACACTATTTTCTAGGTAAGCTTAGAACAAAGCCCTGATGCTTATCTGCACAGATCAATCCTCTGTTTAGTCTACTTTAATTCCAACCACTAAGAAAGGAAAACAATAACTTCCTTAAAAGACTATTTCCCTTTGAAAATAAATCACACTAGACTAAGAAAAGCAAAATTGATATACCTGATATGGACTAAGTTCTACAACACTCAAAAGCATGATTTAGGGCTCGGCACCCATACCTCAGTAGTTAGGGCACTGGCCACATATACTGGGACTGGTGGATTCAAACCCAGCCCAGGCCTGCTAAACAACGATACCAACAAAAACAAAATAGCTGGGCGTTGTGGTGGGCACCTGCAGTCCTAGCTACTTGGGAGGCTGAGGCAAGAGAACTGCTTAAACTCAAACAGTTTCAGGTTGCTGTGACCTGTGACATCATAGCACTCTACTGAGAGTGATATAGTAAGACTCTGTCTCAAAAAAAAAAAAAGCATGATTTAGATTTTAAAAGAAAATGTTTCACTGAGTTGTGCTTGTTGGAAAAATATTTGGGTGGAATAAAATGACTAGTACAAATATATTTTTTAGATTAATTATTAATTAATCCCTAGCGTGAGACAGGAGCCTCAAGCTGTTTTGATTATGACCCATGGTTAGAACATAGGTCTTTCCTCATAACCAAGTACGCACATAGGCATTCACATGCATATATAACAAACAAAAGTTTAATGATGCAATTCTTTTATTATATGTAATGCACTGTGGTATTTTCTATCCTATTCAATTTCATATTTTTATTACGAGCATGCTGGTTGTTCCTATTGAATTGATTCCTTGGGCAAGAGTACTTCAAAATATCACAAGAGTGAAACCATTTCTAGAAATATGATTTCATTACAGGTGTATCCTTGTTCTTCTAATATTCAAGTCACAACAGGTCTCAACACACACACAATCACCCATGTGTGGGTGTGAGAAAATTTCTTCCCACGTCTAAGATCAAGTGAGCTCTTGATGACTATAATCTTTCAACCACAAAGGAGAACTTGCAATTATTACAGAGCTCTTTGTCTGATGGGAAGGTGAATAGATTTCCCAAAGTCTCACTAATTCCATTTCCAGCTATACTCTCTTAGAAATTTTGCTTTAGTTATGCTTAGCTTTTCACTTTGAGTATTGCCAGAAGGAATGGAAAAACAAGGGCAAAAGGGCCTAAGTGGCTAGGTGAGAATAAAATATGGTAAAACAGAAGTTGTAATGATAAAACAGAACGATTATTCAAAAGTTTTAGTTTTCTTAAAAAGAAAACAGATAATAATGTTATATCAAAAAAGTCACAGTATAGACCAGAAACACATGACGAACTTCTATAAAACTGTTTCTCTTTGAACCCTATTCTCACCATATATAAAACAGAAGCTAATGATATAACAAGGATGATAACACTTTTGTCTTAGCAGATGAAAAACATTTGAAAGTAAAACAAAAGGAAACACAAAAAACTTGTCAAAAGTCTGTCCATGAACTTTCAACATTCCTAAAAGTATCACTTAAAATAAATCCATTTGTTCTGGCAGATCATAAGGGGCAGAGAAAAAAAATAAATAAATGAAATCAGTTTGAATGTATGAAAATGAAACAAATCATTTCAAGAGGTTCTATTTGACTCCCTAGATAACAAGAGATTATTTCCTTCAGAATCCAAAGATATCAATAATTTTCATGTTAAGACATGAAAAAGCTTCATAATGTATACCCAATAGAAAAATATCTCAAGATCTTGTCAATGAAATTCTTTAACGTGTCACAAGTAAAATCAATGCAAACTCTGTAGTTCTTGCTCACTCTTCAGTATTGTGACTTTTACGGAAAATCAATGAACTCATTAGAAGAGTTGTGGGTATGGGGCATCTTCATTTCCATATGCTTGGATGGTGACAGAGCATGATGGTTACAACAATGGCATCTGACACAGCCCTGCCCGATACTCACTAAGTGAACTCACTAAGTGAACTTGGGTGTGTCCTTTTACCTCTCCAAGCTTCAGTTTCATCTTCTGTAACACAGAGACAAAAGATACTACCCAACTCACGGGATTATCATGAGGATTAAAAAAAGTAATGGGGCTCGGCGCCCATAGCTCAGTGGTTCGGGTGCCAGCCACATGCACCGGGGCTGGGGGTTCGAACCTGGTCCGGGCCTGCTAGACAACAATGGCAACAACTACAACAAAAAAATAGCCAGGCATTGTGGTGGGCGCCTGTAGTCCCAGCTACTTGGGAGCTGAGGCAAGAGAACTGCTTAAGCCCAAGAGTGTGAGGTTGCTGTGAGTTGTGACACACAGCGCTCTACTGAGGACGACACCGTGAGACTCTGTCTCAATAAATAAACAAATACATAAATAAATAAAGTAATGCTAGTAAATTACCAAGCAAGGAGATAATCATATAATAACAATTCAATATATTTTAATTGCTATTATTTTGTTAAATATATTAAAGTATCAAGAGTATTGCTTTGGGCCAGGTGCAGTAGCTGATAATCCCAACACTCTGGGAGGCTGCGGAGGGGATCACCTAAGCTCATGAATTCAAGACCAGCGTAAGCTGCAGTGAGACCCTCTAAAAATAGCCGGGTGTTGTGGTGGGCACCTGTAGTCACAGCTACTCGGGAAGCTGAGGCAAGAGAATATCTTGAGCCCAAGAGTCGGAGGTTGCTGGGAGCTATGACACCATGGCACTTTACCTGGGGGGTTCAAAGTGAGACTCCGTCTCAAACAACAAAAAAAAGAATATTGCTTTGAATTAGCTGACTTGTCTAAATTCCAACACTCTAGTCATATGATCTTAAGAAGTCACCCATTTTGTGCGTTATCAATTTTCCTCATCTTTAAAATTACCCACCATAACCGGGTGTGGTAAAGATGAATGAGGTTCCCTGTATTAAATGCTTTAAATTGCTGAGAAAGTTTAATTAGAATGCATTTCCCAGTATTTATCCTGTGTCCACATATTGCAAGGTCAGCATATCCCAAACTGGGCCTGTGTACTTATGTTTGGGAGGTTTACAACAAGGAGGTAAGTCCTTACGCCCCCAAAAGAGCTTCAAGGTAAATACACATGCAGAATCTCACCTTTTCCTTCCCCACAGGACATCTCAAAGCCCTCACAGTGCATACTGCAGTCTAATGGACAGTACAGGTGCAGCACTCCCCAGGCAACTCTTTCCTCACTGGGCATCTCCCGGGAACAGCCTTCTGTGGGAAAGTCTGGTGAATTCCAGGGCAAGGCGCTCACAAGTGGAACTTGCTGAGAGATCTCATGATGGGGCTTTTGGGATTAAAGACCTGATACGGAGAGTTGGACTTTGGCCTTCAGAATTCTGAAAATGATACTGAAATCATACTATGTGACTCTAGCATTCAAATTTGAGACCTTTCCCACTGTTGTTAAGTTACTTATGTTTGGGGAATGTTGACAACAAATTGGACACATTGGCCAAAAGAAGTTTCTTTCTTAATTTCACAGAAGAAAACTTAAGAAAAAAAATTTGTTTGTACAGCAAAACAAGGCTAAGACAACCATTTTATCTCTGTTGAATAGATGCTTAGGATAAGGAAGTTGGAGAAAAGTGGCCGATGACCTTTACCAATAATGCCAGGAAGTTGATGTCATGTCCAAGCTGCCATTGCTTAAAAAATTAAAGATAAATCAAAAAATCTTTCCTGTTTCTAGAACACGTTATCTTTTCTAACCTTTGTTTCATGTTAAATATGCATACTGCCAGTATTGAGATAAAGTTAAATTTTGATACTGACTTTTCTCTCTGGTGCCCAGAAAATCTGATATTCCCAAGTACAAAGTTAATCTGAGGTTTTGAAATTAAACCTGTATACATTTCTCTTTTGCACACACGTGTTTTTTCACTTTGAGTTTTCAAAAAATTAATAAGAACCAAAAAGTTATTGGAACAAGAAAAAAAATCATAAAATTAACTGTGA
This sequence comes from Nycticebus coucang, assembly GCF_027406575.1. Classification (NCBI taxonomy): domain Eukaryota; kingdom Metazoa; phylum Chordata; class Mammalia; order Primates; family Lorisidae; genus Nycticebus; species Nycticebus coucang. The sequence goes on along the minus strand of NC_069784.1, from coordinate 94,638,103 downwards.
AAGGGCCCTTGTAATAATTAGCATTTACCAAGCATTTATTGTAACAGGTAATAGATACAGTATTCTAAAGATTTTACATTATCTTATTTCATCTTCATGACAATTATATTTAATACATGAGAATGATAGTTTTCTTTCAAAATTGATTACAGGTGCAGTAGCTCATGCCTGTAATCCCAGCACTCTGGGAAGCTGAGGCAGGTGGATCTCCTGAGCTCAGAAGTTCAAGACCAGCCTGAGCAAGAGTGAGACCCCCATCTCTAAAAATAGCCGGGCATTATGGCAGGATCTTATAATCTCAAACTACTTAAGAGACTTAGGTAACAGGAACACTTGAGCCTAAGAGTTTGAGGCTGCTGTGAGCTATGACGCCATAGCAGTCTACTGAGGGTGACAAAGTGAGACTCTTATCTCAAAAAAGAAAAAAAAATTGATTATGAAGTATTTCACATATATATATACCCATATAAATACAGATATGCATATATAAAGAGTAGTATCTTAAACATCAAAGTGTATACCCCATGGCTTATAAGATAGGGCATTTTCTATACACAACTGAAGCCCACGAAAGCCTATCTCACCACATGTCCTATTAACCCCTATTCTATGTGGGAAGAAGCTGAGTTTCTGGAACGCAGAGTAATTCAGCCCGTGTGGTTGGGCTGGGATCTGGCTCTAGCCTGTACCTACCTGACTCTGACCATGGGACTGATCGCCATGTTCTAAGGCCACCATTACCTCCTCCACCCAAGAGGAAGAAACTGAGGCAGTGAAAGTTAAGATGCTGTTCACCCTCACATTACTGCTGCACATGACCGATATTAAAACCCAAGTTACAGTTAGTCATACTCTTCTAGTCTCAAAATTAACAGGAGGAAAATAGTCATGTTTAATTCAGGGTTTCTTACAAAAATTATGATAGAGCATTATTTAGGCAATGAAAACCAGTGTGGAACCATATGAAAATAGGGAAAAAATAAAAGGAAATCAAAGACACACACACAAAAATTATGATACGAGAAATTCTATGACCTTCTCTCTCTTTTTTTTTTGGCTGGGGCAGGGTTTGAACCCACCACCTCCGGTATATGGGGCCAGCACCCTACTCCTTTGAGCCACAGGCGCCACCCAACTTTCTCTTTTTAATTACTTAAGTACTCTTAATAGACTTTGTAGGTAATATAGTCTAATGAGAGGCAACTATTTTACCTCCACCCAAAGAGAAAGGTGGTTCACTTTGCGTAGCCCATATGTGGCTCCAAAAAGATGTTCTGTAAATCAAAGTTTCAGCGGCATAAAGTGCTGCTTCTTCAACTTCCGTGTGCAAATCAATCACCCGGGGATCTTATCAAAATGCAGGGCCTGGAAATGCTGCATTTCCAAAAAGCTCTTGGTAATGACTATTCTGCTGTTCCTAAAAATACATTCTGAGTAGCAAGAGGCTAAAAGAACCCTTATTATTAAGAGGGATCTTGCGGTGAATCTTTTTAAAAGTGAAAAGCACTTCAGACATCAGTTTTGTATGATTTTTCATATTTTAATATCTATTTCTAAACTCATATTTTCTTTTTTTTAAACCGAGTCTCACTTTGTCACCCTTGGTAGAGGGCTGTGGCATCACAGCTCACAGCAACCTCAGACTCTTGGGCTCTAGTAATCCTCTTGGCGTAGTCTCCCAAGGAGCTGGGACTACAGGTGCCCACTGCAATGTCCAGCTATTTTTTAGAGAAGGGGTCTCCTGGGTGCTCAGGCTGATCTCCAACTCCTGAGTTCAGGCAATCCACCCCTCTCAGCCTCAAAGTGCTGGGATTATAGGCATGAGCCACTGTGCCTAGCCTAAAGTCTGACATTTATATTTTCAATTCTCTGATATATATTTTTACTCTAGATATCATTTGTAAGTCCAGGACAGGCAATAGTAAGTTCCAGGATCTATATTTAAGCCAGACTGACATTTCTGACACATGGACAAGTGTATCAAATTAGGAATTACTTGAGCATACTATAGAAAATACACAAAAAAATAAGATGAGATGATTTGCATGCACCATATGTAGTTAATAAACAATCAATGGGCTTGGCACCCGTAGCACAGTGGTTATGGCACCAGCCACATACGCCAAGGCTGGTGGGTTCGAGCCCAGCCTGGGCCTGCTAAACAACAGTGACAGGGCGGTCCCATATACCGAGAGTGGCGGGTTCAAACCCGACCCCGGCCAAACTGCAACAAAAAAATAGCCAGGCCTTGTGGCGGGCGCCTGTAGTCCCAGCTACTCAGGAGGCTGAGGCAAGAGAATCACCCAAGCCCAGGAGTTGGAGGTTGCTGTGAGTTGTGTGATGCCACGGCACTCTACCGAGGGCAATAAAGTGAGACTCTGTCTCTACAAAATAAATAAATAAATAAACAACAGTGACAACTGCAACAAAAAATATCCACGTGTTGTGGTGGGCACCTGTAGTCCCAGCTACTTGGGAGGCTGAGGCAAGAGAATCGCTTAAGCCTAAGAGTTTGAGGTTGCTGTGAGCTGTGATGCCATAGCACTCTACTGAGAGTAACATAGTGAAACTCTGTCTCAAAAAAAAAAAAATATATATATATATATAACAATGTTTAGGGACCAGAAAACAACAAATCTCAATGGGAAGAGAGAGATGGCATCTTACCATACATCTAATGAGGTATGAAACACAAGAATTCAGAGAAAAAACCTTACAAAACTCATCACATTCCACAGTCCTGATAATTATACTAATTTTGCATTTTCCTATTCCATACTGCTGAATTTGTCACAGTGCTATGAAAGCAAATGGTTAGCTACTAACTGGGATTTTTAAAAGTCTTAATATTTCTATGGTAAATGTGATTACCTGTCAGAGAAACGAAAGACTGTTAAATTAAACCTTTACTGCATGAAGTAATCCCCTAAAACTGTGTTCCTCTAAGTCATCTTTTCTCTAACTTGTTCTTCCCTACACATGAGTATATAATGGATTTCCTTGAAGATGAAGGACAGGAAACCATCTTAAGGCATTTAGAACTATAGGGCCTGTGACTATGTCCCACCATGGACACACAAGTTACTGTGTCTAGGGTGAATGATTCAAGTTCTCAAATCTCGGTTCCCTTAAGAGGCTCTCAGAACTATTGGGATAAATCACATGCAAAAAACACAACAAATCAAAATACATATGAAGACGGGCTTAAAAATCTGTCTACATGTAAAATCTGACAGATCAAACAACAGTAATTGGAAGCTTAATTCATTGAGTGAAGTGTTGACGCACAAGTAGTTTTACTGAGTAGGAAACTATCATTCCACAGATAACTCACAGGCGGTAGGAGGAAAAGGAAATTTTATAAAGAAAGGGTCAAGCTATGATTACCTAAAGTCACTGATCATTCTTACAAAAGAATGGAACTATAATAATGACAATAATAATATGCACATCTTGTGATACAATTAGCAGTACATAGCACCTTTGAGTACTTTTACTAAAAACACTTAGCATAAATCTAATCAAGTCTTTCCATCAAACTTCAGGTTTATACAGAAATACAGGAAATATCGCACCAAGTAAAAGATGATTTAGGATGAGAGCTATGTCACGACAATTTAAACCTGGTTTCCATGAAGAAGAAAGTAGATGGGTAAAAGTGACTTAAGAAACTTAAAAACCAACTGTAACTATGGACCTTGTTTAGAACTTTGTACAAACCAACGTTAAAAAGACAGACTTTGCATAACTGGGAAAATTTGAATATGACTTGAGGATTAGATGATCTGAAAGAATTATTAATAGTATTCTTAGGTGTTCTCGTGGCACTGTGATTATGCAAGAAAATATTTAGCGATGCAAATGAAATATTTAAGGGAAAAATGCCAGGAAGTCTTTAATAAACTTTCAGACTATTAATAGATTTTGAAGTCTCAAAGGATTTTTAGATCCTTCTGAGCTAACAGCAACAGTAGGGAAAGCAGGATCTTTCCCAGGGTCCATTAAAAAAAAAGGCCAATCTTGCTTTGTGTTATTCTCAAGTAAGCAGCCTTCATTCTGAAGTCCTCAGAGTGGGAACAATTCAAGAGACAGATCTCATGTTCTAGTGGTTGCATGGGCTATTAAATAGTCTCTGTAGTTTTCATTTTCAGGCTGAAATCAGCCACATTGCAATCTGAGGTGAACTTGGCCTTTGTGAAAAGCAGTAAAAAGGCTGAATTAAATCCATTCGGCCATTTAAAAATCAGGTGATGAACACAGAGGTGCTTACCTATTTTCTCTGTAGTATATTTTATGTACTGGTAATTCAAATTTAACTGGACTTCAAATTTCAATATCATTTTGTCTTGTCAGAAATAATATTACAATAAAGTTTTGTTTTCTTTTCCATTTTTCATGAATAGAGTGCTTCACAAAAATCATTACACACAACCATTAGACACATCCACTACACACTCTCAACTGTAAAAATGGAGCTATATAATTTCCAAGGATTTAAATTTTGTGACAACAAAAAACAAAGGTTGCTCTTTTATCTTGCAATAAAATGTAAATATGTTGAACACTGAATAAAAAGGCTACAACAAGGGTTATAATTTGAGTTTGAAAGTGCTGAATTTAAAAGCAAATGTGGTTTTCAGTAAAGATAAATGCCAAATAGTTTACAAATAATCTAATAATAGATAAGCAGAATCCCTTCAATATAAACTATGAATCTTACCTAAGAAGGGTTAAGAAATATACCTCACGTAAGTACTTTTCTCAAATAAAGTATGGACAAGCCAATTACCTCTGACTTCATAAGCAAGAAAGCATTATTTATATAAAAGATAAAAATCTTGACAAGACTCAGTTGATATAATTTTGGCCAAGACAAAAGTTTCACTTTCCCATTGGGTATTCCTCAGTAGTGATGAATAGCTTAGAAATAAGATCTTAGTTTACTTGAAAGCAAATTCTAAAAATAAATACAAACATGGAATTTTCCAAAAATATAGTAAAAGAAACCTTTTAATGAAATGTAAGTTGAAAAAAAGGTAGAATAGAAAAGCATGTATAGACTAAATAACAGAGCAAATACCCAGGCATTCATTTTATTTTTGTTCTTTATATCTTTATTTATAGAAATATAATTTTATGTCAATTTAATGTTTAATACAAATAGTAGACAGCAGGCAGTATATAAATGTGTACGTACACATATATTTGCTCAAAAGGTATATACAGGGTATCCATAAAGTTTGTGTGCAATTTTAAATTGCACACGAACTTTATGAATGCCCTGTGTATTTATATAATAATATACAAACCAAAACATGTCCTAGTTCTATGTGTAACATTTTCCTTGCAGGATTATGATATATCAGCATGTTGTTATTTACTGATACCATGGCTTGTTCCAGAATTGTTCTGCTTCTATTGTAAGCATTAGGGAAGCTCTTTGGGACAGTAGTCAGGAAAGAAAGCTCTAACCTAGGAGAAATTTATTCCTTTGAAGTTTTATTTAAAACCAGAGAGATGAAGGTAATACAGAACCACTTAGGTGTTTCCTTGATTTAATAATAAGTTTTGCAGCTTTTCCTAAAAAAAAAAAAAAAAAAAAAAATGCAAAACAAAAAACTACCTAACCTAATATCATATAAAAGCAAGTATAGGATACAAGACATTTCTGCAAATATTGAATATATTATCACACACCATAAAGCTACTGAGGAGATAGTTCATAAAAACTAAATTAATATCAAGTAGAGCCCAGGCGTGGTGGCTCATGCCTGTAATCCCAAAACTCTGGGAGGCAGAGGTGGGCGGATCACTTGAGCTCAGGAGTTCAAGACCTGTCTGAGCAAGAGCAAGACCCTATCTCTACTAAAAATAGAAAAATTAGTGGTGGGCACCTTAGTCCTAGCGACTTGGGAGGCTGAGGCAGGAGGATCACTTGAACTCAGGAGTTTGAGGTTGCTGTGAGCTAGGCTGATACCATGGCACTCTAGCCTGGGTGACAGAGTGAAACTCTCAAAAAAAAAAAAAAAAAATCAAGTAGAAATTGCCGTAGACAGTATAGACATACATGGTAGCATGGCTTAACACAGTGCTAATGTGACAAATGCCTACACACTATCTTCAAGGTAAAACAGGCCCCTGCCGCCTTAAATGTATGAAATAAGCATCAGCAGCTCTTAAGGGACCACTGACTCAGCGGATCCAAATCAGTACCTTCTCACTCACAGCAGCTTTCCTGCTCTTGCCTGTAAAGGGGTCCAGAGATTCTCAACCCTTTTTGGAGTTGAAGTTAGTTATTTTCTTGAATATAGGCACAGTATTTCCTAAGGCTTCACAATGGTCATATATACAATTTCTGTTTAAAACAATGTAGTGAATATTACGCTTCACCTCATTCTTTCAAATCTTAACCACAGTGTTCAGGGGCTGACTTAGGAGATAGGTATCTGGAGCCTGTTATCTACCAGGCACTGTACCATGTGCTACCGGAGAAAAAAGAGTGGTCAGTCTCATCTCCCTTCTCATGGATCTCTAGAGAATCCTCCAAAAACATCTCTTCAACTCCCAATAAAAAGCAAGTTTGACTCAGCATACCAAGACTCACAACTTTATTTCCACACAGGGTTAGAAGTCAACACGTGGGTTTTCTTCCCATCAATTGTCTCCTCCACCCTACAAAGCAAACAAGTTGTTTTTTTTTTTTGAGAGAGAGTTTCACTATGTCGCCCTCGGTAGAGTGCTGTGGTGTCACACAGCTCACAGCAACCTCAAACCCCTGGGTTTAAGCGATTCTCTTGCCTCAGTCACCCTAGTAGCTGGGACTACAGGCGTCCGCCACAACGCCCAACTATATTTTTGCTGCAGTTTGGCCTGCGCCAGGTTTGAACCTGCCACCCTCAGTATATGGGGCTGGAGCCTTACTAACTGAACCACAGGTGCTGCCCCACAAGTATTTTTTTTTAAATACACAAAGCAGAGAATGGACATCTGGAAAATGATATCAACATGACTCCTCAATTACAAAAAGGCAAAATTACTCCACAGTCTAATGAAAAAAAAACCCTGAAATTCTAACTATTTTTATTTTCATCCTAAATGCCAGACTTCTAATATACCAGAATGAGTTTCTCTATGTTAAATCCATACTCTCAGACTTCTACTTACAAACAACAGTTGGATTGCAGCAGTTCTCAACCTGTAGGTCGCGACCCCTTTGTAACAATGAAAACACATCGCAGCATTAGGAAGGTTGAGAACCACTGGATTAGATGGACAGTCTCATTACTTTGCTGTGTCAGGGTTTTGATTTCCTTCTTTCTTTCTTTTTTGTATTTCTTTTTTTGCAGTTTCTGGCCAGGGCTGGGTTTGAACCTACCACCTCTGGCATATGGGGCCGGCACCCTACTCCATTTTTTGGAGACAGAGTCTCACTTTGTCACCCTCGGTAGAGTGCTGTGGCGTCACAGCTCACAGCAACCTCCAGCTCCTGGGCTTAGTTGATCCTCCTGCTTCAGCCTCCCAAGTAGCTGGGACTACAGGCGCATACCACCACACCCAGCTATTTTTTGTTGCAGTTTGGCCGGGGTTGGGTTTGAACCCACCACCCTCAGCATATAGGGCCGGCGCCCTACTCACTGAGCCACAGGCACCACCCAGGTTTTGTTTTCTTAACTAGAGACAGTTTCCAGTCTTTAACAGCAGTGTGGGAGCTGTGTTTTCAATCCCTTCTCACCTGCCCTCAGTGAGCACCCATCTCCTACAGCCCAGCCAGCATGTGCTGGCCCCATTTAAGGCACAAAACTGCTCAGGGGCGTATATTCTAGCAAGTGAAAGACAGACAAATTAAATAAAAGTATAAATGATACACTCTATTAGAGAAAACTGAAAGCAGGGGAGAGGAATATGGAGTCCTGAGAATGGAGAGAAGGTTCCAGGTGGTTAAGAAAGTTATTCCTGGCTTGGCGCTTGTAGCTCAATCAGCTAAGGCACCAGCCATATACACCAGAGCTGGCGGGTTCAAATCCAGCCTCAGCTTGCCAAACAACAATGACAACTACAACCAAAAATCGCCTGGTATTGTGGCGGGAGCCTGTAGTCCCAGCTATTTGGGAGGCTGAGGCAAGAAAATCACTTAAGCCCAGGAGTTGGAGGTTGCTGTGAGCTGTGATGCCACAGCACTCTACCCAGGGCAACAGCTTGAGGCTCTGTCTGAAAAAAAAAAAAAAAAAGAGTTATTCCTGAGAAGGCATCTGAACAAACCCTGAAGGGCAAGCCATGTGGATAAATGAGGCAAAACTGTGCCAGGAAGAGGGAACAGCACGTGCAAAGTTTCTGAGACAGAAGGGTGCCTGCCACCTTGAAGAAACAGCAAGAAATCAGGAATGGCTGGAGAGGGGTGAACACAAAGAAGCAAGGCAGGTAAGGAGGTTTCGGGGACAGTGGGGGAGGTGGCACAAAGGGCCCCAACATTTGTCAAGGTAATAGCATAAACAGTAATGAACAGTAAGATAATTAACGTTTATTGAGCTCTATGTGCTGAGTGCAAAGCCAAAGAGGTTACATGCATTATCGCCTTAATAAAGAAAAACAAGCAACTGCTCTAATATGTATAGAGTTGACTTAATATTTTAGGACATACATAAATCTATAAAACTCTATATATTTCCCTGAATAAGCTTTTTCCTCCCCTGCCTTAACATAATTAAAACCTTTCCTAAATGTTGCAATTAATTTAACTCCCCCCATGCATCCTAAAAAAAAATTGCTCATAAATGTCAAATGCCTTACTTATTTCCAAGTTGTGGTTTTTTTTAAATATGATTTTCAACTCTTTTGGTATCACAAGGCTAAAGAGTTCAAATTATGACATGAAAAATTAATAAAAACAGCTTAGGACATTATTCAAATCCTGCTTTAATAACATCCTTTGATTTGTCTAGTGAAACCTTTGACATAACTTCTTTCTTTTCTGAAATATGTAAGTTAATATTCTGAGTCTTTCAAATTGCATCTACTAGAGCCAAAAAGATACTGCACGTACTGTTCTGCTAGCATGTCCCTTTCTGCTGTATTTTCATATAAAAGACATGCTTACATATACAGAATAAAAGCATGCCCCAAGAGCTGGGCTTGATAAGCAAAATTAGTTTTTAAACACCATATGTACCTTTATAAAAAAGGTCAGTGGGCTATTAGTTTCCACTAATTAGGAAATAATTCAAAAATATCTCTTAAACACAAAGAGATTGTTCAGTTCAACTCAAAAAAACAGCGAGCACCTGTGTCAGATGCTAGGAAGACAAAGACTACAGTCCCAGTCTCTTCCATCAGGAACTTACAGTCTGCAGAGCTGGCTGAAGCTCAGACTTTCCCCTGTCCAGATGAGATGAGGAAAAGTCTGGGGTAAATGTACACACTGGTACAGAAGGTGACAGAATCAATTTGTGCTTACTTTTTAAGAAGTCATTCACCTTGTACATCAGCTATCAGCTGAACCAAGATCTAACCAGACAAAAATGGCAGAGGAGTTAAGAGTAGACTTTCTAATAGTAAAAAATTAAAAGTTGAGTTGTGAGTTTTAAAGCATATTTTATGCATCCAAGATTTGAACCTATATTTAGATGGTTCCTCAGAGATCAAGTGCTCATTTTTATTCTTCACAAATATTTAAATTGCAAGGAGGAAATTTTAATTAACATCCATTTGTAAATCCTTTGGTAGAGAGAAATGAAGGCATTTTTAATTTGTAGAAGTTCACTTTACAAATTAAGAGTATTTTATTCTATCAAACTCATATCAAAGTGATAAGACTGGACTAAGTCCAAGCCTATGAATTAATATTAATGGAATCAAAACTAATGATCAACTTATATGTCATATTATATAAGGTCAAAAATCATGTGAAACAATCTGTATAAATATCTAACTTTAGTTTAAATGGATCCAGAAGAATAGGACATAAGGAGATGAAATCATTCCAAACTCTGGTCATTAAGCCCTAGTGCCTGAGGCCTGGCTGGCTGTGATTACTGGGAAGAGCGGACACTTTTTGCTTTATTTATTTATTTATTTGTTTTTGTTGTTGAGACAGAGACCTACCCTATGCCCTGAGCAGAGTGCAATGTCATCATAGCTCACAGCAACCTCACACTCAGGCTGTGGGCATTCTGCTGCCTCAGCCTCCAAAGCCACTGGGATTACAGGCGCTGGCTGGGACACCCAGCTGGGTTTTTAATTTTTTTTTTTCATGAGTCGTGGTCTCACTCTCAGACAAGCCTTGAACTCCTGAGCTCAAGCAATCCTCCCACCTCAGCCTCCCACAGTGCTGGGATTACAGGCATGAACCACCGCACCCAGCAAGTGGACACTTTTTAAACATAATTTAACAAAACACCATGTAAACAAGCAGCTGCCCTACAAAGGATCTAATATACTTTCATGGGGTCACCAGAATCTGACATAAAAAAACATTAATTCAGGCTTAGTGCCTGTAGTTCAGAGGCTAGGGTGCCAGCCATATACACCAGAGCTGGAGGGTTCAAATCCAACCTGGGCCTGCCAAACAACAATGAGAACTACAACCAAAAAATAGTCAAGCGTTGTGGCGGATGCCTGTAGTCCCAGCTACTTGGGAGGCGAGTCAAGAGAATCACTTGTGCCCAAGAGTTAGAGGTTGCTGTGAGCTGTGACACCACGGCCCTCTACCCAGGGTGAGACTTTGTCTCAAAAAAAAAACAAAAACAAAAACAAAAAAAACTTTCTAAATTTGATCAAATTTGAACAAAGACCTAAAAGAAATCAGGAAAACAATGAATGAACAAAATGAAGATATCAATAAAGAGATAGACATTATTAAAAAAATTAATTTTATCAATTAAGCTTGTAAACATTTAGGTTAAATTACGACACTTGTTTCCCGAAACACAATGAATAAATGCCTAATATTAAATAAATGTCTAATACAAGACAGATGGCAGCACTTTATTACAACCCTAACATTGTGTTTCTGCCATCTCAAAACTGATTAGAATCAGAATTGTCTGAAGGAGCTGTTAAAAAGTGAGTATTCCCAGGTCCCATTCACTGGAAATTGATTCAAACTAAGGAGCAGGAGCTTTATACAGCATCCAGAGGGAGTGATGATCAGACAAGTTGGAGGCCCCAAAGAAACTAAAACGCACCATACTAAACTGACTCCAAGGACAAGGAAGCTTAAGGCATAGTGGTATTTTCTTCTCATCAAAAACAGACCACCATGTTAAGACTGCTCCCTTACCTTCTACACTTTGAAAGGACAAATATTATTTATGACCGTCATCCAATTACAGAGCCAGCTGTATATCTCAAGATCCAAAGTGGTGTGCAAGCTTAAATTCAAGCAGCATTGGCACTGGAGCTCCCGCGAGATTTGTTTCAATAAATGTCCCAAACCTAAGATTTACCTTTTGCATGTGCTGGAATACTACTCCTTTACCGATGTTTCAGAAACTCAAATGACAATATCCTCTTCCATCAGTCAATGGCAATAAAGCCTCAAATTTGAAGCTCCCTAGGAATCTAAGCAATCACACCTTCCCCAGAAAACTGCTCTACAAAGTGCCCAGTTAACAGCCTGGATGACATGATACATTTGAAGTTTCATTTGGAAAGATGCATGACAGCTCTGGCCCATTCAGACAGGAACACAATGTAAGGCTGATTCATAGATGTCCTAAAATATTAAAGGTGCATATTCAAATAGTGACTTGAGAAAAAATTCTTTTAAAATATTTAAAACAGCCATTATACATTCCTACACATTTAATACAATCTTACAGATTTATCACAATTTTACAAAATGCCTAGTATTGTGCTATAGAGACTCTAAACAAAATAACTTTAGTGTGTGGTGTTTTTTTTTTTTAAACAAATGGGTACATAAAGTAAACCACCACTATCAATATCTCCACTATCAATGTTTCAGACTGGAATGGAGCATGGTTCAATGGGAAAATGCCAACATTTGTTTTAGTTTTGATTCTTGTTTTACAAAAAAAAAGCTTGGTGGTTGGGGGAGCTGTCAAAGTTCTGTGGGCAGCTCCCTGCCATTAAATAACCTCAGTTATACAGGGGCAGAAGCAGGGAAGCAGAGAAGAGAGAAACAACCGAAAAACCTTTGCAGAAAGCTGGCCTTTGCTATCAAAAAAGAACTAATTAACGAAGATTAATGACGTAGAGCCACCCAGGATTGGTAAAACAGTTCCCCGCTTTCCTCTGGTGGGCAGGCAGAGGGTAAACTCCGCTGTGGGTTAACTAGGTCCAACTCCGAGCCAAGGAGCAGGACCAGAAGCAAAGCAGCCTGCTCGATGCGGGCTCCCTCAAACACACCAGAAGCCGCATGATTCCAACTCCGGACGCGAGCAGGACACTGGTGAGGAGGCGGCGACACTGTCTGCCCCTGGCGTCCCAGGCCAACCTCGGGAAAACACTCCCCACCGTGCCTCCCCAGCCTGCGAACGCGCACGCAGGATTCCAACGCCGCGCGGGAGGAGCGGGGCGGGGAGGCCTGGCCGCCCTGCGGAGCGGCTTTGTGCAATGGAGGCTGCAGAGACTGTCCCTGCACACGACTGTCCCCTAAGGCGACCCCAAGCCAGGTCACTTCTCTCGGGGCCGGCAGAGTCAGGAAGTCTGGAACTAAGTGAACTGGGCTGGAGGGCAGCGAAGAGAAAGTGCGGAGGCGCCAAGTTGCTTCTCTTCGTTTGGTGGCGGAGCGGTCCCCAGTGCAGCAACTTTTTCAGCCCGCGCGGCCGCCGGGCAGAGCCGGACTGTGCGGGTGTGGGCGGAGAGCTCGGCTTCCTCCCGGGCTCGCTTCCCCCCTGCCCGGCCCGGCCCACCCCGCGCCCGCCCGCCCGCCCGCCGCGCCCCGGGTCCCGCCGCCGGCCGGACGCGCTCCACTCACCCTGCTCCTCCGCCTGCAGCCGGGGCGGGGCGGACACCACGAGCAGCAGGGCCAGGAGGCCCGGCGCGGCCGCCCCCACCAGCGCGCCGCGGCCGTGGGCGCCGGGCTCCATGGTCCCGCCGGGCGCCAGCTTGGCAGGCTCGGCCTCCCCTCGACGGGCCCCGCGCCACCGCCGCCCCGGCCCGGCCGCCTCCTCCGCGGCAGAGTGCGGCTCCCGGACAGGGCGCAGCCGCTGCCCCGCACGGAATCCCATTGGGGCAGCCTTGGGCCCAGCCCGGCGGGGGCGTCTCCCGCCCCGCCCCGCCCCGCACCCGGCCCCCAGAGGAGGAAGTCGCGCTTCCCGGCAGCGACCGACCGGAGGCCGGAGGCCAGTCAAGCACAGCCCGCGTTCCTCTCTAGGTGTCTGGCGCTCCCTGCTCGGTTAGTTCCTTCCTCTCCACCCCACCTGTCCCAAAGCACGTGAACCTGCGAGCCAGAAAGACACTTGGCGATGAGACCGTCCCCTGCCGCGCTGTGCGGGAGTCCTTCTCAGCCAGGCTGGCTGAGCGCGCCGCGGTGCCTCCGAGAGACTGCAGAGCTTTGTCAGTCCCCAGGGATGCGCATCCCAGTGAGGGCTACACTGGGGGACTGGACATATTTTGATGACAAGCAAGACCTCCACTCATTCATTCATTCACTCATTCATTCAAAAGTTTGCAGTTCGTTTGTCAGGCACAGCGCTAAACCCATGTGTCACTTGCAGACGTCAAAAACTATCAGGCAAGCATATAGTGCGAAGTGCGGTGACTTGAAGGGAGGTAGTGGAGAACTTCTAGAGAGATCTAATTAGATGGCGATGTGGGGGCTGAGTGAGAGGAATCCGCCCGGGAAAACCTCACTAAGTGGCATCTAAAATGAGACTGAGGCGGGACAGAACAGACAAGATATGCCGGGAGCTGAAGGAGGAAAAGGGCCAGAGTGGCTGCAGCCGGGTGAACAGGGGGTGCATGGCCAGAGGTGGAAGCGGGTGTATCCAGCAGAGCTGGAAGGTTAAACGTTGTCCTTAGAGAAATGAGCCGCCACAGAAAGCTCAGGAGAGGTGACACAACCTACTGGTCTAGGGGTGGGGAAGAAGGGCTTGGGGGCGGGGCAGGTTGGGAGAATGGAGAATTACAAAGCCATTACGAGAAGCTGAATGGTAGTGGCTGTGGCAATGGACTAGGACAGATTATATACGTATTTTAAAGACGCTCCGACGTCTCTGTCCCGCGGCAGTACCCTTGCACTTCCTTAGCGTAATACCTAACTTTCCTGGTTGTCACGGAGACGAAATAAATATGAACATTAAGTTTTAGTACGTAGAGGAGGTACTTAACAAAAGTATGTTTTACCATTTTCAATTGAAAGTAAATTCACACCCATGAAAATATTGAATCTTCTTGTGCACAAAACAACCTTCGCACCAGCGCGCAGCACCCAGACATTGTTACAACGCCAAGTGCGGCGTGAGCAGGCTGATTGGAGCAAGAGAGGAAGCGACACTCCCTATTGGCCTGTCGCGTGATCTCAGGATGTGCGGAATGAACCAATTTCGTACCTGCCTTCCTTTTTTCCTGTGCCTTTATTTTTTGAACTAGGTAAGAAAGTTGTTCTAATATCAATGAAATCGTCTTTGGGGCTTTGTTTTCGCCGTGGCAGCAGACCTTAGAAGAAAGTACTTGGGCTTTAGAAATGAAGCTGATCCAAGTCTGATGCTGGGCCTCAGTTTTATTGGGGAGTATCATACCTAACTTTTCTGGTTGTCATGGAGACTAAATAAATATGTATAGAAGTTTTAGCAGATAAAGGAGGTACTGAAAAAATGTAGATTTTACCACTTTTAATTTAAAATGAATTGACACCCATGAAAATATTGGATATTCTTGTGCACAGAAACTTAAAACGATACTTTGATACATCCAATCACTTTCTAATTCCAGTTTTCTCTTTTTCTTATCTCTCTCCATTCTTTCTAAGAAAGTGAGTTTGGGCAGTTGCTCTAATAGGTTTGACTCTCTGAGCCATGAATGAAGCAAAGATAATGAGGGGCATTGTTTACCAGTGAGGAATTCATAGGGTGAGGCAGGTGGGCTCCCAGGGGTGACCTTTTCATCGCAGTGAATACCTTGATAGGAATGGAATTATTTATTCTACCCAGAATCCTGAGCCAGATAAGGGGAGAGATTTAGGATCTGATAACAAGGAGGAAACAGAAAGAGTAGCTGGATACTGTTGCTTTCATCCTATCCTTCCTTCCTTGAAATAGAAAATCTCTAGTTAAGAAAAGCATAGTAAAAGAATGAAAACACAATAGATTATTATATATGTGTGTGTATGTATATACATGTATATGTTTTTAGAGACAGAGTCTAGCTATGTTGCCCAGGCTGGAGTGCAGTGGCTTTTTCAGACACAAATATGGCACACAACAGCTTCCAGCAATCCTCCTGCCTCAACCTCCAGAGTAGCTGGGACTACAGTATGCTTTTATATATAAGGAAGTAAACAAGCCTGCTTGAATTATATGCTTCAACCGCATAGACTTCTGTTGAGCTTGTATACCTGTTTCAAACTTGAAAAGATTCCATTTTTATTCTTATTTATTTATATATTATATATATATATTTATTTTTATTGTTGGGGATTCATCGAGGGTACAGAGAACCAGGTTACACTGATTGCATTTGTTAGGTAAAGTCCCTCTTATAATTGTGTCCTGCCTGCAAGAAGCGTGTTATTTATTTATATGTTTTAAGACAGAGTTTCACTCTGTTGCTCGCAGTCATAGCCATGGCGTCATAGCTCACAGCAGCCTCAAACTCCTGGGCTCAAGCAGTCCTCCTGCCTTAGACTCCCCAGTAGTTGGGACTACAGGCACCTGCCAGGACACCTGGCTAGTTTTTTTCTATTTTTAGTAGAGACAGGGTCTCCTTCTTGCTCAGCCTGGTCTGGAACTCCTGAGCTCAATCTACCCACCTCAGCTTCCCAAAGTTATAGGATTACACTGAGTTTGGCCCCATTTTGATTTTTTAAAACAACAACAAAAATAGAATCTCAGAACCAAGTTCAAGAAAAATTATACTTGTTAGGCTCTATTCCCAAACATCTTACATAAGAAAATGTGAAACATCTCTAGGGAAGGGCCTCCCACACTTGCCATTCAGTCTTTCTTTATTTTTCATATCTTACTGCAAGTTATGCTTATATTGCCAGCTCTTCTGTGAAAACAGATAAGCTGGTCAGGGCCTGCCTTATTTTATATATAAAATATGTGTTCTATCTTGCTTAGGAAAGACAGAATGTAAACAGAACTGTAAAACTTTACAAACTCTAAAGTGTTTAAATAGCTCAAAATAGATTGTGGTTCAATTTGATGACCTAATCAATTTTATCCTTAACATTTAGTAACCCTGATTGTGACTCTATGAAGACTACCTAATGGGACACTTATAGGTGTCCATTTCCTGAATATGCTCTAATTTCTAATTCAGGAAATTGGAAATGTTGAATGTTTTAAACATTTCCTATATGCAAAACAATGTAATGAATAGATAATGAAAATACCTTCTCTTCTTCATTTATTATCTAATAATAAAAATTTAAGAAAATTAATTATATAAACAAAACAAATTGTATAGGTTGATAAATATGATGGTAGAAGAGGCTCAGAGTGGATAGAACCACAGAAAGAGTATATATTCACATTACCTAGATGTTAAAAGTCTGATAGGTCTTGAAAGGAGAGAAAATGGAATTAGAAGGAAAATAATGTTTGTCAGACAAAAAAAAGGAAATTATTTTAAAAACTCAAAAATAGAGATCCCAGGGCACTTGTAAGGATTGAATCTACTTCCTCAGTGAACTTGACCCTGAACACAGAGCCAGCAGTAGGAGCAGGATCTGAGGATTCCTGGGGTCAATGGAAAGCAGGGAAAGTGGAGAAACCTGTTCAGATTTGCATTTTAGAGAGACACGCTGGGAACAGGTGGGTAATGGATTTGAAAGGAAGGCAGGGAGCTGACTAGGAGTTTCTCACAACACTGTAGACCAGAGATAAGGGGACACAGGCCAACAGCATCCACATCCCCTGAAAGCCTACAATAATTGAAGACTGGTGACCCCACCCTCACCCCAACCTCTGAAGCAGAATCTTCTTCTTCTTTTGTTTTTTCTTTTCTTTTTCTTTCTTTCTTTTTTTGAGACAGAGCCTTACTGCATCTCTCTGAGTACAGGGCCATGGCATCACAGTTCACAGCAACCTCAAACTCTCAGGTGATCCTCCTTCCTCACCCTCCTAAGCAGCTGGGACTACAGGCACCAGTCACAATGCCCAGCTAGTTTTTCTATTTTTAGTAAAGGCAGAGTTTTGTTCTTGCTCTGGCTGGTCTGGAACTCTTCAGCTTAAGGGATCCATCAGCTTTGGCCTTCCAGAGTGCTAAGATTACAGGAGTGAGCCACTGAATGTGTCCAGAATCTTCATTTTAATAAGATCCCCAGGTCAAGATAAAATCATGCACACGTCTGAGAAGAAGTTAAAGGGTAGAAACACAAAACATACTGAGTCTTAGGGTGTAGGCAGAGGGAGAGAAGAAAGATTAAATTCTGAATGCAACAGCCAAAATAAATTTGTATCACCTGTATTATTTCCTTGTCTCTAACTCTCTATTGAATTTTCAAAAATTATGTTACTGATACTCATTAGGTAGCCATGTCATCTAAGCTCCAGAAGGAACTCTTAAATGCTGTAGCTCACTGTGGCCAAGTCTTTTCCTTTGTTCTTCTCTTTTGTGGGGCCCAGAAATTTAATTAATTAATTTAAGTTTTTCAATGTGCTCCCCCTTGGGTGGGTACAGCTTCATGATTAATTTAATCACACAAGTATATTAAAACAGTATTGATGCTATTTTACTAATTAACTATGAAACTATAAAATGATGAGGAACATTCTCTTTGAACTGAAAACAATTATGGAAGCTAGAATCTTTCTTAGGTGAACATGAAAGAAAAGCAAAGCTGATTATTTGAGTGATTCTAACGTTTGAAGGCAACAAGAAGAAAGAACTACTTTTTAATCCTCGGGTCTGCTAAAGACAAATTATCCCGACTCTTGTGAAAACAGCAAGGAAGACTTCATTCAGAACTGTTGCAGTTAAGTGTAAAGTTGATGGCAACTGGGGAGCAATCAGGCTCAACTCTGAATAGAACAAAAGCAGCCAGAGATTTCTAACCTATGAACAGAGCTTCCAAAATGACCTGCCTCTATTTTTTTTTTTTTTTTTTTTTTGAGACAGAGACTCCCTCTGTTGCCCAGGCTAGAGTATAGTGGCATCGTCATAGCTAACTGCAACCTCAAAGTCCTGGGCTCAAGTGATCCTTCTGCCTCAGCCTTCTGAGTAGCTGGGACTACAGGCATATGCCACCATGGTCAGCTAATTTTTTTCTATTTTTGATAAAGACAGGGTCTTGCTTTTGTTCAGGCTGGTCTTGAACTCCTGACCTCAAGCAATCCTCCTGCCTCAGCCTTCCAGAGTGATAAGATTATAGGGATGAGCCGCTGTGCCTGGCCAAAAGATAGTTTTGAAAAGCTTTCAAATACTTAATCTGAGTTGGTTCTTATGACAATTCTGGGACAGCCATTTCCTAATTGTGTTTCCCAGGCCTATCCCCATGGGAAGATTTACAGAACCCAGGAAGGGCTGACAAAGCTATGCAGCAAAGAAGCTTACTCATTCAACCTTTTTTCCCCAGATGTAATTGAAATTTTGTGTTCCTTTTTATTTTGGCTGATGTGGAGGGAAGGTGGATTGCATGGTTGTTTTGTTTTTTTCCACAGATGTTCAGTGGAAAGAGAAGAGGTGAGGTGGTTGATTTATCCTACACTTTCATAGGATAAATGAAGGTCTCCATTCAAAAGCCACTCTGGTTGGGGATATTGCGGTGAGAGAAGAGAACAAAGGCTGCATCCCTTTGTTTTGAAAGAGCCCATTATGGACCCAGTGGCTCCTTTTTGCTCTCTTTAACTGTGTATAAAATTAAGATATAGAGGAGTTACAAGTGTGGAGTGCTTCGCAAAGCAAACTGGACAAGAGTTATATGCTTTCCTGTCTTTGCAAAGTTCTTATATCCAGCTCTGAGACTGGGGATTCCACTGTGCCCTGGGGCGTTCACCTGGGTGAGGAGAGGAGGGATGGAAATTCAAAGCTTACCTCCATTCTGCAGGCAGAGCCAAGGTCCCTGTACTCTGGGAAAATCCTCCTGAAATTATGCACATCTGTAAAAGTACACTCAGAACCCCCAAGATAAAGAGAGAGAACCCTTCATTTCATCCACCATTGCCCTGAGTGTTGGGATCAGACCCAGGAGCATTACAGGCATGAGCCACTGTGCCTGTGAGGCTTAGCTGACAGGCCCCAGGGCCTCACCCTTTCTGCCCCCCCCCCCCCGTATCCCCCTCCTCATCTGATGCTAGAACCAATGTGGGAAGAGCTAGAGAGACATCCTGGGGAGGAAGTGGTAAAGGGGGGATGTCAGCAGGAGGCAAAGGATACCTTAGGTGGGTGGGTGGGGCTGGGTACAGAGTCTTCCAATACTGAAACAGAGACTGACCTTCAGACCTTAGGCTGAATTGAGAGATTAAAACCAGAGAGATTAAAATCAATATAACCAGAGCTGGGAAGGATGAGATGAAGTGACTAGGAGAATAGAGCAGCCCCCACACAGCCTTGCCCCTGCCAACTGTTGAGATTCTGTTGCTATCCTGACACTAACTCAAGCCTCTGGGGAAATGGAGGCAATCGTTTGGCATCTCCGGACACCATTACTGGAACTTAAAACATTAACATAAAACAGAAACTGATAATAAAAATACCTTTTCAGGGTAAAGTGGTTCCCATCCCCTGGTGTCTCCAGACCTGAGGGCTGAGGGTTCCCTAAAACCAGGTATCTGACATGGATAGGGTAGGAATGGAACACCCAGGAACATTCTGCAATCCCCACAGAGGGGGAAGTTATAAAACATGGGATAAATGAAAGTCTCCATTCAAAAGCCACTCTGCTTGGGGATATTGATAATGAGGAAACTGTTCTTATGTGGGGACAAGGAGTTTATGGGAACTCTGCACTTTCCACTCAATTTTGTTGTCAATCTAAAATTACATTAAAAGCAAATCTTACTAATTAAAAAAAGCCTATCAGCCACTTTCATTTTCTAAAGACTTTTACCTCCTACATTCACAAGTTTTATCCCCCCAAAAGGTCCTTATTAGTTAAATGAGTGAGGGATTGAATTTCAATGTGTTTGAGAACAGAGAGACTTTGCCTTTTCAAAGATGGTTTCATTTATTTATTTATTTTTAGTTCAGATTAATATGAGGGTACATACAGTTAGGTTACATTGTTTGCATTTGTAAGGTAAAGTTCAAGTTGTAGTTCTGTCCTTCACCCAGGAAGTGTGCCATGTACCCGCACATTGTTCTTGCTGGGTAGATATTAAAGAGGACTTTAAAGAAATATTATTTGTTGTTGGTGTATATGAAGGCTACTGAATTGTGGACATTAATTTTATATCCCAAGAAATTACTGTATTTCTTAATCAGTTCCGAGAGTCTCATGGTTGAGTTCCTGGGGTTTTCTAAATATAAGATCATATCATCAGCAAAAAGTGAAAGTTTGATGTCCTCCATCCCCATTTGGATACCCTTGATATCTTTCACTTGCCTGATTGCACTGGCTGGAACTTCTAGCACTATGTGAATTGCAGGAGTGATAGTGGACATCCTTGTCTGGTTCCAGTTCTAAGTGGAAAAGCTTTCAAGTTTTACTCCATTCAGTATGATGTTGGCTGTGGGTTTGTCATAGATGGCTTCTATCAGTTTAAGAAATGTGCTATCTATACCTATTTTCTTAAGTGTGCTTATCAGAAAAGGATGCCGAATTTTGTCAAATGCTTTTTTTGCATCCACTGAGAGGATTATATGGTCTTTGTTTTTGCTTTTATTTATGTGGTGAATTATGCTTATGGATTTGCATATGTTGAACCAATCTTGCATTCCTGGGATAAAGCCTACTTAATTGTGATGTATAATTTTTTAATGTGTAGCTGTAATCTAATTGCTAGGATTTTATTGACTATTTTTTGTATCAATATTCATCAATGATATTCTATAGTTTTCCTTTTTTGTTGGGTCCTTTTTTGTTTTTGGTATCAGGGTGATAGTTATTTCACAGAAAAAGTTGGGGAGGGTTCCTTCCTTCTCAATGTTTTGGAATAGTTTCTACAATACAGATAAGTGCTCTTCTTTGAAAGAAGAATTTGGTAGAATTCTGGTGTAAAACAGTCTGATCCAGGACTGTTTTGTTATTGTCGTTGGACACTTTTTTCAATTTTAGTGCTTGATATTTGTCTGATCGAGAGTTCTAATTCTTTCTGATTAAGCCTAGGGAGGTGGTGTGATTCCAGACATTGGTCCATTTCTTCCCCATTTTTAAATTTCTGGGCATAGAGATTTTTGTAGCAATCACTGATGATGCTCTTTTGTATCTCTGTGGTGTCTGTTGTTATTTCCCTTTTTTTGTTTCTTATTGAGGTTATTAGAGGCTGTACTTTTCTGTGGCTAGTATCTGGCCAAAGGTTTATTGATTTTATTTATCTTCTCAATGAACCAACTTCTTGTTTTGTTTATCTTTAGAATGTTTCTTTTGATCTCAAGTTCATTTAATTCTGATCTCATAACTAGAATCTACAGAGAACTCAAGCAAATCAACAAGAAAAGAATAATAATTCAATCAATGGGCAAGAGAAATGAATAGAAACTTCTCCCAGGAAGATAAAAGAATAGCCACTAAATCATGAAAAAAAAAATGCTAATCTTGGGCGGTGCCTGTGGCTCAGTGAGTAGGGCACCGGCCCCATATGCCAAAGGTGGTGGGTTCAAACCCAGCCCCGGCCAAACTGCAACAACCAAAAAATAGCGGGGCGCTGTGGCAGGCGCCTGTAGTCCCAGCTGCTCGGGAGGCTGAGGCAAGAGAATCACATAAGCCCAAGAGCTGGAGGTTGCTGTGAGCCGTGTGACACCACGGCTTTTTACCGAGGGCAGTAAAATGAGACTCTGTCTCTACAAAAAAAAAAAAAAATGCTAATCTTCCCTAATCATCATAGAAATACAAATCAAAACCACCTTGATATATTGCCTAACCCCAATAAGAATAGTCCACATCACAAAGTCCCAATGCTGCAGCTGCTGGTGTGGGTGTGGAGAGAAGGAAACACTTACACACTGTTGGTGGGAGTGCAAACAAATGCACTCTTATAGAATGAGGTATGGTGAATCCTCAAATATTTAAAAGTAGACCCCACATTAGATCCTGCAATCCTGTTACTGGGTATTTACCCAGAAAAAAAAGTAATTTAATCATGAGGACATTTGTATTCGAATGTTTATTGCAGCTCAATTCACGATCGCAAAGATGTGGAAACAAACCAAGTGCCCATCAACTCATGAATGGATTAATAAACTGTAGTGTACATATACCATGAAATACTAATCAGCCATAAAAAAGATGGAGACTTTACAACTTTTGTATTTACATGGATGGAGTTCAAGAACTTTCTCCTTAATAAAGTCTCTCCAGAATGGGAAAACAAACATCCCATGTATTCAATACTAATTTGAAATTAGTAGATAAATAATTACAGGACCACATGAGAGGAAAAACACAAACTCAAGAAGGGGGACTAGGGGAAGGAGGGAAGGGACTCAGTAAGCTCCCACCTAACGGGCATAATGTAGGGGTATGTGGCACACCTTCCAGGTGAAGGACTCAGATACAACTTGGAGTATTCCTAATATATGTAAACAATGTAACCTAATTGTATATTAATTTGATATGAAGAGTAAATGAAATGAAATTTTCTCTGAAAATCTTAACGTTTGTGTCATATGACTTAAAAATTATTGACTCCAGACCAATGGGGATGATTAAAGTTCAGAAAAAACAAGAGAGAGAAAAATCTTGAAATCAGGGTGGTGCCTGTGGCTCAGTGAGTAGGATACCTGCCCCATATACTGAGGGTGGCAGATTCGAATCTGGCCCTGTCCAAACTGCAACAAAAAAATAGCCCGCCAAGACCAGAGATGTTGGCGTGGATGTGGAGAAAAGGGAACACTTCTACACTGCTGGTGGGAATGCAAATTAATACATTCCTTTTGGAAAGATGTTTGGAGAACACTTAGAGATCTAAAAACAGGTCTGCCATTCAATCCTACAATTCCTCTACTAGGTATATACCCAGAAGACCAAAAATCACATTATAACAAAGATATTTGTACCAGAATGTTTGTTGCAGCCCAATTCATAATTGCTAAGTCAGGGAAAAAGCCCATGTGCCCATGGATCTACAAATGGATTAATAAACTGTGGTATATGTACACCATGGAATATTATGCAGCCTTAAAGAAAGATGGAGACTTTACCTCTTTCATGTTTACATGGATGGAGCTGTAATATTCCTCTTAGTAAAGTATCTCAAGAATGGAAGAAAAAGTATCCAATGTACTCAGCCCTACTATGAAACTAATGTATGGCTTTCACATGAAAGCTATAACCCAGTTATAACCTAAGAATAGGGGGAAGGGGGAAAGGGAGGGAAGGGAGGTGGGCGGAGGGAGGGTGATTGGTAGGATTACACCTGTGGTGCATCTTACAAGGGTACATGTGAAACTTAGTAAATGTAGAATGTGAATGTCTTAACACAATAACTAAGAAAATGCCAGAAAGGCTATGTTAACCAATGTGATGAAAATGTGTCAAACGGTCTATAAAACCAGTGTATGGTGCCCCATGATGGCATTAATGTACACAGCTATGATTTAATAAAAAAAAAAAAAAAATAGCCCGGTGTTGTGGCAGGCACCTGAAGTTCCAGCTACTTGGGAGGCTGCAGCAAGAGAATTGCCTAAGCCCAAGAGCTGGAGGTTGCTGTAAGCTGTGATGCCACAAAACTCTACCAAGGGTGACAAAGTAAGACTCTGTCTCTAGAAAAAAAATATTGAAATCAAGAAGTTGAATAATCTTTATTAGAGAGGTTTCTAAGTAATTGGAGAGCACTTTATGGGGTTTAATTCCAAAGTCTTTATTCAGATAAAAATTCTCTTATTTAATGGAACTTTTATTTGGATAGAGAACACAGAATTAGGAGATTATAAGGAAGAGGCAGGCTAAAGGACTCCAGGAGACCTGATACTCAGCATAACTCTTGCTGGAAGCCAGGCCATCTGAGCCCCTGCTCCCTCCTTTTCCACTACCTGCTCTCAACACCCTGCTTTATTGCCTTCTCAAACTCACCAAATGAGGTTTGGGAGATGGTAGTTAAAATACCATCTCCCAAACAGGGGTAGCACCTGTGGCTCGAAGGAGTAGGGCGCTGGCCCCATATGCCAGAGGTGGTGGGTTCAAAACCCAGCCATAGCAAAAAAAAAAAAAAAAGAAAGGAAGAAATAGTAGCCAAACATTTTCTCTTTCTCACACTTTCCACCTATCCCTCTCTGGAACTTTCTTATTTGATGAACCATTTTTACAAAGCCTTGTGTTCAGGCAGTGTCTCATGCCTGTAATCCTCTGGGAGGCTGAGGCATGTAGATTGCCTGAGCTCAGGAGTTAAAGGCCAGCCTGAGAAAGAGTGAGACCCCCATCTCTACTAAAAATAAAAAAATTAGCCAGGCATTATGACAGGTGCCTGTAGTCCCTGGGGGAGGCTGAGGCAAGAAGATTGCTTGAACCCAGGAGTTTGAGGATGCTGTGAGTCCTGACACCACAGCCCTCTACCCAGGTGACAGAGTCTTCTTGTAGCCCAGAGATTTCTTTGAGATGTTAGCTGACCACATCTGAACAGAGGTTTATTTTTAAAGAGGAATACTAAAAACTAATAATATCATTACAATATCATTTTCCTCGGCCAAAATTTCTGTCCCTCCTCAAAGGAGAACCTGGCTGGCTCTATTCCTAAGGCTTCCCTTGAGCATGAGGATACACCTGACTGTTCCTCACTCACAGTGGGACTTGGAATTAAGTATTATTCATCAGACTGGAGGCATGGTGACCCAGGACATCTTTATACCCATAGTCGTAAGTCTTCTTTTGTTCTTTATGTTATTGACAATAACTGTAATCCACAGCACAAGCTTCAGGTATCTGGAGTCACCAACCCCCCCTGCTTTTCATCAGAAGAAGACACGTCTGCCTGATGTCCAGCTGAAGACATAATAGGGCAGCACCAAAGACAAAATGACACAATGTTAGGAATTGCTGAGACGAAGCAAAGGGTCAAGACTAGGACAGAAATAGGATCAGGATGAGGGGGCGGGTCTCCAGAGCCAAGTAAACAAAACAGCCTGGTTTGAGGACAGGGTCTGCTTATATGGGATGGTATGACTAAGATGTGAAAAAAAGCCTCAATGCTCAAAGAACAAATATAGAGCAATGAAAATGACAGACTGAAGTGTTTGGTTTTGTTGGGGTCCAGCCAGGGATGCCTGCACAGTATATTAGTTCAGTGGCTCTCTTCCGCTAGTATATAAGATTAACTAGATTTTAGGGCGGCGCCTGTGGCTCAAGGAGTAAGGTGCTGGTCCTATATGCCAGAGGTGGCGGGTTCAAACCCAGCTCCGGCCAAAAACCAAAAAAAAAAAAAAAGATTAACTAGATTTTTTTTTTTTTAGAGGCAACTGTTTTCTTTCTACCTGTCTGCCTTTCATGACAGCAAAGACTTATTTCTTTCTTATACTTATACAACAAAAGAAGACTTACAACTATGGGTATTTTCTTATTTCTGTATATCCAAATATCACAGAAATTCTATAAGTCTCTTAATTCATTTTGTAGGAAATCTTCTCTAGAAAGGTACATGCTGTGCTATCAAAAAGTATTCTATAAAAAGAAGCTATTGTTAGACTTCGGCTTTTGGGAAGACAGCATAGACATACTTTTCCTTCCTCTTTCTACTAAGTTTAACTAAAAATTCAGGAGTTACATATAATGTAAACATAAGAAGACGTCAGGAGGACAGGAGGCAGGCTGCCTGGAGACATTGGGACCTGAGAACTGACATGGTGGTGAATTATCTGGGTTTTCTTTTTGCTTTCAACATCCAGACTTGGAGCTGAAGAAGCCTACAACTAGCAGACACCAATGGACCGACAAAACAAAAACACAAAGCCAACAAAACCCAACTCTCCCTAGAAAAACAACCAGAAAAGGTTTGGCACAGCAAGGCAGAAAACTTTTTCTTTTCTTATTTTTATTTTATTTTATTTTATTTTTTTGAGACTGAGTCTTATACCCTGTTGCCCTGGGTAGAGTCCTGTGGTGTCCTAGCTCACAGCAGCCTCAAATTCTTGGGGTCAGGCAATCTTCCTGCCTCAGACTTCCTGAGTAACTGGGACTACAGACACCTGCCTCAACACCCAACTAGTTTTTTCTATTTTTAGTAGAGAATAGTCTTACTCTCATTTAGGCTGGTCTTGAACTCCTGAGCTCAGGCAATCCACCTGCCTCTGCCTCTGCCTCCCAGAGTGCTAGGATAACAAGTGTGAGCCACTTCTCCTAGGGCAAGGCAGACAACTTTTAGACAATCAGTGCTCTAATCCATCCAGATATCACAGTGAAGATATGGCCCTGCTCTCATTCATATTATCAAAGGCTGAGTGGGCTACCTAGATTTCCACCCTTTCCATGTTGTCACAAAGGATCCCAATACCCTGTCTAGGGTGATGTCAGAAGACCAAGTAGGGAACCGGGACTTTCATCCATACTGGCTAGTAATGAGTTTCACTCCTTGCCCCACAGTGTCAGCAGAGACCACATAGGCTCAGAATTCCCAGACCTACCTAGCAATAATGAAGAGCCCCACACACCCACTTCAGGTGTCAGTGGAGGCCAAATAGGAGCCTGAAATTCTACTTCCACTTGACAGTTCCATGAGGTAGCATATCACTCTGCTCCTATTAGTTATGTGTCACAAAGAAAGCCAGATACAAAAAAGATTTGAATAAAATGTTACCCTGTTTCCCCGAAAATAAGACAGTGTCTTATTTTAAGGTGTGCTCCCAAAGGCGCGCTAGGTCTTATTTTCAGGGGACGTCTTATCTTTCCTGTAAGTAGGTCTTATTTTCGGAGGATGTCTTATTTTTGGGAAAACAGGGTATGTCTCATGATATAATATAGTTATGCATCCCTTAACAATGGGGATATGTTCTGAGAAATGCATCATTGGGTGATTTCATTGTTGTGTGTACATCACAGAGTATGCTTATGCAAACCTACATGGGATAGCCTACTACACACCTAGGCTCTATAGTACTGCCTAGTGTTCCTGGGTTATAAACCTGTACAGTGTGTTACCACTGTGAAGACTATAGGCAACCGTAGCACAATGGTAAGTATTTGTGTACCTAAATATATCTACACATGGAAAATTTAAAATAAAAATACAGTATAATCTTATGGACCAGATAATCTTGTGGTCGCATAGGTGGTCCACTGTTGACCAAAATGTACTCTCCATATGACAATACAAAAAATGTACAGGTTTCAATCAAAATCATTTGTCATAATAAAATCCCAAATTGAATGGAAAAAACAACAGATGCTACTACCAAGATGATGTAAATGTTAAAATCATCAAAGAGTTTAAAGCAGCTGTAAAAATACTTCATGGAGTAAATACAAACACCTGAAATAATAACAGCAACAGAAGCTTAGCAATAAAAGATATAAAGAAGAAACAAATGGAAACTTTGCAAATGAACAAGGCAACTGCAGTAATGACAAACTCAATGGATAGGCTGAACGACAGAAAAAGGAAAGAATCACACACACACACACACACACACACACTATGAGCAACTTGACACTTAGATGAAATCGACCCCTCCTTTGAAAAACAAGAATTACCACAATTCACTCAATGTAAAATAGATAATTTGAATGGCTCCTTAGCTATTAAGGACATTGAGTTCGTTTGTTTTTAAACTTTCAGAATGAAATCTACAGGCCAAGATGGTTTCAATGGAGAATTCTACCAAACGTTCAATGAAGAATTACCATCAATTATATATAAACTTTCCAGAAAATAGAAAAAAACACTAATTAATTTTATAAATCTAATTTTACCCTGATACCAAAACAGAACAAAACAAAACAAAACAAACAACTTATAGACCACTATAACTCCTGACTATACATACAAAAATTTTCTTTTCAAAATATTAGGGGGTGCACATGATTTGTTTACATACTTTTTGTACAGATTGAGTCAAAGTTATAAGTGTGCCTTTCAGCCAGACAGTGGGCACTGTACCCAACAGGTATGAATTTACCCAGCCCTTCTACCTCCTCCCCCACTTGATTTTCATAGAGATTTACTTCTATATGTGCCCTTAGTGTTGATCAATTTGTTCCAGTTTGGTATTGAGTTCATGTGTTTGTTTCTCTATTTCTGTGATGTTTTGCTTAGAAGAATGGTTTCCAGGCCAGGTGCAGTGGCTTACGCCTGTAATGCTAGCATTTTGGGAGGCCAAGGCAGGTGAATCACCTGAGCTCAGGAGTTCGAGACTGCTTTTCTAGTAAAAATAGAAAATTTAGCCCAGTGTGGTGGTGCATGCCTATAGTCCATGCTACTTGGAAGGTTGAGGCAAGAGAATTGCTTGAGCCCAAGAGTTTGAGGTTGCAGTGAGCTATGACACCAGAGAACTCAACCCAGGGCAGCAGGGTGAGACTCTGTCTCAAAAGAAGAAGAAGAAGGAGGAGGAGGAGGAGGAGGAGGAGGAGGAGAAGAAGAATAGTTTTTCAATCTATACGTGTTTTCACAAAAGGAACAAGGTGGCCATTTTTGTTATGACCAAGCAGTACTCTATGATATGCATACACCACTTTTTATTAATCCATTCGTGTATTGTGCATTTAAGTTGTTTCCACATCTTTGCAATTGTGAATTTGCTGCCATAAACATTCAAGTGTCTGTGTCTGTGTTCTTTTTATAAGATGACCTTTTTTCCCTTTAGATATATACCCAGTAGTGGGATTGCTAGATCAAATGCTAGGTCTACTTTAAGTTCTTTGAGGTATCTCCATACAACTTGCCGTAGAGGTTGTACTAGGTTGCAGTCCCACCTACGATATGTGAGAATTGGCATAATCCAGCAATTGTTCTTTTGGGACTTTTTGCTAAGAGCTAACTCTCCCTGGAGTTAGGTGATAATCTCATTGTGGTTTTGATTTGTATTTCCCTAATGATTAGAGATGTTGAACATTTTTTCATGTGTTTGTTGGCCATTAGATTATCTTCCTTTGAAAAGTTGCTTTTCATGTCTTTTGCCCGCTTTTTAATGGGGTTGTTTGATTTTGTTTTTTTTGCTGATTTGCTTGAGTTCTTTGTGGAATCTGGTTATCAGCCCTGTATCAGAAGTATAGCATCCAAATACTTTCTCCCATTCTGTGAGTTTGTTTATTTACTCTATTTATTGTGTCTTTGCCTGTGCAGAAACTTTTTAATTTGATTAGGTCCCACTTATTTATTATTGTTGTAGTTGTGATTGCCTACATGCAAACATTTTAAATAAAATATTAGCAAATAGGATTCAGCAATACATAAAAAAATTATGTACCATAGCCACATGGAGTTTATTCCTGGGATGTAAGGCTGACTCAATATTTGAAAATCAATCAATATAATTCACCCATAGTAGCAGGCTAACAAAAAAATTTACATACTCATATCAGTTGATGCAGGATGAATATTTGACAAAATTCAGCAGCTGCTAATGAAAAACTCTCAAAAAATAGAAATATAGAATTTTTCAACTTGATAAAGAACAGTTACAAAAACCAATGGCTAACTTTATCCTAATTGTCAAAGTGTGATGCTTTCTCTCTAATATTGGGAACAGGTGTGGATGTTTGCTCATACAACTCTCATTAAACATAGTGATGGAGGTTCCAGTAAGTTCAGTAAGGAAGAGAAAAGGAAATAAAAAGCATATGGATCAGAAAATCAGAAGGAAGAAATAAAAAACAAAACTGTCTCTATTTTCAGATGATATAATTGTCTATGTTGAAAATTCCAAGGAATCTACCAAACATTTCCTAGAACACTTAAGTGAGCTCAACAAGTTTGCAGGATACAAAGTGAATATAAAAATTGTATTTTTGCATGTTAGCATTAAATAAGTAGATGTCAAGACTAAAAATATGCCATTTACAACTGCTTAAAATATGAGATATTTAGGTGTAAATCTATCAAAACATGCATAGGACTTGTATGCTGATAACTACAGGAACCTGTGAAAGAAAAAGGAACTAAAAGAAACCCAAGAAGATCTAGGTTAAGTGGAGAGTCATACTGTGTTTGTGAATTGAAAGTCTCAATACTGATATTAATTCTGCCCAAATTAATATACAGCTTAATGCGATTCTCATAAAAATCTCAACAAGTTTTTTGTAGATACAGATAACTTTTTAAATTGATATAGAAAGGCAAAGGAACTAGAGTAGCAAAAAAAAATTGTGAAAAAGACCAGCAAAGTGGGAGAAATGGGTCTTCTCCATATCAAGACTTCATTTATAGCTATAGTAACCAAGATTCTATGGCACCAGTGGAAAGAGACACATACATCAATGGGACAGAACAGAGAACCTAGAAATAGACCCATACAAATATGCCCAAATTATTTGTGAAAACAGCACCAAAACATTTCAACAGAAAAAAGAAATGGTTTTCAGGAAATGGTGCTGGAAGGACTTAGCATCAATAGGCAAAAAACTAACAAATAAACAACCTCCCCCACCAAAAAAAACCCCCCAAAAGCAAAAACCCAACTTTCAAAAGAACCTCAACACAGCTTATACCAATAATTAACTTAGGGCTGGTGAAGTGGCTCACACATCTTAAATGGCTATGCCTTACTATAGAATGCTGCTCAGCAAAAAACAAACAAATTATTGATACACACAACAGCTTGGCTGAATCTCCAGACTCATTCTAGACTGTGTGGCGTGGAAAAAAAAAAAAAAAACCAGAGTAACCAAAGGTCATATACTATATAGTTGTATTTATGATTTATATGTCTATATACCATTTTTGAGATGGCAGAGTTAAGGAAATGGAGATCACATTCATGGTTACAGGTTCAGGGGTGGTGGTGGCAGCAGGGAGGTGGAAATGAGAGAAAAGGGGAGACATAAGGGATCCTCGTAGTGATGGAAATGGTCTGTGTCTTGACTGTGTCAACAGCAATATCCTGATTGTGATATTGTAAGATAGTTTGCTCTTTGTTGACAGTACCAATAAGGATACTTGGGTAAAGAGCATACATCTGATTTCTCTGTATTATTCCTTACAACAGCATATGAATCTACAATTA
This sequence comes from Nycticebus coucang, assembly GCF_027406575.1. NCBI lineage: Eukaryota > Metazoa > Chordata > Mammalia > Primates > Lorisidae > Nycticebus > Nycticebus coucang. The sequence goes on along the minus strand of NC_069784.1, from coordinate 94,606,732 downwards.
TCTAAACTAAATAGTTAAATTAACAAATAGGCTATTGAGGATACACACTGTATTGCCAGGATCATGGCAGGCTGGGCTATAAAAAAGATTATTTCCGTGTCAATCTACAGAGGCTAAATTAGTTTGAACCTTTGCCTTGAGATTTGTGCTTAGGCCTAATATATGCTACTTTCTTTTTTCCCATTTATTACTTCGTGGCATAATTTGGTTTATATTCACTGAAGAAGTTAGGGAGGAAAGTTCTTGTTCAACTCCTATTCTGTAGTTACTAAGCCTGCTGCCCACATAACCTCAATACTACAAGCAAACAAACTTTTTTATTGAAAGCAAAATGGTATTTTTTTATGAGGATATAATATGTCATATAACTTTCTTATTAATGAGCTTGTAGATAAACTCATCATTCAACTTGGTTGAGAGGGAAAAAATAAATTTGAATATTCTAAACTATCATAAGAAAAAATACGGGCTGACTTAGGTGTCAAAGAGGATAAAAGTGTAACCATAAGGCAGTATAATTTAGGATTTTTTCTGGAAAAAAATTAAGAAATTTTATTTTGCAAAGGACACAACGGACAAAATTTACATATAGATGAAAAGATTAGGAGAAGATATCTGTAACTTTTAAGCAGATAGGCACCAACATTTGAAATACATTCATATCTACAAATCCCCTAAAAGATACATAAAATAGGCAGAAGATAGGACATTCATTCATAGAAATTCAAATGTCCAATAAGTATATCAAGAGCTGTGTAATCTTGTGAGGGGTCACTGAAATGTGACCTTACATCTATGATAATGGCAAAAAAGAGCAAGTAAAATAACATAAAATTTTGTAGGACTGTTGGGTCACACAAGAACCCTTCTGCACTGCTGGAGGGAATGCAGACCAGTGTAGCTCCTATGGACAGTTATTTGGCAGTCCTCAATCAAATCAGGTACCTGTAGCTTTGTGACCCTGCCAGGACCAAAATGGGATATTTGTGAGGAGGTAGAGGAATCAGAACATCTAGCACTTGAAATGAGCAGTGAAATGTGGTGGCTGCAGACCTTGGAGCACTGTATAGCAGAAACAACGCACTTTTTGCACATATGTAGTATAACACCACAAACAGACCTTCAAAAGATGCCATGGGCTAAGAAAAGTAAATGCATTATAGTATCAGTATACGTAAATTTATATAAGATTTCAAAATACAGACTAAATATACACTCAATTATTTTTTTCAAGGTTGCAAACAAATTCAAGAAAACATACAAACCACACTGCAGCTGCTGCCTGTGGTGGGAAAGGGAGGAGGAGGAGTATAGAAACAGTATGTAAATGAACAAGCCAGCAGAAAGGGGCTGTGGATGGGCCTTTGAAATGAGTGTGATGAGCTCAACCCTGGCCCCTGAGGTAATTAAAGGAGGAAGACGTGAAGAAGTCAAGGAAAGAGGAAACGAAAGCTCGGCAGATTTAGTGTAAACATCAGATAAGAGGGAGTGGTAAATTTGGAAAGACCAAGGCAAAACACACAGCTCAGCTCGGCTCTTCCTCTTTCTCTTGGGAGCAAGCCTTCACTGTGTGGACTTGATCGGGTTCACGCTGCCCAGGATTGGGTGAATAAGTCTTTCCTAATGCTGTGGGTCAGCCAGTGGGCCCAACTGGGTCCAGACAATGGCTTCCCTTCCATCCTTACTTTCTTACTCAAATTGCTATCACTGGATGGGTATGAGGGGTGTGACTTATTGCGAGCACCTGTTAGAGATTGTGCTCTGATTTGCATGGAAAAAGTGAAATTGTGTTATTATTAGTATTTGCTAACCTATTTTTCTACCATGTTATCCACCCAGATCAAGGTACAGACTGGACTTAGCAAAAAGCAGCCTACTGTAAGGAGGAAAGGTAATGTACTCACCGCCAGAGAAGAGTGAGGCTGTTATCAGAGCTTCATTCATATCAGAACCTGCTGACTCAGGTTTGTGTGTAAAATTAGGTTTACAGATTAAACAAGCTTGGTTATCAGGCTTTTGCTAGACACTTTCAATTATTACCATTTTACGAGGGTGGGGCTGCTAGAAGGAAAACGGAACAGGGGACCACAGGCATCCTGGGAACAATGGCCGCAGAGGAGGGAAGAGTAAGAGAGCCCAACAGCGCCATGTGGAGAGCCGTCCTCAACACCATCAGTGATGTGCCCAACCTCAGGACGAAGTCCCATTAGGTGAAAAAATACCTAATGTATTTTCAATAGATTGTCATTCTAAAAGAGCATTTGACATGATTAACTTCAGCTATATGAGAAATCACTAATGTGCAACACCTAATTCCCCAGTGAGGTAAATTTGACATTGCTATTTTAAAATAATTAGATATTATATTTAAAATAATTATATATTTTATACAACTTATTTTTCTCTGTAGTTTCTAAGTAATAAGCCAAGTTTATTATTAAGGGTTCTTTATAGTTCCCCAGTCTTTTCTAAAACAAGGTCCAGCAGGTTAGTGCTTTAAACAAAGAAGTGTTTTCAGTTTAAACTACCGTCCTGAATGCTCTATTGCTTTACTGAATGCTGAGGATTTGCATCATGTGTATTTTACAGTACATATTATGTGATTGTAGACTTTGGTCCGGTAACATAGTTAAATAGTAATCTGTAATAAATTTATAGTACATATATAGCTGGGTTTGCAAAATTTCTTTTCAATTTAGAATGGTAATAATGCCCTTTAACTTTTAGTTTTTTCAGTTCCAGTCCGAGGAAACTGTGTTTGGAAACCTTGGCTGAAAATAATGTTTCTAATGTATCTAATATTAGAACACATTATCTTCCAACTAATTTCTGCAGCTGTTACATTCATTCAGATGCATATATCTTCATGCACATTGAATTAAAAGGAATCAATATGAATGTGAGTAGACTTCTTTATAATACAGAATAGAAATCTTCTGGGAATTATTTATCTGTCATAAATAAACCTTGGAAGTTAAACATAACCAAAGATTTAATTATTTTCTGGTTAAAATGTCATATGTGGTAATTATGAGGTAAAATGTTTCAGAAGTATGGGACTAAGTCAGTTTTCTGTCTTCTTAATTTCTTTTTCTCATCCTCTTCTAATAACCATTGTTACATTTCATGCGTATTCCTTTAAAACTTCCAAAACTGAGCTTTGATTTTTGCCACAGGAATGCTGCTATTTAAATAAAATTATTATATCATAACCTTATTGGCCATCACACAGATAAAATTTTTAAATGCAGAGGAAACTTGTTTTAACGTATGTAAATTTACAACGGGAACTTTGAGGAATCATTTTACAGTCAGACCTGACTCATTTTAGATTCCATTCCTTTGTGCAGGAAGAGCTGGTTAGGCCTGTTTTTCTTGAGTCCCACAGTCTCCCGGCTTACTCCAGCTTTACCAAAATTGTTGTACATCCCCTGAAAGCTTGCTTTTGCACTATCTATATATTTTTACTCTCAGTAATTCTAGGATAAATTACTTTTCTATTCTTTATTCTGTTTTTTGTTTTGTTTTGTTTTGTGACAGTCTCACTCTGTTGCCCAGGCTAGAGCACAGTGGTGCAAACATCGCACGCTGCAACCTCAAACACCTGGGCTTCACATGATTCTCCTGTCTCAGCCTCCTGAGTAGGTGGGATTGTAGGTATGTGCCACCATGCTCAGCTATTTTTAAAAAATGTTTTTGTAGGGACAGGGTTTTGCTATGTTGCCCAGGTTAGCCTTGAACTCCTGGCCTCAAGCAATCCTCCTGCATTGGCCTCTCAAAGTGCTGAGATTACAGTTGGGAGCTACTGTATGGGCCTACTATTTTTTTTCTTCCTAGGAAAAAGAAGTCAACTAGTACAGACAGCTTTAACTTAAACTGTGTTGAAAACAATAGCTGCTTCTGACTGACCAAGAAATTCTTTCTGGATGATTATTACCAAGTTCTTTTGGTCTTGAATAGATTAAAGAGCTTAACAATTTGTCATTTCATACTTTAAAGTATATTAAAGAGGTAGATAATCAACGTTTATTGATTTACAACGAAATTTCTTATCAGATAGAATTGGGTATGAGAGTAATTTTCAATGTTATTTTTCCAATTATTAGTGCTTGATTAAAGTGAACAAATACTAAGTAAATGGAGAAAGGAAGTTCTTACTAAATAAATGGATAAATAAGTGGCTCTCCAAAGAACACTGCTATATTTTCTCATCAGTAATTGAAAGGGCAAATGGTTCATTTATGTATTCATTCATTTGTTGTTTGTTAGTCCATCCAACCATCCATCCATCCTTCCTTCTACTCAGCCATTTCTTTAAAAAACCCTTTTTAAAACACTTTCTCTGGGAATACATTAAAAAACAAAACAGAACACCAATGGTATCCTCAAGAGGCTACACATCAACTCTACTTACAGTTCACAGAGTGGATGGTTTTGGATGCTGTTCCTCAAAAAAAATCATAAAGTTTAATTTATATAAGCTTGAAGTAAAGTGCCTCAGAAATCAACATTAGGAGAAAAAAAAAAGAAATCAAAATTAGGAGTAGAAACTTATATTTCAAAATCTTACTCTGGAGCATCTTCAATAGATCTGGATCTGCTTACATAATTGTTAACTGTGAGTTCTTGATCCAGTTGCTTTGTGTTTCAATGCTGGATTTCTCATCTACAATAAAGAAATAACAAAACCTACTTCTCAAACTTGCGGAGAATATTAAACAAAATAGAATACCTGAGAGCCTTTGCAATTCCAAAATGTTATACAGTTCTCAGGTCATATGATAGATGTTTACAGATATACATTTTCAGAAATATAGAATATATATATATTTTTTAACATATTAGATTTTTTTTAATTTTTATTTTGTGGTTTTTGGCCAGGGCTGGGTTTGAACCCGCCATGTCCGGCATATGGGACCAGTGCCCTACTCACTGAGCCACAAGCGCCGCCCAGAATATTTTTTTTTAATTTGTACAAACACAATGGTTAATGACATTTTGTTCCAATGTAAAATTAGTCAGTTTTGGCAAACGAAGATAATTCCACAACTAAATATTCTTTCTAGTTGATTCAAATGTAGGGAGAGGGGATGGAAGTGGGGAAGAATGGACAGAAGAGAAAGAAGGTGCCAGAATGTGGGAAGAGTGCACAGGAATGGTCAGTAAGAGGAGGTGTGGAATGGTAGCTTAGCTGTACAGAGCTGATCTCACCATGGATTGTTACATGCTGGTGATCATTCTGGCGCTGACCCTCTCCATCACATGAGGGCCAGTGGAGATTTTGGAAGTACACTTTCATCCTAGAATGTTGGCTCTGGTAGAGAAAGCATAATTATCCATTTGAACCCTTTTATTTGTGGAGAAGAAAAAGATATGAGAGATGTTACATGACTTGCCCAAGGTCACATGGTTAGTGGCAGGGGTACATGGTAATGTTACATAAGTTGATTTGATATGGGCCTTTTTTTTGAGATGGAGTCTCACTACATTGCTCTTGGTAGAGTGCTGTGGTGTCACAGCTCACAGCAACCTCAAACTCTTGGGCTTAAGAGATTCTCTTGCCTCAGCCTCCCAAGTAGCTGGGACTGTAGACATCCACCACAATGCCTGGCTATTTTTTGGTTGCAGTTGTCATTGTTGTTTAGCTGGCCCAAGGAGGGCTCTAATCCGCCACCTTCGGTGTATGTGGCCTGAGCCCTAAGCTACAGGTGCTGAGCCTGATATGGGCCATTTTGAGGTTATAAAAAGTAGTTATTGAACTTTCATCTGTTCTTATTTTTAACCAGTGCATGCAATAGATTTGGGTCTTATCCTTTACCTGAATCACCTTGGTATTAGTATCAAGGAAGGGCCCGGTGGGTGGGCCTCAGGCACACGATTCTGTAGCACATGTAACCAGCAGTAGTATGTTGACCACACTTGCTCCTCCCAGGATGGCTCTGCTCACATTATATGAGAGCTCTATTACCTCTTCACTGGGTTGCAGCTCACATTGAGTTACATTATACTTTGTTACAATGTTTATTTTTATTTAATTTCAATTAATGAATATAAGATTGGACAATTAAGTTTGTGAACTCTTCCTAGAAAAAGTGCTACATACCTCATTGCTGAATAACACTGTGGTCACCTTCGAGGTACTCCCCTTGGGAAGCTATGCATGGACACCAGTGCCTAGACCACCTTTCTTTTTTTTTTTTTGTAGAGACAGATTCTCACTGTACCGCCCTCGGTAGAGTGCCGTGGCTTACGCGATTCTCTTGCCTCAGCCTCCCGAGTAGCTGGGACTACAGGCGCCCGCCACAACGCCCGGCCATTTTTTTGTTGCAGTTTGGCCGGGACTGGGTTTGAACCCACCACCCTTGGCATATGGGGCCAGCGCCCTACTCACTGAGCCACAGGCACCGCCCTAAACCACCTTTCAAAACAATTTTGGAACTCTTTTCTGGAATGGCCCTCAGAGCTCTCTTCATATGAGGTCTGACAGTTAAGTTTGCAAACTCATCCTAGAAAAAGTGTTACATACCCCATTGCTGAACATCACTACAGTCACCAGTAATTCTACGGAAGAGGCCATAGCTCTCTAGCTTTCTAACTTGAGGTAGGATCCATGTCACTGCTATTCTTCCTGGGGTAGCTATGTAAGTCTTTTCCACACAAGCCCTGTCCTTTCTTGTGTAAAATGCCCCAGTACAATAGGATGCTGTGGTACAGAAAGGTCAAGGCCATCATCAGGCTCAGGTTCAAATGTTGCTCTCCACTATGTAAGTCACTGACCTTTGCAGTCCCAGTTTGTTCTCTGCACCTGTGGATGAAAACCACTTGGCATGTTGTAAGGATTACATGCCTAACCTTAGTATTAAGGAGCTCCAGTGGTAGCCATTAAGATTGCCACCTTGGGGGCGGCGCCTGTGGCTCAGCGGGTAGGGCACCGGTCCCATATGCCGGAGGTGGCGGGTTCAAACCCAGCCCCGGCCAAATTAAAAAAAAAAAAAAGATTGCCACCTTGGGCAGTTCCAGTTTGAACTTCAGGGCCTGAATACAGGCAGCTCCAGGGAAAGTTCCTGTCCACAGAAAGCTGGTATTGCATTCCCAAGTGACCAACAACAAACAAGTTACCTGAACGGGCCTTTGAAATCAGTTATAAAGGTTAGCAACAAGAACTTATCCCTAGAAGAAACATCAAGGGTGTAGTCCTCAGAAGCATCATTCATACCAGAAGAGTGCTTGAACAAGTGCTTGAACTTCCATAAGCAAGAAGTTGTTAGATAAACTTCAGGAGCTCTTGAGAAACTCTCTAAGTGGGAAGGCCCTGGCCTCATGGGAAAAGAGAGTAATTGTATTAACTAATTAGAGAAGAATGATCATTTCACATATATCGGGCAATTCTCTTTGAAGAATAGATTACTTAACACAGACTGATACAGCAGTTTTTACACTCTTAAGTACATATTTGATTCCTCAAATATCCTCTACAGCAGGGGTCCTCAAACTGCGGCCCACGGGCCACATGAGGTGGTGTAATTGTATTTATTCCCTTTTGGTTTTTTACTTCAAAATAAGATATGTGCAGCGTGCATAGGAATTTGTTCATTTTTTTTTTTAAACTATAGTCCAGCTCTCCAACGGTCTGAGGGACAGTGAATTGGCCCCCTGTTTAAAAGGTCTGAGGACGCCTGCTCTACAGCATGTGGATTGCGCCCATGGCGGGTGCTCGTTAATGTCAGAAACGAACAAAAGCAACTCAGTTCAATCTAATTGTTATTATCCATTGTTTGTCTCTAGGAGAGTCATAGAAGTAGGCACTTAGGATGTCAAAACAAAAGTTCTTGAACAGAACAGGGTCAAGAAATTAAACATGTGCTATCTTAGTCTCTCCTAGATTAGATTTTCACTATCTACATGTTTGGATTTCAGCAATGTCATGATAAATGTCTGAATCAACATAGGCAAACGGAACAACAGAGATTGGACTGAAGACTCCTAGAAAAAGCAAATTACAGCACCAAGAGCCCTGAGAGATCAGATTGCTTTTTCTTCCATGGACATTGTGATTTGACATAAGAAAGGAAGCAAATGCGAATACCTGGCACTAAGTTCATAGTCACTGTTTGTTTTTCTTTTGCTAAATTATCTTTGCTCAGCTGTTGAGTATATAGTGCTTCATTATTAACAGAAGGTGGAAGCTGTTAATAATGTGGCCTGGGGTGCCAGCTACAAACCTACCCTGTTTCCCCGAAAATAAGACAGTGTCTTATTTTAAGGTGTGCTCCCAAAGATGCACTAGGTCTTATTTTCAGGGGATGTCTTATCTTTGCTGTAGGTAGGTCTTATTTTCGGAGGATGTCTTATTTTCGGGGGAACAGGGTAACAGAGAAACTGTTTTTCTCAGAGGTTTCATTGTTGCCTTTTTCATCAGGGAAGTACCTGGTACATACCTTTTCCCTTAACTTTAGTGACACTTACCAAAGTATTATCAAATAGCGGCTAAATTCGAAGCTTCTTGTTATTTGCAGGAGAAAGTATATTTTCTTCTAGATCTTTTCCCCCTGAGAATATGAAAAATATATAAATGTAAAATGAATATCAGGCTTGAAAACACTAAGTTTAAGCTAATAAAGCCAATACACATTAAAGGACATTGTTTTGGGGGCCCCTTTCCCTGAGAGTAATTAAGAATATTGTGGAGTGGGTCCAGCATTCAGCGAGAGGTTGTTGTAGGGCTATATTTTCTCTATTTAAAAATTTTAACAAATTCATGTGTTGGAATTGGGTGTAAACCATATAAAAGTAACTTATTTCTTTTTTCTTTTTTTTGTAGAGACAGAGTGTCACTGTACCACCCTCGGGTAGAGTGCCATGGCATCACACGGCTCACAGCAACCTCTAACTCCTGGGCTTACGCGATTCTCTTGCCTCAGCCTCCCGAGCAGCTGGGACTACAGGCGCCCGCCACAACGCCCGGCTATTTTTTTGTTGCAGTTTGGCCGGGGCTGGGTTTGAACCTGCCACCCTCGGCATATGGGGCCGGCGCCCTACTCACTGAGCCACAGGCGCCGCCCAAAAGTAACTTATTTCTAAAGATCAAGTATTGAAGCTAGTGAATAATTAACTTAAAAAATAAAGATTTGATGAGTAAATTCACTAAGGGTACAGTTCACACTTATCTGAGTGAAGGGCACACTTCTAACTTTGACTCAATCTGTACAAAAAACAATGTAAATGGGTACCCTCTAATATTCTGAAATTAAAAAGTTTTTTAAAATGATTTGAGATTTTTCTTATAATGTCTCTAGCACTCACACAAATTTCAATATTCTTTTTTAAGTGATGGGAAGGAGGTGAAGTTGCATTCCATGAAATTTCATGGGTGTGAATCGTTCCAGAAATTATGACCTGTAGTTTTTTTTGTTAGAAAAATATCTGAGAATATTAAATTGCGTTTAATTTCTAAAGTTCCTAAGATTCTACAACTCCATTAGAAGCAATGTTTAAAGCCCCAAATCAATAGTTATTGAACCATTTGATAAAATATGTGTTTCTTGTTTTAAAGCTGTAGTTTGGAGATATCAGTAGTTAGCTGTATGTGGCTGTTTACCAATTTAAAATAAAGCCTGGTCAGGTGCAGTGGCTCCTGCCTGTAATCCTGGTACTTTGGGAGGCTGATGGAAGAGGACTGCTTGAGGCCAGGAGTTCAAGACCAGCCTGTGTAATACAGCAAGACCCAGCTCAACCCCTCTGAATATATATATATTTATGTATACATATATACATATATAAATCATGTATACATTTATGTATACATAGATACATGTATACATTTATGTATACATAGATACATAAATTTAAGTGGGTGTGGTGGTGTGCACTTGTAGTCCTAGCTATGCTGAATTAATTAAGCCTAGGAGACAGTTGGAGGTTTCAGTGAGCTGTGATTGTGTACTCCAGTCTGGGCAAGAGGGTGAGATCTGGCTCAGTGCCTGTGGCTCAAGCAGCTAAGGCGCCAGCCATATACACCTGAGCTGGTGGGTTTGAATCCAGCCTGGGCCCTCCAAACAACAATGACGGCTGCAACCAAAAAAAATAGCCAGGCATTGTGGCGGGCGCCTGTAGTCCCAGCTACTTGGGAGGTGGAGGCAGGAGAATCGCTTGAGCCTGGGAATTGGAGGTTGCTGTGAGCTGTGATGCCATAGCACTCTACCCCGGGCAACAGCTTAAGGCTCTGTCTCAAAAAAAAAAAAAAGAGAGAGATTGAGATGATTTATCTCACAATAAATAAACAAATAAATAAATAAATAATCGATTTTGTAAATAGTTGATTGGCTTTGTACATTTTCCCATAAAGTCACATTGTTCAAACAAAGATGAGGTCTGATTGATTTAGGTTCCATGTGAGTTTGTGGAGTGTCATATTGCCACCCTGTGGACATTAGGTTTTTAAGCTTTTAACAAGGCCTTTTAATAAGAAACTACTATTCCACCTAACAAATATGCAAGGCAAATAGCCTTATCAAGTATAATTCTAAAATTATATGCGAACATTTTAGCATTGTTCACTAAGAGTTAAAAAGTAATTGTTTCCTAATCGCTTCTCGGCCTTTTGGCTAAGATCAAGTGTAAAAAGTAATTGTTTCCTGTTAAAACTATAAAATGATCATTACTGTATAAGCCAGTTTATTTAAATATAATTATGCCTTTTAGCAGAAACTAAAAACTCATCCCAGAAAGTAGATTTTCTAGAATTACCTTCTTTGCTAAGTTCCAGTCTAGGATGACCAACTGTCCTATATTTTCTGAGACTAAAAGTTTTTGTAGGACTCAGGAATTTCTGTGCTAAAACTGGGAAAGTCCCAGGCAAACTGTGCAGCCATGATCACCCTAACCACAACACTCACATTGCTAAAATTTTAGCTTTCTTTATTGCTAGTAATTTGTGAGAGACTCATGAGAGCTCACAGTAACCTGTTTAGGGCAAAAAGATAGAAAGTAAATTGATCCACTGCTATTAGCAGCATTATTTATTATGGTCAAAAGGCGAGAATAATTCAAATGCTCTCCAGCTGTTGAGGGGATAAAGAAAATGAGGCATATTCATACAATAGAATATTATTCAACAATAAAATGAAATGACACATGCTAGGACATGGATATACCCTGAGTACATTCTGGTAAGTGAAGAGGCCAGACACAAAAGACCACATACTGTATGATTCATTTCTCTGAAACGTCCAGAGTGAGCGAGTCCGTAGAGACAGAAAGTACATTAGTGGTTACGAGGATCTGGAGGAAAGAGTGACTATTAACGAGTAGGGGTTTCTTTTTTGAGTAATGAAAATGTCCTGGAATTAGATAATGATGCTGATTGCACAACTCTGTAAATATACCAAAGCCACTGAATAGAACACTTGAAGTGGGTAAATGATATGGTATGTGAATTATATCTCAATAAAGTCATTTGAGATTTGATAAAGTTCAGCCTCCCTTCATGATAAAAATTCTCAATAAACGAAGTATCAAAGGAACATACATCTAAATAATGAGACCTATATGTGACAAAGCCAGAGACAACATCATACTGAAAGGGGGAAAGCTGAACCCATTCCCCGTGAGAACTGGAACAAGGCAAAGATGGTCACTTTCACCACTCGTACTCAGCAAGATGCTGGCAGTCCAGCCAGAGCAGTCAGGCAAAAGAAAGAAAGGGCATCCTACTTGGAAGAGAGGAAGTCAAATGATCTCTGTTTGCTGATGATATGATCTTATACCTAGAAAATCCTGAAGACTCTTTCAAAAGACTCTTACATTTGATAAATGAATTCAAGTGTCAGGATACAAAATCAATGTCCAAAAACCTGTAGCAATTCTATACATCAATAATGACCAAGCTGAGAAGTAAATTAAGAACTTAATCCCTGCTGGATGGTGTCTCACACCTGTAATTCTATCACTTTAGGAGGCGAGGTGGGAGGATTCTATCACTTTAGGAGGCGAGGTGGGAGGATTCTATCACTTTAGGAGGCGAGGTGGGAGGATTCTATCACTTTAGGAGGCGAGGTGGGAGGATTCTATCACTTTAGGAGGCGAGGTGGGAGGATTCTATCACTTTAGGAGGCGAGGTGGGAGGATCACTTGAGGCAAGGAGTTCAAGAGCAACCTAGGTAACATAGGAACACCCCTGTCTCTACAGAAGTAATACATAGATAACATGGCTTAACATGCGAGTACATTTTTTGGCACCCTCTGTATTGATGTCACTAATCTACACACATACCCCCTAAATCTATATAAATGAAAAATAAATCCTTGGTGTCCTGTTCTCATTGCGGCAGACTGTTAACAAAAGAGGTGATGGGTAGTGAAAGGGCGATTTAAGATGAGGAAGCACATGTACGTCTTGCTGTGCAGGTAGAGATACAAGGGTACATGTGAAACTTGCCAAATGTAGAATATAAATGTCTTAACACAATAACTAAGAAAATGCCAGGAAGGCTGTGTTAACCAGTGTGATGAAAATATGTCAAATGGTCTATAAAACCAGTGTATGGTAATGTGTAATGATCACATTAATGTACACAGCTATGATTTAATAAAAAAAAAGATTTCTCACACAAGATTAGGAGATAATGAAGAAAAAGTTTGCTGTCTCAGAGAGAAAAGGGGAGAGAAAGAAAGGAGGGTGGGGGAGAGATGGCACAGCATCTAAAAGGAAGAGGAAAGGAACATCGCCCTGAGCTGCAGAGGTTGGGGGTTCTTGTCAGGAATTGTAAAGGGTTAATGCTGCAAGTTGTGAAGCTGTGCCTGTTTTTCCCTCTTCTTTGTGAGTCTGTCTTATCAGAGTCTTTGGAATCTGGTCTGGCAGGGAGGGGTGGATATGGGAGCGGGGAGGTGGGGGGGCCTTGCAGCCCTGCTGTTCACTTAGAGCTCTTCAAGTTTCAAGAAAAAGTTGCTCTCATCTAATTTCCTACGATGTGGTCAGGCAGATGCTGAAGGGGGGATCTGACAAAGGGGATATATGCCCCCTTCTGTTTAAGTATTTTTCCAGTTTTACAAAACAAGGTCATAAAGCAAGTTAACCCCCAGGTGGTCAAGAAAGAAATGAACACTGGAGCCAGGACCCTGTTGTGTGCTGGGGTGTTTTTGTGTGATGAAGGCATACATGAAATATTAATTTATGTGTTAAAGTTTTCATGATTAATTGCTTTCAAGTCTATAAACTGTAGGATCAATTAACTTGGAAATGATTTAAGGGAGCAAGGAAGCCATCAGTTTTAGATAGAACCTTTGTATATAGATTTGGGGATTTAGTGTCAGACACATCTGGGTTTAACTCCTGGATCAGTTACTGAACTGCTTAAGCTTCAGTTTCCTTATCTGTAGAATGGGTTTGGTAATAGTGGTAAGTGGTAAGGAACAAAGGAGTGAAGATCTTGAGGTTGGTCTGCTGAGGTGGGATTGTGGGGTCTGTTGTGTATGCACACCCTACTTTTCCTGTTGTTGCAGGGTGCTGACTCAGTACTGGGTCTGGGTGAAGGAGAGAAAGCGTCTCCTCTCAGGTCTTCTTGGGCCTTTTTTCCTTTGATGGGCAGCTGTCATCTGGCTATGCTGATGAGCTCCTCAGAGCTACCACCATTAGAAATAAAAATCAGCAGATTGTTACTGGCAGAGCTTTCCACCCTAATCTCTTTGGGAGAGTGAGGGCTTCAGATCTCAAACAGTTCCTGAGGTGGGATGATGGGCAGAGTCCAGTATTTTCAAGAATCCCCCTGCACGGGCTCGGCACCTGTAGCATAGTGCTTAGGGCACGAGCCACATACACTGAGGCTGGCGGGTTCAAACCCAGCTTGGGCCAGCTAAACAACAATGACAAATGCAACCAAAAAATAGCCAAGCATTGTGGCGGACGCCTGTAGTCCCAGCTACTTGGGAGGCTGAGGCAAGAGAATCGCTTAAGCCCAAGAGTTGGAGGTTGCTGTGAGCCGTGTGATGCCACAGTACTCTACTGAGGGTGACACAATGAAACTCTGTCTACAAAAACAAAAAAGAACCCCCTGCAGGGCCTACTTCTTTCTTCGTCTTCTTCTTCTTCCTCCTCCTCCTCCCTCTTTCTCTCCCTCCTTTTCCTCTTTTTCTTCTTTTTTCTTTTTTGAGATAGTCTCAAGTCCTCGCCCTGGGTAGAATGCTGTGATGTCACAGCTCACGGCAACCTCCAACTCCTGGACTTAAGAGATTCTCTTGCCTCAGTCTCCCAAGGAGTTGGGAGGTTGTACTCGGCCCAGGATGGATTTGAACCCGCCAGCTTTGGTGTATGTGGCTGGCACCCTAGCCACTTGAGCCACAGGCGCTGAGCCTGCTTCTTTCTTCTTATACCATTTGTTCTTCCTTCATCTTTGTTTTCTTCTGGCAAGACATTAAGCATCATTTTATTTTATTATCCATACCACTATCTTTTGTCCTATATGTAAAATGCAATTCTTTCTCTAGCATGGGCAAATAGCAAAGATTTTAAGATTTAGTACTAAGCTATTCCAGCTGCCCTGTTTATGCTCATTCCTGGTTTTCTCTATGGCATCAAGCCAGCTTTTCTAAACCTTCTTTGGGCTTCAGAGGTCAGGAAGCCATTGTCTCTAAGGTGCTGATTTTACACAGCGCATTGGTGTAACAGGTACTTGTGAGCACCCTGTTTAATTGATAACGACAAGCCTTTGGGGAGAGGGACACAATATTATGTTTTCATGTCCCCTGTCACAGCCTTTTCTCATTTTCTTGGATGTTTTCCTACTACAATATTTCCCCCATCCAAATTTTCCCAGGTGATGAATCTATGGGAAAAATAAAACAGAATTTTGTTTGTTTTGTTTTTGTTTTTTGAGACAGTGTCTTGCTTTGTTGCTCCTGTTAGAGAGCAGTGGTGTCATCATAGCTCATATCAACCACAATCTCCTAGGCTCAAGGGATCCTCCTGCCTCAGCCTTCGGAGTGGCTGAGACTACAGGCCCTTAGGAGACATACTTGCCATTATACTCATCTAATTTTTAATTTTTTTTTTTTTTTTTTTTTGCAGAGATAGGGTCTTACTATGTTGTGCAGGCTGGTCTCAAAGTCCTGGCCTCACGTGGTCCTTCTGACTTGGCCTCCCAAGTGCTAGGATTAGAGATGTGAGCCACTTTTCCTAGCCAGAATGTTTTTAAAGTCCTTTAGCAGGGTCTTAACTCAGAGCCCTCAGACTTAGTATCATTGTACCACTAACTTTCTGTTGTGCTTAAATCGGAGGAGTTCTGGGGAGTTCTAATTAGGGAGAGGTTGGGCAATGTATCTCCAGAGAGGAGTTCCTGGGTGAGAGAAACAGCTGCTGTCTTAAATGGTTAAATCAGTTTCAGGAAGAGAAAATAAAGAAGGGTGTCTGGCCACCACCATCCATTCTGATGCTCAGAGGGCAGTACAAAATCTGGATCTGGTCTGGTGCCTCCTTCCCAGGTCTAAAGGAAATGAAGCAGAACTCATCTGCAAGGGATCCAGACACCTCAACAAGTGACTGAATTTAATCTGACAGAAGAATGAAAAAAACTCAGGAGAATAGAAATTTGACCTGAGATCAAAGCAGTTGAGGGAATGTACTGAACTTATATTTCTTGTAGGACCCATTTTTTGAATTTGTTATTGTGTTTAACTTTGAAAAATCTCCATGAAATCCAATGAAATAAAAAAGTTAGTAGAATTGGGCGGTGCCTGTGGCTCAAGGGAGTAGGACACCGGCCCCATATACCAGAGGTGGCGGGTTCAAACCCAGCCCTGGCCAAAAACTGCAAAAAAAAAAAAAAAAAGTTAGCAGAATTTAAGGAGATTCTTTTCATAACAGTTAACACTAAAAGTTGATCACACACAACACAGGCACAAACACACACACATGCACACACAGAGAAAAGTCAAAAACCACAATGAATGGTTTATTAACGTATTTATTTAGTGAATATTCATTATCATTAGACTGGATAACATAAAACTGATCTTTTTTTTAAAAGTCAAGATGTTTAAATATCAGTCATTTCACACGGTTAAACCGATCAGTCAAAGTAGTTTAAAGAATTGGCAGTGAAACCTTCCTTACTTTTATGGAATTTATAGGCTAGTGTGAGATACAGCCTTTAAATAAATAATTAATTATCAAGCAAAAGGTAATTATAAGCATGCCATCTATAAGCAAAAAGAGTATCCAGGGGACCACAGGACCATTTAATGAAGAAACTAATTTCTGTGTCTCTGTGATTAGAGACCTGGGGAGGTGATGTGGGGGATGTGTGGGCTGAGTCCAGTGGACAGAGTGGTCAGCTTTCCAGGCAGTGGAGATTGATGGGGAAAGTCTCATGGGGGAGGGAAGGACAGTTGGAGGGTGATGTGGGGGAAGGGCACACAGAGAGAGTAGTTGTGCAGGCAGGCTGGGGAAGGCCTTGTATGCCACACCAACTTCAGGGATTTCAGATATTGTCCTAAGGGAAATGGAAAGGCATCAAAGTGTTCTCAGCAGGGGAACAACTGGTTTTTACACTTAGTACAGAACTAATAAACTGCCTTGTTATCATTTCTAAGTGCTGCAGTAAGGTCTGAAGAGAATGAGGTGTCCAGAGTGAGAGTTGGTGTCCAGTGATCCAGGTAATTTTTATTTTGGTTATAAGGGTACATAAGATTAGGTTACATTGTGTTTGTAAGTAAAGTCCAAGTTATAGTTCAATCTTTTACCCAGGAAGTGTGCCACCCAGACAGTGAGAGCTTAGTGAGTCCCCTCCCTGTCTTCTTCTCATCCCCCTTCTTGAGTTTCATTGTGATTTTCTCTCATGTGGCCCTATAGTTCATCTACTAGTTTCAAATTAGTATTGAGTACATGGGTGCCACAGGTGCTTGCTTTTTCTTTCTTTTTTTGAGACACAGTCTTACTCTGTTGCCCTGGGTAGAATACCATGGCATCATCATATCTCACAGCAACTTCAATCAATTGAGCTCAGGCAATCCTCTTGCCTCAGCCTTCCCAGTAGCTGGGACTGTAGTCATCCACTACAACAAATGGCTAGTTTTTCTTTTAGTATAGATGGGTCTCTCTCTTGCTCAGGCTGCTCGCAAACTCCTGAGCTCAAGCAATACACCTACCTCAGCCTTCCAGAGTGCTAGGATTATGGGCATGAACTACCATACCTGATCTGCTTTTCCATTTTTTTTTTTGAGACAAAGTCCCAAGCTGTCACCCTTGGTAGAGTGCCATGATGTCACACCTCACAGCAACCTCAAACTCTTGGGCGTAAGCGACTCTCTTGCCTCGGCCTCCCAAGTGGCTGGGACTACGGATGCCCACCACAATGCCCTGCTATTTTTTTTTTTTCTGGTGTTGTTGTTGTTGCAGTTGTCCTTGTTGTTTTAGCTGGCCTGGCCTGGGTTTGAACCCACCAGGCTTGGTATATGTGGCTGGTGCCCTACGCACTGAGCTATGGGTGCTGCCTGCTTTTCCATTCTTGAGGTATTTTACTAAGAAGAATGTTCTTCAACTCCATCCAGGTAAAAACAAAAGATGTGAAATCTCCTTTTTTATGGCTAAATGGTATTCCATAGTATACCTACACCACAGTTTATTAGTCCATCTGTGGGTTGATGGGCACTTCAGGAACCAAAGTCTTTTTTAAAATTTTATTTCAGGTTAATGTGAGTACAAACAACCAGGTCACAATATTTGAATTTGTTAGGTAGAGTCCCTTTTCTAGTTGTGTCCTGGACTCAACTAGAGTGCCATATACCCCTACATTGTGCCATTAAGCAGGAGCACCCCAACCCTCCCCTCCTCCTTTCTCCCCTGTTCCTTTTTCTCTTGCCCTCCCCAACTTGAATTGAAATGATTTTTTCTTATATGTGGACATGAATTATGTTGTTTATTGGCTTCATATTAGTATTGAGTACATTGGATATTTGCTTTTCCATTCTTGTGATATTTTAATAAGAAGAATGTGTGTCAACTCCATCCAGGTTAATACAAAAGATGTAAAGTCTCCATATTTTTTATGGCTGAATAGTACTCAATGGTATATGTCTATCACAGTTTGTTAATCCATTCCTGGGTTAATGGGCATTTAGAATTGTTTCCACAAGTTGTGGTTGTGGAAATTGAACTGTGATAAACAATCTACTGCAAATGTCCTTTTGATAAAATAATTTTTTTTTTCTGGGTAGATGCCTAGTAGTGGGATTGCAGGATCAAATGGGAAGTCTAATTAGAGTTTTTTAAGGATTATCCATACTTCTTTCCAAAGAGGCTGCATTAGTTTGCAGTCCCACTAACAGTGTAAAAGTGTTTCCTTCTCTCCACATCTACACCAGTACCTGCAACTTTGGGACTTTGTGACATGGGCTAATCTTACTGGAGTTAGGGGATATCTCAGGGTGGTTTTGATTTGAATTTCTCTGATGATTAGGGACAATGAGCAGTTTTTCATATGTTTGTTAGTCATTCATCTGTCTTCCTCAGACAGGTTTCTGTTCATGTCTCCTGCCCAGTGATCTGTACA
This sequence comes from Nycticebus coucang, assembly GCF_027406575.1. Lineage (NCBI taxonomy): Eukaryota > Metazoa > Chordata > Mammalia > Primates > Lorisidae > Nycticebus > Nycticebus coucang. The sequence goes on along the minus strand of NC_069784.1, from coordinate 94,588,190 downwards.
TTGCTTTGGGAAGTGTAGACTGTTTAACAATGTTGATTCTTCCAAGCAAGGAGCATAGCATGTTCTTCCATTTATTAATATCTTCTGCTATTTCTTTTCTTAGGGTTTTATAATTCTCTATGTAAAGATCCTTTGCCTCTTTTGTAAGGTATATTTCTAAGTATTTCATTTTTCTTAAAGCTAATGTGAAGGGAATCATGTCCTTGATTTGCTTCTCAACTTGGCTGTTATTGGCATATACAAAGGCTACTGAGTTGTGGACATTGATTTTATACCGTGAGACATTACTGTATTTCTTGATCACTTCCATGAGTTTTGTGGTTGAGTCTCTGGATTTTCTGAATATAAGATCATATCATCAGTAAAGAGAGAGACTTTGACCTCGTCTATCCCCACTGGCATGCCCTTTATATCCTTATCTTGCCTGATTGCATTGGCTTGAACTTCCAGAACTATGTTGAATAGTAGTGGTATTAGTGTTCTGCTTTCATTTTAAGTGGTAAAGCTTTCAGTTTGTATGTCTATTAAGCACATTTCTTCTAGGGTCATGTTTAAGTCCCTTGTATCTTTGCTTAGTTTCTGTTTAGAGGATCTGTCCAGTTCTGCCAAAGGGGTGTTAAAGACCCTAGATATTATGGTGTTATGTGTTATCATATTGCTCAGACCAATCAAGGTATGAGAGCATTTACTCTAGAGCATTTAGATCATAAGTCTAGGAGCATTTAAGTTGGGTACATAAAGATTTAGAATTGAAATGTCCTCTTGTTGTATTTTTCCTTGACCAATATGAAGTGACCATCTTTATCTTTCTTAACTTTAGTTGCTTTATATCCACTTGTATCTGAAAATAAGAATATGACTCTTCCTTTCTTCTGATTTTCATTTGCCTGTAATACTGTTTCCTATCCCTTTACTGGCTTGGTTTGTCCTTTGAGGTTAGGTGTGTTTCCTGGAGACAACATATGGATGGTTTGTGCCTTTTTATCCAATTGGCCAGCCTGTGCCTTTTCAGTGGAGAATTCAAGCCATTAACATTTATTGAGAGAATTGATAAGTGTGGTAGAGTCCTATTCATCTTATTTTGTGAACGTTCATTGTTAGTTTTATCCTTTCAACCATTGTGGAAACTAGTTTTTTTTAGAGACAAAGTCTCACTTTGTCACCCCCAACAGAGTGCTGTGGTAGATCGTTCATAGCAACTTCAAACTCTTGGGCTCAAACAATTCTCTTGCCTCAGCCTCCCAAGTAGCTGGATCTACAGGTGCCCACCACAATGCCTGGCTATTTTTTAGAGATGGGATCTCATTGTAGCTCAGGCTGGTCTCAAACTCACGAGCTTAGGTGATCCACCCACCTTCGCCTCCTACAGTCCTGGGATCACAAATGTGAGCTGCCATGCCTGGTCTTGGAAGCTAGGTTTTATCTTTTAGTTTGTGGGTGTTTACTTTGCTGGTAGGCCATTGTGATTGTCACTGTGGACAATAGGTCTAAGTATTTCCTCTAGTGCTGGTCTTGTGGTGAATTTTCTCAATGTTTACATATCAGTAAAAGATTTTATTTCCATCTATTTTAAAGCTTAGTTTAGCAGAATGCAGAATTCTGGGCTGAAATTATTATTATTATTTTTAAAGATTATAGGTAGATGGCCATTCTCTTCTGGCTTGGAAAACATCAGCTGAAAAGTTCAGTGACTCTGGTGGATCTGCCCCCTCCAGGTCAGTTGGAGCTTATTCCGGGCAGCCTTCAGAATTTTCTCTTCTGTCTTAACTTTGGACTACAAGTCATTACAATGTGACTTGGAGATGCTTTATTTGTGTTGAGATGACCCAGTGTTCAATATCCCTCTAAAATCTTCAGAATCTTTAGTGAAACTTGGGAAATTTTCATTTATGACATCCTCCAGTAGAGCTTTCATTCCTTTGGGATGTTCCTTCAGGTATCCTTATAATTCATATGTTTTTTATTTATTTATTTTATTTATTTATTTTTTATTTTTATTAAATCATAGCTGTGTACATTGATATGATCATGGGGCATCATTCACTAGCTTCACAGACCGTTTGACACACTTTCATCACACTGGTTAACATAGCCTTCCTGGCTATGTGCCAGTTACTGTGCCAAGACACTTACATTCCACATTTACCAAGTTTCACATATACCCTTGTAAGATGCACCGCTGGTGTAATCCCACCAGTCCCCTTCCCTCTACCCACCTCCCCCCTCCCTCCCCGCCCTTTCCCCCTTCCCCCTATTCTTAGGTTGTAACTGGGTTATAGCTTTTATGTGAAAACCCTAAATTAGTTTCGTAGTAGGGCTGAGTACATTGGGTATGTTTTCTTCCATTCTTGAGATACTTTACTAAGAAGAATATCTTCCAGTTCCATCCATGTAAACATGAAAGAGGTAAAGTCTCCATCTTTCTTTAAGGCTGCATAATATTCCATGGTGTACATATACCACAATTTATTAATCCATTCGTGGATCGATGGGCACTTGGGCTTTTTCCATGACTTAGCAATTATGAATAGGGCTGCAATAAACATTCTGGTACAAATATCTTTGTTATGATGTGATTTTTGGTCTTCTGGGTATATGCCCAGTAGAGGGATTACAGGATTGAATGGCAGATCTATTTTTAGATCTCTAAGTGTTCTCCATATCTCTTTCCAAAAGGAATGTATTAATTTGCATTCTCACCAGCAGTGCAAAAGTGTTCCCTTTTCTCCATATCCGCACCAACATCTCTGATCTTGGGATTTTGTGATATAGGCTAGTCTCACTGGAGTTAGATGATATCTCAAAGTAGTTTTGATTTGCATTTCTCTGATGATTAAAGATGATGAGCATTTTTTCATATGTCTGAAGCCTCACGCCTGTCTTCTTCAGAGACATTTCTCTTCAAATTCCTTGCCCAGCCTGCGATGGAATCCCTTGTTCTATTCTTGGTAATGCGTTTCAGTTCTCTGTGGATTCTGGTTATTAAACCTTTGTCGGAGACATAACCTGCAAATATCTTCTCCCATTCTGAGGGCTGTTTGCTTGCTTTACTTACTGTGTTCTTGGCTGTGCAGAAGCTTTTTAGTTTGATCAGGTCCCAGAAGTGTATTTTTGAAGCTGCTTCAATTGCCCGGGGGGTCCTCCTCATAAAATACTCGCCCAGCCCGATTTCTTCAAGGGTTTTCCCTGCACTCTCCTCTAGTATTTTTATAGTTTCATGTCTTAAGTTTAAATCTTTGATCCAGTGAGAGTCTATCTTAGTTAATGGTGAAAGGTGTGGGTCCACTTTCAGTCTTCTACAGGTTGCCAGCCAGTTCACCCAGCACCATTTGTTAAATAGGGGATCTTTTCTCCACTGAATGTTTTTAATTGGCTTGTCAAAGATTAAATAACGATAAGTAGCTGGATTCATCTCTTGGTTCTCTATTCTGTTCCAGACATCTACTTCTCTGTTTTTGTGCCAATACCATGCTGTTTTGATCACAATTGATTTGTAGTATAGTCTGAAGTCTGGTAGCGTAATTCCTCCTGCTTTGTTTTTATTCCTGAGTAATGTCTTGGCTATTTGAGGTTTTTTCTGATTCCATATAAAACGAAGTATTGTTTTTTCAAGATCTTTAAAGTATGACAGTGGAGCTTTAATAGGGATTGCATTGAAATTATATATTGCTTTGGGTACTATGGACATTTTAACAATGTTGATTCTTCCCAGCCATGAGCATGGTATGTTTTTCCATTTGTTAATATTTTCAGCTATTTCTTTTCTTAGAGTTTCATAGTTCTCTTTATAGAGATCTTTCACATCCTTTGTTATATAAATTCCCAAAGATTTCATCTTCTTTGGCACTACTGTGAATGGGATAGAGTCCTTAACTGTTTTTTCAACTTGACTGTTGTTAGTATATATAAAGGCTACCGATTTATGAATGTTGATTTTGTAACCTGAGACGCTGCTGTATTCCTTGATCACTTCTAAAAGTTTTGTAGTAGAGTCCCTAGTGTTTTCCAGATATACTATCATATCATTCACGAAGAGTGAAAGTTTGATCTCTTCTGACCCAATATAGATACCCTTGATCACCTTTTCTTCCCTAGTTGCAGTGGCTAAAACTTCCATTACAATGTTAAAAAGCAATGGAGATAATGGGCAGCCTTGTCTGGTTCCTGATCTGAGTGGAAATGATTCCAATTTAACTCCATTCAATATGATATTGGCTGTGGGTTTGCTGTAGATGGTCTCTATCAGTTTAAGAAATGTCCCGTCTATACCGATTTTCTTAAGTGTTCTGATCATGAAGGGATGCTGGATATTATCAAAAGCTTTTTCTGCATCGATTGAGAGAATCATATGGTCAGTGTTTCTTAATTTGTTTATGTGCTGGATTCCATTTATAGATTTATGTATATTGAACCAGCCTTGAGACCTTGGGATAAAACCGACTTGGTCATGATGTATAATTTGTTTGATGTGTTGCTGGATTCTGTTTGTTAGGATCTTGTTGAATATTTTAGCATCTGTATTCATTAGTGATATCGGTCTATAATTTTCTTTTCTTGTTGGGTCTTTTCCTGGTTTGGGGATCAGGGTGATGTTTGCTTCATAGAACGTGTTGGGTAGTCTTCCTTCTTTTTCTACCTTTTGGAACAGTGGTAGAAAAATAATATAATTGAGTATATATTGAGAAATATAGGTACTAATTCCTCTTTAAAGGTTTGGTAGAATTCAGACGTGAAACCATCTGGTCCCGGGCTTTTCTTTTTAGGCAGGTTTTGTAGGGTTGATGCTATTTCCGAACTTGATATGGGCCTGTTCATCATTTCCACTTGATTCTGGCTAAGTCTTGGAAGGTGATGTGCTTCTAAGTATCAGTCAATTTCCTTCAGATTTTCATATTTCTGAGAATAAAGTTTCTTGTAACATTCATTTAGGATTTTTTTGATTTCTGACGAGTCTGTTGTTTTTTTGTCCTTGTTGTTTCTGATTGATGAGATTGGAGATTTTACTCTTTTTTTCCTGATTAGGTTGGCCAAAGGTTTATCTATTTTATTGACCTTTTTGAAAAACCAGCTTTTTGATTTATTGATCTGTTGCATTATTCTTTTGTTTTCAGTTTCATTTAATTCTGCTCTAATTTTGGTTATTTCTTTTCTTCAACTGAGTTTGGGGTTGGAATGTTTTTCCTTTTCCAGTAGCTTGAGATGTCCCATTAAGTTGTTAACTTCCTCTCTTTCTGTTCTCTTGAGGAAGGCTTGCAGTGCTATTAATTTCCCTCTTAGAACTGCCTTTGTGGTGTCCCAGAGGTTCTGATAGTTTGTGTCTTCATTGTCGTTTTGTTCCCAAAAATTGGCGATTTCTTTCTTAATCTCATCTCTGACCCAGCTATCATTCAGCATAAGGTTATTTAACTTCCATGTTTTTGTATGAGTATGCAGATTCCTGTTGTTACTCAGCTCAAGTTTTATTCCATGGTGGTCTGAGAAGATGCATGGAATAATTTCTATTCTTTTAAATTTACTGAGGTTAGAGTTGTTAATCTGTGATCGATTTTGGAGTAAGTTTCATGGGCTGATGAGAAGCATGTGTATTCAGTTTTGTTGGGATGAAATGTTCTGTAGATGTCTGCTAAATCCAAATGTTGGAGGGTTAGATTTAAATCTAAGATTTCTTTGCTCAGCTTCTTGTTGGAGGATCGATCCAACACTGCCAAAGGAGTGTTGAAATCTCCGATGATTATGGAGCTGGAGGAAATCAAGTTGCTCATGTCTGTTAGAGTTTCTCTTATAAATTGAGGTGCATTCTGGTTGGGTGCATAGATATTAATAATTGAGATCTCATCATATTGAGTATTACCCTTAACAAATATGAAGTGACCATTCTTGTCCTTCCTTACTTTTGTTGGTTTAAAGCCTATTGTATCTGCAAATAAAATTGCAACACCTGCTTTTTTCTGATTACCATTTGCCTGAAATATGGATGACCATCCTTTCACCCTGAGTCTGTATTTGTCTTTTAAGTTAAGATGTGACTCTTGTATGCAACAGATATCTGGCCTGAGTTTTTGTATCCAGTCAGCTAACCTATGCCTCTTTAGAGGACAGTTTAAGCAGTTCACATTAATGGAGAATATTGATAAGTCTGGTGAAGTTTTGGGTATCGAGTTTTTCAAAAGTTCAGTGGGCATTTTTAATCCTTTCACCAGTGTGGAAATTGGAGTTTGATCCAAAGTTTCTGAGTGAGTTTACTTTTGTTGTGTAGGATTGGGTTGGTCATTATGTAGGAGAGGTCTGAGAATATCCTGAAGAGATGGTTTGGTTATGGCAAATTTCTTCAACATATGAATGTTATTAAAGTATTTAATTTCTCCATCATAAATGAAACTCAGTTTAGCTGGATACAAGATCCGGGGTTGAAAGTTATTTTGCTTTAGGAGATTAAAAGTCAGTGACCACCCTCTTCTGGCTTGAAAAGTTTCAGCAGAGAGATCTGCAGTCATTCTAATATTCTTCCCTTTGAAGGTAATGGTTTTCTTTCTCCTGGCAGCTTTGAGAATTTTCTTCTTCATATTAACTTTAGTGAAGTTAATTATGATATGCTTGGGGGATGTCTTATTGGAGTTGAGTCGTGCTGGGGTTCTGAAGCTGTCTGCTATGTGAATTTCAGAATCTCTAGCCATGTCTGGAAAATTCTCTTTCATAATTTCATGCAGAAGGGCCTCTGTGCCCAGTGAGGCCACTTCATCTGTTTCTGGAACTCCAATGATTCGGGTATTCACCTTCTTCGAATTATCCCAGAGTTCTCTGAGAGAATGATCCATTTTTGCTCTCCATTTCTATTCCTCTTTGAGAGTTTGGAAGCGTTCAAAGGCTTTCTCGTCAATGTCAGAAATCCTTTCTTCTGCTTGCTCCATTATGTTGCTGAGGGATTCTACTGTATTTTTCATATCTTTGAGGGCTGCAGTGTGTCTTGCTTCAGTGTATCTAAGTCTTTGGTGGTTTTGTCTTTAAATTCGTTAAATTCTTGAGACAACTTTTGAATTTCTCCTCGAATTCCTAATTCCACTTTATTAATCTTGTCTGCAATCCAAATTCTGAATTCGATTTCTGACATCTCAGCCAGTTGTTTATGAATGGGATCTTCAATTACATCTGCCATATCTTTTCTTGGAGGGTTTTGATCTATTCTGGTTATTCATGTTACCAGAGTTTTTCCGCTGATTCCTCCCCATGGTTGTTTTACTGCCTTTGATTTTTTTCCCCTGGGGCTCTGTCGAGGGCCTGTACAGTGTTGTGGCCTGAGAAACTGGGGCCTTGTCTGGTGTGGTGGGGCTAAGTGGTTCTGTCTTGTATTCAGCTGGTTTCTGTTCCACACTAGTGATACAGATACTTTGGATTGAAGTCTCAGCTGTGGAGAAATATCAGCAATTAAGTCACCCTGCCCCCCACTGGCAAACAATTGGAAAAGAAAAATCAAACCTTTCTAACACTGTGCACCCAGGGCACCACCTGATTTGTCCTCAGGTGATTGGTTCAGTTTAAAAGGTCCAAATCAATTGTCTCTGGCTGCACCTGTCTCGGGTGAGAGAGTTTAAGAGGTCTCTGGGAACTGGATCACAGGGGTCTGGTGAGTACTCTGGTGTGGCTTTGCACCAGTGCTACGTGGAGTCAGGTGGAGCCACCCCACAAATAGATCAGTCTGGGAAGGTTACTGCCTCCTTCCCCACCTTGCACCACTGTCACACCCAGTCACTGATAACCCTGCAGTTGGCTGACCCAGTTGCCTGTAGTGAACCAGTACTCCAGGAGTTTGCACCTGCCTGAATCACAAGGAAGTCTGCCAGGCCACTGTACTCTGCCTCTCTCTAGCAGGAGGTGGTGAGGCCTGACAACCTTGGGCGCTTGATGAATGTTGGGGGGGTTTCACTCAGTTCCAGTCTCGCCCCTGATTAATGTTACTGACAGAACAGAACAGAACAACTTTGCGGTTCCCCTGCAGAAGAGAAGCTGAATTGAGTTCCAAATCACTTGTCTTTGCTCTTGTATTGTCTATACGCTGATGATCCCCTGAAGGCCAGGTGTGTCTTAGGTTCATTGAAGTGGACCTCTGGGTCAACCCCGCCCTGGGAGTTTCCCCGGTTTGGAAATTGGAGTTGCCTCAGGCAAATCCTAAACTCATAGTCTCTGGTTGCCCAGGGAGACGGGGGGTATAGCTTCAGAATATTCGGTAGTGAGCTGTATTGCTAGCAAAAGAGGGCTGCCATTTTATGCCTCAGGCAACCGCTGCTCCGGTGCAGCTCCCTTCCAGCCAACCATCCTCTCTCCGCTCCTGTGTCCCAGAGTGTGCCCTGACTGGCTGCAGCCCAGCACTGTCTACACCCCTCAAGCAATTGCCCAAGAGTCTAGACTCCTGGGGGACAGGCCTCCAGACCTTGGAACGATAGCAGAGGGGAGTGCGGGGAGTGCTGGGAGTCTGGGTTGCGGGCAGAGAACACATACACAGTTTACACAGTTTTATGCCTGGCTGTATTGTCACCAAAAGACGGCTGTCGCACTGTGCTGCAGGGAACTGCCGCTCCGGTGCGGTCTTCTCTCCGCTGACCATCCTGTCCTCACTCCTGTGCCCCGGAGCTGGTGCCAACCAGCTGCAGTTGAGGCCCTGTCCATACCCCTCGAGAAATCACCCAAGACTCTGAACTTCTGGGGGACTGGCCTCCAGACCTCAGTGTGAGTGGAGTGGAGCGCTGGGAGCTCAGAATTCCAGGTAGAGACTATATACAGTTTATACAGTTTTATGCCTGGCAGGAGGATGCCGTGGCGCCCTAGGCTGTAGGTAGGTCCAGTTTTTAGAGGGTCTCTCCCATGGAGTGGAGTGGGAAGACCTTTGAACTCTGCCTGATTGTTTGTGGGGCACTCTGAGCCATTCTCATGTGGGAGGGGACTCCCGTCTGCTTGGTGATGGATTTTGTACCTTTTGTTTGTATCCTTGTGGTGGCAGCTCGCCTCAGTGGGGTTGACGTGTGTTCTTCAACCTTCTCTCTTAGTGCAGCTCAAATCCACCAGGTTACTTGCTGAATTTTTGTCCTTTAACTCTCCTACTGGACGGGAGCCTCTGTGGAAAGCTGGCTTTAGTCAGCCATCTTGTCTCCTCCCCCCATAATTCATATGTTTGAATGCTTCTTGAAGTCTTATAGTTCTCTGAGTGTATGTTCTTCTTTCTCTCCTCCTTTCTTCCTCTTTTACTACCTGGGTTAGCTAAACAGCTTTATCCTCTAGCTCAAAGATTCTTTCTTCTCCATGTCTAATGTGTTATTGATACTTTCTACTGCATCTTTTAAGTTCTCTGATTCACTCCTTCAATTCCTTAAGCTCAACTATATCTTTCTATATTCTTCATATCTTTCATCCATTTTTTGTTCTGTTTTCCACTTTCTGATCAATTCCCTTTATTGCCTTTACCATCCATATTTTAAATTCACTTGATTTCATTTCCATTTCCATTAATTCTTTATAGGTGGAAGCCTCTGAGGTAGCTGCCTCAGGGTCCCTTGGGGGATGGGGGTTGCTCTGTTTTGGTTTTTCATGCTGCCAGAATTTTTTTATTGGTTCCTCCTTGTGTATGTTTTTTCTTGTTCACTTCCTTTACCTACTTTTATCTTCTCACTACCTCACCTACTTTTTCCTTCTCATTACCTTTTGGTATAAAACCAAAAGAATGAGAAGGGTAAAGAGGGAGAAGGGAGAAAGAAGAGAAAAAGAAAAAGGGTAGAGTGAAGGAAGAGAAAGAGAATGACAGGAGAAATGTTGTTTGGCATACTGATGATCTTGGTGTACTCTCACCTAACAGGCACAATGTAAGGGTATATGGCATACCTCCTGGGTGAGGGGCACAACTACAACTTCAACTTTATCCACTGAATGCAAACAATGTAACCTAATCATCTCTGCTCTCATATTAATCTGAAATTAAAAAAAAAAAGAATACTAATGACTCACTTAAAATATTAGTTGGCTTAAGACATTCTAATGTTAAGGTTAGTTATGGGCTTTAGAGTCATATACATTTGGGTTTCAGTCTCAATTCTGCTTCCTTCAATCTGTGTGAACTTGAGGAACTTTTTAAACCTCCTTGGGCCTTAGTTTTTTAAATTTCAAAATGGATATGCTAATGATTATGTTATTGAGTCTTAAAAGAATAGAACAAGGTAATGCTCATAAACCATTTCCCAGTGAATAGTACATAAACAGTACTCTTTATGTTTAAGGTAGGAGAGAACGTGTCTTTTATCTGTTTCAAAACCACTATGATTCTGGGTCAAACCCAAATTCATGATAGAAACAATCGGAACCATTCTGCATTACATATAGTATATATCAAAATGAGGAAATAAACTTTGATATATTATATAAAAATACAAATAGCCTATTTTCAAAAATCCTATTGCAGACTCTCTTTTCTTTCATGATGATCTTTCTAACAGGACTCTTCCTGCTCACCAGGCAGATAATGGGCACACAAGCCTGCTTCAGACATTGCAGCTCTGTCCTGAGGTCTACCCTTAGGCTCTCTCCTATTAATGCTCTAATGTCTGTGGTTTGAAATAACCACCATAAAGCAAATATTATATTGTTCTGTGTTAGAAGGGTTTTGCAATTCTTTTGTGTTGAGAATTTTTTTTTTTATTGTTGGGGATTCATTGAGGGTACAATAAACCAGATTACACTTATTGCATTTGTTAGGCAAAGTCCCTCTTTCAATCATGTCTTGCCCCCAAAAGGTATGGCACACACCAAGGCCCCACCCCTCTTCCTCCCTCTCTCTGCTCTTTCTTTCTCCACCCCTCCCTCCTTCTTGCTCTCTCTGCTCTCTCCTTCTCCCACCCCCACCATGACCTTAACTGTTATTAATTGTCCTCATATAAAAATTGAGTACATAGGATTCATGCTTCTCCATTTTTGTGACGCTTTACTAAGAACAATATCTTCCACTTCCATCCAAGTTAATACAAAGAATGTAAAGTCTCCATTTTTTTTTAAATGGCTGAATAGTATTCCATGGTGTACATATACCACAGCTTGTTAATCCATTCCTGGGTTGGTGGGCATTTAGGCTATTTTCACACTTTGGCAATTGTAAATTGAGCTGCAATAAACAGTCTAGTGCAAATGTCCTTATGATAAAAGAATTTTTTTTCCTTCTGGGTAGATGCCCAGTAATGGGATTGCAGGATCAAATATGGGAGGTCTAGCTTGGGTTCTTTGAGGTTTCTCCATACTTCCTTCCAAAAAGGTTGTACTAGTTTGCAGTCCCACCAGCAGTGTAAAAGTGTTCCCTTCTCTCCACATCCATGTCAGCATCTGCAGTTTTGAGATTTTGTGATGTGGGCCATTCTCACTGGGGTTAGATGGTATCTCAGGGTGGTTTTGATTTGCATTTCTTTAATAAAGATGATGAACATTTTTTCATATGTTTGTTAGCCATTCATCTTTCTTCCTTAGAGAAGGTTCTATTCATGTCTCTTGCCCATTGATACATGGGATTGTTGGCTTTTTTTATGTGGATTAATTTGAGTTCTCTATAGATCCTAGTTATCAAGCTTTTGTCTGATTCAAAATATGCAAATATCCTTTCCCATTGTGTAGATTGTCTATTTGCTTTGGTTGTTGTCTCCTTAGCTGTATAGAAGCTTTTGAGTTTAATGAAGTCCCATTTGTTTATTTTTGTTGTTGTTGCAATTGCCATGGCAGTCTTCTTCATGAAGTCTTTCCCCAGGCCAATATCTTCCAGTGTTTTTCCTATGCTTTCTTGGAGGATTTTTATTGTTTCATGCCTTAAATTTAAATTCCTTTATCCATCTTGAATCAATTTTTGTGAGTGGGGAAAGGTGTGGGTCCAGTTTCAGTCTTTTACATGTGGATATCCAGTTCTCCCAACACCATTTGTTGAATAGGGAGTCTTTCCCCCACAGTATGTTCTTGTTTGGTTTATCAAAGATTAGGTGGTTGTAAGATGTTAGTTTCATTTCCTGGTTTTCTATTCAATTCCAAGTGTCTATGTCTCTATTTTTGTGCCAGTACCATGCTGTCTTGACCACTATGGCTTTGTAGTACAGCCTAAAATCTGGTATGGTGATGCCCCCAGCTTTATTTTTATTACTGAGAACTGCCTTAGGTATATGGGATTTTTTTCTGGTTCCATACAAAACACAGAATCATTTTTTCCAAATCTTGAAAGTATGATGTTGGTATTTTGATAGGAATGGCATTGAATAGGTAGATTGCTTTGGGAAGTATAGACATGTTAACAATGTTGATTTTTCCCATCCATGAGCATGGTATGTCCTTACATTTGTTATTATCCTCTGCTATTTCCTTTCTGAGGATTTCATAATTTTCTTTATAGAGAAATTTTTGAATATGAAATTTCTTTCATCTCCTTTGTTAGGTATATTCCTAGGTATTTAATTTTCTTTGAAACTATAGTGAAGGGAGTTGTGTCCTTAATTAGCTTCTCATCTTGACTGTTATTGGCATATGCAAAAAAGGCTACTGACTTGTGGATATTAATTTCATATCCTGAGACATTACTGTATTTTTTTGATGACTTCCAGGAGTCTTGTAATTGAGTCTTTGGGATTCTCTAAATATAAGATCATGTCATCAGCAAAGAGGGAGAGTTTGACTTCCTCTGCTCCCATTTGGATTTCCTTTATTTCCTTGTCTTGCCTAATGGTATTGGCTAGAACTTCCAGCACTATGTTGAATATTAAAGGTGACAGAGGAAAGCCTTGTCTGGTTCTAGTTCTAAGAGGAAAAGCTTTCACTTTTACTCCATTCAGTAAAATATTAGCTGTGGGTTTATCATAGATAGCTTCAATCAGTTTTAGAAATGTGCCACCTATGCCTATACTCTTTAGTGTTCTAGTTAGAAAGGGAATTTTTTTGTTGTTTATATTGAAGGATATAATTGGAAACCGTGTCTGAAATATATGTTGTAATATTTGCAAATCATTTTACCTTATTGAAAAAGGAAGTATAGATTTTTGCTAAATCTGAAGTCATGGTTTTCTGGTTCTTCATCATCCATAAGTTTAAGTAGTACTTCTATCATTACAATAGTGGTAAGAACTTCTAAAACAAAGCACTTTACACTCACTTATGGTCTCTACTTCTAAGTGGTCAAAGTCCTGTCATTGAAGGTATGTAAGAGATATTGGGAAATCTTTTCATTACACACACACACACACACACACACACACACACACACAAATAGCTTAGAAAAAGATGTTTGTACAAATGTTTTTAATTTGTAAGAAAATAACTTTGTTATCTTAGCAAAGATCAATTCACAGTTATAATTAAAACCATAAATTTTATAACTCATTAATAATAGTGATGTAAGCTTCATGTAATGTTATTATATCTAAAATAGCAAACTATAAACTTAGCCCTCTATGCTGACAAACATTTCCTTTTTTCTTTTTAACAGTTTTCTTCAGTACTTTTCTCTTTATAATTACTATATAATAATTTTGTATATATTTTACTTGTTTATGTCTGTCCTGTCCTACCCTAATCCTACCCAAATGAGACAAGGATTTTATCTGTTGGGCGGCGCCTGTGGCTCAAGGAGTAGGGTGCCGGTCCCATATGCCAGAGGTGGCGGGTTCAAACCCAGCCCCGGCCAAAAACAAAAAAAAAAGGATTTTATCTGTTTAGTTCACTGTTGTCTTCACAGTATCCTTGCATAGTCTTTAGGAAATAGTAAGCATTCAATAACCATTGAATATTCATGCAACAAATCATTCTGACTAATTTAATCTCTAACACAAGCAAGCTGAACATCTAAAATGACAAACTGTTTAAACATATGAGATTGTCAAGATGTTACCATTTGGCAGGTATCAAAATTTTGAGATTGGATCTGTTACTATTCCATTTATAGATGAAGAAATTGAGGCAGACAGAACTAAGGACTTATTAAACAGTGAAGTTAGTGTTGGACAGAGACTAATATGGGACACCATACTCTAATTACAGTACTCTTTGTAGGAGATGGTGTTAAATTAAACAAGCAGGAGGCGATTGGTCTAATTTTGTCTCTATCTTTGATTTTTTTTGCAACAAATTGCAATCTAACTTGGCACATGAACAGGCTCCTGTGGCTCAGTGAGCAGGGCGCCGGCCCCATATGCCGAGGGTGGTGAGTTCAAACCCAGCCCCTGCCAAACTGCAACAAAAAAATAGCCGGGCGTTGTGGCCAACGCCTGTAGTCCCAGCTACTTGGGAGGCTGAGGCAGGAGAATCGCCTAAGCCCAGGAGTTGGAGGTTGCTGTGAGCTGTGTGATGCCATGGCACTCTACCGAGGGCAATAAAGTGAAACTCTGTCTCTACAAAAAAAAAAAAAAAATAGAGAGTATACTTCTTTTTAAAGCTCACAGAATTTCTACAATTTTATTTTTAAAACAAACCTTTTAATTTTTAAAAAAATTCGGATTAGTCTGAGGGTACAAATGGTTAGGTTACATTGTTTGTGTTAGGAGTATACTTTTGTAACAAATAGCTGAGCTTCAGCAAATCACAGGCAGACAACTAATCAGACTATACCAAAATAAGGGAAATACCTCACTATACCATGCCTAAATAAGGCAACTATGTAGCTGTTCTCAATCAAATGATTTCTCTGCTTGCTTCAATTTTTAGCTTATAAAAGCTCCCTGCTCATACTGTTTGGCAGAGTTGTCTGAACCTCTTCTGGTTCTGAGTGCTGCCTGATTCATGAATTGTTCTTTGCTCAAATAAACTTTGTTAAATTTAATTTGTCTTAAGTTTTTCTTTGAATAATACAAAATGTGAGAGCTTTAGTGTTAGAAACCTGTTTTGAGAGATAAGAGGGAAAAAAAGTGCATTGAAGCACCTAACAGCTTGTTCTACCACTTGATATACTTTCCATACATGTTAAAGTTCATCGATCATTTCTTGACTTATAAAAACCTCACTTTAATACTGCAATAATTTTTGAAGCAAAGAAGTCTGAAAAATTATCATTCTTCTTGTTTCTAGATGTACCATTGGAAGATTTTTTTTTTCATCTGAAGTCAGTATTCAAAGTTAATTGGTTTTGTGCTCAGACTAATTATTTATAAATGGTAAATAATCATAAATAATGCAATTAGTAATTACTAGGGTTTCCTTTTCTGCCCCCTTTTTCTTTTCATTGGTTTTTAATTATAATAAGACCAGTGTTGGGGTTTTCTCCATGTTACTCATAGCTTAATAATTACAATGATGGTAGTACCTTTCTTAAAGGGTGTGACTTCATTAAAAGACAGACATCATGAGCCTTGGTTTTCACAAGTCAAAATTTCTGCCCCCTGACCTGATTCTATCTCTTTTTGAGGTTCTCTGCCATCATGGGCCCCATCAGTGCCCTCCTGTTGTCTTTGCCATCAGACAGGCCTTGGCAGTTGCCTTCTTTTTTTTGGTCCATGTAGTCATGCCTAGTGAGAGGGTTTGAAATAACAGTGATTCTGGCCTAAGAAGTGAGTGGTCATGGAGGTGGATGGTCTGCATGACGACTGGTACTACAATGGGATACTGCAAAATTCCTGGACCTGAGTGTCCCAGGGTGGAGAAACTGCATAGAAATCCAGTTTGGGAGCATTCTTAGGAGTGGAACAGTAAAATATCAACATTATAATGGTCATTGATTTCTTCCATGATTTTGTTTACATTTGGTTCAAATTTAACTTCTAGTTTTATCACTTCTATTTCTTTTCTGTATTTTTCTGTCAATCAATTCCTTCTTTCAAATATCTACTTTTCTAAATGTCATTTTGTAAAATGGTATATGTATAAAGTGGTAAAAATGTATAAATCTACCATGGGCGAAAGAAGGAGGCAACACAGCTATTTGCTTTGCTCCCTATGCCCATGAACTGCATGACAGATGTACAGTGACCAAGCTCTGACAGACTTTGAAAGAAGTGATGTGATTGGCTCCTCCCATCATATCTATCTATTATTTACATCTCACTTGTGGATTGAAGAAATAGCTGAGAAGTTTGCACTTTATGCAATTATTCACAGCTAATATATCATGGTAATTGATATTTGGAATGTCTTGTTGGGGAACTGATGTTATTTGACATCTGCTTATTCTTGGAGAGCTGCACCATTTTCACCAACCTCTAAGCCGTGGTATTAACAATCTGATTGTCCAGAGACCAACATGGTGTGAGGAAGTCCTAACAGCTCATGGAGAAACCACAGGGAGAAGATTGTTAATGGATATATCTAGCATTACATTATTGAGCTGGCAGATTGTTTACCATCTTTTGCTGACATAAATAATTCTGCAAGAAATGTCTTTGAACACACTTCATTCTTTCACAAGTGAAAGTTTATGTGCTGGTTAAATTCCACCCCCACCCCAAAACAGAATAAACACAAAATCTTGAAGTTGTCATTATACTTTCTTTTCCTCATTCCATTAGTATAGTTAGATAAAGTGAGATAAAAGAATGTACTTAGGTTTTTAAGGATGTATTTGATGAACCATTTTGCTAGTGATGTGACAGTTACAAATATTATTTATGCTAGTAAGGCAAAGGGCACTGGTAGCCACAGTAAAGAAGATAAATTTTGTCGGGATGAGAAAATCTCTTAGATCAGTGGTTCTCAAACCTTCCTAATGCCGCAACCCTTTAATACAGTTCCTCATGTTATGGTGACCCCCAACCATAAAACTATTTTTGTTGCTACTTCATAACTGTAATTTTGCTACTGTTATGAATCATAATGTAAATATCTGATATGCAAGATGTATTTTCATTGTTACAAATTCCCCCCAAAGGGGTCGCAACCCACAGGTTGAGAATCACTATCTTAGATGAAGTACTTTATTCTGTAATTTAGAAGTGCCTTTTGTGGAAAGATGTCCACATTCGTCTGACCAACAGATTGGGTAGCTATATATTGTTAATCTACATTTCTGAATATTCAGAAAATGAACAGAGAACAGATGGACAATGGAAAATTTTTTCAAGAAGAAAAGTTTTAGCGGTCAATTCTGGGGTTACTACCCAGTCATCTTCAGGTTATACATCAGTGTTGTCAACATTTACTAAAAGAGGTTGAGTTCAAAACAAAATCTCATGCATGTGCTGTTCTCCATGAGAATCTGACATCAAGAAAATAGTAAATTACATTTGGTACAATTTATTTAAGAAAACAAGGAAGTTTAACACTTTAGGTTTCCACACGGTGGCGCGCCTGTAATCCCAGCTAGCTACTCGGGAGGCTGAGACAGGAGGACTGCTTGAGTCCCGGAGTTCTGGGCTATAGTGCACTATGCTGATCAGGTGACTGCACTAAGTTCAGCTTCAATATGGTGACCTCCCAGGAGTGGGGGCGGGGGCACCAGGTTGCCTAAGGAGGGGTGAACTGGCCCAGGTCAGAAATGGAGCAGGTCAAAACTCCCTTGCTGATCAGTAGTGGGATCGCGCCTATGAATAGCCATTGCACTCCAGCCTGGGCAGCATAGTGAGACCCCATCTCTTAAAACAAAAACAAAAAAAAAAACTACTACCACAAAAATATTTGGCCTTAAAGAGTTAACTCTCAGCAATCTAAAAAGTAGCTAACCAGAATGACTCACTTCTTTACCTTCAAATTTCTTATTTTGGGCTTCAGCTTAACTTTATCTTGATGCTAGGCTAATTAAAATTCTGTATAATGTTTCCTTCTCCAGGTAGCTGCACTTGTACATATTTTAGGTCTCTGGTGGTAGACTAGATAAGGTTGTATTTTAGTTAATGTGTAATAAAGTTCTCAAGAGTACTCTAATAGACTTTCTTGTTTTTAACTCCCCCTCAGAGTATTTGTCTACTGATTTCAGTTTTGTTTGCTCTTTAATTTTAAAATACGTGTTTGGTTTCAAAGCATTCTGTTTTCCTTCTCTGTTGCACCCCTTGATTTAGGTGCTTCTATTTTTTCAATAATTGTTTATTGTAGTAATGCTACTGTTTGCTAAAACATAGATGGTCACAACCCAATTTCTTATAGTGTTGGATGGACCTCAAAGAAGAAAAGTGGTAGGGAATCCACTGAATCATTCCAGTTCCAGACTGCGTGCATCGTACGCTTGCCGAAATGCAATTTGTGTTTTCTACTTTGTATGCCTTCTGTGCAAAGTGTTCTAACCTTTAGTCAGTGAGTGACTTTCTTTATGGGAGTAAAAGGAAGCTAAGTTATGAAATAGCTGTTATGTGAATGTTATAAGCTCTCAAGGATTCAAAACCAAAAGGTCTAAATAGTATTTCAAAAGGCAAAGATAATCTGACGTTGCAAAACAGCAACAACAACAACGACAAATCCATTAATCACTCTTTCAGTTGAAGTGATGAAGCCAAAGAATTCATAGCAAAATGGAGAAAGTTAGAAGACTGGCCATCTGAATATCCACCACTGGTGAAAGGATGAAGAACGTTTACTGGCTTATTCTGAAACTTTTAAATTTTGCAACTCTCAGCTGCTTATGGATTTCTCTGGGGCAGTGTACAGTTTTAAACAGTTGCCTGAAGTTGTGTGTAACTAACCTGGTAAGTTTTACTGGTCCAGTATTTGTCTTTTCAGGAAATAAAACACTTAGAATTTAACTTTTTATAACTGATAGAATTGCTTTCTCTTTATGAGATGCTTTCTCATGAGAAATGTTAGCAAATCAAGATTTTTTTTTTTCTGAAATAAGTTAGGATTTCTTATAGTTGCAGAAAATAGAGCAGGTTATTTTATTTCTTTAAGGTATCTGGTCATATATATTTTGGGGTCACGGGGACTGGGTAAAGGAGCCTTAAATAAAATCAATTAAGCATACTTAAAAATTTCAATTTCGATTTATTTATTACAAATCATTAATATTTGTTTTGAAGCGCGAAAGAGATTTAGCCACTTCCAGACTAACAGTAATATTTATATTGTGGATGGATTACTGTCTGGGGGGGGGAAATGGATGACCAAGGAAGTAGATACATATTTTTGTGAAACAACATTTTATTTTAAAAGGAAGAATTATTTCTAAACTTCCTTATTTCTATGCATTTGTAATTTTTCATTCTTGAATTTTTTGATATGGGAATTGATGCTTCCTCTTCCATTTCTGGGTGTTATCCCTTTTATGTACATATTACATCATCTCTTTTCAGTTGTGATTTAGTTTTGCTTAAATGAGTCAAGAATCAACTTTAAAAACCAAATACTCCCTAGACAGGAAAAGATGCATTCTTCCTATCTGATGGCAAATACAAACAGCATGATAGCTTAAGTGTGATACTATAGTCATATATTTTAAAATAATAAAAACCAAAGTAATAAATGTGGCACTCATTATTATGCTAAAGTTTTAGAGACAGAATTCTGTGATAGATTAAGAAAGAAACTTGTGTTATACAATTTTGGTTTAATTTAAACTACAGTTTAAAATACCACTTCTGCTTACTATGCATAGTAGCATTTTAAAAAATTGTTTGGTATTTTGTATAAATCTTTGCCCAAGACTTCATTGGTATAGATTGTACGTGTGTGTGTGTGTGTGTGTTTAACACAGTGGTAGTACAAACATAAAAATGGAATGGGAACTATTAAATTTTTTTTTCCTAAAAATATTTCAACTATTTTCTGATTATGATGAGAATATGTGTTTATACAAAATATTTATAATATAAAGAAGAAACAGAGAAGACTAAAGGAAAAAAGACCTATAATACTATCCCTATTAACTTCTGATTGGTTTTTCATAGCTATATTTACACACACACACAATTGTGCTCCCAGTGTGAGTTACCCCTATACGCTGAAGTTTTACCGAAAGTAGGATCTTTAATATGTTTAGATTATTCTATTATTATTTGTTTATAGATTTCTCTACTATTGAAACTGATTTTGGTTATTTCCAATTTTGCAGTCTCCATATTCTTTTATTCTGGTTTTATTTATTATCTTTTTGTGTGGGTTCCTTGGTTTCAGGGTTTGGCAGTAGGAACGGACAGTTTGTTCCTTTGTTGGGTTGCTTTCCGTTCACCACCTACGGAGAAAGGCACAGCTGATGTGGTTGTGCCTGTGGGAGAGACACGGTCTGCCGATCTGACCACTGAATGTAATGAATGTTCTCTGTGTGGGCCTCCCACACAGGCCTGGAGGGACACAAGTGAGGTGAATGAACAACTGAATGTAGCCATGGATCAGGGGAAGGTTATGCAAAGTCCTGGAATTTATTATATTTTCTGTTTTTTTTTTTTTTTTTTTTTGACATCAACATTTGCTGTGAAGGTCTTTGACTTTATTGGGTGGTTCTTAGTTTGAGACATCTTTTCTTTAAAAAAAACACACAAAAGAGCATTGTAAAAAAAAGTTAGAATTGCTTGCAAAAATGCACAAATCATAGTGCTATGCTATGAGTATCTTACATTAATTGAGGAATCTACATGTATTGGTTGAATATATTAACTGACTTAACATTTTTGAATTCTAGATGCCATGTGTTGTAGAAAACAACAAATACTTAATGTTCTTCAGAACTCTAGCAGTGTGAGAACCTTTATGAAAAGGAAAAAAAATCATGGTCAAGTGATTTGTGGAAGTGCGTTTTGCTGTGCTCTCCTTTTGTAGATTCACAGAGCACAATAGCATATTAGAGGCTTTGTTCAGTTATAATTTCCCCGTCTCCTTTGGCAACAACCCCCTTTTTCTGAGTAACAAATCCCAACAACTGAGGAACTAGTGTTGAGAAGTGCTCACTTCATTTCAATAAATTTCCTGGGTATCTATGTATATTCAGCCTTGTAGTGAATACAATTGGGAATTCAAAAGAATTAAATTATATGATCATGCCCTAAAGGAAGTTAAATGTTGAAGTGCAAAGGTTTCTACAAAGTGCAAAGCTATTACAAATGTGATGTATTATAGTTTTGTACAATATTAGAGGATGATGATAATATATCTTTCTTTTGATTCACATCCATAGTTTTAAAGGAGTTTGGACAGGTGGCTCATGTCTGTAATCCTAGTACTCTGGGAGGCCAAAGCAGGAGGATTGCTTGAGCTCAGGAGTTCCAGACCAGCCTGAGCAAAAGTGAGACCCTAAAATAGAAATAGGAAAAACTAGCTAGGTGTCATGGTGGGCGTCTGTAATCCCAGCTACTCGGGAGGCTGAAGCAAGAGGATCTCAAGAGTTTGAGGTTGCTGTGAGCTATGATGCCACAGCGCTCTACCGAGGGCAACAAGGTGAGACTCTTTGTCTCACAATACATAAATAAATAAATAAAATAAAGTTTTAAAGGAATCAACTGAAAATCAACTAAAAGACTATTAGAAACAATAGGTTCAGCATATTGTCTCTTTTAAAAAAAGTACAAACATCAATACTTTTCTTGTATATCAATAATACTATTAAGGCATAATAATAGAATGAAATATAATTCAAAAATTCTATCAAATATCCAGAAATTAGCATGGTTTGATTGGTCTGGGAATACACTAGCTAATAAAACAGAATATTATCCAGAAATAAAGCCATGCATTTGAGGAAGAGTGGACTCTGATAAAGACGACGATGTAAACCACCAAGGCCCTATTCATTTAGATTAAAAAGTAAATTCCTTTATCACTACCAGATTCAAATAAAATTTTGAAGGTATTGTTTTAAAAAGGGTGTGATTTTAATATAAACCAAGAAATAACAAAATTGAAATAAGAGTTTACTTCATAAAAATATTAAAAGGAATTAGAACTGTTTCTTTTCTTTTTTTTTTTTTTGTAGAGACAGAGTCTCACTTTATTGCCCTCGGTAGAGTGCCGTGGCCTCACACAGCTCACAGCAACCTCCAACTCCTGGGCTTAAGCGATTCTCTTGCCTCAGCCTCCCGAGTAGCTGGGACTACAGGCGCCCGCCACAACGCTATTTTTTGGTTGCAGTTTGGCCGGGGCCGGGTTTGAACCCGCCACCCTCGGTATATGGGGCCGGTGCCTTACCGACTGAGCCACAGATGCTGCCCTTCTTTCTTTGAGACAGAGTCTCACTTTGTTACCCTTGGTAGAGTAATGCTGTGGCATTATAGCTCACAGCAACCTCAAACTCTTGAGCTCACATGATTCTGTTGCCTCAGCTTCCTGGGACTATAGGTGCCCGCCACAATGCCCAGCTATTTTTTAGACACAGGGTCTCGCACTTGCTCAGGCTGGTCTTGAACCTGTGAGCTCAGGCAATCCACCCACCTCAGCCTCCCAGAGGGCTAGGATTACAGGCATGAGCCACCACGCCCTGCGCAGAACTGAATATTTCTATGATACTGAAGCAAGATTGCCTTAAGCCCGATTAAGGACAGGAGCAGGGGGTCACGCCTGTAATCCTAGCACTGTCAGAGGCCAGGGTAGGACCTGCTTCTCAGAGTTCAAGACCACCTTGAGTCAGAGCAAGTATCCTGTCTTTACTAAAAATAGAAAAACTAGCCAGGTGTGGTGGTGCAGCCCACCTACCCACCTACTTTCCAGCTTAGTCAGGAAGCTCAGGCAGGAAGATTACTCATGCCTAAGAGTTTGAGGTTGCTGTGAGCTGTAATGCCATGAAAAAAAAAACCTGATTAAAAATTTCAGACTCCCTAAAATGAAATTATCAATAAATTTGACTACTTAGAAACTTTAACTGTTATGACAGTAAACAGAATACAATGAAAACAAAGCTAAAAAGTGGGAAAAAGTAATATATATAATACATAAATTTTTACCAATGCCAATACTTATAAAAGCATATAAAATGGACTTAGAATATAAACACCTACTTCAAAAAGAAGACCTATAAATGGCTAAAAAGTATGTGGTAGCTATTTAACCCCACAGCAACCGCAGAATTGCAGAGTAAAAATGTTATCAGTTTTTCTTCTATCAGACTAGCAAACATAAAAACGTTTGGATAGTTGGAAAGGGTATAGGTTAGCTGACACTTTTGTGAACAGTTGGTTGGGATCTATATGGATGGATTTCTAGAAAACAATGGGTTAATAAATATCAAAATTACAAGGGAACATATGAGGTTGGACAGTTAAGTTAGTCAACTCATCCTAGAAAAAGTGTGACGTACCTCATTGCTGAATATCACTACAGTCACAAGATGGTCAAGGGGAGTACTTTGAAGGTGACCATAGTGATATTCAGCAATGAGGTATCTGGCTCTTTTCCTAGTAAGAATTTGTGAACTTAACTGTCAGACCCCATATGATGACAGCTCTGATGGCCATTCTGGAAAAAGAATTCCGCAATTGCTTTGAAGGGTGGACGAGGTGCTGGCGCTGGTGCATAGTGAAGACAAAAGAATGTATATACACTGTCGGAGGAACTGCAAATTAGTAAAAGCTTATGGAAAACAGACTGGAGAGTCCCCAAAGAAATAAAAATAGAGTCACCGTATGGTGCCCCATGATTACACTAATGTACACAGCTATGATTTAATATAAAAAAAATAGAGCTACCATTTGATCCACAATGCAGTTCCACAATTGGGTGTCTACATGAAAGAAAAGAGGTCAGTTTATCAGAAAGACATCTGCATTCACAGCTTTATTGCAGCAACTCACAATTGCAAAGATATGGAATCAACCTAAGTGACGATCAGTTTATGAGTGGATGCATAGAATGATAGTCATAAAAAGGAATGAAATAATGTGTTCTGTAGTAACTTGGATGGAACCAGAGACCATTTTCCTAAGTGGAGTATTTCAGGAATTGAAAAGCAAACACCACATGTTCTCCCTAATAACTGAGAGCTAAATGATACATACATATAGGTGCAAAGAGATCTAAAGGACATTGGAAACAAGAAGGGGGATGGTGGTAGGGGGATTTAAAACATCCCTATTGGGTACAATGAACACTATCCTGGTGATGGGGACACTAAAATCCTTGACTTCAGCATTATACAATGAATCCATGTAACAAAAACATTTGTACCTCTTTAATATTTTGAAATAATAAGAAAAACAAAGTGAGAAATATGAATTTGGTGCAGATTATGGAAGACATCTGGACATTGATTAAGACTACAGGCTTTGGAGGCAATCTTTCTGTTCCCTTTAAATCCTAACTCAGGAAAATTACTAAACCCTCCTGTGCCTCAGCTGTAAGATGAAGTTAATTATAGCACTAACTTATAGGAGTGTTGAGATGAACGAATGAGACTTAGTATAGAGCACCTGTAAGAGTGCATGGAACATGGGAATAACTCAATAAATGTTAGTTATGATGATTATGAGGAGGGTAGAGAGAGTGAAGATGGGAGAAGAGTGTTGACAAACTGTTTCATCAGTCACCATAGCCTTGACTCTTGAGGCTACCTTGTCCAACACTGCTTGATTGGCATTCTATTCAGCCTGTTAAATTTAATCTTGAGACGAGCCATTGGAAGGACTCATTATTATTATTTTTTTTTATTGTTGGGGATTCATTGAGGGTACAATAAGCCAGTTACACTGATTGCAATTGTTAGGTAAAGTCCCTCTTGCAATCATGTCTTGCCCCCATAAAGTGTAACACACACCAAGTCCCCACCCACCTCCCTCCTTCCCTCTTTCTGTTTCCCCCCCATAACCATAATTGTCATTAATTGTCCTCATATCAAAATTGAGTACATAGGATTCATGCTTCTCCATTCTTGTGATGCTTTACTAAGAATAATGTCTTCCACGTCCATCCAGGTTAATATGAAGGATGTAAAGTCTCCATTTTTTTTAGTGGCTGAATAGTATTCCATGGTATTACAATAATGGTCCTCAAGAAATGTCTCTGTTGTCCTGTCTTCTAAGATGGAACATGAAGACTTTCCAGAATTCACTCTTTTGCTATTATGAGCTGAAGTACACTTTCAATGATAGGAAAAAGTTAAATTATGAACTCATTATCTTTCATTTGATTTTATACAATTGTGATTCAATCCTACAAACAGGAATTAAAACTTAGTTTTGAACAAAATCATGGTACTATTAAGCACTTGGTTGCACAATTAATCTAAAAAATACAGTCGCACTCCAAATATTTAGTGTCTAAAAACAAAAACCTATAAGCATTCTTCTCCTTTCCCTACAAATACAAATGGTTGGGGAATGAAGTATAGAGGAATCTTTGTTCACACATCAAATGAGAAAAAACAAAGGCAACATGTGTTCCTTGGAACCTGATTACTTTTCAAGCAAATCCCCACAATGCTAGAATAGTGGATGATGCTTCCAAGGGAATCTTAACATGGAAGGCCCCTTGGATTCATGGATTTATTCATAAGATTTATTGAACACTTTTCCCATCAGGCACTGTTGTAGGTGCTGGGATAGAGTGAAGAGGAAAATGGATGGGAAGGAGGGGACAGCTTGGTAAGCCTGATGATGGAGGGCTTTGCTTTAACTCAGAAAAGGACAGACAGTTCAGAAGACCACACAGATTAAACCACTACCCCAATCCCTCTTCAGATTTTCTACCATCTTCTGGGACATACCACGTTTATAATGTTTGGTTAGCCAAGGATAGGTGTCATGCCCCTTGCTGGATTAAATCACCTCTCCAATTCAATGGCTCAAATTCAGCAAACCGTTAAGGGAGGATTCTCATCAGTCTCAACAAGAGTTACTAAAAAGATTCACTTAGTTTTCCTCTGCCCATAATTCTAAGTCAATCAGTACAGCATAGGATCTATGAAAATTAGATGGTATCCATGTAACACTATTTGGGTTCTAACCTGATTATCATAGGCCCTATATAGCCATCTTTTGTGAATCCTCCTGTTCATAAAGGACTCTGACAGTGACCAAGAAAAGGATGAGCAATTTTTAGATTTTGTAAAATTTCATTTCCACTTAAATTTTTTTCTACCAGTATAAAAAGTTCTTAAAATTTGTGAATATATGAAAAATAAACAGAGTAATCATATGTTTTAATATACATGGCATTCTGAATTTGTATTTTCTCTCTGCTTTATTATTTTTTTATTTATTTTTATTTTTTGGTAAAGATCTTTTATTTATTTATTAAATCATAGCTGTGTACATTAATGCAATCATGGGGCACCATACACTGGTTTTATAGACCATTTGACATATTTTCATCACACTGGTTAACATTGCCTTCCTGGCATTTTCTTAGTTATTGTGTTGGGACATTTATATTCTACATTTACTGAGTTTCACATGTACCCTTGTAAGATGCACGGTAATCCCACCAATATCCTCTCTCCACCCGCCCTCCCCCTTCCCTCCCCTTGCTCATATTATTAGGTTATAATTGGGTTATAGCTTGCTATGGTTAATAAAAAAAAAAAAGAATGGAAGAAAAAGTATCCAATGTACTTAGCCCTACTATGAAACTAATTTATGACTTTCATATGAAATCTCTCTGCTTTAAAGAGTAATTTTTTTTTTTTTTTTTGAGACAAAAATCTCACTATGTCACCCTTGGTAGAGTGCCATGGCTTTACAGCTCACAGCAACCTCAAACTCTTGGGCTTAAGTGATTCTCTTGCCTCAGCCTCCCAAGTAGCTGGGACTACAGGCACCCGCCACAATGCCCGGCTATTTTCTTGTTATTGTCATTGTTGTTTAGCAGGCCCATTCTTAGATATTACATCCATGATTTGCAGTGGCATTTTGTCTGGTTTTGTGTAATGACTTTAAAACATTTGACTTCTTACTGTACAGTTACAAAACACCGAGGAGGCAACATAATTTCGGGAAGCGTCCCTGTCCCCGTTTTTAAGCTGCGGTAGATACAATGAACCCCTATCCTGATAGCTGGTGTTTACTCTCTCCTTCATTTCAGGGCAGGCAGCTGGACATTGGCACACCACACAACCTGAGTGAACCGGTGAGTAATCGCTTCTGCTGTCAAGAATTTTACAGTGTCTGTCTTGATAAAAAATGTACAAGGTCAGGTTTTACTGCAATACGCGTGATTCCTCAGTAAAGTTTTATTTATTTGTCCCTGCTGAAAGCAGGCCAATGGAGAATAGTAAGAAGTCTGAACAAGAGGATTTATTTTGAAATGAAGTGTGTTGAACTGGAAACAGCACAGGATGAATTTAAGTCTGTGATATGTAGCTGTGTGGCTTTGGATAAACCACCTACTACTTTCGAGATTAAGTTTCACTTTGGGTTATCTGAGATAGTCTTTAACGTTTCTTCTCAAAATTAAATCTTATGGTTTTATTACTTTCCTGCACGTGTGCTCATTCAGTAAGTGCTTAGTGACTCCAATAGTACCTATGAGCAAGGCGCTATGCTGGGCCCTAGACATTTAACAATGAATAAACTCGGCTGTCAACCTTTTGGAATACATACTTCAAATGAGAGATACAGACACATACGTAATGCCATGGCCAGGCAGCATCATGACAACCAGAATAATGGTGTGTGTGAGGGGATGGGGAACGAGCAAAAGTAAAAAGGACCTTGTCTTTCTGCCAGGCCTTCAAATGAAAACTGGAAAGAGGAAGAGTATTTTTCTAGAATAACAAGAGGGGAAAAGCCATTCCAGTCAGAGAGGGAGGGCCCTTTGTGTCAAGAAACAATGGTGCACCCTTGAAGAAATTTGTCTGGGCGAGTATTTTATGAGGAGGATCCCCCCCCCCGGGCAATTGAAGCAGCTTCAAAAATACACTACTGGGACTTGATCAAACTAAAAAGCTTCTGCACAGCCAAGAACACAGTAAGTAAAGCAAGCAAACAGCCCTCAGAATGGGAGAAGATATTTGAAGGTTATGTCTCCAACAAAGGTTTAATAACCAGAATCCATAGAGAACTGAAACGCATTAGCAAGAATAGAACAAGGGATTCCATCGCAGGCTGGGCAAGGAATTTGAAGAGAAACTTCTCTGAAGAAGACAGGCGCGCGGCCTTCAGACATATGAAAAAATGCTCATCATCTTTAATCATCAGAGAAATGCAAATCAAAACTACTTTGAGATACCATCTAACTCCAGTGAGACTAGCCTATATCACAAAATCCCAAGATCAGAGATGTTGGCGCGGATATGGAGAAAAGGGAACACTTTTGCACTGCTGGTGGGAATGCAAATTAATACATTCCTTTTGGAAAGAGATATGGAGAACACTTAGAGATCTAAAAATAGATCTGCCATTCAATCCTGTAATCCCTCTACTGGGCATATACCCAGAAGACCAAAAATCACATCATAACAAAGATATTTGTACCAGAATGTTTATTGCAGCCCAATTCATAACTGCTAAGTCATGGAAAAAGCCCAAGTGCCCATCAATCCACAAATGGATTAATAAATTGTGGTATATGTACACCATGGAATATTATGCAGCCTTAAAGAAAGATGGAGACTTTACCTCTTTCATGTTTACATGGATGGAGCTGGAACATATTCTTCTTAGTAAAGTATCTCAAGAATGGAAGAGAAAGTACCCAATGTACTCAACCCTACTGTGAGACTAATTTAGGGTTTTCACATGAAAGCTATAACCCAGTTACAACCTAAGAATAGGGAGAAGGGGGAAAGGGCGGGGAGGGAGGGGGGAGATGGGTAGAGGGAAGGAGGTTGGTGGGATTACACCAGTGGTGCATCTTACAAGGGTATATGTGAAACTTGGTAAACGGTCTGTGAAGCTAGTGAATGATGCCCCATGATTATATCAATGTACACAGCTATGATTTAATAATAATAATAATGATAATAAAAAGAAACAATGGTTCAGGAGGTGGCCTCACTTGTTGAGGAAAGTGAGAATAATTTGCTTTGGGGTAGTAGTGGGGGCGGGTGTAGGTCGGTAGGTGGGGCCAGACCACCGAGAGCGCTGTATGCCAAGCTTGGTAATTTCAATCTACAGGATGACCGAGAGGTTTATAGAGTTTTAGAAAAGAGAAGGGTGTGACTAGATTTGCTTAGAAAAGATTATTCCAAATGTGGAAACAAGAGGGGTCCTTCTTCAGGCTGTGTTGGTAAGCTGTAAAGGGCACCGCAGAAAATCAGGGGCAGTGAGCGAGGAACTCAGATGCGGTTTGGTTAATGGTGAGGTGATGGGCCAGGCAGGTGGATGAGGTTCGGAGGAGCGCCCTGAGTCCCAGCTTGAGCAACTCCGAAGAGTGGAACATGTTAATGGGAAACACAGGAGAAAGAGCACACTTGAAGGCGGAAAATGAGGAACTTAATGTCTCATGTGCTGAATTTGAGGCGCCAGTAGGGGCTTCGATGCAGCTGCGTAAGAGGCGGGTGGGTATCGGGATCTGGAGCTCAGGAAGGAGCCTGGGGGCAGCGCCCTTTGCGCGTTAAGGACACCAACAGGGAGGCCTTGAAGCTGAGGACGAACCCACTGGGGAGAACTTGAAGAGTGAGACGAGAAAAAGCTGAGGAGAGGACACAAACATAAAAGGGGCAGAGAGAGGAAAAATCAGACAGCAGAGGAGGCTGAGCAGGAACGGAAGGAAGGAGAAAGGGACGCAGGTGCCGCCGTGACCTGTGGAAGGGGCAGTGAACACGGTCACAATCCAACCAAGTAAGGGAAGAAAGGTGTTGAATCTGTCCCACAGCAGGCCAGGGCAGCTCTGCAGAAGCTTTTCAGGGCAGTGGTGGGGTGAAAGCCTGCAGGTTCCCTACACTGCCGACGTATTCAGGTTCTGACACGCTGCCTTCTGTCAGGTACCCAGTTGTAAGTTTTGCTTGTCCTGTGAGGTCACCCTGTGGACCCAGGACATAGGTGATACCAGCTATCCAGGCAGCAATGTGCTCCCGAAGGTGGGGTGTTCTCTGGATTCTAGGTCTGCGCGCCAGGGCTTAACTCCATTCAGCAACCCTGCTGCTCTGCAGTGAGTCTCGCCAGACCCTGTTCTGTCTGCAGATAGGACATCTCCGCCTAGAATCCCAAAGGTCCCCATCCTCTGAGGCCTCAGCTTCCTCGGTACAACAGTGGTACTTTTTTTTTTTTTTTTTTGCAGTTTTTGGCCAAGGCTGGGTTTGAACCTGCCACCTCTGGCATATGGCGCCAGCGCCCTACTCGGTTGAGCCACAGGCACCGCCCCACAATGGTACTTTTTGTAACTGTGTTGCAGTTTCAGACGACAAGAGTCACATTTCTTCAGTCACATTGTCTGTTATTGATTGTCTCTTGCAGTGCATCCAAGGATGTCATTTCTGGAACTCTGTAGATCAGGAAAATTGTGCTTTAAAGTGTGTAAGTATTAATTATGTTTCTGTTTTGATACTAGTGTTTCCTTCTGAGAAAACTTTGCTCAGAGGATTCCCATTTACATGTCCACTTTCTTTCACTTAGTTTGCTCGACTCTAAGGGGGAAATAAGATAGACTGAGTAATAAGTAGTAAATGGAAAAGAAATTGAAATTATTCATGCAACCAGAGGTCAAAGGAGGTTAATGCAAATCGTGGAATCCAGGGATGCTCAGAGATATCCATTGCTCTACAACTATGAAGACCATTAGTAGAATGTCAGATATTTGTTAAATTTCCTGGGCACTTCTCAAATTTTAATGTCCTGTTATCCGCAGTCTTGTTCAAGAATATATTCTGATTCAGTATATCTTGAGTGGGGTCTGAGATTCAGCACTTCTAACCAGTTCCCAAGTGATCCAATGCTGGTAGTCTCCTGATCACATTTTGGATAGCAGAACCCTAGGTAATGTTCTAGGTTTCTTTACAGGGAAAGTTGTAGAAATGCAGTTCAGAAATAAATATCTGGTTTATTCCTCTTTATGTAAGAAATACATCCCCAGATACTTTATTTTCCATTTTAATTTAGTCTAGCTTTGCCGCCTAGTGTGTGATTTGCTTAAGATACTTTACCTCTTGGTACTTTGCTTTCCTCATTATTAAATTAGGATAATAATAGAATCTCCCTCTTAAAGATAGTATCTGATACAAGGTAACTACTCTGATCTCATGGATAAGAACTTTATCCAGGGGCGGCGCCTATGGCTCAAGGAGTAGGGCGCCGGTCCCATATGCCAGAGGTGGTGGGTTCAAACCCAGCCCTGGCCAAAAAAAAAAAAAAAAAAGAACTTTATCCTTTAAAAATGGGTTCCTTTGTTCAGGTTGTTCAGGTCAGAGGTTAAATTGTTTTGGTAATGTGGGGAAATGTTAATGTCATTTTCTATTAGTGAGTTAAATTATTGCGTGGAGATTTAAATAAGGACATTGATCTTTTCTTATATGTGGTCCTCATAGCTTTTCTTACGTATACAGTATGTCCTTGTGGACCTCCATTACAGTAGTTAACTGTGCCCCCTCTCACCTTTGTGACTGTATGTGTTATAGAATGGAACTTGTCAAACTATGGAGCAAACATTATCTAGAATTAGTAGCTATTAGATCTTTTCTACAAATTGTAACTTAAACAACTATTGTGTAATTGTGTATTTAATATAATTTACCCCAACATGTAATTTCTACCAGAGCAGGACCCTCTCTGGCTTTTTCAGAGAGTATCTTTTCCACTGACTGCAGCATGGGGCATGTAGAAGCTGCTTATGAATAGGAAGCATCATTTGTTTCCAGGCAACAATCAAGCACCATTTACTTCCAGGACTGTGGAGGGGCCAGTTTGAGCAGAGCAGTCTGTTGGCTTTTGCTAGCCAGAGCTGATGGTGGTTTTCATTTCCAGTCTGTCTCCCTTGGGTGTCTGCAAACACTCCTCTCTCTAACCTGGTCTGTCACAGATTACCTCTCAGTTGACTGAGATTTTCTAGTAGACATCATGCTTTACCTTTTTTCCCAATGACACAAATAACCTAATTTCTACAGCTGTTCATACAGTGGGCTAGCTGAACAGAAGGCCCAGCTCTCTTGCTTTTGTTTGCTTTTTGTTGATTGTTTATCAATGGTAGGGTAAGAGATTAATTTGGAAGAAATGTACATTTAAGTATCACTAAATTTACTTACAACCTTCAAGGTATTACATCATTTTATTTTACTATTTTTTTTCTATGCAGAACGATACTTATGCCACCGTTTGTGAGGTGAGTTGGCAACCCCAAGAGATGTCTCCAACCATATATCTTTGTCTCTTATCTTTAAAAAGCTATTAAAATAAGAACGAGGAAAACTGAGGTATTGTCAGTGCTCAGAGGCATTCTTGCTGGGAATGTTATATGTATGTCTATGTATAAAAATGACTGTATAATTCTACTTTGGTGCAAATGTTTACTGTTTTATGTATCTATGGGTATATATAGTGTATATAAAATATAAATGTGTGTATATGCACATGCTCACAAATCTACATATGTGTTGCTCTAATCTGGTCTGGAAGGTTTTAATTCCTATGGAGTCTGGGGGGTGGGTATAGGGTATCAGGAGTGGGGGAAGGAAGGGGTATATGCAGGGATGTCTGTGCTGATTTCATTTTCTTCCCCACAACGTATGGTGCTCTATCGTTAAATATAGTACATTAGAAGAAAACCCTTCGATTACAATTTTCCTTTTATTCAACAACATCCTTTACCAACATTTTGAAACACAGCCCCCCCCCCCCCCCGCCTCCCCACTCTTTGACCTTAAGTGACTTCTCATGCTGGCTCTAGTGTCCTGCCCAGGTCTTTTCATGTCCTCTCAGCCTGCCTCTGCTACACTCAATTTTCTGCTTCTTTTAGAAAGACCCGGTCATATTGCTCTTTTCCCACTTAATTAAGCTTACCTGTCCTGGATTTCCTCTTCTCAGAATAAGATTATTTGATAATATGTGACATGAAGAATCTACATTATTTCCTAATTTAAAACCTATGTTGCATTTTATTTAAACATTCTGGAAACCAGTAAGCAGAACTATCTTATCATGCTTGGGGAAGGACTATCAATTTTTATCAGTTTACTAAGGAGAAAACTTCCCTTTTAATAGGGAATAAAAATATTAGCAAAAAATATTTTGTTGGGGCAGTGCCCGTAGCTCAGTGGATAGGGCGCCGGCCACATATATTGAGACTGGCAGGTTCGAATCCAGCCCGGGCCAGCTAAAACAACAATGACAGCTGCAACAACAACAACAACAAATAGCTGAGTGTTGTGGTGGGCGCCTGTAGTACCAGCAACTTGGAAGACTGAGGCAAGAGAATCGCTGAAGCCCAAGAGTTTGGGGTTGCTGTGAGTTGTGACGCCATGGCACTCTACCCAGGGTGAGAGCTTGAGACTCTGTCTCAAAAAAAAAAAAATATATATATATATATATGCATATATATGTACACATATACATTTTATTGGAATATTTTCTTAATAGTCAGTGAATGGTTATTTCGTACCTGAAATTTGATTTTCAGGTGCAATTTTCACATTCCAGAAAAACGTGATTTTCCTTGGCAATGGGTGGAGGTGGGAATTGGCTAAAAAAAGAGAAATAGAGGGAAAACTCACCCTGCATGTAAATGGACAATTAAAGTTGTCTCCTGGTTCAGATTTAAAAAACATCCTGGGAACCCTTTTATGTGATTAAAGCAAAATTAGCCCCCCCAAAAAACAGTCTCTGGTAGGATGTTGGCAGTGTCAGAAAATCAAGGGGAGAGAAAGTCTCTCGAGCACGGAAGCATCTGGGGCTCGGATTTGGAATGTACTAGCTCCTTGTTAATCGTTATGCTGTCCAAGTTGCCTTCCCTTTCTTGCTTACTGTCATATTCTTCAGGCTTATATAATGTAAATCTTTTCTCTCCGTGTTATAACTTACATAACTATTTGATTCACTTTACATTTTGCTAATTTACACCTAAAATATTATACTTTAAATAAAGAAGAACTGAACAGGAACACAAGCAAGGTAGAAAGATACAGAGATTCAATTGTCCACACCTTTAGGAAATCAAACTCTACTCATTAATGTTTCAAATTGGGAAGCTTGGAATTTTTGCAGTTCATATTCCTTAGGGGAAATAGTCTTGAAATTGATAGCTTAGCAAAATATAACTTGGAAAATGATGATAGCAAGGGAGGTGACATACGTTTGATAATTTGAATCACAAGTTATCCTTGTATCTTGGGTTTCTGGCTAAGATCAAGTGTAGATCTTATTGTTTCTCAAAACCTTTTCATGGCTTGCTGCTGTTTGGGAAAAAAAGACATACTGCATAGGGGTGCCAGGTCTGCTGTGTCTCTGTGTGACCTCAGCTCATACCATCCCCTCAGTTTCAGGACTGTCTTGGTCCTCTTCCCTGACATAGGAGGCGCACACCTGCTCCAAGGCTTTTGTCCTGCCATGGCTTCTGCTCTTGCCTAGATCTTTTCAAGCCCAGCTCCTGCTCATGACTTAGGTTTTGGCTTTAGGGTCACCTCTGCATAGTTCTTCCTGATCACACTAATATAGGCAGTCTCCTTCTGCCTAATCACACTGTGTTCTTTGGCTTTGGTTTATTTTTTTCCTAACAGTTTTCATTATCAGAACTTCAAAAACAAATCTGTCACTTAATCATCATCTATTTCCTTCTAAGAGAATGCTAATTCCATGGAGTCAGGGAACTTAGCTTTCTTGCTTACTGTCATATTCTTAAGGCCTAAAATAGTGCTTGGAACACAAAAAACCAAATGTTCAAATATTCTAGAATGAATGAAAGATATTTTAGGAATAGTGCTACAATTCATATGGAGGATGGTGGGTGTGTCTTCCTCGTGTTATAGAAGTTAAAAAAGCCACAAAACCAAGGGGCAGTAAAGATGATCTGCTTGCTATGGGACAGATGGAAGTATGGGTGGGAATGGAGATGGCAGGTTGAGGTAGCCCTGGAAAGAGTAAACTTGGCCTGCATGGTGGGAACTGCAGCTCAGTAACCTGTAATATGCTGTAAGAATGTCCCATCGAAGGGTTTTGGGCTTCAATTCTATAAATTCCTTATATCCAACCACCTCTAAACTCTTTCTAGGCAACTTGAGATTGAAAAACATTGGATAACCTCACTGGAAGTCCAATATTGAGCCAGCATCATGAGTGGGAAAAAGAGAGAGAGAGAGAGAGAAAAGATAGCTTTTTCTCTACTTGAGATAGCATTTTAACTCCCAGAGAGATGGGGGATTTTATTATATATTTCCCCTGAAAAATATTCCAGAAAAAATAGGGCCACAACTTTCCCTGATTTCCAGGACTAACCATATTTCTAAATAATCTACATTTTCAAACATATCTCCTTTTTTTCTTCCTCAGTTCTTTTTTGAAAATAAATTCATACAACACTTTTGCTGTCACTTTGTTTATTCTCTGTAAAATTTGCAAAGAGGATGGGAAAAGTATACTAAACTTTTAAGTTAAATAATCCTGAGCCCAAACTGAGGTATTTAAATTAATCCTTAACTAAGCAAACCTGGGCTTATCAGGTGCCACTTCCTTTTAGTGCACAGATCAAACATTGGACAGTTAGTATTTGCAAGTTACAGCCCCCGTTTTTAGGGCACATGTATTGTGCCATGGTTTCCACTATTATCATGAGAAACAATAGCATGTTGTCTTAGGTATTACAATTATAAATCGAAAGAGAACAGGAAGATTGATCACGATTGTGTTTGATCGTGCATTTTCTCAGGTGTGTGTATGTTTGGTAGCTAAAGTTAATGCACCTGTTAAGAGTTGCAGGGAATTTGTGTTTCAGTATCAAACAGTGTACTCTGTTTTCCATTAATGATATAAAAAGTTAATCATCATTAAGTTTTCATATCTTAAAATTCAATAGTAGTATTAAGGTATCCATTAAAATATTCAGCTACTTTAAACATTTATAGTCAACTTTTAATATTCTAAGGAAGGTGTGGATACACCAAAAACCTCTTTTTAGGTTAGAGTTTTCAGTTTTAGCTCATCAGAACTTTGAGATGCAAACATATAATTGTACTGTTGAGCTCAATGTTTTTTTCAAATTGTGCACTGTGACCTAAGGATCATAAAATCAATTTAGTGAATCAAGTGTCACAGTAAACAAAATGAAACAATGGAATGGATTAAAATCGAACATGAAAGAAGACATCGAGGTGCTCCCCTAAAAAGTTGCCATATAGAGAGAAAGTGGGAAATTGTAGGTAAACGTACCTTTCTTTACGAATATTCATTACAACATTTTACAAAGAGGTGGCCAACACGTACAGGATATTTTGTAAATATTTTGTCTAATATTGTAATGACTATTTTTCTTTAAATGGGTGAGTTTTATGGCATGTGAATAAATCTCAATGAAAATGCTCAAATGTGTGTGTGGGAAGAAAGTAGTAAATCTTTTCTTCAATATGTATGTTTGTACTCAAGTTGCTTTGTGAGATTACTTTTAGCTATGGAGCATGGTAAAAAAATAGTTTGGAAAGTACTGGCCTAATCTCACTAGCAAGTGGGAACTTAAGTGTTACAGTTTGAATAGTTGATATAAAGATATTTTTGTATATCAGGCATTTAGGTTTCAAAGTTTAGTTGAAACTTACAAGGAAAACCAGAAGCCAGGCTGCCCTGACTGGCATGTGACCTGTCTTCCCTAGAGAGAGTCGTGTGAAGTTGGCTGCAGCAGCGCGGAAGGTGCTTACGAAGAAGTGGTCCTGGGTAAGGAGGCGCGTGCGGTCGTTACTAAATAGTTTCCACACTTCTCTAGGGATGACAAACACCTCTACACTTCGCATCTCAGCCTGTGGCTCAGTCGGTAGGACTCCGGCCCCATGTGCCGAGGGTGGCGGGTTCAAACCCAGCCCCGGCCAAACTGCAACCAGAAGATAGCCGGGCGTTGTGGCAGGCGCCTGTGGTCCCAGCTGCTCGGGAGGCTGAGGTAGGAGAATCGCTTGGGCCCAGGAGTTGGAGGTTGCTGTGAGCTGTGTGAGGCCATGGCCTTCTACTGAGGGCCATAAAGTGAGACTCTGTCTCTACAAAAAATAAAAATAATAAAAACAAACAAAACAAAAACGTATTTAAAGAGGAAATTCAATAATTTTTCAAATGTGGAGGTAATTCTGAAAAAGACTAAGCAAGACTCTTCTTTCAGAGCAAAACAGAACACGTGGGACATGGTTGACGTTTAGGACAGGATTTTGTTTCTCAAGTTCAAGTAGCTGCAATCACTTCTATCTTGATGAGAGACAAATGTACTTCCCCAGCAGACTTGAAGTCAGGAGCGCTGCTGTTTCAATGAGCTGAAATATTTTATTCAATGTGAATTTCAATATTCAGTTGACAGTTATTCAGTAGTAAGCACATGCCCCCCCCCCCCCCAAATTTGTGAAATGTACAGAAGCTGTGCTTCCCGGAGTAGATTTGAGCACGTAGGTGTAGGTCAGCTCCCCGCGCCTGCCTGCCTGAGAGAGGGCTGGGCGTGTCTGAGCGCCTTGGCCCTGCTGGGTTAGACCTCCAGGGGGTTCTGAAGGGCCACTGCTCACACAAGTCGTAGCTTAGGGTCTGCTCCCACCGGGAAATACTAATGGTTCCCTTCAGAGTGGGAGATGCTTGGCTCTCCCAGACTGCAGTCTCCTCTCCATGTCTGCTCCTGCTCCCTGTGGCTGAGGGCAAGTGGAAGGAGGAGCTCAGCTTGTGGTCTGGACTTGCTTCTGCCCTTTCGTGTCCCACAAAAGGTGCTCCTTGACATTTCCATAAAGAGGTAGTGATATTACTTTTTTTTCCTTCTGTGTTGTGGGGGTTAGCTATGAATACAATTTATATTTTGTGGTTTCCAAACTGTGCACCAATGAGCCCAGGGCCTCATAGCAACCTCACGGGAGATAGGAGGTGTTTTAAACGCTCCAGGCAGTTTGGGGTTGCACTGAGCTATCATGATGCCATGGAACTCTAGCTCAGGGATAGGCGACATCTGTTGGACGTGGCTGGATCTGCTGGTTGGAGGCAGTTCTCCGTGTGAACAATAGCGGCTACTTACATGTCTCTCCATGATATGGAGTATAATAGCCCAAAATGAATCGTAATAAAAGAATCAGCAGAGAAGGATGCTGCTGGGCCTCTCTGTGGACTAGATCCTCGGATGACAACGGCTTTAACTTTCCTGGATTACAGAGTAGGAGCTTTAGTTAGTACATGTCTGATATCTGTAATGATGAGAACTGTGTCTATTTTCTAACCAGAATAAGGTGAAGTCCGGGGAACTTATATTTGACTATTTTAGTCTCCCTACCAAATGTGCTATGATTTTAAAACCAAAAGTGGTGTTTTTTTCCTACTGTAAAAGAAAGCTGAAGCATTAAATTCATCACAATTTTGGCAAAATAGAAATAGTATAATAATTTCATCCCAGACATGTGGCACTCAATGTGGGCCATCAATGGCAATGCCTGTAATGTTTAGAAGTCAAGAAATGTTTGCAATGCAAAAGAGCTGAACAGAGCCTTTTGGAGTAACGACAATTGCTCTGTCTGTGAGTGTGTGTGTGTATATATATATATATGAATATTGATGATAAGATTGGCAGTCATAGCAGAATTGTGGTGTAAACTTTCAGTATCTTGGGGTATGTGTCCTGGGGCAATGCATGGCTCTGTTGTGCTGCAGACACACTCTGGGTACCTGTCCCCTCACATGTAAGGGGGTGGTATTGTAAGAGAAAACTGGAAAGCCCAGAACCCTGTATGCCATCTACCTGTAGAAAGGACAAGACTCTGTTCAGAGGTAACAGTGAATTCTTAGGCAGAGAGAAGCTTCCAGACTGATTTTTAAAAATAAGTCAATTGAACATGTTCATCATTGCTCATTCAGGTGAGTTACTGTGGCAAGATGGAATTGTAGCTAGAGAGTGCTGAGAGTCTAAACAGGTACACTGCTTTGGGCGAGAGTGCATGGTCAGTGAAAGCTTGTTTCTCTCCAGAAAATGCAGATCTCCCCACTGCACCCTTTGCTTCATCCATCGGAAGCCATAACGTGACATTACGATGGAAATCTGCCAACATCTCTGGAGTAAAATACATCATTCAGTGGAAATATGCACAACTTCCAGGAAGCTGGACTTACACCGAGGTATGAAAGGCTGTGTTTGTGCCTAAACACAGACATTTTTTCCCCTCGAGTTTTAAAAAGTGCCAAGTTACTATGTATAATTATAGGCATAAAGGCATAGAGCTCATACCTATAATCTCAGCACTTTGGGAAGCTGAGGATTTCTTGAGGCCGCGAGTTGGAGACTAGCCTCAGCAAGAGCAAGACCATCTTTATGAAACGATAGAAAAATTAGCCATCCTTTGTGGTACATGCCTGTAGTCTCAGCTTCTTGGGAGGCTGAGGCAGGAGGATTTCTTGAGCCCAGGAGTTTGAGGTTATAATGAGCTAGGACGATGCCACGGAACTCTAGCTCAGGTGATAGAGTAAGACCCTGCCTCAAAAATACCTCAAACCAAAATAAATGGCATTATAGAAAAGAGGCAAGTATAAGATGATTGCTTGGATTAGACAGACTTTAATCTCTGCTACTCTGTAACATGCTTTGTGAGACCCTTTATTTTATACGGAAAACATAATACTGGACATATGTATTATTCCTTCAGCACATTTCAGCACAGCTCCACACTACCACTCACCTTGTTGGTCATTATCTGCCCATCTCAACTAAAATGATTCCAGCTTGGCAGGAATCATTGGGCAGGAGGAGGAGTCTCCCAGGGCTTGGTCCAGTTTAGAAGTGCTGTCTTGGGTGGTCGCCTGAGACTGTACCTCTTAAGAAAGCATGACAAAATTCAGGAAAAATAGTCCCCAGACACTAAGTATAGGAACATGGAAAAAACTAAATTGATCTTTCAGGTAAGTGCCAAATAATTGTATCCATAATTTTGCTTTTTTGAAAAGGGAGAGAATTTCTAGTGAATTATGTGGGCTGATGTCCATATGGCACAGCTCTACATGCTGGGCTTCTATTCACTGGGTCTGACAAGCCCTGGTGGCCCAGTGTCCAAAAGGCCATCCATCTTCTACAAATTAATCTGTACTGTCAAGTTATAATGTGTGATGGTGATTTTACCAGTGCTGAGTGTTGGTCCCTCACTGATCTAGACCGTGTCCAAGCCGTCGTATGTGGCAGGGCCCCTTCACCCCTTCACCGAGTACATTTTCCGAGTGGTTTGGATCTTCACGGCCCAGTTGCAGCTTTATTCTCCACCAAGTCCCAGTTACAGGACTCATCCGTATGGAGGTACGTGCACACGTGAAAGAAGGACATGCTTCCAAAGTTTTGCTTTAGTTCATTTTTATTTTAAAGAATGCAAGGAATCAATTCCTTCACTAATTGGTCCATTCAACAACTGAGTACTTAATTATGTGCCAAGTAGTGTTCCAGGTGCTCACAGAAACTTTGTGATCAAAACAGACAAGGGAGCGCGCGTCTGGTGAGGAGCGATACTCTACACAGTAAACACCAGGAATAGGGACAGCATGTGCCAAGTAGGAAGGTGCCGAGTGATACGGTAAGAGGAAAATCTGAGCAGGGTTTGTCCTTTAGGGGATTGAAAATGGAGAGTGGGAAGGGAAGGAGAGTCAAGCTGCAGTGTTAAATAAGATTGTCAGAATAACCCTCAGGGAACTTGTGTGGAGGAAGTTTGAGCTAGGACTTGAAGAAGGCCAGGGAGTTGGCCCAGCAGATGTCTGAGATACAGAGTTCCGGGCAGAGGGATGGCCTCTAAGGCAAGAGCTTCTTGGGCCTGCTCAGAGCACAGCCAGGAGGACCGTGTGGCTGGAGCAGAGTGGAGGAAGCAGAGGAGTAACAGATGAGGCCGGAGAGGTGGTGGGGGCCAGAACACCGTCTGCTTCATCAGGATTGTGGCTTTCTCTCTGACTGCAAGGAGTGTTCCTGCAGAGTTTTGAGCAGAGGAGTGACATTATTGAATGTGACCTGCCCTGCATGTTAAAGGATCACTCTGTATGGAGAATGAACTGTGCATTTTCTTAGAGGAAGTCAAAAGTTGTTTTTGGCCAAGTAAAACTTGAGATGTCCACTAGACATCCAAGTGCAGTTTCTGAGGAGGTGATTAATGTGTGGATTTGGAGCTCAGGAGGGTGGGAGGTATCCAAAACCCAAATGTGGGAGTCATCAACATACAGATGCAATTCTCAGCACAGGCCTGGAGGTCACAGGCTAAGAGTGAGTGTGGTTGGACAAAGGAGCAGGTCAAGGTGGTCAGCCCAAGCGTTTCCCTGTACTTGATGACCAGGAAAAGAAGGAGAGACAGCGAAGGACACCGAGTAGGAGGAAACACAGAAACCTGAGGTGTCTCAAAGACAAGTGAGGCAAGTATTTAAAGAATGAGGGCCACTGAATGGGACACAGTCACATTAACTCTGGAAAGCAACAAAAAGCTCCTTTTCTGGTAGGTTCCAGTTTCACCATTTTCCAATGTTATTGGGACTGTAGCCCTATCAGAGTATAGCTGTAACCTAGCTGCTCAGGGAGAGTGGTCTGGTGCCTGGGCCCTCAGAGTTAGCTGAGGCAACCCAGGAAGACTTTCTCCACGCTGGACGGATTCCCTACCCCTCAGTCCTGGAGGTGCAGCTATGTGCAAAGAGCCTCGGATTGAAGTGGGTCTTGGTAGGCAGAGCTGAGCAGCTGAAGTTTGTGGGAGCATTTCCCCCTTTCCCTGATGTGTGCTCTCTCCTTGCTTATCAGATCTCAGGGGTTGTGTGGCCACTTCTACTGATCATTCTCTGACCATCCTTGCTTAGCACCTCTGTTCAGACACTGGCCTATGGCTATGTTTGAACCATTTTAGGTCATAGTAAAATGGATCCTTCCTTGTTCCAAGTAATGCCTCACATACTCCAGTAGTGCTAGAACATTTTTAGTGCTGGGGAAATAGCATGGTCCAGGGTCCATAGCTGATCAAATGAAAATTATGAAGAAGGAAATTTTCTTTTTAATTTCTGGGCCTTTCTCCCAGGGATGCAGATCTTCCTAGGTATCCTTTTCATGAATAGCATTTCATGCATCTGATTTCTTCTCACTTTTCTAGTCAGATCGAAACCTAAACACTTATCTATCTTGTGTTCATCGCCTCTCTCTCTTTTTTGGAGACAAGGTCTCACTCTGTCTTCTTGGCTAGAATGCAGTGGTATCATCATGGCTCACTACAACTTCCCACTCCTGGGCTGAATTGATCCTTCAGCCTCAGCCTCCTGAGTAGCTAGCATGTGCCACCATGCCTGGCTAATTTTTCTATTTTTTTGTAGAGAAGAGGTCTCTTCTTTTGCTCAGGCTGGTCTTGAACTCCTGACCAAAAGCAATCCTCCCAAAGTACTAGGATTACAGGTGTAAGGCACTGTACTCAGCCCCTATTATCTTTTAGCTATGGGAATTTTGTGATTTTAGATGATGTTATGGCTTTTTAACTGGGGCCTTGCAGAAGATGATTTCCTAACAAAGAGGAATGACGATTTTTTTTTTTTTTTTTTTTAGGGAAAGATTACCAGCCTTTCAGGGAGGATTTTTTGGAGATGATTCAGCATTACATCTTACCATAGCATT
Organism: Nycticebus coucang; assembly: GCF_027406575.1. Lineage (NCBI taxonomy): Eukaryota > Metazoa > Chordata > Mammalia > Primates > Lorisidae > Nycticebus > Nycticebus coucang. The sequence goes on along the minus strand of NC_069784.1, from coordinate 94,545,749 downwards.
TAACTTGCGTGAAGCGTAGCAGATCACATTTGGGTATTGATCCTGACGAGTTAAGTTTTTTGCCATCTTGATTCTAATTCAGTGGAACATAGTTCCTTCTTCCCTCTTTATCACAGTGACTGAGTACATGAAGCAGAGGAGGGTGCAGTTGCTGAAACTTTGAGTGTTGGAGAGGAATTGTAGCAGAGAAAGGCTAAGAGACCAACTAAGAGGCCTTGTGAAAAGTCGTCCAACATGGGGGCCGAACGCTCTCGTTTCTCCCAGCTCCAAGTCATTGGTGATGCGGAGAATTTGCCAAAAAGGAAAGAGGGAGAGAATCCTACTCAAGAGCAAAGTGATATCCAAGTGTGTTTTTCTATGTTAAGAAAAAAATAAAAGAGTGTGGCTTCAGGGATTTGGGTCTGACAAGGAAGTGGAGACTTGGATGGGAGATAGGCTGTCAGATCCTTTGCTTTCCTTTCTGTTCTTTCCTCTTAGGCAGCTCCTGGAGTCTGGGAGTGGATTCTCAGCCATGGCATGCATGTGCCTTTAATAACGCAAGGGCTGGGGTGCTGCTGAAGCTCAGGACCTTGAGAGCTGGAGTGAAGAAGGTGTAGTCCCGCCAGAGCTGAGGTCAAAAAAAGTGCAGGAGATTGTTCTAATTCCACCTTATCTGAACCCACATCTTCAGCTGGAATTAGGCTGCAGCACTCAAGAGGGTGAAAAGGCCCCAGACTGACTTTTGTCCGCTCATGTTAATCATCCACTCCAGATTTGTTCAGATTCCCTTCTTCTCCTGAGCTGTTTCCATCTTGTGTTAAAACTCATTTAGGTCTCTAGAGATTTTTGACAATTTTTTTCTAGAACATTTATCCTATTTGTATATTTCTACAATTAATTTTATTTCATTAATTAGAAGTGAGGAAAATAACATTTGCAAGAGCCTCCTGGTAAAGTTGCTAACTGGTATCACGTAGGGATCAGGGCTGCAGCTCAAAGGTACCACTAGCAAATATTTGAATATTAATAAAACTGTTTCATTTCTGTTAACTTAAAAAAAAAATAAGACTTAAAAAAATCCTGTTTTAAAAACAGAAACCCTGTACATTTTTCTGCTCACTATCTCACCATTATCTTTTCCAGTTCCTGAAGCTGCTCCTTTCATTAGGAATGTTGAAAGCTCCAGTCCTGACACTGTGGAAGTCAGCTGGGCACCACCCCAGTTCCCAGGTGGACCTATTTTGGGTTATAACTTAAGGCTGATTAGCAAAAATCAAAAGTTAGATTCAGGGACCCAGAGAACCAGTTTCCAGTTTTACTCCACCCTACCAAATACTACCTACAGGTAAGAATTTGGTGGTATAGAGGAAAATGTAAACTTCATGGCTGCAGGCATAATAATGACTTAAAAATATGGTTAAAATAGTTTAAATGTACTTTGAGAAGTGGCATTGACTCCATGCTATTAGTTTGAAGTTTTTGTTGCTTATCTGCTTTTTTAGATTATACCATCCTAAGCAAAAACGTTCTGAGGTCTATCATATTCAGAGGATTCTTATAAATACAGTCTATTAAAGACATCATAAACACCATGAATGCTATTTTTTTCCTTTAACTCAGTATGAAAAGTGGAGGGAGGTGAAGTTCTGTTAATGGTATTTTTATTAAACAACAGGGGGATTATTTTATTATTGTTGGCTTTTCCAGCATTTACTAAGGCCTCTTTAAATTAGGAGGGGAATGAGGGATGTGCAAATAGCAGAGTTCAGGTTTTGACCTCTGTGACCCCCAACTGTTCTATGGGGAATGCAAACAAGGATGTGATTGATGGTCATTTTAGTGCTGAGCAGTGGCACCAAGTAACTAGATACGTGCATTGCCACACAGTCCTTTAAATAGAAAAGTTGTTGCTTCTTCTATTTTTACCTCATGTTCATACTATGCCATGTGAAACACATCTCTCTAAATTGTTTTTGGAATAGGTTTTCTATTGCAGCAGTAAATGAAGTTGGTGAGGGTCCAGAAGCAGAGTCTAGTATTACTACTTCATCTCCAGCAGGTAACAACCAGGGTTGCTCCTTCTGTTTCATGGGAATGGGGGCAACAAAGATGGGTTCAGATATCCTGGGCTGTCTGGTAGACCTTGAGACCCCACCTCTTCTGCTAAAATGAATATTGTCTTTTGGGTACTTGGAAAATTTTCAATTTTAAATGAATCTCAGTATTTGGCAAATGGAAATAAATAGTTAAATAGGAAGTTTTCAGATTAGAATTTAGGAATTTAAAATAAGAATGAAAAAATTTAGAGATTTAAAAAAATGGCCTTAAATAATCCTTGATTTCAGTTGAAACCACTGGTGACTGTGACTCACATTTACTCCCTGAGGGGTTACATGTAACTTTTCTGCCCTAACACCCATTTTATATTACATATCATCATTTAACACACATCAGATATGTTTTTTCCCAGTCTCCTTAAGGTTTTTAAAATAAATCTGGACTTGAACAATTTACATTTTATCATTTGGATTTACATTTGTCACTGACAAATTATCTTTGTTATTATTTTGTAAGCACCCTTTTTTTTGGTGTTGGTAGCTTAATGATTGCCTTGAGAGACTGAATACTTACTGTATGATGCATATGTGAGCAAAATTATAAATGAAAACAATTTCTAAGAAGGATTGGAAATATGGGGGGGGGAATTAGTAAAAGAGTTTTGAATGACACACACTAGGGATCTATTTTCTATTCTTACCTGGAACCCCATATGCTGGCTGGATTGCCCCTTACTTTAATCTGCACCTGCCTATAGCAATGGGTATTGAATGCCATGAATCCCCTTTAGTTTTCTGGCTGTTCCAAGACTAGGAAAGGAAAGGTATTTTCGTATTTTTGTTATGCAAGAAGCATGTCCAAAGGGCAAGTTAAATATAGCTCTGGGTGAAGGTTGTTATTACTGATTTAAAAGTATTTACCCATGTACCTTGCATCAGCTTTCAAGTGAACAGGGCATCAGGCAGAGTTCTGCAGCCTTCAAGTTGGTTCTTCTAAGGTCTTTGCTCCTGCCTCAAAGGCAGGGATGGTGAAGGCAGTACAATGTCCATCTTTCTGTGTGTATTATGCAATAACCAGCTCTGGCCTGGACTCCTCCACCCAGCAAAGGCTCATGGCTGAAGTTATAGACTGAGCTCTTACTGAGGAAAGGTTGTTGAGAATGATGATACTTCATTTGGGGGTCTTTAGGGAAACTACACATAAATCTTACTTGATTGTACTTCCTACCCCTAATTATGGAATGATGTGGATAGTACCATGGATGCAATGCCCCAGTGCTTTCAGAGAAAGTCTGACCAGCCTCTTTGAAGTATTAGTCCCTTGGCTTTGAAGGGTGGTATTGATCTTTTTTTTCTTAGTGTACATAAGGCTGGTCTGTCTATCTGCAAATCATGTTTTTGCAGTTCAAGAAGAGGAACAGTGGCTTTTTTTATCCAGAAAAACTTCTTTAAGAAAGAGATCTTTGAAACATTTGGTAGACGAAGCTCAGTGCCTCCAATCAGATGGTATACACCGTAATATCACAGGTCAGTAGATCGGAGATAAATGGTTCCTTGGTGTGAAAAGAAAGACCCAGGATTTATAGAAGAAATATTCTAGAATAAAAGAATATTAGAAGAATATTTTCTAGTATTTCTCAAATATATCCTTCTAATATCTTAATATATTAGAAGAACTTAGAAGAATTTTTTTAAGATAGAAGATTTATATTTTCATTTCTTTATTAAACATAAAAATATTAATATATGTCATGGCCATTATATAATAATGTATATGTACTTGTATCACTCTTCCAGGAATATCAGTTGATGTCCACCAGCAAGTGGTTTATTTCTCTGAAGGAACTCTCATATGGATGAAGAAGGCTGCTAACATGTCGGACGTGTCTGACCTGAGAATTTTTTACAGAGGTTCAGGATTAATTTCTTCTATTTCCATAGACTGGCTTTATCGAAGAATGTATTTCATCATGAATGAACTGGTTAGTTTTACAATTTACAGTGAATAACTAGGTGCTAGTATGCATATCTTCATATAGCTACCAGTAAACATAATTCTCTCATTCAATAAATACTTGATCACTTACTGTGCTTTAGAAACTAGCTTATTAATGAATCATAGATCTGCCTGTAGGGAAGTCTAGACAGAGTCTACACTTTGCCTAGGACTTGTCCTTACCTCCATTAAGTCATCTTTATTTGTGATTTTTTAGAGTCATGGGTTTATACTGATGATGATTCATCTTCCATAAGATAGTGGTGGTACCTGTGTTATCCTTAGGTAAGACTGCTCGTATTCAAATCAGCTGCAAACATTTTAAAGTATAACAACCAGGGGTAACTTTAGTAGGTCTCTGCAAATATACTAGTACTAAAATCCTTAAGAAGAGACAGTTTGGAAGTATTTCAAGTTCTATTTCATTGGAAGTTATAGGCTTATCACAGTGTACAAAGGCCATCACTATGGCTAGAAGCCAATGCACTTGGATACAGCTTAAATGTTAAAAAATGTTGAGTGCCTCCACAAGCCAGAACGATAGGCACTTATATTTCATTGATGCCAATAGAATATACACTCATTAGTCTACAGGATATAAAACTGCCTTTTAATGGGTTTTTTGGTTTATTTTGTGTTCAGTGACTAGCACGATTCCAAGCACAGACCAGGTGCTCAGGAGTACCTGCTGGCCAAACGGAATACTGTATAGACAGACACTAATTCCTACCAACGTGTTTTGATTCTCTAGGTATGTGTCTGTGATTTAGAGAACTGCTTAAACAGTGAGGAAATTATGCCACCATCTATTCTTGCACCTCAAAAAATCGTGGTGGATTCATACAATGGGTAAGTGTTAGTCCTGTAAAGGTGAGTTGTCCTCCATTGGCAATAATCTTTGGAAAACTTGCTTGTTAATGAAACATTGTGGGATCAGATGAGCCAAACTGTGCATCTCATTATAGGTAAATTTAATTAAATACAGGCAAAGTTTCCATTCTCTAGATCCAGGAGAAATATTTTTTTTTTTCTTTACTTGATCAACTCCTCCTCTAGTTAAGTAGTTATTCCTCCCTCCTTCACAGCCAAACATGGGCATATGGAAAAGACCTCTTGTCTGGGACTTGAAGAGCAGAGTTTGGGTCCTGGGTTTCTCACTTGTTTGTGGTGGGACTCAGGGTCTCAACGCTCCCTCTGAGAAGACCCTTCCCAGCACCTGTTCCTTTGGCTGAGCAGTTCTGCTCAAGTTCATCTTCCTGGTGGTCTGGTTCTCACATCTATCAAGAAGCTGATTTATCAAGTGAGCTGCTAACATTCCACCTTAGGAGACAGGAATTCATGGTTAATAACAAATACAAATTTTTAGCTACAAATAACATTTTTTCTCCTGCTACAAATGAAATGGACACATTTTAGCTCACTCGTGCCTTTATATTGCAGTAGTATCTTGAGCAAGTAACTTCATGTCTGTGACCATTGGCTTATCAACACATATTAGGGAAGGTAATAATACGTACTTCGTTGGGTTGAAATGAGGTATTCACTGGGAATGTATTTTGTGAACTTCAAATGAACATGAATGTGAAGGATAAAACAGAAAATTATATTCAGATTATTATTTCTCAAATATGATTAGGTAATAATGGATTAATAACTAATAAAGAAGGACCATGTTTATAAGATTACTTTTAAATTTCCCATAGGAATAAGGTTGTCTTCATTTTGAACAGAATACAGCCCATAACATTTTTTCATAAATTGACCTTCTTGAAAAAAGATTGTTCATTATTGGTTTAAAAAAAAATCAAGATTTTCTATTCATATTCACTCACTTTTAGAGATTTAGTTTAACATCTTGGTTTTGAATGGATTAGTGAATTCTAAGATATTTCAGAAACTTTGTTTTATAGGGCAAGACTGTTGGCCTATATGCATCATATAATTCATAATTTCCTCATTGTAAAGGCTAAAAACCTATAAAATGTAACCCCGTTGGCAGTGATTCACTGTGAGGCTAATGAATGTCACCCCCTAATCCATCATTCAGATGGGTCCCAGTGAGGCCTTCCGTGGTTCTTTTTTACTGTTAGGATAAAATTGATTTGTGCCTGGATTTTGAAATGTGACTAAAAATGGTAATGATAATTAGTATTTACATTTAACATGTCCTAAGTGCATTATTTCTGATAATTCATTTATTCTTCGTTCAAACCTATGAAATAGGTAGTTTTATTATCCCAGTTGTATGGATAAGGGAAGGAAGCACAGGTTGGTTTATTAATTGTCTGAGATCACACAGCTACTTTGTGATGGAACCAGTATTGGACTTCCTGCTCCAGGGCCCGACGTCTCATCATCCCCCTATATCATGACAAAAGATTCTTTGTAAAAATCAGCATTAACTTTTAGCAACGGTTTGTATATAGTGTTTCTAAAGTAATCTGATATGTCAAATAGCAGTTTATTTTTCTAGTATTAAAAATATTTTCCTTTATGCTGTTATCTTTGCACCAGTAAATTACCCCCTCTCTGAGTTTTTATTTGCTATAAACCTTTGCTCTTCTTCCCTCCGTGGGCCCCCTTCTTCCCCTATCCCAGCTTCTTCTCTCCTATCCATCCACTTCCTACACCCAGAGATCTCCTCACCTTCCTTCTCTTTTCCTTTCTCTTCTGCAGTGGTGATCGGGTTAAAGACCTGCACTCCTCCCTCCCTCAGTACAATAATTGTAATCTTTACCCCCAGACACTTTTTCTTTAATCTTTTCTGAATTTTTTCCAAATTCCATTAACAATTTTGAATTTGGGAAACAAAAGCAGGAAGTTAAGAGCTGTGCTATTTTTGCTTTCTACCTGCTACAACCCTCCCTTAAGAAGAAGCATGAATCCTATGTACTCAATTTTGATATGAGGACAATTAATGACAATTAAGGTCATGGGGGGGGAGGAAAAGCAGAGAGAGGGAAGGAGGGAGAGGGATGGGGCCTTGGTGTGTGCCACCTTCTGGGGGCAAGACATGATTGCAAGAGGGACTTTACCTAACAAATGCAATCAGTGTAACCTGGCTTATTGTACCCTCAATGAATCCTCAACAATAAAAAAAAAATAAAAAAAAAAAAGAAGAAGAATATAGCTTCTTATTTCAAAATGGGACTTAAATCTCAGGATATTATTCTAGCAGAGGAGTCTTGAGGATATTGGTAAAGTTTCGGAATAGCTATCAAGAGGAACAAGAGTGGAACTGAATAAGGGCATTTTGACAGGTGGGATGAGAGGTTGGAATGTTGCCAATCCTTAGGGCTGTGATAAGAATACTTTTATTAGCATCTGTCTCCATGATCACAAATTCTAAATTAGCTGCATCCATATTAATGGTTTGATGTTTTAGTTAAAATTTTACTTACAGATATGATTATTTGATTATCAATGACATGTTGGCAGTATGTTTTCTTCTTCATGACTAAAATGTCATCCACATCATAACTATGAGGTTTGGCTCCAAATTAGGTGTGTTTTTCTAATTCTTCCACTAGTCCTTTTTCCTTATTGCTGGGCGAGTCCTGTCCCTGCTTGGGTGACCTGTGGGGTATTTTTTTATGATTTGTAAAATGGTAGCTCTAATGCCTGACTCTGTTGTAGGCATAAAAAGAAATTAGTTTAGTCCACTATAATTGTAGCTATGTGAGATAGTTATACCAAAATGATAACTGTGCAGTTTAAAGAAATGAATGGTTTAAATCAGGGGCTTCCAACCTGCCACCTAAGGGCCACATGCTGATTTTGTGAGGACTTTTTTTGTTTGTCTGAGGTGGATATCACAAAAAGTATGCACAGACCTTCATTTTTGCTAATCAGCTTTTGTTAGCATTTATGTATTTAATGTGAGGCCCAAGACAAGTCTTCTTCCCATGGGTGGCAGAGAAAAAATAAGATTGGACACCCCTGGTTTAAACGTTTTGCTTTTTTCCATTTATCATTCACAATTTAGTAGAAACTTTACTGAAGAATTATATGTAAGAATTTGTGCATTTTTGAGGAAAGCATTTTATAGTAAATACTATGTTTAGCTGTGTAATTTATATATATCATGCTTTCCTTTAAATCTTTAAAGACTTTCTATTCTTAAATTCTGTGATTCCTTAAAAAGTCTCTTATAATAATTCGGAGACATTGAGTATTACAAGTGAGGCTCAAATTGTGCCATGTTCTAATTTTTAACTAATACGAAGAGAGCGTGTGGTTGGTAACTACCTTGTTACCCTTTTGCACCTTGGGAAATCCTGTACTTAGTGACTCCAGAAATTGTGGCCCTGACTGTGCAACAGAGTAAGCAATTCACTGAGGAGGTTGTGCACTGATTCATACCGGCTTCTTTTGTCCCTGTGTTAGGTATGTCTTTTATCTCCTGAGAGATGGCATTTATAGAGTCGATCTTCCCATGCCATCTGGTTGGGACGCCCAAGCCATGCACATCGTGGACAGCCACACATTAAAGGACTTCACCGTGAAGCCACAGTCCAAGAGAATCATTTACTTCAACGACACCACCCAGGTCTTCATGTCAACATTTCTGGATGGCTCTGCTTTCCATCTCGTCCAACCTCATGTTCCCTTTGCTAGTGTGAAGAGCTTTGCTTGTGAAAACAATGACTTCCTTGTCACAGATGGCAAGGCTGTTTTCCAACAGGATGCTTTGTCTTTTAATGAGTTCATCGTGGGATGTGAGCTGAGTCACATAGAAGAATTTGGGTTTGGTAACCTGGTCATTTTTGGCTTGTCCACCCAGCTGCACCCTCTGCCAGGCCGCCCGCAGGCACTCTCCGTGCTGTTTGGCTCTCACCGGGCCCTGGTTCAATGGAAGCCTCCTGCCCTTGCCATAGGAGCCAGTGAGTGTGCTGTCCCCAGGGTGGTTACCGGCTTTGCTGCTGCTGGAAGGGATGGAAGGACAGGAAGGCTTGAATGGCTTGGCATTGTGATTATATTTGAGAGCCCTGTGTTTCCTCAGTCATCAACCAGAAGCAGCTACTTAGCTTAAAAAATGTGTTCATACATTTGTTCTTCATTAGTTTTGCTTTCGGAGAATTTCTATACCTCTCATGTATGTCCCAACAGAATAGTTAGAACATTTATTGAGTGTCTACAAGGAACTAGGCACTAACACTCTAGTCAGAGTGAATAGTTAGGGGGATAGAATACGTGGGCTGATATTTTTGTATCTAATGAGATCTTGTATGAATGTGAGCAAAACCCTAAAACCCTCTGCACTTAACTCTCCAACTCTGGAGAGTCCAGTTTGTGTCGGGGGTAGGCAGGTGGGCTCTGGAGTTAGCCTGCATGGATTCAGATGCTGGTCTTGCTAAATATTAGCAGAATGACCCTGGGCACATTATTTAGCTACTCTGGTATCAGTTCCCACAACCGGAAAATGGGAATGTTAATTATATCTTTTCGTGAGACTGTCATGCAGGTGAAATTAAGATGCATAAGTAGCACCTAAAACTGTATCTGGCTCAGAGGTCCCAAACTTTTTCTTTAAAGGAAGGGCCAGATAGTAAATATTTTCAGCTTTATAGGTCAGGTAGTCTCTGTCACAGCTACTCAGCTCTGCCTTGGTATCATGAAAACAGCCCTAGATAACATGTAAATGAACAACTGTGTCTGGGTTCCAGTATAACTTTATTTAGCAAAACAGTGGCAGGATTTGGCCTAGGGCTATACTTTGCCAACCCCTACTTCTCTAGGCAATAGTAAGTATTTACTAAACAATGGCTGTTTTTTCTTCAAGACAAAATCAATTATGTCTGTTTGCTGCATATCTCAAAGATGGCTAAAAATGAGTAGACTTTTTTTTTTTTAATTGATTTGGCTTCTTAGAGGAAGGTACTCTACAAATGCTGGGAATTATTTTAGAAATTCATCATGAAGCATTTTATATTAAGAGCCTGAAGATACCTGTTAGCCTTGTGAGAAGCTCCCTGAGCATTCTGTGCAGCCCAGTGTACAGCTTTGACTAAAAAGCAGTCCTATCTGTTGGGCATGATGCCTCCTTCAATGGAGCAAAATGACCAGCATGGAAGGAGTGGACACTGTCCAAGCCTTATAGGCAAATCAACTCTGATGATTAGTGGGGTGAGGGTACTACTGTCCAATTACTCTCCCCTTTGAGATGAGGCTGTAGATGAACTTTACTGACAGTCCTTGGTTAGCCCTTGTGGATGTCATCCTGGTCAGTGATTTTGTCGAACTCTTCTAATTAGGCCCTTCTGCCTGGCAGAACTGGACATACGAGGTGAAAATATCAACCCAAGACCTTCCTGAAATCACTCATGTTTTCTCTAACATAAGTGGGACTATGCTTAATGTACCAGAGCTGCAGAGTGCTACGAAATACGAGGTTTCTGTGAGAGCAAGTTCTCCCAAGGGACGAGGCCCTTGGTCAGAGCCCCTGGTGGGTACTACTCTGGTGCCAGGTGAGAAAATGTCCTGGTTTTAGGTAGTGATTCTGACAAAAAGGGGTTTAGCCCAAGTGTCTTTTAAAATTCCTTGTCTTAAATATGCTAAGGAAATTAGAATGAAGGTATGTTGTCCTCCTGGGGATGTGTTTATTGCCCGAGATTAGGAAAGCAAATAAAACACAGTGTGATTTTCAATTCATGTTTTTAACCTAGTATGTTCAACTTTCCAAAGTATTTTTGAAGAAATGCAATCATTTTCTTCTTCTTCATGGGTTTCTTCCTTCTGGTTTAGTAAGCATGTTGCATTCCTGAACTCTGAAGGTCTTGCTGAGAGTTCAGAGCTGTGAATTATGCTGAGTTCCATTCTCTCAGCTGAAGGAGAATGGGAGCATAACTGTACCATTTATACTACTATTGTTATCATAGTTACTTCTGGGTGCTTTGAATAGGACTGTGACAAACAATAGCTAAAGCCAAAGCCAAAGTCCTCTTCCCCACAAAAGAAAGAACCCTCCCCACTACAAGTTCTGCCATGACCATTCACTGTCATAGAGACAACATTCCCATATATGTCTCTTCAAATTCAATTTCAGATATTTATGTAAAAATCAGAAAATACACTTACTATGATAAATCATTCTACTAAGCAGATAATTACTCATTATCATTCACGGTATTTTTCAAAATGTGGATATCGTTTTACTTTGTGAAGAAAATATTGAGGTATAAGATGAGTGCCTTAAGGAGTATATCTTCTGTGATATTTCCTTTAATTTATTTTTTTATCAAACAGCTACTGAACCACCATTTATTATGGCTGTGAAAGAAGATGGGCTTTGGAGTAAACCATTAAATAGCTTTGGCCCAGGAGAGTTCTTATCCTCCGATATAGGAAATGTGTCAGGTAAACACCAAGTCTTTTGTTCGCTTGGTGACAGGTTTCTGCTTATGAGACTTCTCGCATTGTTCAATAAATCAAAAGAATCAAGTGTTTTGGTATTAGGTAAATAGTGAAAGGAAAAAATATTGATTGAACTATACCCCCGGTGACACTGTCAAGAAAATGTCAGTTCTCAAGTAGGAATGCTATTTATTAATTCACAAAATGTAAAGTTATTTATTGATTTATACCCATTTCAGGAAGACTCTGATACAAGTCTCATGTGTTAATCTTCAGTGTTGTCTTGCAGTAATAGCCTGTCTTGTTCCACAAAGACAGTTACATGTAAGTAATTCAGTATAAGTTTCCCTAAGATGGGAGCAAGACACTGCTGATAGAGTTCTAAATAATGTGTGAGAATGAATTTGTTGACAAAGATGATTATTAAGTAATGAATGGGTAATGTTGCCTAGAAGGGATTAGAAGGAAGAAAAGTCTTTATTTTAGGGTGGTATAATAGTGATCTTGCTTGAAGATGACACGTTCTGTAATTCTCTAATTATGTTATCTATTTTCTTGGCTGTTAAAGTAAACAGCATTTCTGACCCACACAGGAGCTGGCCTTAGGAGGTAGAACAGTACTAGAGGAATTAATATTCCTATGGAGATTTTCATCTGTGAGGTTCCTTGGGAGAATAGATAATCTCTCCTTGTCTTGGGTTTGCCTCTCAAAAATGGGGATAATTCCTACTTCATAACTTTATTGTAGGAGTTAAATGAGATATATAAAGTGCCCGGGACAATGTTTGGCCAAGAGGAGATGTTCAATATATATTAATTCTGTTCCCCTGTTCCAGGGGTTAAAGTTTGGGATAACATTATTAAAATATCCTTGACAGATCTTTGAAGTTCAAATGAATATCTAGGTCAGTATATGCTTTAAAATTATGTTGCAGGGCCAGGCACAGTGGCCCACGCCTGTAATCACAGCCCTCTGGGAGGCCAAGGTGGGAGGATTGCTTGAGCTCAGGAGTTTGAGACCAGTGTGAGCAAACGTGAGACACCATCCCTACTAAAAATAGAAAAATTTGCTGGGTGTTGTGGCAGGTGCCTATAGTCCCATCTGCTAGGGAGGCTGAGGCAGGAGGATTGCTTGAACCCAGGAGTTTGAAGTTGCTGTGAGGTAGGCATGGAACTCTAGCATGGGCGATAGCATGAGACTCTGCCTCAAAACAAAATTATATTTTGTACATATGAGATTTGTTGACTCACCTTGTTTTTGTTGACATATGTAAAGAATAACTGCTAATGATTTCCTTTGTTTTGAGACATGGATTGGTACAACAACAGACTCTACTACAGTGACATGAAAGGTGACGTTTACGTGTGGCTCCTCAATGGGACGGACATCTCGGAGAATTATCACATACCCAACATTGCAGGAGCAGGGGCTTTAGCTTTTGAGTGGCTGGGCCACTTTCTCTACTGGGCTGGAAAGACATATGTGGTGAGTTGAAGCCTGGCATTCTGGATGCTCCAGAAAAGTGCCGACCCACTTCAGTGACTTACATACATTTTCATAATTTTTTCATATTTGTATGAAATATGAAATTGTACTATGCTTTTTTTTTTTTTTTGTGGTTTTTGGCCAGGGCTGGGTTTGGCCACCTCTGGCATATGGGACCAGTGCCCTACCCCTTTGAGCCACAGGAGCTGCCCCATCTATATTTTAAATGGGTTCAAATGCTCCCCTAAGGATCAGTGTCTTGGCAGGTACGTGGCACATACCAAAGGCACCATTCAAGGACACTAAGTCAAGTGGCTATTTTCAAAGGTACAGCCATAGCTAGAGAAAATGAAGTAGGGATGGTGGAACATCCCCAGGTTAGTGAGCATGGGAACGTCTAACTCCAGGTATGAAAAAATAAGAGGAATGGGTAGCACCCATAGCTCAGTGGGTAGGGTGCCGGCCACATACACTGAGGCTGGTGGGTTTGAATCAGGCCTAGGCCTGCTAAACAACAATGAAAACTGTAAGGAAAAAAAAAAAAAAACAAAAAAACAATAGCCAGGCATTGTGGCCTAGTCCCAGCTAGTTGGGAAGCTGAGGCAAGAGAATCGCTTAAGCCCAGAGTTTGAGGTTGCTGGGAGCTGTGACACCAGGGCACACTACTCAGGGTGATAGCTTGAGACCCTGTCTCAAAAAAAAAAAAAGAAAAGAAAAGACAAGAGCAAGAAGTGGAGGACCTGGTGAGGGCCATAGCTGCTGACATGAACTGTGTAGAAGCTCAGCCACCATCAAGATGTGTGGTCTGGGAAGAAGTAAGGTAGGGGAGTAAGTCCCCCGAACTCCCTTTCCTCCTGCCTCTATCTTCTGCCAGTGATTCCAGGGGTTGAGCCAGAACCTAGAGAACTTGAAAGCCCAAGGTCTGCAGTCCCTAGGTACCAGCCTGGATCACAAGTGGGGTACAGCAGGGTGCAAAGTCGACCTGGAGGAAAAATAAGGACATCCAGCACACCTGCGTAGTGGTACTTGGAAGAGAAGAGTGGTGGTTGGTAATGAGAAAATTCACCTGACAGATCAAGAAATATAGCACTGAAATAATTTTGTAATCAGAAGGGTGCTTGTCCATTTATTTATTTTTCAAACAATCATTTATCCACAATTTACATGTTGAAAGCCTTAAGAACAGGCATAATAGGGAATATAAATACTAGACATAACTCTGTTCTATTTTTTAAGATAAAAGCTTTATTGAGAAATAATCCCTGTACCATAAGACTCATCCTTTTATATGCAGCATTCAGTTTTTTTTTTAGTCTATTCAGTGTTGTGCATCCATTACCACTTGTCCCTGCCCTTTTGATGAGACAAAATACACATACTAAATAATAAAAGAAGCACATGAGGTGATGTATTAGAGGGAGAGCAATATGGTGCAGTCTGAATCCATAAGTGCTAAGGATATACAAGCAGAATGGAGTTGAGTGGAGTTAACCAGAGTTAACTCTCAAATGGATTAGTTAAAAATAGTTATGAACAAGGAAGTGGGAAGTAGATATAAAAAATGGTGTCTAATATTTGCTCTGTCTCCTATAAAACTGTTTAGCTCTAAGACAAATTGCTTACTTATCCCAGTTTACTTGTAAGAAAATAGGGAACAGAAATCGCTTATAGGCTTCATGTGAGGATTACAGGAGCTAATATAAATAGATATAATATATATAATATAAATATAAAAAAATAGTCCTTAGCAGATTATAGATCTGCAGTAATGATGGCAATCATTATCAGGGAAATACACAGAGAGAGAGAGGAGCGAGGAGAGATGTCATCCTTTGTAAGGATGCATACATTTTACTTTTAGGAGTCCCATCGAATGTACTCTTTATCCAGCCATGTTTCGATTATCTGGACGGATAATTAGGAATAGCAAGTATTTTAACTTGAAATGAACTTACTTCCCTTCTCTTTGGAGACATGGAAGGAGATAAGCTGCATAAGGGCAGGTGCCTACATGTTTGTTGTTATGTTTCCAAGGCTCGGCACTCTACCCAGACCATAGTGCCGATAACTATTTGTGAGTGAAAGAATGAATGGATGGATGTAGCAAGTTACTGACCATAGTAAAAAATTATTTAGGAATAATGATGGCATTTGAAAATCATTAACGGACCACACTACTATGTTTTGTAGATACAAAGGCAGTCTGTGTTGACAGGACATGCAGACATTGTGACTCACGTGAAGCTCTTGGTGAATGACATGGTGGTGGATTCAGTTGGAGGATATCTCTACTGGACCACACTCTACTCAGTTGAAAGCACCAGACTCAATGGAGAAAGTTCCCTTATACTACAGGCACAGCCTTGGTTTTCTGGGAAGAAGGTAACAGATTAAAAAAATGAGAATTGATGATTTAATAATACTAAATAGTGCTGTTCAGCACCTCTGCCTATCGTGAATAGTTAAAATAGAATGTTAAAGGAAATACTGGTATAGTACAATCTCAGTATACTCAAATTTCTCTAAACCTTCTTAGACAGTCTTAATTGATTATATAAATTAAAATATGGAGTTTTTTGTAATTTGCTTTACTTTGAGTTAACCCACATTTAAAATCATTTTAATTTCTTACTGTTTTAATAGTCTTAAGGACTTCTGTTGAATATTTTAGAGCTTCTTACTGGGTGATGATGGGTTATGTGTTTTATTATTTTCGTTCTGTTTTGGACACTGACTGTTCTAAAAACTATGTGATTTCTAGGCAAATTATTTGATTTCCCTGTTTCGGTTTCCTTATTTGAAAAGTGGGACTATTAATTATTATCCTACCTCTTAGAATTCTTCTAAAGATTAAATAAGGCAATTCATTTGAAGTAGCAGTACAGTTCCAGGGACATGGTAAATGTTCAATAGTTAAGTTTTTATTATTGTAACTCAATCGGGAAAATACTCCAGATATAGGAATGTTTCTAAAGCAGATCCTACTTTTACATCCTCAACTTCTAGAAGCAATGCCTATTTTTCTTAAACCTTTTTAGCTATCCCCGATGTGTTCATCTAAGTTTCTGAATCATACTTTTAAAATCATAATAGTAATATATGTCCATTGTAGAAAACCTAGAAATTACAGAAAAGCATTAAGAAATAACCAATTTACACGATTCCTACCTAATACATTCCTTAACTTTTATCTTAAATGTTTTTTCTATAGAAAATACAGAATACTAGATCATTTAAAAATGTGATATATATATATATGAACTGATTGTTGAATCACTTGATCACCAATTGTAATAGGATACATGGGCTATTCTTCCTAGGATATGTAGAGACCTAATTTGTGTCTATAGATTATAACACAGGTATTTTCAAAGGCAGGATTATTGTACCATATCCAAAGATTAGCCATTCTTATCAAATAATTAAAAAAATCCTTTAATTCTATTCTGGAGCCACTTGAATCTGAATACAAAGAAAGTATATTTTTTATGTCTCAAATGTAATTGTTAAGGGAAAGCTCTTTGATTTTTTTAAAAGCATACTGAAGGTACTATCTCAAGAGTACATTCTTTCCCACTCCATAGCTTAGTCAGTAATATTCCTGCTACTCTGATAGCTGTGGTTGTTTGAGTTTCTCACTAGCCAGGAAAAAGCTCTGGAGTGACTCTGGGGACTTTTCTACAAATTAATGAGTCATTAGGTGTCTTGGCATGTTTTGGAAAATACACCTTGCCTTAAATTCCCATTCTAAATACTCTTCGAGTATTGCTGCTTCTGCAACTCTATGTTCTGGTCCCACAGTTCAAAGTCTGATGCATCTGCCTCCGTTAGTGCTAGTGGGTATTTCAAAGGCATCACATTCTGCACCCACAAAAGCTCCTCATGTCTCTTATTTTTTATGTCACTTACAGAATTATCATGCAGTCATGAGATCCTTTGTAATCAGCAGATATAATGAAATACAATCAGCCAGTTATTTATAGAAAGATATGATTATTTGTGTGACAAAAAGGAAAGTGAAGTAAGAGATTCATCTAAACTAAAGTGAAAGGACACTTTTTCTCCTATCTGATGAGTTCAACTCATGGTATATTGTAGACTTTATCATAGAATTAAATTTGTAACATCAAAGATTTAGTTTGTAACAAAGAATTTGTTTCTAAGGTATGGATACAATTTAGTTTGTATCAAAGAGTTTGTTTCTAAGGTATGGATGATACTAGATGTAACAATCGTTACTGAAGGTTTAGGGAACACCTTCTGACCCTGTTTAAAGATGAGGCTGCTGAATGATGAAGAGGAATGGGATAATGACCCAGCATCTGAATTTTACTTACAGTTTGAATACTTTGTCGTATTCCAGAAAAGGGAGTTGAAGAGGCTCCTGTTTAAAAAGAGACAAAATAGAGTTAATCGGTAATGTAGACACTCTAGTGCATCTTATTATAAGTTACCAAAGAAGATTAATCTGATTTCACATTCACTGGGAAAAACAACTTCTCTTTCAGCATTAGGCAAGGGCATGATTCAACTCCAGAAAGGCTAGGAATTTCTAGGATAGGTTTTTACCTTCTGGGGAGGAATTTGTTGAATTTTCCTGGGGATGGAAGGCTGTAATTTATGACAACCGAGGTTGCTCCTGCAGTCACGTGTCCTCTGTCTCTTTGCAGCAGCGCGTACACATGATTGTTCAGTTTTAACACATGAACACCTTATGTGCATGGTCTTTGTAAAGCATGTAAGGATTTTTTTGTTGTTGCAATTAAAAGAAAATATAATTCAAAAGCATTAGCGGCACACTGAATTACCTAGGGAATTTTAAAACATGCTAGAGACCAGGGTCCATCCCCAGAGATCATAATTTAATGAAGTTCATCCTGGGAACTGACATTAAAAAAAAAACAAAAAACCCCACAGATGATTCTAATGTGCATCAGTATTCACAAACAACTGGTTTAAGCAATAAAATTAATTGGCTCATGTGGCTAACAAGTCTAGAGTCATGACTAGCTAAAGCAAGGCTTGACACTGGCTCAATGTTTCTGATTCAGTAGATCAGAGGGATGGTGAGGAGTTTGCATTTGTACCAAGTTTCCAGGTGATGCTGTTATTGCTGGTCTGAGAATCATACTTTGGTAACCACTAGAGCTAAGTACATGAAAGTGAATAACAGATAACTCCCTGCCTTTTGGAGAATTTTAAGATACCAGTGCTTACATCCAAATAATGGAGCAATAGGCATAGTCACATAATTTTTATAATCAGCAAAAGGTAAAAATCACTGAGTTCAGGCCAGGTGCAGTAGCTCACACCTGTAATCCTAGCTCTCTGGGAGGCCAAGGTGGGAGGCTTGCTTGAACTCAGGAGTCTGAGACCAGCTTGAGCAAGAGTGAGACCCCGTCTCTACTAAAAACAGAAAACTTAGCTAGTCACTTGGGAGGCTGAAGCAGGAGGATTGCTTGAGCCCAGGTGTTTGAGGTTGCAGTGAGCTATGATACTGCTACTGTACTCTACCAGGACAGCTCTGTCTAAAAAAAAAAAAAAAATCACTGTGTTTATTATCCCAAAGAAGATGCTAAAGAGAAAACTATAAACTATAGTTTACATGGAACTTATTTAAAAAGACAGGCTTTAAATCTGCATTTGGTTCATTTTCTTACCCTGTTTTCTATTAGGTAATTGCTCTAACTTTAGACCTCAGTGATGCGCTCCTGTACTGGCTGGTTCAAGACAGTCAATGTATACACCTGTACACAGCTGTTCTTAGGGGACAGAGGTAAGTAGTATCCCTTAAAGGAAGTTGGTTGAGAAGAAAACAAGTTGCTCCTCAGTTATGTAAATGATAGTGCATGAAAATTCATTTATTCTTTCAGTAAACATTTACTAATTATCCACTGTGTTTCAGCCTTCCTACTTGGGGGAAAGGTAGGTTTGTAAACAATGAATTACAATGGAATATGGAAAGTGCTGTGATGAGGTGTGAAGAGGGTGCCATGGAGACTCTGAGGAGAATGTTACTCAAGAGCCCAGAAAGTGTATGGATGGGTTTTTCTGCTGCTGCTTTTTTTTTTTTTTTTTCAGATTGACCTGGGTACATATGATGAGGTTATATTGTTTGTGTTTACAAGGCGCAGTGTGAATTGCAGTCGAGTCCTTCATGCAGAGTGGGCCATGTACTCCTGGTCTTCCTGCTTCTTAACCAAGTTGTGTGTAGATTATGGCATAAAGGCAGAAATCTTCCTGAGATGTCACAGACAGGAACTAGAGAGTGGAAAGGGCCACATGAGTTATTCTTGATCTATGTCCTCAAAATAATCCCTCTGCTTGGCTCTTGCTGGTATCTCTGCATCCTCTATATTAGCATTGTCCGGTATTTTTTCTGTAAATTTTAGACTTTGTTATGCAAAATTAGATATAATATACACAATGTGAAATACTTGGATTTTCTTTTCTTTTCTTTTTTTTGAGATAGAGTCTCACTTTGTCACCCTTGGTAGAATGCTGTGGCATCATAGCTCACAGCAACTTCAAACTCTTGGGCTCAAGCGATTCTCTTGCCTCAGCCTCCTGAATAGCTGGGACTATAGGTGCCCAACACAATGCCCAGCTTTTTTTTTTTTTTTTTTTTAAACAGATAGAGTCTCACTTTGTTGCCCTAGGTAGAGTGCTGTAGCATCACAGCTCACAGCAACTTCCAACTCCTGGGCGTAGGCCTCTTGCCTCAGCCTCCCAAGTAGTTGGGACTATAGGCACCCGCCAGAACACCTGACTATTTTTTTGTTGCAGTTTGGCTGGGGCTGAGTTCGAACCCACCACCCTCAGTATATGGGGTTGATGCCCTACCCACTGAGCCACAGGCACCACCCCATGCCCGGCTATTTTTAATGATGGGGGGGGGTCTTGCTCTGGCTCAGGCTGGTCTCGAACCCATGAGCTCAGGCAATCTATCTGCCTTGGCCTTCCAGAGTGCTAGAATTACAGGTGTGAGCCACCACACCCAGCCGAATGCTTGGATCTTAAGTGTCTATATCAGTTTTGACAAAGGCATTTTCAGGTATAGAACATATCCATCATCACAGAAAATCCCTGTGCACCTTTCCAGTAATTTCCCCCACCCCAGAGATATGTATTTTTTGTGTCTGGCTTATTTTGCTTGGCTTATCTTTTGAGATTAGTCCCTTGTGTGCATTGGTTTTTCCTATACATTGCTGAGTAGTAGTCCCTTGTGTGAGGATGCCTCGGTCAACTCATTCATTCTGTGATGGACTTATCTTGATGGACATTTGGATTGCTTCCTAATATTGGTTGTCATCAATAAAACTGAATATTTGCATACAAAGTTTTTGTGGATAAATATCTTAGAGTAGTCTTGCCGGATGAGGGATTAGATGTATATTTTATATTCTTGAGTAATTGTCAAACAGTGTTTCAAAGTTTGCCATTTTACATTCCCATCAAAAGTGTTTGAGAGTTCTGTTTACTCCATATCCTTCCAGCGGTTGACTTTGGCAATCTTTTTTATTTTCACCATTCATTGGTGTTTATAGTGGCATATCATTGTGATTTTAATTAGTCCTTCCTTGATTACTACCAATTTTGATCACTTTTGATTTGTTATTGATCATCTCTGTGTCTTCTTTCATGATGTGTCTTGTCAACTATTTCTCTCATTTTTTTAACTGGTTGTCTTTTGATTACTGAATTGCAGGAGATCTTTATATGTTCTCTGTATAAAGACTTGGTCAAATATATGTGTTGTGAATATTTTCTCGCAGTGGTTGGCTTACCTATTTATTTTCTTGGTTGTGTATTTTGGTGAGCAGAAAATTTTAATTTGTGAATTTTTTTCTTTTATGGTCCATGTTGTTTTTTTCTATAAGAAATCTTTGCTTATCCAAAGGTTGTGAAGATTTTATGCTATGCTTTTTCTAGAAGTTTTTTTGTTTTAGCTTTCATGATTAGTTCTATGGTCCATCTTAAATTGATTTTGGGATATGGTATGAAGGGTTAAGTTTCTTTTCCCTTTTGTATGGATATCCACTTGTTGTAGCACCATTTGCTGAAGAGGTTTTCCCTTTCTTTAATTACTTTGGCACCTTTACTGAAAATAATTTATGTATGTGTGGATCAATTTCTAGACTCTCTATTTTGTTCCTTTGATATATTTGTCTATTCTTTTGTCAATACTATGTTATATATACATTTATAGGAAGGGGTCTGTTGCATTACCCTTTATACTTCTGCTATTAGTACCTTTTTTTC
The DNA here is from genome assembly GCF_027406575.1 of Nycticebus coucang. Taxonomy (NCBI): domain Eukaryota; kingdom Metazoa; phylum Chordata; class Mammalia; order Primates; family Lorisidae; genus Nycticebus; species Nycticebus coucang. Next base: position 94,524,616 of record NC_069784.1, on the reverse strand, counting down.
TTGATTATGCTTACTAAGAGTTTATAGAATTTATTAATCATTAAAACACATTTTCTTCTGGTTTTATTTTTTGTATTTTTTCTTTTATTAATTTCCAATCTTATTTTTATTATTTCTCTTTTTCTATTGATTTTAGGTGTATTTTTCTCTTCTCCAGCTTTTTAAGATGAAAGGAGAGGTTAAGTTATTATTTTCACATCATTGTACTCACCAGTTTTATAATATTGGCATTTAAAATTATAAGTTTCTTTTAAGGACTATATGTGATGTATTCCACAGATTTTGGTATGTTGTATTTCATTATCATTCAGTTCAAAATAGTTTTAATGTGCTTTCTTATTTTTCTTCAATCACAGGTTTTAAAAAAATGTATGTTTTGAAATTTTGAAGTATTTTGGGATTTGGGGGATATCTTATTTATATTAATTTTTATTTAATGCCATTGTGACCAAAGAACATACTCTGTTTAATTTTAATTCTTTGACATTTATTGAGATTTATTTTGGGACCCAGCATATGGTATATCATAGTAACTGTTCTATGTACACTAGAGAAGAATGTTTATTCTGCTTTTGTTTGGTGTAGTGCTCTATAAATATGGAGTAAGCAAAGTCGGTTGATATTATTAAAGTATTTTTTGTTTACTTATATTGTCTCCCACTGAGAAAGGGATTTTTATTTTATTTCATTCATGTATTGTTTGAGACAGAGTCTCACTCTATTGCCCCAGGCTAGAGTGCCATGGTGTTCTATCTTGTAGCAACCTCAAACTCTTGAACTCAAGCAATCCTCTTGCCTCAGCCTCCCCAGTAGCTGGGACTACAGGCACCCACCACAACATGTAGCTAGTTTTTAAATTTAATTTAATTTAATTTTTGCACTTTTTGGCCAGGGCTGAGTTTGAACCCTGCCCCCTCGGTATATGGGGCCGGTGCCCTACTCCTTTGAGCCACAGGTGCCACCCCCAAGTTTTTTTATTTCTAGTAAAGATGGGTTCTTGCCCCTGCTCAGGCTGGTCTCAAACTCCTGAGCTCAGACAATCTACCAGCCTCAGCCTCCAAGAGTGCTAGGATTACAGGCATGAGCCACCGTTCCACCATGCCTGGCCAAGAGAAAGAGATTTTAAAATCTCCAATTATGATTGTAGTTATCATCCTATAGTTATCTTTAGTTCTTATGTCTGAATGCTTCATATTTAGTATATTCTTTATTCTTTTTTTTTTTATTGTTGGGGATTCATTGAGGGTACAATAAGCCAGGTTACACTGATTGCATTTGTTAGGTAAAGTCCTTCTTGCAATCATGTCTTGCCCCCAGAAGGTGTGGCACACACCAAGGCCCCACCCCCCTCCCTCCTTCCCTCTCTCTGCTTTTCCTTCCCACCCCCATAACCTTAATTGTCATTAATTGTCCTCATATCAAAATTGAGTACATAGGGTTCATGCTTCTCCATTCTTGAGATATATTCTTTATTCTACATACTAGATTATATTGCCTTTTTATCATTATAAAATATCTTCTTCGTCTAAGGTAATACACTTCCTTAAAGACTATTTTGTCTGGTAATAGTATAGCCATACCTGCTGTCTTTTGCTAAGTGTTTGCATGGTATCACTATTTCCATTCCTTTAATTTTAATCTATTTTTATCTTTATATGTAAAGTTTCTTCTTTCTTATAAATGGCATATGGGTTTTTTTTTCTTTTTTTTTTTTTTTTTGCAGTTTTGGCTGGGGCTGGGCTTAAACCTGCAACCCCCAGTATATGGGGCTGGCGCCCTACTTCTTGAGCCGCAGGGGCTTCCCAGCATATGGGATTTTCCTTTTCATCCAATCTGACAGTTTTTGCCTTTTAATTGGGATGTTTGGTTCATTTATATTTAATATAATAATTATTGATGTTTGGATTTAAGTCTGTCATTCCTGATTGACTTCCCCTTGTCTCCCCAATTCTTTGTTTCTCTGTTTTTATTTCTTTGCCATTTTTAGAATGAATAAAATACTTTTTAATAGTTCGTTTTATCTCCTTTAGTGAGGAGATAAATTTTATTTATGTTTTTTAAGTTGCTTTAGAGATTAGAATATGCAATTTTACATGATACATTTTCAACTTATCACATCAATATTTAAAAATTTTCTTACTTCATGACCTCCCACTCTTTGTGTTCTTGTTGTCATATATTTTACCTCTACCCATATGAGAAAATTCATGTTCTTTTGCTGTTTTAAACAGCCAATAGTTTTAAACTATTTAATACTGTTTTAGGAAGCAGTTACATATCTGAAATTAAAATATAGGACTTAAAATCATTAGAACCTAGCATATGGTATATTGCAGTAAATGGTCTATGTACTCTAGAGAAGAATGTTTATTCTGCTTTTGTTTGGTGTAGTGGTCCAGGTAAATGATGCGGAGGTTCAGAGATGTTCATAAATTTGCCTAACGTCAGATGGTTAATTAGAGGGATGGTGAGAAAGGGATAAAGTGAAACAAAAAGTCATACTCTAAGGGAGAGATTTCTAATATTCGGTGGTTGGATACCCAGGGGGTCCATGGAGGGCTTCAGGATGTGTGTCAGTGCTCTGAAATTGGGGATCGATACCTTTCATCAAATTTTCAAAAGAATCTAATCTCACAAAGGCCAAGCACTCCTGCTCTATGAGGATAATACTTTTAGATCAAAAATTCCTTTTCTTTGTGGAAAAGGAATGAAAAAACTTAATCATGAAGACTCTGAAAACATGCACACATACATGTCTATACATTATATACGTACATATAAACATTAAAACATATAATGCATATAAACAAATAATCACAACAAATCTGATTAATTAATTACTTCATGTCAACTATGGCATACACCTCTGGCTAGTTTTCCATCTGTGAGTCAGAGAAAACTGGTCATTCCTTCTCCTACAAATTTAACATATTCACAGTTTGGTTGCCAAACCAAATCTGCCTAAGGTGAGACACAGACGATATTCAAAGCAGCAGTTTCTGAGGGAGCTTGGTCCGTTCTCTGTGTCTCTGCCTCCCAGAGGACTCATCAGCCACTGTTCCCCGAGAGCCCGGCTCCCCAGTGTGCTCCTTAGGCATCCACAGATTCTGTATCATTGGACTGAGCAGGTAGAGAAAAGAAGTTTCTTAGTTAAAAAACACATCTCCTGACCTCAAGGTTAGTTATGTTTTCTCTTGTGTGCCTAGTGCAGTAGCTCTTGGTGAGATTACATAAAAGGTAGGCACTTTTGTCCTGATGGTAAGTCTTACCTTTTAATCCCACCAGAAAAAAAAAAATTAAAAAGAAAAGAAGCTGTGTATAGAGACAGGGATTCTGGAGCCATCTGAGAAGGAAAAATTTTTTCTTAATATATAACCCAAATCCCTTCTTCTACATTTTAAGTTCCCAGCCTTTAGCTTAAATCAGTCTTTTCCCATACAAGTATAATGCAAGGCACATTTATAACTCTAAATTTCCTAGTTGGCTCATTTAAAAAGATTAAAAAATAAACAATTTTAATAGTATGTTTTTATGACATAGCCAAGATATTATCACACTTCAACATGCAATCTGAATAAAAATTATTATTTTAAATTTTTTGTATTAATTCTTTGATATCAAGTATGTATTTTGCATTCAGAGCATATCTTAATTTGCATACTAAGTTTTCATATGATATTTTTGATCTGTATTTACATTTCATAAAATTTACTGGTGAAAAGGTTGATTTACATACCCGAGTTGTTTCCAAATACTTGAAAGTTTCCTGATACATTTTATATGATTCATCATATATGAATCATGTATTAGTTATAAAATTTAACTCAAATTAATTACAATTGAATAATATTAAAAATTCAGCTCCTCAGTGATACTTCCCAGATTTCAAGGGCTCTGGAGTCACATGTGGCTGTGGCTACCAGGTCGGACAGCACAGTTTGAGCTTACAATAAAGATGAGATCAACTGTTTGCTGTCACTCATTGTATTCTGAACTTGAGAATTGGCAATGAACTGCCCTTCAAACTGCTCTTCCCTCTCTTCCGTACATCCTTTCTCTTTAGTTATAAATAATAAACCAGTAATCAGTGTAGCAACATTTCTGACTTGAAAGTGAAAAGGGTACACCTGTCATAAAAGTTTAGGTATATTGAGTTATGTCAGGACTGATTATACTGCTTTAAAGGAGCCTGCATCCTTGCCGTTCCCGATGCCTGAAATGTTCCCTCAACGCAATTCCTTTGATGAATTCATGTTCAGTCTGCATGGCTTAGCTTAGACATTGCTCCCCAAGGGAGGCTTCCTCTCACTGTCCAGACCCCGCTAGATCACTTTGTTAAGGACTTCACTTTACTTTTCCTTTTACAGTGAAATTCTATAGTGTAGTTATTTGCTCATTAGCTGCCTTGGCAGCTAGTATTTATGTACCATGAGGACAGGAATTGCATTTGTCTATTTTTTTTTTTGTTTGTTTGTTTTCTTTTTGAGACAGAGTGTCACTCTGCTCCCTGGGTTAGAGTACTGTGGCATCAGACTCAAACAATCCTCCTGCCTCAGCCTCTCGAGTATCTGGGACTACAGGTGCCTGACACAATGTCCAGCTAATTTTTCTATTTTTAGTAGAGATGAGGTCTTGCTCTTGCTCCAGCTGGTCTTGAACTCCTGAGCGCAAGCCATCCACCAACCTTGGCCTTCCAGAGTGTTAGGATTAAACATGTGAGCCATCACGCCCAGCCTTGTATTTGTCTTATTTACCACTGCATTTCTAGTAGCTAATGAAGAACTGGACACATAACAAATTAATTCAATCGATTTGGAGTACTGACCTCTTGAAAGTGAGGGAATTGTGTTAAAGTTGTGCAGAAACCAGAGATCAAGAATTTTCAGGAAAACTTGGATATACAAAAGACTTTCACAGGAGAGAGGAGGTTTCCTCTGAAAACAAGGAGCAATCTAAGCCCTTGGCAACTAAGGGATATCCAGTCCTGCCTTGCAGGGAAACCTTCTGTTGTGGGGACAGCTTTGGGAATGCTAAAGTATGCAAAAGACTCTGTGAGCAAGGCTGACCTCAGGAGCACATTGTGTGTAGGACCCCCCAGCTTCTGGCGTGGACCCAAGGCGCCAACCTTCTCAGTCCCTTCTCCCCCTCTTGGTACATATCCTGCCATTTGTAATTTGGTTTTGTATTTCTAAGAAGGTCACTGAAAAGTCCTAATGAGTAGTAGAAACAGCAAGGTATAAAATTAGATAAGTACAAAGGCAAACCAGATACTGTCTTTACAATTTACTAGTTATGGATAAATAGTATTTTACTAAAGGACTATAAGAATAATACTGGTGAATATTGAGAGGTTCTGGACCCAAAGATAAAAGATTATTCAAAAGGCATACAGAGTCCCAGTTTTTTGTGATTAAGTGGCTTTTATTCCACCTGGGTACAGATGGGGTGAGATTCCTGACTGGGAAGAAATTCACACATGGGCTATGGCGGATGGGGATTTTAAAGGGTCAGAGAAGCAGGGATTTGTCCGTTCACTGTTTCCTGGAAGGGAAACATACTGGATCCTACCTGGGTGGGCTAGTTCTACTTGGGGGTCAGTTATATGATTCTATCAAATATGTTTCTTTATGATATTCATAACTCCCAGTGGTAGTACTCCGAGGTAGTTTTTATTTTCTCAAGGAGGTATTGTGAAATTCTCAAAACAAAATTTTTTTTTATTTTGATTTGAGATGCTGTACTTTGTACTTTTCTAAAGAGAGGAATGTCAACACTTTAAAATGATGTAAATAAATCATTTTAAAAAATAAAACCACCACTCTGAAATGCTGAGAATCACCAAGATAGTTTTTACTGAGTGGTAGGCCACTGGCATAATTTTATTATAGAAACAATCAAGCAGATTTTTTCAGGTAAAAATCATTGTAAAATTATCTTTCACTGAGGAAAAAATTCAAAAAGCAATTTATACAATAGTCTGTTTATTTCAATTCCTTAGTCTGAAACAAGAAGCATTTTGACTGAGTCATAAAAGTTGATAAGCCTCATGGAAACAACAGATAGTTGTGAACAGTATAAAATAAAGAAAAGGACCAAGCAGGCTAGAGTAAGGAATGGGAAGTAAATAAATTAACTAACCATGAGTAGAAGGGAGGCACAGCTCAGTCAAGAGAAAACATTCAACATACTGTGCCTTCTGCATTGATTTTCTCTGTTCATCTTGTTAGGTCTGCCTGTTCGTGATGGGGCAGTGGGGGTTACAGAATTGATTTTTAGGCCCGACTGTTCCAGAACGCCCGGATAGTAGTACCTCCTGGCCACGCTGAGCCGGCCCTGAACCTTGCGCACGCCGGCTTTTTTTTTCCTTCCTTTGCTGGATCAAGCTATGGCGGCCGTGAAGACCCTGAACCCCAAGGCCGAGGTGGCCCGAGCCCAGGCGGCGCTAGCGGTGAACATCAGCGCGGCTCGGGGGTTGCAGGACGTGCTGAGGACCAACTTGGGGCCTAAAGGCACCATGAAAATGTTGGTTTCTGGCGCTGGAGACATCAAGCTTACCAAAGACGGCAATGTGCTGCTTCACGAAATGCAAATTCAACACCCAACAGCCTCCTTAATAGCAAAAGTGGCAACAGCCCAGGATGACATAACTGGTGATGGTACTACTTCCAATGTCCTAATCATTGGAGAGCTACTGAAACAGGCGGATCTCTACATTTCTGAAGGTCTTCATCCCAGAATAGTCACTGAAGGATTTGAAGCTGCAAAGGAAAAGGCCCTTAACTTTTTGGAACAAGTGAAAGTAAGCAGGGAGATGGACAGGGAAACACTTATAGATGTGGCCAGAACATCTCTTCGAACTAAAGTTCATGCTGAACTTGCAGATGTCTTAACAGAGGCTGTTGTGGACGCCATTTTGGCCATTAAAAGAAAAGATGAACCTATTGACCTCTTCATGGTTGAGATCATGGAGATGAAACATAAATCTGAAACTGATACAAGTTTAATCAGGGGGCTTGTTTTGGACCACGGAGCCCGGCATCCTGATATGAAGAAAAGAGTAGAAGATGCGTACATCCTCACATGCAATGTGTCGTTAGAATATGAAAAAACAGAAGTGAATTCTGGCTTTTTTTACAAGAGTGCAGAAGAGAGAGAGAAACTAGTAAAAGCAGAAAGAAAATTCATTGAAGATAGAGTTAAAAAAATAATAGAACTGAAAAAGAAAGTCTGTGGTGATTCAGATAAAGGATTTGTTGTTATTAATCAAAAGGGAATTGACCCCTTTTCCTTTGATGCTCTTGCGAAAGAAGGCATAGTAGCTCTGCGCAGGGCTAAAAGGAGAAATATGGAGAGGCTGACTCTTGCTTGTGGTGGGGTAGCTCTAAATTCTTTGGATGACCTAAATCCTGACTGTTTGGGACATGCGGGACTTGTTTATGAGTATACATTGGGAGAAGAGAAGTTCACCTTTATTGAGAAATGTAACAATCCTCGCTCTGTCACACTGCTGGTCAAAGGACCAAATAAGCACACACTCACTCAAATCAAAGATGCAATAAGAGATGGCTTGAGGGCTGTTAAAAATGCTATTGATGATGGCTGTGTGGTTCCTGGTGCTGGTGCAGTAGAAGTGGCAATGGCAGAAGCCCTGATGAAATACAAGCCCAGTATAAAGGGCCGGGCCCAACTTGGAGTCCAGGCATTTGCTGATGCATTGCTCATTATTCCAAAGGTTCTTGCTCAGAACTCTGGTTTTGACCTTCAGGAAACATTAGTTAAAATTCAGGCTGAACATTCAGAATCAGGTCAACTTGTGGGTGTGGACTTGAACACAGGTGAGCCAATGGTAGCAGCAGAAGTAGGCGTATGGGACAACTATTGTGTAAAGAAACAGCTTCTTCACTCCTGCACTGTGATTGCCACCAACATTCTCTTGGTTGATGAGATCATGCGAGCTGGAATGTCTTCTCTGAAAGGCTGAATTGAAGCTTCCTTTGTTTCTGAATCTTGAAGACTCTACAAAGTGATCCTGAGGAAGATAGCTGTGGAATTTTTGTCCGAGCTTCAAGTGGTTTTCAAAGGAATTTTCTTTTCCCATATGAAAAAAAGGAGAGAAAACTGGCACCTATTCAAATTCTGATGTCCCAAAATTATACAGTATTTTTCAAATTGCACTGAAATAAATAAAAGCAGGTCTGGCGAACAGGACGTCCATTTTGCTTTAGCTACAGTGATAAAAAATTACATGTTAGATAAGCATATGTTATTATCTACCTTGTCATTAAATATTCCTTGAAAAACAAAAACAAAAACAAAAACAAACAAAAAAAAGAATTGATTTTTAATCTTTTTATTTCTTGATAAAGCCATGATAAAATAGGATAGCTTCACCCACATGCACAATTGTTAGCATCATTATATCCATGACTTATAGGTGGTTAAAGAAGAGGTCAAATTATTTGGCTAAAGTCAAACACTTCATAATTAGATGATCTGGATCTGTTTCCAAAGCATCACTCACACCGCAAATTTATTAATTCACAGTGGGGCATAGTTTTATTCATGAATGAGAGTAACTATGTGGGCCTGTAGGCCACACTTTCTCTGCATCGTGTGAACTGGGTTAGTTGTGAGGTGACTGAAGAATGAACACTGAATGAAGGGATAGTCCAGACGGGTGCCCACCAGGCAGTGCCAGGGTTTAGGGTGAACTCTGCTCATACAGAGCTATTCTGGGTCTAGAGATTGGGGTCCTTGTGGCCCTCACATTCAGGAACTGTCTGTCATCCCTGCCAATTCTAGAAAAATGCCCACAAAGCCTTGCACTTTGAGTGTGTCTGTTTTTCAAATCTCTCAATATAATAGGCTTTCTTTTTTAAAGTTATAATCACAGTATACTTGAATCCTAACTGTTGCTATTTCTGGCATGATTTATTGCATTGTCGTTGGTTGGTCTTAAAGCCCTTCTGCCTCACCTCTACGGACTATTTTTGATTCTTGTGTACAGATGGCCAGTGTATACTTTAGTCATTGTTTTTTACCAGTTCGTTTCTGAATGATAATCTTATTTCCAGGTAGGTACCTTGCCTTAGGTGTTTCTTATGCTTATGCAAGTGTGGTAGGAGCACATGGAATAAACCAGAGATGTGATCTCAGATTTCCAGCATATCCAGGATATTATCACTTCAGCACGCAATCTGAATAAAAATTATTATTTTACATTTTTTGTTTTAATTCTTTGATGTCAAGTATGTATTTTGCATTCATAGCAAATCTTCATTTGCATACTAAGTTTTCATAGGATATTTTTGATCTGTATTTACATTTCATAAAATTTACTGGTGAAAAAGGTTGATTTACATACCCGAGCTTGTTCCAAAATGTTTGAATGTTTTCTAATAAATTTTATATGATTCATCATATATGAATCACATGTTAGTTATGCAATTACGAGCAGTGAGAATTCAGGTTGTGTGTTTGGTATAGAGTATTACCAAATTCACGTGTATTTTTTAAAAGCCGCAACCTGTGTAAACAGTCTTATTATTGCAATATTACTTTAATAAGAAAAGCTCCTAGAAAATTTACGTTAGCTCTACTTCTTTAAAAACAATGTAAAAAATCAGCTAAATATTAAATTAGAAATAATGACAATTATTGGTGCAAAGTATTTTCTTTTTTTCCATCTCTACATACACACACACACACATTCTCAGGAGTGCTTGTATGCACCAACCCTTCCCCCACTGCAGATACACACACTCATTGTACTGTGTTTTGGCAGTGCTGGGGACACCGTCATCACGGAGTTTGCAGCCTGGAGTACTTCTGAAATCTCCCAGAATGCGCTGATGTACTACAGCGGTCGTCTCTTCTGGATCAATGGCTTTAGAATAATCACAACTCAGGAGATAGGGCAGAGGACCAGTGTCTCTGTTTTGGAAGCAGCCAAATTCAGTCAGTTCACAATTATTCAGACATCCCTTAAACCTCTGCCAGGTACAGTAGTTCACTCCTGCCCCCTCTTTCTTCTCCACACCTTTTGTTAACTAAATGTTTAAGGTGGGAGTTTTTCTTAAGAATCACGTATTAAGGCTTTAATAGTTTCTGTTGGTTTGCTTGCTATGCGTTTAATCTTAATCTGAATTTGAACCCTGAAAAAGTCAGTAAAAGATCATTTTCAGGACATAGTAAAGAAAAAATCTTGTTTTCACTCTAGTTACCAGTAATTTCCATCTATTTTCCATGGTTTTTGTATTGATTAATAACCCTAAATTTTTTCTCCTTCAATTTTCTATCTTTCCACAGGGAATTTTTCCTTTACCCCTAAGGTTATCCCAGATTCGGTGCAAGTGTCTTCATTTAGGATTGAAGGAAATGTGTCAAGTTTTCAAATCCTGTGGAATGCTCCCCCTGCAGTGGACTGGGGCGCAGTTTTCTACAGTGTGGAATTTAGTGCTCATTCTAAGGTACCATGTCGGTTCTAGCAACTTCCATTTCCCAAACAGATGATGCAGTCAGTGTCAGTCCTGCCCACACTGATTTGTACTTTCTCCACAGAGCCAAGCCCATCTTCTGTCATTCCCATGGCATTTGGTTATGAAGAGTACTCCCAAGAACACTTGTTTATAGTCAGTCTCTGACTTTTTAGTGCTAACTGCCATGTTGCATATACTTTAACTGGTCTATAGGGTAAAACGTGGGACCGACCAGAATTAGCATTTCCAAAATTGCAAGTTTTGATTTTACATGTTTCTAACTCTCCCTCTAAGAACATAATGTTTTGTGCTTATATTTTAGTTCTTGGCTAGTGAACAACAGTCTTTACCTGTCTTTACCGTGGAAGGGCTGGAGCCCTGTGCCTTGTTTAATCTTTCTGTCACTCCCTATACCTACTGGGGAAAGGGCCCCAAAACATCTCTGTCACTTCGAGCTCCTGAAACAGGTACAGGGGTTAAAATCTCTCTTAAAAAAAAAAAAAGGCAGAATCTAACTTTCTATGATCTGGAATGGATAGTTAATAATTTTTAAAAGTAACTTTCAGTTTTGTAGATGTGTTTAGATTCAATATCCTTTCAATGACTTTTTGGAGATTAGAATAACACCATTAACATAAATTTACATAATTTATTCCAAAAGGATAGTTTTAAGATTTCTTAATGACTATTTCATTTGATTGTAGTGATACATAAGATGTGGAAAAATGTTTCAGATAATTTATAAAACTCTTCATAAGGAAAATAGGCATTTAAGAGCAGAGACATTTTTTTGGAAGGCTGGGTGTTCTCATAGATGGTAACTCAGAATATTTTATGAGTGAATAACCCACATTTAATGTTTTGGGGGGAATATATTTTGAAAAAGATACTAGCTGTATCATTACATGTGTACAAAGCACAGATGTATGTACCACTCCTTTATTAAAAATGTATTACATTCCAATTATGTGTCAGAAACATCATTTCTAATCCTAACAAAGGTCTTTGTAGGACGGGTGATATTAACTTGATTATGGAAGGGAAGAAATGGAAGCCCAGTAGTTGCTCAAATAAAATAACTGCTAAATGGCAGGGCTGGGACTTAAACCAGAGTTTTCACTGCAGTTTCATCAAACTTCCATTCAACCATTCTTGCAAATGTTGGTAAACAATTAGTATCCTATTGATTTAATTTATGTAACTTCCTAGCACAGGACCTGGCAGGCAGTAAAAGCTCAATAAATACGGATCTCCATTCACCATTGCATTTTTTACTATTAAGATTCTTTCAACAATATTCATCCCTGAGTCACACAGTAGGAACATAGTGGAGCCTGGGCAGGTTCTGGAGGAGTTAGCCTATGGATCCAGGTATGCTCTGTGTGAGATTGTCTTGGGATATCAGCTTTGGTTGGATTGTTCTGTGGAAATGGACTTGACTGCATCCAGCAGGGGGTCCGCAGGGCTAACTGCACCACGCTGGATGTTGGGGGTGATAAGGAAGAATGGTAATATTTGGCCTTTACTTTCAGGAAATTGACAATACAGCAGGAAGTTGTTCCAATTGACCAATGTTTATTTATTAAGCACTTACTGTGTGCCAGTCCTATACTAGATTTGGGGGCATTTAACAAGGACTAAAAAAAAGATATTTTCTCTAATGGAGCTCCTAAAGTAGTGGGGAGGTAAACACATACACAGTGACCAATAATGGAAGCAAGAGGCTGGTAACTGAGTAGCACTGGCACAGGGTGGCTAGACGCAACCTGCACCTGCCTCAGGTATTCTTAGGAGAGGGAGACGTACTTGGACTTGTATGTCCAGAGAAGGCCTTAGGGGAGTAGAAACTTTAGCTGGGCCCTGAGAGATGGAGCCAAGAGAGATATCCCATGTGAGAAGGCTGGAAATTGAACAGTGTTGTTAATGGTAAACGGAGAAGCAATCTGATAGAATTGGGGGGAGGTGTGGAGACCTTGTGGAGAAGTCCCAAGAAAGAAGAGGGGTCTCTAGTATAGGATAACTTGGCACTTAGAGGAATTTCTCTTATTAAAGGACTGAGAGAGATTGAATTGCTTGATTTGGCTCTAGAATTAATGAGTATTCCAAAACCATACCTTTGGGGTGCTAACAGCCTTCTCTAACACTTCCTGCCTCCTAGGGAGTTTAGGGTGAAAGAGCTGTATATGCTGTATTTTACACCCCAAGTTAACTGATGACTGGTTAGAATCACTGTCATCCCTCCTGATGACTGGCATTTCCACCTTCCGTGAAACGACTCTTTCCAGTGAAGAGTGCATATTGCATTTTATGAGGAGAACCTGATACCTTTTATTGATGCAGAAAATAGACAGGAAAAGATATGCTTACGTGGTGGTAGGAAGGATTTGGGTTGGACATAAGGCAGCCTGTCAGTAAGGTCTGCTAAAGTATCAGAATAGGTTCCTGAACAAATATATGGGATAGTCTCTCCCAAAGATCTTTAAGAATGAGATAGATCGACCTCACCTCCCTGGAATGGGAGGTATTTGTTGTTCACTTGTTCCACATGCCTACCAGGAGTAGTAAAAGTCAGCTTTGTATGTTTTCTGCCCTATCTGTGTGTCTGCTTTGCAGTTCCATCAGCACCTGAAAATCCCAGAATATTTGCATTACCAAGCAGAAAATACCACAACCATGAAGTTGTGGTGGAATTTAGGTGGAATAAACCCAAGCATGAGAATGGTGTGTTAATAAGATTTGAAATTTTCTATCAAATATCCAACCAAAGTGATGCAAGCAAAACGTTTGAAAACTGGATTGCTGTCAACGTCTCCCCCTCAGTGATGTCCTTTCGACTCGAGGGCCTGAGTCCCAGGTGCTTTGTGGCCTTCCAGGTATGAGGGAGTCTTAACAGTGCAAAGAGAATGTTAGTTAAAGGACTAGGTGAGAAACTGGGGGTATGTTGTGATCAGAGGAGTCCAGTGGGGGACACAAGTACAGAAAGGAGAGGGGATCGAACAGGTCAAGGATGTCTGGACAACTTTCCCACACTTTTCAGATTCAGAGGAAATAATTCTTTTTCTTTCAAATCTGTGTCCCAATTTCATTTAATTTTTAAAAATTACACACTCCTTATTTTCTTTTGCATTTAAAAAATTGATATAGATATATCATAGTAGTACTTTTTTTGGTACATGTGATATTTTGATAAACTATTATTTTGCAACAAGATCATTACAAACCTTGCATCATGGTGGGTACTTTTATATTCATTGTCTCATTTGGTCCTCCTACTGCAAAGAAATAGCCAGGTCCCTGGTGTTTCAGTCAGTTACCAACGCTGCAGTGTTAGGAATACAAGCTAGGGCTCAGCCTCTGTGATATGTCACAGTTGCCATTTGTCTATAGGGAAAACAGAAAAGAGAGACTAGCAGTCAAAAGAATTCCATTGCCACCCTATTCTGACATTTAAAAATTTCACATGAAATAGCTCTCCACTTCTAATAGATGGCCAGATGATTTTCGTGTTCTTGTTAATTACCGTGTTGGTGGTGATAGTGTACGTATTTAGAGTTATTCTTCATTTTGTTTGAGGGAAAATAGTGCTTTGAGAACTGTTTTAGAGATTTGAGTTGTCTTTGGATCGGTTTTCTCTTTTTGTGAAATTTTAATTTAATAATTACTTTGATCATTTATTTTCTGCACAGAGTAGTGAAATAAGTTATGAAAATTAAGATAATATACATTCCTATTTGTTAGAAGTATGAGTGCCTAGCTAAATAAATATTCAGATGAAGTATATCTATCTGTCTATGTGCATATATAGTTTCAAATTTGAGTCACCATAGAACTGTGCAAAGTGACATGCACGAATTTGTATGTTTCATTTAAAACCGTCTTGTACAAAAGCAAAGGCTTTGTGACGTGTGTGTGTGTATGCAAAGTTAGAAATCATACACAGATAGATAATAGCAAAATGTATGTACATATATATATGTATTATTTTTTATTTTTTTTTGAGACAGGGTCTCACTCTGTCATCCAGGCTGGAGTGCAGGGGCACGATCGTAGCTTACTGCAGCCTCGATCCACTTGCCTTAGTGTCTTGAGTACACAGGACCATAAGTTGGTGCCACCAGACCTGGCTAATTTTTCTTTTTTGTTGTTGTAGTTACTGTTTTCTGTAGAGATGTGGTCTTGCTATGTTTCCCAGGCTAGTCCCAAATTCCTGGCCTTATGTAATCTTCCTGCCTTGGCTCCTAAAATGCTGTGATTACAAGCATAAGCCACCAAGCTCAGCCATAAAATGCATTTGATATTAGAAGTGTAGGAAAAATAATCTAACATTTTGTTGATTGAGAGATCACTTGAGACTCTATATTTTGATGCTGTCATTATGGATGTCAAATTTCTTTGTAGGCTATTGCACACATGCAAGATTTGGAAAGGGAAATGAAAATGACCTATCATACAAAACAAAATTTTAAAAGCTTTCAAAAACTTTACTGTTAGGATATGACATGGCCCAGTGGGAAGAAAGGTATACAGACCTAGAAGACTTGGGTCTTAAGCCGTTTCCATATGTGTCTTTGTGTATGAGTTACTCACCTTAATTATGATCCCAGTCCAGTTTCTACTTTTAGTAGTTGTGAGGGTCAAGGGAGAAAATGTATGTGAAAATGGTTTGAAATGCATAAGCACTTTCAAATATAAGGTTTAATTATTTTTTAATAAACCCTCTTTTTAAAAAAAGAGCATAATAAATTTAGTTAAAGCTTCTAGTTGTTGAATTCAAAATAAATGGAAGTTTATCATACTTTATTTGTTTTTGTTTCTTTTAATTTTTCTATGTATATAGAATTTAATTTTGGAGATAGCTAAATACCTTTAAAAATATCTAACTGACGAGTCAAAATTGTATATATTGAAGGTGTACAACATGATGACTACATGCACTAGGTAAAGATCATCAAATTACCTAAATGTTCATCACCACCCATGCTGTACATGAAATCCCCAGAACTTTTTTAGTTCATTTTTCTGCAAAAACATTGCACCATTTCTTTGTGCTTTTCTAGATGAGGAAACCCAACAACATGAGTATAGGGCAATGTCTTTCCTCTTAGTGACGTACTGCTATATATTGGTGTAAATACCTGTCCAAAGCTATTGGAAGTGTGAATGAATGTTCCATCATTTGTCAGCCTCAGCATTTAATTATTGTCACTAAAAACACTGCTGAATGCAGTTTTTTGTTTCCTTTTCTTAGGTTCAAGCCTTCACATCTAAAGGGCCAGGACCACTTTCTGACATAGTAAAATCTACAGTATCAGGTATTTGTTATAAAAGATCCATGCAAGTAACAATTTAAAAGTGTTTTGTGCCCACTGGTATCTTTAGGGATATGAACACTGTCTTTGAGCTAAAGTCCAGGTCAAATAAAATAATGAATTTTTGTTGTCACCAAACCGTGTTTAAATAAACCTGGGGTTAGGGAACCCAGAGATTCTTCACTGAGACATGTACTAGACGATCCAAAGGGGGTCATGGATTTCAAAACTGCCTGATACTGAATTAAGGGACTTTGCTAAACTAGTTTCCTCATACATACTACCCATTTTCCTTTCTGTTTTCAGAAATCAACCCATTTCCTTACCTCATAACTCTTGGTGGCAGCAAGATACATTTTTTAGACATGGATCAAAATCAAGCTGTGTGGACGTTTTCAGGGGAGAGAGGTATCAGTGCTATAGGCTACACAGCTGATAACGAGATGGGCTATTATACTGAAGGAAACTCAATCTTCCTTCTGGACTTGCACAATCATTCCAGCTCTGAGGTATTTCCCCTTGTGATTCTTTTAAAATGAAGAAAGCGGGACATTTACATGTTACACTAACCTGTATTAAAATAACTGGCTGATGGTTGTCATTAAGATTACAATGATTGGAAAGGGTGACATTCATTCATGCAAATGAATACAGAATAGCTTTTGGGAAAATGTCCTTCAAGTTTAACTTAGCAAACAGTTATTGTATTTAAGGCATTGTGCTTTGATCCTGGGATGTTGAGGTAAAAATTTATAGGTTTTGCTCTTTACTAACCCAGTCTAGTGTTAGTCTAGCACTAGGAAGGCACTATTGCATCTCGATTAAGAGGGTGAGTTTTGGAATCTGACTACCTAGAATTGAATTTTGGCTCCATCACTTACTAGATGTGTGACCATGAGCAAGTTATTTAACCTCTATGGTTAGGTAACACCTTATCCTAGGGTTCCTGTGAAGATTAAATGAGATAATCCGTGTCAAGCGCTTAGCAGAATGCCTGGCACGTGGAAGGCATTCACTAGTGGAGAAGACTAGTATAACTGCCACGCTGAGAGCAGGGTGTGGTGAGGTCACGGAGAATGAATGTAGGGCTGGAGTGGTGGAGGTAGAATGGAATAACATCTTGGGGACAAAGAGCGAGCCCAGGAAGGCCAGCAGAGGCAGAGGGAGGGCAAATGCAAGGACAGGAAAACAAGGAGCCCCTGCGTGTTTGGAATGAAGGGAGGGTTAGCGTGGAGGAGAGGTGGGTGGGAACACCGGACAGGGAGGCAGGAGCCTGAGCTTGACCATCCTCCTTGCCTGTGCTAAGCAGTCAGCTGTCAATCTGGGAGCCAACATCAAGCAATTAAAGAAATTCAGTGAGTCATTAACACGGTCAAGTTGTATTTTAGAACCACCTGTCTGTTAGCAGTGTGAATGTTGGTTGACTTGGAGAGAGTTAAACCTGAGAGAGGCGATTAGGAGGCTGTTCCAGAAACCCAGGTAAAAATTGTCTTGGCCTGAGTGGGGCCATGGCAGTGAGGTGAGAAGGAAGGGACAAATTGGAGAGACTTTTAAAATGGTACTAATTCAGTGGGTAGAGTATGAGGAAGAAGTCAAGAAGGAACCACGTGTGCTAAGATTGGCCCCTTGGGTGGATGTTGGACATCTGTAAAAAAATATGAAATGCAGGAGAAAAGCAGGTTTGGGGTGGGTAATTAGCTCTGTTTCCTGAGGGCCTTCATGTGGAGGTGTTCAGTAGGCAGGTTGATATTTGAATCAGTAACTCAAAGAAGGCTCGTGCTGGACAATGTGGATTTGCCCCAGTGGCCTATGGATTCTAGTCGAGGTTATGGTAGTTGAAATTATCTAGGGAAAATGTGAGAAGAGGGCCCACATTACAATGGTACATAATCCAGAATTCTTTTTTTTTTTTTTGTAGAGACAGAGTCTCACTTTATGGCCCTCGGTAGAGTGCCGTGGCCTCACACAGCTCACAGCAACCTCCAACTCCTAGGCTTAAGCGATTCCCTTGCCTCAGCCTCCCAAGTAGCTGGGACTACAGGCACCCACCACAACGCCCGGCTATTTTTTGGTTGCAGTTTGGCCGGGGCCGGGTTTGAACCCGCCACCCTCGGTATATGGGGCCGGCGCCTTACCGACTGAGCCACAGGCACCCCCCCATAATCCAGAATTCTTGACATTTGGATTCCAAAAGAGAATACAGCAAATAAGTGATGTGGGTGATTACAGAGAAGTCTTAAAATTAGTAACAATAAGCACTGTCTCCTAGCTGTATTCTCTACCTGTTGTTAAGGTCCTCCGAGATGCCCTGGTTTTTGACATCACAGTTATTGCAATTGACTGGATTTCAAGGCACCTCTACTTTGCACTGAAAGAATCACACAATGGAATACAAATATTTGATGTTGATCTCGAACGCAAGATGAAATACCCCAAAGAGCTGAAGATTTGCAACAGGAATTCAACAATAATTTCTTTTTCTGTGTATCCTCTTTTAAGGTGTGCAAGTGTATCTTTTTCTATTAAGAGGAAAAAGACATAGACGTATTCAATGTAATATCTATGGTTTACTATTAGAAGTTATTGACACTAAAATAAGATGCTTAGGGTTCTTGGCTCACTATCTCATCTTATAGTAAATAATTCTGCATATAAGTTATGAGTCCACAACCACAAATATGTAAAGTGAATCCATACTGACAATTTGATTAACCTAAAGTCAGGCTGATTCCCAGCAGGAAACAATAGCAGAATTTTATACTAATGAATGTAATGATATTATCAGTTGGTAAGGACTGGAAGAGAATTGGGACAGTGGCAGGAGATGAGTGGGAACAGATGGGCATTATGTCTTGCGCAGCAAAGGTTATTCTGGGCTCATACCTTTTAATTAATTAATATCCTCATAAGGTGAGCTTTAAGGTCTTCATTCAGCAACTGAGTGGTAATTTCCCAGGCTGGAAAAATATATTTTTGTTTGTACCACAGCAGGGTAATAGGCTATTTAGATACTAGATTGTTAACTGTTATTAAGAAGCAGAAACAAAACAAGAGGAGGCGAATAGAGATGGGCATTGATGAAAAATATGCTAATATATTTCATATCTACAGTCATTAATAGGCCATTTAATACATTGCTTAAGGTCATTATAGTCCAAAGCTTTAGCTGTAAACACATGTCTTAAAAAAAAAAAAGACTGGAAATGCTAAGTCGGCTGTTTTTGACCTTCCTCATCTAAGAACGCTATTGGACACTTGGGCATGCTCTTTCCAAAGGGTGTGTTTGTCCCTCCAATCATTAATAATGGTTGATCTTCCTTAGAAACCAGCATTTGATTTTACTCACTAAGTTGAAGGGACTTTTCCCCCCCATAGTCGCTTGTATTGGACAGAAGTTTCCAACTTGGGTTATCAGATGTTCTACTACAGTATTATCAACCACACTGTGCACCGCATGCTACAACCCACAGCCACAAACCAACGGAATGGAAGGAACCAATGTTCTTGTAATGTGACTGAATTTGAGTTAAGTGGAGCCATGACTATTGACACCTCTGACCTAGAGAAACCACTGATATACTTTGGCAAAACACAGGAGATCTGGGCAATGGATTTGGAAGGATGTCAATGTTGGAGTGTTATTGTGGTGCCTGCTGTGCTTGGTAAGATGCTGATATGTATACATAGGTTTTCATTAATAGCAACTTCTTCCATCCCCTTAAAAAAAGCCTTGCACTCCCCATATACTCAAAAGAATATACATGTGGTATTTACTCTGGACCATGCCAAGTGTTCTTGTAGAATTAAAAGCAGGTCGTTTCCAGGAAAATTGTATGTAGGCATTCATATTATTTTCCAAGTCTGTTTTTTAAAAAAAATTTTGCAATTAATGATAAGAATTACAATTTAATGAGCTAAGTAATATTACTATATTCTAAGCATGCTACTAAGTGCATCATCTACTTTAATCTTCAAAATACCTTGATGAGATAGGTACTAGTATCTTCATTTTACGGATGAGGACACTGAGGCTGAGAAAGGTAAAGTAACTTGTCCCAGGGCCAGTTAGTGGAGAAGCTGAAATCTGGTCTAACTACAACATCCACGATCTTACCAGTACCCTATTTTATTTCCACTTTGAAGATCAATTGACTCCACCTTCAATATGAGTTGGTCAATAACTTGGCAGGTCTAGCTGTTGAAATTTACATGCTTATGGAAAAGGATATATTTGAAAGTTTAATACAATTTGGAAGTCTCCTAATGAGAAGTAATTCCAACAGAGAAAAAAATACATTCTAAATATTTGATATACTCTTCAGAGTCTGCTCTTCATTTCCCAACATGGTAGTCTCTAGTCACATGTGGTGATTTAAATTTAATTATAATTAAATAAAATTAAACATTTAATCCCTCAGTTACTTCCCACATTTCAAGTGCTCAAAAGCCAGCAGTGGCCGACGGCTACTACATTGACAACATAGGCATAAAACATTTCCATGATCATCAGACTTTATTTTGGTTAGTGCTGGGGTACATAGTGATGTTTTGAAATTGGAAACACCTGTGTTATAATTGCACATATGGTTTTGTTGACATGTCACCCAGAGACTTAAAAACAATTTCTTTGTACTCTCAATAGGCTTGAGATTAGCGATTATGTTTCAAATTTCTCCTTTTAGATGAATTGCTAGTTTCTGTTAATCTGTGAAATCTGTGGTAAAGACTCTTTTCTTAACTAAACTTTAATTATGTTCCTCTTAGCCTTTTATTATTGTTTTAGAGACATGGTATCACTCTGTTGTCTAGCTGGAGTGCAGTGGTGCTATCTTAGCTCACTGCAGCCTCAAGCAATGCTCCCACCTTGGCTTCCTGAGTGGGAAGGATAAGTGCACATGACTATGTCTGGCTAATTTTTAATTTTTTTTTTTTTTAGAGACAGGGTCTTGCTATGTTGTCCAGGCTAGTCTTGAATTTCTGGCCTCAACCAACCCTTCTACTTTTGTCTTCCAAAGTCCTGGGATTATAGATGTGAGCCACTGCGCTTGACCTGAGCCCTCTTCTTGAGTAGTAGACTTTGACGTTGGCCTTACCATGTCCATTCTTGCCCAGTCAGTTTTTGTTTTCTTTATTAAATCATAAAGAGACAGATCATGTATACATGAATGCATTTATGGGGTACAATGTGCTGATTCCATATACAATTTGGAATGCTTACATCATACTGGTTAATATATCCCTCACCTCAATTACTTAATTATTGTGTTAAGACATTTATACTAATATATCTGACATGTACCCTTGCAATATGCACCATAGGTGTGATCCCACCATTCACCCTCCCTCTGTCTGGCCCCCGCCCTCCCCTGTCATCCTCCATCCCTCCCTCGTCCTGGGCCATAGTTGTGACCTATTCTTCATATGGAAGTGTGAGTGATTGTAAATTGGTTTCATAATAGTACTGAGTACATTGGATACTTTTTCCTCCATTCTTGAGATACTTCACTAAGTAGGATATGTTCCAGCTCCATCCATATAAACATAAAAGAGATAAAGTCTCCATCTTTTTTTAAGGCTACGTAATATTCCATGGTATACATATACCATAATTTATTAATCCATTCATGGGTCGATGGGCCTTTGGGCTTCTTCCATGACTTGGCTATTATGAATTGAGCTTCAATGAACAATCTGGTGCAAATATCTTTGTTATAAAGTTATTTTTGGTCTTTTGGTTATACTGCTAGTAGAGGAATTGCAGTATCAAACGGCAGGTCTACTTGTAGATCCCTGAGTATTCTCCATACTTCTTTCCAAAAGGAATGGATTAGCTTGCATTCCCACCAGCAGTTCCCTTTTCTCCACATCCACGCCAACATCTGTAGTTTTGGGATTTTGTTATGTAAGCCACTCTTACTGGAGTTAGATGATATCTCAAAGTGGTTTTGATATGCATTTCTCTGATGATTAAAGATGATGAGCATTTTTTATGTGTCTGTAGGCCATGCACCTATCTTCTTCAGAGAAGCTTCTCTTCAAGTCCCTTGCCCACAATGAAATGGAATTACTTGTTCTTTTCTTATTAATAAGTTTGAGTTCTTTGTGGATTCTGGTTATCAAACCTTTGTCAGACACATAACCTGCAAATATCCTCTCCCATTCTGAGGACTGTGCAGAAGCTTTTTAATTTGATCAGATCCCAGTAATGTATTTTTGGTGTTGCCTCAATTGCCTGGAGGGTCCTCATGAAGTATTTTGCCAGGCCAATTTCTTCAAGTTTTTCCCCTGTAGTTTCATATCTTAAGTTTAAATCTTTTATCCAGTGAGAGTCAATTTTTGTTAATGGTGAAAGGTGTGGGCCCAGTTTCAGTCTTCTACAAGTCACCAGCCAGTTTTCCCAGCAGCATTTCTTAAATAGGGAGTCTTTTCCCCAACATCTATCTATCTATCTATCTATCTATCTATCTATCTATCTATCTATCTATCTATCTATCTATTTCTTTGCAGTTTTGTCTGGGGCTGGGTTCGAACCTGCCACCCCCGGTATATGGGGCTGGCGCCCTACTCCTTGAGCCACATGTGCCGCCCTCCCCCAATTTATATTTTTGATAGGCTTATCAAAGATCAAATGATGATAAGTGTCTGGGTTCATCTCTTGGTTCTCAGTTCTGTTCTATATATCTACCTCTCTCTTTTTGTGCCAGTACCATGCTGTTTTGATCACTATAGATTTATAGTATAGATTGATTCCTCCTGATTTGTTTTTATTTCTGAGTAATATGTTGGCTATGTGAGGTTTTTTTTCTGGTTCCATATAAAATGAAGTACTATTTTTTCCTGATCTTTAAAGTATGACAGTGGTGCTTTGACAGGGATTGCATTAAATTTGTATATTGCTTTGGGTAATATGGACATTTTAACAATGTTGATTCTTCCCAGCCATGAGCATGGTATGTTTATCCATTTGTTAACATCTTTAGCTATTTCTTTTCTCAGAGTTTCATAATTCTGTCCTTACAGATATCTTTCATGTCCTTTGTTAAGTAAATTCCCAAATATTTCATCTTCTTTGGCACTATGTAAAAGGAATAGAGTCCTTGACTATTTTTTCAGCTTGACTGTTATTGGTATATATAAAAGCTACCGATTTGTGAATATTGATTTTGTATCCTGAGATGCTACTGTATTCCTTGATCACTTCTAGGAGTTTTGTAGTTGAGTCCTGGGGTTTTCCAGGTATAAAATCATATCATCTGCAAAGACTGAAAGTTTGATCTCTTCTGACTCTCTATTTGGATACCCTCGATCGCCTTCTCTTGCCTGATTGCAATGGCTAAGACTTCTATTACAATGTTAAAAAGCAGTGGAGACAATGGGCAACCTTGTGTGGTTCCTGATTTGAGTGGAAATGTTTTCAATTTTACTCCATTCAATATGATATTGGCTATGGGTTTGCTATATATGGCCTCTATCAGTTTAAGAAAAGTCCCTTCTATACCTATTTTCTTAAGTATTTTGATCATGAAAGGATGCTGGATATTGTCAAAAGTTTTTTCTGCATCTATTGAGAGAATCATATGGTCTTTGTTTTTAGTTTGTTTATGGGATGTATTATATTTATAGATTTATGTATATTGAACCAACCTTGAGACCCTGGGATAAAAGCCACTTGGTCATGGTGTATAATTTGTTTGATGTGTTGCTGGATTCTGTTTGCTAGGATCTTATTGAATATTTTTGCATCTATATTCATTAAGGATATTGGTCTATAATTTTCTTTTCTTGTTGGGTCTTTACCTGGTTTGGGGATCAGGGTGATATTTGTTTCATAGAATGTATTTGGAAATATTCCTTCTTTTTCAATGTTTTGGAAAAGGTTAAGTAATATAGGTACTAGTTCCTCTTTAAAGGTTTGGTAGAATTCTGACATGAAACCGTCTGGTCCCGGACTCTTCATTTTTGGGAGATTTCGTATAGTTGATGCTATTTCAGTACTTAATGTAGGTCTGTTCAGCATTTCCAGTTCTTTCTATTTAAGTCTAGGAAGGTGGCATACTTCCAAGTACTGGTCAGTTTCTTTCAGATTTTCATATTTCTGAGAATAAAGATTTTTGTAGTATTCATTTAGGATTCTTTGAATTTCTGAGGTGTCTGTTGTTATTTCGCCTTTGTCATTTCTGATTGATGATATTAGGGATTTTAATTTTCTATTTTTGGTTAGGTTGACCAAAGGTTTATCGATTTTGTTGAATTTTTCAAAAACCAACTTTTTAATTCATCGATCTTTTGAATAATTATTTTGTTTCTGATTTCATTTAATTCTGCTCTAATTTTAGTTATCTCTTTTCTTCTGCTGGGTTTGGGGTTAGAATATTCTTCTTTTTCCAGTTGCTTGAGATGTCCCATTAAGTTATTGACTTCCTCTCTTAATGTTCTGTTGAGGAAGGCTTGCATTGCTATAAATTTCCCTCTTAGGACTACCTTTGCAGTATCCCACAGATTCTGATAATTTGTGTCTTCATTATTGTTTCGTTCCAAAAATTTGACAATTTCCTTCTTAATCTCATCTACGACACAGCTATCATTCAGCATAAGGTTTTTCCATGTCTTTGTATGAGTATGCAGGTTCCTGTTATTGGTGAGTTCAACATTTATTGCGTGATGATCCAAAAAAATACAAGGAATAATTTCTATATTTTTAAATTTGCTAAGGTTAGACTTGTGACCTAATATGTGATCCATTTTGGAGGATGTTCCATGGGCTGATGAGAAGAATTTGTATTCAGTTTTGTTAGGATGAAATGTTCTGTAGACGTCTGTTAAATTCAATTGTTGTATGGTGAAGTTTAAGTCAAAAATTTCTTTGCTTAGTTTCTTATTGGAGGATCTATCCAACACTGGATAGATCTATTAAAATGTCCAACTGTTACGGTGCTGGAAGATATTAAATTGTTCGTGTCTGTTAGGGTCTCACTTATAAATTAAGGAGCATTCTGGTTGGGCACATAAATGTTAATAATTGAAATCTCATCGTGTTGAGTGTTTCCCTTAACAAATATGAAGTGACCGTCCTTGTCTTTCCTTACTTTTATTGGTTTAAAGCCTAATGTATCTCCAAATAAAATTTCAACCCCTGCTTTTTTCTGGTTTCCATTTGCCTGGATTACAGATGACCATCCCTTGCCCAGTCAGTTTTAGTGAGAATTCTAAATCAGTGTAGAGAGAATCCCTCCCCCTTGATAGCCAATCAAGTTCTTAGTCCCCACCATTGATGTGTATGCCCTTGGTCTGCATTTAGCAAAGAGTTCTGTTTTAGGCCATTTGAACAAGGATCCTTCCACCTGTTATGTCCTCTCTTAGTAATTTTTCATCCACTGATTTTCTCACTCAGGTTGTTGCTATAAGTCCCCATATGTCTTTGTTGTATTGCACCATCTGTCTCCCTTATTGCAATATTATGCTAGTCTTGACTAAGATCTTTCTTACCTTTTTAACAAGTGTCAGAATAATTTTTCCTTTATCATCTAATACACAAGAATTATCAAGTGGGTCATTATCATATAGGTATAAAGCTAGTCTTTCTTTTTTTTATAAATTCATAGTAGAAATTCATAATTTTAAAACTAAAAAATTAAAATGTCTTTGGAGATAATTTAGCTGTCATGATATCACAAGAAATTTTTTCTACAAAAACAGTACTGGAATAAAAAATAATCACTACTTTATAAGGAAGTCTGCTTAACTTTTAGACAGTTCTGAATATTAGATTTTTTTCCTCTTTTATTTAGCCAAAGTCTTCTTTCCATTCATTGGTCTTAGTTCTGACCTCTAAATTTACAAAGAATAAATTAATCACTTTCCACATGAAAGCCATTCAACTATGTAGAGATAGCTGTCACAGCCCATTCTAAGCACTTTCTTTAGAGGAAAAATTCAAGTATCTGTAACAACTTCTCAGGTGATGTGGCTTCAAGATCTTCCTTTGTCTTAGTCACTCTCCTGTGATTTCATTCCAGCTGGTTAATATCCTTTTAAATGTAGCCCTCATAGTGACATGCTGTACTCTCAATGTGTTCTGATGGATGTAAGGGGGCTCTGATAGCCTGGATCATCTTTCTACTCTAGCTGAAAGTGGTATCAGGTTCCTGCCATTGGAAAACCTAAAGCCTTTTTCACATTATCTATTGTTAAGCCAGATCTGTTCCACTCATTGATTTATAGAGTTGATTTTCAATTTGAATTTAAGATGCTGTGTTGTTCCTATTAAATTTTAGTCCATTAAGAATTAATAATCTATCGCTTCTCGGCCTTTTGGCTAAGATCAAGTGTGAAGAATTAATAATCTATAACTGAACCTGTTAGTGATAGTGGTAATCATGTATTATCTGCAAACTTGACAAATGTTTAGTCTGCATTCATTCTAAACTATTGATAAAAATATTGAGTAAGGTACTGAGCCCAATATCTATCATCTAATATCTCCTTCAGATTGTAATCACTTGATTTGAAGACACACTGGGGGATTTAAGTCTTGGCTCTGTCCTTTGATAATTTTGTAGCCTTGAAGAGATCATTTAACTTCATCTGTTCTCAGTTTATGAACAAACTATTTATCTGAAAATAGTGATAATTTAACTTCATCTGTTCTCAGTTTATGAACAAACTATTTATCTGAAAATAGTGATAATAGTATTTACCTTATTGGCTTGACACAAAGCTACATTTAGAAAATACTTCAAAAATCCTTAGCCAATTTACAGATTTAACGCAATCCCCATTAAAGCGCCTCTCTCATATTTTAAAGACCTAGAAAAATTAGTACTTTGTTTTACATGGAAATAGAAAAAAATCTCCGAATAGCCAAGACATTACTCAGAAATAAAAACAAATCAGGAGGAATCATGCTTCCAGACTTCAGACTATATTATAAATCGATAGTGATCAAAATGGCATGGTACTGGCACAAAAATAGAGAGGTAGATGTATGGAACAGGATTGAAGACCAAGAGGTGAACCCAGACACTTACCGTCATTTGATTTTCGATAAGCCTATTAAAAATATAAATTGGGAGAAAGATTCCCTATTCAATAAATGGTGCTGGGTGAATTGGCTGGCAACTTGTAGAAGACTGAAACTGGACCCACACCTTTCTCCTCTAACAAAAATTGACTCTCACTGGTTAAAGGACTTAAACTTAAGACATGAAACTATAAATATTCTTAGAGAGAGTGCAGGGGAAACACTTGAGAAAATTGGCCGGGGAGAATACTTCATGAGGAAGACACCCTGGGCAATTGAAGCAACATCAAAAATACATTACTGGGATCTGATCAAATTAAAAAGCTTCTGCACTGCCAAGAACACACTAAGTAAAGCAAAAAGACAGCCCTCAGAATGGGAGAGGATTTTTGCAAGTTATATTTCCGACAAAGGTCTAATAACCAGAATCCACAGAGAACTCAAACTTATTACTAAGAAAAAAACAAGTGATCCCATTTCATTGTGGGCAAGAGACATGAACAGAAGCTTCTCTGAAGAAGACAGACGCATGGTCTACAGACACATGAAGAAATGCTCATCATCTTTAATCATCAGAGAAATGCAAATCAAAACTACTCTGAGATACCATCTAACTCCAGTAAAAGTAGCCCACATCACAAAATCCCCAAACTAGAGATGTTGGGGTGGATGTGGAGAAAAGGGAACACTTCTGCACTGCTGGTGGGAATGCAAGCTAGTACGTTCCTTTTGGAAGGAAGTTTGGAGAACACCCAGGGATCTAAATGTAGACTTGCCATTTGATCCTGCAATTCCTCTTCTAGGTGTATATCCAAAGGACCCCAAATCATTTGGCAATAAAGATATTTGCACCAGATTGTTCATTGCAGCTCAGTCCATAATTGCCAAGTCATGGAAGAAGCCCAAGTGCCCATCAACCCATGAATGGATTAATAAATTGTGGTATATGTATACCATGGAATATTATGCAGCAGTAAAAAGGGAGACTTTACCTCCTTTATGTTTACATGGATGGAGCTGGAAAATATTCTTCTTAGCAAAGTATCTCAGGAATGGACAAAAAAGTATCCAATGTACTCAGTACTACCGTGAAACCAATTTATAATAACTCACACTTGCATATGAAAAATGAAACACTACTTTAGGCTATGACGAAGGAGGGAAGGGAGGGCGAGGGATGGGGAGGGGGTGGGAGGGATAGTAGGGGATAGTAGGGGGACCACAACTATGGAGCACATTGCAAGTACAAGTTGGTTCCATCATGTGTAGAACACAAATGTCCTAATGCTATAATTGGGTAAATGAGATGAAAGCTATACTGATTAGTATTAGTATTAGTGTGACAAATAATTAACATACTGAAATGGGCATAAATGTATTTATGATCTATGTACAAAAGACTTAATAAAAAAATCCTTAGCCAAATGATATAAAAGTATTTCTTTTTTCATACTGAAATAATGGAAAGATTCAAAATTCAGCAGTTATACAGAAAGGATTTCATAAATTACTTAGAGTAAAAAACTTTAAGACACAGATTTTGTTTTTTATTTTGTGTTCTTCATATTTTTAATCAACAGGAAAAACGCTTCTTAGCTTAACTGTGGATGGGGAATTTATATATTGGATCTTCACAGCAAAGGCCAGCACACAGATTTATCAAGCAAAGAAGAGAAATGGGACCATTCTTTCCCATGTAAAGACCGTAAGGACTAAGTGTATCTTGGCGTACAGTTCAGTTATGCAGCCTTTTCCAGGTAATAAAGTCACATATGCAATCAGCTGTTCTCCCAGTCTAGAGAAAGCTCACAATGTCTCCTTTTCCAAGGCTGCCCCTCTAACCCCTTTGTTTCTCATAGTTTACAGTGTGATTGCTGTTAGTCCTGGATTACAAATTACCTCTGTGTGTATACACAGTTTAGGCTCTGATAGGCAACTTTAAACATGGGAAGCCCATGTCTTGTTTTCTCCATTCTCTTCTCTTCTCAGTCCCATAATTTCTCTTCTTTCTGTCTTTTTTCTCCTTCGGTGATATTTATGGCTTCCCAGTGGTGTCAAAATTATTGCATAAAAACCTCACGTCTTTTTCAAGGTAATTTCCATATTCGTTGTAATATTATGTGTTACGCATTAAGTAGTACAATGTATTGATTTGTTATGTGCTACAGATTAATAGGTACTGTCATTATAGAATTTTTCAGTACCATTTAGTATGCATAGATCTATGCTACTATTTTTATTAAGTTCCTATATTTTTTGTAAATTGTGTCACTGATGAAATTTTTTAGTATTGAGCCCCTAATCCTACTTTACCCAAAAGCTCTGTGAAATTTATTGTGTGATTTACTGTGTATTTGTATAATGAAATGATTTATAGGAATACATGTATCATATGATAGCAGAACTATTTTTAAGTGAGAGTCAAAGTGAAATAGTTTTGAAATGTCAAAACCACACAAAGACAGTGTTGTACTGCCTCATTGTTTTCTTATCATGCTTTTTTTGCCATTAAAGTGCAAATGTCATCCTAAATTAAGTATAACTTTCCTCCTGGGAGGGACAAAAATGAATGAAACAAGCTCCTTTTGTTTAAATGTATTTAGTTATAAAATGTATAAACTGAGAAACATAATAATTTATAAATAAGCTTAGTTCATATTTTTCTTAAATAGTTTCTTCTGTACTTTGAGAAATTCAAGAGATTTAAAAACTCCACATGGCTTCTGATTTCTGGTCAAATATATAAGATGCTTGAAAATCGCAACTCTCTTCTAATAAATAAAAAGCTGAGCAAACTGAAAACTTTACTTTTCTTATATTCATAGAGGAGTGAGGTTGCAGAGCTGGCCTCCAAAGCTGAAAATACAGATGGGTAGATAAAGAATCAATTTTGCTAGAGCAAGAAAACATGAGCAGAAACCTTTGTGGGACCAGTGTAGGGGGTAGGAAAGCTTAAATAATAATTGTTGAATCATTAGAGGCTCCGTGTGAGAAACTCTGACAGTTAAAAACTCCAGGAGGACCCGGTGTAGGGTGCCCTCACGGTTTTGTGAGTTTCACCTCTTAGCTGGTTCTCACAGTGAATATCTTAAAAAATCTCCTTGTGCTTCCAGCAGGGGGAGGGTATTTTAGAAATATTTTAGAAATATGCCAGAATGTTCTGTTTTTCTTAAGATAGTCTGCCCTCAAGAGAAATTATTTAATCAAAGCTGAACCTGCTGGGATTTTGTCCTTGCCTAATTGACCTGGGGAAAGGAAATACCCAACTCCAGCCCACCTAGCCATCCTGTTCCTTCTAAGGGGGTAGAAGGGAATAAGAAGAACTTGTGAAGTTTGCGATCCAGAAGCAAAGACTCACTAAAAGACTAATCTAGGACTATAAATTGCTTTCCTCCCTCCCACATATTACCACAACATTACTAGAGGCCTACTTAACAGTAATTTCTTTTTTTTTTTTTTTTTTTTTTTTTGTAGAGACAGAGTCTCACTGTACCGCCCTCGGGCAGAGTGCCGTGGCATCACACGGCTCACAGCAACCTCTAACTCTTGGGCTTACGCGATTCTCTTGCCTCAGCCTCCAGAGCAGCTGGGACTACAGGCGCCCGCCACAACGCCCGGCTATTTTTTTATTTTTGTTGCAGTTTGGCCGGGGCTGGGTTTGAACCCGTCACCCTCGGCATATGGGGCCGGCGCCCAACTCACTGAGCCACAGGTAATTTCTTTTATTAATACCTAGTACATTATGTTTAGCTAGCAAGAAAAACTTACAAGGCATGGGATGGCGCCTGTGACTCATAGAGTAGGGCGCCAGCCCCATATATCAGAGGTGGCAGGTTCAAACCCGGCCCCGGCCAAAAACTGCAAAATAAATAAATAAATAAATAAATAATTACAAGTCATACTGAAAGACATAAAACAGATTTGAGACTTAAATATGGCAAGGACATTAGAATTATCAGATGGGAATTGAAAATGATTAATAGCTAAGGCCTCTAATGGATGAAGTAGACAGGAAGCAAGAACAGATGATCAGTGTGAGCAAAGAGATGGATTTTTTTTTTTTTTTTAAGAAAGTGTCTCTCTCTGTTGCCCCGGGCAAGAGTGCCATGGCTTCCTAGCTCACAGCAACCTCAAATTCTAGGGTTCAACATTTAAATCGTTGAGAGAAAAAAAAATCCAACTTAGAATTTCATGCTCTGAAAAATTATCTTTCAAAAGGGAAGAAGAAATAAAGATTTTCTCAGACAAAATTTGAGGGAATTTATTGTCAGTCAACCTGCTTTGCAAGAAATGTTAAAAGAAGTTTTTTAGAAAGACAGAAAATTATACAGAAACTCAAATCTATATAAAGAAAGAGCACTAAAGAAGGAGTAAGTGAAAGTAAAAGAAGAGGTTTCTTTTGGTTATTCTTAATTGACTGAAAAGATAACAATTTATTGAAAATAATAATAATAGCAACAATGTATTCAATTATGCATGCTCATGTGTGTATGTGTATATATGTTTATTTAGATTTATACATAAGCAAAATGAATGACAGAAATGATGCAAGAGATGGAAGAAAATAATTAGGCTTACTTTGTTATTAAAAGGTACTTTTACTAGCAATGAACTAGCATAGTGTTATATGAAAGTGGACTTGGATTAGTTGCAAATTCTAGGGCAAACTAGCAAAAAAGGGAAAAGAATAAAGTATAACTGATTCCCAAGAAAGGAGATAAAACAGTCATATAAAATGCTTAATTAAAACCACAAAAGGCAGAGAAAGAGTGGAAGATATAAATAGGAATAAAGAACAAGGGCAAAAAATAGAAAACAGTAAAAATATGATAGATATTAATCCAACTATAGCAATAGTTACTTTGAACATCAATGGCATAAATGTGACAATCAAAGAGATTGTCACAGTGGATCAACAAACAAGACTCAACTAACTTCATGTTGCCTATAAAAAACTGAATTTAAATATAAAGATGCATATAAATAAAAAATGAAAGAATGAGGTTTAGGGCAGTGGCTCAGTTTGTAATCCCTGCACTCTGGGAAGCCAAGGCAGTAGGATCCCTTGACCTCAAGAATTTGAGACTAGCCTGAACAAGAGCAAGACCCATGTCTAGTAAAAGTAGAAAAAAATAGCCAGGTGTGGTGGTGCACACCACACGTGGGGTATTCTAGCTACTCCAGAGGCTGAGGCAGGAGGATCACTGATCACTTGAGCTCAGGAATTTGAGGTTGCTGTGAGCTAGGCTGATGTCACATCATAGGCAAAAAGAACAGAACCCTGTCTAAAAAAAAAGATGGAGAAAGATCATGCCACCACCAATCAAAATAAAGAAGGAGTAGTTACATCAGTTTTACACAGAGCAGACTTCAGAGCAAAGAAAAGTAATAAGAGTTAAGGAGGGATGTTAGACTGTGTGGCCATAAAGTTCGTGTGCAATTTAAAATAGTGCCCAATTTAAAATTGCACATGAACTTTACGACCTCCCTGTAGAATGATAAAGAGGTCAGTTCTCCAAAATGATTTAATAATACTTAATATATATACATCTAACAATAACATCAAAATAAATAAGGCAAAAACTGATAAAACTGTAAGCAATTGATGAATCCGCAATTACAGTTGGAGACTTCAACACTTATCTATCAGAAATGGGCAGATCCATCAGGATGAAAATCACAAAGGGTATAGAGGGGTATACTGATGCACTGACAACACAATTGGATGTACTGGACATCTACCAACTACTTTTTCCAACAATAGCAGAATATACATTTTTCTCAAGCTCATATGGAACAATTCATCAAGACAGACAATACTCTGGGTCATAAAACACACCTTAACAAGTTTAAAATAATAGAAATCACGTGATGTCTGTTCTCAAACTATAATGAAATTCATCTTGAAATCAGTAACAGAAAGCTGGAAAATCTCAAAACACTTGGAGATTAAACAACACATTTCTAAATAAAGTATGGGTCAAAAGAGACATCTCAAGAGAAATTTAAAAATATTTTGGACTAAATGACAATGATGAAAACGCAATTTATTAAAGGCTTTGGGAATCCGCAAAAGCAGGGATTAGAGGAAATTTATAGCATTGAATGTATATATTAGAAAATAAAAAAGATATAAAATTAATCCTTTAAGTTCCACATTGGGAAACTAGAAAAAAGAAGAGTAAGTTAAATCTAAAGTAAGGAGAAGACACAAAACAAAAAGAAGTAGAGCAGAGATCAGTGGAATCGAAATTGGAAATCAGTAAAGAAAATCAATGAAACCAAAACCTGGATCTTTGAAAAGATCAGTAAAATTGGTAAGCCTCTAGTTAAGCTAAGGAAAAAAAAAGATACAAGTTACTAACATCATAAATGAAGGAGGAAACATCAATATAGATCCCATGGATATTAAAGGGATAATTAAGGCATAGTCAACAACTTTATGCCCACAAGTTTTATAACTTAAATGAAATAGACCAATTTCTGCAAAGACACAATCTGCCAAAATTCACACAAGAAGAAATAGACAATCTGAATACGCTGTATTTGTTAAAGAAATTGAATCAATAATTAAGCAGAAAGCACCTGCCCGGATGTATTCAGTGGTAAATTCTACCTAATATTTATGGAAAAATTATACTGAACTCTGTAATTTCTTTCAAAAGACAGAAGCAGAGGGAATACTTCCAGCTAGGTGACAGAATGATACCATTCTATGAAGCCGGAATTACTCTAATACTAAAACTAGACAAAGATATTACAAGAAAAGAAAAATGTCAGATCAATCTCTCTCAAATATAGAGGCAAAAATCCTCAACCAAATATTGTCAAATTGAATCTAGCAATAAATTAATTTATAATTATACACCATGTGAGGAAAATCAGAAATAAGGCAAAGATGTAGGCTCTTATTCCTTTCAACGTTGTGTGGAAAGTCCTAGTATAATAAGCAATAAGACAAAAGGACATACAAAGAGTATTTTACAATATATTTTGTATATGTTGGCCACCTCTTTATAAAATATTATAATAAATGTTTTGTAAATAAAAGGACAGTGAGCTACAATTTCCCATATTCCCTATGTATGATGACTTTAGGGGTGAATTTTGGGAAGTGCTGTAGATCAGTAGAATAGAATAGAGACCCCAAAAGAGATCCATATAAATATAGTCAAATAATCTTTGACAAAGGGGCAAAAGTAATACAACAGAAAATAGTCTTTTCAACAAATTGTGCTGGAACAACTGGACATCCATATGCAAAAAATTTAATGTGGACACAAAATTTACACTTGTCACAAAAATTAACTCAAAATAGATCACAGACTTAAAGATAAAATGCAAAACTATAGAACTCTCAGAAAATAATATTGGATAAAATCTAGATGACCTTGGAGATGAGTTTTAAATATTACACCAAAGCCACAGTCTGTGAAAGTAAGATTTAGTGAGCTTGACTTCATTAAAATCTTTAAAAGTCTGTTTTGTGAAAGATACAGTCAAGAGGGTGAAAAGATAAGCCACAGACTGAGAGAAAAGATTTGCAAAGGACATATAAAGGACTATTATCCAAACTATGCAAAGAACTCTTAAGACTCAACAATAAGAAAATAAACAATCTGATTTAAAAAAAAGGACCAAAGATATTAACAAACACCTCACCAGAGAAGATTTACAAATAGCAATTGACATCATGTGTGATAATATAAACAAATGCTCCACATCATATGTCATCAGGGAAACGCAAACTAAAACAGCAGTGAGCTACCACAGCCTGCCTATTAGAAAAGTGAAAATCCAGAACTCTGACAACACCAAATGCAGGCAAGGATATGAAGCAATCGGAACTCATTTAGTGCTGATGGGAATGCAAAATGGTTTGGCAATTTCTTTTTTTTTTTTTTTGTAGAGACAGAGTCTCACTTTATGGCCCTCGGTAGAGTGCCGTGGCCTCACACAGCTCACAGCAACCTCCGACTCCTGGGCCCAAGCGATTCTCCTGCCTCAGCCTCCAGAGTAGCTGGGACTACAGGCACCCGCCACAACGCCCGGCTATTTTTTTTTTTTTTTTTGGTTGCAGTTTGGCCGGGGCCGGGTTTGAACCCACCACCCTCGGTATATGGGGCCGGCGCCCTACCGACTGAGCCACAGGCGCCGCCGGTTTGGCAATTTCTTACAAAACTAAACATGTTATTACCATACAACCCAGCAATCATGTTCCTTATTATTTACCCAAATAAGTTGAAGACATACATTTACACAAAAATCTGCACACAAATGTTTATAGCAACTTCATTCATAATTGTTAAAACTTGGAAGCGACCAAGAGTACTTTCAGTAGATGAAAGGATAGACTGCGGTACATCCAGACAATGGAATATTATTTAGAATTAAAGAGAAATGAACCATGAAGCTATGAAGGATATGAAGGAAACATAAATGCACAGAAGGAAGAAAAAATCAATTTGAAAAGGCCACACACTATATGATTCCAACCATATGATATTTTGGAAAAGTAAACACTGTGGAGACAGTGATAAAGTACAGTGGTTGCCAGGGGTGATGGAGGGAGGGATGAACAGGTGGAGCACGGAGGATGGTCAGGGAAGTGAAACTACTATACATGACATCATGATGGCGGATACATATCATTATTCATTTGGACATTGGGTGATGATCATGTGTGAATGCAAGTTTATTGATTGTAACTAATGTACAATCATTAGTTTTAGTGGGAGTATAAGGGAAATCTCTGTGCTTTCCTTTCACTCTTGCTGTGAACCTAAAACTGCACTAAAATGTCTTTTAAAAAAAGTCCATGCAATACCTGCTTGAAATTGAACAACACACACACAGCATACATATACACACATACTTAAAGATAAATGTCCTAAAAGTAGCATGATTTTTGTAATCATTAAAAAATATGATTTATATAATACTACCATTATTCTCTTCGAAAAGAAAGGTCAACTTAATTTTGCAGCAGTCCAGCTACATTATTAAGGGTACTTTATTGCCATCTGCTGGAAGTTTTAAGCAATTACCAGTTACCATACTCCCCTTTTCCCTGAGGCACCTGGGCATGGAGAAGTGAAAGTCAGTAGAAATCAAGAAGGCTGGGGAAGGGGGATAAAAACCTACCTAACAGTCACAATGAACACTATTCCGGTGATTGGCACACTTACAGGCCTGCCTTAAGCATTATGAAAGCTATCTATGTAACAAAACATTTGTACCCCTTTAATATTTTTAAATTTAAAATTATATATGGGGTTAAAAATACAAGAAAGAAAAATATGAATAGGAAAAACTTGTCTTCCTGTCTTGAGTAACATTTATAACACTTCAATACATCCTATCAGTTAAATAAAAGTAAAAGAATGAGAAACTTACCAATGACCTTTGAAGGAGCTGGCTTGATTAAGTCATTTAACAGTTACAGATTGTCCCTCTAATTTCTTACTGAATGCAAAGAATGTACTTTTGATTATATCAATTAATAAAGTTATAAAAGTATTTATTAAATACTTAATATGTGTCAGGCATCTGCCTGGGGTTCTGGGGAAACAAAGACAAATCAGGAAGCTTGCATTCTACTTGCAGATAAAAGAAATCACCCAAAGTAAAACTAAAACCAGAATCCAATTCGACCATTTGTCTGGTGGAAGAATATGGAGAATGTGGTGGGGACGCAGAGGAGATATTCTTCACCTGTGTTAGGGAGGCAAGCAGGGCTTCCTAGGAAGATGATGCATGAACTGAGCTCTAACAGGAGGTCACTCCAACCTGAGGAAACTGCCCTTATGAAGGGCTGGAGGGGTAGAAATCCCACACCGTTTGTAGATAGTGCAATGTGACTACAGAGGAGGGTTTTGCAGAGTCAGAGATGGGATAGAGTATTTGTAGACTAGCAGTGTCTGCTGCACACTGTATCAAGATATAGCCATTTTTGTTTCTTCAAAGAGACTATCATTTTTTCTTTTTTTTTTTTATTAAATCATAGCTATGTACATTAATGCAATCATGGGGCACCATACACTGGTTTTATAAACTGTTTGACACATTTTCATCACACTGGTTAACATAGCCTTCCTGGCATTTTCTTAGTTATTGTGTTAAGACAATTACATTCTACATTTACTAAGTTAAGAGACTATCATTTTAATAGAATTTTCATATTCATTCATCTTTTTTAAGCAAAAGTTATGTATGGTCTACAAATTTCTTTCTAACTTTGATATAATCCTTAATGTTAACTAAATTTTTTCCTCTCTTATCCATGTCTGTGTGTATATATAATCTTTGTTCTCTTCTTATTTTATTAAATGATAAACACAGATCATGTATACATTTAATGCATTTATGGGGTACAATGTGCTGATTTCGTATGCAATTAGGAATGCTTACATTGTACTAGTTAATATATCCGTCACCTTGTTTACTTCTCTTCTTATTTTAGATAAAGCATTTCTGTCTCTAGCTTCAGAAATTGCCGAACCAACTATACTTAGTGCCACCAACACTAGCCTCATAATCAAATTACCCCCGGCCAAGACAAATCTCACCGGATATGGCATCACCAGCCCTACTGCAACATACCTCGTTTATTACACAGAAGTTAATGGTGGGAAAAACAGCTCTGACTCGAAATATAGAAAGCTGGTAAGATTGGAGATAGCGGCCTTTGTCTTTTCACAATATTCCCTTTTATGACGTAAAATTATCACTGTAGTAAAATATTTTCCATAGAGTCAGAAATGCACTATTACGCAACTTTTTACAGCTGATGATTCATCCAAACATGTTATGTTCTAGTCTTCTTGTCTGGGAGTAAAGTTAAGTTTCAAGGAAGTATATTAACTCTGGCCAGTTAATGGATTGCCATGGTAATAGTATATTCTGATTGTCCTGAAAGAACTGGATTTTCTTTTTCCCCTTCCCTAATTATAAAATTATCTCCAGAAAGTGACAGGGACTTGTTTTTGTGGCATATCCAGCAGTTTGGAAATTAAGGAGTATGGCCATATGCTACTTCTTCACAGTATTTACCTAATATAAATATATTACATATTTATATTTTGAGACTGAGTTTTTTTCTGTCACCTAGGCTAGAGTGCTATGGCCTCAGCCTAGCTCACAGCAACCTCAAAGTCAAGCAATCATCCTGCCTCAGCCTCCTGAGTAGCTGGGTCTACAGGCACAGGCCACCATGCCTGGCTAATTTTTCTTTTCTTTTTTTTTTTTTCTTTTTTGGTAGTGATGAGGTCTGGCTCTTGCTCAGGCTGATCTCAAGATGATCCTCCCACCTCAGCCTCCTAGAGTGCTAGGATTATAGGCGAGAACTACCAAGCCCAGCCTATATATTATATTTTTGTCTATTATTGCCTACATGTTATGAAATGCACTGCTTTGCGTGCTCTATGTCTGTTCTTTGCCACCACTGTACCCCTATCACCTAGCACAGTACTTGGCGCCGTGTAGGCATTCACTAGATTTTTCTTGAATGAATGAATGAATGGGCACTATTCATTCTATAATTGGCATCTGTGTTTCAGTTTCCTTAGTGATGGAATCATACATATCTAGTACCTTGCTTTGTGCTTAGCTTTATTGAGCCAAGTCAAAAAGTGAAGTTGACTGTCCTCCATTGGACATTAAACACTGTATGCTCTCCCTTAAAATGTATGTGATTCCTTGTTACTTCATTTATTTTAACCTTTCTGTACACATTTCTAAAAGGAGTTGTTCCAGAGATTGGTCAAATCATTTGGCTGACCAAGGATGGGCTTATGTCCTAGGGCATTTCTGTTAGTAGAGTTAATCTGTCTGTTGTCTTCACATGAATTGATGGCTTTGCAGCCATGGTTCTCAACTTTGATGGCATATTAGAGCTTTTGAAAAATTCTGGGTCCACTATTCACCCCAGGTAACTTAATCAGAATCTCTGTGGGGTAGAATCCAGGCATAGTCTTTCCTTAAAACTTCCCAGCTGATTTCAAAGCAGCATCAAGTTGAGAATGGTTGGTTTAAGGGAAATCTCTTTTTCTCTTTATTTCTAAAAATGATTAGATAATATAACAGTCTTTTATTATATTCACTTATATATCACATATTCATAATACCAACTTGCTAAATATCTAATATCTAATATCTAAATATCTAATACAATTATACTGAATTATAGACATTCATTCTTGAAAATAGTAAACAACTCAAGTCTGAGTAAATTAGGACAGTGATATTGTCATTAATAATCTAGAAGGTAAAATAAATTAACTTGTTTGACTCTAACTATTTCTCTTTGATTAAGATTAAATATTTTTTATCAATTTGTATGAAATTTAAGAATCAGACATTGATTTAAAAAATTAATTGCAGGAATTTCAAGACAGTGTAGCCCTTATTGAAGATTTACAACCATTTTCAACATATATGATACAGATAGCTGTAAAGAACTATTATTCCGCTCCTTTGGAACATTTACCTCTGGGAAAAGAGATTTTGGGAAAAACGAAAAGTGGAGGTGAGTTATAGCCTTGATGTGGATTTCTAGAGTGCAATATTGTGACATATGTGATGTCTATATTTGTTTTTTTAATCTGAATTCTAAGTAGTTTCTGCTATGAGAATTTTTTAAGTTTCATGAGAAAAACGTATTTGTGAAAAAATATGACTTGACTCCTATTCTAACCTCTGAAGATGACTTAAAATATTTTATCAAAATGGAAAGCAATTAGGAGGTGAAATATCAGAATCACTACTGTTTGAGCAAGGAACACATTCTTAATCTCACCACACAGTGTCACCCTTTTCCCATATACTTATAGGTCTCTGCACATGTGGTGAGCTGGAAGAAACACAAGCCTTATTTCTATGTGAATTTTACTGAGGCCACTGGGATTTCAAGTTTTATAACATTACCACCTTAAAGAAAATAAATATAGAAACTAAAAAGGTGTTCTAAGAGGTGGCAGTTATTACAAGGTGATGCCATTTCTTTCCTATCCCACTGATAATATTTGCAATACTCACCTGAACTGGGTTATCCATCACTGGCCCTATCCTTGAGCTAGAGTCAGAGAATGATGTGGCTATTAGACAAAAATTTAGGCAGCCCGTTAACCATTACATAGGAGGCTGGCTTTCCTTCTGAACATCTGTCAGTCACTCTGCTCATGTGATAGGATTATTCCTCAACCAAGACTCCATTGTTTCTTCCCTTTCTGTGCTATTGCAACATCCCTTATCATTTCTTGTTATTTATTTCAGTCCCAGAGGCAGTCGGGCTCATTAACACCACTGTGCGGTCGGACACCAGCCTCCTTATATCCTGGAGAGAGTCTCACAAGCCAAATGGACCTAAAGAATCAGTCCGCTACCAGTTGGCAATCTCACACCTGGCCTTAATTCCCGAAACTCCTCTAAGACAAAGTCAATTTCCAAATGGAAGACTCACTCTCCTTGTTACTCAACTGACTGGTGGAAATCTGTATGTGTTAAAGGTACATCGAGTATGTTGGACACTCTTTATGGCCATTCTTAAGTGCATGGTCCTGAAAAGCCTAAGCAATTCTTCTTTTCTACAAAAAGGTTCTGGCCTGCCATTCTGAGGAAATGT
Source organism: Nycticebus coucang (assembly GCF_027406575.1). NCBI lineage: Eukaryota > Metazoa > Chordata > Mammalia > Primates > Lorisidae > Nycticebus > Nycticebus coucang. The sequence goes on along the minus strand of NC_069784.1, from coordinate 94,484,188 downwards.
GGTGTTCTGAGAGTCATCCTGTCACTGTGGAAATGTTTGATACAGCAGAGAAACCTTATGCCTTGGTTCCAGCGAACACTAGTTTGGAATTACATTGGAAGGCTCCTTCTAATGTTAACCTCATCAGATTCTGGTTTGAACTCCAGAAGGTAGAATTTATATGCAAATCTTTATTTTGTGATAAAGAAGGAATGGGAAGGCCCTTTTCGTATGTTAAGGGAATTCTTGCATATAAATAAGCAATATACAGGGTGTCACGTAGAAGCAGGATATTATCCAGACTAATTTCTGATAGAAAAAATTCCCAGGGAGATTAATTTGCTCTTAGAAGGCTCCACATACAAGGGTATAAATTATAAGGTGCTGATTTCATAATATTTTACTTGTTTAGATGTTAACATGGTTCTCTAGTTTAAAGTCCATATCAAATTGGTGTTTTCTATGAAAAAGAAGAAACAAACAAAAAACCAAGGCCTTATTTAGAAATGTCCTTTCAACCATTTGAAGGTCATGCTGTAACAGGAGAGAAGTGAAATAGTATAAAGCTAGTTTATTCTACACTAGTTTGATGTTAGCTTGTAAATGTTAAATGGTTCCCCATCCCGAACTCTTCAAACTTTAAGAAATATAAAAGTACCCACTGAATTCTAAGGCACAGTTAGTCTGATTAGTTCACTGGTAGAGAAAGTCACTGTTGACATTTATGGTGATGACACAGAGTGGACTACTGTGTTATTATAATTGCTACTTGTCATCGTCTCTGTTATGTATTTGCACATATGTGTTTGTGTATATTTGGGCCTATGTACGTGTATACATTTGTAAAGATTGGTTAGGAATATTTTTTGGTCATGGCAACTTAAATGTAAATTAATATAGTGTGGCTTCCCTATTTCTTTAAAAATGAAATTGTTCCCCAGGACATTTTTAGAATTTATCACATAAGATATATTTCATGGCCTTGTACTTTTTAAATAACAACTATGAAAAATATGTAACAACTAAATATTGAGTTGCTAAAATCAAAGGCCGTAGTTTAATTGGACTTTTCCCATTGAGCGTGTTTCTGATGATTTGTTGTCTATTTAAAAAAGTGCTCTATTTATAAAAATGCAGTTAAATTTGAAACATCGGAGAACTGCCTTATTTTGGGACATGTATTTAAGTAAACTTACTTCAGTCTAAAGTCAAGGGACAGTATGTAAATTCCATTTCCTAGGTCAAAGAAATGAAATGGAAAAGGACCTTAGAGATAATAATGCTTTAGCCTTTCATTTCCCTGATGACCAGACACCATGATGAGCCAGATTTTACCAGCCAGGCAGAGAAGGATCCCAGGATTGACTCATCCCTACAGTACTTGGGTGCTGTCCATGGAAGGAACAGGAGTGATTAAGTCATTCATCCCACTCCTCAAAGTTTGGGGAGGGCAGCAGACAGGACATCCTGGTCCAGTCTTCATGACTTTGATGTGATGCTTTTTTGTTTCCAAATTTCCTCTGTTTTTACATTTGCTCAACACACATTCCAGACAGACCATTTAGAAAATTGTGAAGCCAAAAATGTTATTCCATGTGTGAAGCCCACTACAGGCACTAACTGATGAGCACAGTAGAAGGCTGCATTCTGGGAGGGTTGGTGAGTGACATCCAGTCAGAATACGCTATTTCTTTTGAACAACTTAAATCTACCGTCATTATGACAGAACAACTGGCAATGATATCATTAACTCCATACCGAAATTCTGAGGCGTGGGTAATGAAAGGGGAGTCGATGTCTTCTTAATTTAAGAAAGAAAAGAAGAAGAAAATAATAAACTTTCAGTCTCTGTCTTTTCTGTCAAGATTTCCGTATCTAGAAAATGAAGGAATTAGAACATAGGGCTCAGTCACTATCTAGATATTAAATTCCATACGTTTTAAAAATCACAACAGTGTGTAGAAAAAGAACACTTTCGACTTAAGGTAGAGGAGAAACAAAGTAATTTTGTTTTGGCAAATTCTTTCATGGAAGTCCATTAAAATTGTGTTTTTCTCAGCTTTCCAGGAAAATCCCTACCAGAACTTAAAATCTCTGAAGTTCCAAACTCTCCAACATCATAGATCACAATCCCTGCCCAAATACTTTGACAATCCCTCTTTGGTAGCTTTCACCCTTGCACTTGTTGGCCTCCGACAGATGGAAAGTTCTGACACCCTTGTGATTTACTGGGCCAGCCAGTGGCGCCTCTCCAAGTTGGTGGTCTGCCCAGACTTTCATTGCTGTAGTGAGGCCAATACTCCGCAGTTTTCCAGATGTACCCTTGGTCAAACATCTCCTTGACATTTGAAGGAGCTCTGATAATTTCTGGATGGTATGGAATGTTGGGTCACTTAGACTATTTACTATTGGGAGTTTCTTTCAGATCATTAAGGTTCCAAAAAGGGCTGAATTTTCTTAAATCCAGGAATTAATTTTTCTCTCTTTGAATGTTCAGAGTAAAAAAAAATTTTTTTGAGATATAGAGTTTTATTTGTTGCCCTCAGTAGAGTGCAGTGGCATCATAGCTCACAGTAAGTTCAAACTTTTGGGCTCAAGCTACCCTCTTGCCTCAGCATCCCGAGTAGCTGGGACTATAGGCGCCCACCACAATGCCCACCTACTTTTAGAGATCGGGTCTCACTCTTGCTCAGGCTGGTCTAGAACTCCTGAGTTCAAGGAATCCAGCCACCTTGACCTCCCAGAGTGCTAGAATTACAGGCCTGAGCCACTGATCCTGGCTCTGTTTAGAGTAAATATTATGGATTCAATACACCTGTTTTATCAAGCTGTATGTCTCAATGGGATTGATAGATTTATGAGTTTAATGCAGGCAGGATCCCTGACATCAGCACTTCTATTTTCTTCTTTTTTATTCCTTCCATTCCTTTGCCCCCTTTCTTTTTTATACATGGTGGTCTACTTTGTGAAGGTGCTATACAGAATCATTCCTAATTGAATAAGAAACCAATATAAAGTCTCTCTCCAATGAAATGATGTGACCTTATCAGTGCTAGATAGAAAAGAAGATAGAAATTAAGTTTATTTATGGCAAATGGCCTTCTTAGGAAACTCTACTAAGGAAAATACAACAAGAATCCTTGACAAAATGACATATCCTCTGTCTTTTCACATTTGCAAGTTAAGTAAAAAAAAAAAATCATTTTAAATAATGATATGAATAAGCTGAATAACATGTACACATACTAAAAAAATAATGTCACAGAAAGAGTTTCAGGTAGCTTATAATTAAAATCCCAACATCTAAAATGAAATGAAAAGGAGATTTACTGTGTTTAACTTCTAACCTTGCTATTTTGTAGTTGCCTGGTGGTAGACAAAAATTTCCTTCTTTTGGTGGCCTAGGCTTCCTATGTATAAAAATAAAGAATCTGGTTGCATGCCTGAAGAGAATATTAGGAGGAAAGTAATGTTTTAGTTTGTAAGTTGCTATGGACTTCTTTGAAGAAACAAAATATGTAAAAATACTATGTATAATTATTATGAAAGTAGCAAATCCCTGGAATTGAAAGTATTATTGTTTTGTAGGGTGCCGGTCCCATATGCCGGAGGTGGCGGGTTCAAACCCAGCCCTGGCCAAAAACCAAAAAAAAAAAAAGAAAGTATTATTGTTTTGATCCATCATTATCCTTCAGCTATGAATTTGCATTCTTAACCATCCTGATTCAATATAGATACCTATTCTTAGGGATAATAATAGTAAGTCATAGCTTCAAATCTTCCCTGAGAATATGAGGTCTAGAAATTCAGTTCATGAACTCATCCTAGAAGAAGAGCTACATACCTCATTGCTGAATGTCACTATGGTCACCTTTGAAGTCCTCCCGGTGGGAAACCATGCACTGACACCAGCACCTAGTCCACCTTTCAAAGCAATTTTGGAACTCTTTTTCTAGGATGGCCATTAAAGCTGTTGTCTTATTACCCTTGATGTCCTGAATGTCATGAAAATATCTTCCTTTCAATCTTTTATTTATCTTCCAGTAAAGAAAAAAGTCATTGGTGAGTGGGGAGGGTGTTCCAATACAGTTACTTTATTACTGGAAAAAAAAAAAAAAAACTCCCTCACAGACATTGCCATGTGAGCTAGTACAGTGTTGTGATGCAAAAACCCACTTTTGGACACACATTTCTCATGCCAAGATATTCAGTTAAGGTTTTCCTGTTTGTCTATTGATGTTTACTTGGTCTGCTGTGCTTCTCACAGTCAGCTGATGATTTTGATGCACAATTTGATGGCTTTTTGCAATGTTTTCATCAGTTCTGCTTATTACTGGCCACTCTGACCTCTCTTCATCAGTGATGTTTTCTCTCCCCTCTGAAAAACATTTAATCCATTTGTACACTTTTGTTTTCTTCACAGCATTTTCCCCATAAACTTGGACTATCATGTCCCTGATTTCATTTCTACTCTTGGCAAGTTTAACAAGAAATCTGTACTATTTGTTCATTGCTCTGATTCAAGCTCCCACATTCTTTCAGTGGCACATAAAAACACGCAGCCACAATAATGAACACTATCCAGTAAGTCACTGTTACAGATCAACTCAAACACAGCTCAGAGACACTGATATACCCAGGTAGTGAACCCTTGTGAGTTGTTTGTACAGTGCTGCCAACACAAGCGCTTGGTGGCAAGTGAATTTAATTATCAGGAGTGCATATCCTACCTTGGGCTTATCCTAGAACTATCATTGAAGTCAGTTGTAGATTGTTACAAAAAATAAAACAGGTGCAGGTGATGGATTAATGTTTAGGATCAAACATTCATAAAGAAGTTCTTATTCTTCAGTATAAAGATAAAGTTTTAATCACTTGCTATAAGCCTATAAACTTTTATGTTTTGAGAAACACGTTTAATTGAGACTTTTTTTCCTAGTGGAGGTACAATGAGTTTTACCACATTAAAGCTTCATGCAGCCAAGGTCCCGCTTATGTCTGTAACATTACAGATCTACAGCCTCATACGTCCTATAACATCCGAGCAGTGGTGGTTTATATGACAGGAGAAAATAGCACCTCTTTTCCAGAAAGCTTTAAGACAAAAGGTGAGTACTAACATATTCAATACTCAAAAAACACTGTAAGTGTCTAAATTCTTTTCTCAAAACCTTTTTTCATCAATCCTAGAGGTTGAAAATTTTCTTGAAAAAAGAGTACATTACTATTTCTAGAGCTTGTGTGAAGAAACAGAGAGAAGTTAGGAGACCTTATAAGCAGTAATGAGGTAACACTAGACTGGATCCTGAATTGAGAAAAATTATTTTTCCTTTTGGTATTCAGATTTACCATATAGCTATGAGATTTTGAAAATAATACTATTATTATAAATACATAATAAATATTATGTATGTATTATAATAAATATTATGTTATGTATGTATAATAGTATTATTTTCATAATATTACTATTATTAGTAATACTATTCTAAATACATAATAAATATTCAACAAATGCTTATAAAGTGGTTATTATGTTACAGTTGCTAGAAATGAAAATTGTAAAACGTCTATTAAATTATTTATAGTAGTGTTTTGAAAGATATACCATAACTTGGAGTTGATCCCTATAAAAATGGAGGGAAAATGCTCCATAACTTATGATAGCTTTTTAAATTTGCATTTATCACTTATTTTATGTCAAGCTGAGATATGTTGTTAATCCTACCACTAATCCATGTCATCTATAACTAATAAAAACTTCGGATATTCATTTAAAAATATGTGCTCATATCAGATTACTTTATTAACATTTCTTTTAATGTATTTGTTCTCTTAATAAACATGTTCTGTAGAAAGATGTAAATGTAGAGTATTTTATACTTCTAACATAATAATCAGTATTTTCTTTTTTATCCCCTAAGCTGGAGTCCCAAGTAAACCAGGCATACCCAAATTATTAGAAGGGACTAAAAATTCAATACAGTGGGAAAAAGCTGAAGATAATGGAAATAGACTTATGTACCATATCCTTGAGATCAGGTATGTCAATTTGCAAAAATACTTTTTAAACTACAAAGAGATAAGCAGTTGATTGTAATGTGATCAAAAGTAATAATATTTATTAAAGTATATTTACATATAAACCCAAAGCATTTTTAGTGTAAAGACTTTGTGTGCATTGCTACATTCTTTGACAATTCCTAGAGGTCAGTCTTGGGACTCTAACTATAAGGCAGATCACATCATTCTCAGAACTCTGTAACTACTCATCAAAACTTTAGGAAAGTCACTTGATCATAGGCTCATGCAACCAGCATTTACTTAATAACTATTTTATTTGAGAAGCTGAGCTGATGTTTAATGTTAGCTGAAGGTAAGCATGTAAGTTTTTGATGACAATTTGTTTTAGCAAGATGAATTATACCTAATGAGAGTTATTAACAAACTAGGTATTTTTCATAATGTAAAATTAGGTCAAGATCTGAAGTGCATAGTGCACACAGGATTCTCTATCCAGTGTAAAGATAACAGTTTTCAGTGTATTCCCAGAGACTGAAAATGCACCGTAAGTGAAAGACAGCCGCTGATGAACTACCCAGAGACCTGGCTAGTAAGGGGAGCCCAGTGAACCATAACTGGCTCAGAAGGACCGATTTCATGCCAACTTGAGGGGAGAATTTCAAATTCCAAAGTCCCTCGTGGTACTATGAAGCCATCTTTTAAGAAGCTCCAAGGACAAAAGTCACTTCCATAATTACAGTCCTGGCAACTTGAGCTTTAGATCTATTTTTGCTTCATCGTGCTTTGGCATTCCCATAACCTTAAACAATTTTCCTGCTCATTCTAGAGAATTCTCTTGGCCATATTTCTAACTGAAATTTTCTTGAAATTTCTGCTCCTGTTTTGCATGCAGAGTGAAATACATTCTGACCTGAAGAGCCATGTTGGCCATCTGTGGCTGTAATTGAGTTCACCAACCAGCCCAGGGTTCTTGCTAGGACCCTTTCAGTGTGTTCCCCTCAACAACACTTTAAGTGTTACTTAAGTAACTCCATGTAAATGCTTTCCAAACTCCTTGCCCCTGGTCTCTACTGTTGGGACATGGACTATAAGGTGACAGAATGAATTGTTATAACTTCAGTATCTCAAGTAAGTATCTCAAATTAAGTTAGGGCACTCTTGTAGCACTCTGTAGTGTAGTGGTAGTACAGAGCATATGAATTTGGGAGCTGAATAGACTTTATCAGTTTCCTTGGGTTGCTACAACAAAGTACCACAAACTGGGTGACTTAAACAACAGAAATTTGTTCTTATAGTCCTAGAGGCTAGAAGTTTAAAATTGAGGTTTCATGGGACTATGCTCCTTCTGACAGTTCTAGGGAAGAATCCTTTCTTCCCTTTCCTTAACCTCTGGTGTTTGCTGGCATTTCTTGGTGTTCCTTGGCTTTGGATGCATTGCTCCATTCCCCACCTTTTTCATCACATGGTGTTCCCCCTGGGTGTGTCTGTGTCCAAATAGCCCTCTTCCTCGAAGGGCACCCATCTCTGGATTAGGGCCCACCCTGCACTAGTTTAGTATGACTCTAACTTGATTACATCTGTCTAGACTTTATTTTCAAACAAGGTCATAGTCCCAAATTCTGGGTTAGAGTGAATTTGGGGGGGACACTATTCAATCCAGTACATGGATTGTGTTTAAATCTTTGCTCTTTTCTATTTTTGTACTTAAGTTTTCTCACCTGTAAAATGGGCATGATGATATCAACCTCTTTAGATTGTTGGGCTGTTGGGAAGATGCACTGAATTGAAACATTAAGCAATTATACAGTGTATTAAAATTAGAAGGTCTGAACCAATGTCAGAATTCTTCCTCATGGCCAAGGACTATTAAGAACCACTTCACTAATTCTTAAAGGGCTCTTTCTTTTGGATCGGAGTTGTTTGGTTAAACCACGAAGTTTCTGGTACTGAACATGAGACTTCATACAATGTATAAAAATGCTATGTGTGTCTTAACATTTTGCTTAGGATGGACTTCAGGACCCCTTGCTCCTGGGAACAGTTGTAACCAGCTCTGCTGCCCTCATGCTTCTGTGTTCCTGCCTGTTTCCTACCCCCATGAGGCACAGCCCTCCCTGTCCTTGCTGATCTTTCAGAATGACCTCTTGGTCAGCAGGAACATAGCCAGATTCTTCTACATATCCCTAAGCTTACTGTTGGTACCAAGCCCTGAGGCTTCTGTGATCTGAAAATTTGACAATGAAATGTTCTTCGGTGTCTGAAGACCTTGAGCTTGGGTTCTGTCAGTGATTGTGTTAAAAGCCATTCCAATGAAGTCTTTCGAAACCAGCTTTTGTGCTCTTTCTGTGTTTCATATAGGAGGCATTTGGATTGACTTTGAGGTAGAATGTAGGTCAATAGGGAAGGAAGCAATGAACCTTAGAATGTCATACTTTTTATTTTATCCATAAATGGTATGGGTAAAGCACAAATAATATGAGACTGAAAATTTAAAAAATTGCAACTTTCTAGTTAAAAATTGAGGAATAATTATCTTATATATTTGGGATTCTGAATAAAATGACACATTCCAATAGTAGAAAAAGGATGGGCCATTGATTATTTGTAACTTTCTTGGTGGGCTGAGTTGCTTGGTGCCACACATCACTGGACCTCTTTTAAAACCATGCCATGTTCTGTAGGCAAATCATGTGAGAGGAATGAGATCGGGGTAAAGCATGCCAATCTCCAGGAGATTCTGGAGTTGTCATTAAAATGGTATACAAGCAACTAGAAACAACACATATATTGTCACAATGTTTTATTTACTGTATTACCGTTTATTTTGCAGAAAGGGTACTTCATATGATTCAGAAGACCCGAATTTAAGGTGGAAAATGACATTTAATGGATCCTGCAGTAGCATTTGCACGTGGAAATCAAAAAAACTGAAAGGAATATTTCAATTCAGAGTAGTAGCTGCAAATAATCTGGGGTTTGGTGAATACAGTGGAATCAGTGAGAATATTACATTAGTTGGAGGTATGTCACTGTATCTGTCTACACTCTAGCTTGTGACATAAAGGTTCAGTGATAAAGATTGGTGCATTCTTTACATTAGCAATAGGGATGGTCACTATATCTTATCATCCAAACTATTAAACTATTCAATTCATCTTGTGTGATCTTCCTAAAACATCATTTTATCATCATGTCATTTTTCTCTTTAGCAACAATCAGCTGCTTCTTCATGCCTCCCATGTCAATTTCCCACTCCTGGAGAGGCTTCTAAGGCTGCCCATGATCTGCTCTGACTCCATCTTTCTAGCCTCATTGTCCTGTTTCTGGTGCTCTCAACAGTTTATACAGCCTAAAATGATTCTGTCTCTTCTACTGTGTATGCTATTTGAGTTTGTGATGCATTATTTTTTCAATAACATAGGCTGGAAATCCCAGTGCCATATGTGATTTTTCTTTCTATTCAGTCATCAAATTTTATTGATTTCATCATCTCAATTTCTTTCTGATGAGTTCTCATCTTCCTATTTCTACCTGGCTTTCCTAATTTCCTAAGGTATTGTTTCTTGCCTTTGCTATTGACTCAATCACACTGCTGACAGTTAATCTAGTTGAAGCACAAGCTGGAATACTTAATGCTTCTCTGAAATACCCATAACCGTTCTCCCACTGCCTTCAGAATCAACTGCAAACTGGGGTGTGGCTTGTAAGGCCTTCTGTGATTTGTCCTTCATTTGTTCATCTTTCCCAATCTTTATCCCTATGCTGCTGCCATATCAGACCAGTAAAAAGCCTTTATGTTGTGGTCTTCGGCCTTCGGTTTCCCTTAGCTGGGATTTCCTTTTCTTCTTTTTTCTCCCAATGAAAATTCTTCTCATTCTTTAATATGTAAATGAACCCATAGTGATGCTTAAATGTATTCCATAGGCAAAATAAATTCTCACATTTTATACATGCACATTCTGCATAAAAGTTACATTATTCTCATTCATATTATAGTTAGGCACCTACATAAGAGCTCAGTAAAAGAACTCTGAAAAGAACCAAGTAGTAAATAATTTAGGTTTTGCAGGCTACGTCTAATCTCTGTAGTGTGTTCTTCATTTTTTTTTTCTTTTTCAAAAAATGTAGAAATTATTCTTAGATCATGGTGGGGGTGAGAGGATGGGTACAAAATCATCCCGCAGCCACATTTGGCTCTCATGCTATAGTTTGCCAAACTCTGCACACTAAAACTACCTAAGTAAGAGAGGGTACTGTATCCATTCTTCAGTTCAATATTTGTGAAAATTAATGTGTATGAAGATATTATTAAAAATATCCAAACTACTGGGTATCCCCAAAGTCCCCCTAAAGTTAACATAAATAGGAAAAAATGGGAAATTATAGCTAATGTACCTTATTTTACAAAATACTGATTACAAAATTTTTATAAAATAATTTATAAAATATTTTCTATGGTTTGGCCACCTTTTAGTAAAATTCATTAAAAAGATAATGCAAAAAATATCTAACGTACTCAGTACTACTTGTGAAACCAATTTATAATCACTCACACTTGCATATGAAAAATGAAACACAACTATAGCCTAGGATGAAGGAGGAATGGGGACGGAGAGGGGAAGGGAGAGGATCGATAGAGGGAAGGTTAGTAGGGGAACCACACCTATGGAGCATATTGCAAGTACAAGTTGGATCTATCAGGTGTAGAACACAAATGTCTTAATGCTGTAATTGGGCAAATGAGGTGAAGGCTATGTTGATTAGTAGGATGTAAGCACTCCAATTTGTACACATAATGAACACATTGAATCCCATAATGGCATAAATGTATTTATGATCTATGAACAAATGACTTAATAATAAAAAAAGATAATGCATGTTTTTCCAGAGATTTATTTTATTTATTTTTTTCAACTCTCTCAACATTTTTATTTATTTATTTTTTTTATTAAATCATAGCTGTGTACATTGATATGATCATGGGGCATCATTCACTAGCTTTACAGACCATTTACCAAGTTTCACATATACCCTTGTAAGATGCACCACTGGTGTAATCCCACCAATCCCCTTCCCTCTACCCCCCTCCCCCCTCCCTCCCCTCCCTTTCCCCCTATTCTTAGGTTGTAACTGGGTTATAGCTTTCATGTGCAAACCCTAAATTAGTTTCATAGTAGGTCTGAGTACATTGGGTACTTTTTCTTCCATTCTTTTTTTTTTTTTCATGCTTGAATTTTATTTTATTTTATTTATTTTTTTTTGTCAATAAATCTTTTTTTTTATTAAATCATAACTGTATACAATGATATGATTATGGGGCATCATACACTCACTTCATAAACCATTTGACACATTTTTATCACAGTGGTTAACATAGCCTTTCCGGCGTTATCTCAGTTACTGTGCCAAAACATTTACATTCTACATTTACCAAGTTTCGCAAATACCCCTGTAATATGCACCACAGGTGTGATCCCACCGATTCCCCTCCCTCTACCCACCCCCCCCTTTGCCACTTCCCCCTTATTGTTAAGTTGTAGCTGGGTTATAGCTTTCATGTGAGAGTCCCAAATTAGTTTCATAGTAGGGCTGTGTACATTGGGTATTTTTTCTTCCATTCTTGGGATACTTTACTAAGAAGAATATGTTCCAGCTCCATCCATGTAAACATGAAAGAGGTAAAGTCTCCATCTTTCTTTAAGGCTGCATAATATTCCATGGTGTACATGTACCACAATTTATTAATCCATTCGTGGATCGATGGGCACTTGGGCTTATTCCATGACTTAGCAATTATGAATTGAGCTGCAATAAACATTCTGGTACAAATATCTTTGTTATGATGTGCTTTTTGGTCTTCTGGGTATATGCCCAGTAGAGGGATTACAGGATTGAATGGCAGATCTATTTTTAGATCTCTAAGTGTTCTCCATATCTCTTTCCAAAAGAGATGTATTAATTTGCATTCCCACCAGCAGGGCAAAAGTGTTCCCTTTTCTCCACATCTGCGCCAACATCTCTGGTCTTGGGATTTTGTGATATAGGCTAGTCTCACTGAAGTTAGATGGTATCTCAAAGTAGTTTTGATTTGCATTTCTCTGATGATTAAAGATGATGAACATTTTTTCATATGTCTGAAGGCCACGCGCCTGTCTTCTTCAGAGAAGTTTCTCTTCAAATCCCTTGCCCAGCCTGCGATGGGATCCCTTGTTCTATTCTTGCTAATGCGTTTGAGTTCTCTGTGGATTCTGGTTATTAAACCTTTGTCAGAGACATAACCTGCAAATATCTTCTCCCATTCTGAGGGCTGTTTGCTTGCTTTACTTACTGTGTTCTTGGCTGTGCAGAAGCTTTTTAGTTTGATCAAGTCCCAGTAGTGTATTTTTGAAGCTGCTTCAATTGCCCGGGGGGTCCTCCTCATAAAATACTCACCCAGACCGATTTCTTCCAGGGTTTTCCCTGCACTTTCTTCTAGTATTTTTATAGTTTCATGTCTTAAGTTTAAATCTTTAATCCAGTGAGAGTCTATCTTAGTTAATGGTGAAAGGTGTGGGTCCACTTTCAGTCTTCTACAGGTTGCCAGCCAGTTCACCCAGCACCATTTGTTAAATAGGGAATATTTTCCCCACTGAATGTTTTTAATTGGCTTGTCAAAGATTAAATAACGGTAAGTAGCTGGATTCATCTCTTGGTTCTCTATTCTGTTCCAGACATCTACTTCTCTGTTTTTGTGCCAATACCATGCTGTTTTGATCACTATTGATTTGTAGCATAGTCTGAGATCTGGTAGCGTAATTCCTCCTGCTTTGTTTTTATTTCTGAGTAATGTCTTGGCTATTCGAGGTTTTTTCTGATTCCATATAAAATGAAGTATTGTTTTTTCAAGATCTTTAAAGTATGACAGTGGAACTTTAATAGGGATTGCATTGAAATTATATATTGCTTTGGGTAGTATAGACATTTTAACAATATTGATTCTTCCCAGCCATGAGCATGGTATGTTTTTCCATTTATTAATATTTTCAGCTATTTCTTTTCTTAGAGTTTCATAGTTCTCTTTATAGAGATCTGTCACGTCCTTTGTTAGATAAATTCCCAAATATTTCATCTTCTTTGGCACTACTGTGAATGGGATAGAGTCCTTAACTGTTTTTTCAACTTGACTGTTGTTGGTATATATAAAGGCTACCGATTTATGAATGTTGATTTTGTAACCTGAGACGCTGCTGTATTCCTTGATCACTTCTAAAAGTTTTGTAGTGGAGTCCCTAGTGTTTTCCAGATATACTATCATATCGTCTGCGAAGAGCGAAAGTTTGATCTCTTCTGACCCTATATGGATACCCTTGATCACCTTTTCTTCCCTAATTGCAGTGGCTAAAACTTCCATTACAATGTTAAAAAGCAATGGAGACAATGGGCAGTCTTGTCTGGTTTTTCCCAGAGATTTAAAAGTAGAAGATTGAGAGGATATATTCCAATGGTGTGTTGGTAAACTGGCTCTGGGAAAAATATAAACAAAACACTTTGATTTTGATTTGCCATGGTATAAATACTCTCCCAATGGATGATTTCAAGTTATCAACTGTTTAACAACTGGCTTGCAAGAATCTAGTAATGGCCAGCTGTGGCATATCACTTCGTGTGTGCTTGGGTAGAACTGGAACAAGTCTCCTTAGCTTTATTCTGTGAACTAATTTATTTTTCTCTTTTATTTCATTAGATGGCTTTGGGATACCAGAAACAAGTTTTATACTTACTATTGTAGTTGGAATATTTCTAACTGTTACAATACCATCAGCCTTTGGTAAGTATCATAGATTTAAAAAATAGGTAATGTACAGTTTACTTGATCATATTGTTGAGTTATGTCTTAGTTTATTTAATCTCCCACATGCAACATTACCTGCTTAAATAAGTACATAAAATTTACAGTGTTACCTTTGTGTGTAATTTTACAACCACTAACTTCTGTGAATTTAGTTATCTAGGTATAACTACTTTATGAAAAATATAACTATATGTACAATTCCTGGTATACTTTAGATAAAACTACTTGCAAGGGCACCAACTTTTAGCTTTCTTTGGAACAGTAATGTTTCTGATTTGCTGCAAAAAAACTGTTTCATAGCTTATAGTTTGAAATAAGTAAAGAAAAAATAACCCTGGGTACAAAAAAGTGTAGGATTAATGGGAGGCCAGTGACAATCTTTGGTCAAAATAGTTTTGGTTTCTAGGCAGTTTGGTTTGGAATGAGGAGGGCCTGTTTTGCAGAAGATCCATTTCTGGACTGTAAGATCCACTCTTGGCTTTCAGACATCTGGTCTGCTTATTTCAATTCCCTGCTCATTTATAAATGACCAAGAAAGCAGAAGAATACATTAAGTGGATAGAAATTAGCTATTTCTCACTATTCATTTTATAATAACACACTAGTCCTTAAAGATATATTGTTTTAAAGATTTAGTTTAATGATGAGAAAATGCAATGAGAACCCCAAAATGAATGGTCAAATATTGGGCCTATGGGGTTGTCATAGTGATCGTACATTCTGCTTTATTCTTATTTCAGCACCAATGTTAAAGCATTATTTTCTATCTCTAAAATGCCTTGGTTTGGGTAATTTGATGTATGGGCCCCTTATGTATTAAGATCTCTTGCTACAGGAAAGCATTCCAAGAAAGGCATCATACTTATCAGAAAAGAACACTTATGCACATGTTCAGAAGGCTTATTTTGCATTTCGTTCATAAATAGGGTAAAGTTACAAGGGAAAATTGAAGGAAAGTTATAAACATAAAGTGGAACTCTCTCAAATAAAGCCAGTATTTCACTAAGTAGTTTTAATCTTTACTCTTTCTCCAAACTGATTGGAGTTACAAGCTATCAGCACTTTGAAATCTGATTTGAGATTTGTTTTCAAACATTCCACCCAGATAATATATGGAACGCCTTCGGCTAACTTGGAAAGCTAAAAATTTCATCTGACCCTGCCAGGATTTTAACCTGTGGTTCCAGAGAGTCTAAGTATTGCACAGCTGATGTTTGTGCCACTAAGCCAGCCCGTCCAGAATTATGCATATGACTGTAGTATATTTGGCACTTGGCATATAGGCTTGAGTGTCTGTCTGCTTTCCTACGGGGAAGGAGCATTGCGTGAAGAATCCTTCATCTGACCTTTGCTTGCTTGCTTGTACCTTACCCTTGTCTAAACCTATAACTCTAGTGGACGAACATGAGATAATTTCAGACAACCTATTGTGCTTTCAAGACATCCTATGGATAGCTGACTTTCTCAGGACTTAAAGGTCTTTATTCTGTTTGGAATTCATGGATTTTTGAGTTCAGCTAAGCTAATTCAGTTCTTTGCTTTTTGTAGCAGTGCATGTGGCTTTCTTAGTAAGAGTGTGGGAGTGCATGAGAAAGGACTGAGCATTAGACTAATGGCAAGTAGCAACTATTTTATGATTTGTATTGTGCTGAGGGCCCTGATCTATTATATTTATACGTATAAAATTGAGGCAAAGGTTTAAAAATAAGCATGGGCAGCCTTTGCTTTGGTGAGTGGTCATAGCTAATAGACAACATGAGTCTATGCTGGTAGTGGAGGGAAATGTGGAGGCACAAAATACAATTGTGAACCTCCGGATCTTGCCGTTTAAAGATGGAGGCAAGACATACTTGTGTGAAAAGATAAGTAGCAAGATATGTGCTAAATAACTATAAAAACATTATCACGGGAAATGGACAGGACAGTGGCATAGGAGAAGCGCCGAGAAGCACAACCGGTCTAAGTTCAGAGATGAACAATCATTAGAGGTTGCAGAGGCCTCAGAAAGCATCACCGAGCGCAAGAGGCTTATGCTGGGCTTTAAAAAATGACGGGAGATGGTGGGAGTGTTTCAAGTTTGAAAAATTCCATTACCAAAGGTAATTCTGATCTTTCACTGTGCGTTCCCTCAGATGAAATTTCACTTGAGCAAAACGCTCAACTTTTGAGTACGGAAGCTAGTGTGAAATAAAGTTCAATTTGTAATAATCATCTCTCAAAGCATCCTTGCTGTTCTCAAGTTGTAACACGCGATTCTAGTACAGATAGGTGATCTTATTGACATAATCATATTTTAATCTTACCCCCCCACTTTCTTTGACTATTATAATAAGCTTCATTCCAATAATTTTTCTATGTATTTGGGTATGTACGTATGAATAGTTGATTTATATTCTAATACTCTGCATTAAAAAAAATGTGCCATCATACTGAAAGCATACTCTCAAGTATACTAAGGAACATAATCTGGATATGACTGAACTCAAAAATGAATTTGTTTCACTGCTATTTATTATACACGTTTGCTTTAGTTTTTTCTGACTCTAGTTTATAGGTGAATTTGAGAAATAAGTTTTAATATTCAGATACTTTAATTTGTTTACTATAAAAAGTGAGATGAAAGGTGATGTGTTATATAAATTGTGTGCTTTTATGTGACTTTTAACCTGGATTTAGTTAGTTTTTCTATTATGGACGTATTTTTAAAATCAAATTATAAAAACTTTGACTCTATAACTATTCTGCCAATAGCGTTCTTATGTATAAATATTTAAAATGCCTTGTTAACATTTCCAAAGGGAAAACAGAAGCAATGGTTTATTTTGTAAATTATGTCACTTTTTTCCTTTATAGTTTGGCATAGAGTAAAGAATCAAAAACCTCCCAAGGAAGGGCTAACAGTTCTGGTAAACGAAGACAAAGAATTGACTGAGCTACGAGCACTGGCGGCTGGAGTAGGCCTGGCTAATGCCTGCTATGCAATACAGTATGTAGCCTGGACCATCATTCCTGAGCCCCCAGGCAGAGGGGGGGCGGCAGTAACGAGAGTGCCCCTGCATCCTGTGTTGCTCGGACAGCCCCGGTCTGTGCCCACTATTCAGACGTTATCATTACGAAGTTCCCCTTCTCCTCTCAAATGTGACCTGGGATGGATGGCAAATTATGTGGTTATCCTGTAAGGGAAATACAGAAAAATACATCATTTTCCACTGTTTTATCATGTAGTTCAAAAATAAATTAAAGAAGGAGATAAATACTATATTCAAGAGAGCAGATGGTAACATGGTTGTTTTAATTGGAGGCAGCGTTTGCGAGAAGAGGAATTCCAAGGGCTTTGTGTTTGGGCTATTAAGTCAGTCTTACTCCATTTCAGAAATTCTACGGTGATTGCCTACAAAACCTCTTTAAGAGATGAGTTTTGAACTTCTGTTGTCATCATAATTAAGGAAAATATTAAAGTGTCTCTTTGTATGATGCATGCAAAGAGGAATTATATGGTCATAGGTCTTGCTTCTAGAGATTTATAATTCAAGACATAAAAACAAAGGATTTGAAACAGACACAAAGGTGGCCTAAATCAACCATCAGAGGTGATTTTTCTTTGAAAAAATACTCTGCATAACTGCTATTCAAGGTTTTCTATTAAAAACTCAAAGCATTTTTAATATTGAGGGTTTTTTTTCCCCTCCCAACATTCCAAGTGAGAAGATTGGCTTTCTAAAAGTTAATCTAATGGTGATAGAGTTGATTTTTGAGGTCAAGGTAAATTTTGGTATACGATAAGATAGCAAGCATGTGAAACAGTTAAAGGGAAAGCTCATCAAGCCAGACGCATTCATTCCTAATTTGCAATAGCCTTTTACATAAATTTGTGGTTTGAAGATATTAAGAACTACTATTAATAACTTTGACAGAACAATCTACCGTAAACATCTTGAGGCAATGCACACGTAGGCATTATCAACATGAAGAACCCTGGAAAGGGAGAGTCATGCCCTGTTGGGTAAAAGGTGGTGGAATAGGGAAATATAATAGGAACATAAAATTCCACATCCCTGTGCTGCATGGAACGCACGGGGCTGCAGTGTCACAAGCTTTCTCTTTCTCTCTCAAATGCAAACACCCATACCAACACAAACGTGTAAGCAATATGTATTTTGCAAGAACAAAAATATTGTTATTTTATAGTACTCTTCCGACCCAAGAGGAGATTGAAAATCTTCCTTCCTTCCCTCGGGAAAAACTGACTCTACGTCTCTTACTGGGCAGTGGAGCCTTTGGAGAAGTGTATGAAGGCACAGCAGTAGACATCCTGGGAGTGGGAAGTGGAGAAGTCAAAGTAGCAGTGAAGGTAAGGTGTGTCTTGGAACTCTTTGATGTCTCATGTCACCATATCCATGTGGATACAATTTTGTTGTTGTTATTTTTGAGACAGAGCTTCACTTTGTCACCCTCAGTAGAGTGCTGTGGCATCATAGTTCACAGCAACCTAAAATTCTTGGGCTCAAGAGATTGCCTTGTTTCAGCTTCCCAAGTAGTTGGGAACCACCACAATGCCTGGTTATTTTTAGAAACGGGGTCTTGCTCTGGCTCAGCCTGGTCTTGAACCTGTGAGTTCAGGCAATCCACTTGCCTCTGCCTCCCAGAGTGCTAGGATTGCAGGCGTCAGCCACTGCTGCTGGCCTTCATGTGGATACAATTATGGTAAAAGTTAAATGCTCTTAGTTAAAAAGAGGACTAGTAGAATATAAAAGCCTATCCATAGCTACAGAAATCTATCTATCTATCTATCTATCTATCTATCTATCTATCTATCTATCTATATATTTACATTTCTAACATAGGTTCTGTAATCAACAGAAAATCTTCAGGGGTTTACATCATCTCCAAGCTACTAATTACCTAAGACCTGGCAGATAGTCATTTTCCTTCACACATGCTATAAGAGAATTGTAAAACCTGTCTGTAAAACAACATTCTCAAGGTACTAGACTGGGATCATCAAACATTTTCTAAATGAGCAGATAGTAAATATTTTAGGCTTGGTGGCCATATAGTCTCTATTCTAACCACTCAGTTCTGCCATTGTTATTGTCATAGACAATATGGAAATGAATGAGTGTGGCTGTGTGCCAATAAATACTTAGGAATACTGAGATTTGAATTTCACATAATTTTCATATGTTACAAAATAATTCCTATTTTGACTTTTTAACATTTAAAATGTAAAAACTATTTTCTGATCACAGGCTGTACAAAAATATGGACCAGTCTGGAAATGGCCCACAGGCTGTAGTTTGTAACTTCTGAACTTTACAACTGTAAAGTACTCACCATGGTATATTTAATGTCTTTTCAAGGAAATACCGGAAATACTCTAATATTTTTGTAAAACGTTCTTTTGATGATGGGATAATGAATATTTTGTGTGATAGAGCAATACCCTGATCACTACTTGTTAGAAATTTATTGCTTTGAGTATGGGCTCTGCAGCTAGAGAAGCTGGTAAAATTCTCTCCACTTTTAAATTATATCACTTAAAAATTCTTTAACTTACTTTAACCTCAACTCTTTTAAACAAGTATTTACTTTTCTCTCATGAAAAGATGACTGCTGACTTTGGGGAAGTATAACATGTCAGATAAGAGTCTCATTATCTCTGAGGGTCTCTTGGCTTTTGTACACATTTGCTGCCTCATGGTCCCTACGTGGCTGCCAGAGAATCAGCCATCACATCTTCATTCAGGCCAGGGAGAGGAGGAAAGATGATGTTAGATGTATATTCAGGAAAGCAAAAGTTTTCTACAGATTTCTCTCCTGCTCAGCAGTTTCCTCTTTCCTTTCCACAGTTTTCCTGTGTCATTGACCAGCATGAGTCACATGACCACTCCTTTATAAGGGAGGCTGGAGAATTTCAAAACACCATTTTCATGATTAGCTTAGATCAATTGTTAAATACTTGACACATTGCCTTGAAGAAATAAGTTAGAGTACCATCAGCAAAGGAATGGGAGAAACAGATTTTAAATAGAAAATTTTGAAATTTAAGAAATCGGCTTACATGCCAAACTCAGCCTCTTTCAAACTTTCTACATTTCAGAGAGACTTTTCTCTAGTAGATTTTCCTACTTGAACCCTGTCTGTAATTGGGAGCTAACTTCTGAGTTGGCGTACAGAGTACCTGCACATGCTTTATCTGTGATCAATTTCCAGCTTTGAGGGCAGCTACTACAAACACAGTGAAACAGAACCAAGATCGTCCCCCCTAACCAACCGAGCTCACAGAAATGTTTGCTATACTGATTTCTGACTTGTTTTCATGTTGCGCAGACTTTGAAGAAGGGTTCCACAGACCAGGAGAAGATTGAATTCCTAAAGGAGGCGCATCTGATGAGGTAGCCCTGAAATAATTTTCTCTTGGTATGGGTACGTAGATTTTAAAATCTGCTCGATCAATTTTTAACAGCCAAAATAACCTCAAATATCATATTATGCTTAAAACAAAGTGGTTGAAAAGTTTAAATGGAAGTATGTCTGTAGTAACAGTAGCCTGTAGAAGCCAGTCTTCTGAGCGTGGGTATAGTCAGTCCTCAGGCAAAGGGTCCTCCTTCATTTTATCTTCAATAAGGAGTGTGCTTTGCAAGTGAATTTTGAAGCTGGTCAATTTTAGATATGCTTGTGTTCATCTAAATGTGTGATAAAGGGTCTAATAGACCCTGCAAGAGAGTGTTTTCTTATGTACTATGATAACAGTGAAATATCCCTTTTCTTAGTAAACTTGTCTGCATGCTTGTTTATGGTCATGAAAATTGCTCAAGGCATCTTAAAGGGATGACTTGAGGCAGTGGTTGGTGGGGTCCTGAGCTCCATGTTCCGTCACTAAATTGAGACTTACTTGTTTTGATGCCTTGAGAAAATTGTGGCCAAACGTGCGTGGCTGAATTGTTTCTCTGAAAGGGAGAGACTGTATTTCATACTTGTAATGACCAAAAACATACTGTTTTCAAATACCTTTCCAAGAAGACTGCTAATCAAAATTACTTTCTTTTCCAACACATACATATATTTAATGCAAATGTTATTTCTTCTAAAAACCAACCTATTTTATCCATACCCATTGGTCACTAGGGGTTGCCATATTACCTCCGTAAGGCACACAAACCTCTCCTTGGAAAAGGAAGCCTTCGCTAATCAGAGAAGATAAGCCAGGGGGTTGGAGGAAATAACAGGTAGAGGATGCTGTACTGCATTAAGATTCGCAGCTAGGACACCTGTTGCTGCCATGTCATCCAGCCTGTGTCTTTCAACTTTTCAGCAAGTTTAATCATCCCAACATTCTGAAGCAGCTTGGAGTCTGTCTGTTGAATGAACCCCAGTACATTATCCTGGAACTGATGGAAGGAGGAGATCTTCTTACCTATTTGCGTAAAGCCCGGATGACAACGGTAGGCAGTGGAGTCCAGGGTATTAGTTTTATAATGCAAATATGCTATAATTTGCTATTAGTTTCCGGAAATTCAATAGGCTACAATTTTGGCTGATGGTAGAAGCTTAGAAGATTTCTATGGAAAGAATTTTTGTAATTCTTTCATGTTGGATTAAGGAAATTAGAACCCTAGGTTAACATCCTGGCATTTTCTGGTCATTTGAGCCTGTTCTTAGCATTTAATGGGAAAATATATCCTTTATTGCCACAATCACGCTTTTTCAAGAGCATGTGAATTATGTGGAGTTGGAAAGGTGCATATGTCTGTGTGTCCCAAATGGTATTTCTAGTCCTGATGTGTTTACTGAATACTAGACCTATATATCTGCCTGGTTGACATCACTATTTTGTTTTTATTAGGCATTTCAAACTTACTTTGACCAAAACCAGAACTCTTGATTTTATACATCCTATCTGACTCACTCCATCCCTCCAGTTACTTGCTTTCTCTTTCACTACATCTTTGCTAACGAGTCCTGTCAGCTCTACAGTTCTGCCTGCAAAATGAAGCTCCCACCCATCCTCCCTATGGTCCACAGTACCTAGAGCAATGCCTGGCATGGTGTGAACGCTTGAAATAACATGGAATACTGGACAGGTCCAGGATATGACCACTTGTGGGAAACTCTGTCATACTTTAGATGAGGACATGTAAGACAAGAAAAGTTATTGAGCTGAAATCTGTAGATTTAAAACATTTTTTTCTATCAGAGTAAACATATGGATAAAAATTAAAATGTTTGACAAGGCTTACAGCGAAAAACAGGAGCTCTGTGCTGTATTCATTCCCACCTCTCAGGCCTGTCTATATCTTCCAGTATTTACCTCCATGCTCCTAAATACTCTGCTTATACCGATGCACATTGATCTCACAATTTGCAGGGAAACGTACTGACGACCTACTATGGAAGATGAGGATTTAGACGTCTCTTCGATGTCTTCTTATACCTGCCCAATTCCCAGTGCTACACACAATGGTTGCCACAATTGTCAGATAAATCAGTATTTCAGGTTTACATTATTATAACCCTTTAATTATATTTTGGAGTTGAATTTCCCAAATGCTGTGATTCTGAGTTTTTTCCCCTTGGGTGAGTTTAATAAATGCCTCTTTTTTTTTGCATTTGCTTGTTTGTTCATATACCTAAACTCTCTGACAGACTTGCAATACTTTTCTCAATAGGGTTAAATATATCAGATAACCCAGCACTTGCCTTTTCCTTGGACACTCTTTTTTTTTTTTAATTTTTTTGCAGTTTTTGGCCGGGGCTGGGTTTGAACCCGCCACCTCTGGCATATGGGGCCGGCGCCCTACCCCTTTGAGCCACAGGTGCCACCCTTTCCTTGGACACTCTTTCCTGGAGCCAGTGTAAGTCCTTTGCTTCAGGCCAGCTACACAGCTGATCTCTTAGGGGTTTCTTTCATGTTGACCATGGTCATCTCCCTAATCCCCCTCACGTCTTGGCCATCCTGGACCCTTTCTTCCTCTAAAGCATAACAACAACTTTTTCTTCTTCTCCTCCACCTCCTTTTCCTCCCCTTCCTCTTCC
This sequence comes from Nycticebus coucang, assembly GCF_027406575.1. Lineage (NCBI taxonomy): Eukaryota > Metazoa > Chordata > Mammalia > Primates > Lorisidae > Nycticebus > Nycticebus coucang. The sequence goes on along the minus strand of NC_069784.1, from coordinate 94,461,318 downwards.
AAAAAGAAAGCATGAGAAAACATGTATGTGGATCAAAAATCTTTTAAACATTTCTATTTTTTTAAATCCTTTATTCTTCCCTCATATGTGATTGATAATTTGGCTGGATTCTATTTTGAAAACCCTTTTCCTCTAAAATATAGCTACTGAGGCTGTGTTTCCAAGTTTCTACAGTCACCATTAGGAAGTCTTAGGCCATTATGATTCCTGAACTTATTATCAGTAGTATCAGTAGTCTACCCTTTGCCCCTTCTCTGAAAACTTTTTGGACAGTTTTACCTATGGTACTCTTTATTAGTATGGAGTCCAGGGGTCCTCAAACTGCGGCCCGCAGGCCACATGAGGTGGTGTGATGTATTTGTTCCCGTTTTGTTTTTTACTTCAAAATAAGATATGTGCAGTGTGCATGGGAATTTGTTCATAGTATTTTTTTTTTAAACTATAGCCCTCCAACGGTCTGAGGGACAGTGAACTGGCCCCCTGTTTAAAAAGTTTGAGGACGCCTGGTATAGACATTCTACTAGAAAAACATTTGCTTCAGTTTGGGATGTTTTTTCATATTATTTCTTTGACAATGAATAGAACCCTTCATTTCCTCTATTTCCTTGTTGTATAAATCATGATAGGTGGATAACTGCTTGCTTTTCATCCTTTCAATCAGCTATTTGCAGGCTTTTTGTCATTTTGCTTCTATCCTGATGGATTTCCTCAATGTTATCCTCTAATCATTTATAGAATTTAACATTTTTGTCATACTTTAATTTTTCACAGACTAGTTCCTATATTTGACTGTATTTAAAAATAATATTCTTGTTTTTTTAAATAAATGCAAACATTGACTCTCATCTTTCTTAGGATACCCTTTATGGTTTGTTTTGAGGTTAAATTGCTTCCTGCATTATCTTGGCTCCTTTTTTCTTCTTTGTTTTGGAATCTGTTTTTTATGTGAGAAGCTTTTCTCAAATGTTTGGTGATCCTTGGCTGGTTTCATATTTAACAGGTGTAAGAGGCTAATTGGAACCTCTGTGCCCAGGGAAGTTCCGTTCTGGTGTTGAGTGGGACCCTGCTGTTCCATCCCTAATGTCAGTGCAGAATCTCTCCCCTGACATATGACTGTCTCACCCGAGAGGAATTCACTGGTCTCTTGCCTGGGCAGTAGATGCCTGATGCCTCGGCTGTAAGTCCCAAGGCTCAGTATATCATTCCTTAATTAATTCCCTTCCTCATTTTCAGCACAATTCTAGTGTAATTGGTGGTAGCTTTGAACTTGGAGTTGTTCTGGTTTGGTTTTCTGTGATTGCTGCTTATTGGTTTGTTTTCTGAAGACAAAAGCCTTCTCTGCAGTGAGTGATCTAGGATGCAGTTAGCCCTTAAATACCCTGAACATTCTTCCTGCTCTCAGTCCGCTCCTCATTCCTGTGTTCAGAGATACTTGCTCCTTCCCTCCTGGAGCCTGGGTTCTCTGGTGACAGACAGCTCAATGCTTCCTTACCATCTCCCTCTGCAGGCAGGCAGCTCTCCTTCCTCTTTCCATCCTCCGTCTGCTTTCCTCTCCCACATTATTTCATCTGCTACGTCTATCCTCCAGATTGATTTGCCCTCCTGAGATTATAAAACTTCACCCTATACTATCGTGTTAGTAAGGTTTGGGGAGAGAGTGGAACTAAAAATGTGTGCAATTCAACCCCTTGTCTTTAGTAAGGAAGTTCATCTGTAGATTGGTTTGATTTGCGGGGCAGGGGGTAGAGAGGGGTGAATGAAAAAAGGATGGCCTAAAAGCCCAGTGATCTGCTTTTTCCACATTATTTCTGCGCATCCAGAATCCTCATGGTTGCAAAGTTTGGTTCTCAAATGCACTTCAGTTCTTTCACTGCCTTTCCGGCTGGCTGCCAAAGATAGCTTCTTCGTCTTTCCTCACTCCACCTGTAGCAGTGCTGTGAGGTGCTGAGTGCTGGAATGAAGCCTGAGGCCCACAGACACTACATCCCCCCTTGCTAAGTTCATTTGAGGCCAGAAATGTCTCCGCAGGGAGTGAGCGCTCAGAGGCACCAGCATACAAGCTCCTTCTTCCTATGTGTTCCTTCACACTGTTTTGTTGTGTTGAATGTGTAAGGATTGACTGAAACTAGGCCCAGGAAGCTTAGTCTAACCCAATATTTTTCAACGTTGTTATCTCCTGGTTCAACTATCTCCTATAGTTTGAACCTATGGCTAAACTTCCACGGCACACTTAAATTATGTTGATCAAAAAAAAAAAAAGTAAGAAAAAATATACTGTGCTTTGAACGTCTTTCCTAAATAATTTAATTAATGATCTTTAAAAATGTTTGTGGCATCTCTAAGATCCTCTCATAGCACAACTGGTTGAAAATCACGTGTCTCATCCTTCACTTCCAGGAGCTCAGTTTCTTTATCCATAAAACGGAAAATTGAATCAAAAGCTTTCTAAAGCTATTTTAGCTTTGATATTTTAGGATTATAAACAGATATAAAAAAGTAAAAATTATCAAAGTAAAACAAGTACAGTGGAACCTCCATATAGTTGACCACCTCCTTAAGTTGACTTAATTTTCATAGACTGGACCTGCACCACATGTCTGCATCAGTACAGCACGCCTAGTTCCTTATGTTGACCACCTCCATATATTGACCAGTTTGTTATAGTTTCGCTGTATTAGGGATGATTGCAGGGATAGGGAAAGAAACACTGTGTGAATACAGCATCAAGGCAGGAACTTAAGTTTTTTTTCCCTTTGGTACTAGTAACAACTTGTACTCCCCCACCTCCCCACCTGGAAATCATTGCAACCAGTACTTGTGGTGGCTCTCTTAGATGGGAGGCATAATCTGTGACCTTGAAATAGAGTATTGTTGATAATTTATGTATGTAGTGATTATATGAGAAACAAGCCCATTGTCATGGCTGACATGATAGTGCCACTGGACCAATAATTAACTAGCACTGACTAAGTGATTATGGCTACTGCTAAGGGCAGCTACTATTTATTGAGTACTTGTCGTGTACTAGCCATATGGTATATCTTATCTTGAATCTTGCAAGGTCAGTATTATTGCCCATTTTACGTGTAAGAACGGTGCTTAATCAAACTTAGAGAGTTCACGCAAGTAGCAGAGCCAGGTTTCACATCTTGACCTGTCTGACCTCACACTCAGAGATCTTTCCAATAAAGATCCTATAATTATCTCTGCTTAGGAACATAGCCTGTCATTTATTTACTTCTATTTGGATACAGAGCATATAAATTTAGTTGTTTCCTCTTTGAATGCTTGTAACCATAACTAAAATTTTCTCTAAAACCTCATACACAAATGTATCCTCATATATTTGCACATATGTATATGTTTTGTGCAAACTAGAAGAATGTAATTTTTCCTTCATTTCTTATAGTTTCATGGACCTTTGCTCAACTTGGTTGACCTTGTCGACCTGTGTGTAGATATTTCAAAAGGCTGTGTCTACTTGGAGCAGATGCACTTCATTCACAGGTACAAGGACCTTCTGGGTTCAAGGTTCTTATGTATATTGGCTCAATGATCACTTGTAGTTTGGGTAAAACACACGATATAATTAAACATTTTCATTCCTTCAAAATAGCAATACTTTCCATAAAAAAGTGTCTATTCTCTGCAGACCTATTAGTGTTACTTCTTTGATCTCTGGAACTTTATTATTATCATTATTAAGTTTAGCTTCTGCCATAGGGATCTAGCAGCTCGGAATTGCCTTGTGTCTGTGAAAGATTATACCAGCCCTTCACGGATAGTAAAGATTGGGGACTTTGGACTCGCGAGGGACATCTATAAAAATGATTACTACAGAAAGAGAGGGGAAGGCCTTCTCCCTGTTCGGTGGATGGCTCCAGAGAGTTTGATGGATGGAATCTTCACTACTCAATCTGATGTATGGTGAGCTTAATGGGGCCTAGAGAAATATGGGCAGAACCATCAAATGTCGAGCCAGAAGGGACCTTACCTGGACTTCTCTTGCTTTTTAACGTGAGAAACCAGAGAGGTTAAGTGATTTGCCTCAAGGTAAAGTGAAAATTGGTAACATGGATGATTCTTGTTCTCAGCAGTTTACACCCCTCCCCTAATCAGTTTTGATTCTTTGTTTCAGTAATGTTTATGAAAGAGACACATTTGCTTCAAGTATTTTATTACACTCCGAAGACATAAAACCTTGTGACTAATGGGAATTAGTACATAGGAATTAACATCTAAGTATGTGCCCAAATGCCTACTATTTGGGATGTCTGGCCATTAATCCATAGATAAACTTTAAATCATAGATTGCAAAATGAATAGAAGCTTATGGAGGTTTGGACATCTCTTTATTATTTGAATAAGACCCTCATTTTTGCCTGTGGACCCTCAACTTTTGATTAGAACTTCTCAACATATAATATAATGATGTGTTCAATGACTTATAAGCTGGGCTTGCCCTAGCCAAGTTGGGGCTGAGATAGAACTGGTCCTCAGAGCTTCTAGCTTTGCCCTCCCCATGTTTACCAGCACTCTATCGCTTTCAAACTAGGGGGAAAATGGTGAAATGCTTCCTGGCTCACTCCTAGGTTGTCTGCCTGTTGATGCTCTGAAAGCCCTAGGTAAATGGAGGCCTGCAGTGGGTTTCAGCTAGGGGGAGAAACAGAGTAAGCTGGTGTGCATAGGTGTGTATGTGTGAGCGTGTGTATGCCTGTGTGTGCATTTATGCCCATGTGTGTCTGAGGGTGTGTGCGTGTGTGTGTGCACGTATGCCGTGTGTATCTGAGGGTACATGTGTGCATATGTGTGTGCCTGCGTGTGCATATATGCCCCTGGGTATGTCTGTGTGTGCATGTATGTTCTTGTGTGTCTGAGTGTGTGTGCCTGTGTGTATGTGTGCACGTGTGCCCCTGTGTGTCTCTGAGTGTTGTCTGTGTGTGCACGTGCGTGTATGTATACCCCCGTGTCTGTCTGTGTGCGCACGTGCGTGTATGCATGCCCCCGTGTCTGTCTGTGTGTGCATGTGCGTGTATGTATGCCCCCGTGTGTGTCTGTGTGCGCACGTGTGTGTATGTATGCCCCCGTGTGTGTCTGTGTGCGCACGTGCGTGTATGTCCGCCCCCGTGTGTGTCTGTGTGCGCACGTGCGTGTATGTATACCCCTGTGTGTGTCTGTGTGTGCACGTGCGCTTCCCAAGCCTCCCTGTCACTTTTGATACGCAGTGCTTATTCTACTTTTCCTTAAGGTCAACTTACTTTTAAATCTCCTTTTATGGAACCAATAATATCAAAACACAAAGTAGACCTTGATAGTCGTAGGAAAAATGATGTGGAGAAAATACTATAAACCTGTTTGTAACAAGTATAATTAAAGCAAAGCCTTTAATATCTTTAGGTCTTTTGGAATTCTGATATGGGAGATCTTAACTCTTGGTCATCAGCCGTATCCAGCTCATTCCAACCTTGATGTTTTAAACTATGTGCAAACGGGAGGGAGACTGGAGCCACCAAGAAATTGTCCTGATGATCTGTAAGTTGATTATGTTAACAGAAGCACCCCCAAATCAAAAACAGGTGCACGTGCAATCTTACGCCTCATTGGTATGGTTTGTTAAAATAAAAACTGGAATTGATTTATTAGTACATTACACAAAATATGTAAATTGATTATGGCACTTAATTTACTAAAACATCATGGTTTCTTATTATTTGAATGTACACGTGATATTTTACTCAGAAGCAAAATTTTAGAGAGTAAAATATATTTATACTTCTGGTTAAATGAACTACAAATAATAAATTGAAGCCCCCTCTTTCGTTATATACGTACATATTCATTTTATTTGAGGAGATCTGATTTGAATAATATCTTAATCTGCATACTAAAAGATTCTACTAAAAGGCACGCATTATTTAAAAGTTAGATTTGTTGATATAGCTGATATTGGCAAGTGCGAAACAGTATTACTAAAAATTATACAGGTTGTGATCTGTATATAAACTTAACATACAGTGACAAGTATAGGTATTAGCAACATTATCAAATTGATCCTGGCCACTATTCAATTCTAACAGTATTCCTATTAGAAGAGGAGTGATGTTAGGTTTAATTATAAAAGAAAAAAATGGCAAGTTACTATGTTGAGAATTAATCTGCTTCTTTATGGACAAACTCAGCAGAAATAGCATGTCTTAACATTATTGTATAAGCTTTCCTTCTTACCATTGAAAATTCTTTGTAAATGTTTCAAATGGCTGCATAAAACCTCTTAGAATGGATATACTGTACTATAGTGTAATGCTGCCTTGTAGATCCAAGAGGCATTTTACTCAAGAAGTTTCTGAACGAACAAGTACCCACAAACTCTGTTACGTGCACAGCACCATGCTAAGGGTTGTATGGTTTACCGAGGTCTTTAAACCAGAGCCACAGCTCTTCAGTATCTCAAAATGTATTTTGAATGAAAAGACACACACATGCAGCATTGGAGGACAAGCCAACTTGTAATAAAGTGCTAAACTGTGTGGTACAGACAAGTGCAAAAGGAATTAGCAGTATGCGGATGCACCCCCGGCTGTGCTGCCTTGACTATGCTCTGTTATTTACAGGATTATTCAGACAGGAGCCAAGAGATGATTAAGAGCTGGGCACCTTGGTTGGATGTTCTACTGGTGAATGTTCTTGTATTACTTAAAACTGCCAGCTAGAAGAACATTTGAGGCCCTGCTTGTTTCTGATTCAGGTTTTACAGCCCAGATAGATACACATCTGATCAAGTTTGGTAATAGTACCTAAAAAAAAAAAAACTTATGATCTTTTGGGAGGGGGAAATCCAAAAGAGTTCTGTAAACTAAGGATAAGAAATTATATAAAATTTGAAAACTTTTGATGAAGAGTTTGAGGAAGAAAAACCCAGCATACCGAAATAAATTTTAATTAAATAGCTACAAAGTAATCACTGTTTTGCATCTCCTCTATGTCCCTTAAATAATAGACATTTTCTTCACAATTTCGATAGTTCCATTGCACAAAAATTTCCATAAGTTATTAGAATTTTATCTGGCATGTTCCCTTGTCATAATCACGCAGTAGTTGAGGATGGACACCTTAGGAATCAGTCACTGAATTCTACATTTTGACTGATGTGTTGATTATTTTGTTTGGGGAGGGGAGTAGATAACAAATTGCTGATATAATTTATTGTGGAGAAGGAAAGGTGAGTCTATTGAACTTTGCTCTGTCTAATGGTATCCCAAAAAAGCAACTACAAGGAAGAGGGGCGAGGAGTGCTAGAAAACTGCTAGAAAAGTATTTGTGATGATGAGTGGGGGAATAACATTCAATATAGTTTTATCTTAAATAATTTAATTGCCCTAATCTTTATAAAAATATAGCTTCCTTGGGACCCAAATTTTCCATTGGTGGTTTTGATGTTCATTTGAACATGATTAGTAAAAAGTATAATGCTCCAAGCCTTCCAGGTGCTGCGTGACTCCTGGAGCCCCATGAAGGGTTAAAGATCCATTGCCAGCCAGGAAAACAAGCCAGGCTAGGAGATGGAGGTCTCAGCGATGCCATTCAATCTGGCCATGGCCTTAAGTTGTCATGACAAAGATTAACCACTCTCCTTAGAGTACAGAGGGAAGTGATTTTTATTTGAAGCAGTTTTCTGAGATCACAGGCTCGGCTTAGGGGGTTGAAAGTCTGTGCTGAGCCGTGCTGCACCTTCTATTCACTGCTTAAATGCTCAGCACCTGGGTGCACTCTGGGTCAGGCGAGCCCATCCACGGCTCTGCTGCACTCAGCTATTAATGGAATGCCCGGTTCAGAGCATTCCTGCCCTTCTCTCCGCAGCCTGGGATGTAGGCTGGAAAGCCCAGCCATCTTTTCACCTTTCAGTTTGCACAACAACCACACCACTCCTGAGAAGAAATGGGATCAAAGGGTAATCTACTTCAAGTGAGCGCTCTTTGGGGTTCTATGACAGACATATCATAGTGGCATCTGGAATTACAGGAGAGCCCTGCAGATGTAGGAGGCAACAATGGGAGAACATGGAGGCTCACCACCTTATGTTTACTACTTAAAATGTGTACATTTGGATGCTAATTGGGTCTCTCTAGGGTTTGGTAAAAGGAGTAGAGAATTCTTGAAATCAGATCCTATGTGCTTTGTTTAAGTACCTATAGAAACTTGATACTGAAAGGTACTATGGGGTTTTCATCTGTTGAGCTTCAATTGCTTTGTGAATCCAAAGACGTTAATACTCATAGAGATTAACATTGAACATAACTAATGAGTCCTGTGCTATTTTGAAAAAAAAAAAAAAAGGTTGAAACAAAGAGGAGTAAATTGTTCTCATGGTAAGTAGAGACGTTGGAACCTAAACATTTAGCCAAATGAGATATAAGTAAAATGAGTGAGTATTTGTCTGGAATTAGAACAACCAGCCCGGGTAAATGTTAACAAACTTCTAAGCCCTACAAGTTTATTTACAGCAATATGTTTAATTCTTTGTGACCTTCACTTAGTATGTATATAATGCATGATAGGGAACGGTGACAAGTGCATAATTGTAAGGGAAGACCCGCCCCATGCCAAAGCATGCAGGCATCCTCAAACTTTTTAAACAGGGGGCCAATTCACAGTCCCTCAGACTGTTGGAGGGCTGGACTATAGTTTAAAAAGAAAAACAACTATGAACAAATTCCTATGCACACTGCACATATCTTATTTTGAAGTAAAAAAACAAAACGGGCACAAATACAATCACACGGCCTCATGTGGCCCGCAGGCCGCAGTTTGAGGACCCCTGCTAGAGAAGTTACTTGAAAGATATAAGAAATCTTTTTTTATTACTACATTCTTAAAAGCGTCTTCATCTTATGATATTCTATTGCCAATTTATTGTGAAGAACACATATTGTATTCTTTATTTTTAGATGACTATTGCTTTATGTAACTCATCTTTTTTTAGTCTTCATTCGTCTCTGGATGGCAGAACAAAAAGATTTTATACACTAAGAAGTCTTATGTGTTTGTCATGAGTCAAACACATGTCAAAATTAAGTAGAGAATAATAATTAGATTCAAAGTAAATGAAAGTCTCCATAGATAAAAAGTTAGGAATATCTGCTTGAGCAAATTACATAGATTAAATAGGAGGCTGAACCTGTGGAGGGTAGAGTGAGTGGGTGTGGGGCGAGTGGCTAAGTGGCAGCTGTACGATGGCTTTTCTCCCCTTCCTCTTCTTCCTTTTCCGTCCTTTCTTTCCTTCCCTCCCTCTTTTCCTCCCTCCCTCCCTCCCCTCCTTCCTTCCTTCATAATTTACATTAAGTATCCTTTGTAAAATTAAGCAAATTATAAATAAATAAAGTAAGTACAGTAGTCTCCCCATATTCACAGGGGATATGTTCCAAGACCCTCAGGAGACGTCTGAAACTGTGGATAGCGCCAAACTCTATCTATACCATGTTTTTTTGATCGTGTAATGAGGTAATATATACAATGTGGGTGTGCTGGGCAAAGGGATAATTTATGTCCCAAATAGGACAGAGAGGAATGGCATGAGAGTTAATCAAAACAGCACTCAATTTAAACTTGTTTATTAAATTGTTTATTTCTGGAATTTTCCATTTCATATTTTCAGACTGCTGTTGACCGAGGGTGACTGGAAAGCAAAAGCATGGAAAGGGGGCGGGGGGGAAACAAATGTAAAAATGACATAATTAAAATATGACAAGTCTTGAGAGACTATGTCTTGGCAGAATTTTTTAATCACCACTTTATTTTCAGAAGGGAAATTCCTCCTGTGGGGAATTATAATACTTTACTTTGTCCTCTCAACTAAGAGGGCAACCCTTAGATTAGTCATCAAGTTCCTACTTTATTGCTTTAAATTCCATGATCTAATATCAGTTACATTATCTCAAAATCTAATGATTCTTTTTTTTTTTTTTTTTTTTTTTTTCTTTTTTCTACAAGTATAAATTACTAAATTACTTGTGTGCTACTACTATCCATTGTTCTTTTTTTTTTTTTTTTAATTTTTTTATTAAATCATAATTGTATACAATGATATGATTATGGGGCATCATACACTCACTTCATAAACCATTTGACACATTTTTATCCCAGTGGTTAACATAGCCTTTCCGGCGTTATCTCAGTTACTGTGCCAAAACATTTATATTCTACATTTACCAAGTTTCGCAAATACCCCTGTAATATGCACCACAGGTGTGATCCCACCGATTCCCCTCCCTCTACCCACCCCCCCCTTTCCCACTTCCCCCTATTGTCTAATGATTCTTAATTGAGGTCTTAGTATTGTCCCTGTTTCTAAATGGCACAGGTTATAAAGAAATATGTAGAAGATTAGGTTGTCTTTTGGTTATTTCTAAGCCATTATTCTATTTATTTATTAAAAAAAGTTTTTTTTGAGACAGAGTCTTCAACTGGGTTGCCCTGGGTAGAGTGCTGTCATATCATGATAGCTCACAGCAACCTCAAACTCTTGGGCTCAAGCGATTCTCTTGCCTTAGCCTCCTGAGTAGCTGGGACTATAGGGGCTCACCACCATGCCTGACCAATTTTTCTATTTTTAGTAGAGACAGGCTCTCCCTCTTGCTCAGCCTGGTCTCAAACTCCTGAGCTCAAACAATTGACATGCCTTGGCCTCTCAAAGTGCTAGCATTACAAGCATGAGCCATCTCACCCAGTCAATAATTATTATTTTTTAAAAAAGAGCCAAGTTCAGTACCTACCCTATATCCAGAATGTAAATTGTATATGTCTTATATATGAAAAGTCATCAGATCAACACATTGAAAAAGTCCAATATTAGCTTTCCTCATACTATTCTGCTATTGAGTACTAATTCTGACCTGAGGTGCTTGTCAAGAAATGAAATAAATGTAAGGCGCACCTCTTGGTGGAACACAATTACAAGAGGGACTTTACCTAACAAACACAATCAGTGTAACCTAATTCTTTGTAACCTCAATGAATCCCAAACAATAAAAAAAGAAAAAGAAAAGAAAATAAAACATGTATAAAAAAAGGAAATGAAATAAATGGAAGTGGAGTTTGCATGCCTCATTATGATAGAATAGAGATTACATTATAATTCTTAACATAGACACTACCTATTTTAAATACAACACCTGTAAAGATGTCTGGGCCATTGTCACCTGGAGGTTGAATATTATCTTGCTCTGGCTCCACTGGCATTACCTTAGTCCAAACAATCTTTATCTCTCACCTAGCTGTCTTTAATAGCTTCCAACTTGCCCCTCTATAACCTACTGTCCAGTATCAGCTAGAATAATCCTTTAAAAATATAGAGCTCATGCCTGCCTTAAAACCTTCAAAGGCTTCCTGCTGTGGTGTCTTAAAATCTGGCTCTTTGCATAGCCTCTGAAACCTCCATGGTCTCGCCTTCATCCTCTGATCTCATCTCATGCTCTCCACTCAATGACCACACTGTGGTGATACTGGCTTTCTTTCAGATTCTAATGTGTGCCAACCTCTTTCCAAATTTAGGACTTTACACATGCTTTCCCCTGTTGTAGTGAGTTCCCTGACTCCCATCCACACCCTATTCCTGTGACTAGCATCTTATTTTCCTATGAAGTTCTGAATGTCATCTCTGCAGAGGGGCCTTCTTAGAGCAACTTCCCAAAAATGTTTTGTGTCCATAAGAACTCACACTTGTTTTCATTAGTACTTTGTAAATAACTTGTTATCATTTGTAATTGCACATTTATCTGTTGCTATAGTAGTATAGTATTTTAAATACCCAATCTATGTTTCTATATTAGTTCTCTCTCCCTGCCTTTTAGATCCAGAAAGTCAAAAAAGAGAGCAAATATTTGATCTTTTTGGTGAGTTAGTAGACTTGAAGATGAGATTTGGAGGTGGGGGGGGCATCTAGCTCCTTGTTAATGTATTTAGTGTCAGGTGCTAATTGTATGTATTCGAGACACAGCTTTATATAAGGATAGTTTAATAAAAAGAAGCAGTGAGTGGAACTAAGCTCTCAGCTCTGGGGAAATTCTCCTGATTCTAGGGAATCAGAGAGAAGAGAATCTGACAGGTAAAGGCAGGAGGGTGAGATATTGGATATCTGGGTCCCGAAACTCCCCCTGCAGGCTTAAGTTAGATTACCAAGGGCATGGAGCAACTGCCAACCCCTTCCCGCCTAGGAGGATGGCAAGGAGATCATTGAGCAGGGACCCCTATTTTGACAAGGGAGGCCCAGCACCATGACATGTTCAGACAGAGAAGTCTAGCTTATGCTTCCAAACTTCCATTGTTTCCCATAGAGTGTGAAGATTTGGTTGAAAGCCAGAGATTCTGCCAAAGAGTGCCCTGTGAGCATACAACAGAAACAGAAATGGACTCCCAGGGCCTTCAGCAGGTACAGGGCACAGGAAAGTCTCAGAGAATTCTCTAGCTAGAGAGAGAAATGTGAGGACCAGTTCAGTGGGGAAGGGCCAAGAAAACAGGAAAAGAACTCATGGACTGCTGATAGTACCTGAGGCCTTCAGGATGAACCAGGTCAGTCACTCCTTAGTCATTCCAGATTTGCCATTGAGACCAGAGAAGATCCAAAGGGCACAGTAGGTTTCAAAGGATCCTTTATTGTGCCACTAGAAATCACATAAGCCTCTTGCCCAACATAAAACCTGATGCTATCTTGGGAAGGGAAGGCGGGAATGACCTGAAAATAAGAGAGACTAAATTATTATCTGGAAAAGACTGGATATTACTTAAAAAGATTATTTAAAATAGTGGATTGGGGTGGTACCTGTGGCTCAAAGGAGTGGGACACCAGCCCCATATACCGGAGCTTGGCAAGTTCAAGCTCGGTCCTGGCCAAAAACTGCAAAAAAAAAAAAAAATAATAAAAATAAAAATAAATAAATAAAAAAAATAATAAAAATAAATAAAATAGCAGATTGGACTAGGTTTGTTATTAACTGTTGAAACTAAATAAACTTGTTTATTTAGTAGGGACTCTAAAGAAGACCTATTAGTTACATAAAATATATAGAGTTTTTTTTGTTCATATAGTCTGTGGTGTGATGTATTTTCTACTTTCTTACATTTACATGTCACCTATAAGGACAGGAGCCAGATGGCCACATTGCTAGCTCCTAATGCAAAACTGGTATAAAGTAAGTGTTCGAAATCTTTGCTGAGTGAATGAATGAACACTAGTTCAGAGTGCTGCACAGATGTTTATTAGACAACCGTTCAGGAAAAGTAACGTTTAATCGGCCAGCTATGAATATCTGGGGAACTTTGTCTCTCTCTCTTTTTTTTTTTTTAATTAAATCATAGCTGTGTACATTAATGCGATCATGGGGCACCATACACTGGTTTTACAGACCGTTTGACACATTTTCATCATACTGGTTAACATAGCCTTCCTGGCATTTTCTTAGTTATTGTGTTAAGACATTTATATTCTACATTTACTAAGTTTCACATGTACCCTTGTAAGATGCACCGCAGGTGTAATCCCACCAATCACCCTCCCTTCGCCCATCCTCCTCCCTCCCCCCTTCCCCCTATTCTTAGGTTATAACTGGGTTATAGCTTTCATGTGAAAGCCATAAATTAGTTTCATAGTAGGGCTGAGTACATTGGGTACTTTTTCTTCCATTCTTGATATACTTTACTAAGAAGAATATGTTCCAGCTCCATCCATGTAAACATGAAAGAGGTAAATTCTCCAACATTCTTTAAGGCTGCATAATATTCCATGGTGTACATGTACCACAATTTATTAATCCATTTGTGGATCGATGGGGCACTTGGGCTTTTTCCATGACTTAGCAATTATGAATTGGGCTGCAATAAACATTCCGGTACAAATATCTTTGTTATAATGTGATTTTTGGTCTTCGGGGTATACACCTAGTAGAGGAATTATAGGATTGAATGGCAGATCTATTTTTAGATCTCTAAGTGTTCTCCAAACATCTTTCAGAATTCTGTCTCTTGATTAACCTGACTATGTAATAGAGAGTACCCAGCATGTGGTGTCAAATCTGGTTCTATCTCTGGTTCTGCCACTAAGCATCTGTGTGTCCTGGAGTAATCTTTTAAATCTCACCTTCATAAATAATTTTTACAGCTGTTAGTTTCCTTATGTGTTGAGTAGATATTTTCCAATCATCTGTTTATCCATTTGTTTATTTAGATTAATAACTGTTGCACTAATACCAGCTTTTCAAAAGAAAGATGCTATCTAATAAAGATAGTAATATCATAACCCACTCTAACGAAGCAAAAGCCTTTGTTCTGACTCATCATACATAAATTCATATTAATTGTGGGCATCTGGTAATAACTCAAATTCTTTTCACTTCTAAAATGACCTGATCTAGCTTTTTAGTAATGATACCCAATCACCATTTCCTTTCTCATCTTTACCCATATATCCAGGTGGAATTTAATGATTCATTGCTGGGCTCAAGATCCTGACCGAAGGCCTACTTTCCATAGAATTCAAGATCAGCTTCAGTTATTCAGAAATTTTTCCTTAAATAGTATTTCTCAGTGCAGAGCTGAAGCAAACACCAGTGGAGTCATAAATGAAGGCTTTGAAGGTAAGTTTGATTCTTCAGAATTTTCCAGTGTTCTCTTCACTGTGAACTGAACAAGGTTGAAAGGGGATGTACACACAAGGCATTTGAAAGTAAGAATAATAATATGCGGATACCACCATCATCATGATTGTTTATTGTTTTTATTAAGCACCTTATTTTTAAAGATCTATCCATACTGCTATGCACATATCTAACCCTTTGCTTCTAACTGCTGGGTAATTTTGCTATGATTATTGTAGTAAGTCAGGTTTTGCTAAGATCTAATGTGAGTCTATGATTTCAGTATTTTGGTAAATAAGACAATAATCTTCTGGAACCATTGTATGGTGATGGAAACAGAATAAGCCTTTTAGTTCAATGTATAGTAAGAAACAGAATTAGAATTAATAATGTTAATTAATTTCCAAAATCATATTCACCATATGCTCATCTAATTTGCTGCAGAAAAGTGATTTTTTAAATGTTCCTCTTCAGCTTCTCTAGAATGCCTTCTTTTCATCAAAAGTTTGAGAGGCCCTTTGTTTATTTAAATTCAGACATTCTTGCTTAGAAATAAACCTGGCAAGATGGGTTCTAACTCAGAATCTCCTAGAAATTAGGCCACCTGGTATTGGCAGTGATCGACTGTAAGAGGGCTGATGGCTGTGACGTCATCTCCTCTCACTGTGTAGCACAATGAGAACGTCCCTTTGAGAGCTGACTTGGAGATTCTATGAGGGAACACAGGTAGTTGTACACCTTTGACCAAAGACCAGTCCTTCTCTGTCGGAAATGGTCGTCTTCTTCATCCAAGTGTGTAGCTTCAGGAGGGGCACATGTGAAGCAGCGAGGGAGGAAGGGGACACCTGCCTAGCCAGACAGGTCAGCTGAAGCCATCTTGGCCATCAATAAGGTGATAGATATCACAGCCAGATGACCGTCACATCTGAGACCTTCACCTTGACTAATGCACTTGACTAACGGCTGGGAAAAAAGCAGCCACAGCCTGAGAACAAATATCTACTTGTCTAGTGCTTCTGACTACACATTTTGGGCAACTTTGGATCATGCTATGAACATAAGACTCAGATCATGTAACTTCTTTGATGTAAACTGCTAAATGACAATTAAAAGGCCCGGGCTTGCTTTGGCCATGTACCATAACCCTCATGAGAACAGCCTTGTTAATAACCTCATGTTGGCTCCACTCACTTTCTCATCTTGGGACTGAGCTGATTCTGAGAGTGCCAATGGCAGAGCACTTTAGAGTTACAGGTGCTACTGCAACCCCATACTTTTAGAGGGTTCTTCACATAGCTTTGCCTGTATGAAGATCACATGGAATTTGGAAAAATATATTCTTTCTCATTTTCTAAACATTTACTTAATGGAAGATTTTTCTGAATGAAATTTTGATAATTAAAAAAAAATTTCAACAGATAGGTGTTGACTTTCGGGGAAGGCATAGTGGTAAGCACCTGTATCTAATGTGTTCCTCTTGTCTGTTTTAATGAAAAAAGTATGGTAAGTATACTTATTTCCCTTGAGAAACTAGAGTCAGTTTCTTTAATTTGTATGCAAAGCTTCGTAGTGAACCAAGATTTTACTGGCGATTTGGAAAGCTGCTCTCGGCATAGGACAAGAAAGATGGGTGACACCAGTTCACTACTGAATAATAACGTTTAACTCAAGCCATTTGAATCTGCTCCTGCCTGGCCTGGTTCTTATTTGTTACAGCCTCACATATAGAAATTTTAGAAGAGCCACGATCTAGGGTGGTGTGCCAATATGTAAAATGATTATTCCTGAGTAGACAAATGGCTGTGGGTGATTGAGTGAATGTATGGATATCTGAAAGGTAAACAGAACATGGCTTTGCTCACTTGGCATTGAAGGCCTGTTTTTCTGACTAAATCACTGTTTTTATCTTTAGAAAAAAAAACTTGACTGAGAAGACTCAAATTTGTGAATATCATATTCATTGGCTTTATAGATTAAGCACAATTAATTATATTTTAAAGGTTTAAAAAAACTTTAATGTTATTTTACATCAACCTTACAAGTGACTCCTGGCTTGGCACCCATAGCTCTGTGGTTAGGGTACCAGCCACATACACAAGGGTTGGTGGGTTTGAACTTGGCCTGGGCCTGCTAAACAACAACAACTACAAAAAAAAAATAGCTGGGCACTGTGGCAAGAGCCTGCGGTCCCAGTTACTTGGAAAGCTGAGGCAAGAGAATTGGTTAAGCCCAAGAGTTTGAGAATACTGGAAGCTGTGACGCCACAGCACTCTAGAGAGTGTGACACAGTGAGACTCTGTCTCAAAAAAAAAAAAAAAAAAGACTCCTGATTTCTTCCTCGTTTTCCTTCTAACTTTTGTAGTAATTATTCTCAGTAACTGCTGTTTGCTATCTTATTTTATAATGCTACCTACATTTTTAAGATCTTTATTGTAAAAGTAATTTATGTTTTTATAAAAAGTACATAAAATAATCTAAGCAGAGTAAAAAGTATAAGTTTCCTCATTTCTCCCTATCCATTCCTTAGTGCTAGCCATTGTTAATAATTTTGTTGCATACTTGTAGATATTTTATGTGCATATATAACCATTTACAGAAATGTTTATATATGTACATTTGCATATATACTGGTGAGAATCAGAGATAAAATTTATGTAATGCAGAGGAATTGGTATTCTATAGATTCTCATGTTAGTTATTCATGATCTTTTTCTATAGATAAAGTAAGTTTTAAGGACTTGGTGAACAGATGATTTTCTATTGCATCTTCCGCCAGAAGTCACCCTCTATGTTATTACAAGGAGGGAATCCACGTTCTCTAGGAGTCCAGGGGAAGGATGCCTAGTCCAACACAGTGGCAGAGGGAGAGTCAAGAAAAGCCACAGGGAGGAGATACTTCTAAGCTGGGACCTGCGGGGAGGTGAGGAAAAAAAGTCCTTCAGGTTAGAAGGAGCAGGACACAGAAAGGCGTGGAGTACCAGATTATCATACATGAGGGTGGGAAAATGGCAAATGATGAAACTGAGGGGATACGGGTTGCACTAACCAAAGTAAGAAATGAAAATTAATAAAAGCTGAATTAATGAGTGGTAACAAGTATAGAGAGAAGAAAAGTGAGGCCAGAGTTACCACAAAGGTAGGTATGATAGGACTTGGTGACCGATTGGGTGAGGAAGGGAGGAGACGATTATGATTCCCAGAGCTCTGAGAAACCAGGTGGAAAGCAGCTCTGTTCCCAAAGAGGAGGAACAGCTTTGCTGTGGTTTGAGTAGTTGTGGGTTATCTAAGTGGAGAAGCAGAGGACAGAGTTGAGAGGGTTTGTGCTCAGTTGAAAGGATCATTCTGTAAATGTAGGTGGCTGAAGTCATGGGTGTAGATGAGGTCATTAAATTATAGTGCAGTATAAAAAGAGAGCATGCAGAGGATAGGACCCTGAGAACAGTCAGTTTAGGAGGGACTAACAAAGAAGGATGGTAGACAGGAGGAGGAGAAGGGCAGAGGGAAGGCAGAAGGAGCTATTGTCATGGAAACCTAAAGGAAAATGGTTCACAAAGAAGGACTCGGTTACATGTTACTGAGAGGTAAAGCATTCCAGAAGGAGGCATGGATTCTGCAGCTGACTTGCATATTAAAATTCAGTTCTTTGCCCATGGAATCTTTTCCTTCTAATGTGTTGAAGACATTTTATAAAAATCACAGAGGCTTCTGACAGACAATGAATATAAATCTTAAAGAATGTAAAGAGATACAGAAATCACAAAAAATTTAATAATCAAATCACCATAATGGGTGATGGCCCAAGAGCTTAGATTTACGTTGCGTTCTACCAGAAGTCTCCATGGATAGTTGAGATAGGGTTGCATTGCCTAGTTCATCTACAAGGCTGAGATAGGTAACAAACAATGCTCACACTAACTATCCAGAGCAAAATTCTTTCTGTGTAAGGTTTTAATTACAATCATAGCTAATTTTGTTATTGAACTTTCTATGTGCCACTCACTGCTCTAGGTAGTTTAACTCATTAAACCCTATCAACATCCTTATGAAATGAATATTATTATTAACACTGTTTTACAGACAAGAAAACTAAGGTTTCCAACTTGCCCATGATTATACCGCTGAGATGGGGCCAGAATTTAGCTGTATTCTAGAGGCTTGGCTCTCAGCCTTCATAAAGCTATGGCTGTGGTAAGGAAACTGTCCACACTTTCTCCTCAGTTATGTTATCAATGGTGTGCTGCACCATTAGGTATAATGAAGGAAATTATTGCTTATGGCCTGCTAGAAAGGTTGTCCTGGTTATTCCAGATTTATTTAGATGCTAAGTTGTTGGCAGAAGGAATTAAGATTCTAAACAATATTCATAAAAATAGAGAAGCAGATTTAAGTATTCAGAATAATGATGCGGGAAGAGTCTAAAAGGGCATCTAATCAAACAATGATGATTTAGACAGAAAGAAGCAATTCTGGGCCTATAGTTTTAGTAAAAGAAAAAAAAATCATCATTTCATTACTTCAAATGAACGTAAATCTACAATGAATATAAATCTTAAAGAATGTAAATAAATAAAAAAAAAGAATGTGAAGAAATATAGAAATCACAAATAATTTAATCATCAAAATTATGATTGGACAAGAGAGGTAGGGAACAGAGAAGAGATAGAAACGAAGGGTTTGAAATAGTGGAACAGTCCCTTCAAGGCAAGCCTAGACTTAATTATGTTTTTAATAAAAGAGTACGTGTTTAATAATAGTTTGCTGCTGTGCTGACTGGTGGGCATTTTTAGCAAAGCACTAAGATGTCTGTCGTAATTGTTGTTGTGGGAGATACATAAGAAGATAAGAAAAACCAATGAAAGGCCCTTTTTTAAGAAACAAAAGGGGGCCTTAGGATTGCAAGGAGCAGTAATACCAGGCCTGTCCTGTGGTCCTACTGACCTAATGGGTTGGAAAAGGGATAGAGAGAGAAGATTAGTAACATATCTGGGCATCTAGTAAAAATATCCCAGTGACTTCATTCAAACATTTGTGTAAACATCACCTCATCAGTCCCAGAGAGTTCTACAGGAAACAAATCGAAATGCTCCTCTGCTGTTCTAAACATAGCCAGTCAGCCGGCATATGTCTTGCCTGTTAATACTCTGTCTTACTTGGAAGTCTTTATTTTAATATTTCCTCCTAAAAGAGGGCGTGGAGTGCCTGCTGTTTTTGTTCAGGGTATATTCTTTAAGGTCTAACCTATAGGCTTTCTATGAAATCATTTTTAAATAAAGATAAACAAAACAACCTCTTCCTGCTGCCATGGTCTCGCATAAGCTTTTCATGCAACATGAAGACGCACTAATTGCTGAAGGCTTGCCAGGGTCAAGTTACTAAATATTGCTGCAAGTACGATGAAGCAGTGAAATAGTTAGCTAATGATTTTTCTTTGACACATGACAAGAGAATTTGCAAAGTAAATGTATTCGCCTCATATTAAAGAGTCGTTTCAAATAACAAGCAAAAAGGTAAATTAAAAATTAAAATAATGTTTTGGTAGGAAGTTTTCTAATCTGCTGCTTAATTTTTTGAAGATACGGCAATGCAGCAGCTGAAATGAATGGGCAGACTACATTGTAGATTTAAATTTTTCTTCAAATTCTAAACTTTTCTTTAGCCTACTTTCATTAAGCCCTTCCAGAACATCCTAATTTCCTTAATTGTCTGAGTCACTGGATGACTTAAAGTGGAATATTTTATTTCTTCCTATTTTTTGATATTTTCTATTGCCATTACTATATATACCAAGTTAACCTTATGAATTTCTCAACAGCTGAGTACATATTCATAACAGTTGACTTCTTCAGCTGCAGGTATTCAGCATGTAGGCATGAACCAAAGGTGGTATCTGAAAAAGTTATTTCTATTGGGGAGATATTTTACAGCACTAACTATTCATAGAGTTTAAAATATACTACAATTAGGTTTCAACAATGAAGAGAAAAATGAGATGAGGCCAAGGAACGAGTGAGCCTGTTTGGCCATCTTGTTCTTCAACAGTTCCAGGGCCTGCAACAGAAATGCACACTCAGTGATATGGACCAGGGATGTAGCTCATATGCTCTTACAATAAAATATGCTTTATAGTTCAGGTGTGAAACTTGATAAATAGGTAGAGTTATTAAAATTCCATCAAGAAAAAATAGGTACAATGGGTGCTTTTTCCTTAGTCCTTTGAAATTATTTCATTTTCCCTGAATTTCAATTTAAGTTCATTCCAAATATACTAAGGCTTGTACATCAGGGCTGAGCCCAGGAACAACTTTGTTTCATTCACTGATGTATCAAAAATACCTGGAACACAGCCTGGCATGTAGTTGGCATTCAGTAAATATTATCTTACTGGGTGATTAAATTACTAAATCTATAGAATTAAGTCTTCAAAAGTAGACATTTTAGCTGCTGTGGAATGATGAAAGAGTGAATATTTTACACACAAGGGGCCATCCTAGGCCCTTAATTCTTTTTTTATTTAAATTATTTATTTATTTTTCTTTTATTTATTTATTTATTTATTTTTATTGTTAAATCATAGCTGTGTACATTAGTGCAATCAAGGGGTACAATGTGCTGGTTTCATATACAATCTGAAATATTCTCATCAAACTGCTCAACATAGCCTTCATGGCATTTTCTTAGTTATTGTATGTAGACATTTGTATTCTGCCTTTAGTAAATTTTGTCAGTACCCATTTTAGATGCACTGTAGGTGTGGCCCCACCAATTATTCTCCCTCTACCCTACCTCCCCCCTCCCTTCCCCTTCCTTGGCCCTTTCCTCATTGTCTTGTGCTATAGTTGGGTTATAGCCTTCATGTGAAAGCTATAAATTAGCTTCATAGTAGGGCTGAGTACATTGGATACTTTTTCTTCCATTCCTGAGATACTTTGCTAAGAAGAATATGTTCCAGCTCCATCCATGTAAACATGAAAGACGTAAAGTCTCCATCTTTCTTTAAGGCTGCATAATATTCCATGGTATATGTGTACCACAATTTGCTAGTCCATTCATGGGTCGATGGGCACTTGGGCTTCTTCCATGACTTAGCAATTATGAATTGGGCTGCAATAAACATTCTGGTACAATGTCTTTGTTATATTGTGATTTTTGGTCTTCTGGGTATAAACCTAGTAAAGGAATTATAGGCCCTTAATTCTTACACAAAGATCATGACCTGCTGTACTTGTTAAGGCAGAGTTAATCTCATCTGTGCTGTCACTATATTTAATCTATTCCTCTATTAAAGTGCACACCACCTTCTATACATCTGCTTCTCTGCAAGACTGCAATTGCTTCAAGGAACAGAGAACGAGTCTTGTTTGTGTTTGTACTCCCAGAACTTAGCAGTACTCACAAATGTTCCCTGAATAAATGCGTAAAGTTGGTCTTGCTATAATTCTCATATAGCCTGTTATTACAAATAAATGAAAACAAATACATGCTAGAATAACTTTTCTATTTTTTCACAGGTGAAGTGGACAATATGATCTGTTTGAATTCAGGTGACATTACGTCCATTGCTTTAAAGGAAACCAAGAATCAAGAAGGGTTAAACTATATGGTCCTTGCTACAGAATGTAGCCAACGTGAAGAAAATTCAGAGGGTCTTCTAGGTTGTCAGGAATCGGAATCTTATGGTCCAAAGAAAGAAGAGAAGGAACCACATGCAGACAAAGATTTCTGCCAAGAAAAACAAGTGGCTTCCTGCCCTCCTGGCATGCCTGAAGGCCTGAACTATGCCTGTCTCACTCACAGTGGATGTGGAGATGGGTCTGATTAACAGCCCTGTTTGGGAAATGCAGAGATGAGATATACACTCTCATCAAGTAGATACTGAAAGAAAACTCTAGTAGAATGATAGACGTCATGGTGGTCTGTGATTCCCAATGAACACTGTAAAGTTCCAGAGTTCCAATCTCAGTTCTGAGAGCCATTTGGTTTGAGTCATAACAATCCCCATCCCAACTGCCTGACCTTCAGTAGAATTATGAGATCAACCACAAGCATGTGGAAAGCTTAGGAAGACGCCTAAGTCTGGAAGGGAGACGCTGGCTCTGCCTCTTGCTGAAGGTCCCCTAGGCCATTGCCCACCCTTTAGTCTGGACTGTGATAAAAACATCTTAGCCAGATGGTTAGAGATAGAAATAGGTATGTTCAGGAGAAGAATAGGAAGTAGGCTTAGTGTGGCCGACAAAACTACAGAGAATGTTAAAGGGAAAAGAGGAAATGACAAGTAAGTCCACAACTACAGAGGAAACCAGCACCTGTGATGTGAGAAACCACTTGAAAAGCTATTACTACAATAAAACGTTTTTAATCATTGCTGTAAAATATGCTTTTGCTATTTTCCTTTTTTATTTCAGAATATTACAGAGGTTACAAATAGATAGCTTTTGTAATGCTTGAGTCAGGGCTGTAGAGTGCCCATTGGTACAATAGTGTTCATTATACATAAGTAGGTTTTTGCACATTTAAATATTTTGTGTTTTGGAGGCTTAGAATAACAGTCATATTGCAAATGGGACTATGAGATTTCTAAGTCCTGAAGTTTAGCATTCTGGGGTTTGGGGGTTGTATAAGAATCATACTGATTTGTGTGCTGTTATGGAAACTAGTACAGAGATTGTTTTTATTTGTTATATCTATTTTATACATAAAATACTTAAGACTGCATTTTGTATCATTATTCTTATAATTAAATATAAGTGATTATGTAATGTTAATCAAAGCAACATAATTTTTGCAACCATATGAAACAATAAATAGCTAGATGAGAACTTTTAAAACAGTTCTTCAGAGAAACACTCTAACTTCAAAAATAATTTTTGTTACCACTGTATGTTATTTAATGTATATAATATTTTGCATGGAAAATATATTTCATTATCCTTGTGCTTGGACATAAAAATTAACTCATGTAATAAAATTTGTCATTTGTTTCAATAAAAAAATTTTTTTTGCAGTTACTGATTTATATCTTTTTTAAAAATCTCAGGCTGTTACCAGGATATACATGTTTTGGTTACATAATTTGCTTTTGTACGTTTTAAGTCAAAGTTATAAGTGTGCCCTTCACCCAGAATGTGTGTGTTGCACCAGTTGGGTGTAAATTGACCCATTTAAATCTTAAAGGCTCAACTGCTGTCATAGCAACACCAATGTAAGCGTTCTGTGTTAGTAGCTGCAGTAGACAGGAAGTTTGGTAGGTGTAGAGAAGAGCAATTTGATTGTAACATTTTCTAAAAACTACTATGGAAGAAAATTATGTATACATTTCCAGTTTGAATAATTAATTTAATTTTTTACCTTGCCTATTACCTGACAACCTGTAGGGATGATTGGCTGGCTGACTGGTACAGAGCACAGAGAAGTGAATGCATTAGTTCTATGGTGAACAGCCCCTAAGTTAACGGCTAGAATTTGTGGTCCTTCTGCTGCATCTGATATTTTGACCAATAAGGAAATTTTCTCTCTGATCTTCTACTGGGCATCTGTAATTATTACTATTATTATTATTAGTAGTAGTAGTAGTATTTGCTAGTCCAGGGTATTAGGGCCCTTCCTGTGTTGGGGAATCCATGCCTCCTGTATTGTCTGGGTGAGAGTTGTGTTTCATTTGTTCCCCCAGCATCTCTTGCAGCAAGAGGGCAAGCGAGTGACTCAGGCCTCACTACTTTCACCACTCAGACCCACCTATCCACATCTTCTGCCTCTGCTTCTAATTCAGAGCTAGGGATCTGAAGAATCAGGGGCTAGGGTGAATCTTCCCTGCTGATGATGCCAACTGCAGTTAGTCTGGCTCCTGGCTTCAAGGAGACAGTGGTGCTGGAGGTGACAGGTAGATTCCATGGTCAGCACAGTCACTGGAGCAAGCCTGGAGCCTGGTGTCTCTGCCATGGGGACAGCCAGACTGGACAGGTTCTGCAGTTTGCTCTTATGCCCCCTCTCTGCAGGTTACTCCCATGCCCTTTTAATAAATAATTTTCTTTTAAATTAGCCAAAGTTGGCTTGCCGCCTGTAGCTCAAGCGGGTAAGGTGCCAGACACATACACCTGAACTGGTGGGTTTGAATTCAGTCTGGGCCCGCCAAACAACAATGACAGCTGCAAGCAAAAAATAGCTGGGTATTGTGGTGGATGCCTGTAGTCCCAGCTACTTGGGAGGTGAAGGCAGGAGAATTGCTTGAGCCCAAGAGTTTGAGGTTGTTGCCTGACCGGGAAAGAACAGCAGCTTTGCCGTGGGTATAAACTCTAAATATTATCCTACAGAGGTTATTTTGAGCTGTGATGCCATGGCACTCTACCCAGGGCGACAGCTTGAGGCTCTGTCTTGAAAAAAAAAAAAAAACAAATAAAATAAAATATAAAAATAAATAAATAAATTAGCCAAAGTTAGTTTCTGTTGCTTGCAACCACATTTTAACTCTACCAGTGCCATGTATCTTTACTTTGGAAGATACAAAAAGGGATCAGAAGTGCATAGAAGACCTAGATTTGCTGTCTGAAACATTTGTGTTAACATTTGGACAAAGGAGAATTCATATATGAGGGGAAAGCATACAAAATACTCATGTTTTTCATAAGAAATAAGTGCAAACTTAGTAGTATTTTTTAGAGTTCATAATGAATAATTCTGGTGAAAATAGTGTAACATAAAATAGTGGCTACAAATCTAATAGTGAAGAATGTGCTATAGATAAAAATAATTGGTAAAGTGTAATGGTTGGTTAGTTCTATAATTGTAATTCTACAATTGGAAATTAATTCTGGAAAAACTTGATGTTGTAACCAAGAGGGAAAAATTGTCAATGGCTAAAAATGGCATTTATTAAAATATTATTCACTAAAAATTGACATAAGAAAAAAATTTGGTACATTTTTATATGCAAAATATGACTTGGGGATATCATTGTTGGACAAAATAGAGGCTCAAAAAGGGAATACCTATAACTGGTTAAAGATTATATGTAAAAGCTGATCAGTAAATCTAAACCTTCATTTAAAGTTGTTCAAGGTTGATAATGCGGTAGAGTATTGGAAGCAAGTACTATATTGTTTATTTTTTAGCAGTGCCAATAGGACAAAAATTTAGACAAAATTAATATGTTGATATAATTCTGATTAAAATGCTTTAGTCAGAATGTCTTTTTGTTTGTTTGTTGCGGTTTTTGGCTGGGGCTGGGTTTGAACCTGCCACTCCTGGTATATGGGGCCAGCATCCTACTCCTTGAACCACAGGCACCACCCTACTCAGAATGTCTTTTTTTTTTTTTTTATTGTTGGGGACTCATTGAGGGTACAATAAGCCAGGTTACACTGATTGCAATTGTACTCAGAATGTCTTTGAGCAAAGAGCCTGTTTCTTAGTCAGATGACTTTATATTGTTTAGCCGTATTGGCATTCCTTCTTCTCCCATTGAAATTTCCTAGGCTATTTTTCTCTGCTTATTTATCTAAACTCTACCTAACGGCTAGGACTAACTTAAATTCCAACTTTTTGGAAGGTCTTCCCCTAACCCTCTTATTGCCCTTATTGACTTTACATCTCATTGGACCCAACCACATGTATTTCCATTCTGTTTCTTCATGTTTTGCCCACTTGCATAAACTGCAAACTTTCTGAAGATAGGGTGAGTGGTGTCTTCTATCACTTTGTATATTCTCTAAGCCAAAGTAGATATTCATGCTTAATAGATTGATGGGTTGATTTTCTCATCATCTTTATCCAGCATATTTCAGAACATGTCCTAGCTTGTGACTCATACCAGGGATGCCAGAAAATTGTCCTAATGACAAGGGGGGATCACCCGTGAAGATTTTTTCAATCCTAAGTCATCTCTTGAGACCAATTCACAGAGATCATAGAAATAAGAGCACTGCTTTGAGGTTCACATCAGAGATAGGGAGGCCTGCACTTCTGGAAGTCCTTGAAATGTTGCAACACACGCTAAAGGAGGCAAACATTTATTTCATTATCCTCCGGTTTTCCCCCTGCTTCAAATCTGCCTTTTATCCTCCAAATAGCCTCAATGAATGAAAAAGAAACATAGGGTGCCTCTGACTTCTCTGTAACACCCTTTCCTTGGTAAAAGGAAGTCTGTTCAATGCACCTTTTTGCAGTTGGTGAAGGCTACAGGGCGCCTGAATCAGATGACTTATCTCAGTCTTTTTAGGTGTGTTTATATAAAACCAGAGGAATTAAGGGATCAAAGTAAAATACTCAAATGCTATTGAAATATTTGAGGATATTTTCTTCCAGCTTTTATTTTTCAATGTGAGCTCATTTTTAATGGCATAGGTGTAGTTATATACCTCTCCCAGTTTTTCACTTAACATTATTGTATAAGCTTTCCTTCTTACCATTGAAAATTCTTTGTAAATGTTTCAAATGGCTGCATAAAATCTCTTAGAATGGATATACTGTACTATAGTGTAATGTTGCCTTGTAGATCTGAACACTCATTCATTTGCTCATTCAATAAATACGTTTTGAGTGCCTGCTCTGAAGTAAGTATTCTTTTTTTTGGCCCGGGCTAAGGTTTGAACCCACCACCTCTGGCATATGGGTCTGGCGCCCTACTCCTTGAGCCACAGGCACTGCCCTGAAGTAAGTATTCTGATGGGTATAAGAGGACAGTAACAGGGCAGCACCTGTGGCTCAGTGAGTAGGGTGCCAGCCCCATATACCGAGTGTGGTGGGTTCCAACCCAGCCCCAGCCAAACTTCAACAAAAGAATAGACGGGTACTGTGGTGGGCACCTGTAGTCCCAGCTACTCGGGAGGCTGAGGAAAGAGAATCACCTAAGCCCAATAACTGGAGGTTGCTGTGAGCTGTGATGCCGCGACACTCTATCAAGGGCAACAAAGTGAGACTCTGTCTCAAAAAAAAAAAAAAAGGAGGGGGGATGCCTGTGGCTCAAAGGAATAGGGCGCAGGCCCCACCCATATGCTGGAGGTGGCACGTTCAAACCCAGCCCAGGCCAAAAACTGCAAAAAAAAAAAAAAAAAAAAGGAGAGTGACAAACAAAGCAAAGTCTTTCCTCTGCTGGGAGCTACATTTTAGCATTCTTTCTGGAGGAGGAGATATCATAAGCAAAAATATATACCCCACTGAGGAGCAAACTTGGGGTTCAGGAATGTTACAGAGTTCAAGATGTTTAGATGCTCAGTCAAAGTAGACCTGTTGAGAAAATCTGGGACCATGAAACATAGGATGGGGGTATATGGGTGGATGCTTCAAATACTTTGACTCAGCAGACCCTTCTGATCACTTACAGCTTGTAGAAGTAGCCCACCCTTCCAAGGAAAGAGCTAGAACTTTCTCAGTGGAGTAAAATATAAAAAAGATGTCTTCCCAACCAAGCCACAGGTACCTTCTTAGAAGCTGCACCCACCTCCTCTCCTGACTGCCACGTTGTTAATTATGCTGGATAAATCCCAACATAACTTGACTAGGGATATGTTTGGGCTAATGAATAAGAAAAAAGATGACATCCCACATGTGCTCTAAAATTTAGCTAACAAGTGTTGTTAGGAGCCAGGGGAGTAATGCTGAGTTTACATTCTGAAGATACTTGGTCAAGGAGATGGGAAAATAAGATTGGATAAGGAAGAATTTGTTCACTATGTTATACATTCTTAGTACATGAGATTTAACATCCTGGCTAGGATGGTCTCTTAGGATAGGAGAAATTGAAGGCCCATGCTAAGTTTCCCTGTCAGAAGATAGAGAGAGGGAGGAAGAAAAAGGCCGAGGGAAACAGAAATGCTGGCATGGACATACTATGTGCAGCAGAAGACCCACCAAAGGACACAATATTCTCTAAGGTCATCAGAAATGTGCTGATGAAAGGGGCCTCACTAAGTATCACTTAGAACTTCAGTGATGGCCTCCTCTGCCAGAGGTGGTCTCAAAGCTGGGCTTATTAACATTCATGACATATGCAGTCCTGAAATAAGAGAGGACAGATGATTGCACTTGCCTACCAGACACCAGAGACCTCCATCAACACGACGATGGAGAGGCAGTCAAAGGGCTTGACTACAGAGACTTGGGGAGATGGTTAATAAAGCATGTTGTCCCTTGGACTAAACAAATGGGCAGCAAGCCCTTAATTTTTATAATCAATAGAAAGATATATTAGTCAGAGTTCTCCAGAGAAACAGAAACAATAGACTATAAAGACAGTTGATAGATAGGTAAGTAGATCAATAGGTGGATTAGAGTGGATTTATCAAGGGAATTGGTTCATGCTATTATGGAGGCTAAGAAGTCCCATGATGTGCTATCTGCAAGCAGGAGAACCAAGGAGGCCAGTAGCTTGCCTTTGTACGACTCTGAAAGCCTGAGAATGAGGGGAGCCAATAAGGTAACTCTCATTCCAAGGCCAAAAGTCTAAGCACCTTGGGAGCAACTGGTGCAAGTTATGGAGTCTGAAGGTTCAAAACTTCTAAGTTCTAGTGCCCAAGGGCAGGAGAGGATGGGTGTCCCAGCTCTGAAGAGGGAAAGAGCAAATTTGCCTTTCCTCTGCCGGTTTGTTCTATCCCAGACCCTGTGTGGTTGGATGATGCCCACCCACCCAGGGTAAGGGTGGGTCTTCTTTACTTAGTGCACTGATTCAAATGTCAACCCCTTTTAGAAACGCCCTCTCAGACACACCCAGAAATAATGCTTTCCCAGCTATGTGGGTATCTTTTAATCCCGTCAAACCAACACCTAAAATTAACACAAAGGCAAAAATGGAGGAGCAGGGGGCTGATGTGGTCTCTCTGATAAAAATCACCATCCTTGTCCAGTTCACAGATCTCAGCTAATTTTTCATCAAAATTCATCAACTGAAGACCTGGACTGTTGGTAGGCGGAAGGAACATGCAACACCACTGCGTGTATATACTGTAATGATTCCTCCTCAGGGAATTATGGCCATTTACTCTGGTGACTGTACACTAAAGGAAGGGGGGAATTCCCAGACATTCCAGACTTTTGGAAAAAAGTTGACATTTTGGTCTGAGTTGACATTCGTATCCAGGGACCTGAGCCACCATCATAGCGTCTCTGTTAGAGTGGGGTTTATGGGGCCAGGTTTTAAATTGCATCCTTGCTAAAGTCTAATTTTAACTTATAATGTGTCCACTGGGTCCACAGCCCCACCCAGTGGTCATTTTTCTACTTTTTAAATGTGTAATTGGGATCAACATATTTTGTGGTTGGAGTAACTCCTTTACTGGGTCTTTGGCCTATATGGTAAATGATACCACAGTGTGGAAAGGAAGGCCAAGTGGAAACCTCTGAAACTGCCTCCTTTCTCCCTCTCTTCCCTCAGCCAAAGCCGTAAATCAAAAACAGTGTAGAATCCCATGGGGACAACAGTGATTGGCACCACCATTAAAGATCTAAAGGTTGCAGGGCTACTGGTTCCTATCATATCTTCATTTAATTCATTGCTCCTACAGAAACTGGGTTGGATCCCAGAGAGTGACTGTAGAGTTCCATGAGTTAAACCAAACGATGACCTAACCACAGTTACCATGGCAGATGTGGTATATTTGCTGAACATAGTAACGACACTTCAAGTGCATGGTGTGTGTCTTGGCATCTGTTTGGCATCAGAGGATCAAACTGATGTTATCGCGATCTTGACAAGACAATCAAAAAGATTAATTAGAGCTGATCTTTGGGTTGAGCCCTATCTAGTTAAATGGCGGCCTTGATGAGGTGTGTGCAAGGGAAGCTAAATCAAAGTGAGCACAAGAGAAAAAGGAAAAACCAATGGAGAGAACGAACATGACTCATTTAAGGTAAGGCATCTTGCCATTTGATGGGAACAGAGAAGTGAGGGAGCAATGGGTCAGGGAGGTTTTTTTTCCCTCAAAGATAAAAATATGCAGCTTGTAGCCTGCTTTCTATTAATGGGAAAGATTCAGTAGGGAGGAAAAATAGATGATGCAGGAAGAAGACAGAAGGTAATTGTTGAAGCGACGTTTTTGAGCAGAAGACAGAAATGAAGGCTCAGGATATAAATACAGGAAAAGGATGTTGAGAACTAATTAGTAAATGTGACAAAATCCCTCCCACTCCTTATAATAAGAGTATTTTCTTTACTGGAGCAGGTTTCTAGCCAGCTTTGCTTTTTCTAATTTGTACTCCATATCTCAGATCAGCCTCTATTTTTAAATTTGCTTACACATAATAAAATATTTTGACACAAGAATGTATGTTTTTCTATACTGGTGGCACCTACTCAATGTACCTCATCTCTAGATAAGAGTACAGAACATTATAAGTCAAGCGTGAACAGGGTGATCTTTAGAAAATCCTAACTTTGTGTCACTAGACATTGAAGTTATGTAAGTGGTATAGGCATTGGGTGGCAGAGTTTCCATAAGACTGAGATCCTTCACTGTGGTCTGGTGTGGAGACAAGGCTTCATGGAAGGGGTAGGGTTAACCAAGACTTAGAAGAATACATAGCATTTGCAGAAGAGGGCAGGGAGATGAAAGTTTTCTAATATGGTGGAAGGTAGAAATTTCTGAGAACTTTTTAAAGAATATAAAACAGTTGTAAACTGCTGTGATCCAAAGGAACACTCGACCAGAACAAGGATGTCTAGGTGCTCTGGTGATTTCTAGATTGTGTGTCATGGGGCTGAGATCTCATCCAATGGTGAGTGTACGACCCTCCAGACAACTGGGACAAGGTATCTTTAACTTTATTCGTAGCATTGATACAGACATACGGGACAAAAAAGCACAAGAAATAGATCAGGAAACTAAAAGCCAACATGCAAAGCTTTTTTTTTTTTTAGTGTCACTTTTAGAACTTTACTGTTTGCAGTAAGGAGAAGGAACATAAAGGGTGAATGCGTTCAAATTAGAAATCCCTCTGATAAAAGAAGTGACAAAAAAATAAATATGCCATCTAGAATAAGACTAAAAATGTAGTCAGAAGCTTTTACCGTGTGAATGTAAACAATGTAAAGTTGTACACTTTTGTTTTAATATTGAATATCATGCCCTTGTTGCTGTTCTGTGACACAGGAAGATTAGTGGTACCTACTCTTTCTGCTTTGTTCTTTCAAGACCCAAAACCTACACTCACTTAGCAGCAGGGGCACATATGGACTGTGGCTGAGAAGCGGTGCTTGCTTTTCTGTTTTTGTTTCAAAACATTTTACATCTCCAGCGGAAAAAGAGAGATGGCATTACCCTATGGTGGACTTTAGTAAAGCACCACGAGAATGGAGAAGCAAGAATCCAATGTACTCAGTTCTAATAAGAAGGCAGTAGATGAGCTAATGCAAGGTGGGGGACAGCGGAATGAGGGAGCAGGGAGAGGGAAGAGGAAGGGGGTCACGGTGTATGGCACACCTCTTAGTGGGGTGGGACGCAGTTATAAGAGGGAATTTACCTAACAAATGCAATCAGTGTAACCTAATTCTTTGTACCCTCAATGAATCCCAAACAATAAAAAAAAAGAAAAAAATTTTTCAGTCCATTTAATAATGACATCTTTCTTTAAACAGCAAATGACTAGACAGCCCGAGTTTCAATGTTTCAATAATGGTGCCCACCATTACCCTTTTTATAGGTTAACTAGATAGTTTAAAACTGCTAAGTATAAGTTTGTGAATAATTTGCCATCTCTTCAATTCCAATAGAATATAACTTCATAGTTGGTTCCTTCAGGGTATGGGTCTCTTTCCCTAGAACCATGCTTTTTTAAAAAAGCATGAATGATGGCTTGGTGCCTCTAGCACAGTGGTTATGGTGCCGGCCACATACACCCAGGCTGGCAGGTTCGAACCTAGCCGGACTTAGCTAAATAACAATGACAACTATAACAAAAAATAGCCGGGTGTTGTGGAGAGCGCCTGTAGTCCCAGCTACTTGGGAGGCTGAGGCAAGAGAATCGCTTAAGCCCAAGAGTTTGAGGTTGCTGTGAGCTGTGATGTCACAGCACTCTACTGAGGGCGACATAGTGAGTCTCTGTCTCCAAAAAAAAAAAAAAAAGTATGACTGAGGAGTGTTTTTTAAAAGAAGCTTTGAACAAAGACGAACAAGTATCATAAGCTCTGCTCTGTTTCTTACTAAAATCTGTCAATGCCCTTTTGTCAGTTTCTGAGTGTGGGGAA
This sequence comes from Nycticebus coucang, assembly GCF_027406575.1. Classification (NCBI taxonomy): domain Eukaryota; kingdom Metazoa; phylum Chordata; class Mammalia; order Primates; family Lorisidae; genus Nycticebus; species Nycticebus coucang. The sequence goes on along the minus strand of NC_069784.1, from coordinate 94,428,525 downwards.
GAAACTGCCTATTGTCAAAATGGAACTTCACACTCCACTAAGCAAGGTGAAATTATGCTCTAATACAGTACTTTTAGGCAGTGCTTCCAAAGATACCAGGAAATTCCCCAAAAAACAGATACAACAGGGCGGTGCCTGTGGATCAAAGGAGTAGGGCGCCAGCCCCATATGCTGGAGGTGGCGGGTTCAAACCCAGCCCTGGCCAAAAACCGCAAAACAAAAACAACAGCAGCAACAACAACAAAAAAACCCAGATACAACAGAAAAGTATCAAATGACACTAAAAGAAAAAATATACAATTGTTTCCTAGGATAGATTATACTTTAGGTAAAATGCACTCAAATGAAAAGAGAGAGAGAGAAACAGGATTGTACCTAGTAAAGATAAACACTTTTCCATTCCATTTCTTGATAATCCCATTATTGGCATAGGGATGATAAGGTGGTTGCCAAAAATAAGGGCAAGGCTGAAGTTTGAAAATTGGCAGGAAAAGAAATGAATTTGTGACATTCTTATCACCTCAATCATGATTCTTGTTTTTAGCAAGTGTTTAGAATTTTAACATTCTTGATATTTTTCTCAGTAAATATGATTCTCATATGAAGTATTGTAAAGAAGCTTCCAAATTATAAGGTAAGTGGAATACTTGCCTAGTTGTAAATACAGAGATTGAAATATATACCCCCCAAATACATGTTGGTAAAAATTTCTATTCAGTAACTAAATCACTAGAGTGGTGCAAATATTACCAATAAATAATTTAATTTCTAAGTTTTTTCAAAGTTTAGTTTACCTTTAACCTAAATTTCTTATATAAATTTCTAATATGAAATAATTATGTATTATTCATGCATCCACTGTCCATAGGAAATGGAAATAACGGTAAGAGGATGATAGCTTGAGGGAGCCATGATTAGCCATTTTGTAGCCCTTGTAGATAAGTAGAACTAGAGTTTACTAAAAGATTCTAACAATAAAACAAAGAAATGGAAAATATACTTGCTGTTATTTTTCTAGGTGAAAGAACTGAATTCCAGTAAGGCAGAGGAAATTAAATGTCTTAATTTTGTTTTAGAAGAGCTTGGTTTCACTGTAAAACTCATAGAAATACTATAACTTGAGGTAGGCTTGCTGACCCTGTATTGTGGAGAACTTGAGATTTTTTCTCTTACTGACTTAACCTATTTTTTTAATGTGAAAAATTCCAAATGAAGGGTAATATGTTCTACCAAAGTAGTAATTTGTCTAATAAATTTTATATGTATGTATATATATATGTTTCTCTAAAGTTTAAACATGAATTCTTCAGCAAAATACTTTACTCTTTTCCCCTAAAAGAAAATTTGTCTATCTCTTAAACTTAGATTAGGAGAATCACCTCTACTGGCTCTTGTCAGGGGCCAATCTGCCTGGATGCAGCGTTTAGCAGTCAAGGCTGGAAACAAATGGGAGCTGTTTGGGGAGGCTGCCTTGCCTTTTTAGGTTATGAGGGTCTCTCTGCTTTTAAGCTAACGTGATTGAGGCTCCACTCCAGCTCCAATTAGCACCCTACAATTTATTAGCTTCTGCTTTCAGATTATGCGTTAACTTCACAAATATTTCAACCACGGAAACAGCAACTATCAAGTGTCTCTTTCCTGATCCAGCCCTCTGGGGCTGGATTGAAATACAAGGAAACAGTCATACAGTTGGTCTGTCAAGTGAGAATAGTCATTTGTGCCTATGCCTGTCTGAGGGCACGATGCCTCTGATTTCTCATTAGGTCTGCATCTGTGTGCTGTATTCGTGCGATAGATTCTATTGTGTGGATACTTTATTTGTATTATTAGAGTTTAATTTATTTACAGGCAATAAGAAACAGCCAATACTCAGGAACTGCGAAATTTACGTTTGCTTAACCATGCTGCTTGTGTAAATGTCACAAGTTCAATTACACAAAGATAGCAACTGTGATAATGATACTGTCTTTAGGACATTTCTTTACTTCAGATTTTAGGAACATATAATAAACCCTAAAAATCCAGCAAGGAAGAGTGGAATATACAAACACCTTGACCGGTACAATCAAAATGTGAATTATTTGCATGCAAACTGTCAACAAACTATTAAAGCGATTTTATAAAGGGATCGTTTGTCTTTCAGTTTCATTTATTTTTAAAGTCTTTTCAACCATCTTTCAATTTTTCCTCCTATGCTCATGAATTACGCTCCAAATGCAATTTATGGAAATGGCATTGATATGGAAAGCAGTTTGTCTAAGTTCTATTTATTTAATTTTTATCTCCTCCAACTCCAAAGTAACCAATGTCTAAGCACTTAAAAAAAGAATTTTATTTTGATGAAAGTATGTGTGAGTGCCTGTATAGAAATGCAGGCTTTGTGACTCTAAGCAAAATGAAAGTTACAGTTACCTGAAGAGTTGTTTGCTCCAGATGCAGAAGGGGATAGAAAGTAGTATACTTACCCAGGAAGAGTGAAAAGGGAAGTCTTCACACACACCCCCACCCTCTCCCCCATCCAGGCCTGAATCAATCTGAAGTCATTGCTAGAATTTGCCATGCATTGAAATAGAACTTCAAAGGGGAAATGAGATGGGATGGCAACTCTTTTTAAACTGAGGGAGTGGAACAGATAGAGTTCCCTGAAGCTGGGAGACTGAGTTCTCAGCCAGCGGGCAATGGGCAGAAGGATTACTTGGTGGTGGAGAGCCATCTCTCCCCTTTTCGTCACCTCTCCCTTGGCCTAGGCCAACTGCAAAGGGGAAGCTGTGGGCAAAGAGGACACCAATGCCATGGGTATGATTAGAAGAGAATGCAATCTGTTCTCTCAGATCCCTAAACAGGTTTAACACGTGTAAAAAGTCACGTTTGCCTTTTCTCATGCCATCTCTCCTTTCCTTGAATGTTCTTTTATCAATTGCTAGATCCTTCTCTAACCTACATGGTTTCACTACTATTTTCTAGACAGGCATGGAAGTTTGCTACATTTTGTGTGACTTGGTGGGCCTGAGGGATGTCAGTTAGGACTGGTAATTCACCTGCGCTCTCTCTGATGCTCTGATCACACAAAACTAAATCCTTACAGTTCGAGGGCGAGGTCGTCTTGCACTTCTGCTTTAGGAGGGTGTGGGCTGAAGGGAAATGCTGTGCTTCGTGGGTCATATGTGCCAGGTCTCCAGAGCGTGGACTGGCTCAGCAGTCTGGACGGTCTGTTCAGTATTGCTCCAAAGGCCAGTCCCAGTGAATGAGCAACCTGATATTCAGGTCAGATGCAGCTGAGCAGAGAGGTTGCAGTAATCAGAACCTCGTGGCTGGGTAAATGCTCCCTGTGTGCTTGACCCCAGATCCTGTAGATATTAACACAGGTGAAGCACAGGTAAAGAGCTGCTTCCAGGGAGAAATTCTTGGAGAAGATGTGTAGCAGAAAATTCACCCTTTCCTGTCTTCCACAGCATACTGAGTAGCAAATTCTGAAAAGCCCACTGAGACTAAACACTTTTCATTTATGCTTGTACATACTAGTGATCCATGCCAGTGGAACATGGATTAAAAAAAATCCACAGAGAAGTCCAAGGTTAATTTTAGTTATTGCTTCAATGTCCAAACCTCAGGCTAACTCTTACATGGGTTGGTTAAGTTGGGTGTGAAGAATTTCAGAGCAGCTAAGGCTGTTAAATACTGGAGTGAATTAATAAGAGAAGCAATAACACTTCCCTCCTGGAGAAGAGAAGAAATCTGCTTCTGACTGAATGGTCTAATGGTTGTGTCATTTGATGGAGTTAGGACAATGCCCTATGACGACTCCTTTGAGATCTGGGATTCTAGGTCTAGAAAGCATTAATCTTTGCCTTTCCGTCTTTCGCCCCTCCCTTACTCATCTATTGTAATGGAGAAAATAAGACCAAAGCTGAACAGCAAAGAGACAAATAGGAACTGGACAAACAGCTGGGCTCCCTGGGTTGGCATCCTGGCTCTGCTACTGACTGAGCAAGTTATTTCTCCTCCATGAGCCTCAGTTTTGTTGTAGGTAAGAAGGATATAATAATAATTTTATATAAATATAAAATCACACAGAATTGTGAGGCTTAAATGAGTTAATCTGTATAGAGGCCTTCAGATCAACACCTGGTATAAGATAAATAATCAACATTAAATATTATTATTGTTATCACATCTGGTTGTAGCACAATCATACAGTACCTTCCATCTGAGCAAAAACAATAATATCATTCTCGTTATGGTAACGTCTACTTCACAGGAACCCAGATGATAAAAGGAGGGAATGGGTCACTCTGCCAAGCTCATTCTCTGATCTTCCTTAGCTGCTTCCAACTGCTGAGACTATTGCCCAAGATAAATTACATTTGTCTCTCCTGTTATAATGAAAGTCAAAATCTGGACTAATATTATTATGCTTCCACAATGTACAAGGGCAATTTGAATATCATACAAAATCTCTCTCCTGGAAATTTCTGTGAAAGAATACAAATAGCTTTGGTATCAAAAGAATCCAAAAAAAGAAAACGTAATTTTTCAATAATCTTTTTTATTTTTATTCCTAGTGGAAGGTTTGGTTTCTTAGTCTAGTTTATTAAAATATAAAGTCACCATGGCCAGGTGCAGTGGCTCATGCCTGTAATCCTAGCACCCTGGGAGACCGAAGCGGGTGGATTGCCTGAGCTCACATAGAGACTAGTCTGAGCCAGAGTGAGACCTTATCTTTAAAAATAGCCAGGCATTGTAGTGGGCACCTATAGTACCAGTTACTTGGGAGGCTGAGGCAAGAGAATCGCTTGAGCCCAAGAGTTTGAGATTGCTGTGAGCTATGATGCCACGGCACTTGACCAAGGGCCAAGGGCGACAAAGTGAGACTCTGTCTTTAAAAAAAAAAAAAATCTATCTATCTATCTATATATATGTAATATAAAATCACCAATTTTTCAAAAGCACTTTTAACCAATGACTCTAGTATGTTAAGAGTTTAGAATGTTAGGAGTAAGGACAATCCCCTCCTATGTGACTGAGTGGTCTACAGGCAGTGCTTTCTGTACCATCTCTGTTTCTAACTTGCTAAATGCTAACAGGTGGTAAGCCCCTGGCTTCTTCTGTGGCCCATGATTTTCTCATCTGTAAAATAGAGAGAGGGTACCTAACTTCTTATCTCCAGGTTTGTTTAGAGGTGGAAAGGGGTTAACAGATTTCACAACACAGCAAACACTTTGGAAAAACAACAAAGCAGCATAAATAAGCATATAGATATAGTCATATATGCACACATGTAATATTACTGATCAGGTCATACTACCATAAATTATTTTATTTTACTAAAGAAAAACTAAGATGTTTATTTTCCTTCGATGAAACAACACAATGAACCCACAGTAAATAGACATCTTTAATGTTCATTTCTTCTTCCTCATAACCTTCAGCTTTGCCCACGCACAGACCTCTTCCCCTGCCCCAACACTAAAGTGACCAAACCATACAGACTGGGAAAAATATTGAGGTATTGCAGACTCCATGGGTGTTTCTTCCCCTTGTGATGAGTCTTAGTTCTTTCCCATGGAGAAAACTGGGGTCTCTTTTTGCTTTTTTCATCCAGACCATAGAGGGAAGGACAGAATTTGTGGGAAAGAAAGCAGAGAAGACTTTCTTCTTTCATCGTAAAATGTTCCTTGTAAAAAATATGATATATATACATACATATATATAAAATATATCCAGTGCAATTGCAATTGTTCTGCCAAACACTGGGAAGTGCCACCTTGGTGGATGGATGTATTTCTGGAGTTTTAAACAGTTGTCCTACAACAGCTGCATTGCAGTAAGACTTGGGCAGGTGGCTCCAGATAAGCCACTTGCCACTCACATTCAGGCTGAGTCTTCCAATGTTCACAATCCAAAGGAAAAAGTATTTCTCTGTGTCTGGAGTGGGTGTTGTGGGGAGGAGATGGGCAGGAAGGGGGCTGGAGGCTGAGCGCAGAGAAAGAAGGAATCTGCTTCTTTTTACATTTCTACCACAGTCTTCGATGCAAATACACAATTTTAAATCTGAGGATATCCATGTCAGTAGTGCTATGCTCACACTACCTAATGAAAGAATTCACATCAGCATAAAAAATATTCACACCAAAAGTCTCTTTGCTTTTTCCCCTTTCCAAGAAAGCTTATGATATCCTATCACCTGACTAAGTGATTTCACCGCAGATATTTCCACTGACTTGGCCAACGTAATTCAGAGTCTTTGGATCCATCTGCTCTTACAGCGGTGGGAATTAGTATTAGACGAAATTTCTGTAGTTGCGGTTCTTGGTTTTCCCCATGCACCGAGAAGTTTGAAGTCTCTGCCTTCCCCCCACGTCCTCATCCACGAAGTGAGAGGCACAGGTGCTGAGCCTCCAAGGCTGGTCAGAGAGGCAAAGGGAAGGGGAAACCCTGGGTCAGCAGATCAGCTCAGGAGAGATGCACCACAAAGAGAATAGCGGCGAGCTGTAAACCAAGATCAGAAGCTGTTACAAACCCACTCCATCTGAGCTCTGAGCGCCACCAACTGTATTATTGCAGAGACCTACAGGGAAGAAGCTGGCTGTCTAAAACCAGTACACATCCTTGTTTTTGTCCTGAGGCTGCACACCTGAAAATTGAAGAGAGAGAGGAGAGAGAGAGAGAGGAAGGAAAGAAAGAGAGGGAGAGAGCAGGAGTGGGAGAAGGAAGGCACAAGGCATTTAAGGAAAGAGAAATACAAACACCACTGTTTTATTGTGAAAGTCACAGCCTTCATCAAAAGTCTGGTAAATGAAGTAAACACAAAGCAAACAGAAAAGTCAAATCTTCACCTGGAGGAAGGGGGAGTGGGACTACAAGGCAAGGATTGCACTTATTATATAACTGTTTTTTTTTAATTTGCCCTAAAAATAAGAAAAGAAAGCAAAAAAGCAAAGCCTTATTTGAATGTACCTTTCAAATTCTACCCTTTAAGCCAGAGATTTAGCATTATTATGTCCTTTAAAGTTTTACCTTTTTAAAGAGACTTGTTAAATGTGGCAATTTTGTCAATATCAGAGTCACATATTTTTCTTTCCTTACAACTGTCACTAGGTGACAAGATCCCCCGCCCCAAGTCACAGAGGATTTTAAACTACACTCTGTGCAGGTATGCTAGATCAGAGCTGTCCAATAGAAATGCAATGGAAGCCACAGGCATAATTCCAAATTTTATACCAGCCACAGTGAAAAAAAGCATAACAAGTGAGAATTAATTTTAATAATGCATTTTATTTAACCTAATATAGTTGATGTAGAATGTGTTGAAAATATTTCACCAATCAATATAAAAACATGAATGAGGTGAATTTTACATTCTTTTCTTGCACAGTTTTTTAATTCCAGTGTGTATCACACGCCGACGCACATCGTAATTTGGTCTAGCCAGGTATCAAGTGCTCAGCAGCCACATGTGGCTAATGGCCACTCCATTGAACAGCGCAGAGCTAGAACTTTAGCACAAAATTTTATTTTTAAAAGAAGTCTTCTTTTAAGAGTTCCCAGCCAGGTTAGGGCAGGGTCCTTACTTTCTCGTCCCACCCACTCTGATAACACAGGGTCGTCTGTCAGCTGAAACACATCCGTGTCATGCAGACCCTTGGGCCACAGAAAGGGAGTCCCAGACTCAGCCTAGAGCTGTGACCAGGACTAGAGGGAACCCTGGGGAGGTCACACTCCCTCCTCTGCTTACCTGAATCCACGCTGAGGCCCAAGCCCTGGGCCACTTCCCCCGCGGGGCTGGCGAAGGGTCCCCCGGGCGCGGCCCACGCGGGGCCGGCCGGCTCGCTCTTGGCCGAGAGCTCGCAGGGCGGGCTGCCAGGCCCCGGCGCCGGGGCGGGTGCGAGGCGGCCCGGGCGTCCCGAGGCAGCCGGCATCAGCAGCGGCCCGTAGCGCGGGTCGAAGTGGGGCGCGTAGACCTCATGCACAGCGGCGGGGCGCGGGTAGGCTGCAGCCTGGGCTCCGAGGGCGCCGCCCAGAGCGTAGGGATGATGCGGGTGCGCATGGTGCGGGTGTGCGTGGTGCCACGGCTCTGTAGCGCCCTGGTGCAGGTGGCCGTGCAGCGCTGCCGGCGAGTAGGGGTCGGCGGCTGCGAAGGGCAGCTCCGAGTGCGCGGCGGCCAGCGGGCTGCCCAGCGGCGCGGGCACCGGCGTCTGATACGTGCTGTTCCAGAAGGAGGCGGGGAAGCTGCGCTGGCTCATCGGGAAGGAGCCGTCTGCGGGCGGAGGGGAGGAGAGAAAGAGAGGTGCTTGTCACCGCCGCGAGACGCGATCGCAGACCTGCCAGGCTGTGACAGATCTACTCGCACTGCAGTTTCGGCGCCACGTAGACGGGCAGCCTCTGGCTCTGGAGCAGCGCCTAAGGGGGCTGCAGCCTGTGACCACGAGGTCTGGGCACCGCCAAACGGGTGCTTCCTGGAACTCCCGGGGAGCTGGTCGGCTTCATCCGATTTCCCAGATGCGTTCCCAATACCGAAACCTGGGAGCGACAGGAGAAGGAACATCGGAGATCTCCTTCCCTCCAGCCCTAAGTTTTGGGGTGCAAAGAGCATTCTCCCACTCTGGCCAGCTGTCAGAGCAGACACGGGCCTCCCTTTGTCAGCCTTAGCCTCTCCTGAAGCTAAAGATTATCTCTTTCCACTTCAGTCGGCTTGCATAATAAATTAGCCCTTCCACACCTCAGCCCTCCGTGCTTCAGAAACTGCCTCTGCGAGGCCTCTCTGATAGACTTGGAGGCCCATAGACAAATACCGAAGTCTTGTTATTATCAGTTTTCTTCCTAGAAACTTTCTTACGAATATTTTTTCCAGGAACTCAAACAAAAGAGTAAATTAGACATATTAAAAGGGTAGTTGTATTATTTGCACAGTGGGACGCGAAGGGTCAGGTCTTCGTAAGGCAACATTCTGCGCCAAAGTGAGGGCACCGGAGATAATAAGAATAATCTTAAGTACCACTGTATACCCCTACCGTCTGGTAGCATTTTAAGAAAACAGCATTTAGATCAAATTTATTTGTTGCCATTGGTAGTGAAGGAGAAAAATACAGCTACTTAATTCAAGGAAGCTTTATCGAGAACTTCCTCTGTGGTAGGCATCTGCGCCATATACGAGAGAATTTTAAATGATTTGAAAATGCATTTTAAATGGTGAACAGACTTCCTGTTAAAAAATATTTTGGCCAACTCTTTGAAGAATAAAAAAATTTTTCTGTATTTAAAACTAATGTTTTGGGGTCTTGTATGGGGAAGGCTTATGCAAAGTGTCAAACTCTCTTAAGGAAAAAAAAAGTGTGTGTTGTCATCTTCCCCCAACAGACAGATAAAAATGAATGAATGAAAATTTCTTTTTCCTTCCTTCCCTCCCTCTCTTTCTTCTTCCCTTCCTTCCCTCCTTCCACGAAGTCCTCATTTCTCAGCTTGGCAAACACACAAAACAGCTTAGGCTAATGGTTCCCCCAACCTTGGTCTTGTTGATAATACAGGAAGTTGAAATCCAATAAATTATTGTCCGAGGCTAGGGTAAAGTAGTGCCTTGTGAAGAAGGCAGAACAATAAAGAGGAAATGTCAGAGAAACCTTAGGGATGTTTTGGCAGTACCTACATGTTTCTTTCTTTGTTACTCTACTTATTGAGACACTTTTTGTTTCTGAATTTCACCAGTAATTGGCAACTGGCAAAAGGCATAGGTCAGTTTTAGTAGGTTTTGCTTGCAGGGGAGGTCTAGAACTTATTGCTCTAGGCATCTGCGCCAGAAATTGGGAAGTGCTCTGTAAGTTGGTGGTGAAGATTCTCTGACTCCTGTTTTGGGAGGGTGTTGGAAACCTCTTATTTTCCATAGCATATTTACATACATTTTTATGTTGGAGTCTTACAGCCTTCTCTGGGGATAGTTAGGAGGGCAAGTGTTATTCTAATTTTAGATACCAGTAAATAGAGTGACCTTAAAGAGGTTAAGACACTCACCCAAGGTCATATTGCTAGGAGGTGGAGGAGTCAACACACAAACTTCAAATTTCAAGGCCAGTGTTTTTTCTGGATTAATACTCTGCCTCTTTCATTGGAGATCTTGTACCCATTCCCTTTTTCCTCTTTGTTTTCGTGACCTTCTCTAAATGCTCTTCCTCACCCTTCTCTGACATCTAGTATTCTTTCAGCTGCATATCCTTGGGTCCCTGTGGATGGAACCCTCCTTTGTTCCTCCCAGCAGGGCTTCTTACTCACCTTGCCAGGGCCCAGAGCTCCTAGGTGCTTTGCTACTAGTACAGCTGGGGGAGTAGCTGCTGGGTTGGCTGAGGGCCCTGCTGAAATGTTCATCCACCACGGAGCTGATGTCCCCCTGGAAATAGGTGAAGAGAACGCAGCGGGAGTTGATGTACTCCGCCTCTGGTGGGCATTCTTTCTCTGGGCTGCTTTCTTCCTCTTTGATACTGGCTGGGGTTTGACTGGAAAGCGAGGAGCTGCCGCTGGCACTGCTGCTGGGGCTGGCATTGCATTCTTGGGCTTCCTGCATTTTGGAGTAATAGGCTAGTTTCTGATCAAGGAGAAAAAGGATAGAGATGTCAGTTTCAAAAGAGATCACAAATTGTGTTTAGGCTGAACTCCCTCATCCTACTCCCTAAGGTATACATGGGAAAAGTGGCATCTGTGCCTCCCTCTTGTGCTCTCAGTATGAAACCAGCAATAAGGGGGCAGCAGTCCTCCCGACCTACACCCGAGCAAGAGACTGGTTCCATAGAGGAAATTGCTGTCCTTGGTCAGAAGTCTCCTCAGAGTTGCTGGTGGGCCACATGGAAATTTCTCCTAAAATGTCTGGGTGAAAGTTTGAGAAGACACCTATGCAGCCACATTATGAGCTGAGTTTGACCTCACAGCTGGGCTCAGGGCAGATATATTTTTGAAAGCCAACTCCAAGGGTAAAGGACACCCAAGTCCAATTAGGGGCCTGACTGTTCCCTGCCTGAGAATCCAGGGCAGAAGCATAAAATGCAGGATTAAACGTCCTCAGGGTAGAACAGAGGAAAAACACCCACAAAAGTCCACTCCCTGAAACCATAAATGTAAAAGATAAACGTCCACAAAAAGTTTGCAATAATCCCATGTACTAATGAATCATATGGGGCAAAAATGTGGTTGGGAACATCGTGGTTGGGAAAAGATGGATAATTTTAACAAATGCAAGCTGATATTTTGGTCACCCATAATCTGTCCATTTAAAAGTATCTCAGTTATTAAATAGGTTTCCCTTTAAAAGTAAGAAAAAAGCAGTAGGCTAGTAGATTATGAATATTTCCACTCTCACCATCTCCATACTTATTGAGGAAATAATAAAAAGGAGCAAAAGGAAGAAATGTTAAGATCCTAGCTGGGGGGGTGAGTAAATGCTGATGTCTGATAGTGATTTAAAAAACCAAGTGCAGCTGCTGAGAACACTTTGTTAGAAATGAGCAATGGATTGAATGCGGTGTTAAAGCATTCTGCAGGCAGAGATGGCCTTGAAGGGAGGCCCCAGTCACAGAAAAACGAACTGGAGATCTTAATGCAATAGATTGGTCCAGGTTCCAGGAGGAGAAAGGACCAGACAAAAACCAACCTACTTCTCTCCTCTTTGCAATACTCCCATCCTGGGAAGGAGCTCCAGTGATTTAGTAATATCATCACTTCCTAATGCCATATTCTCAGCTGGTTGATAAGGAGGGACTCAGGGTGATTCCTAGAATTAACATTGAGACAAAACAAACACTAGATTGAAAAGTTTCAAAGAGAAAAAGAGGAGGGAAGAAAATAAAAGGCAAAACCTACCCGTTCCATCAGCGCGAAATTTCCGAATAGACATTTTGAATTTAAAAACAAAATTTAGGAAAGTATCCAGTAGGGCATAGGGGCATACCACAATTTCAAGTTCCCCAAAGCAGTAGTCTGGGCCCTCACTTTTGGACCTGGTCTGGAACCCTAGGTGTATGATTTCATTCTTTTCTTAGACTACTGTCCCCAGTTTCTGATATGTCAGCTGAGGAAATGGAAAGAAAAATTGTTCAAACAGACAAAGCCCCAGGAAAAGAAAAACTGGCAGAAATAAACAGAACTTGAAAAGTTTGCAGAACCAGGGTTGAGTGATCTTCTTAAAAGTGAGTTTGTTGAAAGCAGGGCTGACTGATTCAGCCACTGAGGCTCCAGAGAGGCGAAGTATTGTCTAAGAAGTTCGCCTCTGTCGGGCCAATTGCACTCCAATAACACTCCCAGAAAGTTGAAACCAAAGATAACAAAACTAACACATTCTGCGCAGTGCCCTTTAAAACGAATTCGTTGGTTCTAGAATTAATTGTTCTGATAGCCCGAGAATTGAAATGGAAGAAATTATTCCGGAGATAAGCTTGCAGCAAAGAGAATGTGCGGGCCTCTGCATCTCAGACGGAAAGACTGGCCTTTGCTTTTTTTTGTCATTTTCCCCTTTGGGACCAAAGTTTGTTTATCCCCCGGCCAGAGCTCTATCCGCAGCCTCCCTCCACCTGTACCCCACATCTGCACCAGGCTGGAAGAATCTAGAGTCTGACAGACTCTGTGAAAAAAATCTAGCCTGTGCCATTCTCACCTGATTATTCCAAGGAAGACCCAGGAGCACAGCAGCAGGATGTAGCTGCCTTCCAGAGAGAGCAAATGAACCAGCTAAAGGGGTTCGCTAATTGTACAATCAGCTGTGGGGCAGCGCAGCGATCCCTGCATCCGGGCGGGACGCTCCTGGGACCTGCGTGTACTGGTCATGCTCTGGCAAGCTGGGGACCCTCCACCAGCCCCTAAGTCCTGGTCCTGACCCGGGGGAGATTCGTACCTGGTGGTAGGGCGTGTAGGCGGCTGAGAAGTAAGGCTGCGGAGGACCATAAACTTGGTACATAACATCCAGACAGCTCATGGCTCTCCGCAGCGGAGCCGGTTAGGTGTTTTTTCATCAACTCTGGTTCGGCGGAGCTCAGGCGAGCTGCACTGGCTGCTCTTGGGCCCGAGCTCCCAAGTCATCCGCGACAGAGAAACGGGCACCGAGCTCGGCGGCTTGGGATCCCTCTGGTTCGCTCGGCTCCCGCTCTTGTGATTCTAGCCCGCACCGCGCTCCGGCACGGAAGCGCCCGGGCTCCGGCTAGGGGACATTTAAAGCCCACGCTCGGCTGGCGTGCTGACGCCACTCCGGGCGGCATAGGAGGAAGGGGCGGTGGAGAGGCGGGAACCGGGAGGCCAATCGGGAGCGAGGATCGCTGGTCAGAGGGGCCACGCGTGTGTTTGCAGGGACTCCCCCGCAGCGCGCCTGCCGCCGGAGGGTGCGATCTGAGTATGGGGAGCTTCAGGTTTCGCTCAGCGAGTAGAGGTCTACCCAGCTAAAATAGGAGAGGGGAAGGGATCGGGGCGCTTATACCAAAAAAGAAAAGAAAAAAAAAAAAAAGAAAGAAAGAAAGAAAAAAAAAAGAAAATTCAGGACAAGGGTCTCCTTGGGCGAGTCCTACTCTCACCCTGAACAGTCAAGGTGGGGCAGATTCTCTGCTCCTCGCCCCTGTTGGAGAGGGAATGTGCTTTCCCTTGGAATACACTAGGGGATCCAGGAGTCGCGGACAGGATTTTGAAGGGGTCTGGGGACTCCTCCCGCCTCAGAGGAGCTCTGCGGGGAAATGGCAGTGGCCGAAGCCTGTAACTGCCGTCCCCAGCCTCACCTCCTTTGCACCCACTCCGACCGAGTCCTGCGGCCTCCAGCCCCACACCCCAGTTCCGCTCCCTTCGGCAGTTCCTTTGCTCTGGTCTAAATTTCGACGCCGCCTCTTTTCTCTTTGATGTCCTCCACCGAAGCCGTTAGCTGCGTTCGCGAGGCCGTGCCTTGCCTCTGGCTGCTCCGGGTGTGGACTGCTTTCGAGGAGTCCGGGAGGCCTTACCCAGTCCCCGGATGCCTGGCTTTCCGCGCCGGTGTCTCCTTGGCCCGCGTCCTTTAAAGTTTTGGTAATTGTTTTTCGACAAGGGACTCACTGGCTCTAAAAGCAGGCATCCTAGTAACTGCAAGCCGTGGGAGAGGACATTTGCTACCTCTTCAGCCGGTGATAACTGCGATGCCGTGCTTCATTTCAGGGAGGTGAGAGAGTAAGCGCTTCAGCTGCGAAACGCTCACCGCGTTCTCTTCTGAGAGCTCTGCTGACTCAGAGCTCCTTCCTCACACTCCCTCCATCCTCCCTAAGCCTTCCCCGCAAACTTCGGGTAAACGGAGTGTAACAGGGAATCCTCAGCCCTTCACATTTAGGAAGGAATTGAGACAAGGCTCTCTCCATTGGCTGGGTCAAGTGGCAGAAGGGACATTACGGGAATAGTGGGGAGCAGACTTGGGCTGGGGCAGTTGGAAGCGTTGAGGGCCTAGACCAAAGAAAGGGGCAGAGTGCATTACTGACACAAGCGAACCCCATTTATGCTCCAGGTCAAATTACAAAGTCTCACGTCGATTCTCGGGTTATAACTGAGAATATATACATTTTTGAAGATGTATTTATGTTTAAAAAGTGACTAAGTCAAATTGTTTCGGGGTTGAAATGTTGGTTTATGCAGGGGTGGTGGTGGGGAGGGGTTAGGGTGGGGGAATTTGCTGCGGAATGGCTCCACATTTCCAACTCCGTTTATAAATGCTATGCCCCATCTAGTGCAATTGGAGAGCTTTCTTAATTAACCACATGTACTCTATTAGAATGAAAATTTAAAGTAAAGACACTCGTCTAGTACAGTTTTACACCAGGCTCTTTTTAGGAGCCCGTAGGCTAAGTTCTGCAGACTTCTTGATCTTCCCAGGATTCTGAAGCGTGGATGAAGCAGGACACTCCTCCCACCTCCACCCCTATGGGCCTGCCCAGGAGTTTCGGAGGAGGGGCACAGCCGCATATCTGCATTTGTGGGAGGACAAGAGAGCAAACTGTCACTCAAAGGGCTACAGTGCATCCTTCTGGGTACGCGGAGGTGAGGCGTGCAGGCCCCAGTCCCAGGTAGCGCCTGCTGCACAACTTTACTGGGGGTGGGCATAGGGAGGGGGCCAGAGGAGGCGGCTGCTCCGCCGGTTGCTGGGCTCTGAGTTGGCCTGGCCGGTGCCTCTCCGAGCAGGTGTAAGGACGCGCAGGAGCCCAGTGTCGCTGCCCACAGGACGCACGCAACTCGGCTGCTGCTCGGTGCGCCTCTGGCGAGTCCCACTCCACCTTTCCCGCAGGTACTGCAGTGCATCCTGGATACAAAGGTTCTACTTTGGTTCTCCCAGCTTAAGATGTCTCTGGGCCGGAGCGTCAGTCGCCAAGGCTCGCTCCATCCTGAGTAGCTTAACATCGGCAGCGTGGAAGGCGGTGAACGAATCTTCCCGGAAGGCGGCAGGAGGCAAGCCTCAGCCTGAGCTGCCAGCCTACCGCGAGAACTGCTCTCATCTCGCTTACCTCCAGTAGCTACCTTCTATCCCTTGTACCTGGTCACTTTGACATTTTTATTTCACTTTGGCCAGGGAAATAGAAGGAAGACCTTTGCCTTTTTTCCTCCAGCAAATTATACTGAAGTAGAAATAAAACACAACTAAATTTAAACCCCTCCATTCGCCCAACCATGCAAACCACTAGGGCATTACCATGGTCAAAGAAGTCACATCAAAGGCTTGGGGAGGAGCTACAGGTTGAAGGCCAACACAGAAAATTCTCTCTCCCCTTCCTTCCTTCCTCCCCTCAAGAAAAGAGTGAAAACCAAACACTTAAAAGCCCCGGAGTTTGGGTCCCCTAGACGAATGCATGGACATCTGCGGAGAAATAAACCATTACCGATCGCATTGACCTGCCTTCTAACTCCCTAATTGGATAACACAAGTATCCAAATTTTTTAGGAAAGCATTCCATTTTATGATAGATTCATGGCAAGTTATTGAGCTACCAGGCGGGAACCATGTGAAACTATTGTTAGGCTCATCCACAGTTCCTTTTAATACCCTAGTTCTACTCTGCAATTCTAAACACATCTAAATCTGTAAAAAGAAGGTACCTTTATCCTCAAAGTTAATACGTGAAATTAAATTATTTTTGAGTGAATGTGTTATCATGATAGCATCACAATGAAATATCTTGTTTTCACTTCAGAAATATTTGCTTCTCATTTTTATAAACCAGCTGATTTCATTACCTGCGTTTTTTTTTCTGTCATCTGTATCATCTTATTCTGAAAACTGCAAAGAAACAGCTTTAAGGGAAGGACATATGAATAGATCAAATTTGGGGAACTGACTTGCAGCCAGCCAGGCCCTTCCTTGCCCACGGTTTACTTGGATAAAGAGAGCTGGCATTTTGCACCACCTTATTCTGCCAGCTAACGGGTATAAACACAATGGTGAGCTCATAAATTGTATCCTAAAATCTATTTTTCAGTATGTCTTATGCAGGGTAAATGTGTTTGGATTTAGGGGAGTAGCTGACAAGATTTTTGTGGATTAAGCTGTTAATATTAGTTGAAAACATTTCTGCAAAAGCCAGGGTTTTTTTTTAGATATGATCTATGATACACTAGCAGTGGACAGTCTAAATGGTATTTTATTTTAAAGAATTCAGGGGAAAAAAGAAGCCTATATACTTTGAAACTTCACTATAAAACCATGTGGAGAAATGACAGGTTAACAGTGAAAAAAAACAAGAAAAAGAGGGTCTGGTTATCTTCATACAAACTTACAGTAGCTCATACCAGCGTTTTCAAGTAAAAATCCTCTATGGCCAGTTCAAGTGAAAAGATGAGACCACTTTATAATTATCATCAGCATGTGTCATTATTACAAAAATGTTAAATTTTACCTCTTTTACACTTTTAAGACTATTTTCATGTTATATACAAGTAAACTTTAGCTTTGGTGGAATAGTCACAACTTTCTGAATTTGTTTTCTTCTTGAATTTATGTTGACATTAATGCTAATTTCGAATACTGAGAAACAGAAATAAAACCATATTTATCTCCAAAAAATGAGCTCTTTTTAATGAGTATCTATGAAATGGTTAGTATAAAGATATAATTGCATAAATTCAATTCCTAGGACCCAAGCCTTTAAAAAAGGTAACAAAGAGCAAGAAGGGAGATTTGACATAGATATGTGTCAAATATGTTGGCTTGTCATGTTTCTACTAGAGAGGAAAAACTAGAAGAAAATTTACATTCTGTAATATTTACTCATACACAGAATTATGTCAGAGAGCATAGGTATCAATTATTTCTTAATCAGAGGAGGCTGTTTTTCATCTCTACCTGGAAAAGTCAATGTCAAAGCCTATAATTCCTGAACCCATTAAAATATTTTGTTTTTCTTTGGAGAGACAATCTAGAGATAATAGCCTAGTAACTAAAATATTTGTGAAAATACTTTTGCAAGATATAGGGACACAGAGGAACTTGCAGATTCAGAAGGTGAATGTAGACAGAAGGATTTGAAATATTGACTCAGATATTTGACAGTATTTGTGTTGATCCAATCTCAAACTCTTGTTTATAAACTTGATTTCAACGACATGCTAATGGGATTTAAAGGAACCACAACAGTAAAAGACAAAAGGTGAAGATGTCTATTTGAGCATGATGTCATGGCTTCCAGAGGCCTTGAAACAATTTCTTAGAAACTCTTAAAGGAACTTTCCCCTGACATACATAGAAGAATTTTTGTCATGGACTAAGACACTGTCATTGTTTATTTTTAACCCCTTTTGTTGTTGTGACTGATTTTTGAACCAATTTTATGCTGACATACATACATTAGGTTTAGCCATGCCTCATGTAAACCATGTAGCATGAGGTATGATTATGCATCAGGACCTTCAGCCAAGCAGGCTGCAAAGCAGTCTATACTTGTGATGTTTTGTTCTTAACTTCATACTATAAATACTATGCATCATATTTTAAGGCGAAAGCCCAGCTGTTGACTATTAAATTTAAACTTCTCTAGGTGTATTATTATTTCATCTTTCTTGAAAAGCACGAGTCAACTGATTTTTGAAATAATCCAATCCATAGAATTATTTCAGACTTTAAAAAGTTGAAGAGTAAATGCTAAAAAATATATCATTTATACTTCTAATGCCGGATATCACCACGCAACACAGGGAATCAAAATGGAAATTTGGCAATTGTTTAGTTGAGGATTGAACACCCTCCTCTCTCCCCAGCTACACATGACTTTGTAAGATATCAAACTGAAAAAATTCAGGTGTCAGGGTAGGCTTTCACTAAGGAAACTTCATCTCATTTTGGTAAATTAATGCCTATATTCCTCAGCCTAGCTAATTCTTTCCCCCAAACACAGACTACGTATGAGCTCAGAATACAGTCATTATCTTAGTAACATCTATTGCTATGTGGAAATATTTTGAGAAGATAGTGATTCTGCAATGCTGCAAAATGATCATATGTTTTTACCTCTTAGCTGTGGTGCCTGTGGGTACTCAGTGGCAAAGTAAATTGAGAACTTAATCTGCACCAGTGGAAGGAGCTTTGCCTTCAGGTGTTTGAGGGGGTGGCTACTGCAAGGCAGGACCCCTCATTATTTTTGGTGATGAATGTGGTAAAATAGCCTTTCAGTAATGTAACACGGTAGCTCCACTACTAAACAGCTAGTGTTGTTAGAAAGATAGACTGTATCCTAGCATTTAAAATGAAGTGCTCTGAGGGCAAGAAGACTGGGGAGATGATAGTCAAAGGACATAACATTTCAGCTAGACGGTAAGAATAAGTACAAGAAATGCATTGCACATCATGGCGACTACAGTTAATAACAATAAATTATATTCTTAAAAACAGAAGAAAGCATGGGTTTTAAGTTTTCTCATCATAAAAAAACCTCTTCATAAATATGTGAGGTAAAACAGATGCAAATTATTTGGATTTAATCTTTCCACAATATATACATATTTCACAACATCATATTACATACCACGAATATATATAATTTTTATCTGACAATTAAAAATCATAAAATAAAGTTCTAAATTGAGGCAATCATATCAACAAGTTAGAGAGAAATGAAGTCCCTTTTTACTTTGTGTAGCAGACCTCCAAGCTATGGGGAATAATCTCAGCAGAAAGAAAATCCCGGTAGTAGGTGTTAAGAAGCCATGTCAAAAGCCTATGTTGTCAAATAGCTATGTAGGCAAGGAACTTGAGGACTGGAGGGGACTTGCAGGTCTTAAAACTGGAAGGAAGAGCAGAACCCACTGCTGATTGCTACTCTGAAGCTGACAAATTGGCAGACCTATTACCCGCATGCCCATGGCTCTGAAGGTCACGTATTTTGGGAATTCAGCCCACTGGTCTCATTTCATGGGACATGGCACTACCTTCATAGAAAACATTGAAACCTTAACCTGATGAAATTGTCTTCAGTACCTTCTTAAAAATGGAGGAAGATGAAGAGTAGCAGGGAAAGAGTGAAGGACTAGATATGAAGACAGGCTTGGATACATGATGAGAAATAAAGTCACTCCCTCAGCCCTCAGCTTGTTCATCGGTGCCATGGACAATCTGGACTAGATGATCTCTAAAGATGGAGATGGCACAGACTCTGAAATTGGAATAAATTCACGTTTGATTTGAAAGTAGTGTGAAATGTTTGTAAATATTTTCTGATATGCTTGTTATTTCCAATATTCTTTCTTGAAGAATAAAAAGCAAAATTGTAAAATTACTTGTAATTGTAAAATTACTTGTAAAACCAGTAATTGTAAAATTGTAAAATTTTACAAAACTGTAAAATTACTTCAAAACCAGTAATTTTGTGTTTCCAATTCTCCAAAAGCAGTGGTGTATTCTTAAATGTGTGGCAGTAACAGGCAGTTGGAGATCCTTTAGAATTCCAGAGAAATGTAATTCAAAAGGGAGCTGTGTTTTCTAAGGATTGGTGAGTGAATCTGAGATACTAGAAGCAAAATTTCCTATTACATACGTTTTCTGTGGGTTCAAGTTAACATGGTATGTACTTCCAGAGTCTGCTTCTTGAGAAATAAAATTTCAACTTTTCTAAATGTTTATGAGACCAAGAAGAGAAGGTACCCATTCTTTTACATGGTAACATTGGGGCTTCAAAACTAGCACTTTTTTCTTTCTTCTTTTTTTTTTTTGTGAGACAGTGTCTTACCCTTAGCCCTTGGTAGAGTGCCGTGGCGTCATAGCTCACAGCAACCTCAAACTCTTGGGCTCAAGTGATTCTCTTGCCTCAGCTTCCCAAGTAGCTGGGACTATAGGTGCCTGCCGCAACACCCAGCTATTTTTAGAGAGAGAGGTCTCACTCTTGGTCTGGCTGGTCTCGAACCTATGAGCTCAGGCAATCCACCCACCTTGGCCTCCCAGAGTGCTAGGATTATATGCATGAGCCACAATGCCTGGCCTCAAAACTAGCACTTTTTCATTTTATCACATTATATAATTGATATATATTTCAAATGTGTAGTAATATAGAGTTTATTAAATAGAGAAAGCAAATTTACTAGAATTATTAATCACAACATCTTTTTTGGTGTTAGTACCCACAGATTCCCCTGCGTAGAATAGATGAATGCTTCAACAACAGACCTTTGGAAGAAAATGAGCAATAATGCATGCTATTAGGTTTCTTAGCTTTGTTAGACATTTTGTTACATTGTTCATCCTAAAGAATATCTGAAAATTGCTTCCTGTAGAGGTGACAGTGAACTAATCATTAGACTCACCTCTTTTATTTCAAACCCATAAAAATAATAAAACATAGAAAGATATAATCAAAAAACATGACTGGATACAAAACAAAGTGAACATTTTGAGGCAAAAAAATAAAAAAGTGTCTTAGCACATTTTATGTGGCTATAGGTAATTTGTAATGAATGGAAATGTATTTGGCTTCTGGTTCTGGGGGTCGGGAAATCCAAGATTGAAGAGGTGAGGGCCTTCTTGTCACATCCTAAGTTGGCAGGAAGGTATCACATGGAAAGACAGAGCATACCCTTGAGAGAAGGGTGAGGAACTTATCCTTTATAAGGCCACCATTCCCACAATAAAGTGAAATATATTTACTTTTTGAAGGACCTACTTCTCAACCCTGTTGCACTGGGGATTATGTTTCCAGCCATGAACTTTGGGGGACACTTGATTCAAACCATGACAACAACAACAAAAGAAAAAACACTCAAAACCATAAGCGGGGGTGGTGCCTGTAGCTCAAGGATTAGGGCACCGACCCCATATGCCAGAGGTGGTGGGTTCAAACCCAGCACCTGCCAAAAACTGCAAAACAACAACAACAACACCCCCCCCCCCCCAAACCATAAGCAGGGCTGGTGCCATAGGCTTATTGGGCTTTGGGCTAGAAGCTGGCCATCACACTCTTGGCTCCTGAGGGTGAAGGAGACTAAAAGTCTTGAGCTGGACTCTTTTCCTGAAAGGAAAAGGAGGCTGAACCAGCCTTGAGACCCTGGGATAAAACCCACTTGGCATGGTGTATAATTTGTTTGATGTGTTTCTGGATTCTGTTTGTTAGTATCTTGATGAATATTTTTGCATCAATATTCATTAGTGATATTGTTCTATAATTTTCTTTTCTTGTTGGGTGTTTTCCTGGTTTGGGGATCAAGGTGATGTTTGCTTCATAGAATGTGTTGTGTAGTATTTCTTCTTTTTCTATATTTTGGAACAGGTTGAGTAATTTAGGTACT
This sequence comes from Nycticebus coucang, assembly GCF_027406575.1. Taxonomy (NCBI): domain Eukaryota; kingdom Metazoa; phylum Chordata; class Mammalia; order Primates; family Lorisidae; genus Nycticebus; species Nycticebus coucang. The sequence continues at coordinate 94,406,796 of NC_069784.1, read as the reverse complement.
AGTTCCTCTTTAAAGGTTTGGTAGAATTCTGACGTGAAGCCATCTGGTCCTGGGCTTTATTTTTAGGGAGATTTTGTATAGTTGATGCTATTTCAGAACTTGTTATAGGCCTGTTCAACATTTCCACTTGATTCTGGCTAAGTCTTGGAAGGTGGTGTGCTTCCAAGTATTGGTCAATTTCCTTCAGATTTTCATATTTCTGAGAATAAAGTTATTTATAATATTCATTAAGGATTTTTTGAATTTCTGAGGAGTCTGTGGTTATTTTGTCTTTGTCATTTCTGATTGATGAAATTAGAGATTTTAGTCTTTTTTTTTCCTGGTTGGGTTAGCCAAAGGTTTATCCATTTTATCGACCTTTTCAAAAAACCAACTTTTTGATTTATTGATCTGTTGCATAATCTTTTTGTTTTCAATTTTATTTAATTCTGCTCTAATTTTCTTTTCTTTTAATATTTCTTTTCTTCTATTGAGTTTGGGATTGGAACGTTCTTCCTTTTCCAGTTGCTTGACATGTCCCTTTCTTTCCGTTCTCTTGAGGAAAGCTTGCAGTGCTATAAATTTCCCTCTTAGGACAGCCTTTGTGGTATTCCAGAGGTTCTGATAATTCATGTCTTGATTATTGTTTTGTTCCAAAAATTTGTCAATTTCCTTCTTAAACTTGTCCATGACCCAGCTATTATTCAGCATAAGGTTATTTAGCTTCCATGTTTTTGTATGAGTATGCAGATTCCTGTTTTACTGAGTTCAACTTTTATTCCATGGTGGTCTCAGAAGATGCCAAGAATAATTTCTATTCCTTTAAATTTACTGAGGTTAAACTTGTGACCTAAGATGTGATCGATTTTGGAGTATGTTCCATGGGCTGATGAAAAGAATGTGCATTTAGTTTTGTTGGGATGAATTGTTCTGTATATGTGTGTTAAATCCAAATGTTGAATGGTTAAGTTTAAATCTAAGATTTCTTTGCTCAGCTTCTTATTTAAGCATCTATCCAACACTGCCAAAGTATCTCCAACTTTATGGAGCTGGAGGAAATCAAGTTGCTCACGTCTGTTAGAGTTTCTCTTATAAATTGAGGCACATTCTGGTTGGGTGCATAAATATTAATAATTGAAATCTCATCATATTGAGTATTACTCTTAACAAATATGAAGTGACCATTCTTATCCTTTCTTACTTTTGTTGGTTTAAAGCCTATTGTATCTGCAAATAGAATTGCAACATCTGATTTTTTCTGATTTCCATTTGCCTGAAATATAGATGATCATCCCTTAACCCTGAGTCTATATTTATCTTTTAAGGTAAAATGAGATTCTTGAACTCAGCAGATATTTGGCCCGAGTTTTTATATCTAGTCAGCCAACCTGTGCCTCTTTAGAGGACAATTTAATCCATTCACATTAGTTGAGGTTATTGATAAGCCTGGTAGAATTTTGGGTATCAAGTTTTTCAGAATTCCAGTGGATATTTTCAATCCTTTCACCACTGTGGAAGTTGGAATTTGATCAAAAGTTTCTGAGTGAGTTTACTTTTGTGGTGGAGGATGGCGCCGGTCATTATGGAGGATAGGTCTGAGAATATCCAGGAGAACTGGTTTAGTTATGGCAAATTTCTTCAACATGTGAATGTCCTTAAAATATTTAATTTCTCCATCATCAATGAAACTCCGTTTCACCAGATACAGGATCCTGTGTTGAAAATTATTCTGTTTTAGTAGATTAAAAGTCGATGACCACCCTCTTCTAGCTTCAAAGTTTCCACAGAGAGATCCGCAATCATTCTCATATTCTTCCCTTTGTAGGTTATGGTTTTCTTACATCTGGCTGCTTTAAGACTTTTGTCCTTCATATTAACCTTAGTGAAGTTAATTATGATGTGCCTGGGGGATGTCTTATTCAGGTTGTGTCATGCTGGGGTTCTGAAACTGTCTGCTATCTGAATTTCAGAATCTCTTGGCATGTCTGGAAAATTCTCTTTCATATTTTCATGAAGAAGAGCCTCTGTGCCTTATGAAGCCACTTTGTTGCCTTCAGGTATTCTTATGAGATGAATATTAGTTTTCTTCTAATTATTGCAGAGCTCTCTGAGAGAATGATCTGTTTTTGGTCTCCATTTCTCTTCCTCTTTGAGAGTTTGGGAACATTCAAAAGCTTTGTCTTTAATCAGAAATCCTTTCTTCTGCTTGCTCCATTCTGTTACTGAGGGATTCTACTGTATTTTTCAGATCTTGGAGGGCTGCAAATTTTTGTCATGGTATGTCAAAATCTTTGGTGATTTTGTCTTTAAATTCGTTGAATTCTTGAGACAACTTTTGAAATGCTCCTGGAATTTCTAATTCCAACTTTTCCTCTCTTCTATTAATCTTGTTTGCAATCCAAATTCTGAATTTGATTTCTGACCTCTTGGCCATCTGTTTCTGAATGGGATCTTCAGTTGTGTTTGCCATATCTTTCTTTGGGTGGGGGCAGGGTTTGATCTACTCTGGTTATTCATGTTACCAGTTTTTCCACTGATTCTGCTCCATGATTATTTTACACCATTTGACTAGATGAGCCGATAAAGAGCAGTTGGGTTGGGGGCTCTGAGAGTAGTGCTTAACCAGCCCTTTGCCCAAAAGCTGGGAATGGTATCTGTACCTTTTCCCATGGAGCTTTGCCAAGGACCTGTACAGTGCTACAGCCTGAGAAACTGGGGACCTGCTTGGTGTGGTGGGGCTAAGTGGCTCTGTCTTGTTTTAAGTTTGTCTCTGTCTTACCTAGTGAATAAGTTACTCTGGGTTGAAGTCTCAGCTGTGGAGAAATACCAGCAATTAAGTCCACCCCCCACAAGCAACAATTGGAAAAGGAAAATCAAACCTTCCCACATCCACATATGCAGGGTACCACTTGGATTATCCTCAGGTGATTGGCCCAGTTCAAGAGGTCCAAATCAATTGTCTCAGTCAGCACTTGTCTCAGGTGGGAGAGTTCAAAAGGTCTCCAGCAACTAGATCGCAGGGGTCTGCTGGCAACTCAAGTATGACTCGCTCTGGTGCTCCATGAGTTCAGGAGGACCCAACCAGCAAATATTAGTCTGGGAAGGTTGATGCCTCCTTCCCCACCTTGTACCTCTGTCACACCCAGTCACTAATAACCCCGCAGGGCTGTGAGCCAGTTCTCTCCAATGAGCAGATGCTCTAGGGGTTTGTACCTGCCTGAATCATAGGGAGATCTATGGCTCCTCAGCCAGGCCGCTGCTCTCTGCCACTGTCCAGCAGGGGTAGGTGAGGCCTGACAACCTTGGGTGCTTAATGGAGGCTGGGGCAGTTCACTCAGTTCCAGCCCCACCCCTGATTGATGTTGCTGACAGAACAGAACAACTTTGCAAAATTTGTTTCTGTCTCAGCTATATTTCCTTGCAGATAAGACACTGTTTGAGTTCATAGAAACTGTGACTCAGGCCCGGTCTGTGCTGCTGCCTCCTCTCGGCTACAGTTTCTGTCGAGGCGGCATGGTTAGCTGTCAGTTCCAGCCTCTGCCTGCCTGCCTTTGTCTCAGCTATGATCCCCTGAGGCCTGGGTGTGTCTTAGGCTCAGTAAAGTGGTCTTCACATAGGCTCTGGGTCAGCCCTGCCCTGAGAGTCTGCGGTCTCTGCGTGTGCATGTATTCTAGTCCCCACATTCTGCCCAGACTGGTACTGCCTAGGCAAACCCTTTACTCACAGGGCCTGTGTTTCCATCCCAGATCTGTTCTGTCAGTGGATGCCCCCAGAGAAGATGCCTGGCCTCCTCTGGTTGCCCAGAGAGACAGTGGGTGTGACTCTGGAATATCCAGGGTTGTGAGCCCTGTTGTTGCTGCTGTGGCTGCTGCTCTGTGCCTCAGGGCAACGCCACTCCTGTATGGGTCCCTCTCAGCTGACTGTCCTCTCCTCACTCTCATGCCACAGAATCAGCACTAACCAGCAGCAGTTCATGCCCTGTCCACACCTCTCAAGAAAATAACCAAGAATCTGGACTCCTGGGGGACAGGCTTCCAGACCTCGGTGTGAGAGTGGAGGGGAGTGCTGGGAGTTCAGAATTGCAGGTAGAGAGTATATACAGTTTTATGCCTTGCAGGAGAGTGCCATGGCACCCTAGTAGGGGAAGTAGGTCCAGTTTTTAGAGGGTCTCTCCCAGGGGATAAAATGAGAGGATGTTTGAACTCTGCTTGCTTATTTGTATGGAGTACTGCAAGCTGTTCTCATGAGGGAGGGGACTCCCATCTGCTTGGCAATGGATTTTGTACCTTTTGTTTGTATCCTTGGGGTCACAGCTCTCCTCAGCAGGGTTGATGTGTGTTGCTCAACCTTCTCTCTTGGTTCAGCTCTAATCCACCAGATTACTTGCTAAACTTCTATCCTTTAACTCTCCTTCTGGAAGGGAGCCTCTGTCTCAGCACCATTTATTGAATAGGGATTCTTTCCCCTAATGTATGCTTTTGTTTGGTTTATCAAAGATCAGATGGCAATAAAAGACAGATTTCATCTCTTGGTTTTCTATTCTGTTTCAAATGGCTATGTCTCTATTTTTGTGCCAATACCATGCTGTTTTGATCATGGTGGACTTGTAATATAACCTAAAATCTGGCAAAGTGATGTCTTTGGCTTTGTTTTTATTACTAAAAATTGCCTTGGCTGTATGTCCCACCCCCCCCACCCCGGTTCTATGCAAAATGAAGAACTATTTTTCTAGTTCTTCAAAATATGATGATGGCATTTTAATGGGGATTGCACTGAATCTGTAGATAGCTTTGGGTAATATAGACATTGTAATAATTTTGATTCTTCCTAGCCAAGAGCATGATATGTTCTACATAACAGAAAAACTCATTTTAATTCAAGTTAGAGGGAGGGGGAATAAAGAAAAGGAGAGAAAGGATGAGGGACATGGATTGATATGCTCCCCCTTAATGGGCACAATGTAAGGGTATATGGCACACCTCTTGGGTGTGGGACAACACAACTACAAGAGGGACTTTACCTAACAAATGCAACCATTGTAACCTAGTTATTTGTACCCTCACACTAACTTGAAATAAAAAAAAAGAAAAAAATGTCTTTTAAAGATGTATTTTTACAGATAGTAATTCACATCTTTATAAGAATTCTTATAACTGTTAGATGTAGAAAAAAGGGAGGCACTAATTTACCATCTCCTAACTGGTCACTAGTCTTAGAAAATAGACACATTTTGAACAAGGCAACTTACTTGTTCTTGTTAATGGTTATTCTTCCTAAAGTTACGTTTTCTAATTTAATATTGCTGAAGAAGAAAGACACAATTGCATATCAATTTTTGTATCTGGCTACATTGTTAAACTTGTTTATACATACCAATAATTTACTTACAGATTTTTTGCATATTTCGTATGGAAAACAACATCATCTATAATTGAAATAAATTCTCTCTCTCTCTCTCTCTTTTCCCCCTACCTTATACTTTTTGTTTCTTCTTCCTGTCTTTGCTATTTGGGAACCATGGCAAAATGTTGAATAGACATGGTTCTAGGTAATATTCCTGCTTTATTTTATTTATTTATTTTTGAGACAGAGGGTCACTTTGTCGCCTTTGGTACAGTGCTATGAAGTCACAGCTCACAGCAACCTCAAACTCTTGGGCTTAAGTAATCAATCCTTTGGCCTCAGCCTCCCACGTATTTGGGACTGTAGGTGCCCACCACAATGCCTGGCTATTTTTTCAGAGACCGAGTCTCCCTCTGGCTCAGGCTGGTCATGGAACTTGTGAACTCAGGTAGTCCACCTGGCTACCTTAGCCTCCTCAGGTGCTGGCGTTACAAGTGTGAGCTACTATGCCCAGCTGCTTAATTTGATTTTGAAGAGATTATTTCAAACATTTCACCATTAAGTATTTAATTTTCTCCCAGTTTTTGCAGATGTCCTTTTGTAGATGTCCAAAAATTTTTTGTCCATTTGTTATTTGCTAAGAATTTATTTTTTAAATTACAAATTGTTATTGAATTTTATCAAATAACTTTTTTCTGTATCAATTGAGATGACCTAATGAATTTTATGTTTAGTTTGTTAAATATCACTTAACTCAATTGATTTTCTAATATTAACTAACTATGGTTAATGTTTCATCTTTTTCACACTTCATAGAAATTTTTTTTATTTATGTTCATGGGTGAAATTGTATTGCTATTTTCTTTTCTTGTAGACTCTTTAGCTAGTTTTGTTATCAAGACATGTTAGCCTTAAGTAAAGAGTTGGAGCTATTTCCTCCTTTTCATTTTCTAAAAGAATTTGCTTATGATGGATATTCTAGAAATATTACTGGCAGAAGTCAACACCAAAGCAATGAAACCTATACCTGAAGTCACTTTTGAAGATATTGTATGTGCCTGTTTAAAGGAAATCCTTTCGTTTTAAGAGATTAGAGTTTTGAGAAATTATAGCAGAAAGAAAGTATATTCATAAGTTGTATGTGGCATTATTTATCTTTCCCTTATTTTGGTCATCTAGACTCTTCTTTATGATGAAAGTAATTCACATCTGTACTATAAGGTAATTCACATCTGTATAAGAAGTCTTATAACTGTTAGATATAGGGAGGCACTAATTTACCATCTCCTAACTGGTCAGTAGTCTTAGAAAGCAGACACATTTTGAGGTAGACCATCTCCTAACTGGTCAGTAGTCTTAGAAAGTAGACACATTTTGAGTCTGCTTGTTAAAATTTGGCGATATCTTTGCTGGGGTGGGTGGGTAGACTTGCAAGGTCTTTGGGAAATGGCTTGGAGAATCATAATTGCACCTCAAGTCTTCTGATCCTCTGTTGCTAGAAAAGTTAGGAAATAGACTTTAGGTAACCAAATACATTTTGCTCTGAAATTCAAAGAACACAGAAAAAAATTATCTTCTTTGGGAGGAAATGTCCCTTGCTTAAATATTGCACAGTTGAAACCCACAGTTATTAGATTGGGTCCCCCATCTATTTATTTCAATGGATTATCACAGCAACCAATTCAGAGTAACATTTCCCATAAAACCACTATTGTAAAAATTCAGCTCCTTTACAATTACCAAAGGATTAAGTTACTGCTTACAGTAACTGCTCAGATACTGTTCTTCAGTATCATAACAAAGACTTTAAAACATTTTACTTAACACATTCCATTTCTACATAAACTAGACAGGATTAAGGTGATATGCCTTTCTCATCTAGGTTAAATTTGAGACATAAGCGCACTTCAGAATTTAAATGGAGTGGAATAAACAAGTGAACCATGCAGAAGTGACTGAACTTGGCTCTGCCTGGGCAATCTAACTGCTAAAGTTTGTCAGGAGAGTTTGAAGATACAACACTTTCTTACACTTATCCTGAAGACCTATCTAAATAACATGCCGTGAATGTGGTGTCCAAAACTGAAGATGGAAGAAGATGGAGAAACATTACTAATCAAGTTGCAGCATTGTGACATTTCTTTAAATTTTCCTTCTTTCCCTTTCTGTTCATGTACATAAAGCAATTTTTAGTTAAAGTAGTATAACTTGCATACAGAAAGGTTCATCCTTCGCAGTGCATAGTTATATCAGTTTTGACAAATGCATACAGGCATATAACTCCCAACACAGCAATCAAGACATAGAACAACTTCATTACTCCAAAGAACAAACAAAAAACTCCTCAAGCTCCTTCATACAGACAAACCTGTGCAAAGTGCATATAAACCTGGATAAACCTGAGATATCAGTAGGTTCAGTTTCAGACCACCACAGTAAAGCAAATATCCCAATAAGATGAACTTAACAGGAGAATGTTGTGTGTATTCTAACTGCTCCACTCACCAGCTGTTCCCATATCTCTGCCTCCTTAGGTCTCCCTGTACCCTCAGGCACAACAATATTTAAACAATTAGACCAACCAATAACCCTGCAATTATCTCTAAGTGTTCAAGTGAAAGAAAGAGTCACATATCTCTCACATTAAACCAAGAGCTAGAAATGATTCATCTTAGTGAGGAAGACTTAGGAAAGCTGAGCTAGGCCAAAAGCTAAGCCTCTTGCGCTCAAGTTCACCATCTGATACGGGCACAGTTTGTGGTGCACAAAACAATTACAAAAGTAACATCAAAGATCACGGATCACCAAAACAGATATAACAATAACAAAAAAGTTTGAAATATTGAGAGAATCACCAAAATGTGACACAGAGATACAAAGTGAGCACATGCTGTTGGGAAATGGTGGGGATAGACCTGCTCGAGACCACAGACCTTCAATTTGTAAAAATTGCAACATCTACAAAGGGCAATAAAGTGGAATACAATAAAGTGAGGTTATGCCTGTCGCCAGTTACTGCCTCCTCTCATTCCCAGACTCTGGTATTGACCACCAATACCTCCTCTGCCACCGTAGTTTTGCTGTTTTAGAATGCCATATAAACAGAATCATTTGAAATACGATGTTTCTTGGTGTGACATCTTTGCCTTAGCAATATGCATTGTGATTCACATACGTTGTTGTGAGAATCATAAGTTTGTTCCTATTTACTGCTGAGTAGTATTCCACTATAATGATGTGGCATAATTTGCTGACTCATTCACCTGCTGCAGAACATTGGGATTGTTTGGATTTTGTATATTTCCTTTTTTTTTAAGATCAAGAAATAAGCCACAATTTATACATGAATAAAAGTATCTGACAGGTTATTTCCTCTGAGGCCTGAGATGCTGAGCTTTTTTCTTACTTATGCTTTCCTAGGGTTTGCCTATTAAGTTTTAAGCTTGCTGTGTTAGGCAGCACTTCAAAACTGACTTTCCAAACCTTTCTGCAAGTTCTCAAAACCACTCATCTTCCTTTCATTGAAGAATGACTTTATCTCAGAACTCAAGTGGCAACAATATATTCCTTCTGTGGCTTGACCATTTGTGTCATTCTGTGCTTCCACTCCCTCTTAGGCTTCATGAGCCGAGGACTGGGGCCCCTCTTGCTTGCCATTGTTACCCCCGAGTCTGGCACAATAGCGCCTACAGTAGGCTCTCAGAACACGTTTGGGGGATGTGTGATTACTGGTACCATCACTCTGAGTAGATGAGTTTTCTTTGTGCATTTCTGAGTCAATCTCTCTTCCATATCTCAAAAGTAGTCATTTATTTACCTTTTTTTCTATCTACCTGGCTGTCTGTCTTTCTTTCTGTGTTTTTCTCAGAAGACATGCCTATTTCTCCCTCCATGGCTAATCTCATCCTCACTACTCTCTTGGACTCCTTTGCTACCTTAAATCAGGCCAAGTTTCCCCCTTTCTCTCTGTCTCCTCCTCGCTCCAGTTTTTGCTTCTCCTTGTCCTGGAAACACACGGTGCCTCCCCATCTAGGAGTCACTGTCCACATCACTGTCTTATCCGTCTGTCTTCTTCTCTCAGCAGCCAGGGCTATTTGGGGCTCTAAAGCCCCAGATCCTGGGATAAGCGGAGTGTTGAGGGAGCGCAGGAAAGGAGGTGCAGGTCAGGCTCTAAACAAGTTGATCTGAGAAGCGGCACCTGATGAAGAAAAATGAGAAGAAGACCTAGGAAGATCTCTTCATCTAGAGCAGTTCCCAGACAGAAAGACCCAAGACCCAGGCCTTGTCAGTCTTTTGAGTAGAACCACGCATGGAAACCAAGACAAAAGAGTGCAAATACAAGCCCATGTACCATTTGTCTAAATATTTCAGAGTAAAGACCAAGCTAACAAACAATTCAATAGAATAGATTCTATCCTTCCACTTTCAAAATACACTTTACAACAACAAATAAAAAAAATGTGAAACTGTATTTATGTGACTTAGTTTTACCAAAAAAAAAAAAAAAAGAGAGAGAGAGAGAGAACTGGGTTTAATTATTATTGCACACATTTAAGCATTCTGTTGATGGGCTGACAATGTTTGACTGAGTAATGATAAATGTTAAACTGAATGACTTCCCTTGAGTCACTGTAATTCTTTGATAGTTTTTATTAATTTCAATTTGGAGGAACTTTGCTCCATGGAGGCAATAGCAGCTGGATGTATCTATAAGATACTTAAAGAAATAAATAGATTTGGAAGTGAACCATGAATTTTCTAAATCAAGCTCAGAATTGTTACAGGTTAACATGTAAGAAATTACCATTATTACTGAAAATATTGCAAGGTGTTTTAATTTCATCGCATATGTTGCTAGCATTTATGTTGTGATATCAAATCTAGATGTCACACAGTATTTACATTTTCTTTCAAATATTTTAATGTTGATATATTCTAAATAAAATTTTAAAAGAGCAACATATTGATCAACTACAACCTCATCTATAATGGCCAGAAAATAGTATACATGGAAATTTCTTTCAGAATTCTTCCAGAATTATTTCTGTGTGAATCATCAACTAGTGTGGTCACATAAACTTCCCCCACGCTTTAATTTCTTTATAATTTATTGGAATGTTACTTTGTAGCATATTTTACATTTTTCAACTTAAAGTTGGCTTTAAATTAACAAATTTAAAAAATTTAAAAAGTGAAACCACTAAAGTACTGGTAGCTGCTTTCTTTTTCTGGATAAATTCTTCTGATAATTAATAGCAAGAAGTAGTTCATGCCAATGACCACGGCTTACCCAAGAGCAAAATGATTTTTACTCCCTGCCAATGTCTATGATTCACTCTTGAAGGATCTTCTGAGATTTGGCTTAAATCTCCTTGTGCATCTCATATCTTGATGAAATTGAGTTTAATTGCCTTAATATTTTTGTTAAGATTTCTCTCATGTCTGAGGATGATTGTGAAGTCACACTTTTTTCCATCAAGATGTTCTATCTTTGAGCAGATCCAGGAAATATTATAGATAGTTGTTAAATTTTTCCCTAAAAAATCATCTTGTTAGCTGCAAAGGTGAGACGATGTATCCTAGTAACAAATTCAAAGTATGGATTGTAGCTGGCAGAAAGAATGCTTTCTAGATTTCAGCTAAAACTCCAGTTCATATAACCTTATCGGCATTAGTGTCATTATCTTCTCCTCTAAAACTTTTAAAAGTAGTCTCTAAAATCAAAAATTATTTCTTCATTCTTTCATAAGTCAAACCAAGGAAATATCAATTAATTGTGAAATTATCGTTTTCTTCTCTAGCAGTTCGACAATGAACAAAATCAATGTTAATTTTTCAGCATGGATTTATCCTTGGTATGATCCAGTTGAACCTACACTTGCTTTTTCAAATTTGATCTATGATTTTTCTGTCATTTTATTACTTATTACATTAATAATCCCACTTTGAATTCTCCAGCGTAGACAGTGATTTGCTCTACTATGATAATTTTTCATCTAACTTTAAATGTTTGGCCACTGTATCAACATCATATTTTGAAATCTTAAAAAATCTTATTAAATCTCTATTTTCCACTGTTTAGTGTATATATTATCCTGATAGTATAATATATTATAATATACTTGTCACATTTATCTAAACAATGTTTACAATATTATTCTTTTAATAACATTGCAGTACCATTCTATATTGACATTTAATTTCGCTGTTGAATCCCTTGTTTGGCAATGGATTTCACGGGTTGTTTTGGTCATGCTGTCTAGGGTTTATGAATTAAATGTTGCTAATCCATTGCCAAACAAGGGATTCAATAGCGAAATTTTGTTGCTGTTGTCCCTTTTCAGTTCTACAAATTGCATGTGGCCTAGTCAACGTGTGCAGGTGACATTTAGTGTTCCTTCTATCAAGAACGTGACTGCTTCTTGTCAAAAACAGCTTCGTTGGCTAAAGCTGATCTTGGAAATTGGTTGTGAAACATAAAACAGCAATAGCAAAACACTCCCTTAACTCAAGCCTTGTACAAATGGCTCCTCAAAGAGGCTCTTATAAATATTCAGTAACAACAGGGTGACTAATAATTTATCATATATTTTAAAATAACTAAAACAGTGGATAGAATGTTTCTAACAGAAAGAAATGATAAATGCTTGAGGTGATATATGCCTCAATACCCTGATTTGATCATCACACATTGCATGCTGTTATCGAAATATCACATGTACCTTGTAAATACATTTGTATAGCTGTTATATATCCATAATAATTAACAATAAAAATTAGTTTAAAAAGAAGCTCTTACTGAACACTGGGTCTAACAGCATCCACCCCATTCCTTTCTACCTCCTCATCCAACTTTATTTTTCTTCACGAGGACAGGGAAGGTGAGGTCTCTTCATGAGGACAGGGAAGGTGAGGTCCCTTCATGAGGACAGGGAAGGTGAGGTCCCTTCATGAAGAGAGGGAAGGTAAAGTCCCTTCCCGAGGATGGGGACCCTGCCTGTTTTGTTCACTGTATCTGTAGTATCAAGAATAGTTACTAGCCTAGAATGGGAACTTAAACATTTGTTGAGGAAATGTGCTCTCTATTCTAAGACTTCTATAGCTCACTAATGAATTTCTTGAGTCTAGGCCAAAGGCCCTTGTTATTTCCTATTATGTTAATTCCTCTACAGCAGTGATTCCCATAGAGGAGTCCTCAGCTTAGCAGCATCAGCACCACCTGCAAACTTACTAGAAATGCAAACAGTTAGGCCTTACTCTAGACTTACTGAATCAGAAGTTCTGTGGGTAAGGCCCAGCAATCTTCTTACACTTCCTTTAAGTAATTCTGATGCATAATAAAGTTTGACAACAACTGCCCTATGTACAAATGAGTTCATGTTGTGAATTACTTTCTTAATTTTATAGTCCCATTGTGATTAAGGGCACACTAAGCACTAGAATCCTTTTTCTTTCTTCTTTTTCTGAGTAATTTGGATATGACTCTAGAGCTCCCACTGGGCCCTATTCAAGAAAAAAACATGAAACAATCTTTGATTATACTTTCTTTCTTTGTTTTCTTTTCTTTTCTTTTTTTTTTTTTTTTGAGACAGAGTCTCACTTTGTTGCCCTTGGTAGAGTGCTGTGGTGTCATAGTTCACAGTAACCTCAAACTCCTAGGTTCAAGACATTCTTTTGCCTCAGTCTCCAGAGTAGCTGGGACTACACACACCCACCACAATGTCCAGCTATTTTTAGAGACAAGGTCTTGCTCTTGCTCAGGCTGGTCTTGAGCTCATGAGCTCAGGCAATCCACTCTCCTTCGCCTCCCAGAGTGTTGGGATTACAGGCATGAGTCACCACGCTCAGCCTGATTATACCTTAAGAAATAAATTAAAATTGGGGCGGCACCTGTGGCTCAAGGAATAGGGTGCCAGTCCCATATGCCGGAGGTGGTGGGTTCAAACCCAGCCCCGGCCAAAAAAAAAAAAAAAGACAAAAAAAAAAGAAATAAATTAAAATTATAAAGTTCTGCCTGCTCTTTAGGAAGATAGTAAACGTTACAACTGGTTTAAGGCATTTTACAGTTTATTTGTGCTCATGGCAGAAGACTGTATCAGAGCTTTGTTGTTGTTTTATTACTATGTTTTTTCTACTGTTGCTCCTTTTTGTTTCAGTTCCTGTAACTTAAGAGGCAAATGTATTTGAGGGTAGAAGAAAAATACATCCTGGGATCAAGTTCAGAAAGAGCCAAAGCTTTCATCGCTGTTCTAGGAGAAAGAATAATTAGGATTTTGGTGGAATTTCCATTTTATACCTTCTCAGCAGTCTCAATCCATATCCCTAATCTTTCTGACAGTTATCTAAAAAAGATCAAGAATTGTTTATTATTTCTTAACTAACGTGTTTCATGGGTTGTTTTGGTCACGCTGTCTAGGGTTTATGAATTAAATGTTGCTAAGACTTACTCTGAGGACCTGCAAAAGTCTGTCCAAGCTTCATGTCTAATCCAAATCTTTTAATTGGTGTGGAAAGTCAAAACAGCAAAAAGATTGTCCTCAATAATGATGAAATACTGGTTAGTCATGCTGTGTTACTTTTTTGGTTAAAGCAATGGAGTCCTTTCTTCTTGCATGTTTTTTCAAGGGTGGGGAAACAATTTTATTGTTACAGATTCCATTTTTGTGAAAAGAGAAAAAGGTTAGAGAAAGGGTAATTTAAAAGCAAGAATATTGAGGGAGAGAAATTGAAAATAAGGCATTTGTTGGAAGTTGGCAGTAATTTGAGGACAGCTAAGTTTCTGCTTTGCCATATTTAAATGTTCTTCTGCATGCATTTTACTCTTAGATGTTAATAATTGTTCTCTCTTGGGTTTATAAAGTGAATTGTACTGCTTTTCAGCACACACGCGCAGATGTGCATGCATGCACAGAACTTCACCTTTCATATCTTAGCATAAATCAGCTGACTTGTCCTTTTTCAGTTCTGGAGGACTTGGGAAAAGGCCACCAAATCTCAAATGAGATAGATGTTCTTCAAAAAGGTCTGTGATTTCTCAGATACTCCATTTTAGTAGTCACTGAGCCACGGGTAGAAAGACTGTGGTTTTATCTTACATGCATCCACTCTAGCGGCTAGCTACTTCTCAGGTGCTAGCTGTTTTCACCTTCCCCTACTTCCAGATCACAGCCGACTGGCATTACTTGCATTGTTGACAGGGCTGATGTAATGTGACCCTTGAATGTAGAAAGAGCCCTGGACTTGGAAACACATCAGAGGGCAGATTTCACCTTGGTTTTCTCTCACCTCTGTTACCTGGGGTCTCTTTTGACCTTCTGTGATTTCTAAAATGGAGCTACCATGGCATGTTATTCTTATTTCCTAGGGTGTCAGATGAAGTTCTGAATGTGGAAAACCTCTGTTAATGCTGTGCATGGCTCAGAAAGAAGATAGCAGTAGTAGTAGGATCGCTGTTAATAACCATAAAGTTTTTGAGAGAGAAGACATTAAAATAAAATAGATAAGACATTAACACCCTGAAAGACATGCACTCATCCTTAGTACCGGGAGAACTGGGTCATGTTGAGAGCATTTGAGAAGCATTGAACAATTGCTTGTCCCATTTCTTAGTTTCTTTAAATAATATTATGAGACTACTAGGGACCCCTAGCTTCTCACTAAGCTTTCTGCATTAATCTCAAGGCACTGAGGAAACTCCGAATATTTTTCCTGGGCTTCCATTTTGCTTTCTTTTTTTCAAGCTATCACTGTCACTCTTCCAAAGACTGCATTGTGCAAGAATGTTGAAGCCTTGAGCTTCCCCAGTGAAGGGATAGGGAAAGTGGCTGCACACTGAAAAATGCGAGGCATCTGGACAGAGTGCCCAGAGGATGTAATATGCCTTGGTGACCAACTGGCTAACTGTATCCTGTTTTCTCATTCTTTTATTCTCTCCAGACATCCTTGGTTTCTTTTCTAGCCCTGAGTAGTAATGACTTCTTCATCTGGTACAGCCCCTGGAGAGGGAGCGTGAGGGCTTTCTCAGGCCAAACCAGGCATGCTCTGTGTCTATTGGCCAGCGGGGATGATGGACGAGCAGCAGATGCTGCTGTCAGCCCAGCTCCATCGCTTGGCCTCTGGAGATTATTGATACTGAAGGCCAGTCAGCTGCTCAATGGAGGAGTCCCAGGGTCAACATGGATCCCTGGATTCCTGGATACAGGAATATATGCTTGTATCCACCTAGACATCACTTCAAAACTTGAGGCTGAGTATACCTCCCAAGTCTGTACTTCTAGAAAAGCAGCTGTGTAAGTCTCCTATCTCCCCACCCCAGAGTCCCTGAGAGGTCCTAGCACCAAAGGGATGTCTCTGTCCTGCCCCACTTCCTGTTTATCATCCACACTCCATTACACAGATTTAGTGAATGCAGCATTCCTGACACATGCCTGGCAAGAGGAGTGAACACTAGTTTGTACAACAAACTATTCATGGTGTTGAGCTGGCTCTAGCATGTCTGGTCAAGCCCTTTTTATTTTGCCTAACTTTTGCTCGCCCATTACAGTTGCATTCAATAACTAAGGCTGGCCTACTCATTGCCCGTTTGAGTGCAAAACTGTGATACATCTGCAGCACTAGGATCTAGAGTCCTTTGGGTTTATGGGCTGGGGAGATGGGATGGGGCTGGACACTGTTTCTTCTTTGAACCAGACATACCTAGATTCAGTTCATGTATAAGCACACAAGATGCCAGCCCCAGATGTGGGCTCTTTACTGAATGTCTGAGCGGTCTCTGATGCGTTTCAATCAATGATCTTTTTAGGCTGAAAGTAGAGCCTGGCACTGACTGAGAACAGCAGCTGCTGCTATTCATCCCTGGCCCTGGCCAATAGAAAGGCACAGATCTTGCCCGTGTGTTGGAAAGGCAGGCTGCTGACTGACAGAGGAAGAAATTATTACTCAGGCTGGCAAGAAAACCCCACAATTTCATGATGGAAAGTATGTCAGTCCTTTGTAAAGCCAAATAGTTTTCAGATTCAGAAATATTACATCTATTCTAGTATATCATTGCATAAGTTAATAACTTATTATCTGATTGCATGATTTAGGGTCAGTGTGTTATTTTGGGCAAAATGACATAGGTCATAGGGCTGCCTAAATATATTCTTAGTGTTGAGGATTTGAAACAAGAAGCATAAATTATTACAAATTAAACATGACTGCTAAAAATAGCACGGCATTAATTTATCCTTCAATGTATTATAAATAGGCTAAGAAGTGAAGTAAATATTTTTAAATTGGCATAGCAATAAAGCATTTAATTTTTGTTCTAGCAATGACCTTTCTAGGTTGTAAAGGTAAATAGAAAAAAATAAATGCTATGGATTTCAGAGATTTTTCTTTCCCTAGTTTCTCAATAGGTTTGAAAACTACGAGCTCACAAATATATGAAACAAAGTGTGATGAGAATTGAAATGATAACATAGTTCTTTTGATCACAAAACTGGCAAACATTTTTAAAACACCAGTACTTTGACTTTCAAGAGTGTGGTAAATTGGTGAGAATAAATTGGTAAAAAATTTAAAAACATTAATTAAAAATTCAGTTTTTATTATTTTGGGTACATACAACAGAGTTAGGGGTACAAGTGGTTTCTTATTACATGAATGAACTGCAGGGTTGTAAAGTCAGGGATTCTACATGTAGCGCACCTGCCACCCAAACAGTATACATTGTACCAGATGGGTGATGTTTGATCTCTCATCCCTCTCCTACCCTCTCCTCTTCTGAGTCTCCAAAGTCATGTGTACTATGACTATGTATAGCCATCAAGTAGCTATCACTTATAAGTGAGTACACACAGTAGGAGTTTTCCTATTCTTGAGATATTTCACTTAGGGTAATGGCCTCCAATTCCATCCAAGTTGCTGCAGAACACTTAATTTCATTATTTTTCATGGTTGAGTAGCAGTACATATTCCACGGTGTGTATAGACTGCAATTTCTTTATTTCCTCATTAGTGGTTGGGAACTTTGGTCATATCTTTGCAATTGTAAAATATGCTATAAAAACATAAGAGGGCACATGTCTTTTTGATACAACGACTTCTTTCCCTTTGGGTAGGTACCCAGTAGTGAAATTGCTGGATCAAATGGTAGGTCTACTTTTAGTTCTCTGAGGAATCTCCATTCTGTTTTCCATAGAGGTTGCACTAATTTATTATCCATTGCCGCTAACAGTGTATAAGCATTCCCTTTTCACCACATCCACATCCACATTTGTTGCTTTTGACTTGTTAATAACAGCCATTCTGACTGGGGTAAGGTAGTTTCTTGTCATGGTTTAATGTGCATTTTCCTGTTGCTTAGTGATGTTGAGCATTTTTTTTCTGTTTGTTGGCCATTTGTACATATTTTTTTGAAAAAAATGTGTATTTGTATCTTTTGTTTTTTAATGTGGTATTTGTTTTCTTTTAATCTTTGTTATCTTTTTATTTAATATTTGTTATCTTTTGTTTTTTAATGTGGTATTTGTTTTTCTTTTCTTTTTCTTTTTAAGAGTCTCACTTTATCGCCCACGGTAGAGTGCCGTGATGTCACAGCTCACAGCAACCTCCAACTTTTGGGCTTAAGCAATTCTCTTGCTTCAGCCTCCTGAGTAGCTGGGACCACAGGCACCTGTCAGAATGCCTGGCTGTTTTTTTTGTTGCTGCAGTTGGGCTGGGGCTGAGCTCGAATCTGCCACGCTCCGTATGTGGGGCCAGCACCCTATCCACTGAGCCACAGGTGCTGCCCTAATGTGGTATTTGTTTTTTCTTTCTTTTTTCTTGCTGATTTGAGTTCCTTAGAGAGATGAGGGTCTAGGTCATTCCAAGAAAAAAAAAAAAGACCTAAACCAACAGAAGTTAACCAAGGGGAAGGGGAATCTAAAATGCGTGACGAAGGAGGGGGATTATGAGGATCACTTACAGCCTGGAGATCAGTTGCAGAGGTTCATACTGTATTTTATCTCGCTAATTTCACATATATAAGCTTCCTCTAGGAAATGAGGCCTGGTGTGATTCTGGAGTAGCTGCTTCTAAAATGTATTCCATGAAACAAGTGGATCTGAATAGGATCCACTATTCTGATAGTGGGGTCCTCCTGAATGTGGACCTCCTCACCCTTAGCTTGAGGTCTAGTTTTTGCTTAAACTCTTCTTTTCAACCTCCCTTTGAGAATGAAGGTTTCCTCATGCTAACTGAATTTTTCAATTAACTGACCAACTGCTGGTTCAAACAATTTTATTTTATTTATTTATTTATTTTTTTATTGTTGGAGATTCATTGAGGGTACAATAAGCCAGGTTACACTGATTGCATTTGTTAGATAAAGTCCCTCTTGCAATCATGTCTTGCCCCCAGAAGGTGTGGCACCCATCAAGGCCCCGCCCCCTCCCTCCTTCCCTCTCTCTGCTTTTCCTCCCCACCCCCATAACCTTAATTGTCATTAATTGTCCTCATATCAAAATTGAGTACATAGGATTCATGCTTCTTCATCTTGTGATGCTTTACTAAGAATAATGTCTTCCACTTCCATCCAGGTTAATATGAAGGATGTAAAGTCTCCATATTGAATATCATAATGGTAGTTATCAAAATAATAGCAAAAAGAAGAAGATAGGTTTAACTCTCTCCTTTAGTGAGTCAGGCTGGGTGTAGGAGGAGAAGGTGTGGAAGGCTTTTTATTTTTCATTTAATACCAATCAGTGCAGTTTAGACGTTTCTTATACTATATGTAGAAATTGCTTAGATAACAAACACAGTACTGAATAAATAAAATCCCCGTAGCTGGTGATTGCATGAGTTTTCATGTCTAGGAAGTAACAGCTGAGTGTGGAGGTCAGGCTCTGTGGTGAAGTTGAACCCTGACTTCACCACTTTGTCCCTGTGTGAACTTGAACAGTTTCTCTAACCTCTCTGTGCCACCCATTGCCTGTGAATGGGGATAATGATAGAACTCACTTCATAGACTTTGAGAAGATTAAATGCATGTATAAAGTATTTAACTCAAGCTCTAGTATATAAATAAGAAACCAGTAAACGTTAGCTGTTATTATTTTAGGAAAATAAACATAAATGCCTAGATAAATTTACATGTGTTTATCATGGCATTGATTTTATAATTAAAAACCTTGAACAACTAAAGTATCTAGTAATAGAAAAATGTTTGAATAAACTGTGTTATATTTATAAGAGGGCATGTCAGTTAGTTGTTAAAAAAATCTTGTTTCTTAAGAATATTTATTGACATAGAAAAATGCTGGTTAGATCTTAAATGACAAAAGCAGGCCATACAACGATCTATGTATACCTGTATCTATATCTATGTCATCTGTATATATGTAATCTTAGTTATATATGTCATATTATTATAGGTTATTTCTCTAATGTAGATTATAATCCATTACATACTATATAATATTATAGATTATATATTATAATTGATATGTATATATGGATATATATGTATAACCCCAATTTTGTAAATGAAAAATTCTAAGTATATAGAAATGGCTGGAAAGAAAATTACCAAAATATTAACAGTGGTTGTCCCTTTAGGGGATGAGATGGCAGGCGACTGTTACTGTCCTCTTCATGGAGGTCATTTCATTCCTTAGAGGGGAGATCACTTTTGCAGGCTTTTATCTGAGGACAGAATCCCCTGAAATGGAGTCTATCTCATGGCCACCTCTCCAGTCGGGCCAGGGTCCTGCTGCTGTCAACTGTATCTGCATGACTGAGGGCATCTGGAGAGAGGAAGAGAGGGAGGAGAGGGGGTGGAGAAGACAAGTAGAGGTTGAGGGACAACTGATTCTCTTCTGGGCAGTGACACACCAGCAGGAGCAGTGAGGTGTGCCATCCAATATATAAGAATGTGAACTCTGTAGAGGTTTCGCGAGGTCTCTGAGAAATGCGGGCTGGGGAGAGGTGCACAGCAGGCATGCACCTAGAAGTGTGCTTTAGGGTGTCGGATATCCTACAACCTCTAGTGTTCCTTTCAAAAATCTACCAGGTATCCCTCTCCTCTGCTTCATCCCTAACAGCCTTCTGCACTTCCCTACACTGGACACATATGCGTCTTTCAGAGCTGCGCTCAGGGTGTCCAGCCCATGCTTGCCAGCCCTCCTTTAATCCCTGCCTTCCAGCACCCTGCACACCCAGCGCTCCACACATTCCACAGGGTCAGTCCCAGCTCCCAGGGCTCTGTCATCATTGAAAGACCAGATGGTGGTTGCTAGCCATAATATCCAGGCATAAGGGTAGCCAACTGTCTAACTCCAGCTCATTCATGGTATTTCTCAGTTTGCCTGGATTATGAGTAGGGGAAGCAATGATTTTTCAGTTCACTACAAAAGCTGATGTCCTTTGATGACTTATGAAAATGGTAATTATGTTCTAGGACAGTAATTTTACTCATATTTCATGATGCGAACCTTTATTCAGCTTATATTATTTATAGAAGAGTGACTAGCTCTGCAGCATAGCAGGAAGTCACAAAAGAAATAAGATGGTGTTGCACCTGCCTTAGATAGTAAGATACATATTTAGAATAGGGCAGGAGTCTCTTTCTCTGCCAGCTTTTTGTTCTATATAGTCAAATGACCTGAAGTCAACTGTGTGTGCCTGAACAAATTTTGACTTCTGGTATGTGGAAGTCACTTGAAATAAAATAGAAGTAAAATCAAATTCTGGTTTTACTTTGTACGAGGGCCATGTGTTTAACTGCTTCACTTCTTTGAGTTTCAATTTCCTTTTCTGTAAGTGGATGTAACAACAGTAATTGTGAACATAAATGACAAAAATGCTTCTCAGTGTGCAAGATCATTGCTCAGTAAATGTGATTGCCTCTCCCCCAATGATAAAAATTTGTTATACAGACTTGAATATATACTTGAACTTTATATTAATCCTGAGAAATGGTTAAGTTGGCCCGTATTCCTTTCTCAAGGAATAATCTGACAAGAATTGGTTCAATGGGAACTGTAATAGTCATTTAGAACTTTGTGTTCTGAAATAGTTTCTGACTTAACTCAAACTGATAGTAATTGAATGTCACTGATTGTGGAGAGTTGGCTCAAGACCTAATGAAATAATTCCATGGGCCTCACTGACATTCATATACGTGGTGATGGGATCACAACGATCAAGCTAATTAACATGCCCCAGTTGGAAAGCCACATGCAGAAGAGTGGAACTGGATCCCTATCTCTCACCATATATAAAAATTAACTCAAGATGGATTAAAGACTGAAATGTAAGATCTGAAACCATAACAATTCTAGAAGAAAGCATAGGAAAAACTTCCATGAACATTGGTCTGGGTAAAGAATTTATGACTCAGATCCCAAAAGCATATGCAACAAAAACCAAAATAAATAAATGATAATTAAGCTAAAATGTTTCTGCACAGCAAAAGAAATAATCTATACGGTAAACAATCAACCTACAGAATGTGAGAAAATATTCACAAACTATACATCTGACAGAAGACTAATTCAAAATATACAAGGAACTCAAGCAATTAGCAAGAAAAAAAACAAATAATCCCATTAAAAAGTGGGCAAAAGACACGAACAAACATTTTTCAGAAGAAAATACACAAATGGCCAACAAACATGAAAAAATCCTCAACATCTCTAATCATCAGACAGATGCAAATTAAAACCACAATGAAATACCACCTTAGCACGGTCAGAATGACCATTACTAAAAAGTCAAAAAACAGTAAACGTTGGTGTGGTATGTTGAAAAGGGAACATTTGTAGATGTTGGAATATAAATTAGTATAATACTACCTCATGGAAAAAAGAATGGTGATTTCTCTGAGAACTAAAAGTAGACTTCAATCTACTTTCGATCCAACAATCCCAGTACTGAACATTTCTCTAAAGAAAAAGACGTCATTATATCAAAAAGACAAGTGCCCTCATGTTTATCACAGTACAATTCACAATTTTGAAGATACAGAATAAAAGACAAAGTGCCCATCAACCAATGAGTGGATTAAAAAATTGTGATATATATGTACACTATGGAATACTACTCAGCCATAAAAAATAATGCAACAATGTGCTTCACAGCAACTTGGTTGGAACCAGAAGCCATTATCCTAAGTGAAGCAACATAGGAATGAAAAATCAAATACCACACGTTCTCATTTATATGTGGAAGCTAAGCGAGGGGTATGCAGGGGCATGCAGAGTGTACAATGGACACCGAAGACTCAGAAGGGGAGAAGAGAAGGAGATACAGGAGGAAAATACCCACCTGGTGCAATGTACACTATTTGAGTGACAGATACACTAAAAATCCCAGACATTACCTCTATGTAATTCATCGAAGTTAACCAGAAGCCACTTGTACCCTGAAATCTATTGAAATTAAAAAATAAAAATCCATCACCTCACATAGTTACCATTTTTTTCTTTCTTTTCTTGATATGTCAAGGCCACTTAAGATCTACCCTCCTAGAAAATTTTTATATATAATTTATTGTTATAAACTTATAGTTCTTGTGATGAACAATAGATTTCTTGAACATATTCATCTTATGAATATGAATGAAATAAATGTGAATAAGCCCACAGACTTCGGAGGAAGGGGAAGGGAAAATGTTAAATGAATATTAAACTTTTTATTCTCCCTGGAGTTTTTTCAAAGATCTGTAACCACATTCGGGGGTGTCTTCCTTGAGCTGCAAATAAGTGAAGGGAGAATGAGCTCAGGGCTTAAAGCTGACCGTGATCTATCTATTGTGACCTTGGGCAGCTAGACCCTGATACTTTCAGCTGCATCAGTTGCAAAATGGGGATAATATCCGCCTTAGAGGGCGGTTTGAAGATTAGAAATAATGTATTCAAAGTGCCTACACGTAGTTGGTACACAAAATACTCTGGTTATTTCTCAATTCTGCTACTGCCCCAAATCCAGTCCTTTAAAAACAAATCACTTTCCTAGACTATGTAATAGTTTTTTTAGTTGATTTATCTGCTAGTCTTTCTATCTGATTAGACATGAGAGTAAACTTTCTAAAACATAAATTTAATGCCTTTTCCTTACTTTAAAATCTTTTGTGCCTAAAGGATATCATAAGCTCTTTGTTAAGACATTCAAAGAACTTTAAAACCTGTTTTCAGATTACTCTCAAGACTCTTTCCAACGTGGCATTCCCCCATCCTCAAGACTGCCTTCATGGGCAAGTGGCTGTGCAGTCCCACAGGACCCCTGCACTCTAAAGGTATCCCATGCTTGGTTTAATCCTCTGCTATGGAGTTGTTGAAGTTCTTAATGATTTTATCTTTGAACTTGTGTTTTGTAAGTGAAGTCACATGAAACAACGGAATGTGGGCGTGAGCAGCCGGGGATATACCAGGCAGCAGATTGCACATGTGTGGGCTCAGGTCCGGGGCAGCAACAGCTAGGCAGTTGGCCTGGCCTCCTGGCACACATGTGCCTGGGGGAGGGCACTGGGGACCCTGTGCCCCTAGCAGGTGTCCAAGGCTGGAACCTGGGCCCAAATTGTCAGTGGGAATGGCAGAGCAGAAGCAGATGGTGCAGCGGTGGCCATAGCCCTAAGACACAAGAGGGATTTTGTATGAAGCCAGTGCCAGGAACGTGGTGGGAGGCAGGCAAGTACTGAACCACATGGGTACATCTGCACAAATGGGAATTTTTCAGCCTGAACACAGGGTCAGGAACTCTGGAAATCAGGCAGTAAAGGTTGTCAAGTACATTATTACAAAGTAAATACATACACACAGATATTGCATTAACATAAATCAGAGAATTAGTAGAATTCTTCCGAGTTTTGAATTTCAGGTGTTGAAAACTACTGCAACAATGCAAAGAAAATAGCCACAGCCTTTAGAAATAGAAATTCAGTTGGAAAGGTTGTCACATGGACAGAAAATAATGTTATTTTTATATGAAACTGCACATGAACTGCTAATCAGGAGAGCAATTTTAAAATTAATTTTTCCTTAGAATTGAAAACACACAGAATGCATAACAGGTATTTTGAACTATAAGCAAATCATGAAGCCTCATTCACTTTCTGGTACAACCTCCATAAGTTTCAAAGAAATGTCAGAGGATACATAAAAATGGCATAGTATAAATTCATATTTAAAATTAAATTCAGATTTACATATAAAGTTGATTTGAATGAAGAGTCCTCTTGTCTACGGCCATACCACCCTGAACGCGCCCCATCTCGTCTGATCTCGGAAGCTAAGCAGGGTCGGGCCTGGTTAGTACTTGGATGGGAAGAGTCCTCTTTAAAAAAACTTTTTAAAACTGTTTCTGGAAGAATCATCAGCTCTAGATATCATTTATAGTATAAAATAATTTATCAGAAACATATCCCAATGTTGTCACAGCCTGAAAAATAACTTTAATAACTCCAGCAAGTTTGCATCAGTGGAAAGATCATTCTGAAAATTTTAAACCATCAAAATATATTGGTAATTTTGCATTTGGCAAAACTGGTTGCTTTTAATTATAAATTTGAATATAAAGTTCCCAAATGTGTCCATTTTGGACCTTACAAATGAACTTTTAGAAAAAAGAGCCAAAAAAATCATATAATTAACCAAGATATCACATTAATGAAATATTATTCTCTATATTACATAAAACCATGACATCAAAAAATATTGTTTGCAATTTACAAGTTTATGTGGTTAGTCATATATCACATCATTCCATTTCTTCTTTTTTTTTAAAGAAAATTTTTATATGTCAGTATATCTCTAGCTGAACTTTTGCTCCTGCTATCTGAACCATAGGCCTCACATTTACATTTTGTACAAGTTCCTGCATACTATAGGCTGACTCTTCCCAGCTCCTCCACCATCATTCATCTCCAATAAGCACACACCTCACACACACTTCCTTCGACCACCCGTGACGTCCTCCTTTTGGTTATGTTGTGTCTCTTGCTTAGAATCCCCTTCCTCTGTTCTTTCCAATAAAAATCCTATCATACTTTCCTCATACATTCAGTACATGGCAAATGCCATCATTAACTATTAGTATTTATCTCCCTTTTGCTAGACTCTGATCTCTTTGAGAGCAAGGACTCTACTTCTCCAAGTCACTATTTCTCAGTATCTAGTACTATACTTTTTATGTTTTAGAAGTTTAATGAATACTATTAAACATAAAGAATTGAGGAAAACATCAATCAAAAATTAATAATGAGGAGATACACATAATTTGACCGAGGCATTATCAGAGTTTCTTTAGCTAATATGGTTGACTCAGCAAGTGTCCCTGGCTTATTGCTTTAACTCCTGGAGCAGTGTCATAGAATCTAAGACCTGAAGCATAAGTAAATTTTCTTAGCACAAGCAGAAATCATGCCAGGTACAAAAGCCCTGAGGCAGAATAGAGCACAGTGAGGGTCAGGAACTAAAGGGTTTTCCTCCTCAAGGTACACCCTTATTCCATGAGGATGGCCATTATAGACAGAGAACGAAAAAAAAATTTTTTCCCAAGAATGTGGTGTTAGATATTCTTCCCTCCCACATCCTCCAAATAAGCTTCCAAGATCTATCTCTGGGTCAACAATAATGACACTGAAATATCTCATAGTCAAAATGTTTAACATGATGCTTAGAGCTCCCCTTACCATTAAAGTTTGGATTGTTAGATAAGTCTCTGGTCATCTCCATCTATTAATTCATTAGCTAATCAGTGATATTATTAGTTCAGTTGGATAGTTGACTGAACTAACTAGTCTTCATAACAGAGGTTCACTTCTGGGCATGTGGTAGATAGGTGAGACTCAGGTCTATAATCAGAGATGGTTTCCCTACACCCCGTATCGAGGTCACAATTGGAAATGGGTAAGAAGAAAGAAAGAATGATGGCGATTCCATTTCTACCACCAATGAAAAAAATCTTACAGCCAAATCTTATAGCCAATGCTTTTTGCATACAAAGAGGAACCCAAGTCTGGTTTTTTAGACCTAACATGAAGCTTGAATATCTCTCTGGGGAATCAGCCACAGACAAACAGATGCATTTATAAAATGTGCTATTTTTTATTTTTGGCTCTATAGGCTATTTTAAGATAGGGCCAAATTTCTGTGAAAGAGGATATAAAGGCCCTAGAAATATGGGGACATGTGGGGAAATATGAAAATATAGCTAAATGTAAGTATAAATGAAGTACAAGATATATCTATAAGCACAGAAATATATATTCCTACTAATAATCAAAAAAAGGAACTAGTGGTGAGTATGCAATTTAGCCTTAATATACAAAAAAGGCCTATTGAGACGGAGGGAAAGAGCGGAAGAAGAAGGGGTTTATTTTGTACAGTAAAAAGGAACTGCTATATGTTATATGCTGAGAATGTCAAAGGACTTTAAGGATATACTCTGTGAAATTTTAGAAGTTATTAATGAAATAGTATAGCAAGGTGAACTACATTAAAATATTTTTTCCAACCATTCCAGAATTCATAGTCCAAGTTGGCATGTCGAGGCTGGTAGGTCATGCACTTTTGACTGTAGCTCAGATTGCTGGGAATCACATCCTCCTCGTTAGTTTCGGATGACAGCTCACTGTACGGGAGAGATCCACTTGTAGAGAAAGAGAGAAGAGGGAGAGGAAGATTTAGCACTGCATTTTCGCAGGGCAAGAAATTCCAACCTAGCTCCAATGTGTGTTGGCCCGTTGCCTGGGATCTCATTAAACACATGACCATCACTCTTCTGCCTATTTCTGGCCTGGATTTGTAGCTTGGTGTCTAAGCAAACCCCAGTTGGAGCTAAAATTAGGCAGCCAAATTGTGACAAGACATACTTGTCTTCAACAGAGGAGAGATGTCTCTTTAAGAAAAATTGGATTTATCTGTGGGTCAATGTAAGTCATATAAATCTTTGCAGACTGTTTCTACTATGCAGAAATTCAATTAAAATGGACCAACTAACTAGACTGCCTCCTGGCTTCCAGCCATCTGGTATTTCCATAGTAGCCCAACTCTGTTGTAAATGGTCATGTCCAGCTGTGGGAGAGTTTAAGGACTAGAATGAATATAACAAACTATTGACATGGACGATGAAAAGCAGATCAAAGAGATAGAACCGTATCTTTTAGATGAATGTAAACTTTGGGTTTCACAGGTGTTAGAGTTTGGAGGCTTTTTACACCATGGGAGAAATGTGTTTGGGAGCTGCAAATGAAGGCACTCATTTTCATTTGACGAGCATCTGATTGATGAGGGATCACAAAACCATAGCGAAGGGCGGTAACAACAATTCTTTCATTTGTGTAATATTTTTACCCTTTAAAATACTTTTAGATATATTTTTTCAAACTTCTCACTAATTTTTATTTTCTCTTTTGAGTCAGAGTCTCAAGCCATTGCCCTGGGTAGAGTGCCATGGTGTCATAGCTCACAGCAACCTCCCACTCTTGGCTCAGGTGATCCTCTTGCCTCAGTTTTTCTATTTTTAGTAGAGATGGAGTCTCGCTTTTACTCAGCCTGGTCTTGAACTCGTGAGCTCAAGCAATCCACCTGCCTCCACCTCCCAAAGAGCTAGGATTACAGGTGTGAGCCACTGCACTCAGCCTCACTAAATATTTTTTTCACTGCCCAATTTATGGGTATGATACTGTAGGGGAAACCAGAGATGATTAAATTTTTTTTTCTCCCATTAAGGAGCATAGATCTGTTTAAACAGACAAGAAACAAAGGCAAAAAAAAAATAAATAAACAACAAAATAATTCAGTAGAAGTTTGAGATAATAGGAGAGATATTTATAAGGCAGTGAATGTTTAACTGATTAACTGGTTTACTGTCATGCCTTCTATAGAGGAAGGCAGAGAAAAATCATCCCTTCTGTTTTCAGTGATTATGGAGGAGAGATTTTCAAGACAGTGTCGATGGAGACTGAGGGAGAGAGTGATATAAACAAAATGGAGACTAAATCTTAAAAAAGATTGGAGGGGAGAGTGAATGCATTCCTTTGCTGGAAGCTTATATAGGGAAGTAGTTATCTTCACACAGAACATATGTATAGGAGGTGAAGAGCTATGTATTCATTTGAAAGGTGGAGCCATTGGAGGTCCAGAGGAAGCTTGAAGATGCAGAGTTCACTGTACCCGTGGAGCAGTGCAAGCCTGGGCAGCCCGACTCAGGATGTTACTCTTTTCATCATGCAATGCTTAAAATCACAGAGAAAATACAAAGAAGCAAAAAAAGAATCAAACAAAATCAACCAAAAAACACCTCCTCTCCAAATATAATCACTTCAAAGAATCCATTCTTCCTGGTAATGCTAGGTTGATTCTTCCCTCTCAGTGTTAGCTGTGACCCATCCCATTTCTCTTGACGCTTCCAGAGTCCAAGCACACTCACTCAGAGGGTTTCTAGAATGGGCCCCCTGCAGGTGCTCAGCACTCCTGTTATGCAGGAACCCTCCAATGTGAGATACTTTCCACCTGCAACAAATTATTTCAGTGCTTTAATATTTAAAAGATTTAATTCATGCATAGTAGTGACCAACAAGGACAGAACATTTAAATAGGTTGGACTCAAAACACACTCTGTTTTAAAAATTCCTGTGTGTCTGTAGCTGTATGCATGAGGAAATATGTAAATGGGAACTTGTAAAAAGGTTTTGCTAGGCATCTCTCACTAATTAAAATTTCATAGTTTGATCATATATCCAGACTGAAAGAAAAAGATGTTTGTTCGATGAAACAGCTATTGTCAAGGTTGCAGTGACCTTGTTAAAACCAATAGATGCATTTCAACCCTGAGTTTATTTGATCTCTCAGCTGCGTTCAATTGATAGCAGCCCTGTCTTTGTGAAATGTTCCTTTCCTTTGGCTGCTGTAACACCATGGAGGTGTTATGGAGGAGAGATTTTCCTCCTACTTCAATTTTCCTCCTATGGAATAGGAGTTTTCCTCCTACTTCAATCCCTTTTTCTTAGTTTCCTTTGCAGAGTTTTTTTCTACCACATGTGCCTTAAATATTGGGATCACTTGGGATATTGTCCTGGGCATTGTCTCTTTTAACTCTCTACATTTTCCCCAGACAATCCCATCTACTTCCCTTGTTTAAATTAACTCCTCTATGCCCACGACACCCTTATGTTTATCACTAATCCACTCATGTTCAACTTTCTTCTGGAAGTCTGTTTGGATGTTTCTGTCTCTGCTCTTCTTCCAGAGTACCTTAGCTCTGTGAATTGCACTGACCTCCAGCCACTCACCCGTGCCCCTGAGTAAGAATGGGGCTTTTGTCCCATTGTCACTTCCGTCTTCATTTCTGGTGGGGAGGAAGAGAGCCAGCATACTCACATCAAAAGTTACACTCTGGGAGACATCACTATTAGGAGGAAGAGATATGTTTATACTGTAAGTTCTGCACTCAGAAATACCAGGACCCAATACTGTTATCCAGGGTAGAGGCAGATCTTGGAATGGGTTGGAATGTCGCTGGCCTAAGCCCCAAGGAGTAGATGCAAGGTGGAACCTGCACTAGAAGGGAAGAAGATCAGGAAAGAGATGCTGAACAACTGCCTGAGAAAACTTTGTTTAGATTGAAATAGTAAAAATATTTTGCATCCTGCTCTGAACTCGGAGCAGGTGACTAACTCTGAATGAGACTAATTTATTTTTGATAATGCACTAAGACCACATGGCTTTTAAACACTATGGGACCTGTAAGAACTGTGTTACCCCAGAAATCCTTTGGGTCATTGTTGACCTTTTCTTCTTCCTCATTTCAGGCATCTACTTGGCTACTGAAATCTACAATTTCTCTCCTTTAAAGATTTTCAGATCAGTTCATTTCTTTGCAATACACACTAATAATCTCTTGGTCCAGGGCAAAATCAGCTTCCACTGGATACCTGGCACAGCATCTTAACTGGCTTCAGTCTTTAGCTTAGATCCCCTCTGCTCCCACCATGTGGCAGCGCCACCTCTGATCGAGTCATTCCTCTGCCTGAAATTCTTCTGTGGTTTCCCACTACCCACTGGACCAAAAACATTTTGAAATCATTTCAGGTGGTCAAAAGTGCTCTGCTTCTTCTTAAAATCTTTCAACATTTTTCTTTATTAGCCTAAAAGTCAATTCTCTCTGTTTTGATTTGCTAACTCTAACTCATCTGTCAGGTATATTGCTATGACTGCCTTTGAGAATCTTTCCTGGTGCCTTCCACTCCTACCTACATTAGATTTGATCTTCCTCTTCCATAGAAATTTGCATGGCCTCCAAAGCACCCATATGAGGTTTTTTTTTTCTGAGACAGAGTTTCACTATGTCACCCTCGGTAGAGTACCATGGTGTCACAGCTCACAGCAACCTCAAACTCTTGGGCTTAAGCGATTCTCTTGCCTCAGCCTCCCAAGTAGCTGGGACTACAGGCACCTGCCACAATGCCTGGCTATTTTTTGTTGTTGTTGTTGTTGTAGCTGTCATTGTTATTTGGCAGGCCAAATAACAATGGTTCAAACCAGCCAGCCCTGGTATATGTGGCCAGCGCCCTAGCCGCTGAGCTACAGGCACTGAGCCCATACGAGTTTTTAAATTAATTTTTAGAAGCAGTCTTCCTCTATGGCTTATAAACTCTGTGAAGTCAGGGACTGAGCTATTCATATCAGGGCCAAGCACAGTTCTTGCCACACAGTTCTTGCCTAAGTGTCAGTGAATGACACTTGTTCTGCTAAATCCAAGGGAGACCCTAGGAGTTAGGCTGTTGACAAAATGTAAGTCATTTTATATGAGTGTTGAGATAACCTTATAATGTCTTGTATAAGGTATTTAAAATAACTATATAATAATTGAAATAATCTTATCAAAGTACCCAAGCAAGGTCAAAACTTCTACTGACCTTGCATATTTACTGCCACATTGAACAGTAATATTCACTTATTCAGACTATTTAATGAGCACCTACACACACCAGGCTCTGTATTCTAGGTATTACAAAAGTGTATGTGAACTCAACAAGATTTTTCAGTAGCCATTATTGGTGTTTCATGGGCTACCATTCTAATGGGAAGAGATGAACAATAAACTAATAAGTATAAATGAGATAATTTTACTAAGTAAGTGCTGAGAATAAAACATAATAGGGTACTGTAATGGGGGCGGGTTTGGAGGCTTGCTCCTTAGGCAATGAGATCTGACAGACAAGAGGGATAGGGGGAGCAAGAGCAGGACCCCTTTCTAAAGAAGTATGTGCTATTTTTTTTAAAGCTCTGCTTTATAGAGGAGGAAAATGACTTAGAGAATGTTAAATAATATGTTCAAGATCACGTAGTTAACAAATGTCAAAGCCAGGCCACTAGACCAGAGAGGCTTTACTTTCACCACCAGCTGCCCTGAGCCATTGCTATTTGGTGTCTTCTATACTCTTGGGACCAGGGTACTGGGATGGCCTTTGGCTGCTTTCTGCATTACTGAAGTATTCTTTGCCCCCAAATTGCCTCTCATTTCCTAGCATGTCATCCTGTGACCTCAGAGCTCCCATTTCTCTACTGTGTCCTCAGCGAGGACCCTTAGAGAAAAAAATCTGATCAAATTCAAAGTCGTGAGTAACAGTTCTTATTTAAAAAAAAAAAAAAAAGATGTTTTCATTTTAAAAAGGAAATTTTATTTAGGATGTGCCCAGCATTTTGGAGGTTTTCCATAGTGCTTTTGATATTAAGAATCTCAATGAAACCTTCCTCTTTGCAGTACATTTTTTTAAATATTCGTTTTACAGCTTAGGAAACTGAAGCTCAAAAAAGCTAATGTTGGTAATCCAAGTAAACTACTTATTGGCGGAATTTTAAGCAGGCAGAATGGAGAGAACACCAGCCCCATTGTATGGATATGGTTTTAGGCTTATGGCCGGTTCCGCCTGTGTGTATTCACAGAACCTCTGCTGGCCCACTCCCATTTTTACTCCCTTTTGCCAGCATGGACAATTTCTTCACCAACCAGCCATGTTCTCTGTTGACTCTTCCCTGCTGCCGTGCACCTGGTGCCACAGAATGCTTTTCCCCATCTTCACCCCATGTTCAGAACCAGGTTTCCTTTCCAAGCTCTGCTTAAACACAATGGCCCTTGTCAGCCTTCCCAACCAGGGCTGGTAAACCAGAGATCATTGGATGGGTCAATACTCATGGCAAACAGGTTATTCTTGCCACCTCCTTCTCAACCTTCTATTCTATTAAACTCCTCTGTTTGACTCTGTGCCACACTGACCAATATTCAGGTGCACAGCATTCAGTTCTTTTCTTTTTTAATCTATTTTAATCTCATCCTTCTAGTTCATGTAAGTTATTATCCTTTGCTGTATACTAGCAGTCCTCAAGCCTTTTTGATTTTTAGGACCCTTTTGCACTCTTAAATACTATCAAGAACTTCAAAGATCTTTTGTTTATGGGGTGATATCTACTGATATTTATCATATTAGACATGACAACTAAGAAATTTAAAATATCTAATAAATTTGAAAAATTTAAAATAAAATGTATCTAGATTTTCCAAAACAAAACTATTTTAGTAAAGAGCATAGCATTGTTTTACTTTTTTTTTTTTTAAGTCTCTTTAATATCTGGCTTAACAAAAGATAGCTGATTATCATACCTGCTCTTGTAGACAATGTGTTGCTATATCACATGTCCTGCACTCCCTAGAAAACTCCACTATATAAGCATACCAGAGTAAAAGTGAAAAAGGCAAACAGCATCTTGGTAACATGATGAACATAGTTTTGACTTCATGGAGCCCCCTTGAAATGGTTTCAGAGAGCCCCCTTGAAATGGTTTCTCAGAAGCACATTTTGAGAATAACATAGTTTTCTTATTTCTATCTTAGTGCTAATTTTCATATATACTTATTTACCCACAGGAATTGAATGTGGTTTAACTTTTTCTGCTTGTGATTTTGTCCTTTTAGTTATTCTTGTACATAACAAGATACAGAACCCTGTCAGTTCCCAGCCAATTCAGAATTACAGTGGTTGACTTTGTGAAGCAATCAACACATGTGTGGATGTATATGCATGGAGGGGTGTGGAGAACATGGAACACGTACACTGTGCTGTGTCACGTGAGGAGGGTAGTGCACGCTGGAGCAGGAGAAAGCTGGGATTGCAGGAATTTCAGGAGCCTGAGAGAGTTCAGGCAGGGGGTGGGGAACTGGGGCCAGGGTGTGGTGTGTTAATGTAAAGGGTGCTCAGCCAATGAGCTATTAATGCTGTAGAGCTTGGATTGGGAGTTGATGAGATCTCATTGGTCCTGGAAGACCCATTTGCAAGGCTGGCATGAAACCTGATAGAGAGGAAGTTTCTCTCTTATCATACATAACTCTTGAATGACTTACTATTAAAATATTTTCAGATAAAAGAGATACAAATAGTTGCCTTGTAATTGGGTTCTCTCAAGCCCTCTTAACATAGTCTTTGCAAGAGCCAATTGGATCTGGCCATGAAAGAGAATCACGTAATCAGAGAACAAGGACCGTTCTGACTGTGAGAGCTACATCCTGGTAGGGAAGCCTCCCAGAATGGACTTCCTTGTTAAGAATCACTAATTGGATGGGTTGTTCTGAGGGCACTTTCTCTAAATTCCTATCAATAGGAATGGAAACCTCCATAGTATTTTATGCCGTGTGTGACAACTTTAACTCCTGGTTTTAGTCACAGCATCTGTAGGAAGGGCATGCAAATGTGAAGACCTTCCTTAAGATTTCTAAAAGTTAGGGATGCAAGGCTGGTTTAACATACGCAAGTCCATAAACGTTATCCACCATATTAACAGAGGCAAAAATAAAGATCACATGATCCTCTCAATAGATGCAGAAAAAGCATTTGATAAAATCCAGCATCCTTTTCTAATTAGAACACTAAAGAGTATAGGCATAGGTGGCACATTTCTAAAACTGATTGAAGCTATCTATGACAAATCCACAGCCAATATTTTACTGAATGGAGTAAAACTGAAAGCTTTTCCTCTTAGAACTGGAACCAGACAAGGTTGTCCTCTGTCACCTTTAGTATTCAACATAGTGCTGGAAGTTCTAGCCAATACAATTAGGCAAGACAAGGAAATAAAGGGAATCCAAATGGGAGCAGAGGAGGTCAAACTCTCCCTCTTTGCTGACGACATGATCTTATACTTAGAGAACTCCAAAGACTCAACCACAAGACTCCTAGAAGTCATCAAAAAATACAGTAATGTTTCAGGATATAAAATCAATGTCCACAAGTCAGTAGCCTTTGTATACACCAATAACAGTCAAGATGAGAAGCTAATTAAGGACATAACTCCCTTCACCATAGTTTCAAAGAAAATGAAATACCTAGGAATATACCTTACGAAGGAGGTGAAGGACCTCTATAAAGAAAACTATGAACTCCTCAGAAAGGAAATAGCAGAGGATATTAACAAATGGAAGAACATACCATGCTCATGGATGGGAAGAATCAACATTGTTAAAATGTCTATACTTCCCAAAGCAATCTACCTATTCAATGCCATTCCTATCAAAGTACCTACATCGTACTTTCAAGATTTGGAAAAAATGATTCTGCGTTTTGTATGGAACTGGAAAAAACCCCGTATAGCTAAGGCAGTTCTTAGTAACAAAAATAAAGCTGAGGGCATCAGCATATCAGATTTTAGTCTGTACTACAAAGCCATAGTGCTCAAGACACCATGGTACTGGCACAAAAACAGAGACATAGACACTTGGAATCGAATTGAACACCAAGAAATGAAACTAACATCTTACAACCACCTAATCTTCGATAAACCAAACAAGAACTTACCTTGGGGGAAAGACTCCCTATTCAATAAATGGTGTTGGGAGAACTGGATGTCTACATGTAAAAGACTGAAACTGGACCCACACCTTTCCCTACTCACAAAAATTGACTCAAGATGGATAAAGGACTTAAATTTAAGGCATGAAACAATAAAAATACTCAAAGAAAGCATAGGAAAAACACTGGAAGATATTGGCCTGGGGGAAGACTTCATGAAGAAGACTGCCATGGCAATTGCAACAACAACAAAAATAAACAAATGGGACTTCATTAAACTGAAAAGCTTCTGTACAGCTAAGGAGACAATAACCAAAGCAAAGAGACAACCCACACAATGGGAAAGGATATTTGCATATTTTCAATCAGACAAAAGCTTGATAACCAGGATCTATAGAGAACTCAAATTAATCCACATGAAAAAAGCCAACAATCCCTTATATCAATGGGCAAGAGACATGAATAGAACTTTCTCTAAAGACGACAGACGAATGGCTAACAAACACATGAAAAAATGTTCATCATCTCTATGTATTAGAGAAATGCAAATCAAAACATCCCTGAGATATCATCTAACCCCAGTGAGAATGGCCCACATCACAAAATCTCAAAACTGCAGATGCTGGCGTGGATGTGGAGAGAAGGGAACACTTTTACACTGCTGGTGGGACTGCAAACTAGTACAACCTTTCTGGAAGGAAGTATGGAGAAACCTCAAAG
The DNA here is from genome assembly GCF_027406575.1 of Nycticebus coucang. Classification (NCBI taxonomy): domain Eukaryota; kingdom Metazoa; phylum Chordata; class Mammalia; order Primates; family Lorisidae; genus Nycticebus; species Nycticebus coucang. Next base: position 94,370,948 of record NC_069784.1, on the reverse strand, counting down.
CACTCAACCTAGACCTCCCATTTGATCCTGCAATCCCATTACTGGGCATCTACCCAGAAGGAAAGAAATCCTTTTATCATAAGGACACTTGTACTAGACTGTTTATTGCAGCTCAATTTACAATTGCCAAAATGTGGAAACACCCTAAATGCCCACCAACCCAGGAATGGATTAACAAGCTGTGGTATATGTATACCATGGGATACTATTCAGCCATTAAAAAAAATGGAGACTTTACATCCTTCGTATTAACCTGGATGGAAGTGGAAGACATTATTCTTAGTAAAGCATCACAAGAATGGAGAATCATGAATCCTATGTACTCAATCTTGATATGAGGACAATTAATGACAATTAAGGTTATGGGGGGGGAGCAGAAAGAGGGATGGAGGGAGGGGGGTGGGGCCTTAGTGTGTGTCACACTTTAAGGGGGGAAGACATGATTGCCAGAGGGACTTTACCTAACAATTGTAATCAGTGTAACTGGCTTATTGTACCCTCAATGAATCCCCAACAATAAAAAAAAAAAAAAAAAGATTTCTAAAAGTTTATGAAAGTACCAATTGACTCCACACCCAGCCCATTCCTTTAGAAAAACATCAGAAAAGACTATAGCAGAAAGCTGAGGCTCCAGTGACATTTACAGTGAAATTTGTGGTCAGCCCTTGCACAGGGTCACAGGACTGACTGTAATTCTTTGGTTAAAAATTAGACATAAGTAATGGGAAGGGCAGGAGTTCCCACACTGATGGGAATTCTTAAGGATTTATGTGTCAAAGAATTTCTCAGGTAAGGATGTGTGTTTAGCCTTTTTTTTTTTTTATGTCTGGAATTTTTTTTTTTTTTTATTGTTGGGGATTCATTGAGGGTACAATAAGCCAGTTACACTGATTACAATTGTTAGGTGAAGTCCCTCTTGCAATCATGTCTTGCCCCCATAAAGTGTGACACACACTAAGGCCCCACCCCCCTCCCTCCATCCCTCTTTCTGCTTCCCACCCCATAACCTTAATTGTCATTAATTGTCCTCATATCAAGATTGAGTACATAGGATTCAGCCTTTTTAAAGGAACTAGAATGCAGGTGAGATTCTCTTCTGAGTCGTGGCCTTGTGTTGCTCAGTTCGGGCATGACCTTGACACTGGAGAAGTTGCACCACTCTGCTTCTTTTCTGAAGCCAGCTGTTAACACCAGAGGTGTCCTAACAAAGGAGAAATGAAGGCTGGCCAAGAAGATAGAGAGAGGGAAAATGTTTTGTGAACATCTTACAACTTCATTTTACATTGTCTTTTCCTAGTCTGAAAGTTCAGTTGGAAAACAGAGAATATTTAATTGACTCTAAGACACTGTTGAAAAGTGTAAAATTTATGAATCATCCGATTGTGCTAATGTGACTGGCTTTTACCACTCTGACCTTTCCCCCCCTTTCACTGCATTAACCTAATTATGTGTTTATATTAGCTGGATGTAACCTTAGCATATTAAGTATCATTATCTGTTTTTTTTTTGCAGAATTCTTAAAAGAATTTAAATTCAGTAATATATAAAAGGATGAAGAGCAATCTTTTCTTGGCTTTGTACAAAACAGAAATTCCACTGTTTTTCTTTACAGTAGTAACAGGGAAGACTCTAGTTTGGAGAGGTCTCAAGGGATTTCTAAAATGTGTTCTTTGAGTCATTAACAAATTGGAAAAAATAGAAAATATCTGTAGAAAATGAAACATCCCCCACCACCGACCAAACAATGAAAGACAGCTGCTGACAGGGAGATTGGATTAACAAAGGGGCAAGTGTCTGAAACGCAGCGGTATTTGCCCAGACTCTGTTTCTTTCAGCCTCCCAGGCTGGCAGTGGTGACAGAGCCATCTGTCCTATCATTTTGCCCTCTGCAGTCAGCCATTAATTTTCCACAAGGGCTCTCTGTGACAGCCACCTCATACTGACCATACTTGGAGACAGGGTGTATGACGCATACTTTAAGAGCATGGTTTCAAGGATTCAAGGCTCATGAGACTGAGTCGGTGGAGAAAGAGAGGTAGAGTAATTTCTAGAAAAGCTAAAGGTGGATGAAAAATAGAGAGACACTGACTCACTTGGGGGCACTGCTATTTCTACTTGTGTTACATTTTGTCTTAAAATCCCATGCAGCATGGGTATAAATCTCGACCCACAGATATTGGGGCTAATAAACAACAAAAGAGTTGCCTGAGAGAGAAAAAGATAGTAACAGGTTATTCCTTAGAGCCAGAGAAAAGACAGAAACACAAACTCTCCTTCATTTTGCTTTGACATGACTTTTCTTTTTTACATTAATATTTACAAGATCCTCTTCTCTCTACTTCCCAACATGCATTCTCATCCCCTCTCTCCCTCTGTCTCTCTCCCTTTCTCTATCTCTCCCCCTTTCTCCTGCAGCTGTTCTACTCTCACTAGAAATAATATGCATAAAAAGAGTATTCTGCAAATATGCATCAAGATTGTCATGCTATTTCCCTCCTGCTTACACTGATGTTAGGGAGTACTCAGATTTGGTTTTTAGAGCTCTAAGTTTCATGAGGTAAGATTTCAAGGATACACTTAAAATAATCTCCTCAAAATGTTATTCTGATAAGAAGAACATGACATCATTGTGAATATTCCTGGAAAACGAACGTTATAGTTTAGGGATTATTCAATAACCTTCTTGGAATTGTTTTCACTTATTTTGGAATTTTATCATTTCCAATGCTGCTCATAATAAGTGGGCTACTTTTTCTGGAGAAAAAAAGCAATTTTTTAAAGTGGTTTTGGGGATGTGTGAAATGTGGCAACTTGGGCTAGGAAATCTACTTTTGTTTTTCTCTGTGTGCGACAGGAGGTGAAACTTTGTATGTCTGAGATTACTTGCAAAATATCTTCTTAAGACTTAACACTAGCAATTAGCCTAAACTATAATCTGGGAAAGAGTTTATTAATCAATACTTGATTCCAGCTGGTAAGAAAACAATCCTCAGTTTCAGGAATTATTTAATAACAGCAAAACTCAGAGGTCTTTAGGAAGATTGGCAGACATATGAAAATTAAAAAGTTATTAAAAAAGAAAACAGATTAGGAGAAAACAATGGAACAAAAATAAAGGAAAATAGCCTGCAAATAATGAACTTCTATATAAGTTCATTATATATATATAAGAAAAAGAAAACACTTAAGAAGAGCAAAACGTATGATCAGGTAATGCACAAAAGAACACTAAAAACCAAATAAATATATGAAAATATGTCTAACCTTATTAGTAAAGAGTGAAGTTTCCTCTCAAAAGGAAATTCCAATAAAAAACAAAATGCACTGTTGCCCATTGCTTGGCAAGTATTAAGCACACACCTAGCATTGCAGAGGGTCTGGAAAAACAATCAAATGTATTAAAAGGACCCTCTGGTCTAACTGCACAAAGGCACAGCAACTGTAAGAAAAATCTTTGAGATAATTGGGGAAATGGTATTAGATGACATTAGGGGTTTCTATTAATTTTGTTAGGTGCGATACTGGTTAAGGGTATGTAAAGAGAAGTCAGTTAGAGAGTAAAATGAAATGGGTATGAGTGAAATGGTGGATGGTCTAGGATTTGCTTTAAAATTCTCCAGAATAAAAAATACATGATGCATGATAGATGAAACGAGAGTAACAAAATGTTGATAATCGTTGGAGATAGGTGATAGATATATGTGGGATTGTTATATTATTCTCTCTACTTTGATAGACAATGGGTTAACCTTTTCATAGCACATTATTTAAAGTACATTTGAGCATAGTTCTTTAGGAAAAAAATCTCTATTTTATTTATCTAGCCATCCATCATCTATCTACCTGTTCATGTCTCTGATTTATATTTAGATTGGTCTCTTTATGCCTATCTCACTATGTAGCTACCTATATCTATATTTCCTGTCATCTATATTCATTATCACCGTTGTCATCTAATCTATCCCTGTAATTGCATTAAAAGTGGAGGCATACAAACCAAACTGTCGGTTGTTACTTCAGGAAAGAGCAGTGGGAGAAGGGGAGAAAAAGGGCTGTTTTATCTTTACTTTATATTCATCCATACGTTTATCATGTAGTTTTGTCTTTTCCGTCTCCTCCCTTTCTTTTCCTCCTACTCATCTTTCTCTCCATCCCTCCCATTCTCCCTTCCTTCCCCAATTCTTTGTTGGATTGATACATTTTTGTTTCTTTTTCCCTCTAGTGCTTTGGATCTTATTAGCTCTGATTTTAGATCTTATTTTTGTTCTTCTGGTTGTTACCCTCAATATTATAAGACACATTTTAAAAATAGATGTCTAACATTAATTTACATCTATATTTTCTCTGTAGACAAACAGAACATATTACCATACTTTTATTTATCTGTTTCTATCCTCATTTCTGACTCTCATTTTGCAGTCCTCTGGGGTTTTTAGATGCAGTATGTTAATTATGTATTTTATTAAACATCGTTTATCAACCATTATTTAGATTTAATTGCATGATTGATTTGTGTTAACTCACTACAGTTTCTTTAACACCGTATCATTTTCTCTTTTTTTTTTCCAGGATAAGATTTATTGAATAGAGGATTATTCATTATAAATAATTTTCTCCCAGGTCTTCAAAATACTGCTGCGTTGTTTTCTATTATATTATTGTTGTTTGGTAATCTTGCACCATTGAAATTTTTTTTTTTCCATTTCAAGTAACCTTTTCCCTTCTTTCTGGAAACTTCTCACATTTTCTCCTTATCATTGATATTTTGAAATTTTACAACAATATACTTAGCTATAAGTTGTTTTTTTTTTTAACTTATCATGACTAGCATTGATGGAGTATTTAAAACGAAGGCTTGTGCTTTTCTGCAGCTCTCTAAGGCTTTCTTTGATTAATTTTATATTTTTGATCTTTTCCTTTTGAAGCACGTATGCCATGTACAGACAATGGAACTTCTGGATCCAAATGTATATCTCTTTACCCCCATGTCTATGTCTCTTTTTGCATAATATTCTTGTGTAAAAACACTGATGAGTCATCTTGCTGAATTTCCTTCCTTCCTTCCTTCCTTCCTTCCTTCCTTCCTTCCTTCCTTCCTTCCTTCCTTCCTTCCTTCCTTCCTTCCTTCCTTCCTTCTTTCTTTCTTTCTGACAGAGTCTCAGTCTGTTTCCTGGTTAGAATGCTGGGATGTCATCATAGCTCATAATAACTTCAAACTCTTGGGCTCAAGCTATCCTCTTGCCTCAGCCTCCTGTGTAGCTGTGACTTACAGGCACCTGCCACCATGCCAGGCTAGTTTTTTTTTTTTTTTTTTTTTTTTGCTTAGGCTGATCTCCAACTCCTGAGCTCAAGAGATCCCCTTGCCTCAGCCTCCAAGAGTGCTGGGATTATAGGTGTGAGCCACCATACACGGCCTGATTTGCTTTTCATTTATGTTTGCCAGTCAACTCATGTACTGAGTGCTTTCAAAAGTTAGCAATCAGATTTGAAATCTCCAAATTCTTCAGTAATTTCTTTCTCAAGGATGCCCAATTTTTTATAATTTCTCTGAGAATGTCAATTATACTTGTTTTAAATTATTTTTGTTTGTCTTGTTTTATTTAAAGTCTATTAATTATAGTACATTTTCCTCTTGATTAATTAGTCCTGTTTTCTTCAGACACTTGGCGTTTCCTGGGTGTGCACTCAGTTTTATACTAGAAAATTCTCGTTCACTTGGATGTGAGGCTTGATGTGGTGTCAAGTGTGCATCTATTTCTTGAGAGAGGACTGCTCACCAGGGCACACCCTGCCTGTTTGGACTAAATCTCAGTCTTACTTTTATTTAAACTTGCTATAATGGATCTATTTTATTGTGATGTTTAATTTCATGTGTCAACTTGACTAGGCTATGTACAGGATGCCCAGATAGCTGGTAAAATATTTCTGGGTGTGTCCATTAGGGTGTTTCTGGAACAGATTATCATTTGAATCAGCAAACTGAGTAAAGAAGATTTGCTCTCCCCAATGTGGATGCGAGTGGTATGATTGAGGACCCAAATGGAACATAAAGGCAGAGGAAGAGTGAATTTTCTCTCTCTCTTTTTGAACTGCGACATCTGTCTTCTTTTGCCCTTGGACAGCAGAGCTCTTGGTTCTCAGGCCTTCAGATTACAACTACATTATACCACTAGCTTTCCTGGTTCTCCAAATTTCAGATAGCTTATCCTGGGACTTCCTGGTATTCACAGTGACATGAAGCAATTCCAGTAATAAATTTCTTACATATCTAATATAACCTATCGTTCTCTTTCTCTGACGAACCCTAACTAATCCAAGAACTTTGTAACTTTAAAAACAATAAAAAGTAAATTTTAATGAATTAAAATGCATTATCATTATTTTATTGTAATAACTGACTTCTCCCTGCTTGACTCTGGCCAACACACCTTTAAGTTTATACTTCCAAAGAATGGTCAGAATATCATTGTCTTTCAGGGAATGTTGTGAAAATTTGGAATGTTCATTCTTTAAAAAAACTCTTTTAGTGGGAGATACTTGGTATACATATATATCTACATACACACACACATAAATGGTCTCCAACTTACGGTTCAACCTATAATTTTTTATGATGATGCAAAAGTAGTATGTACTGAATAGAGACGGTACTTTTAATTTTGAATTTCTTTGATATTTTCCTTGGCTAATTAGTGATAAGTGATATGATACTATTTTGTGATGCTGAGCTCCCAGTCAGCCATGCGAATGTAAGTATTCTGAGCATTTTTAATGGCGAGGTCCAATTACTATATGCATTCTTGACTTACAATATTTTGACTTCAACTGGGGTTTATCAGGAAATAACCCTAAGTTGAGAAGTATCTGTATGTGGGGGGTTGGAGAGGAGACAGGAGGAGAGGTGAAGGAACGGGGGACGGGGATGGGGGTTGCTGGGAAGAGCAGAGACAGAAAACATTTATATAGGCAAAAAAGAAAAAGAAGGTAGGTTTGTAAGTGGGTGTTAACATTGCTATTCCTTCTTTGATTTTTGTAATCTGGAGAAAGTTCTTAACTCAAGTTGTACTTGTCAAGGCAGGAACTAAACATACTACACTTTTTAAACAAGCACCTCTCTGGAAGGTCAAACCAATCAGGAAGTCTTAACAGTAAGACTCAGAGAATATTTTGAAATCGCGACTTTGGGAGAAAGGTGTGAGACTAACATAGACACTGTATTTCTTTTCTTTACAAAAAGTCGGTAATAGTTGTGTAATCATTTCTATAGGATTTATATGATTGCAGTTTTAAAAAGTAATAGCCAGAACAAATATAAACTGCCCACAATTGCAGACATAGGTTTTCCTTAACGCTATTCATTGTAGTTAATTTTAAGAAGACCTGGAATATACCACTGTTGATATGCTTGACTGACATTTACTAGAGCAGAGATAATCAATATCATATCATAGCTAGACAATAGGGTTCAGACTGAAATATCTTCCTTAGCAAAAACACACAACTAATCAGAAATGTTGTCTGAAAAATAACTTTGATTTTAGATGAATAGTTTTTGTTCTTCTTTGCATTCAACTGATTCATTCTTTTATTTATTTAACCACGATCCATTCAATTGACCATATGATAGGAAATACTCATTAAACCATGTAATTCTATACTTGTATGATGCCGTCATGATGCTATCATTATTAATTTCCTGTGTAAGTTAAAAAACTAGTAGGATTTAAAGTTTTGTTTCAGCATGTGTTATAATGAGATATTAAACTACTTTCACATAACATTCCTTTGAAAGAGTAACGATAAATGAAGTAGTGTTAGGCAGATTTTTGACCGTAGGATTTTTCAGCATCTTTACTAAACTGCTATTCACTGTTGCCAGTGGGGACAGCATGCTGAGTTTCACCGAGATATATGCTTTTTTGTTCCCAAGGACATCTTGTGCACTAATGTTCAGGGGACTATACCTGGCATTGCTCGATTACTTGAGAATTATTTCTTTGTTTTTGTTCCTGTGGAATATGTTTTTGTTCCTTCCTTCTTAGATATTCCACTAAAATGTAAGCAGAATCAAGAGTTTTCCCTTTAGTTTTTATATAGCCACTCTCTAGCCTATCAAATAACACAGCATGTTATTCAGATAGGGGAATCTGAATAACATTGTTAAGACATTGTTATTTCTTATCAGCAACAATGCTTGCTTTTTTCTTTGGTGGCCACATGGGGGAGCTAAAAAGAGGCAAAGATTTCCATATTTTCTTAAATAGGCCATTTTATGCACTTTTATATACCCATCAATATGAAGGATTTAATGGCAGCCGTTACATGTTTTTGAAATGCATTTTAAAAGGTCTATTAACAATATTGTATAGCAGAGAAGAAAAGTATCAACAGAACATCAACTGTATATTGCCACAAAATTTAGGGGTGTGTGTGTGTCTTATCAGTGGATCAAAGACTAAGGAAGTATAACTTTTCAGAAGGAAGCCTTCTGTATATTTATTTAACTAAGAATTCTTAGAATTGGTGCTTAAATATGGTGGAAGAGTAGAGGCAATGATAGTGTAAAACATTTTATTATGTAATATTTTCTATGTATTAAGGAATAAATGTAACGTATCTATAAGTAATCAAGCATAGTAATAGAATAATTTTAACTACTAAGGCAAACACAATCCTAGATTTTATGTTTGTTGTTCTCAGTCTTAGAAACATAACAGTTACATCACATATAAACAAAAAATATTCTTGTGCTTTATAAAATCACTTTCGATGAGTCTTTTGAGTCTTCTCTCCCACAACATGATTTTTTCTAAAATCCCTCGAAGCTGTAGTTTATTTTCAATGCTGTATAACATTCCATTTTTCTGTCTGTGCCACAAGTCCTTATCTATCAGTTTATGCATACTTAGATTTTCTTTGTCTCTTTGTGACATGATGTACATTTTCATACCAAGTTCTACGATGCAAATCCAAAGAAATTTCTTTAGGATAGTGTGAACCCTTGGAATGATGTGTGAAAAAGATAATCCTAATTTTATTTCAAAGTTCGATCCAGGGATGAGTAAGTGTTCCTGTTGCTCTACCTTTGCCAACACTTGTTTTTTTTCATATCTTTAATTTTTACCAGTTGAGTGGGTTTAAAATGTTATATTATTGAGGTCTTACTTGTATTTCTTTAGTTTCCATTGAAGTTGAACATATTTTATGTACTTATCAGGCATTCGTGAAATACCTTTTTAATGACTCCAATTTTCTTTGGAGAAAGAGAGATTAACACCTGGATCAATGGGTAGACTGAGCAAAGAAGATTGCCCTTGCTGATGTTGGTGGGCCTCAATCCAATCACTTGAAGTCTTGAGTAGAACAAAAACATCTAAGTGAGAGGGAATTCTTCCTGTCTGACTGCTTGAACTGGGACATTGTTTTTGACAAATCTAAGTTTGTCAAAAGGGGAATTTAACCATTTAATCTCAGTTTTTCAAATTATAGGAATGAATTTGTATTAATAATAGTTTCTCATCTTTTGAATCTATGTTGTATATGTGGCTAGGACTTATTTTTTATTAGTGGTGTTTTTGATGTTTGTAATTTTGATATTTTTTTCCATCTTGGTCAAATTTGCCAAAAGTTTGCTAGTTTTATTAGTCTTTTCATATATCCAACTTTTGGCTTTATCAGTCCTCTCTTTAATTTTACTTCTTTCCTTTAAAATACAGTTTTGTTTCATCAAAATTTTCTCAGTACAAAAATTTAGAGAGTAAAATAGTTTTAAAAAATTAGTTTTCAAAAAATAGCAAGTACCTTGGTTCCTCTCTCCCACTTCCTCCTTCCCAGAGGCAGCCATTTTCCTTTTTGATAGTTGTTTATCTTCATATTTATCACAAAGATTCTAAATGACTTGTTTCTACTACTTTCTGATTTTTTTTATTATAAGCATTGTTTTTTCTTTTTTTCTTTTTAACTCCATATTAGATCAAGTCTCTCCTTTCCTAGCACCATGTATTTCCTTTTATAGTATAAATTCCAATAACAGTTTTTTATTTCTTTTTATTTACTTTATTACTATTTGTTTTGTATTTTAGAAATCCAACAGGTCAAGGACCTTGCCTATTTTTGATTTTCATTGATTCTCTAGGGCCTAGAATAGGGTGCACATTCAACCATTTGTTGAGTAAATGAATGAATGACAAACTGTGAAAAGGAGTCTGATTTTTCAATAATCAGAAGAGATGATGAGATCCTTGGGGGACAACTTAAGTGGGATGAGTCAAGGCACTGCCATATCAGCTCATCAGAGTGTACTTAGCTAACAATGTAAATCCCTGCTTTGTAGAAGTCAGTGCTGGTGCTCTTTTCTGTGTTTATTTTCTTTTTGTTTCTCTTTTTTGTTTCATAACAGAGACCAAAGGCAGGGAAAAATGATGTCCCAGTTCAAGCAGTCAGACAGGAAGAATTCCCTCTCACTTAGATGTTTTTGTTCTACTCAAGACTTCAACTGATCGGATTGAGGCCCACCAACAACATCAGCAAGGGCAATCTTCTTTGCTCAGTCTACCTATTGATCCAGGTGTTAATCTCATCCAGTAATACCCTCACCTCACACACATACATAGAATAAAGCTTGAGCTCATCTCTGGGTACCTCCAGAACTAGTCAAGTTGACACATACCATTAACCATCGTATCTACCCATAGATTTTTGACTGAATATGCTTCAAAAAACTAAGATCTTCTGATAGTTCAATGTAAATACTTCAGTATTTATTGTTGTATAATAAGATTTTTTAGAAAAGAAACTTTATTTTTAGATCAGTTTTAGATTTACAGAATTGCCGAGATAGTACCGAGTCCCTCTGCACCCAACACCCAGTTTTCTCTATTAACATCTTACCTAGTATTAGTACATTTGTTACATTTAGTGTACCAATACTGATACATTGTTATTAATAAAACTCCATAATTTATTTGGATTTCTTAGTTTTTAGTTAATGTCCTTTTTCTGTTCTGGGATCCCATCCAGGATACTGCACATTGAATAGTTGTCTCCATAGGCTCCTTGTGGCCAAGACAGTTTCTTGGACCGCTCTTGTTTTTTAATGATCTTAAGAGTTTTGAAGTTTCAGTTAGATAATGTGTAGAATGCCCAATATTGGATTAAAAATTTTTTTTTACTCATAAGTAGACTGGGGTTCTAGGTTTTTCAGTGGAAGACAAAGAAGTAAAGTGCCATTTTCATATTTCTTAACAAGTGTACATATCCCCAACACCCCTGTCACAGTTGATTCTGACCTTGCTCACTTGTCAGATGCAATGTTGGTCAGTTTTCTACACTGTAAAGTTATTCATTTTACCTTCTTTCCACACTGAACTTCTGGAAGAAAGTCGCTATATGGAACCTATTCTTTTTTTTTTTTTGTAGAGACGGAGTCTCACTTTATTGCCCTTGGTAGAGTGCTGAGCCATTACAGCTCACAGCAACCTCCATATCCTGGGCTTAGGCGATTCTCTTGCCTCAGCCTCCCCAGTAGCTGGGACCTCAGGTGCCCACCACAACGCCCGGCTATTACAGATACCTCCCATGGAACCTATTCTTAAGGAGTGGGGTGATTTGGATTTCTTCTTCAAGGGAAATTTGTCTCTTCTCCCTTATTTATTTATTTATTTACTAGTTTATTTAACCATTTATTGTATCAGTCAGTATGGACTCATGGGTACTTCTTTATACTTTAGGTTATAATCAACTCAACTTTAGTTTTTTGCTCAAATTTGTTCTTCTTTTTGTTATTTGTCATTTGGAGCTTTGTTATTTGGAGTTCTTCTAGTTTTTCCCTATGTGCTTTAGAAAGGTAAGTTCCTGGCTTGGCGCTATAGCTCAGCAGCTGGGGCACCAGCCACATACACTGGAGCTGGTGGGTTCGAATCCAGCTGGAGCCTGCTAAACAATGATGACAACTACAACCAAAAAATAGCTGGTGTTGTGGTGGGCACCTGTAGTCCCAGCTTGGGAGGCTGAGACAAGAGAATAGCTTGAGCCCAAGAGTTTGAGGCTGCTGTGAGCTGTGATGCCACAGCACTCTACGAAGGGTGACATAGTGAGACTCTATCTAAAAAAAAAAAAAGAAAAGAAAAGGAAAGGTAGGTTTCTAATTTTTATAATAATTAAAATAGTTTTGAGCACTTCCTTATTTTCTGGCATTATAATGTGCTTCATGTTTGTATTAAGTATTTTAAGCCCCAGCCTCAGCATTAATCATTTCTCAAAAAATCACTGATTCCTTTTACTAAAAAATAGTATAAGAAACAAAGATCTGGGCACGAGGTGTGCTCACTAGTACTGGGATCTCATTGCTTCTGGGCATTCTCAGCTGACAGAGCAATGAAATATATGTAGGTATGTAAATCCACATATATAAAATACAGAGTCACATATCTATAAATATGTCTATATGGAAGTATTTGTTTTTATATTAAATTAAATATAAATCCAATTATAATCTACTACAAAAGGAATCATTCTGGTTTCTTCCCTTGCTTATCTGCAAGTTACCAATCCGAGAGTGGAGAAATCTGGCTCTCACCATTCACCATCCATTTACTTCATTGTTTAATTCTAGTGCACATGTATGTCAGTATCAGAATTGCTGGTCTGTACCTCTGTTGTAAATCTCTTCCTCGACTACAGAATACTGTTACATGCTGTTCCTTTTGCCTTTAGCCTTACTGATTCTACTGTTTTCTAAAGCTACTGAAGGGATTACCTTCCTCCCCATACTCCCCAGCTTTGGTGAGGTTGTTTGGTACATTTGTAATATATTGTTTGTTACATCCTGCATCCTATCCTGTGGTTCCTTCAACCTCCTAAATGATTTTTAAAAATTTTTATACATTTTCACAAGGAGGGAGTGGGGTAGGGGAAGGGAAGAGCAGAGAGAGGAAAGGAGGGAGGGAGAGGGGGTGGGGGGTGAGTGACACACCTTTTGGGGGCAGGACACAATTATAAGAGGGACTTTACCTAACACATGCAATCAATGTAACCTGGTTCTTTGTACCCTCAATGAATCCCCAGCAACAACAACAAAAAGTTATATGGGTTTTGACAAATGTATAGTGTTATGTATCTGTAATTACAATATCATACAGATTATCCCTGCCCTATAAAAACCTATACTTGGCACAGTCAACCCCTCCTTTTTCTCTCCAAACCTCTGGCAATCATTGGTCTCTTTACTTTTGCCTTTGCCAGAATGTAATATAGTTGGACTCATACAGTATGTAGAATCACACAGTATGTACCCTTTTCAGACTGGCTGACTTCACTTAACAATGTGCACTTGAGACCCAAGTACGTTTTGTTTTGTTTTGTTTTTGTTGGGTTGACAGCTGATTTCTTTTTTATCATTGAATAATGTTTTGTTTTATGGGTCTATGAGTTTATCCACTCACCCATCAGAATCTTAGTTGCTTCAAGTGTTTGAAGATTGTGAATAGAGTTAGAATAAACATTGGTGTACTGGATTTCGTGTGGACATGTTTTCAGATCAATCAGGTAAATATCCAGTAGTGTGGGTCCTGGACTGGATGGCAAGATGATGTTTCTCTTTGTAAAAAAACTACCAAACTGCCTTCCAAAGTGGCTGTGTCATTTTACATTCCGAACAGCACTAAATTCCAACAGTTCCTCTTGCTTCACATCCTTACCAACATTGGGTATTATTATTATTATTTTTTTGATCTTAGCCATTCTAATAAATGTGTGCTGGTATCTCATTGTTATCCTAAGATAGTTTTTAAGTGGCAAATTAAATCAAATAGACATTTACATTAGATGATATATCTCATTATAATTTGACTGCTTTTAAAATAATGACAGCATTTTAAAAAATAACCTACTTATTTTATTTTGAGGATATATACATATATCTCAATATGTTTAACGAACAATAAATATGTATGGTAACTGCAGTAAGGAAAAGAAGGTGATTCTATATAGACACTTTTAGATCATATGTCTCTTGTAAAATACACTAAAATACACTATTAGTAGAAAGATCGATTGTTTATCTTCTTATAGGATAACAGTTCAGTTTATTTAACAGAGGCATAAGATTATTACTGTTTTTTCTTTTTTATATTAAAATTTAGGGTTTTATAAAGATCAAACTCATGGGGTAGGGAGAAGCTAAGATATTTATACATCCCCCCAAAAGGAAAATTCTATAGAAGTAAAATAGCGCAATAATCGGCAAACAAGGAATGTAGAAGGGAAGAGGGTGTGTACTAAATTGTTTGATTCTTAAATATTTGTTGACTGATGAATAGAGTCATTCATTCAATTCAACAAACATTTTCTGAGTTGTTCACACACAGTAGACAGCAGTTGAAACAATGGAGACGCGGAAGTGATTACAAACAGACAAGGATCCTGCTCTTCAGGAGCTTCTGTGCTAGTAAACAAAGTTAGAGGATGAAATAAATACTGCAACATTGTTTAGGACCATGTCGTAAACTCTTCAATTATCTGAATGAAAATTTAAAAATTTTGTCTCATCATATGCTACTTGTGCTTTGACCTCTTTCTTTCTTCTTGCCATTTTTTGGTAGTGATTTTTCCCTAGAAATCTCCATGTTGGTTACACGCGTGGCGGTCGTCCACACAGTCACGCCCGGGCAGTTTATTACATCCATACACTGGGGGCATGGGGAACATGTTTCTGGGAAGAGTGAATAATTTTTCACTTCTGTCAGAGAGATCAAATTATCAGCAGGGTTGCTAATCTGCCTATCTGCAAAAATAGCCAGAAATATGCACAAATGTAAACATAAAAGGCAACCCTCATAATTTGCATAGCTCTCATGTCTGTCCACCAGTCATCCTGAATGCCTGTAAGCTGTTAGGCTAGACATGAATGTCTTGCAGCTTGGGAAACTGCCATCTTCGCTTCCAATAAGACACTTTATTATCACCACTAATTGATTAAACATTTTCAACACTCCCTGATTAAACCAGTCACACCATCTATTTCTACCTTGGGCTTCTGTTCACGGTTGGAGTGTGCCAAACATCCAGACTAAATGAAAATACACCCTCCAGGAACCACGCGTGGCATCTCTCGTAACAAGCTGCAGCACCTCTCTGAAGCATGGCTGCTATGTCATGGGGAATCCAGGGAATCTTTAGCTTAACTTGCTGTGTCTTGGAGCCTCTGGCAGGAATGGAAAGTGAGTAGTGGGAGAGGAATTCTGTGTGTGGATGGCTGTCATACTTACAGCTCTTGGTTTGAGGGAAAAGAACTAGTGGTTCAAGGCACATTTGGGGTATCCCTCAGATAACTGGGATTTGTGGAGCAATCTTGGCAATGTGAGGTCTACCAGATCTCTAAGGGTGCCCCCACATTGAGCTTTGTGGTCCTGTGGGTCCAAGGAAGAAGCTGGTTCCCCCCTTAGCTTGTGCCTTACCCATTTGACATTCTCTATCAAGTCTAACTAAGAAGATAAATGATTTCTGATTGCCTCTCCACTTCAAAGATAACTCTAAAACCTGAGAAGGACAGTGCAGGGGGGAGCGCTTGGCTACATCGAAAGTGTTGAGATGATTCAAAGGGCTCCTGCTGACAGAGCAGAGGTGGCTTGACCTTCTGTGGGGGCCACGCAGGCAGCCTCCCACTGGTTGTTATTTTGAGTGCTGGAAAGCCTACCCGTCCTGAAATATCTCTCTCTGCTGTCTTGCCAGGTTCTGTAATTCCCACCACGAGAGCCTTCCCCTACTGAAGGCAGCCTGTCTCCAGGAGGTCCAGGTTATAGGGCATCCACTCTTAGGCACCTCCACACTTTTAACCCATTAGACTGGAGTCTGGCTGTAGAGAACAGTGACCAGCTGTTGGTAACTCAACACTGCTTTGCTAAGAGAAGCCTTTTGACAGCCTCTTCACATAAGTGGGGGAAATGGGTGCTGCAAAGCTTCGGATCAGGAGCACAATGGCTTCTATGGCAGAGACAGTCATTGCAGTGTTACTTCTCCCAGGGAATGGGGAGATTAGACTTTGGATTCCAGGAGAAACTTGGAAATGCAGATGGAAACAACCAAGTGCATCTAAGATCAGGATTATGATCCAATGTAGTAGAATCATGGACCGCTTGGGTCGTTCCCTTCATCAGACCTAATCTCTAGGGAAAGAAGACAACTATCCATCCAGCTTGATTTGACGCCCCCCAGATATCCCGTCACTGGTCAGTAAAGACATCTGATGGTCTTACTGTAACTAATCCATGGGCCACCGTGGCACTTGTTAAAAGATAAACATATTATCAGGGGGAGTAACCAGGTATTTTTCAGAATTGAGAGCATTTCTGAGAATCAGTCCATCTCGGATGATAACCTTAGGGAACTCTCAGAAGAATGGTATTACCACCGCAGCTGTGAGAGACGCATTCTTCACACGGTGCTGGAACTACTGTGGGTAACCAACAGGCTGTGCTGGAGGTGCGCCAGCTTTCTACTAAGTGTGGCGAGAGGGTCACATACTCCCTCATGAAACTAAATTCTCGGGATAGGATTCCGGGATCACCTTTCTCTTCTGGCTTTGCTTCTCTTCTTTCGTGGGCTTGTTTTCCTTCTCTGCATTCCCTGCACGTTTGTCCCCTCTGCTTACCTTACTTTCCACTGGGGACTCATGGCAGGAGTCAGGCCTGGCTGGACACTGCAGGTGCAGATAGCTTCCCTCCCCCAGAACACACTTCTGTGGGGCCATATGCCTGTGCCCTACAGGCAGACCACCGACAGAGCAGAGTCCCCAAAGCTGTTCAGCTATCGATCTGCTCTTAAGGCTTTTTGGGTTACCACAGAGAGAAGGTAGAGAGCAGAGTCCCCCAGTGGGAAACAGGAGCCTACAAAGAGAAAGGGACAGGAGTAATAGGGACACTGACATCAGGGAATGCCAGGGAATGCTACAGTAAGAACTACACATTAAGAGAGGCCAGATCTATGTGGTTAACACTTGGTAGCTGTGCCACCTTGAAGAAGTTACTTAACATCTCTGAGCCCTCATTTTCTTTTATGAATGACAAGGTTAATGATAATATCTGCTTCACAAGGTATAATTAGAAAAAAATAAAAACGTTTTATGTAAGTGATTGTCACTGTGATTTTGGTCCATAAAAGGAATTTTAAACTATTAGTTATTAATATCCTTATGGTTATTGAAACACTTTTCAGCAGAGTGGGGGAGAGAGTAAAAATCAGAAGTTAAGAAGGAAGTTTGATTGGAAAGGGGAAATAAAACTATGGTGTTAACTTACCATTCAGGTAAGGCTGAAGTAAGGATGTTTCAGAATGAAAGAAACTTGACAGGAGTATACACATATTCAAAGGCAGCGAGCAGTGGAGAAGGTAAAGACATGATATTAAAGCATGGAAGGAAAGAATTTTTAAATCAAACTACTGAAGGACTGAACAGGAAGTGGATGTGAACTTAGCAGTGAGGATCAGCAGTGGGGATGCCTCTGCCTCTCAAAGAAATGAAAGATACACAAATACGGATAAAAATGTCATGAGTGGAGAAGTGGTGGGAAAACAGGGCACAACAGGAAAAAAAGAGGGGTGTGTGTGTGAGAGAGATTTATTTTAAGGAAATAAATCAGAGATGTTAAGTAACTTCTTTAGGGTGGCACAGCTACCTCTTGTGTGATTGTGTAGGCTGGTAAGTTAAAATCTGCAGGGTAGGAGGGCAGGCTGGAGAGTCAGGGGAGAGTCACAGCTGAAGTCTGGGGATGTTCAGTATTTTTTATTAAGGTCTTTAACTGATTGGATTGGGCCCACTCACATTATGAAGGGCAGTGTGCTTTATTCAAAACCTATTGATTTTAATGTTAATCTTATCTAAAAAATACCTTCACAAATCATCTAAAATAGTATTTGACCAACTATTTGGGTTCCTTGGATTAAGCCAAGCTGACACATAAAATTAGCTATCATACCTGTCTCGACTTTTATTACTGACTATTGGTACCAAAGCAGGAACTGAGCAGGGCTTCCCGGCGGGGTGATAACCACCCTTTCCGCAGTGCTATGAGGTGACCATTTTAAAGCTTTCCATTCTGGGAGGCAGCAGCGGGTGGATTGCCTGAGCTCATGAGTTTGAGACCAGCCTGAGCAAGAGCACACTCTTGTCTCTAAAAATAGCTGGACATTGTGGCGGGTGCCTGTAGTCTCAGCTACTCAGGAGGCCAAGGCAAGAGGATCGCTTGTGCCCAAGAGTTTGAGGTTGTTATGATCCATGATGCCACAGCACTCTACTGAGAGTGACAAAGTGAGACTCTGTCTCAAAAAATAAATAAAATAATAAAATAAATAAAAATAAAGCTTTCTTTTCCCCTTAAAACCTTTACAACCTGCTCTTTCCCATTTCCCATCTCCCTTGACCACATCCAGCTCTTTGGCCCTTTACTTATTTCTGACGACCTAACACTCAGCCTCATGGTCCTCATAATTCCACCTCTGTGGATTCCTGTGGGGCAGGTTCTGAGAATCGTCCCTGGTGCTGGGCCCAGCAAGTCCCAGCCAGGAGCGTGAGCAGTGGTGATCTCTGCGGTGCTGGCCCTGGCCTGAGTAAAGACAGGGCGTGGAGGTGAAAAGCTTTATTCCTTGTTATCAGTCCATTCAGCTATTTAGTCTCAGCTTGACTCTGTAAATGTGACATCGTTACTAACAGCTTGAGCCAAATTTGATTTATTGGTGAAATTAAATTCTATACTTCCACCATGATGTCAGCACTTCCTGGGTCTTAAACAAAACAAAACAAAACAAAGTGAGGCAGAGCAGCAACTGCAGCTTAACTGGATAATCCATATGTTGCTGGGGCCAGTTGCTCTCTGGCCATCATGAGAACGGCGCCCATTCTTCTCTGGTGAGAATAAAGCAGACCCCCTTCTTAAAATTCCCAGTGCCGTCTAGCTAGTAAAATAAAATACTAACTATTTTCTCAAAGTGCTTTCGGGAAATCCTGTGGTTTAAATTTCTGGGTGTCTGTTAATGACAGGATGCATATTAAAGCAAGGTTCCTTCTTCACAAAATGCGACATGATTTTAAAATAAGGAGATGACTATTTGAGGCATAACAGGTTACTGTGGATAATAAGCCGGCAAATTTCCTTGATATAAAGACGACACTATGTTAGCTGTATGACGATAAATAAATGAATGTCAGCATTTCTACACTCTGTAAAATCATTTTTGTCATCTTCACACTGAGGTGAATATAGGTTTTTTTCTCGACTTTAGGAAAAGCCAGCTATGAAAAAGCCATTTTGCAGTTAAATAAAACAAAATGTATATAATCCCAACATTCGTCTCAAAAATATTTAAAAGGCTTATCTGATTTGGATAGTCCCTTTTAGTTGGGGACACAACCTACCCTCCTGGTAAGTGGAACTAATGGAGAGAGACAGGATTGTGAAATCCAAACTTCCAGTGTCTCCAAAAACACTTAGTTTTTTTTACTCATAAAAGTGAAATGACTTTCACTTGTAACAAGTAAGCCCTCATATAAATCTGTTATTTCTTTGTGTTCGTGTAAAGTGTGACTCTGATCCGCAGCCTCGTGGTTTTTTATTTATTTATTTATTTATTGAAATTGAGCAGCCTGTTGAGATCAGGAACCTACTGGGGGCTTGGGAGGTGGAGCAAGTTGATTTCAACCCAGCATAGGCAACACTGTTAAAGCAAGGAAATCTCAATAATGTAAAAGTAGCTTGTGTAAAGCTTCCAGGAGTAATTTAGAAAAGGACTTTTTGAACGATGGGCACAAATTAAGGTTAAGTAGATCCAATTAGTGTTGTATATGCAGGACCTCACTTCTAATTGAGCAGCTGAACATAAACCAGGGTGGCGGAGTGGGGGGCAGGGGGGGGGGTCCTGCTAGTTACTCAGGTGCTCAGAGAGGTTTCTGAGACATGGGAAGACATTTCAGTTCATCAGTGGTTAGACTGTGATGTTTGTCACAAATCTCAGCCTTTTCAAAAATGTTCTTCAATTCCAGGAAACTGTACTTACAACAAGGTAACTTAAATCACCAATGCCCTGTGATGCAAAGGGAATCCATTTCCTCACCTCCAAAATGCTTCTGTGCAGTCTCTCTCCCTCAGCCACCAGTCTCTGCCACCACTGAGCTGGTTTTTGCTTGTATGTATCAATTGGCATTTTATAGAATTTTATGTAAATGGAATCATAGGTATGTGCATTTTCAGGTCCAGCTTTTTTTACTTGGCATAACTCTGTGTTTGTTGTTTGTGCCAGTAGTTTGTTCATTTTTTATCGGTAGGCAGTAATTTCATAGTATGGATTCATTCACTTGTCACAGGACATTTTTTTCTCCCAGGGTAGCAGCTTGAATTGTGTTCCCCCAAAAGACATTTGAGTCTTAACACCCCGTATCCGACCTTATTTATAAATAGGGTTTTTAGCAGGTGCAGTTAGTTACGTTAACATGAAATCAGCTGGATTAGGGTGGACCCTAAATCCAGTCACTGGTACTTTTAGGATATACAGAGACACATAGCCAGTCACCTGGTGACAGAGGCAGAGATTGGCTGCTTCAACTAAGGGATGCCAAGGATTGCCCAGCAACCACCAGAAGCCAGGAGGAAGGCAGAGAATAGATTTTCCCCCAGAATCCCCTGAAGGAGCCAACCTGACACCTTAGTTTCGGGCTTCTGGCCTGAACTGTGCGAGAAAAAAAAATTCTGTCTCTTGTTTTAAGCCACACAGTTGGTGGAAATTTGTTATGGAAGTCCAATGAAACTAATACACTAAGTTTTGGGTTTTTTAAAGAAAGCTGCTCTGTATTTACATATATGCACATGAGGACAAATATTCTCATGTCTTACAGGTAAATACCTAGAAGTGGAATGGCTGTGGAATATATTTACTTTTAAAAAAATCTCTGGTTTTCTAAAGTGGTTGTACCATGTTCTATTCCCACTAGCAGGAGGATATGAAGGTTCCGGGTGTCTCCTCTATTTTCTGAAGTGTAGTATTGCTGGTATTTTGGGTTAAGATTTGTCCATTCTAATATGCATTTAATAGTATATTTTTGTGGCTTTAATTTGTATTTTCCATATTCTTATTAGCCTTTTATACATCTTATTTTCTCTGTGCAGATCTTTTGGGAAGATTGTCTTCTTATTCTGTACAAAGTCCTTTATATATATAATATTGCAAATATATTCTTCATCTTATGGTTTGCCCTTTTATCTTTTAATTAGTGAATTTTGAGGACAGAAGGTTTAAAATTTTGATGAAATCCAACCAACCAATTTTTTTGGGGGGTGTATTTTCTGCTTTTTGTATCCTTTCTGAGAGCATATGGAAGTTCACTTGTCCCCACGGTGCTAACATTTGCTGCACTTTTTTGAATCGATGTTCTACAACCCTGCTTCTATGCTTTGGGATGCCCGATTTTCATTTCAATGTTATAACTCATTGCAATTCTTCAAAGATATTTTAACACAATTAAAGATCTGGATGTAAGTTAAATTCAAATATCTCAACCCAAGTGAAAACTGAATCAGCTGCCGCATTTGCAAATCTATAGGGGCAGGACATGATTGCAAGAGGGACTTTACCTAACAATTGCAATCAGTGTAACCTGGCTTATTGTACCCTCAATGAATCCCCAACAATAAAAAAAAAAAAAAAAAAAAGATCATATTTGCCCGGTATCGCCTCCTGGTGGGTGGTGTGCTTAAATGTGGGTCTTCATCCACTTACTGGTATCTGCTCACTACTGGTGTGTGTTAACATCAGAGCCCCAGCCTTGGCCTAAGAGAAAGGGAAAGAGAGAGGAAGGCAAAGACTAGGCAGGTGGGTAAGGAGCCAGTGGTGGGTAGTGAAAGGATTTTGCTCAAGCCACAGCCCTAGTGAGAGCCAGCTGCAATTTTAATATAACTTTGCCTTCCCTGGTCAGGATGAAGCACTTTCCAATTAAAGAATCTTCCTTTGACTGCAACAGTTGCTATTATTTATTTATTTATTATTTTAAAAATTCTTTTTGAGACCGAGTCTCACTCTGTCACCCTGGGTAGAGTGCCGTGACATCATCATAGCTCATAGCAACCTCAGACTCCTGGGTTCAAGTGATCCTCTTGCCTCAGTTTCCTGAGTAGCTGGGATTACAGACATGAGCCAACATGCCTGGATAATTTTTTCTATTTTTATTAGAGATTGGGTCTCAGGCTGGTCTTGAACTCTTGAGTTCAAGCTGTCTTCCTGCCTCAGCCTCCCAGAGTGCTTGGATTACAGTGTGAGACACTGCTCCTCGGCAACAATTGCTATGTTAGAGTGTTTAAAAGCTGTGGATAAGTAAACCATTTTTCAAAAAATTACAACTAAAAATTGTGTTGATACAATTGTGTTGATACGGGGTGGAGGAAAGGTTTAATTTCAAACTATTGGAGAGGAATAAACAGAAAACCAAGAGATGATGCCTAAATTCAGTGTCCATACAACTCAGATTGATGTACAAGTAGAGCCTAATTAAAACATTCTAATCCTATAGTATAGGAGTAATCAAACTCAAAAGTGACCATACAGCTTAATTAAGGACATATGTATAACCATATTCATAGGTTATTTAAGTTTATATCACAAGAAAAAAAGTTCACAGTTTTACAATTTTGCTTCCATAGTTTAAAGCTTATTTCGCTTCCTTTTTCAAACTCTCTCTGAATTCCTTGAAGCCAGGTCAAAGGACCAAATGACAAATTGGGAAGAAGTGTTAAAGAGTTTACATTTTGTAACCATAAAAAAACCACAAATGTGGTGGAGCTGGGACTTAGGGAAATTGCTGCATGTGGAATTCCAGAAGGATTTAGTCAATTTGATTTCGTATTTAGCCCAGTAATGGAAGACATTCCCTATCCATTGCTTTTTGTGGATCAAATGTTTTGTGTTTTGGCCACCCAGGTGGGACTCGGCTAGAGTGAGAAATTATTTCCCAAAGTTTCCAGTGCCTGGAAGAGGGCTGAACACCCCTGCTGAAGTTTGAGCTGGAATATTGTAGAGAAATATCAGAGAAGAACAAAGACACCTGTTCTGGGTTCTCTGCAAGAATGTCATGCTCCAAGTAAGAGGATGCCTTTGTGACTTAGCATTGGAAAGGTCCTAAGCAACTGAAAGAGGATCAAATTGTGAACTGGGAATCAACTTGTGCCTCTGCAGTGCTATAACCATCTACAAATGCAACAGCAACATCCAAGGAAACATTTCAGAAACTTGAATGCTCATCTTTGACGGTACACATGGTCTTCCCAAACTTCTTTTCGTTCATTCACCAAATATCCATGGAGAACACATTGGGAAGCCAGGCACCATTGCAGGCACCGGTGACCAGTGGACCAAACAAAATTCCTCCCCTCAAGGCGCTAATATTCTAGGTGACCAATGCAGACCATAAACAATAAACAAATAATTACATATTCTATGCTGAATAGGAATAAACATGCAGAAAATACAGGGGAAAGGGGATGGAGAGGCAGTTTTGGAGTGATATCTTTTGGAATGCAAACAATATTTCCTCTTCCTTAAATCTGCACAGCTGGGCGGCGCCTGTGGCTCACTGAGTAGGGCGCCGGCCCCATATGCCGAGGGTGGCGGGTTCAAACCCAGCCCCAGCCAAACTGCAACAAAAAAATAGCCGGGCGTTGTGGCGGGCGCCTGTAGTCCCAGCTACTCGGGAGGCTGAGGCAAGAGAATCACGTAAGCCCAAGAGCTGGAGGTTGCTGTGAGCCGTGTGATGCCACGGCACTCAACCCGAGGGCAATAAAGTGAGACTCTGTCTCTACAAAAAAAAAAAAATCTGCACAGCTAATAATGCATTAAGGCAAACCAAGATTTTATATAATGATATCTATGAATGTTGGTTTTCACATGTATTTTCTTGCTTGGTCATCATGAGTGTTCCCATGGGGTAAGCAGGACAGATACACCACTCCTGGTTGTATTGATGGGAATGTTGAGGCTCAGGGAGGTTTTTGATCTGTTCACTAATAAGCAATTGATTAGAAGCAGACTTGAGACTTAAATAACATCATATGCCATGCTTATACCATAGTCACTTTTTCATTCACTCAGCAAAAATTTACTTACTGGCTATAATGTGCTGACGCTGGCTCTGGCTATATCAATAGCAGCAAAGAAAACACTCCCCTAGATTCACATTCTTAGAGCAGTAGTTTTCAGACAGTGGGCTGTGGCACACTGGTGTGCCTTGAAAAAGTTTTAAAGATCATTAATTAAATTATTTTTGAAAGAAGTTCAAAGCACAGTAAGTATGTTCTTTTTGTTTGTTTGTTTCTTTATTAAATCATAGCTGTGAACATTAATGTGATCTTGGGGTACCATATACTGGTTTTATAGACCGTTTGACACATTTTCATCACACTGGTTAACATAGCCTTCCTGGCATTTTCTTAGTTATTGTGTTAAGACATTTACATTCTACATTTACTAAGTTTCACATATACCCTTGTAAGATGCACCGCAGGTGTAATCCCACCAATCACCCTCCCTTCGCCCACCTCCCTCCTTCCTCCCCTTCCTTTCCCCCTTCCCCCTATTCTTAGGTTATAACTGGGTTATAGCTTTCATGTGAGAGCCCCAAATTAGTTTCATAGTAGGGCTGAGTACATTGGGTACTTTTTCTTCCATTCTTGAGATACTTTACTAAGAAGAATATGTTCCAGCTCCATCCATGTAAACATGAAAGAGGTAAAGTTTCCATCTTTCTTTAAGGCTGCATAATATTCCATGGTGTACATATACCACCATTTATTAATCCATTGGTAGGTTGATGGGCACTTGGGCTTTTTCCATGAATTAGCAATGATGAATTGGGCTGCAATAATGTGATTTTTGGTCTTCTGGGTATATACCTAGTAGACAAGTTATAGGATTGAATGGCAGATCTATTTTTAGATCTCTAAGTGTTCTCCATATCTCTTTCCGAAAGGAATGTATTAATTTGCATTCCCACCAGCAGTGTAGAAGTGTTCCCTTTTCTCCGCATCCACGCCAGCATCTCTGGTTTTGGGATTTTGTGATACGGGCTAATCTTACTGGAGTTAGATGATATCTCAAAGTAGTTTTGATTTGCATTTCTCTGATGATTAAAGATGATGAGCATTTTTTCATATGTCTGAAGGCCGTGCGCCTGTCTTCTTCAGAGAAGTTTCTCTTCAAGTCCCTTCCCAGCCTGTGATGGGATCACTTGTTCTTTTCTTCCTTATATGTTTGAGTTCTCTGTGAATTCTGGATATTAAACCTTTCTCGGAGACATAACCTGCAAATATCTTCTCCCATTCTGAGGGCTGTTTGCTTGCTTTACTTACTGTGTTCTTGGCTGTGCAGAAGCTTTTTAGTTTGATCAGGTCCCAGTAGTGTATTTTTGAAGCTGCTTCAATTGCCTGGGGGGTCCTCCTCATAAAATACTCACCCAGACCGATTTCGTCAAGGGTTTTCCCTGCACTCTCTTCTAGTATTTTTATAATTTCATGTCTTAAGTTTAAATCTTTAATCCAGTGATAGTCTATCTTAGTTAATGGTGAAAGGTGTGGGTCCAGTTTCAGTCTTCTACAGGTCACCAGCCAGTTCATCCAGCACCATTTGTTAAATAGGGAATATTTTCCCCACTGAATGTTTTTTGGCTTGTCAAAGATCAAATAACGGTAAATAGCTGAATTCATCTCTTGGTTCTCTATTCTGTTCCAGACATCTACTTCTCTATTTTTGTGCCAGTACCATGCTGTTTTGATCACTATCGATTTGTAGTATTGTCTGAGGTCTGGTAGCATGATTCCTCCCGCTTTATTTTTATTTGTGAATAATGTCTTGGCTATTCGAGTTTTTTCTGATTCCATATAAAATGAAGTATTGTTTTTTCAAGATCTTTAAAGTATGACAGTGGAGCTATAATAGGGATTGCATTAAAATTGTATATTGCTTTGGGTAGTATGGACATTTTAACAATGTTGATTCTTCCCAGCTATGAGCATGGTATGTTTTTCCATTTGTAAACATTTTCAGCTATTTCTTTCCTTAGAGTTTCATAGTTCTCTTTATAGAGATCTTTCTTGTCCTTTGTCAGATAACTCTCAAATATTTCATCTTCTTTGACACTACTATGAATGGAATAGAGTCCTTAACTTTTTTCAGCTTGACTATTGTTGATATATATAAAGGCTACCAATTTATGAATGTTGATTTTGTAACCTGAGATGCTGCCGTATTCCTTGATCACTTCTAAGAGTTTTGTAGTAGAATCCCTGGAATTCTGATGTCAGTAGAATTCTGAAGTTTTCCAGATATACAATCATATCATCTGCGAAGAGTGAAAGTTTGATCTCTTCTGACCCTATTTGGATACCCTTGATTGCTTTTTCTTCCTTAATTGCAATGGCTAAAACTTCCATTACAATGTTAAAGAGCAGTGGAGACAATGGGAAATCTTGCCTGGTTTCTGATCTGAGTGGAAATGATTCCAATTTAATTCCATTCAATACGATATTGGCTGTGGGTTTGCTGTAGATGGCCTCTATCAGTTTAAGAAATGTCCCTTCTATACCAATTTTCTTAAGTGTTTTGATCATGAAGGGATGCTGGATATTATCAAAAGCTTTTTCTGCATCAATTGAGAAAATCATATGGTCTTTGTTTTTTAATTTGTGTATGTGCTGAATTATACTTATAGATTTATGTATATTGAACCAGCCTTGAGACCCTGGGATAAAACCCGACTTGGTCATGATGTATAATTTGTTTGATGTGTTGCTGGATTCTGTTTGTTAGGATCTTGTTAAATATTTTTGCATCTTTATTCATTAGTGATATTGGTCTATAATTTTTCTTCTCTTGTTGGGTCTTTTCCTGGTTTGGGGATCAGGGTGATGTTTGCTTCATAGAACGTGTTGGGTAGTCTTCCTTCTTTTTCTACATTTTGGAACAAGTTGAGTAATATAGGTTCTAATTAATCTTTAAAGGTTTGGTAGAATTCTGACGTTAAGCCATCTGGTCCCGGGCTTTTCTTTTTAAGGAGATTTTGTATGGTTGATGCTATTTCAGAACTTGATATGGGCCTGTTCAACATTTCCACTTAATTCTTGCTAAGTCTTGGAAGGTGATGTGCTTCCAAGTATTGGTCAATTTCGTTCAGATTTTCATATTTCTGAGAATAAAGTTTCTTGTAATATTCATTAAGGATTTTTTGAATTTCTGAGGAGTCTGTTGTTATTTCGTCTGTCATTTCTGATTGATGAGATTAGAGATTTACTCCTTTTTTCTGGTTAGGTTAGCCAAAGGTTTATCTATTTTATTGACCTTTTCAAAAAACCAACTTGTTGATTTATTGATCTGTTGTATAATTCTTTTGTTTTCAATTTCATTTAATTCTGCTTTAATTTTGGTTATTTCTTTTCTTCTACTGGGTTTGGGGTTGGAATGTTCTTCCTTTTCCAGTTGCTTGGGATGTCCCATTAAGTTGTTAACTTCCTCTCTTTCTGTTCTCTTGAGGAAGGCTTGCAGTGCTATAAATTTACCTCTTAGGACTGCCTTTGTGGTACCCCAGAGGTTCTGATAATTCGTGTCTTCATTGTCATTTTGTTCCAAAAATTTGGCAATTTCCTTCTTCATCTCATCTCTGACCCAGCTATCATTCAGCATAAGGTTATTTAACTTCCATGTTTTTGTATGAGTATGCAGATGCCTGTTGTTACTGAGTTCAACTTTTATTCCATGGTGCTCTGAGAAGATGCAAGGAATAATTTCTATCCCTTTAAATTTACTGAGGTTAGACTTGTGACCTAAGATATGATTGATTTTGGAGTATGTTCTGTGGGCTGATGAGAAGTATGTGTATTCAGTTTTGTTGGGATAAAATGTTCTTTAGATGTTTGCTGAATCCAAATGTTGGATGGTTAGGTTTAAATCTAAAATTTCTTTGCTCAGCTTCTTACTAGAGGATCGATCCAACACTGCCAAAGGAGTGTTGAAATCTCTGACTATTATGGAGCTGGAGGAAATCAAGTTGCTCATGTCTGTTAGAGTTTCTCTTATAAATTGAGGTGCATTCTGGTCGGGTGCATAGATATTAATAATTGAGATCTCATCATAATGAGTATTACCCTTAACAAATATGAAGTGACCATTCTTATCCTTCCTTACTTTTATTGGTTTAAAGCCCATTGTATCTGCAAATAAAATTGCAACACCTGCTTTTTCCTGATTACCATTTGCCTGAAATATGGATGACCATCTTTTCACCCCGAGTCTATATTTATCTTTTAAGGTAAGATGTGACTCTTGTATGCAGCAAATATCTGGCCTGAGTTTTTGTATCCAGTCAGCTAACCTGTGCCTCTTTACAGGACAGTTTAAGCCGTTCACATTAATGGAGAATATTGATAAGTCTGCTAAAATTTTGGGTATTGAGTTTGTCAAAAGTCCAGTGGACATTTTTAATCTTTTCACTACTGTGGAAGTTGGACTTTGATCAAAAGTTTCTGAGTGAGTTTACTATTGTGGTAGAGGATTGGGCTGGTCATTATGGAGGATAGGTCTGAGAATATCCTGAAGAGATGCTTTGGTTATGGCAAATTTCTTCAACATATGAATGTCATTAAAGTATTTAATTTCTCCATCATAAATGAAACTCAGTTTAGCTAGATATAGGATCTGGGCTTGAAAGTTTTTTTGCCTTAGGAGGCTAAAATTTGATGACCACTGTCTTCTGCTTGAAAAGTTTCAGCAGAGAGATCTGCAGTCATTCTAATATTCTTCCCTTTGTAGGTAATGGATTTCTTACATCTGGCTGCTTTGAGAATTTTCTCCTTTATATTAACTTTAGTGAAGTTAATGATGATATGCCTGGGGGATGTCTTACTGGGATTGAGTCATTCTGGGGTTCTGAAACTGTCTGCTATCTGAATTTCAGAATCTCTTGGCATGTCTGGAAAATTCTCTTTCACAATTTCATGAAGAAGGGCCTCTATGCCTTGTGAGGCCACTTCATCACTTTCAGGGATTCCAATGAGGTGGATATTAGCCTTCTTTGAATTATCCCAGAGCTCTCTGAGAGAATGATCCATTTTTGCTCTATATTTCTCTTCCTCTTTGAGAGTTTGTGAGCATTCAAAGGCTTTCTCTTCAATGTCAGAAATCCTTTTTTCTGCCTGCTCCACTCTGTTACTGAGGGCTTCTACTGTATTTTTCAGATATTTGAGGGCTGCAAATTCTTGCTTCAGTGCATCAAAATCTTTGGTTGTTTTGTCTTTAAATTTGTTAAATTCTTGAGACAACTTTGGAATTTCTCCTTGAATTTCTAATTTTGACTTTTGAATTGCTGCTCAAATTTCTAATTCCACATTTTCCTCCATTTTATTAATCTTGTTTGCAGTCCAAATTCTGAATTCGATTTCTGACATCTCGGCCAGCTGTTTATGAATGGGATCTTCTGTTACATCTGCAATATATTTCCTTGGGGGGGAGTTGATCTATTCTGGTTATTCATGTTATCAGAGTTTTCCTGCTGATTCTGCCCCATGATTGTTTTACACCATTTGATTTTTTTCCCTGGAGCTTTGTCAAGGACCTGTACAGTGCTGGGGACCTGTTTGGTGTGGTGGGGCTAAGTGGTTCTGTCTTGTTTTCAGCTAGTCTCTGTCTAACCCTAGTGAAACAGTTACACTGGTTGATGTCTCAGCTGTGGAGATATACCAGCAATTAAGTCACCCTTCCCCCAACAGGCAACAATTGGAAAAGGAAAATCAAACCTTCCCACAACCACACACCCAGGGCACCACCTGAATAGTCCTCAGGTGACTGGCTTCGTTCAAAAGGTCCAAATCAATTGTCTCAGTCAGCACCTGTCTCAGGTGGGAGAGTTTACAAGGTCTCTGGCAACTGGATCGCAGGGGTCTGGTGACTACTCTGATATGGCTTGCTCCAGTGCTCCGTGGAGTCAGGAGGACCCACCCAGCAAATAGATCAGTCTAGGAAGGTTGATGCCCCCTTCCCCACCTTGTACCTCTGTCACACCCAGTCACCGATAGTCCCACAGGGCTTTGACCCAGTTGCCTGTAGTGAACAGATACACCAGGGGTTTGCACCTGCCTGAATCACAGGGCAATCTATTTCTGCTCAGCCAGGCCACTGTGCTCTGCCTCTGTCTAGCAGGGGGAGGTGAGGCCTGACAACCTTGGGCACTTGATGGAGGCTGGGGAGTGTTCACTCAGTTCCAGCCCTGCCCCTGATTGATGTTACTAACAGAACAGAAGAGAACAACTTTGCAGGAATTTGTTTCTGTCCCTGCTAAATTCCCCCGCAGAAGAGAAACTGTTTTGAGATCCCAGAGCCTGCGCCTCAGGCCCTGTCTTTGCTGCTGCAGGTTTATATTCTGTTACCTGTCAGTTCTAGCCTCCTGTCTTCCTTTGTCTATAGGCTGACGATCCCCTGAGGGCTGGGTGTGTCTTAGGCTCAGTAAAGTGGTCCTCTGGGTCAGCCCCACCCTGGGAACTTCCAGGGTCTGCGAGTACATTTCTAGTCCCTGTGCTCCACCTAGGTCGGTACCACCTCAGGCAAACCCTTTACTCGCGGGGCCTGCGTTTCCATCCTTGATCTGTTCCATGGTAGTTGCCACCTGAGTAGATGCCCGGCCTCCTCTGGTTTCCCAGGGAGACGGGGGTGTGGCTTTAGAATATCTGGGAGTGAGCCCTATTGTTGCTAAAAGATGGCTTCTGCTCTGCACCTCGGGGCACCATTGCTCCGGTGTAGTTCCCTCTCAGCCGACCGTCCTCTCCTCACTCCCGTGCCCCAGAGTCAGCACTGACCAGCTACAGTTTAGGCCCTGTCCACACTCCTCGAGAAATCACTCAAGAATCTGGACTCCTGGGGGACAGGCCTCTAGACCTCAGAGTGAGAGTGGAGGGGAGTGCTGGGAGCTCAGAGTTGCAGGTAGAGAATATATACAGTTTTATACAGTTTTATGCCTGGCAGGAGAATGCTGTGGCACCCTAGTAGGGGAGGTATGTCCAGTTTTTAGAGGGTCTCTCCTGTGGAGTGTAGTGGGAGGAACTTTGAACTCTGCTCATTTGTTTGGGGGGCACTTCAAGCCATTCTCATGGGGGAGGGGACTCCCGTCCACTTGGTGATGGATTTTATACCTTTTGTTTGTATCCTTGGGGTTGCAGCTCACCTCAGTGGGGTTGATGTGCATTCTTCAACCTTCTCTCTTGGCAGAGCTCTAATCCACCAGGTTACTTGCTAAATTTCTGTCCTTTAACTCTCCTTCTGGATGGGAGCCTCTGTGGAAAACTGGCTTCAGTCAGCCATCTTGTCTCTGTCCACCCACCCCCACCCCCGAGCCAGTCTTGTCACGGAGCCTTCTGCAATCTTTTCAACTGAAACTGACCCCCTTTCTGCAGGCCCCACCATGTCTCAGTCACACTGCTCTTGCCCTGTTGATCCTGTACCACTTGACCCTACTTGGTCCTTGTCCTTCCCTTCCAGGAAGCTGAAACTCCTGTGGGGAAGCTCTGAAGAGATGTTCAATGAATGAACAAATGAGACTTGTTACTCCTTTTTTTGATCAACATAATTTAAATATGGCATAGAAGTTTAACTATAGTTTCCAAGTGTGTTGTGAGATTAAAAAAAGGTTGAAAAACACTACCTCAGAGTAGAGTGGGGCATATTTTAATCAAATGATTCCAGGTGAGGTGAATGCTACGAAGAAGTGTTTCAAGCTGGAGAATTGAGTAAGCAGAACCTAACATTATCTGGTCTAAGAAATACCAAATAATGAGTTACTGAACAGTCCAGATATTATTAGATGAACACAATATAACATTATTACTTTAAAAATCCTAACTATGACATGTATAAAGTGAATTGGTTAATCAAATTGTATTTATGTGTGCACCATTTAAAAAATCGATCCATTCTCAAAAACTTCATCTGTATGTAATTCTTTCTTAAGACAAGACTGGATAGCTCTGAGATCAGAGCAAATTTGACTTATACTCACAGGTCATGAAGAAAGGACCACGCTAGCCATAGCCATGATTACCACCATTATATAAGGTTTCAGAATGGTAGAGGAATGATTACCCATGATATGTTAGGATTATATTGATTGGTGCAAAAATTTAAGTTTGTGAAATTTACCCATTAACAAGATAGACAGGACCATTGCCTATGGGTTATAAAAAGAGGCCCCTGGATTCTGTACAACCTGGGAGAGCCGTATCCTAAATGGAAGGGACAGTCAGAGTTTCACATAGAAACAAAAGGTTTGAATTGGGAACACAACATCATAGTGAAATATGAAAGGAGCAAATGGTGACTAAAAACAAATGAACAGGGCGGTGCCTGAGGCTCAAAGGAGTAGGGCACTGGCCCCATATGCTGGAGGTGGTGAGTTCAAATCCAGCCTTGGCCAGAAACTTCCAAAACAAACAAACAAACAAAAACAAATGAATAAACAGCGAAGCTAGAGCCCGCATTACCAAGAGGAGGCCAAATAAGCCACACGAAGTCAGTTCACCTGCTGATAGCAACCATGTTTACATATTGTAGGGCCAAGCATGGTAGGTTAGAGCAACTTAAAACAGTCACTCTTTTAAGACAAAAAATTAAAAAAGTAGATAATTTGATAATCTTGTGCACAAATCCTAAATGGACAGCTCAGTGAGTTTTCAGAAAGGGAACCCTGCACCAAGATCAAGAGGCAAAACTTACCTGCATCCCAGGCCCCCTCATTTCTCTTCCACTTCACCATCTTGTCTTCTAATAGCATATATTTAGCAGTGCTGAATTTTAAACTTGATGTAAATGGAATCATATGTAATGTAGTTACAAGATGGATGGAAGGAAGGAAGGAAGGAAGGAAAGAAGGAAGGAAAGGAGGGAGGGAGGGACTTTCTGCCTTTAACAATGTGTCTGGATGTAAGACTCTTCCATGCTGTTACCTGGGCATTGTTCATTCTCTTTGCCATGTAGTGTTCCATTATGGAGACAGGATATTCATCCACAGTGAATTTATTCATCCCACAGGTGATGGACATGTAGGGGTGGTTGAGGATCTCCTTTTGAAGTCTGTCTTGGTAAATAAAAACAGCTGAGAGTTTAATGATTTATTTCTAGGCCACATCAAACAGCAGAGCAAAAACATCCTTTGAGTTGAAACAGCAAGTGGCATTTCATAAGGGCTGTCTCAAAATGTTTGAAGGAGAGTGTCGGAGGGCAAGTGAAGGGCACCTATTGGGGACAGAACCAGTGGCATGCCCGGCTTCTGCTTCAAGGCAGGAACTCCTGGCCCAGACCTTCCTCTCCTTTACTCAACAGGCAGAGGCAGAAGCTGTGATATGAACGGGCAGTAGGGGTGGAGTTAGTGGCAGAGCAGCTAAGAACTGGAGGCATAGGGGAGGGAAGGGCAGATCCACACGGGAGCCAAGGGAAGGCACCCTGGTGGGTGTGAGAGTGACCAGACCATGGACCATGCAGGAGGAGCAAGAGGGCTGGAGCCTGAGAAACTGGGGAGTGACGTGAACCATGTGGGCTACGTGCATTTCCTTTTCTCTGTTGTAACAGAATTATATGCTTACTGGAGGGAAATATAAAAAGAATAATTAATAATGAAATATTCTAAAGGCCACCACCTTAAAACACAAATGCTTTTGTCTTTTTTTCCTATCTAAGCATTGCTTTCATCAATTTGTATTCTACTGTTTTCAAGGACAAAGTCATTGCTCAGCAGTTTCCCTCATTATAACTATAGACACCCTTACATCCGAATTATTTCATCTAGTGGAGACCATGCAGAGTTACTCTTGCAATCTTGAAAAGTCTTATATTCTTCATTTTCTTTTCTCCCAGTTTTTTTTTTAATTCATTAAAAATAATGTGGAAATGAAAGTCTTGGTGCATGGAATTTTTTTTCTCCATTTCAAATTATCTCTTTGTAATAGAATGTCAGAAGTTGAATTATGGTATCTGGAAATATGATTTTTAAAACGTTTGATGATAATTTGTGAACTTGTTTAACAAAAACATTTTGCTATTTTTCTTCCCTTCATCCATGCCTTTTCGTTACATTTTTTTTTTCCACAATGAAGTTCAAAGCTCCTTCTAAAGGTAAAGAACTAAAGTGGGCTTCTGCATTTTTAGATAAAATTCATATTTAAAATGAATGAAATTTATTAATAATGTAAAACCCCCTTTGATCTCATTACAAACTTTTTTTATTCAGTTTTTAATTTTTATGGGTACATAGTTATGATACTTTAATATTAGTGATGAAATTGGGCTTATTGGGATATTTATTACCTCATATTCATTACAAAATTTTAGCAATAATATTTTTGGAGGTGAATTGTGATTGAAAACACTTATTGCAGACAATCTTGGTGTGAACCTTTGTGATAAAGCATTTCAAAGATCTGGTACTAAGTTAACTGTAATAGCTGAAAAAATACAT
Source organism: Nycticebus coucang (assembly GCF_027406575.1). Classification (NCBI taxonomy): domain Eukaryota; kingdom Metazoa; phylum Chordata; class Mammalia; order Primates; family Lorisidae; genus Nycticebus; species Nycticebus coucang. Next base: position 94,336,432 of record NC_069784.1, on the reverse strand, counting down.
CATAAACAGTTCAACATGGAGAAAGTATTACCGCTTGCATTTACTTTTCAGCCCTATTATTGTGGCTGAAATGTAGCTAGTAAATTTCAGTATTCCCAGATGTCAAACAGTTTTTAGTTAAAACTAAGCGGGAGATATTGTGTATTTTTAACAATTTTAACAAATTGGTTCAAAAACTCAGTGATACTCTTCAACTGTAAGCCTTTTGAACTGATTATTTTATGGATAAAATAATTTTTGGCATCAAAATCACTTAGCAATAGAAACATTTCCAAAATGTTCTTTGTAGAACATGAGTTCCTTTGAAAAAGCAATTATTTGGGGGCAGAGCCTGTGGCTCAGGGTAGGGCACTGGCCCCATATGCTGGAGGTGGCGGGTTCAAACCCAGCCCCGGCCAAAAACTGCAGAAAAAAAAAATTAAAAGCAATTATTTTCTCACTTATTAATTAAACATCAGTTTTACCTTGAAAGGGCATATTAAATGTGATCTGGTTGTGGTTAGTTGTAGGCAGCCTACTACTGACAGCTGTCCTCATCACGGGAAAGATCACCAACTTGGGAACTTTAGTCTTTCTGTAGAAGAAAACTACCTAACTCGCCTTTAAGTTTGTTAGCTCTTTTATATTCTGTGATAAGATAATTAGTTGTGTCTTTGTGATACAAATGTTTCAAAAAAATATACTACTATCTAATTAAAAGTTATCATGAAAATGTTTCAAAGTTCTTATTTTTATAAGCTCTACTTTTATCTTTCTCATTGTATGGCACAGAGAGCACCACTGTTTTCAAATTTCTTGCTGCAAAAACTTGCCTATGAAGGATACAATGCAGATATCTAACACACAAAGATAAATACACTCTATCTCTGCAAATTTACCCTGAAATCTATTATAGTTTTCCATCCATGTAACTGTTTTAATAGTAGTTACTTTTATCGTTTTTCTATAAACATTGTCATTATTAAATAAATTATTTACTGTTGACATACCTCCTCTGGGACATCTTTTATTTAATGCCTCATAAAAAGTCACTACATATTTCATTATTGAAATTGAATCCAGCAATACTATTAACTGAGATGAATGACTAACATTTGTACTTTCATCCAGCTCTGTTACAAATAGCACACATCGTGTAATTAAGTTTGTTTTTTTAAGTCCTCCTGGCATCTTCTTCCAGCAGCACTTATTAACAAATAAATTAATTTAGCTTGGTTATCTTATTGATTTATCTGTTTCTTCAGCCATTTTTATTGGCTCAAAATTTTATTGCCTTGTTTTTGAAGACTTGCTAATAAGTAACAAACTACAAGAGAAACGTCTAGACATTAAACTCAATGGATTAAACTGCATGATTCTGAATTTTTTTTTTAAAAAAAGCAGAGATTTGACTTCATGTCATAAAAATTCAGAGGTTAATGTTTTGTTGATCATGGTGACTTGGTACTATCATTGGTTAATATTTCAAATGAAGTACTGCACATGTAAGGCAAAGTTCACTATAAAAAGAGTGTCTGTAAGTACCCATTTCATACTGTCTTAATAATTTAAATTTTTATTGGCTAGCTTCTTAGTGGGTATTGTTAACTTTTTTTCTTTTTTTAACTATGCCTATCTTATTATTATTTTCAGTATTGGATATTTGTAGAAGATTCTTGAACCACAGGTTCCTTTTCTAAGAGTTAGTCTTAAAACCACAAATCTACTTCGAGGCTGTAAACCTTAATTTCTTTATGACTTATGTGTAGAAATAAATGTAAATAGAGATGCTGGTATTTTGTTCCTGCACCTCAGTGGATTATTCGCAAGCTCCTGGAATAAACTCAGGGCACTTTGGAGCCAGTGGATTAGAGCATCAGCTGTGAGGTGGTTGAAAGGATGGCCTTCCTTTCTATCCCCAGGTGCTGTACAGTGTTCCTGCGATTCTGAGCATACATCTTAATCTCTCTGGGGACATGCCTCGTGATCGTCAATACATACAGATAATATATGTCATCATTCTGGATGTCACTCTTTGAAGGTTCTGTGCTTTTTATATTTAACACAGCTCAAGAATGGGGCTATTAAGGAAGAAAAAGATGGCTTCAAAAGAGAGATTCTGCATCTCTGAGATTCCCCCCTCACCTACATAGAAGAACGTGGTTGTCCCTCCCTTCCACCTCCTTCTTTCCCACCATCACATACATGAACTACACTTTTGTTAGTCTCACCACCTTCCAGGTTGTCATTATATAAATTTAAATCCTAATTCATAAAGATAAATACATTCTTAAATACATTTAGCTTGGTTACCTTATTGATTTATCTGTGTCTTTAACCATTTTTATTTTATTTATTTTTATTTATCCAGATCACATGTCTGTTTTTCTAACAATTATCTATCGGCTATCTACCTATCATCTATCTAGTGTGTATGGGGGATGAGATTATTTGTCCAGGACTTTCAGTGGGAGAATAAAGACGGAGCAAGTGGACTGACTTTAGGCTTACTTGGAAGGAAGAATAATGGTTCCCTTACATTTCTTTCCTTGCTTGTTAGAAATATTTGTCGTGCCTGCATGCTTGAAGGCTGTTCTCAGACTTTCATAATTACTGAAGAGTTTCTGAAAACACAGATTGCTATGGCCTACTCCAGAGTTTATGGTTCAGCAGGACTGGGGTGGGACTCGAGACTTTACATTGTTAACATGTTCCATGGGGATTCTGATGCTGCTGGTCCAACCTTGAGACCAATGCTTGAACATAAGAACAATTGGGGGAAAGATGAATGGGTTTGGAAGTCTTTAGGCTGCAAGCCAGAATTTGTTCTAACTGATGCCTTTCCTAGGTGAGAAATACAGAGGGCTGCCCCTGCCAAAGACTGCAGGCACTTTCGGATGTTTAACGTTGCTTTGAGAGGAGTGTTACAGTCAGACTTCCCTTTGAGAGACTGACACAGCTATGCATCTTGGGAAATTACTTAGACAATATTTCTCTTTCTCTCTCTTTTTTTATTGTCTCCTAATGCAGATAGGACAGTTTACACTGAATACTTCTATAAGGTTCTTAGTTTAGATCTGAAACACACACATATGTGTGTGTATATATATGTATGTATAAGTATAATATGCCTGTTCGAAGAAATGACCTTTATGCTGAAATTTTAGAACACTGTGTTGTCATAACATTACAACCTAGGTCCATCACCTAGGACCCTTATTGTTTAATACTTCAAAGCACTCATTTTCATCACAGTGCTGATTGTTTAAACACTACAAGACTCCATATTTCCTTAGGTTACATTTGTGCTGAGAATATAAATTATAGATCCATTAAAAGGAGGGAGCAGACATATAAAGATTAGCATCAGTATTGATAAAAGAAAGCCTGAGCTAGAGAGAGACCCTGTCTCTAAAACCTAGCCGGGCATTGTGGTGGGTACCTGTGGTCCCAGTTACTCGTGAGACTGGGGCAAAGAGGATTGCTTGGGCCCAAGAATTTGAGGTTGCTATGAGCTATGACACCATGGCACTCTACCCAGGATGAGATAGTGAGACTCTGTCTCAAGAAAAAAAGAAGTATTGATAAGAGTTTTAAGATGCTGATAAAGATTGTCTAAATGCTACATCTAATATTTGGGCTCATTCAGAATTAGAGAGTGAATGTTAACTATCCTAACTTTGCCTGCTAAGTGAATTGCCATCCAGAGGATATTTTCTCTTAAATATCATTTAAATCTCAGTGAAAGTGAGCCAGGAGTAATTTGAACTCAATCTTGAGAACCAACTTCTTTTTTCCCCCCTAAATAGTGTTGTTATTATGGTAAAGACTATGTGAGGCACCATAATCTCTGCTGTAAATATTCTGTCATGAGGAGAGGTGTTACTCCAGCCATGAAATCCTACAAATTGCTTGCAGCTGCTCCTTCTGTTCCCACCTTGATTTACAAAATGGCCACTGGGAACACCCGGAAGGATCAAATACTGCTGTTTTGACATCTGCTGGGATCTTATCATGTTGGATTTTATTACTGGCCCCATTTTTTTACACCTCCTGGTACTCATACACTTTGCTCTGTAACTGTCAATGCTCTTTAACTATGGCAGGAGTGTCTCTGTCTGCCTCTCAGCTTGGGATGTGGTATATGATTTGTTCAGGCCAGTAAAATAAGAAGGAGGTGAGAGTGTGAAAATTCTGTGCCTAAATCTCAAAAAACCCTGTATGTTTCTGCCTGTCCTTTTGTAACTTCCATGATAATGAAAAAAAAAAAAAAAAACATATCTGGGTTAGCTTGGTAGTTCCAGAATGAGGATAAGAGACACCTGGACTAGACCTGCCTTTACCAAGGTGTGCAAGTTAAACCAGTTTAAAGTAGAGAGCAGAGCCTTCGCTCGGTCCTGAGAGTATCAGCAAGGCAAGCCTGGCTCAGCTGATCCCAGGTAATAAAGCTAGCTGTGATCCACACAGACATCCAGCTGAGCTAAGCCTAAAACAGCCAACTTCTGCTCAGCCCACAGGGGTAGAAGCTATAATAATAAATAATTACTATTTTAAGTTACTGGGTTTGGGGGAAGTTTTGTTATGCAGCTGTAACCAACTGATACACTTACTGATGCCAAAATGAATGCCAAAATGTGACAAAAAAGGAAATAGACTTGTGTGAAGGACTGAAAGTAACATGTCACACATTTTTGTATAACTGATATTTCATTAGTAAAAGAATGAGATTTCAATAAAGAAAGAAAAGAAAAATAAACAAAATAGAAAGGCACATTCAAATAGATAAGGATGAACTAGATGTAAGATAAGAATAGACACATCATTTGAACAATGCACATTGGACGGTGAAAAGAATGATGTTTGAAGAACTGTGGAAAGTCCCCAGGCTCTCATTTAGACTATTAAGCCAACTTTCAGAAAAGAGATCTACTGTTAGAGGCAGAAGTAAAAAATGTTGAAAAATTTACTTTTTTTACTATAAAGCTTAACATGGTACCTCATTGATTTAACTCAATGACTGCTAAATTTCTAGGTGTTACGTGTTCATAAAATGGTTATAATTGAAGGCATTTTGCTGAGATAAAATACAACCATCTTAAATCCATGACATTTAAGATGACTTATAAGGGACTCTGGGTAAAAGCTTTTCACACAAAAACCCTTGGAAATGTTTGTGCTTTTATTTATTTATTTAATTTTTGACTCAATGTAAATAACATAAAGAAAGCCATGAGCTAATGGGATCAATATGATAAAAAGTGACTAATATGTGATACATTCTTAATTTATACAAATGGCTAATATTTATATTTACAATATTGATGTGATCGCTTCTTAATTTGAAGTATATTATTTTAATTTTTTACAATAATATTGAGGAAATTATTATCTTTTTAAAATTTCTATTCACTTATTTTTTTTAATTGTTGGGGATTTACCGGGGGTACAAAGAACCAGTTTACATTAGGAAATTATTATCTTTATTTTACAAATAAAATAGCTGAGACTCACAGAATTTAATTCAAAATCTAATTACTCTGGCTCTATATTCAGGTAGGGTTATACATATAGTATTGCCCTTTTCACAATAAATGTTGGGAACAGGAACAAAGTCTGAGGAGATTCTTCAATCTGAATTATAGAAGAACTTCTAATGGAAGTATTAACAAATGATATAATGTGAGAGAATTCCACGAGCCTTGAAATAGAAGTGATTAGGACTTCTGTTTTCTGAGAAAGCTAACAGTGAATAAATCCTGAGAATTTAAATCTACACTGTTTGGTTTTGGTACTTAGTCATAAGATGATTTTTTCAATATATTTAATAAATATATCATCTACTCATTTGATTATTCCACTCTTACCTGCTCTAAATACCTTGGATGGACAGAAAAAAGATGATAAAAATATTCTTGAGGTCTTTTGCTAGTGTTACTTTTCTTTTTCTTTTTTCTTCTTTTTGAGACAGTATCTCACTCTGTTCCCCTGGGTATAGTACAGTTGGTGTCAAATGATCCTCCTGCCTCAGCCTCCCAAGTAGCTGGGACTACAGGTGCACCGCCACTGTGCCCTGCTATTTTTTTCTATTTTTTGTACAAGGGGTTTCACTCTTGCTCAGGTGGGTCTCAAACTCCTGTCTCAGCCTCCCAGAGTGCTGAGATTGGAAGTGTGAGCCACTGTGTGTGGCCTCTTTTTCTTTTTTAGGAGAATTTTTTTTAAAGATGCCTGGCTTATAACATGTAGTAAATAAATGTTTGTTAAATGAATATAAATATGGGCCAGGTGTGGTGGCTTATGACTATAATCCTAGCACTCTGGGTGGCTAAGGCAGGGGGATCATTTGAGCTCAAAAGTTGAAGACCAGCTTGAGCAAGAGTAAGAACCCATTTATACTCAAAATAGAAAAAAATTAGACAGGCGTTGTGCTGAATGACTGCAGTATGGGCTACTTGGGAGGCGGCTGAAGTAGGAAGATTGCTTGAGCCCAGGAGTTTGAGGTTGTTGTGAGCTGAGCAGCTCTCTCTCAAAAACTCTCTCTCTAGAGAGAGAGAGAAAGAAAGAAAGGGAGAGAGAAATATATACATGGCCTTGTTAAGGGGCAACTAGCTGCCAGCAGTAAGTTAATCTGCATGATAAAAATAGACTGCCATTGTTCTAGGTGCCTCATACATGTCACCTCAATTCCTCCTTATAATAATACCACATGGTAAGCATTTTTTCCCTATTAGTAGAGTAGGAAAATGAAGCTCAGAAGTAATTTGCCTAAGTTCATGTAGCTGGCAGGTGGCTGAGGCTGGATTCATACCCTGGCTTCTAAGATGGGAAACCTAAGATCATTTCTCTCTCTGGCTCCTTTCCTTAACAAATCAAGACATCTGAACTATTTCTCTGTCCTATTGCAGAGTGAGGACTCTGTAATAGTGAAGAGTATATAATGAATGGTAAAGTTCAGTTTTTAACGTGTTCTTTCATTACCTAACCTGAAGCAAACCCTGCAGATAGGCCAGAGACTAGGTCTGAGCCCAGGCTCATGGTTTTCACCATCTGTTATTCTTCAGGCCCATGACCTAATGTTGCCTGATATTTGTTCATGAACATACAGCCTGAGGAAACACAGAGTTTTCTAAAATACTTGCTTGCCAGTGGATTTTTAAGGATTTTTCAACAGCTGAGCGCTTTGGAGAAATCTCCTACCCCTCCCTCCCTCTGAGGATCTCACACCCCCAGATTCAGCCCAATGTGGGGGGTGGTATAGGTAAGTGTGGGTGGAGAGCAATGGTGGGAACACCCAGCTTTGCAGGACTTCACAACAGAGATCAAGTTGGTGCACACAGTGGCTGAGCTGACCTTGGGTGTGAAATATGTAATAATATCCAGCTAGTTTAGAGATCTCCTCCTTAAGCTTTCAGACCTTTTGTCTTCTCTTTGGATTTTTGAAAGGAAAGAACAGTCCAGAGACATCTCTCAATTTCCACCAGGATTCTTTTTTATTGTTAAATCATAGCTGAGTGCATTAGTGCAATCAAGGGGTACAATGTGTTGGTTTCATATACAATCTGAAATATTCTCATCAAACTGTTCAACATAGCCTTCATGGTGTTTTCTTAGTTATTGTATGTAGACATTTGTATTCTGCCTTTGGTAAGTTTCGCCTGTACCCATTTTAAGATGCACCATAGGTGTGGCCCCACCCATTACCCTCCCTCCACCTTAACCTCTCCCCTCCCTTCCCCTTCCTTGGCCCTTTCCTCATAATCTTGTGCTATAGTTGGGTTATAGCCTTCATATCCCAAGCCAAATAGGAAGTAAGTTTGGTCTGAGACCACCAAACGAAAATTGACACAAGACCTCAGTGTCCATGTTTTATAGCTGTGTTGCAGTCACCCAACAAGTCAATAATAAGAATTTCCCAGAGCTGCCTTGGCCAAGTATAGCCCCTTTCCTTTACGACATGCTTCCCCCTTGATGTCATGCTGCCTCCTCTTTGGCATTTTACTAGATCTTGTGGGGCCCTGCCAAAGGCACCAGACAGGCTTTCTGTCAGGAGTTTTTCCAGGCTAAGAGCCAAAAGAGTGGTTTGGGGTTGTCCAGAACCTCCTTAACTGTTCTTTTCAGCCCTAATCATTTATAATAGAGGCAGGCGGGTGCAGGACACAATGGGTTATGTCATTGGGTGGTTTGCTGACTGTTTCTTAGTAGACAACACATAAAACTCTCTGAGTGGAATGTAAGCTGTCAAGACCAGCGTGCAAGTGATCAGGAAGGAAGATGTTAAGAACGCGGTAATGGGAAATATCTGCCAACTGATCTGTCCTCACGCAAGGAAGAAAAAAAATCCTCTAGTTTTGCTAATGTGAAAGCTCCAATTGCAACTGGTAATCAATCTGATATTTAAAACTCTGTGTTCATTGTGACTTTTCCATGGTGTGAAGTTGGTGAGACTTGCATTGAAACACAGACATCCCGCTGGAACTCTCAGACCCAAGATGGAAAGTTGAGTTGCCTATCAGTAAGCAATATTTTTTTAAATCTTGGCACCTATTCATCATGACATCATTTGGTTGCGCAGCTCAAATTGCTTCCTAGCTGATATTCTTTCCATCCAGAGCAGCAACATGTGCCTTGTGGTGCTTTGGAAATGCCTTGAGACTTTCACTCTATTTTTACTTATAAATAAGTTTCCACTCCATCTAAATCAATTCACCATTAGATTACCTTTTATTAGTCTCTGGAATATTAACATAAATTAGAATGTGAAATAAGCTGTGATAAGACCAGACTCAGCTGACACAAAAATAGTAAGCACCTAACATATTGATTCCCAATTCCTCCAATTTTAAAATATTAGTTAGCTAGGTAAATAATTGTTTTCCCAATTCCCTTCATCTAGCTCTTGATTAAATTTGTTTTGGATTCTATTTTATGTCATTTCTTCTAGGGAGATTGGGGGACCATTATCTACTGCATTCTATGGGATTATTTGGTTTGAATTTTCATTTGTCCTGTTTATCCATAAGATACCTGAAATTGGTAGCTTAAATTGCAAAGCACAGTTCAGATATATACAAGCAGCCTCAGAATAAACACTACATCTAATTTTTTCATAGATTACTTGAATTCTGTTACGTTCAACTACATAAAGACAGAGAGTGCCTTCAGCAAGATGAGCCATTGCTTTATTTTTAAAGCTCGCTTATGTCAACGCTTCCTATCCATGACTAGGTCGGCCACCATTATTCAGGGGTGAGATCAGAGTCCTTTTCTTTCCTAGAGCTGCTTGCCATTTTCCCAACACCTGCCTTACAAGTGACAGCTCTGTGGGTGTCCTCATAAATTACAAATCATGTGCCTTGGTTCTGATGCCTTGGGACAGGCACAAAGTTAGAAACTGCCCTGTAACTTTAGAACTGTAGCTGCAGGATGGGACAGCTGAGTAGAGAACAGAGATGCATATCAGCAGGGGTCCTGTTAAGACTCTATCAGGCCACCTGCCTGATGCCGGTGGTGGACAATTTGTACCACGGGAAATTGAGTTGAAGTTGTAAAATGGAACGCAAAGACAGAAGGAATGAATGGATGCATCTAAGATGGAGGATTTTTTTTTCTTTTTCCTTTTTAGGCTAATCTTTAGGACTATCATTATGTGGTAAAAATGAATTCCCATTTAGCACCCTCATTTTGTTTAAAAACTTTTATTGTATTTGCTAAAACTGATGAAGACTTGCTGATCTCAAATGGGATAAACATTTAATTTCCTCCTGTTGTAAATTTTCTTCTTTTTCATGGATTCCACAATAAAAGATTAAAGTAAATATAGGAACAGCTAAATAATGTAAATGTAGATAATATTTAACTTTCTTTCCATGTCATCTATCCTAGATGTGCTATAGCGCTACAATAACTGATATCCTAATAAGGAAACATGGTGTGTAAGTTTGCTATTGCTGCATAACAAGTCACTTCTAAAACTTAGTGACTTAAGGACCATCTACTATTGCTTTCTGGGCATTTATGCTAATCAAGGCTGCAATCAGCCTTGTAATCAAGGCTAATCACTCAAGAGTGTATAGTCAGCAGGAGGCCCAGGAGATAGCAATGCTAATCTTGGCTGAATTCTCTCCCATAGCTGGGGGCTTCAGCTGGGAAAAAGGAGAAGATGTGACTCTTTTTCTTATGTCTCATCCTCTAGCAAATAGTCCTGGGCATGTGATAACGATGATAAGGAGGAGAACCAGACATGTACAAAAGCATGTTAAAGTCTGTGCTTGTGGCAAGTTTTCTACTATCCCATTGGTTGATATGAGTCGCCTGGCAAATCCAGAGTCATTAGGGCGGAGACAGACTAACATTGAGTGTGGACACATGGAGACATGAACAACTGGGGTCATATGTGCAGGATGGAGTTTCTGCACATGAAAAGAAGCATAAGTTTTCCATGTGAATTATTGATGTGAACTGTATGATTAGGGTTTAAGTATTTTATTATAGTCTGTGTATTTGAAAATCAATCATCCAAAATAATTCAAAAACTAATTTTCAGGTAAAAAGAATACAAAAAAATCCATAGAGTTAAAGATATTAAAATATACTTTGGTCCTTGTAACATTGAAAAAACTTCAAGAAAGTAAATTTTTGGACTAAGATACGGAGGCAGTCTGAAATATCACTTCTCTTTCCCTCTCCCCATAACCTGTTAGGTGGTATTCTTTAACTCAGCCTAAGTTTATTTATAATATTAGGACTCAGACACAAGACTGTGTCTTTGAAAATCCTTAGATGTAGTATAACAGCAGATCCTGATATTTCTAGTTTTAAATAAGAAAAAAGTTAGAAGGAGGATTCGGAGCCTCTCTTTTCTTCCATGCACCTGAAATATGTGTTTTCCAGGGACCAGGGCTGCAGTTGATCTGTGATGATGGTTAATATTACATTCTTAGGATAAATTATGTGCTTTGCTAATGCTCTGGATAGCAAGAGAGAAAACTAGTCAAGTTTGCTGACATATGGGTTTTGCCAGGTGTCTAGTTTGGTTGTGACGATATAGGATTTTCTCTTTTGCCTCCTGCTGAAGTGGAACTAAGATTCAGGGCCACAAGGCAGGCATGCACTATGTTCTGATTTAAAAACAAACCTTATCTTATGCTCCGAGACAGCGAAAGTGTTCTTGACCTTGATGTGCTCTGCCTGTACCATTTAAGTTCTCTTAGTAGATGATTCTAGGAAATTCAGTGACCTCCTGATGTACGTGCATGTGTCTTTCTTTTCTTTCCTTTTTTTAAACCAGCAGCCATACAGCTGTCAGTTCTGCTCTCCCCAAAACCACTCATTGTCCTGGGAATCTGAAAGTTGAGGAACAGTTCAGTTCTCAACATGTAGGCCAGCAGCATCAGAATCACCCGGGAACTTGCTATGAACACAAATTATGGGACCCCTCACTCCATACACAACAAATCAGAAACTCTGGGTGGGGGGGAAGGGATCTAGTGATCTGTCTTAAATAGTTCTCCAGGTGATTCTGAGGCCTGCTAAACTTTATTCACCAGAAATTCTATCGCTGTGATATAGTAGAATAGCCACTAGCCACATGTAGTTGTTTCACTTTAAATGACTTAAAAATAAAATTTAAAATTCAGTTTCTTGGCTACAGTAGCCATATTTCAAGTAGTCAATATCTGACGTATATGACTAGTGAACACTGTCTGATGGCAAACATATGGAGAAATTTTATTCCCCATTACAGAAAGTTCTATTGGTCAGTTCTATAGCTTTTTGTCTTTAGTTGAGTTTCTTGAACTCTAAGGTCCTGTCAACAACCCTCTCTAGAGTGTCTGACATTATGATGGGGCATGGCCTTGACTTTCCTAACTCAGGGGTCATTTATTATCTTCAGACGTCTGAAGGTATTTGACACACTGAAATAGGGCTTCCTTTCCTGCTAGTATGTCTCCTATTTGCTATTTATCTTTTGAGGCTAGAGGTAGACGCCAGGCAGCCTATGCTGGCCCCATCTCACTCACAGATGCTTTAACTGGCACTTTCTTTATTTCTCTATTTAATTTAAAAAAAAATTTCAGATTAATATGAGGGTACAAATGTTTAGGTTACATTGTTCTCAATTCTAAGGTAAAGTTCAAGTGTAGTTGAGCCCTTCACCCAGGGTGTGCTGAACACCCTCACATTGTGCACAGTAGGTGAGATGCCACCACTTGCCTTCCCCCCTCCCTTAATTGGGACTTTAAAAATTGGAATATTTTGTATAAAAACTCTAAAAAATTCTCTTGAAAAAATTAGAGCATCTGGCAATTTACATTTATCCTGTGTATAATCTGCTGGCCTTGGAAGCACCTTCCCTATTTAGCTGGATGGGAATCTGGAATTTGCCGTAGGCCTCACCTGCCCAGTTTCACTCATTTGTGTTCCCTGTATCACTCCTCATTTGGATTTGAATAAGATGTTATAGCCAGTCCCTTCTCTTCTTCCTGTACCTCATTTTAGGGATTCTCATCATTTCTAAAAATCGGTCTCTGACAAGCATTCTGCTGATAGAATGACTTGATTCTCCTATAGGACTTTTATTTAAAACTTAATTTTTATTAAATCATAACTGTATATGTTATGAGATACAATGTGATGATTTGATATACAATGTGGAATGCTTAAATCAAACTAATTAACATAACCGTCACCTTCCTGACTTATTTTTGTGGTATGACATTTGTAATATACTCTCATTTGTTTTGAATGTATCCTTGCATTGTGCACATTAGGTGAGATCCCACCAAATACCCTCCATCTACTCACCCCCCTATCCCGTCTCCCTCCTCTCCTCTCTTAGGTCTTTTAAGGAAACTTCTTCCAGGTGCTCTAAAGTAACAAAGAGAAATAGACCAGAAAAAATTTGAGTGATGCATTCACAGATTCTCACTTCTGTGGCAGGACTATGCACTGATAACTTCTTGACTCAAAACAAGACGTTCTCAGTTGCACTGTCAAACCTGTAAGTGGCCCCAGCAGGGCTTGCCTCTGGAATCACAAGTGCTTCAGAAAAACACCAGAATATTCTTGTTAGGTCCTTGTAGAGGACAGAGAAACCTGATGGAGCTGTATATGTATGTAATGCCAGTGAAAACTTGTATTATAAGGGAAAGAAAGGCGCTGGTGCTGTTTTGTTTTGTTTTGTTTTTTTAAAAAAAACACTACTACATTTTACTGAAATAACTGTTTTACAAATTGCCGAAGTTTCTTTTTGCTGAGGATCTGTCTAGAGTCAGTCTTTATTCTAGATCAATTACACCAACATTCATCATGGAAATAAAACAAGCTTTGCTGGAGAGAGCGCTGATCTCATACCAGATGAAGCATCTCATGAAGAACAATTACCTGAGTAGGAACTGGTAAGTGAAGAGTCAAGAGCATAGCTTCAATTAGTATCATCAAGGGTTATTTTTCCAGACTCACAAACCAAAACTGACTATCTTAGTCTTGTTGGTTTCCAGCTAATTAGGTCTTGTCATGCTTCTTTTATCATGCACATATTCTTAATGAAAAGCCAAAGGTTGAACAGACCACCCAGTTGAGTAAAAGAGAGAAAACAGTCCTAAAATGTAGTGTTATTCAAGAATCTTTTCCTAGAGAGATGAGTTAAGAAGCTAGTCTCTGCTGCCTTTCCGGTTCCATTGCTTATTGCTTCTTCTGACACTCATACCCCTAACCGCACTGACATACTCATTTCTGTCCAGTAACTATTCCTTCTGTCTGGAGTACTAATTTCTGTTTTTCTTTTTTTTTTTTGAAATTATGCACAATATTTTTATTGGAACATTATCAAATTAAATTGGAAACTAATTATAAGATATATATACACATATAAATACACACAGATTTGGAAATTAAACAGCAAATTTAAACAGGAACTTTTGTTGATAATTATTTGAAAGTATTAATATTCTTCTGCAGAAAAATAAAATAAAATAAAATATACTTGAGAAGAAAACACTGGCCTCATGGTTAGGAAATATAAAATCAATTCTAATTTCTGTTTTTCTCTCAAACTTCTGTTCATCCTTCAGTGCCCAGCTCAGATTATCTCCTTTGTGAAGCTTCTCATCTCTGTATGCAAACTTGATTGCATTTACATTTGGGTTCGGATGTTGCTTGAGTATGCATCTTTTAGCAGTTGTGCTGTTTTGCAACTATGAATGTGTGTGTCGCTATTCTCTGCCCGTGAGCTTCCCAGGGGGAGGGTCTTTGCCTTATTCATCCCTCGTGCTTACCTCTGGTCCTGAAACACAGCAGCAACATGTTGAATAATTGAATGAATGGTCATTGTAAATGTGAATCCCCAAATACATTCAAGTTTGTGTACATGTGTATTGTATACATGCATATAAATAAATACTCATAGAAATATATACTCATATTGTGGCTTGTATTTTCCAATATTTTCTTGCAAAATGTTGTTCCATGCTTTTAAGTGATGAATCATGAAAGTAAAAACTACATGTGTGTAATTTCTTTGTGCACCAATTTGAAAGCGTGTGGTACAGTGTGGATACTTGTATCAGTTAGCAATTGGTAACAAAACAATAACAGATACCCTAGAACGTGATAGCTTGAAGCAACAATGATTTATAGTATTTCTTCCAAGTCTATAGTTTTTCCAAAGAGTTCTGCTGATCTAGGCTGGCTAAGCTTGTAAGTCTGTTGATAGGGTGTTTGGGGGCCAATTGCTCTGTGATGGGTGACTTGGTCTATTAGTCCTGGCTTGTTTTTGTGGTGATGGTGGGTGGACAAAATGGAAAGGAAACATGCAAGTGATTTTTCAAACCTCTGTTTCCATGTTTGCTACTTTCTCATTGACTAAAAAAATAAATGGCCAAGCTTAGCCGATGTGGGAAGGCACTACTTAGGGTTGTCAATATAGAGGTGCAGTCAGTCCATCACAATGCTAAATAAATACATAAGGATCATTATGTTTTACAGATTGAAATATAACAACTAGAAGATGGTGCTTTTCTCATAAGGCCTATTATAATCTTAACCCAGTTTAATGAATCCTTTTAACCCATTTTCCTTCATCTGTAAAGGATAATAATACCTACCATATAGGATTTCTGTTAAAATTACATGAAATCATTAATATGCAGGTGTTGGCAAGAAATCATCCTTGACATTCATTTGTTTTTTTGTCCCCCCGCCCTTTCTAGACTCCACTGTAAACACACTCAGTTTTTCCACTGTCTGATCATGTTATGCATGTATGAGACCACTAAGAAATATTTCAGTGGTAGAAGAGCTATATTTCACAGATGAATCAACTGGCTTAGACAGAGGTGGTGTCACCTTGAAATGTCTTGAAAAGAAAATTCTCATATTGTATAACATCAGTGAAAAGCACAATTCATCATTATTACATGTTGCAGTCTTTGCCAGGAGTTATGGGCACAGTCTGATCCCACGTACTTTGTTTTATGTGAAGATGTTGCTTAGTAACCTTGTGTTAAGGGAAAATGGACAAGGAAGCTATCTCAGGCATGTCTAACTCAGGTCAGCACCATTGTATGCTTGGTATGAAATTGGGAAATTTTACTCGAAGTCGATGTACTCAACACATTTCCTTGGTTCCAGGCTTTTATTCTGCAAAACTAAGTTTTAAACTTGAAACATGACTTAGTGAGTTTGGGTATCATTTTTCTTTAGTATCTTGCACTTTCCTTGACACATAAAAAATACTCAACATGGGTTTATATTGATTGCTCAAAATTTAACACCGATTATAAAAAGTTTAGTTAATCATAGATTTAAAAGTTAAAGGTATAATGATATGTATATATTTGTTTATGAAAGGATATTGGTAAGTGATTTGGCATTTATTAAACTTTATTAATACATGATACTACTAGTGAGAGTTTCATGAATTCAATTCAATTAAACAAATAGTTTTTGGGTGCCTTTTAAATGTCAAATACTGTAGTGGCCACTGGGCATCCTAAAACACAAAGAAAGGTCCCTTAATGTACAGGTCAGTGAAAACACCAATGATGGGCCTTGTGGTGACAGTGAATCAGAAAATCCCTAATTCATGATGAATCTTGGCTGTCACGATTGCCTCATGTTCTCCCTTCATGGAGTCAGTGTCCAGGCTGCAATTATATGGCAACAGGGGAATGCTTAGTAGGTAAAGTGCAGATAAAGGGTGGAGTAGCATGGCCTTACTCCAAAACTCTGCTCATTTACACTTTCTAATGGATTTGTAGAGATGTAGACATGTTTACCTCTTCTTCTAACTTATTTTATATGTTAGAAATTCATACTGCACATAATTTTTATGTTTTGCTTTTATTTTTTAAATTAAGACTATTATTATTATCATCACTATTTTTAAATTTCAGCACCCTGGGTGAAGGGCTGGGTATATGGCGCACACTGGGTGAAGGGCTTCACTACAACTTGGACTGCACACTGGTTGAGATGAAGCTCACAGACATCCAGGTGCGGTAGGATATTGTCAGCCTGTGTGGGGTCCTGAGCACTGACAGGAGCTGGGCTGGGCACCCACAGGAGCTCATGGAATTGCAGGAGCTATCAGTGTACTTATGTTAAATGGGTCTGTTTTCATATTTTGTTTGTGAGTGGTTTAATCTGGAGAGAATAAACACATAGCTATCTCTAGGATTACCAGTTACACAAAGACTCTGCTCGTGGATGAAGTTTGTGTTTGCACACACGTGTATCATGTACATATTCACATGTGTTTGTATGAGCCCTAAAGATTAAAGACAGATTTTTCAGGGCAGCAAGAGAAATTTTACAAAGAGCAAAGGTGAAGGTGCTTTCCGTGGATTTTGCTTATTTCCCTAAAAACTAAATGAAGCTACTCACTACAAATAGCCCCTGTCTCATTACGCCCAGTCTGTTCAAGGCTACTTTAGGCAATTATAGCAAATGTAGGCAACCTTTTCCTGTGGTCAACAATTTCATCTCCTACCGGGATTAGCACTCTAACAAATGTTTGTGTTTAAATACCCTTTAACACGATTTAACAAAGTGCGACCCTGAGATATGTATTATTTTAATTATGAGTTTAAATATTTACAATGGATTTACTAGCTCACTCTTGAAAATATCGACACTTAATACCACTCATAAACAAAGCTGTTAACCATTGAAAGTCTTTTATTCACAACATCATCATGCTGTTTTGGGTGAAAAAAAGTATAAAAACAGAAAAACATTTAACAATATTTCCTTAAGGAGATAGATGTTAATACTCTTATTTATGCTTTTTATTGTATTTTGTTCAAATTTTGTATGTTTTCAATAGCCTTTAAAATTTCCCGTGGAATATTGAAGGTTTGCTTAATCCTATTCTTTTTCAGTAAGGTAGAGAATTCCTGTTTTGAGACTCTATAAATAAAGTTTCTTCTCCTGCCAGAGTGGGAAAATACAGCTGCTTGAATGCTTTGTTGGCAAGGAGGAAACTGAGTCAAAATGCTATTTACTAATACAAATACTCAAGCAAATCCTCCACTCTTTAACTTCACCACTCACTGTGATGCCCGCCTCACCCCTTGGAGCACCAATTCCCGACTCTTTCTTGGGCTTGCATTCTGTGTTCTAGCTGCACTTCCCTTCCTGCCCGTCAGTTAGCGTTCCCAGCTGTGCCAAGACAGTGGACACTTGCACACCTATTTCCCATCTTCCAAATATTTTTGACATCTCTGAACTATGCACATTTGTGGATTCATTTTTGAAATACCTTTTATTGTTATGATAATAAGGAGGAAGCAGGGACATAATATCCCCCCCCACACACCCCCCATACACACAGAGGCGGGCTTGGCCATGGTCAGGGACTCCTCATGTTGTCTGAAGTACACATCAGAGAGATACTGAGCCTCTTTAATCCCCATGACTCCGTGAACACAAATATTGGGGTGATTATATGATATGAAGAGAACAATTTTGTTTTTTCCCTATCATTCTCAGATATTGAATGAAATATTTGAATAGATGACTTCTGCTGGATTTTAGTCATTTTATATCATGTTTTCTATAGAAATGCAGACCTATCATATAAGTAATTTTTTTATGTATCTTAGAGCTAAGTGGTCTCCTACATTCTCCTTAGGTGAAAGAGCCAACATCGTCTATTAAAATTAAAAGAAAAGACCATTGCTTCTCCTTCCATTCTGCTTGAAAGGTAAGTAAATAACAAACCAAGGTGTTAGCTATAATTGGGTAGGGATGGGGATACACACATCTATTTTTTTCCTGAAAACTTGGAAATCCTTGTAGGCATTGTGCTTGACACAGAAAAGTTTTTCTGCTCTGTAAAAACAGAAATTATCCAATTTCTAGAAGAAGGGACTATTTTTGGTTCCTTCTATGTAAACATGAAATATAGGAATAGGAGTTCAATGAAAAATTCACCCAGAAGAAAAGCAGAGGCCTTGAGACTGAATACATACCCTTTCCCCAAGCCAGCTGCTCAGGAAACCTCAGCTTGAGATATGTCCAAATACATCAATTTTGTCTCTAATTCCGGGTTTAAATTTACCAGGCATTATTGACTGTCACTGAAGTTCCCAGAGACTAAAGAGGCATCAACCTCTGTGCAGTGTGTAAAGCTCCCTGTGAGGAAACCATTATTCTGCTACTCAATTAACTGCTAGGGAGACAGAAAAATATGTGCCCAGCAGAGAAAGGCTTCCTTTGTGGGCTAATCAAAATCCAATGGCTTCTGAAAAGGGCTTGAAAAGATCATTAATTAGGAAGGATGCCTAAATTTGGCATTCAAGGAAATGGTGTACAAGTCTAACAAGAAAGGCACAAAGAATAAAGTCTACGGACCATCAGGATGTCCAGACTCACCTCACTCAACAAGACTTCTGAGCTCTATTTGGGTCTCTAATTATTGGTTGACCATTCAGATTTGATGATGGGTTTCTGAGGATTTATTTATATATGTATCTCTCTGATGTTTATTCACTCCTCCAAAATAACAATGCACCAAACCAGGAATGGGAAATAAAGATACAATGATGTGTTAAATTAGAGAGATGGAAGAAATCAAAAAATTAGAGAGATGGGGGAAGAATGGGATACGTGGTTTCTCAGCCACCATCTGGAGATAATTTTTTGACTTTAATTCCTGGACTATGGTTGATGATCATCAATGGTATTTGCACAAATGTCAAAATGATGTTTGTTTCCTTTGTCAAAATCATTTTATTTAGCTATGGATGAAGGAGATTCCTTAATATTATGTGAATACATGGAAAGAATGAAAAAGTTGAGTGTGAAGACACTGACTATGATAGTCTTATGTAGTTCTAAATGCCTAAGCACATCCTCCTGAGATCCTGTTTTGCCTCTGTATGCACAAAGAGGCCGGAAGGGACAAAGTGTGAATCTGATCTGTAAAATATTGGGATTCAGAGAAAAGTTTAATTATAACTTTGGTTTTTTTGTGTGTGTGTTTTTCATTCCTTAAGCCATTTTCTAAAGACAAAAGACAACGATTCTTACTTGACATGAAAATAATAAATTAGATGGAACTTTTTTCTGGATGTGATGACTGCTGGTTTTGATCAACCTAAAAAATGTTAATTTATATGTTTTATTAATAGTCCAAGTTATGCAACTACTTTAGATAAAATAAGAAAATAATACTTGACTCCGTTCACAAAGAAACTAACACTATTTTAGTGTTTTTTAAAGTTGATAGCTTCTTTATCTTTCGTATGAAAAGTCGGGAGAATGACTAGAATTGGTGGATCTTTCTGCTCCTCATGGTCATTCAGGGACCAACGCTCTTGTCATTTTATTTTTCTACCATCCCTTGGGCATTGTACTTGATTACATGGGTCAAAAGTAAGTTGCCATGTGGGTTGCAGTTGGCCAGAGGAGGGCTCCTGTTGTCCCAAGAAAGCAGCTGTAAGTGGCATATAATTTCTGTTCATTGGCAAGGCATTGCTCCCACAACCAGGCTTACCTCTGAAGGAGGCTGGGAAACTGAGTCAGAGCAGTGGGCAACAACTTTTTTCTGCTGAGGCCCAAAATGTAAATATTTTAGACTTCATAGGGGTTTGTGTAAAGAAATGGTTATAGTTTTTTTGTTTTTGTTTTTTTCTTAGAGTCTTATTCTGTTGCCCTGGGTAGAGGGCTGTGGCATCATCAATTAAGTCCAACCTCAATCTCTTGGGCTCAGGTGCTCCTTTTGCCTCAGCCTCTCTGAGTAGCTGGGAACACAGACATGTGCCACTACTCCCAACCAGTTTTTCTATTTTTTAGTAGAAACGGGGTCTCACTTTTGCTCAGGCTGTGCTCAAACTCCTGAGCTCAAGCAAGCCACCTGCCTCAGCCTCCCGGAGTGTAGGATTACAGGTGGGAGCCACCATGCCTGGCAGTTCTAGCTGTTTTATTACAAAACAGGCAAGCAGCCTGCCAACCCCCAGCCTAGATGTCACATGTGCAGCTCCAAGTCTATTGCTGTGGAAAAATGGAGAAAGGACCTTTGTTAAAAGCCAGAAACCTTTTAAAGCCTCCTTTATGGTTCTTAGGTGACTAGAATTTTTGCCAATTCTATACATGAACCACACTGGGCTGATGTATAAATCATCTTCTAGGTTAGAAAGAGAATAGAAACAAATAACTACCACAAATCATGATATTTAATAATAACAAACAAACGTCATTTATTGTTTCTTCAAATTGCGCTGACTTTGGAAGTTGGAGGAAAATTTTATTCTCATGAGGTTTTCCGAATTTCTTTACATGCTGCCTAAGAACATACTGATTTTTGTTTTAATTTAAACATTTTCTTTATCTTGTTTGATGGATAATTCTAATACCTTTCTCTGTTAGGCTAACCTTCCAATACATCTTTTGCAATATTACCTATCAAGGAATTTAAAGTCTGTACCATATTATCAGGCTCTTGGAGTAGATATTCTATACAGCAAAAGTGGTTGTGATAAGGTTAGCTACAAATTTTTGATGCTCTTCCCTTGCAGAAGTGAGGTATGTCTTCCCTAGACATTTGAACAATAAGATATATCAGGAGAAATGCTGTGTCAGCTTCCAGGATCGGTCTACATCTCCTTTCTCTGGAAGCCATGATATGTCGTGTAAGAGATCTGATGACACTGAGATCATCATGTGCAGGGGACTAGTGCTTCAGTTGACAATCCCAGCTGAGCCCAGGTCTCCAGCTATCCTAAGACATAGACTTGAGTGAAGCTGCCTTGGACCCTCTAGATCAGCAGCCAGATGAACACTAGCCAATGACTTCAGTCAAAGCCACATGGAGCAGAAAAATGGACCAATTAAGTCCTCCTCAAATTATGAGATATGAAAAGATGATCATTGTTTTACTCTGCTAAGTTTCGGAGTATAAACACTCAGCACTTAATGATGAGTTCTGAGAAACGCATCATTAGGTGATTTTGTCACTTTGTGAACATCTTAGTGTTCTTATACAAACGTAGATGGTAGAGCCTACTACACACCTAGGCTCTATGGGATAGCCTATTACTCCTAGGCTGCAAACCTTACAACATACTGGACATACACACCTGGACTGAATACTGTAGGCAATTGTAACACAATGGTGAGTATTATGTATCTAAACATGTTTAAACATAGAAAAAGTTTAGTAAAAATTCAGCCTTACATGTATAATGTTGTGGAATCCCTACTGTCTGTTGAATATGTAGTTTGTCATGAACGGAAAGGTCATTACAGTAGGCATGAATGTATTATTATGCAGCAATAGACTCCCAGAAAAGGAAAATAAAAGGGAAAAAATATTTCCACTTGTTCTGTTATTGCTATTTAAGTTTTTACTTAACATGATGCTAAAATTAGTTTTCATTAACAACTTAATTTTTAATTAGGTTATAATGACCCTTGAAATGCATTTCCACAGTAACAACATGATCAGAAATTTTCTATAAGGAAAGAAAACCATTTCCTCAGGGATATAAAAAATGCTTTGAAATAAATAAA
The DNA here is from genome assembly GCF_027406575.1 of Nycticebus coucang. Taxonomy (NCBI): domain Eukaryota; kingdom Metazoa; phylum Chordata; class Mammalia; order Primates; family Lorisidae; genus Nycticebus; species Nycticebus coucang. The sequence goes on along the minus strand of NC_069784.1, from coordinate 94,314,442 downwards.
AAGAACATGAAAGGCCTTGTTTTGTGGAAGGGCCACGTGTTTTTCAATTAGACATACCCAAAGTCATAATCCATCCAGTGGTTGGTGACCCGGGGCAAGTTACTTATCCTTCCTGAGCTTGGGTTTCCTCAGCTATAAAATGAAGATAAAGCTGCTTTCCTCATGGGGTTACTGTGGGGATTAAGAGAAATAATGTATACAAAACACTTGGCAAAACACCTGCCATGTGGTAGGTGCTTAATGAATAGCTGTTTCCTTCTATTTTTCAGCAAGAAAGTGGAAAACAAAAAACAAAAAACCCTGGCAATATATACAGAGGAGAGCTCTATACAGAAAAACTCTTCAGCTTCTCATTCTGGACATTACACAGATCTACTTTCTTAACATGTGATTATCCTGCATATGGGCAAATAAAAGAGGAGAAAACAATTCAAGAGGCAGATGCACTGTTTTTTGTTGATGTGGAAAAAGTAGGACTTTAAACAAAAAGCATGAGCATTTTTGTAAAATTCTTCAGGTCATTCTTTCCATTTGGTTTTGTTTCTGAAGAATGTTACATTCTTCCAGATTTATGTAACTTTTGTTTTCAGTTTTACGAAAACAAATGTAAAAAGCTTGGATATGATAAAATGAGAGAACCTTGACATGTGATGAAAACAGTGAAATACTGGCTGCCCCAGCATTAGTTTCAATAGAGTAAACCATCTAGAATTAAAACACCAAACCAAACAAGAAATCCCCTCAAACCCCAGGAATTTTCAAAGCCATGCATCTTCTCCAACCAGATTGTTAAAAATTACTTTCTTCAGATAATTGTTCTCATGATTACTTCATTATTTAAAGTTCTATTGTGTGTGTGTTCTGGTAACTTGAATTAGAGTCATTAGAAGTCAACTTTTAACCTTGAATTTCTACATATATTAGGGTATTAACAAAGCAGTACTGAAAATGTGAGGTGCTATTCATTAAAGATCTCTCACCAGCTGTGCTTAAACCAGTAATTATATCTCTTAAATTTTCCTGGGCAATGAAGTGGTCTTTTCATAAGCAAGTTTCATTAAATCTTCCTACTTTTAAATATTTACTTTATTTTTTGTTTATTTCTATTCTATCTTATTCTAAAAAGGATTTAAAAGATAGTATGTAAAATAGAAAATTACATATAAATTAATATTAGTGAGAAAGAAAAGGACAGACAAGTATAGGGATATAAAATAAAACCAGAAATGCAATTATTACAATATATACAAGTAGATTTTGTATATTTCTACTATTTGACACAGTTTTGATGTTAAATTTATGAGTAGTCAATGAGAACATTTAAGTTAGTGCTAGGGGTAGCACAACCATTCTTAGTACTAAGATCAGAAAAATATTTCTTCTGGGGAGCATGAAGAAGATGGCAGCTGAGTAACAGCTTCCTTGCAACTGGGCACAGTGAGACTGGGGAGAGAAGACTCCAGGCATCTCTGGCTGGTGATTTCTGTCCAGAAACATCCCTTTGGGGACACAGGGAGTCAGCTGAGGGACTTCTGGACCCCATGACAAAGACAAATGCAGTAGAGAACTGATAAGTGTTTGCATCTGTTCGTTAGGTCTAATCCCGCTGGCAGCTTTAAGTATAGGAGCAGTGAGATGCAAAGTAGAAAGGCCTTACTTCTGAGCTGTTTTTTTTTTTTTTTTTTTGGACTTGGCACTCAGTTGAACTACCTTGGGATAACTTGGGTGAGAGTGTGGAGGACTTTAAGCATTGTCTAGGGCTCCTGACTGGGCTGCTGAGCCAGACAGGAACTAATAGAGTTTGGCTGGGTTGCACGAAGCCATTGTGGGAGAACTGCCCCGGCAAGCTCTGCCCTCAGGGTTGCAGAGCGAGGATGGGGCAGGAGACCTTGGGTGAGTAATCTAGTGATTGAGCAGCCTAAAGGCAGGGACTGAGACGGCTTACAGCCTTGGCCCTCAGGGGCATAGAGTAAGACCAGTTTTGGCACACTGGATAAGTGGGCAGCCACTTTAGGAGTGATCCTAGTGACAAGTGCTTTCCTGGGAAAGCATCTGCTTAGCCAAGGTTAACAGTTGTAAAGTAACTTTTAAATGGTCTGAGGAGAGATTTAGGATCACTGCCCTGCAGGTTTTGAGAAATCAGCAGAGGCCTCCAGTCTCCATCTCATATAGCTGTATTATCATTGTGATTAACATGTCACACCCCAGAAGATCACCTCTTGCCCAGACAATATTCAGCAAGATATATATATTGCTTTGTTTTTGTTTTTATTTTTAACTTCAACATTTTCCCTCTAGATTTTTCTTTTTTCTTTCTTCATTTTTCTAATTTAAATATAATTTTTAAATTGTTGCCTTCTTTAATAAGTAGAACTTCATTTTTGCTAGTGTTTCTACCCCTATTATATTTTTTCCCCCAATTTTATCCCATAAAGTTTTCTGTTTGCTTGTTTTGGTTTGATTTATAGGATTTTTGTCTTTCCTCTCTACTTGGTGGAAGTGGGATACTGTGTCTGAACAGGCTGGCAAAGAGCTCCTGACCTCAAGGGAACTACCCAACCCAGCAACCCCAGAGGTTGAGAGTTTTTAAGGTTGGGTCAAAGTACCATACTTTACACCAATATTGCTCCTGTCTCCCTCTTTCTGTACCTCTTTTCTTTTTGTCAATATTCCCTTTTACTCATCCCTTCTCCTTTCTCTTTTATCTTTTGTTTTTAAATCTTTTTTCCTTTGCTCTTCAATCTTCCATCCTTCTGGTCCTATACCAAAAGGACTATTATCAAAACTTTAGGCCAGAGACATGGTAGCTTAAAGAGCAAGAGGAAGTGAAAGGAAAATTAGGGCAAGGAAACAGATAAAAAAAAAAAAATACTCATGAGGAAGAATCACCAGAAACATCCTGGCAATGTGAAAAACCAATCTAGAGTAACACCCCTTCCCCAAGGGACCATGAGATAGCTACTGCAGAGGGCTCCACTGATAAAGAAATGTTAGAAATGACAGAAAGTGAATTTAGAATACAGATGGTGAAAACAATGAAGGAAATGATAGAAACAATGAAGGAAACTGCTGATAAAATGGAAAATAACCAAAAGGAAATCCAAAAACAGAATCAAATAAGAGATGAACAATATGAAGAAAATAGAAAGGATATAGCAGAGTTGAAGAAACTGAAGCAGTCAATTAGGGAACTTAAAGATGCAGTAGAAAGTATCAACAATAGATTAGACCATGCAGAAGAAAGAATCTCAGAGGTAGAGAACAAAGCTCTTGAGATAACTCAGATAGTTAAAGAGGCAGAAAAGTAGAGAGAGAAAGCAGAATGTTCACTGACAGAATTATGGAACTTTATGAAGCATTCAAACATAAAATTTGTAGTTATCCCAGAAGGGGAAGAAGAATGCTCTAGGAGAATGGAAGCCATACTAGAGAAAATTATAAATGAAAATTTCCCAAATATCACCAAAGATTCTGACACACTCCTTTCAGAGGGATATCAGACCTCAGGTCACCTCAACTCTAACCGAGCTTCTCCAAGACACATTTTGATGAACCTATCCAAAGTCAAGACAAAAGAAAAGATCCACAGGGGCAAATTTGCCATCAGGGTGACTTCAGACTTCTCTAATGAAACTTTCCAAGCAAGAAGACAATGGTCATCTACCATAATATACTTAAACAGAACAATCTCCAGCCCAGAATTCTATATCCTGCTAAGCTTTAAAATTGACAGAGAAATCAAATCATTTACTGATATGCAAATATTGAGGAAATTCACCACAACAAGACCAGCTCTACAGGAAATACTTTAACTTGTTCCACACACTGACCATCACAATGGATCAAAAGCAAAGTAAGAACTCAGAAATTAAAGGACAGCACCTAACTTACACGATGATGCAAAAGATAAAACTAAGCAATGGACTCTTAAAAAATAAGATGAATAGAATACTACCACACTTATCAATTATCTCAGTAAATGTTAATGGCTTGAATTCCCCACTGAAGAGGCATAGAGTGGTTGATTGGATTAAAAACTCAAACCATGCATTTGCTGTCTCCAGGAAACACACCTAGCATCAAAAGACAAATTAAGACTCTGAGTTAAAGGTTGGAAGACAATTGTTCAGGCAAATGGAATTCAGAAGAAAAGAGGGATTGCAATCTTATTTTCAGATTCATGTGAATTTAAAGAAACTAAAGTCAAAAAAGACAAAGATGGTCACTTTATATTGGTCAAGGGAAAAATACAATAAGAAGATGTTTCAATTCTAAATATTTATGCACCCAACTTAAATGCTCCCAGATTCTTAAAACAGACCTTACTCAGTCTGAGTAATATGACATCCTATAATGCCATAATAACAGGAGAGTTTAACACTCCTTTTACAGAGCTGAAAAGATCCTTTAAACAGAAATTAAACAAAGATATAAGGGACTTAAATGAGACCCTAGAACAACTGTGCTTGATAGAAACATATAGAACACTCCATCTCAAAGATAAAGAATATACATTCTTCTCATCGCCCCATGGAACAGTCTCCAAAATTGATCATATCCTGGGACACAAAACAAACCTCAACAGAATCAAAAGAATTGAAATTTTACCTTGTATCTTCTCAGACCACAGGCACTAAAGGTGGAACTCAACTCCAACAAAAATGTTCAACCTTACACAAAGGCATGGAAATTAAACAACCTTCTGTTGGGTGCAGGAAGAAATAAAACAGGAAATCATTAACTTCCTTGAGCATAACAACAATGAAGACACAAGCTACCAAAACCTGTGGGATACTTCAAAAGCAGTTCTGAGTGGGAAATTTATCACTTTAGATGCCTACATTCGAAAAACACAAAGAGAGCGCATCAACAAACTCACAAACCATCCTATGGAATTGGAAAAAGAAGAACAATCTAAGCCTAAACCCAGCAGAAGAAAAGAAATATTCAAAATTAAATCAGATCAATGAAATTGAAAACAAAAGAATCATTCACAAAATTAATGAAACAAAAAGTTGGTTTTTTAAAAAAAATAAATCAAATAGATAAAGTTTTGGGCCAGACTAACTAGAAATAAAAAGTAAAATCTCTAGTAACCTCAATCAGAAATGATAAAGGGGAAATAACAACTGATGCCCCAGAGATACAAGAGATTATCTCTGAATACTACCAGAAAATATATGCCCAGAAATTTGACAATGTGAAGGAAATGGATCACACCACTGGAATCACACCCTCTTTCTAGACTTAGCCAGAAAGAAATAGAACTCCTGAACAGACCAATTTCAAGCACTGAGATCAAAGAAACAATAAAACATCTTCCACCAAAAAAAATGCCCCAGTCCAGATGGCTTCACACCAGAATTCTATCAAACACCTTCAGAGAGGAGCTTATTCCAGTACTGCAGAAATTATTCCAAAAAATTGAGGAGGAAGGAATCTTCCTCAACACATTCTATGAACCAAACATCACCCAGATACAAACCCAGGAAAAGATCCAACTAAAAAGAAGAATTTCAAACCAGTTTCACTAATGAATATCGATGCAAAAATTATCAACAAAATCCTAGCCAATAGATTACACCTTATCATAAAAAAGTCATACATCATGATCAAGTAGGTTTCATCCCAGGGATGCTAGGCTGGTTTAACATACACAAATCCATAAACATTATTCACTGTATCAACAGAAGCAAAAACAAAGACCATATGATCCTCTCAATAGATGCAGAAAAAGCATTTGATAAAATCCAGCATCCTTTTCTAATTAGAACACTGAAGAGTATAGGTGGCACATTTCTGAAACTGATTGAAGCTATCTATGCCAAATCCACAGCTAATATTTTACTGAATGGAGTTAAACTGAAAGCTTTTCCTCTTAGAACTGGAACCAGACAAGGTTGTCCTCTGTCACCATTACTATTCAACGTAGTGCTGGAAGTTTTAGCCAATATGATTAGGCAAGACAAGGAAATAAAGCGCATCCAAATGGAGCAGAGGAGGTCAAACTCTCCCTCTTTGCTGACATTATGATCTTATACTTAGAGAACCCCAAAGGCTCAACCACAAGACTCCTGGAAGTCAGCAAGAGATACAGTGATATCTCAGGATATAAAATCAATGTCCACAACTCAGTAGCCTTTGTGTACGCCAATAACAGCCAAGATGAGAGGCTAATTAAGGACACAACTCCCTTGACCATAGCTTCAAAGAAAATGAAATATCTCAGAATATGTCTAACAAAAGAGCTGAAGGACCTCTATAAGGAAAATTATGAAACCCTAAGAAAGGAAATAGCAGAGGATATTAACAAATGGAAGAACATACCATGCTCATGGCTGGGAAGAATCAACATTGTTAACATGTCGATACTTCCCAAAGCAATCTACTGGTTCAATGCCATCCCTATTAAAATACCAACATCATACTTTCAAGACTTGGAAAAAATGATTCTGTGTTTTGGAGAAGAATGGAACCAGAAAAATCCCCATATAGCAAAGGCAGTTCTTAGTGATAATAACAAAGCTGGTGGCATCAGCATACAAGATTTTAAGCTGTACTACAAAGCCATAGTGGTCAAGTCAGCATGGTACTGGCACAAACATAGAGACATAGACACTTGGAATTGAATAGAAAACCAGGAAATGAAACTAACATCTTACAACCACCTATTCTTTGATAAACCAAACAAGAACATACACTAGGAGAAAGACTCCCTATTCAATAAATGGTGCTGGGACTGGATCCACACCTTTCTCCGCTCACAAAAATTGATTCAAGATGGATAAAGGACTTAAATTTAAGGCATGAAACAATAAAAATCCTCAAAGAAAGCATAGGAAAAACACTGGAAGATATTGGTCTGGGGAAAGACTTCATGAAGAAAACTGCCATGGCAATTGCAACAACAACAAAAATAAACAAATGGGACTTTATTAAACTGAAAAGCTTCTGTACAGCTAAGGAGACAACAACCAAAGCAAAGAGACAACCTACACAATGGGAAAGGATATTTGCATATTTTCAATCAGACAAAAGCTTGATAACAAGGATCTATAGAGAACTCAGATTAATCCACATGAAAAAGCCAACAATCCCATATAACAATGGGCAAGAGACATGAATAGAACCTTCTCTAAAGAAGACAGATGAATGGCTAACAAACATATGAAAAAATGTTCATCATCCCTAATTATTAGAGAAATGCAAATCAAAACCACCCTGAGATACCATCTAACCCCAGTGAGAATGGCCCACATCACAACATCTCAAAACTGCAGATGCTGGCATGGATGTGGAGAGAAGGGAACACTTTTACACTGCTGGTGGGACTGCAAACTAATACAACCTTCTTAGAAGGAAGTATGGAGATCCCTCAAAGAATTCAAGCTAGACCTCCCATTCGACCCTGTAATTCCATTACTGGGCATCTACCCAGAAGGAAAAAAATCCTTTTATCATAAGGACACTTGCACTAGACTGTTTATTGCAGCTCAAATTACAATTGCCAAAATGTGGACACAGCCTAAATGCCCACCAACCCAGGAATGAATTAACAAGCTGTGGTATATGTATACCATGGAATACTATTCAGCCATTAAAAAAATGGAGACTTTACAGCTTTTGTATTAACCTGGATGGAAGTGGAACAGATTATTCTTAGTAAAGCATTATAAGAGAGGAGAAGAATTAATCCTATGTACTCAATTTTGATATGAGGACAATTAATGACACTGTGGGGGTGGGGGAAGGGGATAGCAGAGAAAGAAAGAAGGAGAGAGGGGTGGAGAAAGAGCAGAGAGGGGAAGGCGGGAGGGGGTGGGGCCTTGGTGTGTAACACACTTTTGGGGGGCAAGACACGATTGTAAGAGGGACTTTACCTAACAAATGCAATCAGTGTAACCTGGTTTCTTGTGCTCTCGATGAATCCCCAACAACAACAAAAAGAAACATTAAAAAAAAAAAGAAAAATATTTCTTCCTCATATAAAAAATAAGGAAATACGATCTTCAGGCTAGTGTGTAGCACGTTCTAGTTCAATAATGTCCTTACAGATTTTGGTAAAAATAATAACACAAATCATAGTCATATATCTATCTTGGTTTGGGGGTCAGAAAATATCTATATATTTATATATTATATGTGTCTGATTTGAGTGATTTTTCCAGGTTCCATAACACAACTGAGGAAGGCAGTTGGTGAGGGAAATGTTAGCTTAGTTGGCTGGGTCAGAGGCAGAGAATCAACTCATCACCACCACTCCCACGCTCTAATCACAAGGAAAAATAGTAGGCTTGTTCCTCTTTTTCCACTGACATCTCTCAGGTTTCTATAATGTCTTTCACCTAAAAGAATCCTCTTTGTGCGAGCTTAGTTTGAATTCATCTATGTGAAGTTTTCTCTGACCCTCTCCATCTTCTCTTCCTTTTCCAGGTAGAATTCTTCCAGCTTTCCCCACCACTCCTGCAATACCTTGTCCATAGAGCCAGCACAGCACTGGTAGCATCTTAGAGTTGTGCTTTCACTGCCTCTCCATTCCCCTCCTCACCCATGATTGTGAGTTCTTGGAAGACAGAAACCATACCTTTCTTATTTCTTATTCCATTTCCCCTTGCCCACTACAACCCACTGTCGAGACTTTAGAATATTACCTACCCATATAGGCATATGATAAGTGTGACTTTGAAGTGGCTTGCTTTTCAGGGTTGTCCTTGGTGTATAGATCAGTTATATCAATAGACTGATTGAGATGAGGAAAACACAGAGGGACTTGTTCTGCACACTGTAATCCTTAGGTATTGCAGAATCCTATTTTAAGATACCAGTGCCATTTATATTCACAGGATAGTGTGGATCAAACTCTGATTTTTGTGAAAGGAAGCCCCATGGCCTCTTATTTCATGTTCTCCGAGTCTGATTGATTCCATTAAGCATCATGGATTTGATATTTTCCTTATTTTTTTAAACTTTATGACTTGCTTAGCACACTGTGCAAAGCCATTAATAAAAGTCAAAAGCCCGGGAAGCCTTGCTAATCTACTCCCCTCTTAACTGGCAGGTGTATGGGGCTTGCTCGTATGCGGCAAAGCTTTAGAGGCAGCAGTGCTTCCTTTCAATGAAGGGAAAACGTTGGGCTTTAGTCGTGTCTGTTGAAAAGATATGAAAAGAAGCCTAAAACGCTTATGGAAAAGGAATAGACCAACAGAATAGCCAAGAAGTCACAAAAGGAAGATGTCAGTGAGGAACACCCCTGGCTATTCGCTAAGCAGTTTCTAAGCAACTTATAATGGAAGGTCAGATGTAAGCAGGATAAAGGGAGAAAGAAATAACATTATTTCAGACAATATAGTGACTATGAATGCTGCTGGTTAAAGGGGAAGTAGATTGGTCTGTCTTGGCAGGTATTGATGTGCTTGGTTTTGTGTATGTGTGTGTGAATAGGAATTAAAATCTTTCACAAAAGAGCCTATCAAATTTGAGCAAATGTAATAATAATTCTGACAATGTGTATATATTATGGTTAAAAACGTTTTCATAAGACACGCTTGGGATTTACTAATAAATGTTGACACCTTATTTCCCCCATTCCAATTCATGGGCATTTTATTGATTTATTTTTAGATAAATATTTAGTATGCTCTTTCTCTGGGTCAAACACCACACTAGATCCTAGGCAGGAGCCAGAGACCCTGACTCTGAGACACTAGTCCAGTCAGTCAAGAGCACAGAGCCCTTGGAGAACAGGTACCTTGCTGTCCCTGGGGGTATCACAGAGGGCTTCCTAGGGAAGATTAGAGCAAGTCTTGGATGGCTTTCTCAGCCCTTCCTGTGTTTCCTTCCATCAGATAACTTGAATATTTTTATTTTGTTGAAAGAATAGACAACTACCTTTCCTTTTCTTTTAATATGTCTATATAAAAAGGAATGTTATGTGAGAACTCATGAATATTTCATTAACATTTGCATAAAGTTATTAATTAAGTCTCAATTGCCAATTCAATGGCCTTTTTGAAGTTGTCTTATTTGACATGGACTCTCAGAATTATTAGACATGGTGTATCATAACCTGAAGGCCTTCTCCTCCTGGCTTTCCTGGTTTTGCTTCTACCCTTTCTCTTATCTGATTCTGTTTCCTATCCAAGTCCTTTTCGCTCCACTTTTCTCCTTGCCTACCCCCTGGCCCCTAGTAACTTAATATTTTCTTATGCTCTGAACTCACGTCTTTATGCTTAGACTTCGCAGAACTTTAGCTCTATCTTCTCATACAGATTTTAGCCCTATATTTACAGATGGTCAGGGGATTTCCACTTTGATATTTTATCAGCGCTTATAATCAGCCTTCTGAAGCAGTTTTAGCCAATATCCATACAGCATGCATAAGCCCCCAAATGATGCATAATCATCAGCTGGCTTGAGGAGCACCATTGTCCATCCAGGATAAAGATATGGATAAAAATGGGCACTGCCCTAATTGGAGGATAGGCAGGGAGTGCGACTGATCCAAAGGTGGGTGTGGATTTTGTTGTTTTTCTAAACCATACTCTGAGGAATATTTAATGTACAATGCTCACTTGTGCTACATCAACTGCAAAGGGAAAGGACAAAGGAGCATGACTTTGGTGACATTGGTTTTCTGAGCATAAAGCTGAAATATATATTATATAGACACAAGTAATATTTTTATTTCCTCTTTGAGACATGACCTTAGTGAATTCTTAGATTTATTCTAGAAAAGACTTGAGACTTAAAAAAGATTAGTTTCCACTTTATTCTAGAATGATACCCTCTTAAAGAAAGGATTAAATACATTTCATGAAGGCTATGACAAATTCATCAGCCTAATCCAGAGAAAATTAAAACGTGAAGTTTTAGGAGGAGAAAAATTCAGATACATTTAGATACTATGATCGATAAAAAATCAAATCAACATATTTCTCCAGAGGAAATACAAATAAGGATAGCCATCATGATTATGTCCCTAACTGTAAATCCTACTTCATAAAGTACAAATGTGAAGGAAATTCAGAAGTCCTTTAGACCAAGTCATGGCACAATAATGGATGAACGAAGAAATAATTAAATATTACTGCAAATTTTTGAAAGCATGTCCAGCAATCTAATGGAATGAAATCCTCTGATATCATCAAGTAATAATATATTCTTTTCATGGGAAGAATGCTCCATCCAAGGAACTTCTTTCTTAAAGGATAAGCTCTATGTTATAACAAAGGAGGAAAAATCTAATATTTGCAGTTTTCATGATAAAAACAGCTTTCTGAGCTCGGTGCTCATAGTTTAGTGAGTAGGAAACTGGCCACATACACCAAGGCTAACAGGCTCGAGCCCAGTCTGGGCCTGCTAAACAACAATGTCAACTGCAACCAAAAAATAGCTGGGCATTGTGGTAGGCACCTGTAGTCTCAGCTACTTGGGAGGCTGAGGTAAGAGAATCACTTAAGCCCAAGAGTTTGAGGTTGCTTTGAGCTGTGACACCACTGCACTCTACCAAGGCTGACACAATGAGACTCTGTCTCAAAAACATAACAAACAAAAAAACCCCCTGATTTCTGTTTAGAAATTATGGTGGCTAACTTTCCATGCATTATAATGGAAAACTATTTTCCCTATCTTAATCCTATCTTAAGCTGATATTTACAGTCCATAATATCTTCCCTGAAGAGGGCAGTAATAAAGGGAATTAGAGTACCTGTAATACCTTCTTGGAGACAATTGCCGGGTATCCCTCATAGAACTTGGCTGTAAGCTTCCATAGACTTCCTTTGGGTTTTCCTACTCCCAGAATCATAGAACTTGGCTGTGAGCTTCCACAGACTTCCTTTGGGTTTTCCTATTCTCAGAAAAGCATGGTAGCAAGTGGCCCAGAGGCGACTAGCTTTCTATTTGAAGAATTCCATCTTTCACAGATGACTGGAAGCAATGAAGAAACATTTGGATGTTGGTTATAATTATATTTCATAGGAAATAAAGGGGTTACAAAACCTTTTTATCAGCTTCTGCTTCTTGACATCTTCAAATTTCATTTTTCATCACAATAAATAGAATCAAATTAAGCCCTAGTCTAATTCTAAGAATTGAGACACTCTTTAAGGAATAATACATGACCAATATTTTAAAAAATTATGTTTATTTGGGCGGGCGGAAGTGAGGCTCCAGCAGCTGGGCGTCCGCAGCCCTTGAGGTTTCTGTATACCTCCTCCGGACCCTATCTGAGCTGGCGGTAGGCCGTAGCAGGCGGGCTGGAGACAGGATACAGGAGAGGCAAGATGGCAGCCGAGTAACAGCTTCCTTGCATCTGGGCACCGTGAGTCTGGAGAGATAGGACTCCAGGCATCTCTGGCTGGTGGGATCTGCCTATCATCACCCCTGAGAGGATACAGGGAGTCAGCGACAGACTTCTGGACCCCAAGAGGAGGACTAAAACAGTGGAAAACCGGCAAGTGGTCGCGTGTGTTCAATCCGCCTAAACCCGCCCGCAACTGTAAGTTCAGTAGCAGCGAGACTGCAAACCAGAAAGGCCTTACCTGTGAACTGTTTTGGTGTCTTTGGACTTGGCACTCAGCTCAACTGCCTTGGGGAGAGCATGAGCGGGAGTGCAGAGAACTTTGGCCTTTGTCTAGGGCCCCAGTCTGAGCCGCTGAGCCAGACGGAGCTAAAAGTGTTTGGCTCTGGGTCACAGGCAGCCATTGTGAGCGATCTGCCCCGGCAAGCTCCACCCTCAGGGTCGCAGAGCTAGAATTGGGTGGGAACTGGTAACCCAGGGACCAAGTAGCCTAAGGGCGGGGTCTGAGCCGCCTTGCAGCCCTAACCCTCGGGGGCAGAGGGAGACCAGTTTTGGCACACAGGGTAAGTGGACAGCCACTTCAGCAGTGATTCCAGCGACAAGCACTTCCCTGGGAAAGCTTCTGCTCAGCAAGTGAACAAATTCAAAGAGCCTTTTAAGTGGGCTGAAGAGAGATTTAGGGTGTCTACCTGCTGGGGTTTGAGAAACTAGCAGCCTCCAGTCATATCAGAACTGTGATTAACATCTCATACCCCAGAAGACCACGTGTTGCCCAGACAATATTCAATAACATATACATACTGCTTTGTTTTTCGTTGTGGTTTTTTTTTTTTTTTTTTTTTGGTTTGGTTGTTTTTCTTGTATATTTTGATGTTGTAGATTGTTGTTTTGTTTTTTAAATTCAACCTTTTCCATACAGATTCTTTTTCTTTCTCAATTTTTCTAGTTTAATTATAATTTCCCATTGCTGCCTATTTCAATAATTAGAACTTCATTTTTGTTAGTGTTTCTACCGCTATTATTTGGTTTTCCACCCAATTTTATACCGTAAAGTTTTCTGTTTGCTTGTTTTGGTTTGATTTATAGCATTTTTGTCTTTCCTCTCTACTTGGTGGAGGTGGGGTACTGTGTCTGATCAGGTTAGCAAAGAGCTGCTGACCTCAAGGGAACCACCCAACTGGGCACCCCCAGAAGGTGGTTTTTTTTTAAGATTGTATCAAAGTACCCTACTGTACACCTATATTGCACTGTCTCCCTCTCTCTGTGCCTCTCTTCTTTTTGTCAATATTCCTTTTACCCACCCCCTCTCCTTTCTCTATTTTTCTTTTTTTTTCTTATCACTCGGTCCTACTTTCTTTCATCCCTTTTTTGCTCTTCAACCTTCTCACCCTTCTGGTCCTGTAACTCTTAGTCCACAGGCACGAGAACTTAAAGAGCAAGAGGAAGTGAAAGGAAAATTAGGGCAAGGAAACAGATAAAAGAAATCACTCATGAGGAAGAATCAGCAGAAAACTCCAGGCAACATGAAGAACCAGTCCAGAACAACCCCTCCAAGGGACCATGAGGTAGCTACTGCAGAGGATTCCACCTATACAGAAATGTTAGGAGTGACAGAAAGGGAATTTAGAATACACATGTTGCAAACAATGAAAGAAATGATGGAAGCAATGAAGGAAACTGCTAAAAAAGTGGAAAATAACCAAAAGGAAATTCAAAAACAGAATCAAATAAGAGATGGACGATATGAAGAATATAAAAAGGATATAGCAGAGCTGAAGGAACTGAAACAGTCAATTAGGGAACTTAAAGACGCAATGGAAAGTATCAGCAACAGGTTAGACCATGCAGAAGAAAGAATTTCAGAGGTAGAAGACAAAGTTTTTGAGATAACTCAGATAGTAAAAGAGGCAGAAAAGAAGAGAGAGAAAGCAGAACCTTCCCTGTCAGAATTATGGGACTTTATGAAGCGTTCCAGCATATGAGTTATAGGAATTCCAGAAGGGGAAGAAGAATGCCCCAGAGGAATGGAAGCCATACTAGAGAATATTATAAAAGAAAATTTCCCAAATATCACCAAAGATTCTGACACACTGCTTTCAGAGGGCTATTGGACCCCAGGTCGCCTCAACTCTAACCAAACTTCTCCAAGACACATTGTGATGAACCTGTCCAAAGTCAAGACAAAAGAAAAGATTCTGCAAGCTGCCAGGAGTAAGCGCCAGTTGACCTACAGGGGCAAATCCATCAGAGTTACCGCAGACTTCTCTAATGAAACTTTCCAGGCAAGAAGACAATGGTCATCTACCTTCAATCTACTTAAACAGAACAATTTCCAGCCCAGAATTCTGTACCCTGCTAAGCTAAGCTTCAAAACTGACGGAGAAATCAAATCATTTACGGATATACAAACATAGAGGAAATTCACCACAACAAGACCAGCTCTACAGGAAATACTTCAACCTGCTCTGCACACTGACCACCACAATGGATCAGCAGCAAAGTAAGAACTCAGAAATTAAAGGACAGAACCTAACCTCCACACTGATGCAAAAGATAAAACTAAGCAATGGACTCTCACAAAATAGGATGAATAGAATACTACAACACTTATCAATTATCTCAATAAATGTTAATGGCTTGAATTCCCCACTGAAGAGACATAGATTGGGTGACTGGATTAAAAAACACAAGCCATCCATTTGCTGTCTACAAGAAACACACCTGGCTTCAAAAGACAAATTAAAGCTCCAAGTCAAGGGTTGGAAGACAATTTTTCAGGCAAATGGAATTCAGAAGAAAAGAGGAGTTGCAATCTTATTTTCAGATACATGTGGATTTAAAGCAACTAAAGTCAAAAAAGACAAAGACGGTCACTTTATATTGGTCAAGGGAAAAATACAATAAGAAGACATTTCAATTCTAAATATTTATGCACCCAATTTAAATGTTCCCAGATTCTTGAAACAGACCTTACTCAGTCTGAGCAATATGATATCTGATAATACCACAATAACAGGGGACCTTAACACTCCTCTTACAGAGCTGGACAGATCCTCTAAACAGAAATTAAACAAGGATATAAGAGATTTAAATGAGACCCTAGAACAACTGTGCTTGATAGACGCATATAGAACACTCCATCCCAAAGATAAAGAGTATGCATTCTTCTCATCACCCCATGGAACATTCTCCAAAATTAATCATATCCTGGGACACAAAACAAATATCAACAGAATCAAAAGAATTGAAATTTTACCTTGTATCTTCTCAGACCATAAGGCACTAAAGGTGGAACTCAACTCTAACAAAAATGCTCGACCCCACCCAAAGGCATGGAAATTAAACAATCTTCTGTTGAATAACAGATGGGTGCAGGAAGAAATAAAACAGGAAATCATTAACTTCCTTGAGCATAACAACAATGAAGACACCAGCTACCAAAACCTGTGGGACACTGCAAAAGCAGTTTTGAGAGGAAAATTCATTGCTTTAGATGCCTACATTCGAAAAACAGAAAGAGAGCAAATCAACAATCCCACAAGAGATCTTATGGAGTTGGAAAAAGAAGAACAATCTAAGCCTAAACTCAGTAGAAGAAAAGAAATATCCAAAATCAAATCAGAGATCAATGAAATTGAAAACAAAAGAATCATTCAGAAAATTAATGAAACAAGGAGTTGGTTTTTTGAAAAAATTAATAAAATAGATAAAGCATTGGCCAGACTAACGAGGAATAGAAAAGTAAAATCTCTAGTAACCTCAATCAGAAACGATAAAGGGGAAATAACAACTGATCCCACAGAGATACAAGAGATCATCTCTTAATACTACCAGAAACTCTATGCCCAGAAATTTGACAATGTGAAAGAAATGGATCAATATTTGGAATCACACCCTCTCCCTAGACTCACCCAGGAAGAAATAGAGCTCCTGAACAGACCAATTTCAAGCACTGAGATCAAAGAAACAATAATAAAGCTTCCAACCAAAAAATGCCCTGGTCCAGATGGCTTCACTCCAGAATTCTATCAAACCTTCAAGGAAGAGCTTATTCCTGTACTGCAGAAATTATTCCAAAAAATTGAGGAAGAAGGAATCTTCCCCAACACATTCTATGAAGCAAACATCACCCTGATACCAAAACCAGGAAAAGACCCAAACAAAAAGGAGAATTTCAGACCAATCTCACTCATGAATATAGACGCAAAAATTCTCAACAAAATCCTAGCCAATAGATTACAGCTTATCATCAAAAAAGTCATTCATCATGATCAAGTAGGCTTCATCCCAGGGATGCTAGGCTGGTTTAATATACGCAAGTCCATAAACATTATCCACCATATTAACAGAGGCAAAAATAAAGATCACATGATCCTCTCAATAGATGCAGAAAAAGCATTTGATAAAATCCAGCATCCTTTTCTAATTAGAACACTGAAGAGTATAGGCATAGGTGGCACATTTCTAAAACTGATTGAAGCTATCTATGACAAACCCACAGCCAATATTTTACTGAATGGAGTAAAACTGAAAGCTTTTCCCCTTAGAACTGGAACCAGACAAGGTTGTCCTCTGTTACCTTTACTACTCAACGTAGTGCTAGAAGTTCTAGCCAATACAATTAGTCAAGACAAGGAAATAAAGGGAATCCAAATGGGAGCAGAGGAGGTCAAACTCTCCCTCTTTGCTGATGACATGATCTTATACTTACAGAACCCCAAAGACTCAACCACAAGACTCCTAGAAGTCATCAAAAAATACAGTAATGTTTCAGGATATAAAATCAATGTCCACAAGTCAGTAGCCTTTGTATACACCAATAACAGTCAAGATGAGAAGCTAATTAGGGACACAACTCCCTTCACCATAGTTTCAAAGAAAATGAAATACCTAGGAATATACCTAAGGAAGGAGGTGAAGGACCTCTTTAAAGAAAACTATGAAATCCTCAGAAAGGAAATAGCAGAGGATATTAACAAATGGAAGAACATACCATGCTCATGGATGGGAAGAATCAACATGGTTAAAATGTCTGTACTTCCCAAAGCAATCTACCTATTCAATGCCATTCCTATCAAAATACCAACATCGTACTTTCAAGATTTGGAAAAAATGATTCTGCATTTTGGATGGAACCTGAAAAAAACCCATATAGCTAAGGCAGTTCTCTGTAACAAAAATAAAGCTGGGGCATCAGCATACCAGATTTTAGTCTGTACTACAAAGCCATAGTGCTCAAGACACCATGGTACTGGCACAAAAACAGAGACATAGACACTTGGAATCGAATTGAAAACCAAGAAATGAAACTAACATTTTACAACCACCTAATCTTTGATAAACCAAACAAGAACATACCTTGGGGGAAAGACTCCCTATTCAATAAATGGTGTTGGGAGAACTGGATGTCTGCATGTAAAAGAATGAAACTGGACCCACACCTTTCCTCACTCACAAAAATTGATTCGAGATGGATAAAGGACTTAAATTTAAGGCATGAAACAGTAAAAATACTCAAAGAAAGCATAGGAAAAACACTGGAAGATATTGGCCTGGGGAAAGACTTCATGAAGAAGACTGCCATGGCAATTGCAACAACAACAAAAGTAAACAAATGGGACTTCATTAAACTGAAAAGCTTCTGTACAGCTAAGGAGACAATAACCAAAGCAAAGAGACAACCTACACAATGGGAAAGGATATTTGCATATTTTCAATCAGACAAAAGCTTGATAACTAGGATCTATAGAGAATTCAAATTAATCCACATGAAAAAAGCCAACAATCCCATATATCAATGGGCAAGAGACATGAATAGAACTTTCTCTAAAGACGACAGACGAATGGCTAACAAACACATGAAAAAATGTTCATCATCTCTATATATTAGAGAAATGCAAATCAAAACAACCCTGAGGTATCATCTAACCCCAGTGAGAATGGCCCACATCACAAAATCTCAAAACTGCAGATGCTGGCGTGGATGTGGAGAGAAGTGAACACTTTTACACTGCTAGTGGGACTGCAAACTAGTACAACCTTTCTGGAAGGAAGTATGGAGAAACCTCAAAGCACTCAACCTAGACCTCCCATTTGATCCTGCAATCCCATTACTTGGCATCTACCCAGAAGGAAAAAAATCCTTTTATCATAAGGACATTTGTACTAGACTGTTTATTGCAGCTCAATTTACAATCGCCAAAATGTGGAAACAGCCTAAATGCCCACCAACCCAGGAATGGATTAACAAGCCGTGGTATATGTATACCATGGAATACTACTCAGCCATTAAAAAAAATGGAGACTTTACATCCTTCGTATTAACCTGGATGGACGTGGAAGACATTATTCTTAGTAAAGCATCACAAGAATGGAGAAGCATGAATCCTATGTAGTCAATTTTGATATGAGGACAATTAACGACAATTATGGTTATGGGGGGGGGACAGAAAGAGGGAAGGAGGGAGGGAGGTGGGGCCTTGGTGTGTGCCACACTTTATGGGGGCAAGACATTATTGCAAGAGGGACTTTACCTAACAATTGCAATCAGTGTAACCTGGCTTATTGAACCCTCAATGAATCCCCAACAATAAAAAAGAAAAAAAAAATTATGTTCATTTGGATATTCTTTCTATTTTCTTGGTTGGTATAGCTAACAGCTTATCAATTTTATTTTTCAAAGAACTGATTGTTTTGTTGATCCTTTGTAATTCTTTTGTCTCAATTTCATTTAGTTCTGCTCTGATCTTTGTTATTTTTTTTCTTCTGCTAGATTTGGGTTTGTTTTATTCTTGTTTTTCTAGTTTTTTTGAGGTGCCACATCAGGTTGTTAATTTGCGATCCTTCTCTTTTTTTTTTTTTTTTTTTTAATGCATACATGTAATGCTGTAATCTTCCCTGTTAGCACTGCTTTTGCTATATCTCACAGGTTTTGGTATGTTGCGTTTTCATTTTTGTTGGTTTCAAAAAAAACTCGTTTAATTTCCATCTTAATTTCATCCTTGACTCAAAGATTGTTCAGAGCTATGTTTAATTTCCATGTATTTGTATAGTTGAGAATTTCTCTTGATATTGATTTCTCGTTCTATTCTGCTGTAGTCTGAGAAAATATTTGATATGATTTTGATTTTTAAAAATGTATTGAGGCTAGTTTTGTGGCCTGACATACAGTTTAGCTTGGAGAATGTTCCATGTGTTCATGAAAAGAATGTAATATATTCTGAGGTTGTTGGGTAGAATGTTCTGTAAATGTCTGTTAGGTCTATTTGAACTAAAGTCCAATTTAGTATAGTGTTTCTTTGCTGATTTTCTATCTCAATGAACTAGATTCTCTGAGAGGGGTGTTGATGTCCCCCACTATGATTGTATTGCTATCTCTTTGTTTAGGTCTGGTAATATTTTAATAATCTGGTTCCTCTGGTGTTGGGCACATATACATTTAGAATTGTTATATTCTCTTGTTGAATTGATCCTTTTAACATTGCATATGATCTTTCAATTTTTTTGACTCTTTCTGATGTGAAGTCTTTTGCATTGGCTATAAGTATAGCTACTCTGGCTGGTTTCCATTTTCATGGAATATCTTTTTCCACTCCTTTACCTTCAGTTTGTAAGTGCCTTTACCAGAGTCAGGATTAATTCAAGATACCTGCCTTCAAGTTCTGAGATTTTCTCTTCTCCTTTGTTTAGCTTATTGTTGAAGCTTTCAACTGTATTTGTAATTCTCTCAATAATGTTTTTATTTCCCAAAATTAGTTTTTTTAAAGATCTATCTCCTTATTAAATTTCATATGCATATCCTGAATTGATTTTTAAATTTTATTTTATTGGTTCTCTGGTTTTTCTTGGATTTTGTGAACTTTTTTCAAAACAATATTTTGAATTCTTTATCTGACATTTCAAAAATTTTATTTTGATTAGGATACATCATAAGAGGGTTAATGTGATCCTCTGAGAGCTCATAAAACTCTACTTTTTCATACTTGCAGTATTGCTATGCTGATTTCTTCCACATCCAAAAAATCGCTTCTTATTTTTGAGTTTACTTTCATTTGGGTAGGACATTTTTTTCTTGAGGATGTGACTCTATTGTATGAAGTCCTTGATTGTCCACAGCCTTACAGCGGTGGCTTTCATAAATGCTGGTTGCAGTGGCAGTGCACCCGGTGGCTGAGGAGGCTCACAGTCTGAGAAGTTGGTGTAGCAGAAGTCAGGAGAAGCTCATCTTCCCAGAGCCTGTGCCTCTAGTAGCTGATTTTGTATAGAGCTGTGCAGGTCCACCTCCAGGCCGGTAGGTGGTGCTTGCCTGTAAGAGCTGGCTACACTGGCATCAGTAGGGTTTGCCCTTGATCTTCGTTTGCCAGAAGCTCTCCAGTGTCCCAGGCAATGGGCTGGGGCTGAGCCATGGAGCCTTAGGGGAACTGGGCTGTAAGGGGCGGGGGAGGGGCGGGGGAGGGGCGGGGGAGGGGCGGGATGGCCTGGTGGGGGCGGGAGGTGCCTTCAGTGGCAGGCACAAGCACCAGCACGTGGGGAGTCCCCATCAGTCACCAAATGCCTGGAGATATGCCAGGGCAAGGAGTGAAGAAACTGCTCCTGCACCACTTTCCTTTCGTGGGAAGGGAGGGAAGTCCAAGCACCTAGTCCAGGGGAGCAAGAATGAGACACCATACTTGAGTTGGGGCACCCAGTAAAGTCACATGCAGTCTTGCTTTAGTTTGCAGAACCATCCCTGGCTGCAAAACTCGCCATCAGGCAAACTTGGGCCCTCTAGCAGCCTCCTTCGGCTCGGGTCCCATGGAAAGGGACAGCCCAAGTCCAGCACCTACGGACTCTCAGTTCTAGCTTGGGGGCCCCTCTCCTGCTCCAAACCCAACACTCCCACACCTGACCTGAGACTTTCTAATTCCCGTGGCAGCCTCCACTGCTGGGTGGCTCAATTCCTCCCAGTTTGGTAGGAGCTGGGATTGAGAGGGAGGAGACAGGTCTGGGAAAATGCCTGGGGCACTTGTTGGTGCCTTTTCTTCTCAGTCTCCGGGCCTCTCCCAAAATTAGCTTCAGGGCCTGGGAGTGACAAGGTATTCTCCTGTGATCTGGTTTGCACAGTTTCCCATGGAAAGGTGGGTTGTAGAGGGACAGCTCTCACTCTCCCAGGATTGGTGCTTCACTCACAGTTCTCAGGCACACCCTTTCTCTTCCCCAGGATCTATCTCAAGTGCACATCGATTTTCTGCTGAATCCCCACGTTCCTCCTCCTCCTGTTTTTTTTTTTGTTTGTTTGTTTGTTTTGGAGGCAGAGTCTCACTATGTCGCCCTTGGTAGAGTGCTGTCATGTCACAGCTCACAGCAACCTCAAATTCTCGAGCTTAAGTGATTCTCTTGCTTCAGCCTCCCAAGTATCTGGGACTACAGGCACTCGCCACAATGCCGGATTTTTTTTGTTGTTGTTGCCATTGTTGATTTTAGCTCACTGGGGCTGGGTTTGAGCCCTCCAGCCTCAGTGTATGTGGCTGACGCCCTACCCACTGAGCTACGGGCGCCACCATGTTTCTTCTTGAATAAAAGTTCACAATGTGAATGTCCACACACTATTTTACTTCTTCCAAGTGGGCTAGGCACAGTAGGAGAGTCTGTAATCTGCCATCTTGGAAAAAAGTGAGCAATATTCAGTGAAGCAAGACTTGTTTTTTGTTTGTTTGTTTGTTTTGTTTTGTTTTGTTAAACAGGGTCTCACCCTATTGTCCCAGGCTGGAGTGTCTTGGTGTCATAGCTCACAGCAATCTCAGACTCTAGGATTTGAGGGATCCTCTCCCTGGGATTACAGGCTCCTGCCACCACTCTCAGCTAGTTTTTCTATTTTTTAATAGAGATGGGTTTCCCAGAGTGCTAGGATTACAGGCATGAGCCACTGACTGGGCCTCTACTTATCTTCTTAATACACATTGCAAAATACTTAATTTGAGAAATGAAATAAGGATTTTTGGTGAGTAATAGTTTTTAGATAGGGACTACCAACAAAGCCTGTGAAGAGCAGGTAAATTCACAGCAGAGCCCTAGATCAGTTGTTCCCAAAGTGTGGTATGCAGACCAGCAGCCCCTGGGAACTTGTTAGAAAAGAAAATTCTTTGATCTTCCCCAATATTTGCTGACTCAACTGTGTGTGTGTGTGCATGACTAGGTGCTTGCACACAGGGGCAAAGCAATTTTTGTTATAACTCGCCTTTCAGGGGATTCTGACGCCCACTGGAAGAATCACTCTTACGTACTTTAAATCCTCAAAAGAAAAGCGTTTATCAGGAAAACTGTTGGATGTTAATGCAATAGAAACCATGTTGTGATTAAAATGATATTTTTTTAGATAAATGAAGTAACAAAATTAAAAAAATAGAACTCTGAATTATGTATAATTGATAATAGGAGGTAATTAAAATTATGTGTAAGAGGAAAATTGGGATGCCAGATTTGTAAAATTAGGAATTTAGAAGATTACCTTGGTTATAATCATTTTGTATCACTATTGTTTAGTAGAAGTTTATCTTTTATTGTTAATGTAAATACCCAGCAAAGTGGAAAACTAAGTGCCTTATTTGTTTAAAATATACTATAAATAACATATTTGTTTAAAATGTGTAAAATGCATATGAATTAACAGATGAACAATATGGTATCAAATTGAAAAGGCCTGTTGCTTTGAGGTATCTCTTGTTTTTAAGTAAAAGACATACAGCAGAGAGAAGCAGAGGGACCCTGACAATACATCTGTTTTTTTTACACTGTTCATAAAACACTTCACACTAGCCAAGTTGGAGACCAGCTTTCCCCAGGGTGCCACAACTGAAACATTCCAGTTGAAATACTATGTAACATTTAGACTGGCTTGGAATCTTCCTCCACCTTTTTTTCTTTTTCTCAACCTCTGACTTTCCAAAAGGGAAAAAAATCCATGTATTCTGATTTCATGGAAATAAATGCTAGGAAAGAAACAAATGTATAATATTTGACTTATTATAATCTATAGGTATGAATGATACAAGATTTAAAAGTTCAGGATGTCTGAGGATTGGGTTATCTGAGAGCTTTAACTAAACAAGGGCCTTTCACCTCAAAATCATCATTTAGAATTTAGACATGGACAAGGATAAAATGCTATAAACTCCTGACCTCTAAGATTTGTTCCAGTTCTAAATGCTTGGTAATTCTATGATTCTACTGCTGTTTCATGGCCAGAAATATTACACAGTTTCAATGTATTTTGTGGAACAGAATATACATACCATATAGGAAGATATTACAATTGTCCAAGAGTGAGGTCATATTCTACTGCCTGCAGAAGTAGTAAGTTTAAATATATACAACTAAATAGTGAAAGAGATGCTCTAAGGACTCATAATCTATTTACACAGACACATAAGATTCTCATGGAAGAATGTTCAAAGAATAAATTTTCAAAAGCAAAAATAGATGGAAAATCCCTCCCCTTTAAAATATAACCTCATCAGACTCAAACTGCTTCAGGTTCTAGTAAATAATAGAGTGTTTAGAGCATACTTTTTTTTACGATTTAACCTACTTGTTTTGTAATGAGATATGTGTACCCTGGAGGTGCTTAAGATGATACAATGAAATGTAGACAGAATGTATTAGATTTATGTTAATATTTTACCTAAAAATAAGAAAGAATATGCCTTACATATATTTAACATACAAAAGGACACATACAATCTTATATAAAGTATGTAACATATCCTGAAGGAAAGGTGAAAGTTCTGTGTTGATCGATTATGTGCTTTTTTTCTTTAGCATTTTGATATGATCAATTACATTGGTTGATTTCTTAAATATGGAACCAGTCTTGCATTCCTGGAATAAAACCCACTTTGTTGTGGTACATAATTCTGAATTCTATTTGCTGATTTTTTTTAAAAGGCAATTTAGATCTATATTCAAGAGAGATAATATTTTGTCATTTTCTTTTTTTGCACTGCCTTTATCTGGTTTCAGTGTCAGGTTGACATCAACTTTATAAAATGAATTGGCAAGTATTTCCTCCTTTTCTATTTCATGGAACAGATTCTGTAGAATTAGTGTTAATTCTTCTTTAAATGTTTAGTAGAACTCTTTAGTGAAACTATCTGGGCCTATAAATTTCTCTTTTGTGTTTTAAAATTATGAATGAATTTCCTTAATAGTTTTAGGGCTATTCAAGTTACCTATTTAATACTGCATGAGTTGTGGTATTTTGTGTTTTTTTTAGAAATTGTTTCATTTTATCTATGTCGTCAAATGTATGTAAGGTTGTTCGCAGTGTTGCTTTATTATCCTTTTTATGCTTGCAGAGTCTGCAGTGACATCCCTCCTGCGTGTTGCCATGGTAATTTGTGTCTCTCTCTTTTATTCTCAATTTGTCTGAGCAGAGGTGTCCAACCTGGGTCCTGAAGGTCCTATGTGGATTATGAGAGGACCTTTTTGCTTATTTGTGGTGGTGGATATCATGAAAATCATGCATGAACCTTTTTCATTTTATTCATCAGCTTTTGTTAGTGTCTGTGTATTTAATGTGAGGGCAAAGACAACTCTCTTTCTTTGAAAATGGCACAAATAAGCCAAAAAGTGAGACACCCCTAACTGGTTTGTCAATTTTATCAATCTTTTAAAAAAACCAGCTTTTCTTTATTATTTTTCTGCTCTCCATGTAATTAATTTCTGCTCTTTTAAAAATTATGTACTTTATTCTATTTCCTTTGGGTTTAGTTTTCTTATTTTAGGTTCTTAAGAGAGGAGCTTAGATCATTTATCTGAAAGTTATCTCCTCTTCAACATATATATTTAGTATTATACATTTGCCTCTTGGCATTGTTTTATCTGTGGCTAACACATTTTGAAATGTTGAATTTTCATTTTCATTTAGTGCAGTGCATTTTTTAAATTTTCCTCAAGACCTCTTCTTGGATTCATGGATTATTTAGGAGTGTGTCGCTTAATTTTGAAATATTCAGAGAGTTTTCTGTTATCTTTCTGTTATTGATTCTAATTTGACTTCATTGTAATCAGAGAAGATACTCGGTATGATTTCAATTTTTAAAAATTTGTGGAGATTTGTTTTATGGCCCAGGATATAGTCTATCTTGGTACATATTGTGTAAACCCATGAAAAGATATGTATTCCACTGTTATTGGGTGGAATTTTCTTTAAATGTCTATTAGATCTTGTTGGTAGACGGTTGATTCTGTGCTAATTGTTATTTTCTTTAAGCACTTGAAAAATATGATGCCACTTCCTTCTGGCTTCCATGATGTCTAATGAGAAATTTCCGACATTTTAATCGTTTTTTTTCTAGAAGCAAGGTGATTTTTGTAGCTGCTTTAATTTGTATTAAGTTTTCAGAAGTTTAATTGGGATAGGCCCTGGAATGTGCTTTTAGGGGATTTTTTTTTTTTTTTTCCTGTTTGGGTTTTCTGTGCCTCTGGAATCTGTGTGTCTCTTTCTAAATTTCAAAGTTTTCAGCCATTATTTCTTCAAGGATTTTTTCATCCCTACTCTATTTCTCCTTTTCTCATAGAACTCTAATGACTTAAACATTAGATCTTTTGCTTTAATCATGAATGTCCCTAAGGCTCTATTCATTCTTTTAGTCTATTTTCTCTCTATTCAGTTTGGGTAATTTATATTGTTTTATCTTCTAGTTCACTGATTATCTCCTCTGTCTCCTCCATTTTGCTACTGAGTCTGTTCACTAAGCTTTTTATTTCAGCTATTGTATTTTTCAGTTCAAAAATTTCTATTGTAACTTAACTCAGGATAAAAGCAAATAATTCCATTAAAAAGTGGGCAAAGGACATCAATAGACATTGCTTAAAATAAGACATACATATGGCAACAAGTATATGAAAAACTGCTCAACATCATTAGTCACCAGAGAAATGCAAATAAAAATTATAATGAAACATCATCTCAACCCTGTCATAATAAATATCAGATGGTGCTGAGGATGTGAAGAAGGTACTCTTATACAATGTTGGTGACAATGTCAACTAATAAAACCACTATAGAAAACAGTATAGAGATTTCTCAAAACACTAAATATAGTCCATTTGATCCAGCAATCCCACTGCTGGGGATGTAGCTAAAGGAAAAGATGTCAATATATCAAAGGGATGCCTGCATGTGCTTGCACATTTTTACTGCAACATTATAGACAATAGCAAAAACATAGAACCAGCCTCAGTGTCCATCAAAGGATGAATATATATATATAAAAGTGATATATGTCTATAAAATGTGATATATTTCTCATAAAGAAAATGTGATATATATAATGTGATATATAATATATATAATATATATATCTCAATTCAGCTATAAAAAAGAATAAAATCATTTCATTTACAGCAACATGGATGGAACTGAAGGTCATTATCTTGAGGGATACAAGCCATGCACAAAAAGCACAAATATCACATGTTCTCACTTATATATGGGAGCTAAAAAAATTGAAGATGTGAAAGTAGATAGTGGAAAAATAGATCACACAGACTTGGAAGGGTGCATGGGGGAAGGGAGAAGGATGAAGAAAAATGGGTTAAAAGACATAAACATAGAAAAAGGTAGAAGGAATAAATTCAGTGTTTGAAGCAGAGTAAGAAGACTATATTTGATAAAAATGTATTATTACTCACTGATAATCATTCTGAATACCTTGACTCGATCACTATGCATTATAGACATGTAACAAAATTTCTCATGCACCCCATAAATTTACATAAATAGAAAATAAAAAAAATAAAATTTACATTGGGTTCTTCTTTATACCTCCTATTTATTTGCTGAGATGATTTCTTTGCTGAGGCTTTCTACTTTTTTATTTGTTTTAAGCTTATTCATGATTGCTTGTTGAAGCATTTTCATCATGGCTGCTTTAATATCTTTGCCAGATAATTCTAACATATGTATCATCTTGATGTTGACATCTACTGATTGCCTTTTGGTATGTGTATGCCATACCATATCCATGGTATGTGTATGCCACAGTTTGTGAATCCATTCATGGGTTGATGGACACTTGGGTTGTTTCCAAGACTTGACAATTGTAAATTGAACTCTAATAAACATTCTTAAGGACGTACCTAAATGCATTATAAAAATATTCATTTCCACCAGCAATTTATGAGAGTTTCAGTTGTTCTTCATCAGCATTTGATATTATTTCAGCAGCATCTGGTATTATTATCAATTTTCCTTATTTCAGCCATTTTCATAGCTGTGCAGAGCCATCTAATTGCATTTTAATTGCATTTTCCTAACAATTAATAATGCTGTGTGCTTATATGTCATCTATGTCTCTTTAAAGTGGCATTTTTGGCCCACTTTTTTTTATTATTAAATCATAGCTGTGTACATTAATACATTAATGCAATCACGGGGCGGTTTTATATACCATTTGACACATTTTCATCACACTGGTTAACATAGCCTTCCTGGCATTTTCTTAGTTATTGTGCTAAGACATTTATATTCTACATATAGTAAGTTTCACATGTACCCTTGTAAGATACACCGTAGGTGTAATCCCACCAATCACCCTCCCTCTGCCTATCCTCCCCTCTCCCACTCCTCTATCTCCCCCTTCCCCATATGCTTAGGTTATAACTGGATTATAGCTTTCATATGAAAGCCATAAATTAGTTTCATAGTGGGGCTGAGTACATTGGATACTTTTTCTTCCATTCTTGAGATACTTTACTAAGAAGAATATGTTCTAGCTCTATCCATGTAAACATGAAAGAGGTGAAGTCTCCATCTTTCTTTAAGACTGCATAATATTCCATGGTGTACATATACCACAATTTATTAATTCATTCATGGATCAATGGGCTTTTTCCATGACTTAGCAATTATGAATTGGGCTGCAATAAACATTCTGGTACAAATATCTTTGTTATAATGTGATTTTTTGTCTTCTGGGTATAGACCTAGTAGAGGAATTATAGGATTGAATGGCATGTCTATTTTTAGATTCCTAAGTGTTCTCCAAACATCTTTCCAAAAGGAATGTATTAATATGCATTCCCACCAGCAGTTTAGAAGTGTTCCCTTTTCTCCACATCCACTCCAACATCTCTGGTCTTGGAATTTTGTGATATGGGCTAATCTTACTGGAGTTAGATGGTATCTCAAAGTAGTTTTGATTTGCATTTCTCTGATGATTAAGGATGATGAGCATTTTTTCATGTCTGTAGGCCATGCATCTGTCTTCTTCAGAGAATTTTCTCTTCAAGTCCCTTGCCCAGCCTGAGATGGGATCACTTGTTCTTTTCTTGCTAATAGGTTTGAGTTCTCTGTATATTCTAGTTATTAAACCTTTTTCAGAGACATAACCTGCAAATATCTTCTCCCGTTCTGAGGGCTGTCTGCTTGCTTTACTTACTGTGTTCTTGGCTGTGCAGAAGCTTTTTAGTTTGATCAGGTCCCAGTAGTGTATTTTTGAAGCTGCTTCAATTGCCCGGGGGGTCCTCTTCATAAAATATTCACCCAGACAGATTTCTTCAAGAGTTTTCCCTGCACTTTCTTCTAGTATGTTTATAGTTTTGTGTCCTAAGTTTAAATCTTTAATCCAGTGAGAGTCTATCTTAGTTAATGGTGAGAGATGTGAGTCCAGTTTCAGTCTTCTACAGGTCACCAGCCAGTTCACCCAGCACCATTTGTTAAATAGGAAGTCTTTTCCCCACTGAATGTTTTTACTTGGCTTGTCAAAGATCAAATAACGGTAAGAAACTGGGTTCATCTCCTGGTTCTTTATTCTGTTCCATACATCTACCTGTCTGTTTTTGTGCAGTACCATGCTGTTTTGATCACTATCGATTTATAGTATAGTCTGAGGTCTGGTAGCGTAATTCCTCCTGCTTTGTTTTCATTTCTGAGTAATGTCTTGGCTATTCGAGGTTTTTTTCTAATTCTATATAAAACAAAGTATTATTTTTTCAAGATCTTTAAAGTAAGACAGTGGAGCTTTAACAGAAATTGCATTAAAATTGTATATTGGTATGGGTAGTATAGACATTTTAATGACGTTGATTCTTCCCAGCCATGAGCATGGTATGTTTTTCCATTTGTAAACATTTTCAGCTATTTCTTTTCTTAGAGTTTCATAGTTTTCTTTATAGAGATCTTTCACGTCCTTTGTTAGATAAACTCTCAAATATTTCATCTTCTTTGGCACGACTGTGAATGGAATAGAGTCCTTGACTTCTTTTTTAGCTTGACTATTGTTGGTATATATAAAGGCTACCACTTTATGAATGTTGATTTTTAACCTGAGATGGTGCTGTATTTCTTGATCACTTCTAAGAGTTTTGTAGTAGAATCCCTGGTGTTTTCCAGATATACAATCATATCATCTGCAAAGAGTGAAAGTTTGATCTCTTCTGACCTTATGTGGATACCCTTGATCGCCTTTTCTTCCCTAATTGCAATGGCTAAAACTTCCATTACAATGTTAAAGAGCAGTGGAGACAATGGGAAACCTTGCCTGGTTCCTGATCTGAGTGGAAATGATTTCAATTTAATTCCATTCAATACGATATTGGATGTGGGTTTGCTGTGGATGGCCTCTATCAGTTTAAGAAATGTCCCTTCTATACCAATTTTCTTAAGTGTTCTGATCATGATGGGATGCTGGATATTATCAAAAGCTTTTTCTGCATCAATTGAGAGAATCATAGGGTCTTTGTTTTTTAATTTGTTTATGTGCTGAATTATACTTACAGATTTACATATATTGAATCAGCCTTGAGACCCTGGGATAAAACCGACTTGGTCATGATGTATAATTTGTTTGATGTGCTGCTGGATTCTGTTTGTTAGGATCTTGTTGAATATTTTTGCATCTATATTCATTAGTGATATTGGTCTATAATTTTCTTTTCTTGTTGGGTCTTTTCCTGGTTTGGGGATCAGGGTGATGTTTGCTTCATAGAACGTGTTGGGTAGTCTTCCTTCTTTCTCTACATTTTGGAACAGGTTGAGTAATATAGGTACTAGTTCCTCTTTAAAGGTTTGGTAGAATTCTGACGTGAAGCCATCTGGTCCTGGGCTTTTCTTTTTAGGGAGATTTTGTATGGTCGATGGTATTTCAGAACTTGATATAGGCCTGTTCAACATTTCCACTTGATTCTGGCTAAGTCTCGGAAGGTGACGTGCTTCCAATTATTAGTCAATTTCCTTCAGATTTTCATATTTCTGAGAATAAAGTTTCTTATAATATTCATTAAGGATTTTTTGAATTTCTGAGGAGTTTGTTGTTATTTTGTCTTTGTCATTTCTGATTGATGAAATTAAAGAGTTACTCATTTTTTTTCCTGGTTAGGTTAGTCAAAGGTTTATCTATTTTATTGACCTTTTCAAAAAACCAACTTTTTGATTTATTGATCTGTTGTATAATTTTTTTGTTTTCAATTTCATTTAATTCTGCTCTAATTTTGGTTATTTCTTTTCTTCTACTGGGTTTGGGGTTGGAATGTTCTTCCTTTTGTAGTTGCTTGAGATTTCCCATTAGGTTGTTAACTTCCTCTCTTTCTGTTCTCTTGAGGAAGGCTTGCAGTGCTATAAATTTCCCTCTTAGAACTGCCTTTGCAGTACCCCAGAGGTTCTGGTAATTCATGTCTTCATTGTCATTTTGTTCCAAAAATTTGATAATTTCCTTTTTAATCTCATCTATGACCCAACTATCATTCAGCATAAGGTTATTTAACTTGGCCTACTTTTTGAATTGGGTTGCTTATCTTATTATTTTGTTTTAAAAATCCTTTATATATCTTAGATGCAAACTGTTTATATAATATACATTTGCAAGTATTTTCTCTCAGTCTATTATTTCATTTTTTATTTTCTATTTTTAAGCATATTATATAAGGTATACAATATCCATTAATAACATAATATAATAGAAACAGCTTAGAGAGTTCTTGTTTCCTCTTCACTCATACCCCAGCCCATTCTTCCTTTATCTATTTTTATTCCTCTAGTTACAGATGATTTCCAACCAGCCTTTTCCACTAACCATCAGTTTTTTTCATTTACATTTGTGATTGGTGGATTAAGTGTCCCAAAAGTAAGGAGGGTGTGTATATGTAGGTTGTGGTAGCATCGATCTTTTAAATATCCAAATGATTATTTCAGAAAAAATACAAATACTCACAAAATATTTTAATAATTTATTATCAAATGACCCTAAACATGTGAAGGTAGGAAAATGATGTGACTGGACAGTTGGGGGACTTCATCTGTGGCTTTATTTATAACGCAACTACTTTCTTCCTTTTTTCCTGAGACCTGACCCTTCTCCATTTTTCTCTATGTGGTATCATAATGAAATCGTCACTGCAGCCAATAAACTGGGAATTATCCTAGACTCTTCTTTTCTCACAAATGTTTCATTCCCACATCTGCCAATCATGCCTTATAAGCATGTCTACATCTTTTATCTCCTCTCCAGCCCTTTCTCATTGTCCTATTTATAATCACATTTATCTATTCCCTGATCCAGTGGTTCTCAAACTTCAGCATGATCCAAATGATCTCAAGTGATTTTTTTTTTGTTTGTTTTTGAGACAGAGTCTCACTTTGTCACACTGGGTAGAGTGCTGTGGCATCATAGCTCACAACAACCTCCAACTCTTGGGCTTAAGCAATTCTCTTGCCTCAGCCTCCTGAGTATCTGAGACCATAGGTGCCCGCCACAATGCCCGGTTATTTTTTTAGAAGTAGGGTCTCACTATTGCTCAGACTGGTCTTGAACTCACATCAGGTGTTTATTAAAAAAGATTCTTGGGGGTGGTGCCTGTGGTTCAAGGAGTAGGGTGCTGGCCCCATATACTGGAGGTGGTGGGTTCAAACCTGGCTCCAGCCAAAAAAAATAAAATATAAAAAAGATTCTTGGGTCTCATCCCCAGAGTTTCTAATTCTGTAGGTGTGAGTGGGGCTAGTTAATTTATATTTCTATCACATTCTTAGGCGATCCCCAGGTTTCTGGTTCAGAGATCCACTTTGAGTTCTGCTGACCTAGACTATTACAAAAAGTTTCCACATACCCTCCAGAGTCACTGTGCACTAGATTACCAATTTCTAATCCATCCCTTATTCATAGTGAATAAGAGTGGGACAGGCATTGTGCTCAGCAATACTGAGGATCCAGGAAAGAACAAATCGCCCTCATTGCCTCCAGGCACCTGCAGTCTGGTGGATATGTCATATGAGTGGCAAAAGGTCTGGCTTCTAGTCATGTCACCTGTGCAGTCATTCAGGGCCAGTTTCTAGAACAGCCCAAAGCATGGTTTAACATTCTGCTGCTGCCATCTTGAAATTCTTAATAATTTTTCAACAAGAGTGTATTTTCATTTTGAGCTGGGCCTCACTAGAAGGGGAGCCCCATGCAAACTTACTTTTTCAGCTTTTACTGCCCTCATGATGACTCTGGTTTGAACTTTCATTTAAGAGCCTTTTCCAACCTTTCCCTGATGGTTGAGCCTTATCACAGTGAGCAAAGCTGGGTTCATAAAAGCAATGCTCTTCACTAGGCAATCATGGTGGGAAAATTCCAGTTGGTGGCACTGGCCATGAATGCAAAAATAGCCTTATTTCTGAAAGCTGACTAGGAAATGTCACATCATAGGTGTCCTAGAGAATTTCTCAACTTAGCTGAAAATCAGGAATCCTTGTGATACCATATTTTCATACTGAGAATTGGACAGCATGTGTGCTACCACGCATAGTGGGATCATGAAATCACCACATTTTTAGGGCTGGGAGGGCTCGTAAGTGTTAGTAGTTCACCATACCCAGTCCCTGTCTATCACTACACTCGAAGTGGGGCTGGTGAGGGAAAAGGCCTTCCATCAAACAACTCCATCCTAAAGTATCATCTTTCTCATCTTGAATCAGCTATGATTTTCTTTCAACTTATAAAGTCATAAAACCTGAGAATGTCATCCAAACTGGAGCTGTGCCTCCTGCAAGAAGTTATCTTTAGGCACTTGAGGGCAGCACCGCCAATACCTGTTGAAACCCCAAAACAAAATGTGGACAGAGTCAGATCCTCATGTTTCCTTGGGTCTTC
The DNA here is from genome assembly GCF_027406575.1 of Nycticebus coucang. Lineage (NCBI taxonomy): Eukaryota > Metazoa > Chordata > Mammalia > Primates > Lorisidae > Nycticebus > Nycticebus coucang. The sequence goes on along the minus strand of NC_069784.1, from coordinate 94,281,034 downwards.
CCCTTTAGAGGCCTTGTTTCTCAAATGAAATAGTGGAAAATTGCTTTTCATAATATGTGTATATGTGTGTCTGTGCATGTGTGGTGGTGGGGGTTGGGATGTATATGTTTAAGTGAATATTAATGCCTAATTGTGTGATTTAACATTGAAAAACTTCACATTCCTCCTTGGACTTGAGGCAGTAAAAAGAGCCTATTATCATTTTCAGGCCAGATGTTTTACTTAACTGAGCCAGTCTGATCCCTGCACCTGTCTAGGACCAGCAGTTGCAGGATTAGTGTAAGAGGCCGAATTTAAAAATCTGGACAACTGTTAGTGAATAAGCGAATGGTGTGAAAATGAACAGGCTCTCAGCAGAAAGGATTTACTATTTATGACATAAGGCGATGCACATCATTGGCCCTAGAACGTGAGCATGCCCTGTTACCCCTTTGTCCCTGCATGCTCATATACATTACCAAGTGACAATTACAGGGACTTTGAGTGAATGGAGAAACAGAAGTAGGGGATTGGGGTTAGACTTGGGGAAACAGAGACATATTATCCCATCCATCTGTGAGACAGCCGTAGAGTTACGTGGAATTATGTATTATTTCTGGTAGATTATAACAATTATAAAAGGAAGAAAACAGGCCCCACCCCCCACAAAGATTTTTTTGACCATGCATACTTAAGGAAGAAATGGCTTGTTACCCAAAAGTAATTCCTTCCTATAGGATACTTTACTTTTCTCATAATATAAATGGTAAACATATTAGTTTTTATAAAAGCAAAACAAAAACAAACTTTTCATCTTTTTACTGGGGCTAAACTGGATGTGACGGGGAAATTCTTAACCAGTAGACTTTTTCTCCCACTTTAAGGCAAAACACACACCCACACCCACACCTGGGTGCATATTTGCTTTAGCCATCTGGCTAAAATATAAAGTTTAATAATTATAAAAATATAAAGTTTTATCCTTTGGGATAAAGGATATCCACTGAATTCCAGTGTCTTCCCCTTTTCTCAGCTATTTGTTATATCTGACAATACACACACAGAGACAGCTTTAAATAACATGGAAACGACTAATGCCTTGTTTAAGAAAGAGAAGAAAATTGTGTGGACTCATATGCTCATTATCTTTAGGATAAATACATTGGATTTGGAGTTTAACAACTGGAGTTTATGTTCTGACTCCACCTCACCAAGTGCATGTGACCCTGGGCATCTTTTTGAGCCCTGATTCCTCAGTCCTGGGAATTTCGTAAGGGCTAAGGAAGCCAATGTGTATGAAAACCATGTTCAAATTGGTAAAATGGTTTACACATATTAACTCTTACTTTCAGTTTAATTTATGGTGGAAAACCTGAAGCTAATTTGTGTTAGATTATTTCAAGAATGGTGATGAAACAAAATTCACTTGTAATAAAAGCAATTGATATTTACTTCAAACACACACGTGATACATGAATTCCCTCTGATAGGTAAAAAGACAGTTTTCCTGTATGAATGTCAATTATGCCAGAGTCCTCTTAATCATTTATTTAATTGGTAATCCAACTGGGCACCTATCTTGTGGCAACCCCAGGGATGGAGTGATAAACAAGACACGGTGCTTGTCCTGGTGGAACTTCAAACTGCAGAAGGAAGGCAGACATCAAGTGGGCAATTATATCAACAATATATGATTGTAACTGTGAAGTGCTATAGAAGAAGAGATTCAAATGCCCAGATAGTATATAAAGGTGTGTCTGATCCAATGGGAGGTATCAGCAGACTTCCCCGAGGAAGTCGTGTTTAAATATCATGGTTTTTCACATAACAGAAGTCACACACCCTTAGCCTCAGTTTTGAACTGTGGTTTACACAGTTCTTTCAGATACTTGTACATTAGAAAACGTAGGGTTTGAGTTCTTGGGTTTTTTTTAAAGCTACGATAAGGTTATGTGCTGTGCTTTTTTTCTAGGCTTATTTTGTTTGCAAGTGATGTCTCAAAATTGACTCAAGCAAAAAGAGAAATATTTTGACCTAGGTAACTAAATAGTACTGGGCCTCTGCTTCCGCTTACGGTTGGGTATTGGGCCACCCATATCATCAAGATCAGTACTCTCTCCATCTCTTAGTTGCCACTTTCCTGCCATAGTTTCATTCTTGGAGGACTTTCTCCTTGAATGATTTTCTCTTTCCTAACACTTCTGAAGGACATTTCAAAATGGAATCCTTTTGGCCAGAATTGGGTCATGTGCTCACTTGTGGAGGTGAAGGTTGGGGTCAGCCCCATACTGATCACACTAAGAGAGGGGGAGGGGCCAGTGTTCCATAGTAATCATTAAAAAAAGGAGAATCAATGGAGGCAAACAAACACACTTGTTCACCACATGCTGGAACCAATCTCCTTTGGTAATACGATCTTCAAACTGTATAGTATTTCTGCATTAGTTTTCTACTGCTGTATAAAAATATCACCATCTTAAAGCAACTCTATATTTCAAAAGTTGGGTAAGGATAGTTGTGTTATCAGCTCAACTATGAAAAGGCTGAAATAAAAGTGTTGAGCAGGTAAGTTCTCCTCTGGAGGCTCTGAGTAAGAATCTGCTTCCATGTTCATTCAGGTCATTGGCAGAATACAGCTACAGCAGACCCTTGAACAACACAGGGAATGAGGTGCTAGCCTCCCACATACTTGAAAATCCACTTATAGTGTTTGACTCCCCAAACCTTAATTACATATAGAAGCTATTACCATTAATATAAATTCACATATATTTTGTATATTATACATAGAGGGTGTCTATCAAGTTCATGTGCAATTTAAAATAATTTAACGTAGTGAATTGTACATGAAGTTTATGGACACCCTTTATTATATACAGTATTCTTAGCATAAAGTAAGCTAGAGAAAAACAAATGTTATTAAGAAAATTGCAAGGAAGAGAAAATATATGTACTATTAAGTGGAAGTGAATCATCACGAATCTTTTCATCTTCATTGTCTTCATGTTGAGGAAGAGGAAGAAGAAGGGTTGGTTTTGCTGTCTTGGGGGTGGCAGAGGCAGACAAGAAATAGGAGATGGAAGGGAAGACAGGAGAGGCCGGCACCCTTAGTGTACCTCGATGAAAACACATTGTAATTTCTGTCTGCCTTTTCTTGCTTTCTCATTTATCTGAAAATGTTCCCATGTGGTACTAATCCTTCTTCACTTCACCATTCACCATTCACTTCATTGTCAGTGCCCATAGCATCAAGGGGTCCAGGTTATAAAAGCAGTTAAAACAATCAGACCTTTCTGGCCAGTTGTGGAATATCATTCCATTTTCCTAGCACTGCTTTTTCTGTCTTCTTCCTCATTGTCTGGCACTAGTTCAGAAGCCCTTGCCTTCATCAAGTTGTCTTCTATTAATTCCTCTGGTGTGTCCATCAGCTCTTGAATTTCTCTAAGATTCACATTTTGAAACCCTTCACCTTTTTCCTTTTTTGGCCATAGCCCCAGTCTCTTTCATGATTTCCCTGTCTCTGTCATTAATCCTACAAAGTCATGCACATCTATACACAGTTTTCTCTAGCAGGGGACTTTGATATCTTTCATCGCTTTTAAATAACAAAAATGTATCTTCTTTTTTTTTTTATTAAATAATAGCTGTGTACATTGATATGATCATGGGGCATCATTCACTAGCTTCACAGACCGTTTACCAAGTTTCACATATACCCTTGTAAGATGCACCACTGGTGTAATCCCACCAATCCCCTTCCCTCTACCCACCTCCCCCCTCCCTCCCCTCCCTTTCCCCCTTCCGCCTATTCTTAGGTTGTAACTGGGTTATAGCTTTCATGTGAAAACCCTAAATTAGTCTCATAGTAGGGCTGAGTACTTTGGGTACTTTCTCTTCCATTCTTGAGATACTTTACTAAGAAGAATATGTTCCAGCTCCATCCATGTAAACATGAAAGAGGTAAAGTCTCCATCTTTCTTTAAGGCTGCATAATATTCCATAGTGTACATATACCACAATTTATTAATCCATTCGTGGATCGATGGGCACCTGGGCTTCTTCCATGACTTAGCAATTATGAATTGGGCTGCAATAAACATTCTGGTACAAATATCTTTGTTATGACATGATTTTTGGTCTTCTGGGTATATGCCCAGTAGAGGGAGTACAGGATTGAATGGCAGATCTATTTTTAGATCTCTAAGTGTTCTCCATATCTCTTTCCAAAAGGAATGTAATAATTTGCATTCCCACCAGCAGCGCAAAAGTGTTCCCTTTTCTCCACATCCGCGCCAACATCTCTGGTCTTGGGATTTTGTGATATAGGCTAGTCTCACTGGAGTTAGATGGTATCTCAAAGTAGTTTTGATTTGCATTTCGCTGATGATTAAAGATGATGAGCATTTTTTCATATGTCTGAAGGCCGCATGCTTGTCTTCTTCAGAGAAGTTTCTCTTCAAATCCCTTGCCCAGCCTGTGATGGGATCCCTTGTTCTATTCTTGCTAATGCGTTTGAGTTCTCTGTGGATTCTGGTTATTAAACCTTTGTCGGAGACATAACCTGCAAATATCTTCTCCCATTCTGAGGGCTGTTTGCTTGCTTTACTTACTGTGTTCTTGGCTGTGCAGAAGCTTTTTAGTTTGATCAAATCCCAGTAGTGTATTTTTGAAGCTGCTTCAATTGCCCAGGGGGGTCCTCCTCATAAAACACTCGCCCATCCCAATCTCTTCAAGGGTTTTCCCTGCACACTCCTCTAGTATTTTTATAGTTTCATGTCTTAAGTTTAAATCTTTGATCCAGTGAGAGTCTATCTTAGTTAATGGTGAAAGGTGTGGGTCCACTTTCAGTCTTTTACAAATTGCCAGCCAGTTCACAGAGCACCATTTGTTAAATAGGGAATCTTTTCCCCACTGAATGTTTTTAATTGGCTTGTCAAAGATTAAATAACGGTAAGTAGCTGGATTCATCTCTTGATTCTCTATTCTATTCCAGACATCTACTTCTCTGTTTTTGTGCCAATACCATGCTGTTTTGATCACTATTGATTTGTAGTATAGTTTGAGGTCTGGTAGCGTAATTCCTCCTGCTTTGTTTTTATTTCTGAGTAATGTCTTGGCTATTCGAGGTTTTTTCTGATTCCATATAAAACGAAGTATTCTTTTTTCCAGATCTTTAAAGTATGACAGTGGAGCTTTAATAGGGATTGCATTGAAATTATATATTGCTTTGGGTAGTATAGACATTTTAACTATGTTGATTCTTCCCAGCCATGAGCATGGTATGTTTTTCCATTTGTTAATATTTTCAGCTATTTCTTTTCTTACAGTTTCATACTTCTCTTTACAGAGATCTTTCATGTCCTTTCTTAGATAAATTCCCAAATATTTCATCTTCTTTGGCACTACTGTAAATGGGATAGAGTCCTTAACTGTTTTTTCATCTTGACTGGTGTTGGTATATATAAAGGCTACCGATTTATGAATGTTGATTTTGTAACCTGAGACGCTGCTGTATTCCTTCATCACTTCTAAGAGTTTTGCAGTAGAGACCCTAGTGTTTTCCAGATATACTATCATATCATCCGCGAAGAGTGAAAGTTTGATCTCTTCTGACCCTATGTGGATACCCTTGATCGCCTTTTCTTCCCTAATTGCAGTGGCTAAAACTTCCATTACAATGTTAAAAAGCAATGGAGACAATGGGCAGCCTTGTCTGGTTCCTGATCTGAGTGGGAATGATTCCAATTTAACTCCATTCAATACGATATTGGCTGCGGGTTTGCTGTAGATGGTCTCTATCAGTTTAAGAAATGTCCCTTCTATACTGATTTTCTTAAGTGTTCTGATCATGAAGGGATGCTGGATATTATCAAAAGCTTTTTCTGCATCGATTGAGAGAATCATATGGTCTTTGTTTTTTAATTTGTTTATGTGCTGGATTACATTTATAGATTTACGTATATTGAACCAGCCTTGAGATCCTGGGATAAAACCGACTTGGTCATGATGTATAATTTGTTTGATGTGTTGCTGGATTCTGTTTGTTAGGATCTTGTTGAATATTTTTGCATCTATATTCATTAGTGATATTGGTCTATAATTTTCTTTTCTTGTTGGGTCTTTCCCTGGTTTGGGGATCAGGGTGATGTTTGCTTCATAGAACGTGTTGGGTAGTCTTCCTTCTTTTTCTACCTTTTGGAACAGGTTAAGTAATATAGGTACTAATTCCTCTTTAAAGGTTTGGTAGAATTCAAACGTGAAACCATCTGGTCCTGGGCTTTTCTTTTTAGGGAGGTTTTGTATGGTTGATTCTATTTCCGAACTTGATATGTGCCTGTTCAACATTTCCACTTGATTCTGGCTAAGTCTTGGAAGGTGACGTGCTTCCAAGTATTGGTCAATTTCCTTCAGATTTTCATATTTCTGAGAATAAAGTTTCTTGTAATATTCATTAAGGATTTTTTTGATTTCTGAGGAGTCTGTTGTTATTTCGTCTTTGTTGTTTCTGATTGATGAGATTAGAGATTTTACTCTTTTTTTCCTGATTAGGTTGGCCAGAGGTTTATCTATTTTATTGACCTTTTTGAAAAACCAGCTTTTTGATTTATTGATCTGTTGTATTATTCTTTTGTTTTCAATTTCATTTAATTCTGCTCTAATTTTGGTTATTTCTTTTCTTCTACTGGGTTTGGGGTTGGAATATTCTTCCTTTTCCAGTTGGTTGAGATGTCCCATTAAGTTGTTAACTTCCTCTCTTTCCGTTCCCTTGAGGAAGGCTTGCAGTGCTATAAATTTCCCTCTTAGAACTGCCTTTGCGGTGTCCTAGAGGTTCTGATAGTTCGTGTCTTCATTGTTGTTTTGTTCCAAAAAATTGGTGATTTCTTTCTTAATCTCATCTCTGACTCAGCTATCATTCAGCATAAGGTTATTTAACTTCCAGGTTTTTGTATGAGTATGCAGATTCCTGTTGTTACTCAGCTCAAGTTTTATTCCATGGTGGTCCGAGAAGATGCATGGAATAATTTCTATTTGTTTAAATTTACTGAGTTTAGACTTGTGACCTAAGATGTGATCGATTTTGGAGTAAGTTCCATGGGCTGATGAGAAGTATGTGTATTCAGTTTTGTTGGGATGAAATGTTCTGTAGATGTCTGCTAAATCCAAATGTTGGATGGTTAAGTTTAAATCTAAGATTTCTTTGCTCAGCTTCTTGTTGGAGGATCGATCCAACACTGCCAAAGGAGTGTTGAAATCTCCAACGATTATGGAGCTGGAGGAAATCAAGTTGCTCATGTCTGTTAGAGTTTCTCTTATAAATTGAGGTGCATTCTGGTTGGGTGCATAGATATTAATAATTGAGATCTCATCATATTGAGTATTACCCTTAACAAATATGAAGTGACCATTCTTGTCCTTCCTTACTTTTGTTGGTTTAAAGCCTATTGTATCTGCAAATAAAATTGCAACACCTGCTTTTTTCTGATTACCATTTGCCTGAAATGTGGACGACCATCCTTTCACCCTGAGTCTGTATTTGTCTTTTAAGTTAAGATGTGACTCTTGTATGCAACAGATATCTGGCCTGAGTTTTTGTATCCAGTCAGCTAACCTATGCCTCTTTAGAGGACAATTTAAGCCGTTCACATTAATGGAGAATATTGATAAGTCTGGTGAAGTTTTGGGTATCGAGTTTTTCAAAAGTCTAGTGGCCATTTTTAATCCTTTCGCCAGTGTGGAAATTGGAGTTTGATCCGAAGTTTCTGAGTGAGTTTACTTTTGTGGTATAGGACTGGGTTGGTCATTATGGAGGATAGGTCTGAGAATATCCTGGAGAGCTGGTTTGGTTATGGCAAATTTCTTCAACATATGAATGTCATTAAAGTATTTAATTTCTCCATCATAAATGAAACTCAGTTTAGCTGGATACAAGATCCGGGGTTGAAAGTTATTTTGCTTTAGGAGATTAAAAGTCGGTGACCACCCTCTTCTGGCTTGAATAGTTTCATCAGAGAGATCTGCAGTCATTCTAATATTCTTCCCTTTGAAGGTAATTGTTTTCTTTCTCCTGGCAGCTTTGAGGATTTTCTCCTTCATATTAACTTTAGTGAAGTTAATTATGCTATGCCTTGGGGATGTCTTATTGGGGTTGAGTCGTGCTGGGGTTCTGAAGCTGTCCGCTATCTGAATTTCAGAATCTCTAGGCATGTCTGGAAAATTCTTTTTCATAATTTCATGCAGAAGGGCCTCTGTGCCCAGCGAGGCCACTTCATCTGTTTCTGGAACTCCTATGATTCAGATATTCACCTTCTTCGAATTGTCCCAGAGCTCTCTGAGTGAGTGATCTGTTTTTGCTCTCCATTTCTCTTCCTCTTTGAGAGTTTGGGAGCGTTCAAAGGCTTTATCTTCGATGTCAGAAATCCTTTCTTCTGCTTGCTCCATTCTGTTACTGAGGGATTCTACTGTATTTTTCATATCTTTGAGGGCTGCAAATTCTTGCTTCAGTGTGTCTAAATCTTTGGTTGTTTTGTCTTTAAATTCATTAAATTCTTGAGACAACTTTTGAATTTCTCCTCGAATTTCTAATTCCACTTTGTTAATCTTGTCTGCAATCCAAATTCTGAATTCGATTTCTGACATCTCAGCCAGTTGTTTATGAATGGGATCTTCAATTGCATCTGCCATATCTTTCCTTGGGGGGGTTGATCTATTCTGGTTATTCATGTTACCAGAGTTTTTCCGCTGATTCCGCCCCATGGTTGTTTTACTCCCTCTGATTTTTTCCCCTGGGGCTTTGTTGAGGGCCCGTACAGTGTTGTGGCCTGAGAAACTGGGGCCCTGTCTGGTGTGGTGGGGCTAAATGGTTCTGCCTTGTTTTCAGCTGGTTTCTGTTCCACCCTAGTGAAACAGATACTTTGGATTAAAGTCTCAGCTGTGGAGAAATATCAGCAATTAAGTCACCCTGCCCCCCACCGGCAATCAATTGGAAAAGAAAAATCAAACCTTCCTCCCACCATGCACCTAGGGCACCACCTGATTTGTCCTCAGGTGATTGGTTCAGTTCAAAAATGTCCAAATCAATTGTCTCAGTCTGCACCTGTCTCAGGTGAGAGAGTTTAAGAGGTCTCTGGGAACTGGATCACAGGGGTCTGGTGACTACTCTGGTGTGGCTTGCTCCAGTGCTGTGTGGAGTCAGGAGAAGCCACCCAGCCTATAAATCAGTCTGGGAAGGTTGCTGCCTCCTTCCCCACCTTGCACCACTTCACACCCAGTCACTGATAGCCCTACAGTTGGCTGACCCAGTTGCCTGTAGTGAATCGGTACTCCAGGAGTTTTTACCTGCCTGAATCACAAGGAAGTCTGCCAGGCCGCTGTGCTCTGCCTCTCTCCAGCAGGAGGAGGTGAGGCCTGACAACCTCGGGCGCTAGATGAAGGTTGAGGGGTTTTCACTCAGGTCCAGTCTCACCCCTGATTAATGTTACTGATAGAACAGAACAGAACAAATCTGCGTTTCCCCTGCAGAAGAGAAGCTGAATTGAGTTCCAAATCAGCTTGTCTTTGCTCTTGTATTGTCTATAGGCTGACGATCCCCTGAGGGCCAGGTGCGTCTTAGGTTTAGTAAAGGGGACCTCTGGGTCAGCCCCGTCCCGGGAGTTTCCCTGGTTTGCAAGTTTATGTTGCCTCAGGCAAATTCAGAGTCTCTGGTTGCCCAGGGAGACAGGGGGTGTGGCTTCAGAATATTCTGTAGTGAGCCCTATTGCTAGCAAAAGAGGGCTGCTGCCTTATGGCTCAGGCAACCTTGCTCCGGTGTAGGTCCCCTCCGGCCAATCGTCCTCTCTCCGCTCCGTACCCCAGAGTCTGCACCAACAGGCTGCAGCCCAGCACTGTCTACACCCCTCGAGCAATCGCCCAAGAGTCTGGACCCCTGGGGGACAGGCCTCCAGACCTTGGAGCGAGAGCAGAGGGGAGCGCGGGGAGCGCTGGAAGCCTGGGGTTGTGGGCAGAGAACACACACAGCTTTACACAGTTTTATGCCTGGCCGTATTATCACCAAAAGACGGCTGTCGCACTGTGCCTCAGGGAACTGCCACTCTGGTGCAGTCCCCTCTCCGCCAACTGACCGGGACTGGCCTCCAGACCCCAGTGTGAACGAAGGAGAGCACTGGGAGCTCAGAATTCCAGGTAGAGACCATATACAGTTTATACAGTTTTATGCCTGGCAGGAGGACGCCGTGGCACCCCAGTAGGGGAGGTAGGTCCAGTTTTTAGAGGGTCTCTCCCATGGAGTGTAGTGGGAGGACCTTTGAACTCTGCCCAGTTGTTTGTGGGGCGCTCTGAGCCATTCTCATGGGGGAGGGGACTCCCGTCCGCTTGGTGATGGATTTTGTACCTTTTGTTTGTATCCTTGTGGTCGCAGCTCACCTCAGCGGGGTTGACGTGCGTTCTACAACCTTCTCTCTTAGTGCAGCTCAAATCCACCAGGTTACTTGCTGAATTTTTGTCCTTTAACTCTCCTTCTGAACGGGAGCCTCTGTGGAAAGCTGGCTTCAGTCAGCCATCTTGTCTCCTCCCTCACAAAAATGTATCTTCAATAACGCAGTCCTTTTAGGCTTTCATGATGTCTTCTCGATCGGGGTTCTCTTTCATAGCATTGAGATCCTTTCCTTAGAGTACTGTGTGTTATAAGTCTTAAAGGTCCTAATGATCCCTTGATCTAGAGGCTGAATTAAACATGTTGTATTGAGGCTTGGCACCCGTAGCACAGTGGTTACGGCGTCGGCCACATCCACTGAGGCTGGTGGGCTCGAACCCAGCCCAGGCCAGCTAAACAACAATGACAACTGCAACAAAAAATAGCCAGGTGTGGTGGCAGGTTCCGTAGTCCCAGCTACTTGGGAGGCTAAGGCAAGAGAATTGCTTAAGCCAAGAGTTTGAGGTTGCTGTGAGCTGTAACACCACTGCATTCTACCGAGAGCGACGTAGTGAAACTCTTGTTTTTTTAAAAAAAATGTTGTATTTAGGGGCAAGTAGACCACTTTGATACCTTTAGTGTTGAATTCGGGGGCTTCAGGGTGGCCAGGGGCATTGTACAATAATAAAAGAACTTGGTAAGTGAGTTCCTGGCAAGGCACTACCTGACTTCAGGGACAAAGTATCAAGCGGGTTCTCATCGTCCCTGTATTCTCACTGTATAACCGAGAGACTGGCAGGTGGTGTTTACCTTTTCCCTTTCTGGATTGGGGATTAGCAGCTTCATAGATGAGGGTAGTCCTGATCATAAACCCAACTGCATTTGCACAAAACAGTGGAGTTAGCCTATTTTTTCCTGCCTTAAATACTGTTGCTTGCTTTCCCTCCTTATTAATAAATATACTTTGTGTCATTTTCCTCCCGAATGGGGGGAGGCCTCTTCGTCTGCATTGCAAACCTGTTCAGGCAGACATTCCTTCTCCTCAGTGCCTTTCTTAATGGCATCTAGGAACTCTTCTGCTGCCTCTTGGCAGAAGCAGCTTCTCTTGTTATTTTGACATTTTTAAAGCCAAATCTCTTTCTAAAATCGTCAAACCATCCTTCCTGGCATTACATTCTCCAGCTTTAGATTCTGCAGCTTCCTTTTACTTTGAGTTGTCCTATAACAATTTCTCTTCCTCTCAAATCACATTACACTCTGTAGGTATTCCTTTCTTACAGCTTTGCAGAGGTTGCTTGATGGTCCAGAGCTGGTATTATCCATTACAGTTTCAGGTGTCTACTGCAACCAATTGGACACAGGGATGAGGATGCTTGTGATTAAGTAGCTGAGACTGTTCAATAGAGAAAAGCCAGTCCTCTTACAAGACAATGCCGTCACACAAACAATGCTGCTCCAACTGCAGATGCTGGACTCAGAAACTCTCTGTCATCCACTGTATTCAAGAGACCTTGCACTGTAACTGACCACCGCTTCCTCCAGGCTTTGGCCTGTGTCTTCCAAGGAAAAATATTCAATTCTCAAAAAGCTATGGAAAACATCTTTCACAATTTCATTGCCACTGGCTCTGTAGGCTTCCTCTCTGCTGTCATAAGCTAGCTACCATTAAGAAGGCAAAACTATTTTGATAGTTTAGGTGAATACTTTCATAATTGTACTGCTCCTTGTTTGAGACATAAAGAACTAGACTTTAGGGTTGAAATTGGAAATTTCCTATTTAATGAACTAAGACAGAGATGGGGATGATGATTCTATAAGCCAAGGGGTACAAAGACAGCCAACAAAGCACCAGAAGGTGGGAGAGAGACCTGGAACACATTCTCCCTCTCAGCCCTCTCCAGGGAACCTTACTGACACCTTGCTTTTGCACTGCTAACCTCCAGAACTGGGAAACAATAAACTTCTCATAGTTGTTTAAGCCACTCAGTTTGTGAGATTGTTACTGCAGCTCTAAAAAACTAATTCATATGATGTCAATAGATTTTACTATTAAATTACGTGTGTGTGTATGACTCTTCTCGAGGATCCTTTTCTACTCATTTTGTCTATGGTGATTCTATGTAAAATTGCAACTCTCAACATATATATTTTCTTGCTTTAGATTATCTACTTGAAATTGTCAACATCCAATATACTATGTATTTTACAAATTTGTATTTTCCATTGCTTTTTTCCCATTGACTGTAATTTCCAGGAAGGCAAGAATTTTTGTCTTTTTATTCTCTGCTGTTTTCCTGTATTTAGAGCAGTGCAACGTGACAGAGCTGGACACCCCATATATATTCAGTAAACAAATAATTGAATGAAAAATACACCAAATTAAAAGGAAAGAAATTATAATGTCAAAATATGATTTCCTCTGGATAGAGAGCCCACAGTATATTTGTTTGTGGGTTTTCAAATGATTTACAGATATGATCATTGTAATCATAGACGAATATAACACATAGAGGTTTCCTTGTGTGATATTGGTCTCAAAATTTCCCCTTTTTGTAAGTGAACTATTTATATAGGATTAGCATCCACCCTAGTCCATTATGATGTCATCTTGACAATTACATGTACAAAAATTCTATTTCCAAATAAGGTCACATTCTGGGCCCTGAGGGGTTAGGAGACATTCAGCCCAGAGCACTATATATGCAAATGTATGTCAGATTTTAAAATTGATTTTATATCATAAACATTTGCCAATATCATTAAATATTTCTTAAAAAGACAGCTACAACGTAGGCATAAATTTCCACACTACAGGTGTATCATATTAAATTTCATTCCTACAGTTTGACACGAGATAGTTTCCATGTCAGAAACCATGAATCAGAAACCATGAACCAGAATCTTCCTTTCTCAGATTTTCCTACAATTCTTTATCTCAGAATCTGCTCAGTGAAAGGCACAGTGTCAAGTGGGGTTATCCATGAATTTTGAATTTAAAGTGTGAAATTTTATTTTTTCTTTTTGTTTATCCATACTTTAAATTCTCGTAATGAACACATAATATTTTGTAATAAGAAAAAAAATCTACCAAAATTTATTTATTTTTTATTTTTTTTAGAGACAGAGTCTCACTTTATCGCCCTCAGTAGAGTGCTGTGGCATCACATGGCTCACAGCAACCTCCAACTCCTGGGTTTAGGCAATTCTTTTGCCTCGGTCTCCCAAGTAGCTGGGACTACAGGTGCCCACCACAACGCCCAGCTATTTTTTTGTTGCCGTTTAGCTGGGACTGGGTTCGAACCTACCACCCTCGGTATATGGGGCTGGTGCCTTACCCACTGAGCCACAGGCGCCGCCCTCCAAATTTATTTTTAAAAACAATTCCATTATTATCTTTCTATTTTCTTTAGCACCTGTTTATATTCAATTTCTTTTGAAAAGTAGATTTCCTATGCTTTATCCTTTTATAGTCTGATTTTAGAGCACATTAGTTTTAATTTGTTACAATTATTAGGGCTTTTAGGAAAGCATAAGTTTATCTTTGTGACAACCTAAAAATGAGGGAAAAATATAAATTCCACTGTGTTGACCCTGTTGAGAGCTTTTTCTTTTGATGAGATTCTCTTTTGTGTTTGTTTGCAATTATGGCTTGAGGATTTAAATGAAACAAAACCTAAACCAACTTTGAAAGTTTTATTCATTTTTTAAATAAATACATTTTGTATTTAGAAAAGAAATTTAATCCCTGTCAATCACATCTTTCCTTTGAGTCAATTGCACCCTGATTCAGAGGAAACCTTGGTAGACAAAACACAGTATTATCTGGTTAGCCTTGTCACATAACTCAGCTCTGCTTTACCTATAGAACTTCAAGAAAAAGCCTTTGTTTTTGTTACTATGACCTAATTCAAGCTAACAAGAAGGGTGACTTTTAGAAGCAGGGGAGAAAGGATTAAGGTTAGGCAACATATTCTTAAAGTTCTTCTGCTTTCAGTACAAAGCAAGGCAACCGCCCCAGATCTTGAGGATAATTCCATTCCTCTAGGACTGATGTTCTGTGTGCAGCATTTATTTTTCACTTAAAGTGAATCCACTTTCCATGGCAAATACTCTAGACAAAAAGAAGGCAGACTTCTGCAAGACATACAAGGAAAGTAAGAAAATTATGCTCTTCTAAATTAAAAAACCTTAACATTTGTTGTCTTGGGTCTTGACTTTAATTTGTTATTCCTAATTCAAAAAGCTTTGAGCACAAGTTTCTGACATTATTATATGTTTTTCTGCAAATAAGAAATCTGCCAATATCTTTAGTTACTTAAGGCTTAGGCAGTAAACTCTTTTTGTAAATGGTTTTAGGGGCCATATATGTCTCTGGTGAAACTACCGGACTCTGTTGTGATAGCTTGAAAACACCCATCGATCTCACCTAGACAAGTTGAGTATGGATGTGTTCCAACAAAATTTTATTTACAAAAATATGCATTAAGTCAAGAGTAATATAAGCATGACATTCAAAAGCACTCTACCCCAGGTAACACCTACTTTTTAAGACTTACCTCTTAAAGCTGCTCAATCTTTGACTTTAATCTTTTCTTTTAAGTTGCTTGTTGTCCCCTAAATTAACTCTTCAGGTTCTGCATCACAGAAAGTTGCTTCTTTTCTACTTGATTGTGTAAATTTTCCTTCTTTCAGGAAGACTTGCCTGGACTCATTTTTCTCACTACTAAAATAAAGGGCTTCTTTTCGGCTTCTCTTATTCTCCCTCCCTCTCTCTCGCAATACTTTTGACCACATTTTTATGTTTACATGCAGGAAACCTCTTGGTCTCTGCACTTAAGGAGGCCCTCATATTATAGTCCTACAATTGCAGGGTTCGCACTCACAGACCCTGAGAGTGAGCTCCTCCTTCAAGTCTGCATCCTGGCTCCTCCCTGACTCACCCCCTGCCAGCTCTGACCACCTCATTTATAAGGACACCAGTCCTATTGGATTAGAGCCTCACTTATATGAAGTAATTTAACTTTAATTTAAAAACCCTAAAGGCCTTATCCCCTGAAAGAGTCACATTGTGGGTTAAGGCTTATGAATGTTGAGGCCCACATACAACCAGCATAGCCAGGTAGCTATGGCATATAACAAGTGCTAGAGGGACTTGAAGTGAAAACAACCAAGCTTCAGAGATGGTTGATAGACCATGATATCCCTGGGGGGAAAGATAAATGAATAAACAAACACCAAAAGAAATCAAGAATAGATGATGAGGAGACCGAGGGCAGCTGCCCAGATAAAAGAATAACAATTCATTACTCTGAACCTGAGCCAGTTTTCAGATCCAGAATCCACTCATGACAAGAGAGGCGAATTCCAGCTTGGCGCCTGTAGCACAGTGGTTACGGCATCAGCCACACACACCGAGGCTGGTGGGTTCAAACCCAGCCTAGGCCAACTGAAAATAATGACAACTGCAACAAAAAATAGCCAGGCGTTGTGATGGGTGCCTGTAGTCCCAGCTACTTGGGAGGCTGAGGGAAGAGAATCACTTAAGCCCAAGAGTTTGAGGTTGCTGTGAGCTGTGATGCCACAACACTCTACTGAAGACGACATAGTGGGACTCTGTCTCAAAAAAAAAATAAAAAAGAAAGAAAGAAAAAGAGGCGAATCCCAATGAGGAAAGACCCTGCAACATCACAACAGTTGCATAGGGTGGTGATTCTCCCAGTCCTTTGCAAAAGCACTTAGGGTCATGTACTTAGAGTCTATACATTGAGAAGAGGAATACACAAACATTTCAAGGGTTATTAGACTCAGAGTCTGACCTTACTTTGATACTCAGGGTTCGTACTTAGGGTTAGGAGTCTTTGTAACTCTCCAAATTAGAAGAGGGTCACATGTGGGTCCTTGTCCATAATGGTGATTTTCCAAGTCCCCACATGTATATTAGAATGTGCATAGTTGGCAATGGGCACTGTCCCCACACTGGTTGTCCTCTGTGGTGTTTTGAGCCATTATAGCAGGAAAGGCTAAGTGGAAGCCTTTTAAACAGCCCATATCCAGCCAATATAGTAACCCCAAAACAATGCCACATCCTGAATGTCGTGATAGAGAAAAGGGCTACCTTAAACACCTAAGGAATAAAGGAGCACTGCCTTCCATTATATTTCAGAAGGCAAACAAATCCTGGAGGATAACTATCCCAAACTCACACTAGTAGCTCCAATTGCATCTACTGGGTCAGATGTAGTATCTCTGAGAAAATGAATGTGTCCTGAGAACCTGAAATGATATGTCATTGATATGTCAAAAGTGTTCTCTTCTATTCTTATCAAAGATGAAGATCAGAAATAGACCATATTCACTTAGAATGTATAATAGTAAGTAGGTGCTTGCCCAAGAACTATGTTAATTCTCCTTTCTTCTGTCATCCTGTAGTCTAAAGAAACCTAGATTATCTGCTATATAATGATATCATAGCTAATTAGACCCAATAAGCAAAAAGTGATAAATAATTTGGATATTTGGATTGTTTAGTAAGACATATGAGTTTGGGAGACATCCTATAAAAGTTCAGGAATATGGAACATCGTCATGGAGATTGATGGGAGTCCAGTGGTCTGGGAAAGTTGGAACATCCTCTCCAAGGAAAAGGGAAATGTTTTCATCTCCCATTGCTTCCACAAAGAGGGAAGCACAAACCTGTATTTTTCCACCTTTGGCTTTTGAAAATAATACTTCACATCTAGGAATACTGCTCCCACTTGGTTGACATGAATAGCTGCCAGCTCCATTTTGAGTGGGGTCTAGCAGGAAATGGCTTTAAAGAAGATCAACACTGTAATATGAGCAAATGTGCCACATGGTGCATAAAGCACAGCACAGTTGTGGCAATGGTGACCCTGTGGCTTGAAACGACCTTGACTACAGCAATCCATCATAAGATAAAGGTGGTCTATCTGGAGCCAAGTAAAAGCAGGACTGGGGATCATAAGAAAGTGGCATCAGCAGGTGACCTAGAGATGCGTGTTATTCACCTGCAACTGTTCCTCAACTCCCATCTGTGACCTCATAGGTCATGGGTGTGGCATTCATTATTACTGCCAGATGGGGAGAATCAAAGGATTGATTAACAGAAGGATTGGCATGACATGTGGGCCAAAGATGAGCAGTGGCTGCATTTCAGCCTCACTCAGAGGTGACCTTGATGGGACAAAGTGAGGATAAGCCCTCTCAATTGGCAGTATTTTCCCCTTTGTGTGGTTAGAATATGTATAGGCGGTGGTAAGCAGTTTGGCTAGTTTGTCAGGATCAAAAGACCATACTGGGAGCAAGGAATTCTGGGGTACCAGCATTTGAGTAGATGTTGGTGAGTAGACATGATGTGTGAAGATCTTCATCTTTCATGTTAATGGTCACTGGAAAACATCAGGCTGGCAGTGAGCTAAACAAGTAAGTAGACTCAATGACTTGTGTTGACATTAGTCCTTGTTATCAGCTGCCCTGGTGCTAGCACAATGAGCTCATGATTCTGACACCGGAATTTCGTCTTGAGTAGGTTCTTGGTCTCAGTGATTTGAAGAATGAATCCACGGACCATAGATCAGTGATAAGACAGGATATATTTACAGAAAAGAATTCAAAAACACCAAAGCTCCCGGCAGGGAGAGAAAATCCAAGTCGGGAAAGAAAAACGCTCTCTCTCTCTCACACGCGCACACACATGCGCGCTCTCTCTCTCTCTCTCTCTCTCTCTCTCTCTCTCTCTCTCTGTCCCTCTCGGGGCTCTTTGTTTAGTGGTACATATAGTCACAAGGGGCCCTCGGTAGTTATATTTAGTGTGTCTGGAACCCTCTGTGGTTACATTTTGTGTGTCTGGGACCCAAATGAATGGCTACAATCCCTTTCATGCCCAGGCCTAGGACATTTACATGAAATTGACCAGGCCTAGAAAATGGGGGTTCCCTGTTCAGCAGTAAGTGCAAGGGAAGGGAAACCTAAGGTGCTGGTGTCTCCCCAACAGTTGTCTGGCCCCTCCAGCTACTAGAGCCTCCTGTGCCCTACCCTCACTGCCTGCCGTCCAGCCTGTGGTTCCTCTGCTTGGTGCCACCACATCAACAGCACCAAGGTGGAGGCAGCCCGTTTGCTCCCCAGCTCCACAAGCTGGCTGGGATGCCACTTGTCCTGTATCAATTCGAACAGTTATGGATAGATTCGACAGCAAAGCCTCTCCCTCACCAAGGCTAATCTAACTACTGTTGCTGCCAAATGTCCAATTACAGAGACCAACATTGAACCCCCAATGTGTCCCCATCAGAACACCATCCAGCCACTTGGGGATAAGTTTATTTCTTTGGACTTTTTCTTCCTGGAAAAGGTACAAATTCATTTCCATCGGAATTGACAGTCATTGCAGGTAGGTTTGTCCTTCTTAACTTCAAGACATTAGCCAGTGTATGAACTGAATATTTGTGTCCCCCCAGCATTTCTATGTTGAAATGCTAACCCCTAATGTGACAGTTTTAGGAGGTAGAACTTTCAAGAGGTAATCCGGTCATGAAGGCGGGGAACTCTTGTGAAATTGTGTCAGTATCCTTATAAGAAGAGACATAAGACCTTGCTTCCTGCTTTCTGCTTTTGGAATACAACACGAAGAGGTCTTCTGCCTTCTGTAAACTAGGAAATGGGCCCTCAATATCCCTGGATCTTCTGGAACCTTGTTCTTAGACTTCTCAGTTTCCAGACTATGAGAAACAAATATTGCGGTTCCAAGAGTATTTGGTAATTTGTTATAGAAGCTAAAGCCGACCAAAATGCCAGCACCACTATCTGAGGATTTACCGCATGTTTGATCCAGAGTGAGGAATGCACTTCAGCATAAAGCAGACGAGGCAGTGGGCACATGACCATGATGAGTTTACTGGGTTTGTGACTTACCACACCTCCCAGTCTGAAACTGATGAAACAGCCTGTTGATATTACAGCTGAGGCACCAGCTCAAAGATGATGCCTTGTGAGGATGGCCCAGCATGCTTCACGTGACACTGTTTACATGCTAGGACTCTATGCAACACACAACCAACAGCCATCATACATTGCTGTGACTTCAATAAGTTGCATACATCAGTCTGGAGCCATGAGATGAAAGTAGAATGGCCTTGTTTACTATCATTCCCAAAGCCTTGTAGATTTGTGCTCCCACATCTCTGGATTCTGTGGATTTAGGATCCCTGTTTACAAAGTGGGAGATCACCCAACAGAGTACTTGGCAAAAATCCCATTGAATTTTAAGCTGTGGCTGCTTCCTAGGCATTTTGGGTTCCTATTGCCAATGCCCAGCAGAACAAGAAGAGGAGTCACCATCCTGGTAGGCATAATTTACCCTGGTAATTTATCAGAGGTTAAGGCTGCTGCTGCTGCACTATGATGGCAGGAAATATTGTAGTTGCTTCCTGGGACCCACATGGGTGTCTTTGGGTACTCTTTGCCAAATTTTGACAGTAAATGGACAAATGCAACAACCTTTGAGTACAAGATGGGGACCAGGGACTCAGATACCTGAAATCTGAAGGTTTGATTAATTACTCTAGATAAGCCAACAATGTCAAGAGGTACTACTGACAGTGAGGATCTAGAATGGATATTAGGCCAAGAAAATAATGAGCCCTGTGAACAACTGCCTCAGAATAAGTTATATTGCCCTACTAACCTTTCTCTTGTAAGTTTCCTTTGGTAAAAGAGCTCTCCAGAATTCTGGAGGAGCTGCTCTCAGGACTTATGGGAATAAACAGAAATAAGGGGTATAAGCTCCCACACAGGAATGAAGAACCTACCCCTTACAGCTTCCAAAGAATGCTTTCTAACCCATTTCCATTAGCCTTCCCTGGAAACTGCCTTGACTCAAAAGAGCCATTTGGCTCACGTTACATCCTCTTCCTGGGGACTGCATCCAGTAATTTGTTGATCCAGGAGGGAGAAGGGATACAAAACCCTGGTTCCTCTGGCTCAATTTGTGACAACTCTAAAGGGTCATTGAGGTTCAGAGCTCTCTGTGGTTCTGAACAACATCTCTGTTGTGGCTACATTACAACCAACTTTTACCTCTGGTAAGTCCTGATTCCTTCTTTTCCTTCACAGATCTTAATTCTAAAAGAACACTTGAATAAAATGTTAATTGCCATCTCATCATCTGCTTCTTGAGGAATCTGATCTATAACATGTCATTCCAAATATACATGGTGACTGCATTCATTCATTCATTCAAAAATATTTACTGAGTGCCTAATACATCCCAGTTCTGTTTTAGGTTCATACTGGGAAACAAATCACAGCTTTCATGGTGCTTGTATTCTAAAGAGCAAGAGATAGAAAACTAGCAAATAAACTGATAAAGAATAAAAGGACCATCATGTGATCGTTGTAGGGAATTTAAAATGGTACGATGTGACAGTGATTGAATGGCTACTTTCAAAGCCCTCTCTAAGAAGTACCATCAAAGCTGAGACCTGCATATCCAGGACTCAGCCAACTGGAGATAAAGACAAAATTGTTCTAGGCAGAGAGAGTAGCTCATATAAAGCCTTAAGGCTGAAATGGATTTAGTATGTTCAAACAGCAGAAAAAAGGCTAGTGTGTCTAGACCTTAATGGAAGTGACAAAGAATATAGAATATGATATTCAGAGGTACACAGGAATAGGAAATGTGGAAGGTTTTTGAGGGAGAGATAATTTTGTGAGTAGAAAATTTAAAAATTCTGGTCAAATGTGGTAGAATTAATATAGGTAGCATTGAGAGCTCATTTAATATAGAGCTCATGGATTTAAAGTAAGTGAAAAGAATTGAGTATTTTTTTTGCCAGCAATGCTCAGCCATTGATGCAGGCAAGAGATGGGTGGATAGGGTTACATGTGCTGAGCCTTTTGGCGCATTACCCTGATGGAAGAGGAGCATGTGAGAGAATTAAGGGTTTTGTCATGGGAGAGATAGAATCTAAGCCGGGTAAGAGGGCCATAAAGTGGTAATGCCTACTGAAAGAATAGTAGATTTAGAGGATTGGAGGTCCACATGAGAGCAAAGCATTGTTTGAGTAGGCATTCTAAAATAGATGAGAGAGAAGGACAAGCTGGGGGACTATATCAAATGGGACATTTGAAATGGACCTTTTGGAGACTGTGCTGTCATTGGTGATAGTGAAGTAAAGGTATGACTCGAGAGTGGATGGCTGCAGTAGAGGGAAGGAAGTATCTATGCAGGACAAAAGACCTAGAGCAGAATGTTGCAGGGATTATCCACCTGGATGTAGAAGTCACTGATAATGGAAGTCACTAAGTCGGATATTTCAGTCAAATTAAATAAGGGAGAGTAACTGAGTATGACAACAAAGTAGTCAAATTCTGATGGCATACATTTTATAATAATGCCCAGCGTTTATTTTAATTAATTAATTAATTAATTAATTTTTGCAGTTTTGGGCTGGGGCTGGGTTTTGGCATATGGGGCTGGCGCCCTACTCCTTTGAGCCAAAGGCACCGCCCAGTGATGGCATGCATTTTAAATTATTTTAAACATTTTCCATCTTACATAAGTATGATACATTTGTTACAATTACTGTAACAGTACTGACGCCTTACTGTGAACTAAACTTCATACTCAATTTGATTTTCCTTAGATTTTTTCCAATTGTCTTTTTGTCTGTTCCAGGATCTCATCCAAGATACATTATGTTTTGTAGTCATGTTTCCTAGGCTATTTTTGGCTTTGGTAGTTTCTCCGACCTTTCTCGTTTTTACGATCTTTACAGTTTCGAGGAGTACCAGCTGGGTGTTGTGTAGGATGCACCTCTATTGGAATTTTCCTGATTTTTTTTTTCTCTTGATTAAACTAGGGCTCTGGTTTATGGGAGGTAAAATACCATTATCATTGCATCATATGGAGGGTATAATATACTATCAACATGAAAGTGCCAAGGGCTAACGTGTGATGTTTATCATGTTTTCTTAATATTGAAAGAGCTTCATTATATAAATAAGTGTATTAATCTGTTTTGTGCTACAATAAAGGAACATGTGAGGCTGGGTAATCTATGAAGAAAAGTTTATGTGGCTCCCAGTTCTGCAGGCTGTATGCGAAGCACAGCACCAGCATGTGCATCTGATGAGGGCCTCAGGAACCCTCTACTCATGACAGAAGGTGAAGGGGGAGCAGGTATGTCACATTGCGAAAGACAAAGCAAGAGAGATGAGGAGGTGTTCAAGCTCTTTTAAACAACTGTAGAGGACCCAGGAGCCAGGTGACCTCTGAGCAAGATGATTTGCAGCTGGGAGGCAGACCCTCAGGTGATTCATCTGTAGGTGCTCCTTACACAGAAAGAGCCCGAGCCCATGGCAATCCTTAGGCATGCAGTCATTGTCTACCTGTCTTGTACTGTCTCAATAAAAGGCTGCTGTGGAGGTTGCTTGGAGCTATCTTGCAATCAAGGTTAGCCCACCTCCTGCAAGCTTGTACTTCTAATCCACATCACACCTGGTTCCTTCCTGCAGGGATGGAGACCAGGGCCACAGGGGCTGTGACATCTGGCATAGTAGGCAGGATTCAGCAGGACACAAAAGGACACCAGAGACATGGACCAAAGGGGAAAGTGACACTCAGAAGTAAGTGAGGCCTTTGGCAGTCAGTGGGAGGAAGTCCAAAGGGAAACTCCACTGGTGGGACCCTTGGCCAATCTAGAATCTAGGGAAACTCGCTTGGAATAAGTGAGGTTTTTGGTAAATAAGCAAAGACCTTTAGAGAAAACAATGGGTAGCTTCCTATTTGGGGAGTCATGAGAATTAGAAACTGAGGAAGAAAGTGATGTTCCAAAAGAATTTGAAAGTGAGGAGAATAGTGAGGTTCAGAGGGAAGCTGGGCCTAAGGAGAACTGGGAATGAAGAGCATATGATACAGACACAAATAAACGAGGAATTACCTCTATGGCCATTATGGCTGCTCAGATCAGACAACTGGAAGACCGGGTAAATAGTCTAATGGTCAGAAATGCTTACTTAGAGCACCCAATATTGCCCTCAGCACCTCCCTATTAGATGAACCACCTGTGACTTCTGTAAGGGTGTAAAACTGTTGACTCTTAAGTGGGAAGACACTTTGGGGCTTTTTCTGGTTACGGTCACTGATATTCCTCCCGATCTGCAACACACTCAAAGGGGTCAATGTTTTGATCACCATATGATCTAACTTGCGATTATGAAAGATTTTAAATGGGCCCTAGCACAGTATGGTATGCAATCCCCGTTTTCTAGAGGTCTGTTACAGGGGCTTGCACGAGAGCAGCGGCTCATTCCTTATGACTGGGACATGATAGCCAGAACTGTTCTTGAGTCTGGACAGTATTTACAGTTGAAAATGTGGTGGAAGAAGGAGGCTGACCTGATTAGTAGCCGAACCAGCAGAGAGGAGTCCCTATAACATCAGAACAGCTCACTGGTTCTGGCCAGTGGCTGGGGATTTCCAATCAACTTCAGTACAATGATACAGCCATAGTCCAGACAAGGCTCTGTTGTCTTAGGACCTGGGAAAGGGTTCAGGCTCCCGGAGATATCTCTAAATCTTTTACATCTATTAAAACTGATAATGCGTGGGCAGCACCTGTGGCTCAAAGGGGTGGGGCGCCGGCCCCATATGCCAGAGGTGGTGGGTTCAAACCCAGCCCTGGCCAAAAACTGCAAAAAGATAAATAAAAAATAAAATAAAATATAGTAATGATTAAAAAAACTGATAATCCACCTTCTTATTCTACTAACAAATACCTTCCTATCTTTTTGGAATATTCACTTATCTCATGGCATTCCTTACAATTCTCAAGGACAAGCCATTATTGAGCGACATTATAAAACATTGAAAGATATGTTAGACAAACAGAGGGGGAGAGGATATCCTCCCCTTGAATAATAGTCCTAAGCATATGCTCACTAGAGCTCTTTTCACTCTTAATTTTCTGAATCTCAGCAACAACGGAAAGACAGCTGCAGAACGCCACTGGGTATCTCTCATTCATCCACCATCCTCTCCAATACATCAACCTATTTTTTATAGAAAACCTGACCTGTCAGAGTGGAAGCCTGGTTATGTACTGCATTGGGGGTTGAGTTTTGCCCATATTATTACAGAATATCAAGAGAAGCAGTCATTACCAGCCCACTGGATTAAGCCTCGACACGAGCAAAAAACCTTGCCGGGGGGGGAGACAAGATGGCGGACTGAAGCCAGCTTTCAACAAAGGCTCCCGTCCAGAAGGAGAGTTAAGGGACAGGAATTTAGTAAGTATCCTGGTGGACTTGAGCCTCACCAAGAGAGAAGGCTGAAGAACGCACATCAACACCGCTGAGGCAAGTTGTGGACGCAAACAAAAGGTACAAAATCCACCACCAAGCAGACGGGAGTCCCCCTCCCCCATGAGACCGGCTCTAGAGCCCCACAATTGAACAAGCGGGCAGAAATTAAAGGCCCTCCCACTACACTCCACGGGAGAGACCTTCTAAAAACTGGACCTACCTCCCCTACTGGGGTGCCGTGGCATTCTCCTGCCGGACACAGGGCTGAATAAAACTTTGGGAATCCTTTGCCGGCAACCCTGAATCCCCGGCGCTCCACTCCCGCCCACTGAGGTCTGGAGGCATGTCCCCCAGGACTTCGGATCCTTGGGTGATTTCTCAAGGGGAGTGGACAGTCCCCGAGTTGCGACTGGTCAGCATTGACTCTGAGGCACACCGAGCGAAGAGAGGGCACCAGGCTGAGGGGGAGTCACGCCTCGCGGCACTTCCCTGCGGTGCAGTGCAGCAACCCTCCCCAGGCATACGGGGCCCAAGACTGAATCAGACTCTGGCCTCCCCGCTGAGAGCTGAGAACCCCTACTCTCACTCGGGGTCTGAGGGCCTATCCCCCAGGAGTTCGGCTCCTTGGGTGATTTCTCAAGGGGAGTGCACAGTGCCTGAGCTGCGTTAGGTCAGCGCTGACTCTGGGACACGTGAGCGAGGAGAGGGCACTCTGCTGAGGGGAAATCAAGCCTTGGCGGCACTTCCCTGCGGTGCAGTGCAGGAGCCCTCCCAAACCGTAGTATTGCGTGAAACTGAATGAAACTCTAGCTTCCCCCCGCCCCACTCCCAATCGGGGTCTGGGGGCCTATCCCCCAAGAGTTCTGATTCTTGGGGGATCTCTTAAGGGGTGTGGACCCAGCACAAACTGCGGCCGCTCAGTGCTGACTCTGAGGCACGGGACAGAGGAGAAAAGGGTCGCCTGAGTGCCCACACCAGAGCAGCAGTTCCCTGGAGGTAGATCAACAGTCGTTTTTTCTTTAACGGCAGAACGCTCACTTCTGGATATTCTGAGGCCACACCCCCTGTCTCCCTGGGCAACCAGAGGAGGCCACCTGTGACACGGCTCACAAACCCGGAAGCCTCCAGGGCGGGGCCGACCCAGAGAGGTGTTCAGACGCAATTCTCCAGCAGCAAAGACGTTTGAACTCAAAACAGCCCGTCTCCTGTAGGCGACGACAGGAACAGAGACAGAACCTCACAAAGTTGTCTGTTCTGTTCTGTTCTGTTAGCAGCATCCATCAGAGACGGGGCTAAGCCTGAGTGAACACCTCCTTCCCATTACCTGCATCAAACACTCAAAGATGTCAGGCCCCATCTCCTCCTGCTAGATACCGGCAGTCTGCGGGGGCCTGGCAGACTTCCTTGCGATTCAGGCAGGTGCAAACCCCTGGAGTGTCTGTTCACTGCAGGCAACTGGGTTAGCCATCTGCAGAGATACCAGTGACTGGGTCCGACGGAGGGGCAAAGTGGGGAAGGAGACGTCAACCTTCCCAGACTGCTCTGCTTGCTGGGTGGCTCCTCCTGACTCCACGCTGCACTGGGGTGAGCTGTCTCAGAGGAGTCACCAGGCCCCTGTGATCCAGTTCCGAGAGACCTCTTGAACCCTTCCACCCGAGACAAGTGCCGATTGAGACAGTTGATTCGGACCTTTTGAACTGGGCTAATAGACTGAGGACTCTTCAGGCAGTGCCCTGGGTGTGCGATTGTAGGAAGATTTGATTCTCCTTTTCCAACTGGGGCCAGAGGTGGGCAGGCGGGGTGACTTAATTGCTGATTTTTCAACACAGCTGAGACTTCAAGCCAGAGTAGAAGTTGCAATAGGATCGAACAGAAACCAGCTGAAAACAAGACAGAACCACTTTGCTCCACCACACCAGACAGGGCTCCAGTTTCTCAGGCCACAACACTGTACGGGCCCTCGATAAAACCCCAGGGGAAAAACCAAAGGGAGTAAACCATGGGGCGGAATCAGCGGAAAAACTCTGGTAACATGAATAACCAGAATAGATCAACCCCCCAAGAAAAGATACGGCAGATGTGATTGAAGATCCCATTCATAAACAACTGGCTGAGAATTCAGAAGTCGAATTCAGAATTTGGTTTGCAGACAAGATTAATAAAATGGAATTAGGAATTCGAGGAGAAATTCAAAAATTGTCTCAAGAATTTAACGAATTTAAAGACAAAACCACCAAAGACTTAGACACACTGAAACAAGAACTTACAGCCCTCAAAGATATGAAAAATACAGTAGAATCCCTCAGTAACAGAATGGAGCAAGCAGAAGAAAGGATTTCTGACATTGAAGATAAAGTCTTCGAACGCTCCCAATCTCTCAAAGAGGAAGAGAAATGGAGAGCAAAAACGGATCACTCACTCAGAGAGCTCTCAGATAATTCGAAAAAAAACAACATAACGGTTATAGGAATTTCGGAGAATGATGAAGCGGCTGCCAAGGACACAGAGGCCCTTCTACATGAAATTATGAAAGAAAATTTTCCAGACATGCCTAGAGAATCTGAAATTCAGATAGCAGACAGCTTCAGAACCCCAGCACGATTCAACCCCAATAAGCCATCTCCCAGACATATCATAATTAGCTTCACTAAAGTTAACATGAAAGAGAAGATTCTCAAAGCAGCCCAGCGAAAGAAAACTATAACGTACAAAGGTAAGAATATTAGAATAACTGCAGATCTCTCTGCTGAAACTTTTCAAGCCAGAAGAGGCTGGTCATCAACTTTTAATCTCCTAAAGCAAAAAAACTTTCAACCCAGGATCTTGTATCCAGCTAAACTGAGTTTCATCTATGATGGAGAAATTAAATACTTCAATGACATTCATATGTTGAAAAAATTTGCCATAAGTAAACCAGCTCTTCAGGATGTTCTCAGACCTATCCTCCACAATGACCAACCCAATCCTATACCACAAAAGTAAACTCACTCAGAAACTTCGGATCAAACTCCAACTTCCACACTGGCGAAAGGATTAAAAATGTCCACTGGACCTTTGAAAAACTCGATACCCAAAATTCCACCAGACTTATCAATACTCTCCATCAATGCGAATGGCTTAAACTGTCCTCTAAAGAGGCATAGGTTAGCTGACTGGATACAAAAACTCAAGCCAGATATTTGTTGAATACAAGAGTCACATCTCAACTTAAAAGACAAATACAGACTCAGGGTGAAAGGATGGTCATCCATATTTCAGGCAAATGGTAATCAGAAAAAAGCAGGTGTTGCAATTTTATTTGCAGATACAGTAGGCTTTAAACCATCAAAAGTAAGGAAGGACAAGAATGGTCACTTCATATTTGTTAAGGGTAATACTCAATATGACGAGATCTCAATTATTAATATCTATGCACCCAACCAGAATGCACCTCAATTTATAAGAGAAACTCTAACAGACATGAGTAACTTGATTTCCTCCAGCTCCATAATCGTTGGAGATTTCAACACTCCCTTGGCAGTGTTGGATCGATCCTCCAGAAAGAAGCTGAGCAAAGAAATCTTAGATTTAAACCTAACCATCCAATATTTAGATTTAGCAGACATCTACAGAACATTTCATCCCAACAAAACTGAATACACATACTTCTCATCAGCCCACGGAACTTACTCCAAAATTGATCACATTTTAGGTCACAAGTCTAACCTCAGTAAATTTAAAGGAATAGAAATTATTCCATGCATCTTCTCGGACCATCATGGAATAAAACTTGAATTGAGTAACAACAGGAATCTGCATACCCATACAAAAACATGGAAGTTAAATAACCTTATGCTGAATGATAGCTGGGTCAGAGATGAGATTAAGAGAGAAATCACCAATTTTTTGGAACAAAATGACAATGAAGACACAAGCTATCAGAACCTCTGGGACACTGCAAAGGCAGTTCTAAGAGGGAAATTTATAGCACTGCAAGCCTTCCTCAAGAGAACGGAAAGAGAGGAAGTTAACAACTTAATGAGACATCTCACGCAACTGGAAAAGGAAGAACATTCCAACCCCAAACCCAGTAGAAGAAAAGAAATAACCAAAATTAGAGCAGAATGAAATGAAATTGAAAACAAAAGAATAATACAACAGATCAATAAATCAAAAAGCTGGTTTTTTGAAAAGGTCAATAAAATAGATAAACCTCTGGCCAACCTAATCAGGAAAAAAAGAGTAAAATCTCTAATATCATCAATCAGAAACAACAAAGACGAAATAACCACAGACTCATCAGAAATCCAAAAAATCCTTAATGAATATTACAAGAAACTTTATTCTCAGAAATATGAAAATCTGAAGGAAATAGACCAATACTTGGAAGCACGCCACCTTCCAAGACTTAACCAGAATCAAGTGGAAATGTTGAACAGACCCATATCAAGTTCAGAAATAGCATCAACTATACAAAACCTCCCTAAAAAGAAAAGCCCGGGACCAGATGGTTTCACGTCAGAATTCTACCAAACCTTTAAAGAGGAATTAGTACCTATATTACTCAACCTGTTCCAAAAGGTAGAAAAAGAAGGAAGACTACCCAACACGTTCTATGAAGCAAATATCACCCTGATCCCCAAACCAGGAAAAGACCCAACAAGAAAAGAAAATTATAGACCAATATCACTAATGAATATAGATGCAAAAATATTCAACAAGATCCTAACAAACAGAATCCAACAACACATCAAACAAATTATACATCATGACCAAGTTGGTTTTATCCCAGGGTCTCAAGGCTGGTTCAATATACGTAAATCTATAAATGTAATTCAGCACATAAACAAATTAAAAAACAAAGACCATATGATTCTCTCAATTGATGCAGAAAAAGCTTTTGATAATATCCAGCATCCCTTCATGATCAGAACACTCAAGAAAATTGGTCTAGAAGGGACTTTTCTTAAACTGATAGAGGATATCTACAGCAAACCCACAGCCAATATCATATTGAATGGAGTTAAATTGGAATCATTTCCACTCAGATCAGGAACCAGACAAGGCTGCCCATTGTCTCCATTGCTTTTCAACATTGTAATGGAAGTTTTAGCCACCGCAATTAGGGAAGAAAAGGCGATCAAGGGTATCCATATAGGGTCAGAAGAGATCAAACTCTCGCTCTTCGCAGATGATATGATTGTGTATCTGGAAAACACTAGGGACTCTACTACAAAACTCCTAGAAGTGATCAAGGAATACAGCAACGTCTCAGGTTACAAAATCAACATTCATAAATCGGTAGCCTTTATATACACCAACAACAGTCAAATTGAAAAAGCAGTTAAGGACTCTATCCCATTCACAGTAGTGCCAAAGAAGATGAAATATTTGGGAATTTACCTAACAAAAGACGTGAAAGATCTCTATAAAGAGAACTATGAAACTGTAAGAAAAGAAATAGCTGAAAATGTTAACAAATGGAAAAACATACCATGCTCATGGCTAGGAAGAATCAACATTATCAAAATGTCCATACTACCCAAAGCAATATATAATTTCAACGCACTCCCTATTAAAGCTCCACTGTCATATTTTAAAGATCTTGAAAAAACATTACTTCGTTTTATATGGAATCAGAAAAAACCTCGAATAGCCAAGACATTACTCAGAAATAAAAACAAAACAGGAGGAATCACACTACCAGACCTCAGACTTTACTACAAATCGATAGTGATCAAAACAGCATGGTATTGGCACAAAAACAGAGAAGTAGATATCTGGAACAGAATAGAGAACCAAGAGATGAATCCAGCTACTTACCGCTATTTGATTTTTGACAAGCCAATTAAAAACATTCAGTGGGGAAAAGATTCCCTATTTAACAAATGGTGCTGGGTGAACTGGCTGGCAACCTGCAGAAGACTGAAATTGGACCCACACCTTTCACCATTAACTAAGATAGACTCTCATTGGATTAAAGATTTAAACTTAAGACATGAAACTATAAAAATACTAGAGGAGAATGCAGGGAAAACCCTTGAAGAAATTGGTCTGGGTGAGTATTTCATGAGGAGAACCCCCCGGGCAATTGAAGCAGCTTCAAAAATACACTACTGGGACTTGATCAAACTAAAAAGCTTCTGCACAGCTAAGAACACAGTAAGCAGAGCAAGCAGACAGCCCTCAGAATGGGAGAAGATATTTGCAGGGTATAACTCTGACAAAGGTTTAATAACCAGAATCCACAGAGAACTCAAACGCATCAGCAAGAAAAAAACAAGGGATCCCATCGCAGGCTGGGCAAGGGATTTGAAGAGAAACTTCTCTGAAGAAGACAGGCGCACGGCCTTCAGACATATGAAAAAATGCTCATCATCTTTAATCATCAGAGAAATGCAAATCAAAACTACTTTGAGATATCATCTAACTCCAATGAGACTAGCCTATATCACAAAATCTCAAGACCAGAGATGTTGGCGTGGATGCGGAGAAAAGGGAACACTTCTGCACTGCTGGTGGGAATGCAAATTAATACATTCCTTTTGGAAAGATATATGGAGAACACTCAGAGATCTAAAAATGGATCTGCCATTCAATCCTGCAATTCCTCTGCTGGGCATATACCCAGAAGACCAAAAATCACAACATAACAAAGATATTTGTACCAGAATGTTTATTGCAGCCCAATTCATAATAGCTAAGTCATGGAAAAAGCCCAAGTGCCCATCGATCCACGAATGGATTAATAAATTGTGGTATATGTATACCATGGAATACTATGCAGCCTTAAAGAAAGATGGAGACTTTACCTCTTTCATGTTTACATGGATGGAGCTGGAACATATTCTTCTTAGTAAAGTATCCCAAGAATGGAAGAAAAAATACCCAATGTACACAGCCCTACTATGAAACTAATTTGGGACTCTCACATGAAAGCTATAACCCAGCTACAACTTAACAATAGGGGGAAGTGGGAAAGGGGGGGGTGGGTAGAGGGAGGGGAATCGGTGGGATCACACCTGTGGTGCATATTACAGGGGTATTTGGGAAACTTGGTAAATGTAGAATGTAAATGTTTTGGCACAGTAACTGAGATAACGCCGGAAAGGCTATGTTAACCACTGTGATAAAAATGTGTCAAATGGTTTATGAAGTGAGTGTATGATGCCCCATAATCATATCATTGTATACAGTTATGATTTAATAAAAAAATTAAGAAAAAAAAAAAAAAACCTTGCCAGCACCTTAACAAGTTAGTTTTCCCTAACTTTTCTTTTATTCACAGGACCCTGATTTTTAGAGCCTAGATAATTTCATAATAGAGAAACCCTAGATCAATCTCCTCTATGGGAACTCTCGCTGCTTCTCCCATATCACCGTCCTTCTTCAGCAGGAAGCAGTTAAGAGTGGTCAGCGTCCTATTTACTTAAGAGGCAGTTGGAGCTTCTATGCAGAGTAGGAAGATTGATACAGGATTTTATTATTTGGGGCTGAATAATAAGACCCAGGCAAGCTTAGTATGCATCTTCTAGACCTTTGAAGGTTATGACAACAAAGACCTCAAACAGCAGGCTTCAAGGTAACCGTTATACTGGTATGGGCTAAGGTAAGAGAATTTCACTTTTTGGATTTGTATCTGTTTCAATTGGGCACCTTCCAAAGAGCTATACTGCTCTTTGGAAAGGGTCTGAGTTTAGTACAGCCCTTTCCCCACCTAACATAACTTTGGGTGGTGGTTAATACTTCCCATGGAAGCGTCATGGGCTCTATGGGTCAGCCCGTAGCATGTAGTTGGATGGTGATTAGCACAAAGGGGACATGTTTTCCCCTATGCCTAGTTTGGCTAAAATAGTTTCCCTTATACTGGGATTAGTTCTGTTAGTATAATTGTGTTATACTTACATGCCCTTTTGTTTCTTTTACTTAGCAGGAAGGAAAGCTCCTCAGTGAGGAGAATAGCTGAAATAACCAATGACAGAGTTTCTCCCTTGCCTATCCAGAAATGCCTTTAATACACTAGAGAGGGGAACTGTAGAGGAAGCCAAGAGCCAGGTGACCGCTGAGCAAGATGATTTACAGCTGGGGGTTGGACCCGCGGGTGATTCGTCCGCAGGTGATCCTTAGGTATGCAGTCATTATCTAATACTCCCCTCACCTGTCTTGTGCTGTCTCAATAAAAGGCTACTGCGGAGGTTGCTGGGGCTACCCTGCAATCAAGGTTAGCCCGCCTCCTGCAAGCTTGTACTTCTAATCTGCATCATGCCTGCGGCGATCAAGACCAGGGCCACAGGGACTGCGACAAACAATCAGCTCTCAGGTGAACTAATAAAGTGAGAACTCAGTCATTACCATGGGGATTTTCCCTCATGACCCAAACAACTCCCGCTCAGCCCCACCTTCAACATCAGAGAATGAATTTCAATATGAGACTTGTGGGGGCAAACATACAAACTCTGTCAATAAGAAATGACACAAACTAATAGGAAAATGAGCAAAGGACTGAAATAGAAAATGATTCATTAGTATATGAAAGGAAGTCCAATCTGATTCATAAGAGAAATGCAAATGACAACCATAGATTCCATTTTTTACCTAGTGTTGGCAAGTATTAGACAACAAGAATGTTTTACCTAGTGATGTATGTTTCTAATGCTCTTATAAATGGGTGCAATTTTTTACAGAGAATAATTCAGTGGCACATATCAGAATTAACAGTGTAACATAATATTGACTCAGCAAGTCCACTTTTCAGAATGTGTACTTCAGATAGCCTCATGAATCATACAAAGACGTATTAAGAGTAGTCACCTTTACAACATTTTTTGGAATAGCCAATATTAGATATAACCTAAGTATCCCTCATTTAGGCGAATGTAATGGGATACCACACATTCTTTAAAATATTATTGGCTTGGGATTGATATGAAATTGCCTCTGAAATGTATTAATTTAAAAAAACAAAGAACAAAGTATGTAGAATTTGCTATAATTTGTGTATGGGGGAAGCTATTTGTTTATGTGTTTAGAACATCTCTGAAAAGGTACACAGATAGAAACTAGACTGGTAAGACTTCAGGGAGGAAAACTGGTAACTAAGGACAAAATAGAGAAGACCCATTTATCTCTGGATGCTCTTGTCTAACTTGTGAATTTTAAGCCATGTAAGAAAACTACTTATTCAAAAATTATTCTTAGTTCAGCTGTGACATAAGAGCCTGGTAGTCATCACTCCTACTGTAATTCTAAGAAAGAAGAAGATGAACAAACCAAAAGTATTTTACTTCCCTCAGATCAACAGAAAATTAGTATCTCAGGGTAAACTGTGTCATCTCCAAATCTGGAGAGACAAGTAAATCACAGCCGTAGTTACCTTACCTGGGGCACAAGATGACGGGGCCAAAATGAGTAGAAAGACTTTAAATGGAGATATTGATGACTTGCTAGAGGCTGAGTGTGAAACTGTGTGATAAGAAAGCTGTATTAATTTCAGAATAAGAGACTTCAAGACAAAGAAAATAATCAGGAATAAAGTATCAGAGCTAATTCTCAGGAAGAGAATTCTTCAGTTGTGGCAGCTGAAGTCTTAGGGGATCACACACTTACACAGGGGGCTGGGGGGGTTAATTCAGGGATCCCACCAGGTTCTCACAGAAAAGAATCAAGAAAAATCCCACCTCTGCACTGCTTCTCAAAAACTCAATAAACTGTATTTCTATTTTTATTGATATAAAAATATTTTTTAATTTCTTGGGAATTTTTTCATCTTTGGCTATTAGAAGTGTGTTGTTTAATCTCCTAGTGCTTTGGAATTTTCCAGCTATCTTTCTGTTACTGAGTTCTAGTTAAATTCTATTATTATCTTATAATGTATTTGTATGAGGTATTCTTTTAAATATATTAATATTATAGCCGGGCGTTGCCGTGGGCGCCTGTATTCCCAGATATTTAAGAGGCTGAGGCAAGAGAATTGCGTAAGCCCATGAGTTTGAGGTTGCTGTGAGCTATGACACCACAGCACTCTACCCAGGGTGACAGCTTGAGACTCTCTCAATAAATAAATAAATAAATTTATTACTGTGTATTTGATGGGCTATCTTCACGGATATGCCATGGGAGCTTGAGACAATTGGGTATTCTGCTTTTGTTGGATAACAAAATAAATGTCCATAAATGTCAATTAGAACAACCTGATTTTTGTAAAAAAAAAAAAAGCATGGCAATGTGGGTGTCATTAAACAATCAGTCTTCTGTTTTTGAAGTTTGCATTTTGAAGGTAGAGCTGGTTTCCTGATAACCTGCAGAAGAAATTCTTTCCATCCTTTGTAAAGAAAGAAATTTAACAAGCTTACAGGGACACTCAAGTCAGAACCGAAGGAGGAGATGCAAGTGGGGCACCTACCAGGGGTGTTCCAGCAGCCACACAGTCCGTGCATGTGCTGTGCCCAGCTGCCATGCCACATCCCACAGCTCTGACACCAGGGTCAGCCAGCTCCCTGAAAATTCAAAGTCTAATGCACAAGTGTCTGATTGGTCAAGTCTCGATTTTGTGCCTACTACGTGACTGTCAGAGAACAGAAAAGAAGCAAATCTACCTCTTTGTCCTTCACTGTCCATGACGACTCATACAGTGAGAGATTCCTCCAGATAAGAAAGTAGTTTGAATGTGTGGCAAGTAAAAAAAAATAAAATCACAAAAGATCACTACCATGATGATATGAAATACACATTTGTTCTCCTGACTATATTTTTATTTCCATAAATAAAATTCTCTACTAAATGGTCTCCCATGGTCTAGTAGTGGAATAGTCCACTGAAATGTACTTCCTCCCTGAAGTATTATAACCCCAAAGTACATGCTTTACTGCAAATTCAAGATCTTGGGGTGATGTCCACTTTTTGAGTTTTATTTCATCCTGTTTTACTTTTTTAAATTTCAAATTAATGTGAGGGTACAAATTTTTAGCTTACATTGTTCTCACTTCCAAGGTAAAGTTCAAGTTGTAGTCTTGCCCTTCATCCAGTCTGTGTGCTGAACACTCTCACATTGTGCACATTAGGTGAGATCCCATCAATTGCTCTCCCTCCTTCTGCCAGTTGCCCTCCCCCTACACCTCCTATTTCCCTCCTCTCCCTTTCCTTTGTTAGGCTATATTTGTGTTTTATCATTCATGTGGGCATGTAATTGTTTACATACTGGTTTCTTATCTGTATTGAGTACATTGGATTTTTTTTTTTTCTATTCTTGAGATACTTTACTAAGCAGAATGTGTTTCAACTCTATCCAGGTAAACACAAAAGATGTAAAGTCTCCATCTTTTCTTATGGTTGAATAATACTACATGGTGTACATGGGCCATAGTTTGTTAATCCGTTCTTGGGTTGATAGGCATTTGGGTTTCTTCCACGACTTGGCAATTATGAATTGAGCTCCATTAAACATTCTTGTGCCAATGTCCTTGTGTTAAAATGATTTTTGTTCTTTTGAGTAGATAACAGTATGCAACTGAGGGCTCAAATGGAAGGTCGACTTTTAGTTTTTTAAGAATTTTTCATACTTCTTTTTATAGTGATTGTATCAGTTTGCAATCCTACCAACAGTGTAGATATGTTTCCGTTTCTCCACATCCTCCCCAGCATCTGCAGATTTGGTAGTTTGTGATGTGGGCTAATCTTACTGGAATTAGGTGATATCTCAGAGAGCTTTTGATTTGCATTTCTCTGATGATTAAAGAAGATGAGAATTTTTTCATGTGTTTGTTGGCCATTCATCTGTCATCTTCAGAGAAGTTTCTTTCTCAGTCTCTTTCCCACTTATAGAGGGTTTTTTTCCCCTTTCTTCTTGTTGATTAATTTGAATTCTCTGTAGTTTCTAGTTATCAGGCCTTTGCCATATTTGTGACAGACAAAAATCTCCCATTCCAAAGGCTGTCTGTTTGCTTTGTTTGTGGTACCCTTAGTAGAGCAGCTTTTTAGCTTGATCAACTCCCATTTATTTATTTTTGGTGTTGCTGCAACTGCCACAGGGGTCTTCCTCAGAAAATCTTTTCCCAGGCTAATTTTCAAGTGTTTTACACACACTCTCTTCTAGAACTTTTATTGTTTTGTGTCTTAAATCTTTTATCAGCAAGAATCAATTTTTGTCAATGGTGAGAGGTGTGGGTCCAGTTTCAGTTTTCTACATGTGGCTAACCAGTTCTCCCAGCACCAATTATTAAATAGGGATTCCTTTCCCTACTGCATGATGTTGTTAGGTTTATCAAAGATCAAATGGTCATATGTGGCTGAATTCATCTCTAGATTCTCTATTCTATTCCATATATCTATGTCTCTATTTTTGTGCCAGTACCATGCTGTTTTGATCAGTATAGACTTGTTGTATAACCTGAAATCTGGTAATGTGATGCTTCCAGATTTATTCTTATTTCTAAGACTTGTATTGGCTATTCAGGAGTTTTTCTGGTTCCATATGAAAAGACGTACTATTTTTTCAAGTTCTTCAAAGTATGACATTGGTGCTTTGATGGGGATTGCATTAAATCTGCAGGTTGCTTTGGGTAGTATGGACATTTTAATGATGTTAATTCTTCTCAGTCATGAACACAGTTTATCATGTATTAATATTATGCGAATCAGAAAATAAAATGTAAACCCAACAACCTGCAAAAACTTCCAAAAACAAGAAAGGAGAAATAAAGAATGGAAAGAGAAATTCATTACATTATATAAATA
This sequence comes from Nycticebus coucang, assembly GCF_027406575.1. NCBI lineage: Eukaryota > Metazoa > Chordata > Mammalia > Primates > Lorisidae > Nycticebus > Nycticebus coucang. The sequence continues at coordinate 94,243,617 of NC_069784.1, read as the reverse complement.
AAAATACATAAATGCACAGCAAAGACACGTAGGTATAAGCTGTAGTACTAGTAAGAACATAGGCTTAAAACTAAACTTTATCTATTACCACTCAGATTTTTTTCCTTCAGCTTAAGTTTCAGACAGTTGGAGTTGATTATCTGTGGAATAATAACTAAAGCATCTGAACCCTGGATTCTCTTCATGTGAGTTTGTAACCCACCATTACTAGGTTCCATTCAGAAAAGAGCAACCTTATTTCTTGGTGTAATCACTTGTCTACATTAAAACCTCCTCCTCCCATTTTTTGTTTGTTTTGCCTGTTTGCCCAGTGCCATGAGGAGATAGAAAAAAAAAAAAAACTAGCTGGAAATCTAATCGTCTAGTTCAGTGGCATTATTAGTTTTTTTTTTTTTTTTTTTTTTGATATCTTGGTGGAAGCCTTTATTTCTTTAAACTACCAAAGGCTGTGGATATGGAGATAGGTTAGCATGGATTTTGGGGAGGTTGATCATTAGGTCTAATCCTGGAAGTTATTTCTACCTCTAACCTTGATACTTGGAATGATGTATTCTGATTATGAAAGAAACAGACTCATACATTTTGCTGTAGCATAAACCATCTGAGGAGGGTATTTTTGCCTGGGGCCACCTCAGGGAAGATGAAATGTGAAACTTGAAAAAATAGTACTTTTCATTTTTCAGGGAACCAGAAAAACCCCTGAATAGCCAATACAATTCTTAGCCAATCCTGTATCATATAGGACACCCACCGTCTCACAAGATGCTATCTTCCATCAGGCAAAATAACTAATAAATCATTACTTCTTTTTGTAGAAGTAGCTGCTTCTGAGTGACATGGTAGATAATAAGGTAAGTAAATCCCACAGATGTCACACTACATCTACACTGCTTTCACTATGAAAGCATTATAGGATGGGTTGCCATGTTGATATATATAGGCATTCTGGAAGTAAACAGATGGTATCACTAACAGAAAATGATGAGTTGGGAATGAAAATCCAGATTCTGAGTACATGTATATTCCATTAAGAACAATCTGATACCTTTGAGAAGAGTCAGGTAGGGGTAGAAAATAAAACACAAGCAGTGATTGTCGATAGTAAAATGTACTCAAATTTCTACCAGGGAGCTCAATGTTCTTCTTTAGTCTGACGTTACAATGGGAAGGCTTACTGCTGGAAACTGAGCAATCAACAGGGTAATACCAAGATTATCCTTGGGACAGGTAAGTCCATATGATTGGGCTCATGGCCAGTATATGTATGAGCCTATTGAGCAAGCATCAAAATGGAAGATGGAAAATGGAAGATGCTAATTCACATGTACAGAGAAAGTCATTCGACCTGACATGCTAAACTGATGCTCATTAAATTCCTCCTTAACAGAAAATTTCTTTAGTGAGTATTTACAGGGGTCAAATATATCCTCACATCTTGGACCTGTTCCAAAAGATCGATGCACATATATTTTATTCAAGTCTCCATGTTGCTTTTCTTTTAGTTCTGTAACCATCTGGCCAAACCACTATCTTGGGTTGATAAATTGAATGTAGATTCTTATTTCTGGCCACATTTCTTGCCTGTTAATATAGATAAGAGGTTTATTCTTGAAGTTCTGCCTAAAAGATAACTTTCCTTCTTTTCTGTCCTTCAACACCTTCACTTCTTTCCTGAAGGAGGGCTTTAATGTCGTAGAAGTCCAGTTTGGCTGAATTGAGCATATTTTACTCAGATGCATGTAAAGACATCTCTAGACATCTTAATCTTCTTCAATTTTCTCAAACTCCCAAGCTCAAGTGATCCTCTTGCTTCAGCCTCCCAGAGTGCTAGGATTATAGGCATGAGGGACCATGCCCGGCCCCTCTTTAATTTACTGGACATAAAAAACTGTCCTAAAAGGCCAAAGCTATAGCTTGAGAAAAGAGTGGTAATATAGTAGGAATAGGCAATTTGTGGGGGTTGGCAGATCTTTTACCTGGCCTTTTATTTGCTACTTCTACTTGATGATAAATTGTTTCTGGGCACATCTGAGTTTCTGGTGGCTTTGTTTCTTTCTTTTTTTTTTTTATTAAATCATAGCTGTGTACATTAATGTGATCATGGGGCACCATACACTAGTTTCATAGACCGTTTGACACATTTTCATCACACTGGTTAACATAGCCTTCCTGGCATTTTCTTAGTTATTGTTTGTTTCTTTGATGTATCCATGATGAGTGATTGGTCCAACACAGAGCCAAAGAACACACACACATTTTTTTTAGGAGGTGTATAGCTTTGCTTTAAAGTCTGGGGTGCATCTTAGAATGGGTACAGGCGAAACTTACTAAAGGCAGAATACAAATATCTACATGCAATAACTAAGAAAATGCCATGAAGGCTACGTTGAACAGTTTGATGAGAATATTTCAGATTGTATATGAAATCAGCACATTGTACCCCTTGATTGCACTAATGTACACAGCTATGATTTAACAATAAAAAAAAAATAAAGTCTAGGTCTTGTCACTAGCACTATATATCATCATGGTTTGCCCCATTAGAGCAAAATTAGACAAAATGAGTTATAAAGGTCAAGACACAGAGAGGCTGCTTCCATCATGTTGGACTGTTTTGGAGATACTTCTTTTGTTTGTTCTGGGACTGTTTTGGAGATACTTCTTTTGTTTGTTCTGGGACCTCCCAAAGCTGAGAGTTTTCCAACCACCCATTTCATGCACTAGGTTGTCTATTTGCTTTGATCGTTGTGTCCTTGGCTGTGTAGAAGATTTTAAGTTTAAGTAAGTCCCATGTGTTTACTTTTGTTGTTGCTGCAGTTGCCACAGAAGTCTTTTTCATAAAATCTTTTCCCAGACTGACATCCTCAAGATTTTTTCCCGCACTTCTAGGATTTTTATCATTTCATATCTTAGATTTAAGTCTTTTACCATCTTGTGTCAATTTTTGTAAGTGGTGATAGGTCCAGTTTCAGTCTTTTACATGTGCTTGTCTAGTTTTCCCAGTACCATTTATTGAATAGGGACTCTTTTCCCCAGTGTATGCTTTTGTTTCGTCTATCAAAGATAAGATGGATGTATGATATTGGTTTCATTTTTTGGTTTTCTATTCAGTTCCAAATGTCCATGGCTTTATTTTTGGTGCCAATACCATGCTGTTTTGATCACTGTGGACTTGTCATATAGCCTAAAGTCTGGTAGTGATGCCTCCAGCTTTGTTTTTATCACTATCAATTGCCTTGGCTATACAGTTTTTTTTGTTTTTGTTTTTTGGTTCCATACAAAATGAAGAACTGTTTTTTCCAATTCTTCAAAGTATGATATTGGTGTTTTAATGGGGATTGCATTGCATCTGTAGATTGCTTTTAGTAGTATAGACATTTTTTTTTTTTTTATTGTTGGGGATTCATTGAGGGTACAATAAGCCAGGTTACACTGATTGCAATTGTTAGGTAAAGTCCCTCTTACAATCATGTCTTGCCCCCATAAAGTGTGACACACACCAAGGCCCTACCCACCTCGACATTTTAATGATGTTTATTCTTCCCAGCCAGGAGGTCTTCCTTTTGTTAATATCTTCTGCTATTTCTTTTCTTAGGGTTTCATAATTCTCTTTGTAGAGCTAATATCATACTGAATGGAGTAAAATTGAAAGATTTTCCACTTAGAACTGGTAACAGATAAAGATGTCCTCTATCACCACTACTAAGAGAGCTTAGTGCTGGAAGTTCTAGCCAATGCAGTCAGGCAAGAGAAGGATATAAAGGGCATCCAAATGAGTACAGAGGAGGTCAAAATCTTGCTGTTAGCCAAAGATTTGATCTTATACTTAGAGAACCCCAGAGACTCAACCACAAGACTACTGGAAGTGATCGAGAAATAGAGTAATGTCTCAGGGTATAAAATCAATCTCCACAAATCAGCAGCCTTTGTGCTAATAACAGCCAAGTTGAGAAACTAATAAAAGTCATAATTTCCTTCACAGCATCTTCAAAGAAGATGAAATACCTAGGAATATACCTGATACTAAATTCAAAGACTACAAGTTGGGAAAGACACGGCAAAATTACAATTATATGAATAGGCACACATGGACACAATCTTAGAATAAGAGTAGTATTTGGCAGAGAAAATTGTGAAATTTTGTGGAATCTACTAGAAAACTCTTTTCCTTCCTGGTTAATACTTTTCCCTTGACATTATAAATTAAAGGGGGAAAAAACTAATTTTATTAGTAATTTCTAAAAAGCAAGGATTTTTTTAAAAATCGGTAATTTATTCACTAACATAGTTACACTTCTACTAAACGTAAAATGTGGATGGGGTAGGACATACAAAGAAATACTTTTCAGAAAACTATATAAGTATCTAGCTACCAAGACCATCCATGCTAAACGTAATATTATGCCTGTAGTGTGTCATTATAATACATTGATAGTGTTTTAAAATCACCATACAGTTAAAATAGACAAATAGTGACAAACAACATGTCATGAGAAAACTAGAGAAATTTTAAATAAGGTCTTGCTAAAATGCAACCTAACATTTGCCCAACATGAGAAAAAGATCATATTTTTTTTCCTCTAGTAAATGCCACTTTGGGAGAAAAATCAAGGAGCACTATCATTGCACTTGCTTTGAACAATGCTTCCATTAGTAGAATCATAGCAGTATTTAAGTGGTTTCCTTCCTCTTGCCTATTGCCACCAGGTTTAATAGCCTTAGATCTTTTATAGCATGAAAACAACTTTTCAAAGCACAGGCTGCCTTGAACTTAGTATTTTACCAAATGGAAACTCTTATGTGTATTTCTGAATCCTCTTAGCTTCTATGTCTTGAAGGAAAAAAGAGGATGCTGGTCTGCTAAACACATGGGGTTTTTTGTTATTATTTTCTTTAAAAACAACTCACGTTGTACAGTTCTCATGATGTACTACTGGCTCTCAGCTAACCAGTTTGAAAAGAGGCCACCATTAAAGTTGGGATTGACCTTCGTATCTTCATGTTCATGTCCTACTGTTTGCTCATCTCAGGCCCAACACTAACAAAGAGAGCCTCTCTTGAGATCAATGGGGCTGTATCTAATGAGGTACGGAGAGGTTTCTTGTCATTCCTTCTAACTTTGGGTCACCTTCCTCTATACTGCTTCTCTTCCTCTCAGTATTTGTGTGCCCAAGTTTCTTCCAAGTAAAAAAAAAAACAAAACCCACCCTGTGTATACCTATAACTACTCCCCATGAGGAATAACGGAGCCTCTGCTTTCATTTCTCAGTTCTCGCTTATCTTTGACCTGTAACTGGTCTCATTCTCCTCCATACTTGCAAACACCAAGGTCAGTGGTGACTTTTTTCTGCCACATCAAATGGCCCTTTACAGTCTTTATTTAGTTTGACCAATTAGCAGCATTTGAAACAGAAACCATCCATCTAACATTATCAAAATAATTTTTCCCTTAGCTTAAATTATATCTCACTAAAAGGATTTTTTTTTTTCTGCCAAGACCATCAGCCTTGGATCTAGAATTCCTGGCTTTAAATCCCTGCTTTAGAAGCTATGTAGTTGTAGGCAAATTTTATAAACCTTTAGCCCTTCAATTTCTTCTTCCATGAGGAATATGTTAGCATTATTGTGGTGATTAAAGATATTTAGTCTAAAAGCACTTAGAATAGTATTCACCAGGCTTAGGGGAGGTATTCTATAGATGATAGCTATTATTATGATTGAATAATTGATTTTCCCCCTTAAAACTTGTTCCCCCTGCGGTCTTTCTGAAATCCTGGCCATTGAGATTAGGTGCTTGACACTTTTACTTTGAAAACCAGATTTGGTGAACCAGATCCCAGAGTTTATATATAAAGGAGGCCAGGAAGAAGAAGAGAAAGAATCCCAGTCCTATCAAAGAAGAATACTGATGCAGTGGGAGGTGTGTTCAGATTTCCAAACTGAAGAAGTGTTAGGTAAGTAAGATGGAGAATGAGGCTGTGAACCTCACTTTTTGGCCACTGTGGCTTCTTGGGTGGTGTGGGTGGGACCTAAAACTTTCTGCCACTACAGCCCACACTCTGTCCCTGGACTGAGGAGGAGTTAAGTTGGGAGCCACTTGGTTTTTCAAGGTGAAGCTAATCAGACCCACAGCAGAGGCTGGCGTGGACTGCCAGTCTCAGATGCCTGAGGAGGGCCTGCTGGAGGCTCTGAGAACTCTGAGGAAAGCTGTCAATCCAGGTGTGTTACCAGCTCTGACCAAAGTGAGAGGGGTCAGATTTTGACTTATACTAGCTGCTGGCCTCAGCAATAGAGGCCAATGGAACGCTGGCTGCAGGGAGTTTAGGGAGCGTGGGGACATTGCCTGGATTTGAGGCCCCTTTCATTCTGAAGTTGTAAGTTTGCCTAAGACCTGACAATTATTTCTTCTACTTATCTCTCGAATCTCTCTTCTTTATGCCTGGAATAGGAGCCTTCACTTAACGCCCGCATTCCTATAACAATAATTAGTCCACTCCAGGCTTGCTGCTTGCAACCTACTTATACATATAATAACACAGTGGACAGAGTGAGCATTCCTTTCCCTTAGACTAATCTTTAAAAATATGCTATGATCTGAACGCTTGTGACCTGCCCCCCAAATCACATATTGAAATCCACTCCTCGGTGCAAAAGAATGAAGGCCTGCAGCCTTCAGGAGGTGATTAAGTTATGAGCCAAAGTCCCTGTGAATAGGATTCATTTCCCATAAAAGAAACCCGAGGGATGGATTTGGAGAATATTCTCCATATAAAGTATCACAAGAATGGAAAAGCAAGTATCTAATGTACTCCATACTAACACAAAACTAGTAGATGAACAACTATGGGCCCATATAGGCAAAAAACCAAGTAAATTCAAAGGTGGGGGGACAAAGGATTGGGTAAACTCTCACCTAACAGGCACCATGTAGGAGTATATGGCACACCTCCTGGGGGAAGGGCTCAACTACAATTCAGACTTTACCTAACAGATGTAAACAATGTAACCTAATCATATGTGTCCTTATATTACTCCAAAAGAAAATAAGTAAAGCCTGAGGGATCTTGTTTGCCCCTTCCACTGTGTGAGGATGAACTTATGAGCCACTTGGTTTACAGCAATTTTGTTATAACAACTCAAACAGACAAGACAAACTACAAATTAGATCATGTGACTTTTCAACTAAAACTCTTCAGAAATGTCTTTTATCTTCTTCACAAAGCCAGATGCTTTCATATGGTTTACAGGACTCTTTAGAACTTGCTGGTTCTTGCAACAACCCTTTTCTGACTCTCTGAGTTCTAGTTAAAATCCCTCTCCTGTGTGTGCTTGTAACATAATATACTTCCCTTACCACAATAATCAGCATTGCCACTATCATTTATATTCTAGAAAAATTGTTGAGATTCTGATAAAACTCAGAAACTAACATCCTTCTATTTCACCTCAGCTAAGAACCACAGAGAAGAGAAGACAATGGAGTTAAACTTTTCTGTTCTCAATTTTTAATCCTTAAAGCTACATTGAAGGGTATGGCTTAGGTGAGGACGAATAGAACAAACTCTTCCTAGAATTGAAATTATCTTTCAAAATGTCATGGATGATTTATCCAAGAGCAGATGATGACAGAGCAGTTGAAGCCCCACATATGGAGAAGGAGGAGGAACTCACTTTCTAAACCTGCATGGGCTGCTAAAACAAAATACCATGGACTGGTGGCTCACAACAGAAATTTATTTTTCACAGTTCTGGAGGTTGGGAATCCCAAGATCAAGGCTCCAGCAGATTTGCTTCCTGATTCATTGATAGCACCATCTCCCATTGTCTTTTTATAGAGGAAGGGGCAAGGCTTCTCTTGGAGCCTCTCTTATTACAGCACAAATCCCCTTCATGAGGTCTCCACACTCGCGGCCTAATCACTTTCCTAGACCTCATGTCCACATATGATCATATTGGGGATTAGGTTTCAACACATGAATTTTGGGGGGACATAAACATTCAGGTCATAGCACTAACTTACACACTTCCAAGTCATGTATCTACAAAACTCTCCAACCAAGGAAGTCACTCCTATTCCCCCAAGAGGGAAGTGTGAGGGAATGAAGGAGAAACTAAAAGTATTATGCTAAGAGAGCCCCCACCATTCCACTTGGAAACAAAAGCTGTGGGATAGGATGATTCCTGTTCTCGAATTTCCTCAAAAGAATTGAATCCTTTTGAGTGTCATACCACTAACATCTATCATCATGTCTGGCATACATTGATTATTACAGTAAATGTTCATTGAACAAGTAAGTTTTGATGTAGACCTTCTTGAATAGAAGATTGGGGCCAATAATATCTTGGAATTTCCTGTTAGCGTCATGATCTTAAGGGTGACCTGAGTGGCTGCATTTTTTCAGACTATGTTAGTATATGGAGATCAAAATTTGATGTCCTACAGTTTAAATCTTGTCAGCATGCTTTGCCTATTTGGTCTGTGCAGTGATTTTAGAAGATTTTTAATTACAATATCAAGAAATTTTACATAAACTAGTGGGTTTCCATCATGCCTTGAAAACTCAGAAGATATGGGGAAATGGGCTTGTCTTCTCAAATATTATGTACAGACTGTTTGAGAGCTGAGCAGCAGTTAGTTGTCCTTTTAGTTGGGACAAGCCTTTCCATGTTTGTCCCCACAGCCCCCCATTGCTTTTATTGTCCTACACCCAGCCTCATTCTATGTTTCCTGCCTGGCCCTATAACTATTACCCTGTTTCCCCGAAAATAAGACAGTGTCTTATATTAATTTTTGTTCCCAAAGATGCACTAGGTCTTATTTTCAGGGGATGTCTTATTTTTCCATGAAGAAGAATACAGTACACATTTATTGTTAAATGAAAATAAAGGAAATTTATTACCTGTATACGGTACGGTAGTATGGTAGTTGTCAACACAAACCAGACAAACTGTGAATCCTACCTTCAGTCATCATGAGGGTGGCCACGAGCATCAGGCAGTGTCACCAGAGACAGACCAGCACTCACCACCTTCGCCGCATCCCATCCGCTCTGATCCTCCTGCTCTTCTACATGCATCTGCGAAAGTCTCCTCCTCTCTCCCACCCCGTGCTCACCACTCACTCTGACCTCCGCTCTGCCTCCACACAGCAGTGACGTCAGGACTCCGCCTACGTCATTGGTTGCTAGACGCCAGTCGGGGCGGCCCTAGCAACCAGTTTATGGTAAATTAATTTTCATTCCGAGACAGAGAGGTTGGGGGAGAGGCTTATTTTCGGGGGGATGCCTTATATTTCACCCAGAAGGAAACCTGTAAGTAGGTCTTATTTTCGAAGGATGTTTTATGTTTGGGGAAACATGGTAGATATGGTGACTCTTGCTCAACATTTCAGATAAATTACAAATGCAGGTCTTCTCTGGCATATTCAAAGTTATTTTCCCTGAAACATGTAGCAAATATTTTATTCTACTTTTTGAAAATTCAATGGCTGTAATCAAAAGGATTCATTGCTATGAACTCAGCCTTTAGAATGCATTAACGTTTGATTAGACTCGAAAACAACTTACTCATAAGAATCTTTAAAGTAACTCATTCATTGTATAAAGCAAGGTATATTTGATAATGGAAAAATTACTCGTGTTGATTATTTGATTAGAAGAATTTAGCCCTCTTGATGTCCTTGTAGCTTGTCCTTATGTATGATTTAATAGTTTCCTCTGCCTGACAATTTGTTTGAAAGGTGGTATTGCTATTCTTCTAATCTAAAATAAGGGCAGTGATTCATATTGGCTGGGGTAAATGGTGTATTTGCAAAATGCTTTGAGCTTCCCTTATCAAAGAGGCTATACAAATTCTCTGAAAGGAGAAAAGATGATAATTGTAATCCTATGAACGCAGAAACTCATATCACACATGAGGAAGCAAGATGAGTATTTGTAACAAAGCATTCATAAGGATTCATGTAATTCAGAACCAAGGTAAAAGGGTCTCATGTCAGAAATAGCACTATTAAAAGCCAGATCACTATAGAGCTTGTTTAATTAATTCTTTACTGTGAGGAGAAATGCCATTGACACTTCATTATTTTGATACTGAAACCACAATTGGGGGCTTTCAAAATGTGTATATGAAACCACAAATAGATCCCCTTAGTTCTTTGTGAAGAAAGCTTCTGTTTCTCTATTCAAAAGCACTATCTGCTGGGAATGTCCTTGTAGTTCTCGCTAATATATTTTTACACTTTGTCCCAGGGGTCTACGTTTATGTGAATTGTTATAAGCTATTTTCAGAGTTTAAGAAATTATGTCTTTGGGATAAGATGGTAAGTGTTCTAAAAAATAGATTACCAATAATTTATTAAAATCATTACATTCAAACAAACATGGCACTCACTACTGGGAGAAAAGATTCTTAAACTATTTTATAGAATGAAGAACAACCCTAAACCCAAGGCTTTCATTACTATAATAGTTTCTACTTATTTATTATTTTACATATTTCAGATGATTCATGCTTATGGGATGATAATCTTTCCATACATTTTCTATTAGAAAGATGGAATTTAAGAACCAGAAAGTGACTTAAAACTATAAATTTTATTCTTAAGCTCCATTTGTTGTTGTTTTTCTACTTATATTTAAAAAAATAAATTATTCACTCTACTAGCCATATCCAAGAAATCATCCTTTGAATGCATTTTTAGTTCTATGATTTAGGAAAGAATCTAAAGATATAAAATTTTTTTTTTGCATTTACATTTTCTTCTCACTTTCTTTGTATCCATATTGCTCATAAGTAAATCTTTAATTGTTGCATGACTAGTAGAAATAAGTTATATTAAAGTATCGTGAAAGACATGGACAAGTATTAATTAATAAATGATAGTAAGAATTCTATAAGAATCTGATAGTCAGATTCTCTCACACATTGTCATTCAACCCCGAAATGCATTTTAATCTTTTATTCTGTATTCAATGTCTAAAAACTTGGCAGAAAAGTGTTATAAATAGCAGAGTGGGCCTGATGACAATGAAACTAAAGCGTGAATAGAGTTAATAAATGACTTTTTTATTTTATTTTATTATTTTTTTTATTTTTGGCTTTTTTTTAAATTTTATTTCGTTGCTTATTTTTTATTCTTATTATAAAATGACTTTTATAAGCAACCCATATCACTGCTTATTCTGCTCTTCCTCTTGCATCCGCTGAATTAAATCTTGCACAGCTCCCTCGACTATCCAAGGCCATCTTTGGTTCTGTACTTGCTCATACCGCCCACATTTAATGAGTTAAAACATATCGTCAGTCCTTACCCCTTCGGGTATCTGCGCAGATCTGACTCCCTCATCCTTCACATGACTTGCTGGAATAAAATTCCTCCTGGTCTTCCTGCCCTCTGTGTTATTTTCTACTAATTAGTTCTGTGCATTGCTGCCAATGTACAGAGTTTTAAAAAATCAAATTATAACACGTATGCAAGTGCAAATGATAACTGTACGACTCAATGATTTTTAGCAAAGCGAACACACTTATCAATACTAAAATCAGGAAATAAATCATTACTAGCACTTTAGGTGATTGGGTATTGTAATCTATAAATATTACTCAGGCTAAGTTATTTAATACTATTGATCAGACTATGTATGACCTGTTTTTTTTTTCAATCTTAGTTATTCATCAATTGCCAATACAGGGAATATTAAAGTCTCCAACTTATGATTGTGGAATTATTTATTTATTTATTTCACCCTTTAATTCCATCACTTTGCTTCATGTATTTTGAATTTTGTTTTTGAACACCTACATATTTATTATTATTATAGCTTCCTGATAAGTTGAGGCTTCAATTACTGTGAAATATCCCTTTTTGTTGTTGGTAATACTCTTTGTTTGAGGTCTATTTTACCCAATATTAATATGGTTACTCTAGCTTTCTAGTGCATATCTTTTTCTGTCTATAAGCTTTCAATCTATCTGTGTTATTATATTTAAAGTCTTTCTCATGTAGATAGCATATAGTGGTTTCTTTTTTTAAAAGTCTATTCTGATAATCTCTGCCTTTTAATTGGGGCATTAAGTCCACTTACATTTATTACAATTGGTGGTATGACTGGATTTAGGTCTATCACTGTATTATTTATATTTGATTTCCTGGTTGGTTTTTTGGGGAGACTATTCCAATTTCTTCTTTCTATCCTTCTTTTGAATTATTTGAAGAAGTTTTAGAATTTCACTTCAATTTATGTATTGACTTTTAAGCTGTTTGCATTATTTTATTGGTTGCTCTAGGGATTAGAATACATGAGGTCTGACATTTAAGTTTGTGAATTCACAATAGCAAAAGTGCTACAACCTTGTTGCTGAGTATCACTATGATCACCTTTGAAGTATTCGAAGCCAGGCACTCATGCCAGTGCCTACTCCAACCTTGAAAGCAATTTTGGAGCTCTTTTTCTGGAATGACCATCATGTGAAGTTCGATAATTAAGTGCAAACTGGTCACTGTGTGCTTATGTTGGCAACACTAAACAAACAACTCAGGTTTCATAACATTTGTATATCCGTGTCTCATGGCTATGTTCACATTGAAGTGTGGCAGTGTCTTGCTGAGTGGCACTCATTACTGTTGTTGCATGTTTTGTGTGCCCACAACCACAGCTCTGATGGCCATTCCAGAAAAAGAGTTCCCAAATTGCTTTCTAGGGTGGAATTGGCACTGGCAATGGTGCATAGCTTCCCAAGGGGAGTATTTCAAGGTGAGGTTGTGATATTCAGCAATGAGGTATGTAGGACTTTTACTAGGATGAGTTAGTGAACTCATTTGTCAGGCCTCATATATTCTTAACTCTTCTCAGTCTACTTACAGTTAACATGTACTATTTTACTTAAAATGTAGAACCTGCAACAATATAGGTTCATTTATCTACTCTTAACTTTTACGCTCTAGGTGTCATGTATTTAAGTTTACATACATTATAAATCCATGAGAAAATGTTTTAATTTTTATTTTAAACAGTCCTATGTTTTTTAAAGAAATGAAAAGAAAACGGCATTTTTAAATTCCCTTAATGTTTCTCTTTAATGTTTCACTCCTACCTGAAGAAATGATCTGGTAACTCCCCTCAAAGTAAAGAACATACTTTATTATATGACAGGTCTTCTGGCAATGAGTTTTCTTACTTATTTATTTATTTATTTTGCCCTTATTCTCAAAGGATATTTTTACTGCATATAAAATTCTTGGTTCCAAGTCTCTATTTTTCTTCACTTAGAAGATGTCTCCTCTCTTCTGTTCTCCATAGCTTCTGAAGATAGCAGCAATTTAAATTGTAGTTCTCCTACATGTAATGTGGTTTTTCTCTTAGTTACTTTCAAGAATTATGTCTTTATCTTTGACAGTTTGACTATAATCGCCCTAGTTGCTACTTGTGGTTTTCTTTATATTTATCCTACTTGGAGTTCACTGAACTTCCCTAATTTATGACTTTCACTATGTGTAGAAAGATTTTGGCTTACTATTTTTCACACCAATCTCTCTTATTCTTTTGAACATACTGATCATAGATAAAACATTTTCTCGTATTTGAATCAGCTGTGAATCTATTTCTATTGTCTTTTTTTTTCTTTCTTATTTTGCTCCGGCTTCTTGGTTTGCCTGGTAATTTTTTTATTAAACCCCAGACATTGTACATATAAAATTCTAGAATTACTGATTATTATTTTCCTCCATAAAGAATTTTGTTTAATTAATGGCAGACAGTTAATGTAGGTGTAAATTACCTTACTCTAATCGAGGATAGAGCCAACTCAGGACTTGCTTCTAGTCTTAATTAAGGCCTTCTTTTCCCCTAGAATCCAAAAGCTGTTGATATATACTCAGTGAACAGCAGAACACTTTTCTTGCAAGCACTTAACCATCTCTGGGCAGGCGTCCTCAAACTGTCAAGGGCAGGCATCCTCAAACTGCGGCCCGTGGGCCACATGAAGCAGTGTGAATTGTATTTGCTCCCGTTTTGTTTTTTACTTCAAAATAAGATATGTGCAGTGTGCATAGGAATTTGTTCATAGTTTTTTTGTTTAAACTATAGTCCAGCCCTCCAACGGTCTGAGGGACAGTGAATTGGCCCCCTGTTTAAAAAGTTTGAGGACGCCTGGTCAAGGGCATGGCACATACCACTCATGGACTCTGGCGTGTTCAGAAGCTATGCATCACAGTCACTATGCATTGATTGTCTGGCCTTATCTGATGAGATTCTAAGTAAAGATTCCACAAATTTTTATATTTAAAGCATTCATCTAAAACAAAAATGTGAACAATAATAAAATCTTAGTGCTGAGGGGAGCTTCAATCAATTGTAATTTATCTCAAGTAAAATAACCAACTAAGCCAGCACAGAGGTAAAACTCCCTTTTAGAAATCCAGAAGCCTATTATACAATCTCCCTCACTGTCCATCAGTCACTTTAGGATTAGCACCTTATATTTGTTTACTACATTATATGTTTTCAAATGAGCAAACAATATTTGAAATTGGAAGATGGAAAAAGTAAGTTTCCAGATACTTTCATTTCAGCTTGCGGAAATGGCAAGCTCTGACTGTTTTAGGAAGTCTATCCCAAAATATCCTTGAGCCTGTATGGGCCCCTGAAGTACAGATTTGTGAACAGAGTTTTCTCCTCTTTGTTACCATAGTTGTTTTTTCCCAACGTAAACCTGTGAAAGCTTCTGCACTTTAGCTTGTTTACTGTGCATTCTTAATGCCTACAAATGCAAACAGATAGATTAGGAAAATAATCAGCCATTCCTTTTAGCAGGGTCTGTAAGTACCAGGCAAATTGCACCTCAAATGCCTTCAGGTGTGGAAAGAACTGCGTCTCCTTTTGTGTAATTGTAAGGCCAATAATCAGCTTCAAACTAAAGAGAGACTTAGCAAGACTTCCTCTTCTGATCAGACAGAGATAAGAGTGAAACACTAGCTGTCAGACTTTGCCCATGATCCTCAGACAAAATGACAATCTTAATGGACTATGGTAAGCTCATTTACGTTGGAGGTGAAAGAAAACCCTTAACAGTAAAATATTCTCAAGAACCAAGGAATTTACAGCAATATCAGAACATGAATTTATTGAATGAAAGACAAATTGGTAAATGGGGGCAATGAACTTTGGGACCCAGAGGGTGGGGGAAAGACAGGATTTTCTAGAGTTAGGGCTGAAGAGGGTGTTGAGAAAGGAGTGTGAAATAATGGGTAAATCACACCTGTTGATTTCCTTCATTGGAACATGTTTACACCCAACATTTGAAACTCAACGTCTTGGGAGAGCCTTTCTTGAAGCTGATGTCAGATACTTATAAAGGAGGAGCAAATGGCCACAGTCCTGGGTTGCACTGGGGATGCCTTGTTGAAGTTCTGTCACTAAATAACAGTTTTGCATCAAAAGCTTTCTTGGTCTCACACTCAAAAACTCTCACACTCAAAAACCTACAGTGGAAATAGAATACCTCTGCTGTTTTACTGTGTGCATGAAAGGAACAGAAAAGAGGCAGAAGCTTTCTGACCCTTTAAAACAAGCTCCCAAGCACTTTACTCTCTTTCAAAAATGCTGTGAAGTTTCTCCTGACACACAAGTCTGAGTCGCATTGTGTCTGGTGCATTAACTCAGTGCTTGTCCTGCACTTACCCTCTGCATGGTTGAAATTTCCATCCTTGGGAGCCCTTTTTGCCAGGAGCCTTATTCTCCAGCTCAGCAAGAGCATGCAGGTTGTGGCAATTGAAGCCAGCTCTTAATGTGGACGGACAATAGTCAGGTACCTTGGGTTCCATTCCCTGCTTTTCCATAGTTTTGTGTTCCAAGCAAGTCACTTTTCCTCACCGGGCTTTTGCTTCTATATGTATAAATCAAGAGGGCTGGACTGAGAGACTATTAAAGTCCATTCCTCCCCTGTCACTTTAAATTTCTATTTGGAAAAATAGTTATCAGTGGGCAATGTTTATGTTTGAAATCTTTCCTTTTTCCTTGACATCGCTTCCTGGAAGAAAGATAACTTTCCAAGCGTTATTTTATTCTTTTAAAAAGTCAAACAACTTTACCTAACAATTGCAATCAGTGTAACCTGGCTTATTGTACCCTCAATGAATCCCCAACAATAAAAAAAAAAAAAGTCAAACAGACTCTTTTTATGTGGAATTTAACATTTAATTGTGTACAATTGGGTTTTCATATATTTCTAAGAATTTAGCAGTGACTTAGGAGAGTCTCATCCAGCTCAAACTAGCTCACATTTGCTTTCAGAATTATTTACATCAGCTGAATACTTTGATAGAATGTGCAAGTGATAAGTTTGAATAGAGATTTAAAGTGCTTGCGGTTTTTGTTTTTGGTCTCCCACAGCATAGGAAACTGTGGCTGAGCAGTTTTCAGAAAGCGAATCCTTCCTGTATCCCTGCAGTTGGTGTTCTCCATTGTTAATCTGCTCTAGTAAAATTTAGCCTAGGAAGGGGAGATCAGCATTTAAACTAAATCACTAAACCAACCAGCAGGTGAGTGGAGAGATAAACTTTATAGAATAAAGGTTTTAGCAGGGGAAGGTAACTAATTAATCTGAGCTAGTTCTCTGAATGGGTTCTTTACTTTTACATTTTATTTTCTTTAAATTTTTATTTTCATCGAAGTTTTATAAGTGTGTAAATATATAAAGCATGTAAATATATATAAATTTAGTTTAAAATATTAAACCACTCTGGAAGGCTAGTACAATGAATTGTACAGCCATTCCTGGTCCCCTTTTCCCTGCTGCTTATTCCAGCACCCCAGGCCAATCACCTTCAACTCCTGGTTTATTTTCCTACTAGCTACTTCCATATTCCCACTTAAGTTTCTAAGGCTATGATGTTATTATTTGGCTTTGGAAACCAGCAGAGGCTGCTGGTCCTCACCATGTTACTTTTCTTCCTCCTGGGTACAAGAGAAGGAGGAGACCCCCATCCTTCTTGGGAGTTAGAGTAGGACCAAGACAGACTTATTTATGCAAGCAGAAAACGTGAGAGAGCAGATAAAGCTGCACTTTTTAAGAGACTTTTTGCCCCCGGAGATATTCCTCCTGCTTGCCACCCTTGGGCAGTGCCAGCTGTTGCTCCTTAAGACAACATCATCATCCTCAGAATTTCCTTCCCGTCTTCCCCGTGCCAGTTGCCCTGACTCCAGAATCCTATGGCATCCTCTTGAGCAATGCCCTCACTATAGTGGTAAACATGCTCCAGTATCCTTTTGAGAAAGGTCATCCATTCTCTTGGTCCTCAATTTAATCATGTTTCTGAAGAAGACAGAGATTAATATGTTTTTTCAAAGTGTAAGTAGGCCAGTGTTTTCTTTGCAATATTAAACTCAACTTTGGATAAATGTCATTCAGTGTGGAGTGAACAAGGCATGCTCAATCTCATTGGGAATATTGTCACGCTTATTTCTTCATAAACCAGGGTAAAAGTTGTTTAAAAAGTATTCAGCAAGATTAACATTAGATTTTTTTCCTGTGTTCTTTATCTCAACATCAAAATTAAATCTTTTTTTCTGCTCCCCCAAACCATTCCTTCTCTCATATTCTGTTGAGATTGATAGCAGTCACGCATGCAATCAATCAGATCGTAAAGCTCAAACATCTTTGGCTCCTCCTCTCCAACCATCATGTCCAGAAATGCAGAGTCCTCTCTATCTTACCCTTTTGCATTTGATCCCACCTTTCTATTTTCAGTGCAACCTTTATGCTCTGCTCAACCCCTTCTTAGAGCTCAAAGCTCTGAGTTGCTGGTCTCTAACACCAAGGGTAGGGAGACTTCAGCTGTGAGAACTGAATGATAGGCTGAAAGTCGCATTATCTTAATTAAATTTTTATCTTCCTAATCAAGAAGTCCAGAGTTAGGCAGTTGCTGGGTCAGTTAGCAGCTCAGTAATGTCATCAACTATCCATAGGCTCTTGCCACCTTTCTGCTCTGTATGCGCCATGTGTCAGTAATGTCTCTTTAGTCACAAAATAACTGCTGTGGTTACAGGCATGAATTCTTCCCAGTCCCCTGGGAGAGCTAACTACAGTCTTCCTTCTGTTATAGTCAATCATGGAAACATCTACTTTATAGAGTTATGAGTTTCTTCATGGCAGCAACATGTATCTCTATGTATCCCCAGAGTGTCTTGTTCCTGAGAGGCATTCACTAAATGTGCATGGCCTTAATTTAAATTAAATTATTAAACTCAAAGTATTTGAGAAGAACTTCAACTCCAGACATTCTACCAACCTTCAAAGGATCCTAATGAACTTATCTCTCACTAAAATGAGTTAATCTCATTCTTCATGTAGGGATTTGACTCCATGAATGATATATTGTTGTTTGGTTGAAATGCAATTTACATATTTGGAATTCCAAGAAGTTCAAAGTAAACAATATACAACAATTGGAGCAATTTAAAACAAACAATATGATAGACTAGACATGCCCACATTCACAACAAAGTCAAGTGCTGAAGGAACACTTAGGAAAGGCGTTGATTTCTTCCCATTCTTCTCATCCTTATATAGCTTTAAAAGGTGAAAATAAAGATTGTTCTGTCATTTACTTTCATTAAGTTGGTTAATTCATTCATTCAAAGGGTACTCAAAACATACTAAGTAAAAAATATATATAATTTTTACTACAGTGACATGCAGACAAGTGTATTATAATAACTATAACAAATGCACCTATACCTGTAACTTAAGTTTATTTCTCCAAATACTCGTGTAGTGTAGGTATAAAGGGAAAAGAATAAAAGAAAACCATGGACTATTTCTTCAGTGGGAAAATCTTAAGTTCTTCCTGGCTACCTCTATACACAACAGATCTTCCACATGAAGATCAGCATCAGCCAGGATTAGATCTTCCATTTGGTTCCAGATATTTCCCATTGACTTTCAACTCTCCAGAATTAAAGACAGAACTGTGCTCTCCTGCAAATCTATCCATAGGTCTACCCTAAGATTCACCTGGTTTATCATTGCTGGATGGACTTACCAGAATTAACTGCAGTCTCCATTTAACTATATCTCTATCTACTCATGAGAGCCTATATTTTTCTCTCTAGTTATGGGTTATTTACAATAATCATTTTCGATTAAATATTATTTAACAGAGAAGATAGTTTCATTCAATGCAGAAGATTTCATTTCACCTAGGTTTTTTTTTATTATATAAACTCTCAGTTTTCTCCTCTGTAAAATGGGAATAATAAGTATGCCTAAAATAGAGTTATTGAGAAATCAATACATGTAAGTAAACCATCTGGAATGCTTCCTTGTAACTCACACGTCCTCAGTAAATGCTGGCTAGTCCTAGAAGATTTTAAATTGTAGGTAACATTTTTTTTTTGTTTACATGTCTAATTTTCTACAAAATTAGATTCTAGTATCACTGAATTAATAAAAGACATACTGAATTCTGCATCTGTGTCCCATCTGAAGATTTAGAGTGGTGATACTAAGAACCTATAAGACAAATAAATTTTTCCAAACTTTTCTTTCCCCCAAAATGTTTAAATGTTTAAGATCCTTTTGGCTCTATATCATGGATAAACCAAGCATACAAAATTACTGTAATTTTAAAGCATTTATGTTTTTTGATTTTAAAAATCACTATTAGCATTTTATATATATAAGATCTATGTCAATTAATACATATGCTACCAAAATGTAGTCAGATTCAGTTAACCATGTTTAATCAATTAAATCTATTCTTCAAAAGAACACTGAACTCAGTTATTAAAATATCAAATATGCATTTGGTTGGTAATAATTTTTAGTTGATTCATAGTAAGACTATTATTTAAACTATAAGAATTCTGTAGTTTGGATTTGTTATAATAATTACAATGTTAGAAATTAATAAATTTTTTACATTGCAAGCATATCAGGTTTTCACATTTCTATTATATTTACAAGTCCTCTGCATTTTGAGAATTTAGTCCTTTTAATAGAAATTTTTATAGCAGGAGAAAAATTTTTGAGATTGTCCCTTTAAAAGGAAGATGTCAGTTTCAAGTAAAATAGAAATTTTGAGGATGAATTTTGTCCACTTTATGTAGAAAAGGGATGTAGAAAAGGGGTAAGTAGTCTTGAACATTCAGAAGAATAGGATTGTCTTTCTAAGCTAGTCACATTCTTGGTAAGTAGCCACTTTTGAAACAGAAACTTCAGGATTGTTTAGTTTTCTGTGAAGCCGCATGTTTGGTAAACACATGCAGAGAATGGGAACATTGTTCCAGCTTCCTGCAAAACCTTTAGATGCATGACTGCACCTCCTCTCTACAAACAGAAAATATAAATGAGAGCAACTACTTTAAAATGTGCGCAAGCATATTTGTTATAAGCACAAAAATTATGAAAGATATTTCTTATTACTCTGAATCATTATCATTCATGAGACTTAGAATTTATTTTACAAAGTAGATTTTGCTCAGCAATGTCAGCGTTTGATATACAAATTTTAAAAGTTAAAAATTAACTTAACCTGACTTAAGAGTTTAAACTGATGTCTAGGTAGAAATCTCCCAATTTTCAACAAAACGCTTATGACTATCTAGAGAAAAAGATAAAACATTGTATCACCACTGAAAAATAAAATTAATAATAAACCCATTCCATCAGATGAGCAGAAATGTTAATAATCATAGGGGAAAAGGCACAAGATTAGGGAAAACAGGTGGCAGCTTACCTACCCTTCAACCCTCAGAAAGAATTACCTGTAGATAAACACGCGTGTGGAGACTTTCTTAGCACTCCTTGACTGTAGGGACCTGCACTGTCTAACATTGTAGCCACTGGTTATAGGTGACTCTTCGGCACTTTTTAAATGTGGCTACTAAAAAATTTCAAGTTACCTATGTGGCTTGCATGTGTGACTCCACAGTGCTGGTGTAGGTCGTGAGTCGTAGAGCCACAGCCTGTGCTAGTAGTAAGACTGACCAGCTTGGTGGAATTTCTGTTTGATGTGGCCAGGGTACTGTTTTTTCCTCCTGCCTACCTTTATTTACCCATGTAGTGACTTGGTCTCAGAAAATACACAGAAACTGGGTGAGGAATAGGGGTGGGTGGTGATGAACCCGTAACGGCTTGCCGCATCGGGAAGTCCATAGCAGGGGGGTAGCAAGGGAAGAGTGCTAACAGCAGTGAATATGATAAAAGGGCGGTTTGTCGTTCACAGCGTCACTGCAACATGTTATGGAACAAGGCGGGGTGACGGGATAAGCACTGGCTGCGCGAAGAGCTCTATTCGATGGGAAGTAAACTGGGAGTTATCCTTTTCATTTGCTTCAACTATAAATCTGAGAAGTGGAGTTCATCAACTAAACACTAAGGGTAAATTCATATGCTCTATCTGCAGACAAATTCCAAGTCTAGATAGATTTTCCCTTATTTGCATAATCAAAGAATGAAGGGAAAAAGAAAAAAATAAACTACTCGGACCAAAAGAAAAAAAATCCTATAGAACAATAGAATATCATACTGAAATTTTGGTGCAAGAGCATAATTGTAACTACAATTATCTTTTAAATTCACTTATAATTGCACTGGAGTTCTTCAGGAAAAAAGAATGATTGAGGGCTTTAAATTCTGAACAAAAGATAAAGTTAAAAAAAAATACTAGGGACTTTTTACATTAACCCTAAATAAGATTGTATCTTTTATTTATTCATTTATTTTTATTTAAGACAGAGTCTCACTTGATCACCCTTGGTAGAGAGAGTGCTTGGCGTGTTAGCTCACAGTAACCTCAAACTCTTGGATTCAAGCAATTCTCTTGCCTCAGGCTCCCAAGCAGCTGGGACTACAGGCACCTACCACAACACCCAGCTATTTTTAGAGACAGGGTCTCGCTCTAGCTTAAGCTGGTCTCGAACCTGCAGCTCAGGCAACCCACCCACTTCGGCCTCCCAATTGCTGGGGTTACAGACATGAGACATGGTACTTGGCCTGACTGTTCCTTCTTTTAGCAACAGAGCTGATATAACTGTAAATCAGAGTCTAGTCCTATGGTCGATGAAATTACAAGGTTGGTCTATGTGTGATAGCCTTGTTGTGTCTCATATAAAAAATAAAGGATTTGGTTGAAAAAATGAAATACTGAGATTTCAAATGGCCAAATTTAAAGCATTTAGATAACACAGAGTACTCCAGCATCCCTAAACCCTGCTGTGATTTTTACATCATTAAAGGCAGCCTCTGTTTGGGAGGCTGGTTTTGTCTTGCTTAGAGCTCTGCTATGATATCAGTCAAGACAGGTAGCTTGGAAAAGGATCCCAAGTTTCCGCATAACTTTATTGGCCTTGGTATCTTCAGTTCAACAGTGAGTGCTAGATTGTGACATATTCCAAAGGGCCACATGTAAACAAATCTGGGAGGAAGCGGCTTACAGTCCAAAAGATTCTAATACTTTTCTAACTTATTTTAGAGAAGGCCTCAGGAGCATGGGTGAATGGCTTCTGAAGATTCTATACCAGACAGGGTGAAACATAATTTTAGACTTTATTAGTATGGTTGTCCTTCTTAAGAATTTGGATTTAGTGTTTTAGTTTGAGGGGATGAAAATTGTTTTCATTGGTTTGTGTGGTTGGTAAACCAAAACTGGACTCATCAGTGGCTTAAGCTGAATATACTTGAGATACCAGATATTATTTGCCTTAATACAAAGGACAAAATGAAAATGTTTAGAAATTTTAAGAATAAAGATGATGGTGTGGATTTATCATATATAACCAGTTTGCCCTCCAATCTTGAGAAGCCTTAGAAGACAATCCTTCCATAAGCTACGGACAGGTGCCTTAGATTAGACAGGAGTTATAGCAGTGTTTTCTGAGGTTAGAATGAAGGGAAATGCTGCCATGGAAATACGGTCCTTGTCTCCGGCAGAAATGATGGGATGGGGGGAGCAGAAGCCAGGAATTAACACTTAACCCTGGAGTCAAGGTGGACATGGTTGCTCCACTAGACGGCAGGCTTGAGGGGTTTTTTTTGTGTGTGTTTGCTTGTTTGTTTTTTTTCGTTTTTTTTTTTTTGTGGATAAGTGATCATCAAGCCTGAAATAGATGGATGGCCTTTCACGGTCTAAATTAGTATGCATAACCAAAAGAAGTCCAAGTCTGATGAACCAAGGCCTGACTTGGGTTGCTATAACTTGAATTATATCTCTCGACCTCTGTCAACTGACATATTTGAGTAAATCCTCCACCTGGTTTTTCCAAACAGGATCTGCAACCACTTCCAGGATCAGAATGTACTAGGGTTAGTACCGGACGAGGAAATACCCAGAATATTGCGGGATTATGGAGCACTGGTTTGGAGCTATTTGCTGTGAACTTAGAAAGCTACCTGTGCCGTGTCCTTTAGAGTGCAGGCTTACGGAATTCAGGTGTATCTCATAGGGAGGTTGATGGAGCTAAGGTATAAAGCTATTCTGTGTCTTGTTTCGACACTTCCCTCATGTGTGGTAGGAATATATTTTTTTCAGCATCTGGCAGAATCCCTATCTCTGTTTCTCTGACATTCAGAGTAACATGTTAGTACATACAAGAGAGTGAGTATGAAGTGAAAGTCCCTGGAGTTCCCATTAATTAATGAAATAGCAAATCAAATGAAATACTTATCCCTAACGAAATCAGGTGAAGGTACTTTGTCAAATATTTGGATGATGGAGCTTAGAGAAGAGCTGTGTATTATCACAAGCTTCAGTTGCAAATTCAAGTTGGAGAATTTTGGGTCAAACCACAATGCATGTGCTGCTGCCCTTCCGCCAAATATGCTTATGGACTATAGATCAAGTGATGCTTAGAAGTCAGAGTCAGGTCAGGGGCTGATAAGGGAAGTGGAGCTCCTATCTGTGGAAGTCAGTCCTGGGAAGAAAGGAACTCAAGTTCAGGAGAAGCTTTTTGCACCCCTCCTGGTGCTGGACTCCACTATACTGTTCTCGGGTTTGGGTGAATGATTCCTTGCTGTTTTGGTATTTGAGAGTCTAGCCAAATCTAGGGTAGATTAAAGGCTAAGATGAGATACCTTCACCACTGACAAAATATTTAATGAATCTTAGCATTAACAAGGAATTTAAAAATCAAAAAAGCAATGCAGTAATAAAATATTTGTACATATATTTCATATTTTTGAGCATCAAGATCAAACTTGAAAGAAATGGAAAATTCGTTTTAAAAAAGCATTAACTGCAAACATGACAGGAAAAATGTCCTTAACAGTATCTCAGTAATCAAGAAGAAAACAAGCCATAATTCTTTATAGAAAAAAGGGGGAAGATAAATCAAGAAATAAATTCACCAGAGAAGAAATTTACCTGACCAAGAAATGTATTTGAAAATAAAATTACTCATTACAAAAGAAATGTAATTAAAACCTGGAGACTCTACAGCTTCTTAATTCAACATATAAAATAATTTGCAATGCTTGCCAGGTTGTGGCATTCTTACTTGTGGTTTGCAGAATTATAAAATGATCCAACTTTTCAAGAAATCAGCTTGCCAGTGTGTCTCAGTAGCCTTCAGACTAGTTATCTGACTTAGTTGTTTTATTTCCAGGAATCGGTTTTAGTCAGGGTTCTCCAGAGAGACTTCAGGGGCAAAGTTGTCCCTAAGATCACCATACATAGACAAACTAGAAATTGTAGCTAAATTTACCTTTAATTATAAAATATTCATTGCAAATCTTTACAAAGCAGTGGACAACTTTCAGAGGATATTTTATAAAATCTTATAATGAATATTTTGTAAATGAAGGCACATTTAGCAACAATTTCTCATTTTCCCATATGTATGGCAATTTTAGGGGCAACTTTTAGGACACTCTGTATATGACAGAGAGATGAAAGAGGATTATTTAGGGAATTGGCTGAAGCTATTATGGAGGCTGAGAGGTCTCAGGATAGGCTGTCTGGGAGCCAGAGACCTAGGGAAGCCAGTGGCGTGGCTCAGTCTAAGTCCAAGGAAACTAATGGTGTAGCCCACTCCAAGGTCAAAGGCCTGAGCCTTGGGGGAGGTGGCGGGCACCAGTGTGAGTCCCAGAGTTCAAAACCTGGAGATGTCCATGGGCAGGAGAAGAAGAGCATCTGGCCTCTAGAAGAGAGGGCAACTATTTGTTTCATCCAGACCCACAGCTGATTGGAAGGTGCCTGGCCACACTGAGGGCAGACCTTTCCCCACTCAGCCCACTGACTCCCACACCAGTCTCCCTGCAAAATACCCTCACAGACAAACCTGGGGCAGTTGAATTATTCTAACCAAACCCTGAAACCCCTTGGTTCCCCCTTCAGCTGAAGAGGGACAGGCCCAGTACCTACTGAAGCACTGAGAATAACGAATGCAACAACTGAGGGTCAATCCTTCTATACTAGCTATCTGGGTATCCCTTAATTGAGTCAAGCTGACACTCAAAATCCACTGTCATACTGTCTCAAGGAAATAATAAAAAATATGAACAAATATTTGTATGTAAGTTGGTAAGCTATAGAACTTTTCTGGGAAAATGATAAATAACTTAAATAGTAAACTTTGGGAAAATTGTTTAATAAATTACAGTCTGGCTATCTGATGAAAAACTATCTGTGGCTATTTAAAAACTATTATTTAACTATTATTTAAAAAATAATATCAGTGGCATAGTATAAATATGCTCATGATAAAACATTAAGCAAAACAGTAAATTATCTGTGTATATACAATTTTAATTATGTAATATGTACCCACAGTTATATTTTATATATAAAAATTGATGTGGAACTACATTTAAAAGTTAGCACTGTTTGTATCTGGCTGGTGCTATGCTGTAGATAATTTCATTTTTCTTCTTTGTATTTCTCATATTTTTAATACAGCAAACACGTTGCTATTATTGGCAATAAATAATATGAACTCTAAAATTACATGGCTTGTCTTATTCAATGACATGATATTTTGGGTATATTATTGAATAAATAAATATGAAAAAGTATTTGCTTTGTAGCAAAATAGGTGACTTATCTGTTTTTGAAACATCTAAAGTAGTTAACTATTTTGGCCTATACAATCTTTCCATATTTGGCATTTATTTAAAAAATAGATAGCAGCTTGTTTTCTAAAATAGTTTGAGGCAGGTTATAATACAGAATATATGCAATATATTATAAAAAGTAAATGGAAAATCAGAACTGGGAAGAAAAAGGAAGAAACAAACTATTATATGGATTTCCATAATTTATGTGACTAAGCATTAATTAGACTTGACTCATATCTTGGCTAGTACCAAAAAAAAAAAAAAGAAAAAAATGGAAGCGTCATAGGTCTTATTAGGAAAAAAATGCTTAGGTTTGGGGGAAGGGCTAGTGGTAGGTAGGAAAAGAGTAATTAAAATGTTAAGAGGATGAGACATGTGTAATTTGAATTCCACTTTCCAAAGGTGATTATAATTAATACATCTCTACCAGGCATTCTCTTACTTTTAGAAATGGGTTTTGGCAGACAACTCTCTATGGGTCTTTTAAGTGTCTGTGTGTCCTCCAATGGAGATACTGATTACTTTTATATTCACATGCATGTTAATATAGCAAACAGCTTTAGACGGTATAGACAATGTCTTTGTCTGGAGTAGAGAGCAGGTTTGCGTCCTGTTCATTATGTTAAAAATAATTTTTTTCTCTGGAGCAGAAGTCACACAGGTTTGCTTACTGCATCTTATGAAAGATCAGGGTTCTCCAAACTTGAGGAGAACTCACTATACATGCAGCATCCACTCGGGCCCCTTTGTGACATAAGGGGGACTTGGGAGGCAAGGAGAACAGCCACAGATCTAATGCTCCTGCTGGGGGCTGTGCCTTGAGGAATCAGTTCTTGAGTGCTGACTAAGAGTTCACATCTTCCATCAGCATCCATGAAACAGTGGCGGGTTTTCTCATCAGCTTGAAAATAGAATAAAATTGCAGCCTCTCCACAGTTTCCTTTTCTTATTTTGAAGTATTACGGGGGGTGAAATGTTTCTGTTATCTTGCACAAGGTTTAAGTTGGGGGCGTTTAATGTGCCCATCACCAAAATAGTGTTCATTGTAACTGACACATAAGTCTTTATTCCTTAATCCCTTCCATCCCCCACATCTTGGTTTCTAATGTTCTTTACACCTCTTTGTGCCTGCGTGTGCCCTTTGTTAGGATCCCAATTATTAGAGAGCACAGGTGGTATTTGTTTCTTCCATTCATAAGATACTCGGGGTAATGATCTCCAGTTCCCATTCAAGTTGTTGCAGAAGTGATTAGTCCATTTCTTTTTATACCTGTGCAGTATTCCATGTGGGGTGTGTGTGTATACACACACATATATATACACACACACGCACACACACACATGACATTTTCTTTTTCTAATCAGGAATTGATGAGCATTTAAGCTAATTCCACATTGTGAATTGTGCTGTAATAAACATTTAAATGCAAGGTATAATTTTGATAAAATAATACCTTTTCCTTCAGGTGGATTCCCAGTAGTGGGATTGATGGATGAAATGGTAAGTCTATACTTACTTCTTTGAGGAATCTCCATATAATTTTCCGTAGAGATTATGCTAATTTGCAGGCCCACCAATAGTGTATAAGCATTCCTGTCTCTCTGTATCCATACCAGCGTCTATTGTTTTTTTAACTTTTTATAATCATCATTCTGATAGGGGGCAAAGGTGGTATCTCATTGTGGTTTTAATCTGCATCTCACTGGTAATTAGAGGTGTTGAGCATTTTTTTCCCATACATTTTCTGGTCATTTGTCTATCTTCTATTGAATAGCTTCTGCTGATGTCTTTTGCCCACTTATAAAGGGGTTGTTTGTTTCTTCTTGCTGATTGGCTTCAGTTCTTTGTATATTGTGGATATTAGCCCATTATTTGGTGTATAGTTTGTGAATATTTCTCACATTCTGTAGGTTGTCTTTTAACTCTATTGATTATTTTCTTTGCTGTGCAGAGCCTTTTAAATTTAATTAACTCTCATTTGTTTTTGTTGTTGCTGTATTTGTCTTTGGTCTTAGACCAATCATAAATTGGTCTAAGCCAATGTTTAGAAGAGTTTTTCCTATGTTTTATTCTGGAATTTTTATAGTTTCATGTCCTACATTTACTTCTTTTATTAATCTTGAATTAATTTTTGTATTTGGTGAAAGATAAGGGTCTTCCTTCATTCTTCTGCATGTGATTATCCTGTTTCCTCAACATCATTTACTAAATAGAGGTTCCTTTCCCCAGTGTGTGTCATTGTCTGCTTTGTCAAAAATTAGTTGAGTGTAGGTAGATAATTTTATTTCTGTGTTTTCTGGCTTCTCTGTTCCAGTGATCTATGTCTGTACTTTTATACCAGTACCATACTGTTTTGGTTACTATAGCTTTGTAGTAGAATTTGGTTAGCAAATATGACGACTCCAGATTTTCACTTTTTGCTTAAGATTGCTTTGGTTATTGGGATTCTTTTTGGCTGGAAATAAAGCAAAGAATTATTTTTCCAGATCTATGAAATATGACATTGGTATTTTGATGGGAATTATGTTGAATCTATCAATCACTTCAGGCAGTATGGACATTTAAACAATACTGATGCTACTAAAGCATGAGTATGAGATTTTTTCCTTTTTTTTCCCCACTATTATCTATATCCTTTCATCAATGCTTCATCAAGATCTCCTTGCAGAGGTCTTTCACCTCTTTGGCTAAGTGTATTTCCAGGTATTTTATTGTCTTTATTGCCAATGTAAATGGTATTGAGTCCTTGATTTGACTGTTAGTTTGACTATTGTTAGTATATAGAAACGCTACTGATTTGTGTACATTGATTTTGTAAATGAGATTTTTGCTGAATTTATTTATCAATTCTAAGAGTCTTTTGGTGGAGTTTTTTGGGTTTTCTAGATACAAAATTATATCATCAGCTAACAAGGATAGTTTGACCTCCTCTTTCCCTATTTGGATGTCCTTTATTTCTTCTCTTTTTTGATTGTTCTGGTTAGGATTATCGGTACTCTGTTGCACAAAAGTGGTGACAGTGGGCACCCTTATTGTATTCCAGTTCTCAGGGGGAATGCTTTCAACTCTTCCTTATTCAGTGTGATGTTAGTTATGGATTTGTTATATATGGCTCTTGTGACTTTGAGTCATGTTTTTTCTATGCCAAGTTTGTTAAAGGATTTTAATCATAAAAGAGTGATAGATTTTATTGAATGTTTTTCCACATCTTTTGTGATGACAATGTGGTCTTTGTTTTTGCTTTTGTTTGAGTGGTGAATCATGTCTATTGATTTGCATGTTATACCATCCTTACATCCCTGGAATAAGCCCATTTAATCATGGTGAATTATCTTTTGCTGGTGATTTTAGTTTGCTAGTACGTTGTTGAGGATTTTCGCATCTATGTTGATAAGAGACAAATAAGATTAATAGGATCTGAAAGCTGAAAACTAACATAAAGAAGCCAAAAACATGTTTTAAGATATGATTGAAAAAACATAAGAAAGACAAAATTAAAAATGTATGACAGAACTTAAAGAAATAAAAGAGTCATTTAGGAAATTCCAAAATACAGCAGAAAGCTTCAACAACAGGCTAAACCAAGCAAAAGGAAGAATTTCAGTGCTTAGCGACAGGGCTTTGGAACTAAATCAGTCAAAGATGCTGAAAAAAGAATAACAAAGAGTGAACATTCAGAGAAGTATAGGACTGTGCAAAGTGGGCCAATATAAGAATCATAGGTATCTCTGTGGGAGACGAAGAAAAAGCAAAAGTGTGGAAAGACATATCAAGGAGATTATTGAGGAAAAATTCCCTGATATCAGCTAAGATTCACGTATTCAGATACAAGATGGTCATTGAATGCTGGGAAGATTTATAGCAAATAAGACAGACATCTATCACCTCCAAGACACATACTAACCAGCTTGGATAAAGTCAAACTGGAGAAAATTCCACAATCTGTGAGGTGAAAGCAACAACTGACCCATAAGGGACAACCCATCAGGCTAATAGCAGACTTCTGAGCAGACACTTTACAAGCTGGGAGGGATTGGGACCCTATTTTTAGTCTTCTGAAATAGAACAACTTCCAGCCAAGAATTTTGTATCCTACAAAGCTATGTTTCATAAATGATGGAGAAATAGACTTTTCCAGGTAACCAAACACAAAGGGAATTTGTCACTACTAGACCTGCCCCATAGGAAACATTCAAAACTGTTTTATGTTAATACATGAAACAGCACAACAGATAAGCACCAGTGTAAAAAGTATCCAAAAGTTAAAGCTCACAGCTTTAACAATAAGATATCATTCAACATGATGAACAGAACATTATGCCAAATAGCAATACTAACATGGAAAGTTAAGTCTGCATGCTCCAATTAAAAGACACAGACTAGCTGAATGGATTTAAAAAACCACATCTCAAGTATATTCTGTCTCCAAAAATGCATTTAACTCACAAGGGCTCACACAGACTCAAGGTAAAGCATGGAAAAATAGACTTTAACCCTTTGCAATCCAATTTTTCTGAAACCTACACACTCACACACCCAGCTCTTATTTATTTGAGGTGGGAAAGTGGTAGGTGGATTACTTGTAATTATCCTACAGTTTTAAAAGAGAAAAATATAAATATGAATTCACTGATTATTTTATTATCTCCTTAGGTTACGTAAATTAGTGAAAGTGTTTTTGTTTATTTTTGTTTATAATTTTTTATTAAATCATAGCTGTGTACATTAATTCAATCATGGGGTACAATGTGCTGGTTTTACATACAATTTGAAATGCTTTCATCAAACTGGTCAACATAGCCTTCACTGCATTTTCTTAGTTATTCTGTTAAGACATTTATATTCTACACCTAGTAAATTTCACACGTACCCTTGTAAGAAGCACCATAGGTGTGGTCCCACCAATTACTCTCCCTCCACCCATCCTTCCCCCTCCGCTCACCTCCCTTTCCCCTGTCCCTTTCTTTTGGGCTATAATTGGGTTATAGCTTTCATAAGAAAGCTATAAATTGGTTTCATAGTAAGACTGAGTACACTGGATACTTTTTTTCCCATTCATAAGATACTTTGCTAAGAAGATGTTCCAGTTCCATCCATGTGAACATGTAAGAGATAAAGTCTCTATCTTTCTTTAAGGCTGCATAATATTCCATGGCATACATATACCACAATTTATTGATCCATTCATGGGTCGGTGGGCACTTGGGCTTCTTCCATGACTTAGCAATTATGAATTGGGCTGCAATAAACATTCTGGTACATATATCTTTGTTATAATGTGATATTTGGTCTTCTGGATATATACCTACCCTGTTTCCCCAAAAATAAGACAGTGTCTTATTTTAAGGTGTGCTCCCAAAGATGCGCTAGGTCTTATTTTCAGGGGATGTCTTATCTTTCCTGTAAGTAGGTCTTATTTTCAGAGGATGTCTTATTTTCGGGGAAACAGGGTAGTAGAAGATCTATTTTTAGATCTCTAAGTGTTCTCCAAACATCTTTTCAAAAGGAACATATTAGTTTGCATTCCCACCAGCCATGTAGAAGTGTTCCCTTTTCTCCATATCCATGCCAATATCTCTGGTTTGGGGATTTTGTGATATGGGCTAATCTTACTGGAGTTAGATGATATCTCAAAGTAGTTTTGATTTGCATTTTTCTGATGATTAAGGATGATAAGCATTTTTTCACGTGTCTGAAGGCCATGTGCCTGTCTTCTTCAGAGAACTTTCTCTTCAAGTCCCTTGCCCAGCCTGAGATGGGATCACTTGTTCTTTTCTTGCTAACACATTTGAGTTCTCTGTGGATTCTGGTTATTAAACATTTGTTGGAGACCTATCCTGCAAATATCTTCTCCCAATCTGAGGGCTGTCTGCTTGCTTTACTTACTGTGTTCTAGGCTGTACAGAAGTTTTTTGGTTGATCAGGTCCCAGTAGTGTATTTTTGATGTTGCTTCAATTGCCCAGGGGGGTCCTCCTCATAAAATATTTGCCCAGGTCAATTTCTTCAAGAGTTTTCTAGTATTTTTATAGTTTCATGTCTTAAGTTTAAATCTTTAATTCAGTGACAGTCTATCTTAGTTAATGGTGAAAGGCATGGGTCCAGTTTTGGTCTTCTACAGGTCGCCAGCCAGTTCACCCAGCACAATTTGTTAAATAGAGAATCTTTTCCCCACTGAATATTTTTAATTAGCTTGTCAAAGATCAAATAACAGTAAGTAGCTGCGTTCATCTGTTGGTTCTCTATTCTTTTCCATACATCTACCTGTCTGTTTTTGTGCCAGTACCATGCTGTTTTGATCACTATTGATTTATAGTATAGTCTGAAGTCTGGTACCATAATTCCTCCTGCTTTGTTTTTATTTCTGAGTAAGGTTTTGGCTATTCAAAGTTTTTTCTGATTCCATATAAAGTGAAGTATTGTTTTTTCAAGATCTTTAACGTATGACAGTGGAGTTTTAATAGGGATTGCATTAAAATTATATATTTCTTTGGGTAATATGAACATTTTAACAATGTTGATTCTTCCCAGCCGTGAGCATGGTGTGTTTTTCCATTTGTTAACATCTCCAGCTATTTCTTTTCTTAGAGTTTCATAGTTCTCTTTGTAGAGATCTTTCACGTCCTTTGTTAGGTAAACTCCCTAATATTTCATCTTCTTTGGCACTACTGTGAATGGAATAGAGTCCTTGACTGTTTTTTCAGCTTGACTATTGTTGGTAGATATATAGGCTACCGATTCATGAATGTTGATTTTGTAACCTGAGATGCTGCTGTATTCCTTGATCACTTCTAAGAGTTTTGTAGTAGAATCCCTGTTCTTCAGATATACAATCATATCATCTGTGAAGAGTGAAAGTTTGATCTCTTCTGACCTATATGGATACCCTAGATCGCCTTTTCTTCCCTAATTGCGATGGCTAAAACTTCCATTACAATGTTAAAGAGCAGTGAAGACAATGGGAAACCTTGCCTGGTTCCTGATCTGAGTGGAAATGATTTCAATTTAACTCCGTTCAATACAATATTGGCTGTAGGTTTGCTGTAGATGGCCTCTATCATTTTAAGAAATGCCCCTTCTATACCAATTAAGTGTTCTGATCGTAAATGAATGCTGGATATTATCAAAAGCTTTTTCTGCATCAATTGAGAGAATCATATGGTCTTTGTTTTTAATTTATGTGCTGAATTATATTTATAGATTTACGTATATTGAACCAGCCTTGAGACTTTGGGATAAAACCCACCTGGTCATGGTGTATAATTTGTTTGATGTGTTGCTGAATTCTGTTTGTTAGGGTATGGTTGAATACTTTCACATTAATATTCATTAGTGATATTGGTCTATAATTTTCTTTTCTTGTTGGGTCTTTTCCTGGTTTGGGGATCAAGGTGATGTTTGCTTCATAGAATGTGTTGGGTATATTCCTTCTTTTTCTGTATTTTGGAGAAGGTTGAGTAATACAGATACTAGTTCCTCTTTAAAGGTTTGGTAGAATTCTGATGTGAAGCCACCTGGTCCTGGGCTTTTCTTTTTAGGGAGATTTTGTATAGTTGATGGTATTTCAGAAGTTGATATAGGCCTGTTCAACATTTCCACTTCATTCTGGCTAAGTCTTGGAAGGTGGCATGATTCCAACTATTGGTCAATTTCCTTCAGATTTTCATATTGCTGAGAATAAATTTTCTTGTAATATTCATTAAGGATTTTTGGAATTTCTGAGGAGTCTGTTGTTATTTCATCATGACCATTTCTGATTGATGAAATTAGAGATTTTACTCTTTTTTTTCCTGGTTAGGTTAGCCAAAAGTTTATCTATTTTATTGACCTTTTCAAAAATCCAACTTTTTGATTTATTGATCTGTTGTATACTTCTTTTGTTTTCAATTTCATTTAATTCTGCTCTAATTTTGGTTATTTCTTTTCTTCTTCTGGGTTTGAGATTGGAATGTTCTTCCTTTTCCAGTGGCTTGAGATGTCCCATTAAGTTTTTAACTTCTTCTCTTTCTGTCTCTTGAGGAAGGCTTGCAGTCCTATAAATTTCCCTCTTAGGACTGCCTTTGCGGTATCCCAGAGGTTCTGATAATTTGTGTCTTCCTTGTTGTTTGGTTCCAAAAATTTGGCAATTTCCTTCTTAATCTCATCTAAGTTATCATTCAGCAAAAGGTTATTTAGCTTCCATGTTTTTGAATGAGTATGCAGATTCCTGTTGTTACTGAGTTCAACTTTTATTCCATGATGGTCTGAGAAGATGCAAGGAATAATTTCTATTCTTTTAAATTTGCTGAGGTTAGACTTGTGACCTAAGATGTGATCAATTTTGGAGTATGTTTGGTGGGCTGATGAGAAGAATGTGTATTCAGTTTTGTTGGGATGAAATGTTCTGTAGATGTCTGTTAAATCCAAATGTTGAATGGTTAAGTTTAAATCTAAAATTTCTTTGCTTAGCTTCTTATTGGAGGATCTATCCAACACTGCCAAAGGAGTGTTAAATCTCCAACAATTATGGTGCTGGAGGAAATCAAGTTGCTCATGTCTGTTAGAGTTTCTCTTATAAATTGAGTCGCATAAATTCTGGTTGGGTGCATAAATATTAATAATTGAAATCTCATCATTTTGAGTGCTACCCTTAACAAATATGAAGTGGCCATCCTATCTTTCCTTACTTTTGTTGGTTTAAAGCCTATTGTATCTGCAAATACAATTGCAACACCTGCTTTTTTCTGATTTCCATTTGCCTGAAATATAGATGACCATCCCTTAACCATGAGTCTATATGTATCTTTTACGGTAAGATGAGATTCTTGTATGCTGCAGATATCTGGCCTGAGTTTTTGTTTCCAGTCAGCCAACCTGTGCCTCTTTAAAGGACAAATTAAGCCATTCACATTAATTGAGATTATTGATAAACCTGGTAGAATTTGGGGTATCAAGTTTTTCAAAAGTCCAGTGGACATTTTTGATCCTTTTGCCACTGTGGAAGTTGGAATTTGATCAAAAGTTTCCGAGTGAGTTTACTTTTGTGGTGGAGGATTGCGCTGGTCATTATGGAGGATAGATCTAAGAATATCCTGGAGAGCTGATTTAGTTATGGCAAATTTATTCAACATGTGAATGTCATTAAAGTATTTAATTTCTCCATCATAAATGTAACTCAATTTAGATGGATACAGGATCCTGGGTTGAAAGTTATTTTGTTCTAGGAGATTAAACTCGATGACCACCCTCTTCTAGCTTGAAAGGTTTCAGCAGAGAGATTTGCAGTCATTCTACTATTCTTCCCATTTTAGGTTATGGTTTATTTACATCTGGCTGCTTTCAGAATTTTCTCCTTCATATCAACTTCAGTGAAATTAATTATGATGTGTCTGAGAGATGTCTTATTTGGGTTTAGTCATGCTGAGGTTCTGAAACTGTCTGCTATCTGCATTTCAGAATCTCTTGGCATGTCTGGAAAGTTATCCTTCATAATTTCATGAAAAAGGGCCTCTGTGCTTTGCAAAGCCCCTTCATTGCCTTCAGGAATTCCTATAAGGTGAATATTAGTTTTCTTTGAATTATCCCAAAGCTCTCTGAGAGAATGATCCATATTTTGCTCTCCATTTCTCTTCCTCTTTGAGTGCTTGGAAGCATTCAAAAGCTTTGTTTTCAATATCAGAAATCCCTTCTTCTGCTTGCTCCATTCTGTTACTGAGCAATTCTTATTGTATTTCTCAGACCTTTGAGGGCTGCAAATTCTTGTCTCAGTGTATCGGTGATTTTTGTCTGTGAATTCATTGAATTCTTGAGACAACTTTTGAATTGCTCCTTGAACTTCTAATTCCAACTTTACCTCCATTCTATTAATCTTATTTGTGATTCAAACTCTGAATTCAATTTCCAACATCTTAGCCAGTTGTGTATTAACGGGATCTTCAGTTGTGTCTCCCATATTGTTCCTTGGGGGAGTTGATCTGCTTTTTCTGCTGATTCTGCCCCATGATTATTTTACAACATTTGACTAGATGAGCAGATAAGATAAAGTTGGGTTGGGATGCTCCTGGAATAGTGATTAAGCAGCCCTTTTCCCAAGAGCTGGGAGTGGTGTCTGTTACTTTCCCCCTAGAGCTTTGCAAAGGACCTGTACAGTGCTATGGCCTGAGAAACTGGAGGCCTGCTTGGCATTGTGGGGCAATGTGGGGCATTGTGGGGCAACTAGATAGCAGGGGTCCACTGGCAGCTCGAGTGTGACTTGTTCTGGTGCTCCTTAGAGTCAGAAGGACTGCCCCCCACCCCCAGCAAATGACTTAGTCTGGGAAGGTTGATGCCTCCTTCCCCACCTTGAACGTCTGTCACACCCAGTCACTGGTAACCCCTCAGGGCTATGACCCAGTTCCCTCCAATGAGCAGATGCTCTGGGGGTTTAAGCCTGCCTGAGTCACAGAGAGATCTTATATCTCCTCAGCCAGGTGTCCACACTCTGCCAACATCTGGCAGGGGAAGCTGAGGCCTGACAACCTCAGGTGGTTAATGGAAGCTGGGGTGGTTTACTCAGTTCCAGCCCCGCCCCTCATTGATGTTGCTGACACTTATATTTGTGCAGAATTTATGTTTCTGACCTGGGTATATTCCCCTGCAGACCAGGCATAGTTTGAGTTCACAGAAACTGCAACTCAGCCCCTGTCTGTGCCGCTGCCCAGAGCTGGTGTTTTTGTTTCCCCTGCAGTCTGTGTTGGGGTGGGTGTGGTTAGAGCTCACTCCAGCTTTCGGTTTCCTGCCTGCCTTTGTCTCAGCTATGATCCCCTGAGGGCTGGGTGTTTCATAGGCTCACTAAGCAGTCCTGGTGCAGCTCCACCCTGGGAGTATTCTGTTTCTGTTCATCCCGCCACACTCTGCCCAGACAGGTACTGCTTCAGGCATACCCTTTGCTCACAAGGTCTGCGTTATTGTCTCAGATATATTCCGCCAGTGTCTGCCACTAGAGAAGATGCCTGGCTTCCTCTGGTTGCCCAGAGAGATAGGGAGTGTCCTTCCAAAATATCCCCAGGGGTGTGAGCCCTATTGTTCCTGTTGCTGCCGCTGCTGCTCTGTGCCAGTGGGTATCGCCTCTCCCTTTCCATACAGTTCCTTCAGTCCACCATTTTCTCCTTAACCCTGTGCCACAGAATCAGCATAAACCAGCAACAGCCCATGCCCTGTCCATGCCTCTCGAGAAAATGTCCAAGAATATGGACTCCATGGGGGTCAGGCTTCCAGGCCTCAGGGTGAGAGTGGAGGGAAGTGCTGGGAGTTCAGAATTACAGGTACAGAATATATACAGTTTCATACAGTTTTATGCCTGGCAGGAAAGTGCCATGGCACCCTACTAGGGGAAGGAGGTCTAGTTTTTAGAGGGTCTCTCCCATGGGATAAAATGAGAGGACATTTAAACTCTGCTTGCTTGTTTGTAGAAAGTATACTGCAAGCCATTCTCAAGGGAGAGGGGACTCCCATCCTCTTGGTGATGGATTTTGTACCTTTTGTTTGTATCCTTGGGATCA
This sequence comes from Nycticebus coucang, assembly GCF_027406575.1. Lineage (NCBI taxonomy): Eukaryota > Metazoa > Chordata > Mammalia > Primates > Lorisidae > Nycticebus > Nycticebus coucang. Next base: position 94,206,047 of record NC_069784.1, on the reverse strand, counting down.
CAGCTTGCCTCAGCAGGGTTGATGTGCGTTCTTCAACCTTCTGTCTTGGCTCAGCTCCAAACCATCAGCTTACTTGCTAAACTTCTGTCCTTTAACTCTCCTTCTGGAAGGGAGCCTCTGTGGAAAGCTGGCTCCAGTTGGCCATCTTGCCCCTGTTTATAATTTTTTTGAGTGTTAAGTGTCTTGAAGAAATCTCCAGGATGAAGTCCAGGCTTCCTCTTGCATGTTTCACAGTAGAAGGTGGTTTCTCTCCTTCTACCTTTATCATTTCTTCTGCTGCAAACTGTGAGATCCTTTGTTGGTTTTCTTCAGTTTGCATTATAAAACTCATTTAGGTTTTCCTTGGGGTCAGAAGATGATAGACCTCTGCTCTTTCTTGAATCTCTCATTCTTCAGATTGCTCACAAGCTACATGATGACATTTTCCCATAAGGAAAGTGTGTCAGCACTTTTTCTCCACTTTCGTCCTTATCTAATGAGTAAAAGATGAAGTCACAACTGCACTTTCCATCAGCCAATAGAGTATTTTTTTCTACCACTTGTATGACCTCCATAAAAATCTGTATCATCCATGCACTGATCAGCTCTGTCCACCCCTCCCATAAACTTTATGTATTCTAAAATAACTATTGATTTATAAAATTTAACAGTCTGTTTCTTCCTCTAACCAACAGTCAACTGTGTTTGAGGGCCAAAGAATGGACTGAGCATTGTCACTAACCTCTTGTCATGGAATAAGAGGCACATCATTTTCTTATCACATTGATAGGAACATAATTCATATTCCTGAAGTTTCTTCTTTTTCAGATCACTTGGAAAATCCCTCTAAGAAGCCATAACTGTTCCTGTTATATGTATTTTCATTTTATGAAATTCCCAAGCAAGCGAAGGGCTTGAGTAGAATCTGTCAGTGTAGATGTGATACACTGTGCTTACAAAATTTGTGACAAATGAATCACTATTTGAGACATAAATGGCAAATCAGGACTAATAAGACTTTTTGTTGTTTTCTTGCTATAGTAAGGAATGTGAGTTAACATAACCATTTTCTGAATCATACAGGCAAAAAATTTATAGGCCTCACTTTGTAGGCTTCTTTGGATTCGATAGCACTTGAATTGAATCCTTCCTTTGAATGAATCCAAAAAAAAAAGGTCAGATGTCTTGTAACACTAGAGCAGAGCAGGAAAATCATTATGTCAGATGGGATCTGACATAGGATTGGAAAGGGTTTAATCAATAATAATAAGCAAAGACGAAGATAATCATTTTATAACAGCAAAGGAAGAAATTCAGAAAGAAGACATTTTTAAACATATATTCACCTGACACAGGAGCTCACAGAATCATAAAGCAAATTATTCTAGAACTAAGCAAAGAAATAAACAGTAACATTATAATTGGTGGGTACTTCAACACCTCACTAATAGAACTGGACAGATCATTGAAGCAGAAAATCAATAAAGAAACACTGAACTTAGACAGGACTCTAGAATAAATAAACCCAACTGACATTTACATAAAATTCTACCTAAAAATTACTGAATATAAATTATTCTCTTAAGCACATGAGACATTTTCCAAGACTGACTATATTTTGAACTATATCCTATCACAAAATAAGTCTCAGTAAATTAAAAAAAATTCAAAACCATACCAGGAACTGTCTTAGATACAGTAGAATAAAACCAGAAATAAATTCCAAGAGAAATGCTAAAATCTACAAAGGCATGGAAATTAAGCAATCTGTCTCTGAATGATCCTTGGGTCAGTGAAAAAATTAAAATAGAAATAAAAAGATTCTTTTAACTGAATGACAAAGGAGTTACAAGCTTTCAAAATCTGTGGCATACCTAAAAAGCAGTCCTAAGGGCAAAGTCTATAACTTTAAATGCCTACATTAAAAAGACAGAAAGTTCACAAGTTTACACCCTTATGCCACCCCTCAAGGAAGTAGAAAATGAAGAGCAAACCAAACCCAAATCCAGTACAAGAAAAGAAATAACAAAGCTCAGAGCAGAACTACACAAAATGGAAATGAAAAACAAATAAACAACAACCAAAAAAATACACAAGATCAACACAACAAAAAGTCCTTTAAAAAGAATAACTAGAATAACCAGAAATAGAAAAAGACCCAACAAGCTCAATCAAAAATGAAACAGGAGACTTTACAACTGACATCACAGAAATGCAAAATATCATCTGCAAATATTGCCCAAACCTCTAGAAAATATAAAAGAAATGGATAAATTCCTGAAAAGACAGTCTCCTAAATCAGGAAGACAGAAATCCTGAACAGATCAGTAACAAGCAGCAATATTGTATCAGTACTTCAATTAAAGAAATCTAACAACAACAGCAAGATAAATAAATAAATAAATAAATAAAAAGCCTGGACCAGATGGATTCATAGCTGAATTCTACCAGACCTACAAAGAACTGCCACCTATCCCAAAGAAATTATTCCATAACATTGAGAAGGAGAGAATCTTCTGGAGTTAATATCCCCTCGATCTCCCCTTCTTTTGACAATGGTTTGGAAAGGGGTCTTTTCTTGAAGCCCTAATGTCTTACAGGAACTGCGTGGGCAAAACTGTACTTTTGAATGGATGTACTGACTGAAGTGAAAGTAAGAGAAAGGAATAAAATCATTAATATGTAGTGAATGCTACAAATGTATTTACCCAAAGGAAACTAATTATAGCATACGTTATATGAGTTTATCAAACAGATTAACAAAGGATAATTATTATTATTAAGGTTATTATTAAGGTGATAATAAGCCCCAGCAATTCCCAAAGAAAATTTAGTATTAAATAATTAATTGCTAGAGCAATGGCTTAGAAATAAAATTATGTTTAAATACCTTTTTATTTATGCTGAAGAAATCAAGCAAAAATGATGTCTTCTTTTTGTATAACATTTGTGCATAATGCCACCAATGTGAGGCATGCTTAAGTCTTCATACTTCAAAGAAATGACCTTTAAGCCACACTTAGGGAAAGGAAGCTAAAATCTATGAGACATTTCAGTTGCCAAGGACGCTTGTAATCATTTCCTTAATTGTCTTTGACAATCTTATCATTAAAGATGTGGGACATTAATTAATGATAGAACATCTATTCCTGGAAAAATAGGCCCTGGAGGCACAATAGAGAGCTTATTGTCCGTACGTTCTTTGTGATCCCTGTTTCTGTAGTGTGGGTCATCCATGTTCCAAGTGTTGCCTAGATGGCATGTAAACATTTGGAGCACTCAATTATGTGAGAATTGGATTGAATAAAATCAAAGCTGATAATGCTGAAAATATGTTCAAAACCAATGTTCCCTAAAAAAGCTTTTATGCCTAGATTAGTATCAGTGTTTAATTGACAGCCTCTTCACTTGGTTAATTACTTGGTCTATTGTGACAGGGAGAGGGAGAAAAGGACAAAAGCATTTGTATTATGAATAGTTGCCAATAAGGAAATCAAACAAGAGAAAGCCAAATACCCTGGTACAGAATACTGTCTTACAGAAAGTCTTCCTTGTATGCCAATGACCGTCCTTAGAAAAATGGAAATTGTTGAAATAGAGTCTGTCTTTCAAAACACAAGTTAGAACCTTTGTGTTTTTGAGCTACAGTAGAAGATAAACTCTTATGTGAACTTTTCGCCTTCATTTGTCTTTTGCTATAAATAAATGAAAGGGTACACAAATTAAGATATGAAATGAAAATGCATGTTGAGGATTTATTCTTTGTACCTTTAAACTGCAGTGTAAATTAAGCCTTTTTCACAACAGGAATTAAATTGTCATATTACAAAAACACATGCACGTCTCTGAAAATAGCCCAGGCATTGTGGCAGGTGCCCGTGTTTCCAGCTACTTGAGAGGCTGAAGCAAGAGAATCACTTGAGCCCAAGAGTTTGAGATTGCTGTGAGCTATGATGCCGGAGTACTCTACTGAGGATGGCAAAGTAAGACTGTCTAAAAAAAAAAAGTAAGCTCAAGAGATCTATTGTACATATAGATAGTTAATAACAATGTGTTTTATTCCTGAAAATTGTTAAGAGAGTAGATTTTAAGTATTCTCACCACAAAAAATGTACGTGAAGGAATGCATTTGTTAATTAGCTTGATTCAGCCATTGCATAAAGTATGGATATTTCAAAACATCATGTTGTAGTTGATAAATGCATATAATTTTTGTCAAAAAAGAATAACTGTGAGATTTTTAAAATAAATAAGTTTAAGAAATAAAAAACAAAAAAACAAAAACACATGCACACATTTTATTCTTTGTAACTTAAATTTATAACACCATAACTTATAACAACCATTTCTCTTCTGGATTTTTCTGGAAGAATGTTAAGACAATCTAAGGCAATCCCTATTTATCCTGCAACAGCACAGTGATGATGTTCAAAGATACTAAAAATATAAATGGATCCAGAAAAGCAGACAGTCTTAGCTCATCCCCTTTTCTGGTATGTCCTCACTAGTCTGACCTCTACATGTTATCTGCCCCAGGCTCAGTCCAAGTTCAGTTCTTGAGCCTCTGCTCATTTCTTCATATTCCTCTGGTGACCTTATTTGGCCTCAGATTTAAATATCTTCTATATGCTGATGACTCTTGTATTTCCAGCCTGTACCTCTTCCCTGAACTTCACTGGGATATCAAGTGGACCTCAAAGTTAACATGTTCAAAACTAAAGCCACCTCGGTTCCCTCGAGCTCTGTTTCTCCCATAGGCTTCCCTTTTGTTGCTCTATTTCTCCCCTCCCAACCTTTATCTTTACTTACCTGAAATAGATCCCAGAAACATTATCTGTGCATATGTTTAATCTCTCATTACTGCTATTATTTTATGTGTATCATTTCTTATCTATGTATTGTTATAACTGCCTGAGTCTTCTCTTTTCTCTTCTTTCCTATTATTATTAGTTGCCTGTCTTTAAACTTAAGCACTTTACATATGCTACCTCATTTTAATCTTCCTGAAAACATTCTAGCATGGGTATGATTAATCCCATTTTATTTTATTTTTATTTATTTATTTATTTATTTGAGACAGAGTCTCACTCATTTGCCCTAGGGTTGAGTGCAATGTTGTTATAGCTCACAGCAACCTCAAACTCTTGGGCTCAAGCTATTCTCTTGCCTCAGCCTTCCCAGTAGCTGGGACTACAGGCACCTGCCACTATAACCTACCTGGCTACTTTTTTTTAGAGATAGGTCTCACTGTTGCTCAGGCTAGTCTTGAACTCCTAAGCTCAGGCAATCCACCTGCCTCGGCCTCTCATAGTGCTGGGATTACAGGCATGAGCCACCATGCCCAGCATCAATCTCATTTTAGACACAAAGAACTTGAGGACAAGAAAGGTTAAGGCCTTCATAAGGATCAAAACCAGACTTAAGGTCTAGATTTTCTAGTGCCTAAACTTATACTTGACTATTCTTTCTACTAACCAGTATGCATTGCCTTCGGGGCATTAACCACCTGTTAATTAAATAAAAACAGTCAGACCAGTTGTTTTATATCTCCCAAAAGACTAGTGGACTGAATGCTTCATTTCCAGATATTTGTTTTGTTATAAAACCTGAATGCAGACTTTGATCTTGTTCGAGACAAAAACCTGAATCCAGACTCTTGGTTGGTGTGGGTTGGAAGCCAAACAAGTCACTGTCCTTTATGGGAAGAGCAGCAGGAACATTGGAGAGCAAGCCAAGGCAAAGGAGAGGGAAAGTACATGACTTGGCTCTACCAGTAAAAACTTGATCTGTGCCACAGATACTCAATCAAATGAATTTATGAGGTTTTATTTTCCAAAGATCACTATTAGTGCCAAAAACCAAAGCCAAGGAGTCATGCCATGTTGACTGATGTGAGGGATACTCCAGAGCTAAATGATCAGACAAGTCTTACAGTTTTATCCCAGATTGCATCCTTCTTGAATTTTTAAATATTCAGGCAAAACATAGATTTTTTTTTAATTTCTTCTTGGAGAGGAATAACTCCCATATGCCATCTAATGTTTCCTCTTTAATTTAGACCTAAATCTGAATGAATATCTTCCATGTGCTTGGAGAGTTCTGGGGAACAGTTACCCACACTGTCCTATTTGCCCAGAAGGACAATACAACAATAGCACGCTGATCACATGCTGACTTTTGTATGTAAATATGACACCAGCTCATGACATTGAAATTAGCAAACATTTACCGAGCACTTATTGTATACCAAGAAGACATAATTGTTCCCACTTTGCAGATGAAAAAATGCCACTAGTTAGTTGCAAACATTTTTTCTGGGCTCTACACCTACAGCCTAGTGTTTTCTTCCTCAAAATGAAAAACTAGTGTACAAAAAAGTCAATAGCCTGTGTTTTGTCAATGACTTGTTTTAAACATAGAAATGTACTAATTTTACTTCTGTGAACATAGGACTTAACACACAGTTGACATCATGTCATAATCCCACTTCTGTGGAATTATGGCTGTGACTTTATCCATAAGAAAAATAGTACTCAGATTAATTCATAATTAAAGTTAACATGCTTCATTTATTTATTTTCTGTGCATCTAAATTTCAATAATTCTTTTAATACATAGTGATAAATTTATTACTATTAAAAGTAAATTTTTATTTCCATCATGCTTAAAGTTCAGGTATAGGAATGTGAGGCACAAATAATTTTACTAACAGAAATACAGCAGAATATTGCAAATTCTCTAAAGAACACATTGGTACCATAAGACAGATGCTTGAAGCTGGTAGATGCAAGCAAAACTGTTTATCTAATTTGTTTATACCACCTGTATAGTACCTCATAATTTGACTCTAGGATATGCTTAGATTTAAGACTCACTCTGTCAACACTGCAGTGAGATTCCCTAGATATTTATCACAATGAGAAACATGCCTGTAATGTCTGTCCCAAAAAATTCACATGCAAGTATTACAGTAACTTATAAACTGTGTTTATTAGGATTAACAGGCACCTACTTGTGGAATTCAATGGCTCAGTGATTGTCAAGGCCACAGTTTGACTGTGTTCCCACCAGAGATACAGGTCTCTACCTCAAAGCATACAAAATGAGGGGATAAAATAAGAGGGGAAAAAAAGATCTAGAAAAGAAATCAAATGAAAAAAAATCATTGACAATGTATGGTAGACAAAAAACCACATGCCCATTCTATAATTATTCCAAGTTACAATTGAAGTGTATTACTTGGCATATGACTAATTCAATGATAATTGTCTTGTCTGTATTACTCATTTTGGGCCTTACTTAAAGTGTAGAATTTTAATTAATTTCTAAGCACACATCTACAGCAATTAAATGTATAAAATTCTAGACTTTGAGCCTAGAATTCTCAGCCCTTATCCACTTCTCACTCTAGACAAAAGAATTTATTTTTTTTTCATCTAAGGAACTAAAAACTGCTCATGTCAAGATCATCAGTGTTTTTCTTCTTTCCAAATCCAACTGACACTGCCCTGTCCTTTATTTTTTTTTTTGATTCATTAATAGCATTCAGTATGGCTGACTATTGCCCCTTTCTCATTTACTTTTCACACCTTCTATGCAACCATGTTTCTGATGCTAGAAATGCTACATGACAAAATAGTTTAGACTTTGGTGCTTGTTTTGGTCTGTTTATGCTGCTATCACAAAATACCTGAGATCAGGTAACTTATAAACAGCATATATTTATTTTTTCACAGTTCTAAAGGCTGGGAAGTTCAAGTTCAAGACATCAGCAGGTTTGGTCTCTTATTCCAAGATGGTACCTTGAATACTGAGTTGTCTGGAGAGAAAGAACTCACATGGCAGAAGGTTGACAGGCAAGAAGGGATGAAAATCCTCCTTCAAGCTCTTTTATAAGGGTACCTAATTTCATTCACAAGGGAGGAGCACTCATCGCCTCATCTCACTTAAAGTCCCTACCTTCTAATACCATTATATTGGTAACACCTGAATTTAGAGGGGGCTACATCCAAACCATGACAGTACCAGACTGCCTAGATGTGAATCTTAGCTCATGTACCTACTAACTGTATGATCTTGGACAAATTAGTTTTAATTGTTCTATGGTTCATTTTTCTCATACGTAAAATGGGATGATTGCATCTACCTTGATAAAGTTGTTATAAGTTTTAAATGAATTAATATTTTTAAAGTATAGAAAACTTTCTGGCATGGAGTAATTACTATGAAAGCATTAGATATTATTATTAATCATCCCTGACTGCTTCTTCCTTGTCTTCTGTACTAACTCAACTTATGCAAATGTTGGCATTACCTAGCGCTGGTTCTCTACTCATGCCCTTTTCCAGTTTCATAACTTCACACTTCAATTATTTATTGATGACTCCCAAACATGTTATCTCTCCTCCAGACTCTAAACTCCTAGATGGGACTACTGAACTCAAAATAGCCTAACCTATAGGCACAGGTAATAGTTTGTATAATTCTGAAGTGGTTATAAGTAATAAGTTGATTGATTTAACACAGTGGTTCTCAACCTTCCTAATGCCAGGACCCTTTAATACAATTCCTCATGTTGTGGTGACCCCCTCAACCATAAAATTATTTTCAGTGCTGTATTTGTACGGGATGTATGTGATGGGGTTGGCACAATGATGTCAACACACCGGGTACTCGTTTCTGGGTGTATCTGTATTTGGGCGGACCTGCCTGGAGACGGATCGAGGAGCAGTGTCTTGGTTCCTAAGACCATCGGAAAACACGTATTTCCGATGATCTTAGGCCACCCCTGTGAAAGGGTCATTTGACCTCCAAAGGGGTTGCGACCCACAGGTTGAGAACCGCTGACTTAATAGATCAAAGACATCATTTAATTCCTAAAGACTTTTCATTTTTACCTTTTCATCTTTAGCATATCAGCTAATTTTCCTGATTATAAGATGGCCACCACAGTTGTAACCATCAAATTTAGGCCAAAAAATATCTAAATGTGATATATTTCTCAACCTTGGTCATTTTGATATTTGGGGTTGGGTAATTCCTTGCTGTGAGGGATGCCCTATGACTTGGTCGTACCCTTAGTTTGTATTCAGTAGATAATAGTAGAATACACCTGGATTTCATGAACAAAAATGTCCCTACATATTGCTTAATGTCCCTGGGTGTACAAGATTGCCCCCAGATGAGAATCACTGGTGTAATGAAAGAAAAGGCTAACTCCTCCTGCAGGACTTTGGCCTTATTAAAAAAAAAAATTAATAAACCGTCCCTAGAAAACTGTCCCTCTGTACTCACTGTCTAAGTCTTTTTCACGTACCATTCCAAAACCAATTCCTAGCTTGATAAATAGGATTACCATGCTTGGTCTAAAGCTGCAGTCCCCAACCCCCCAGGACTGTGGATGAGTACTGGTCCATGGCCTGTTAGGAACTGAGCCACACAGCAGGGGGTGAGCAGCAGGCAAGTGGGCAAAGCTTCATCTGTATTTACGGCCACTCCCATCACTGGCATCACTGCCTGAGCTCCACCTCCTGTCAGATAAGCAGTGGCATTATACTCTCATAACAGCACAAACCCTACTGTAAACTGAGCATGCAAGGGATTGAGGTTGGGTGGTTCCTATGAAAATCTAATGCCTGATGATCTGAGGTGGATATGCAATTCACTTGAATCATCCCAAAACATCCCCCTTCCCAGTCAATGGAAAAATTGTCTTTCACGTAACCAGTTCCTGTTTAAAGTAATCAGCATTTATTCTAGGTGTAGGAGTAGCCACTAGAATGGAATTGACTAGACCTTCCGTGGAGGACAGGAGAACAGAGACTGGTGTTGGTAGGGATAAGCAGTGGTTGGTATGCACCCTACCTCCTTGATCTTTGCACTGAGAATAAGTTACCTCATACCTTTCTCTCTTATCTCCTCCCACTTTTCATCATCACTGTCTATAATCAAGCCATACTATTCTTTTTGCTATCCCTCAAATACACACTTCTCATTTCCTCTTTGAGATTTTTTATTTTGTTCCTCTTTTTGGAACTCTCTTTGCCAGAGGTTTTTTATTAGTGATATTTATAATTTAGGTCTCAGATTATGTCTTAGCTTCTAGTGACTCCTAGCCTAAATTTGCTTCCTTTCCTCTAGTCACTCTCTATTACAGCATCGAATTTGTTCTTTATGTCGCACTTTCTGCTTTGTGAAATTTACTGTTCCATTTTGTCTGCCCCTCAACAAAATGTAATCTACTAAACACAGAAATCTCATCTATCTTTGTCTTTCATTGTATCCGCAGCACCTATAACAATGCCTGAATATTATAAGCACACAATAAATATCTTTTATATGAATCAATGAATGAATAAACTAAGAAATGTGTTCTCAGCATGTAGGAAGAATCACCTGATGAATGATTAGAAATAATTGAGAGACATTTTAATGTGGTAAATTTATCTATTCAGTGTGGAATGAGCTAGTTCCATAAAAATGGGAATATAAAAATATATATAACCTGACTTCCACTTTGGGCTAAGATGGAGTAACAGAGACTGGGGTCACCTTTCCATTTTGAACAACTAGAAAACAGACCAATTATAAGAAACAATTGTTTTCAGACACTGGACAGTAGGCAGTACAGGGCAACAATTCTTTTTTGTTTGTATGTTTGCAGATGATCTTAGGCTGCCTTTTTTTTTTTTTCTGCTGTTGTTTGGGATTCATTGGGGGTACAAAGAATTAGGTTACACTGCTTGCATTTGTTAAAGTTCCTCTTATAATTGTGTGCCATCCCCAAGAAGTATGCCATACACTGTGACCCACCATCCTCCTCCCTCAATCCTCCCCACCCTTATATTAGCTCATCTACTAGGGCTCATCTGTGCAGTTCTTGAGAGACTGAAAATGAAGTAAACACTACAGTGATCCAGCTCAGTGACCAGAGAGAGTTTCCAGGCACATCGACAAGAGAAGCCCAGGCAGGGTCTAATAGTTTCACAGAGTTGAAGAGATAGAACTGAAAGCTCCAGGACTCCAAGTTTTTCAAGACAAAATAAATACTGGAGAGGAGAGACGTGCACAGAGAAATTTGGGAGATCTACAGAATATCAATGCTTGAATACTGATCAGCACATGTATGTAAGGAAATTGCTTAAAACTTGGAAAAAAATACAAAAGCCACAGGTAGAACACTTGGAGCTCTCATTGGAAATAGAATATGGTCCAGCAAAGCGTAGAAACCTTGTAACACATGTCATACTGAGCACAGTACTCTGACTAAAGTGTTGATTGCCTCAGTAATGCAGAAAAATTTGCTTGAGTCTAAAGCCTGCTGAAATTATGATTAACAAAGCTGAAAAACAATTGAAAAGTCTTAAATGGCCAAATGGTTTCCAAAAAACTTAACTGCACATCAGAATAGGAATTTAGAGGATGTGAAGGAGCACAAAAATATCCAGCATTTGGCAAAATGAAATTCATATCTAGCATCAAATCAAAAATACCAGGCATGAGAAGTAGGAAATATAGGACCCATAAGTTAATAAGAGCCAATCAATACAAAGAGATCCAGAAATGTCCCACGTGGTGGAATTAACAGAAAAAGGACACTGAAGCTGTAAGTCCTGCAGTCATTTGCTCAGGAAGCAAGAGGAGAGTATGCACATGTTGAGAAGTGCATGGAAGATATTTTTTTTACAAGAAAAAAAACTGAACTTCTAAAACGAAAACTGTATACAAATGTCTGAGATGAAAAATGCACTGGTGGGACTTATAATAGCCAATGAGACACTGTAGAAAATTAGCAAATTTAAGGACAACCAAAATTTACCAAAATGAAAAAAGAATTACACCTGTGGTGCATCTTACAAGGGTACATGTGAAACTTAGTGAATGCAGAATATGATTGTCTTAACACAATAACTAAGAAAATGCCAGGAATGCTATGTTAACCAGTGTGATGAAAATGTGTCGAACTGTTTATAAAACCAGTGTATGGTGCCCCATGATTGTATTACTGTACACAGCTATGATCTAATACTAATAAAAAAAAAAAGAAGTATCACACTCAAAAAAATTATCAACAAAAAAAGAAAGAAAAATAAAACCAATAAAAAACTTCTACACCTTTAGTTACTGTGCCAAGACACTTACATTCCACATTTACCAAGTTTCACATACACCCTTGTAAGATGCACCACTGGTGTAATCCCACCTATCCCCTTCCCTCTACCCACCTCTCCACCCCCTCCCCTCCCTTTCCCCCTTCCCCTTGACACATTGCCTTTAGAAGGACAAATATAAGATGATAGCAAATTTCTTGTCTCAAACAATGCATTCTGGAAGACAGTGAAGCAACTATTTTCAGAGAAATTTTTATATTATTATTAGTATGGTATAATTCATACACCATAAAATTTATTCTTTAAAATTATAGAGTAAACGATGTTTATTATATTCATAATTCTGTGCACCCATTATCATTATCTAATTCCAGTGTAATGTGATTACCTAGAAAGAAATCCTGTTCCCATTAATAGTGAGTTACTATTTTCCCACCCCTCTCAGCCTGGCAATTACTAATCTACTTTCTGTCTGTATGGATTTCCCTATTCTGAAAAATTTATATGAATAGACTCATGAAACATGCTCTCTTTTTGGCCTGGCTTCTTTCACTTGACATAATCATTTCACAGTTTACTCATTTTGTAGCATGTGATATTACTTCATTCCTTTTTATGGCTAACGAGTATTTCATTGCATTGATATACCACACTTGTTTATCCATTCATCAAGTGGATGAATATTTGAGTTATTTCCACTTTTTAGCTATTATGAATAATTGTTCATATTCATGTATAGTATCTTGTGTATTATAGTGGATATATATTTATTTTAATTGTTTTGGTTTTATTTCAGAATATTATGGGGGTTCAAATGTTTTGGTTACATGAGTTGCTTTTGTACTATTAGAGTCAAAATTATAAATGTGCCCATTACTCAGATGGTACGTGTACTTTATAGCCATTAGGTGTGAATTTATCCCTTTCACCAGCTTGCTTTCTGTTGAGAGATTTACTACCACATGTATACATGAATGTTGATTGATTAGTTGATTGATTAGTTCAAATTTAACATTTCAATCATGAGTATGTGGTGTTTGTTTTTCCATTTTTGTGATACTACACTTAAAAGAATGTAACAACCATTTCCACTCAGGTTGTTATAAAAGGTGTTTAGTTCACCATTTTAAGGGCTGATGGTGAACTCCATGGTGTACATATACCCACATATTATTAATCCACTCATGAATTGATGGGTATTTGTGTATAGTATATATTTTAATTTGTCTTAGGTAAATATCTAAAAGTGGAATTGCTGAGTCATTATGGTAACTCTGACTTTTTGAGAAATTTCCAAACTTTTCCACAAAGGCTACATCATTTTACATTTCCACCAGCAATGTCTGAGGGTTCCAATTTCTCCACATCCTCACCAACATGTGAGTATATCAGTAATTCTACTGATTATAGCCATCCGAAGGTGTATGGAGTGGTACTCATTGTGCTTTTATGTTACATTTCCCTAGTTACTGATGATATTGAGCATTTTTTCATATGCATATTGGCCATTTGTATACCTTCTTTAGAGAAATGTCTATTCAAATTATTTGCACATTTTTAAATTGGATTGGCTTCATATTATTGAGTTCTAAGAATATTCTGGATATAAGTTCATATCAGATACATGATTTACAAATATTTTCTTCCATTTTGTATACTTTCTGATATTATCTTTTGTTTTTTTTTTTTGGCCAGGGCTAGGTTTGAACCTGCCACCTCCGGCATATGGGACCGGCACCCTACTCCTTGAGCCACAGGCGCCGCCCCGCTGATATTATCTTTTGGAGCACAAAAGTTTTTAATTTCAATTTAATTTATTGTAAGTTCAACTTACCTAATTTTTCTTTTGTCACTTAACCTTTTATTCATATCTAGGAAACATCTGTCTAATTCAAGGTAATGATCATTTACAACTGTGTTTTCTTCTAAGACATTCATAGCTTTAACTATTACTTTAAATTGTCTATCAGGTTTTCTGTGGCCTTTCTACAGTTTATGTATCAAGGTTTATTATTGATATATTTAAAATGTCTAGGAGTGGGTGGTGCCTGTGGCTCAAGGAGTAGGGCGCCGGTCCCATATGCCGGAGGTGGTGGGTTCAAACCCAGCCCTGGCCAAAAACAACAAAATAAATAAATAAATAAAATGTCTAGGAGTGAGAAAGATCATTAGAAAGAGCATTAGGCTTTGTGAACTTTTCCCTCGAGTTTTAGAATATCTCACTAAGTGGTATCTTATTAGTGGAAATAAAGCCTTGCTGTTTCAAATATATAACACTGTTAAATGAACTCTTTCATTAACCTTCATTCCTGCCAGTCTCTTTAAACTTCCCTCAAGGGTAAACACTTTCATAGAGTGATAAAATATTAAACACACTTAAACACACTACTTTGCATGGTAATTTATAAGCAATGAGGTTGTAAATGTTCATTAAAACTGTTCTATCATGAAGGCATTCTTTTCTTTATGTATGCATGTTTCAACTGATTTCATTTTTATTTACTGTAATAATATGTTATACAGTCTAAGTATATAATTTTTGTACTTTTCCTATGGCAAACACTATGCTGAGCACTTTGAATGCATGTTTTAATTGTCACAAAAATCTTCGGAATAGATACTATTGTTGTTATTATTATGGTTACATTGCAAGAGTTATCAACATCAATATTAATAAATGTTAAAGAAAAAAATGTTGTTACCCTAAATTGCTTTATCAGTAGATAATATATGTATAATTCATTTATATATTCTATAGCACTTTTCAGTATTCTTTTTTCTTATAGGATGAGAAACTTCAAAAAATTTATTTTTACTTTCTACTTTGACAATCTCATCTTTGGCATTATATCTTCCTAAGAAGTCTTTCAGGTTCAGGCTTGTGCCTATATCTACTAGGTTTCATTTCTACTAATATCTCCATAATCTGTAATTCAACTTTTAAAATTCTTCAATATCATACCAAAACCAGAAAAGGACCCAACAGAAAAGGGAAACTGTAGACCAATCTCGCTAATGAATATTGATGCAAAAATACTCAATAAAATTCAAGCAAATAGAATACAGCTACACATCATAAAAAATTACACATCACGATCAAGTAGGCTTTATCCCAGGATACAAGCCTGGTTTAAGATATTCAAATCCATAAATGTATGCACCACATAAACAGAAGCAAAATCAAAGACCATATGATCCTCTCAATAGAAGCAGAAAAGGCATTCTACAAAATTCAGCATCTTTTTTTGATAAGAACACTTAAGATAGATGCTTCTTAAACCGATAAAAGCCAGAGCTAGTATCATACTGAGTGGAGTTAATACTGAAAACTTTTCCACTTAGAACTGGAACTAGATAAGGATGTCCACCATCACCACTACTATTCATCATAGTGCTAGAAGTCCTAGCCAATGCAGTCAGGCAAGGGAAGGATGTTAAGGGCATTCAAATGGGGGAAGAAGAGGTCAAAACCCCAGAGACTCAACCATAGACCTCCTAGAAGTGATCAAGAAATACAGTAACATCCTGGGGTAAAAAATTAATGTCCACAAATTAGCAGCTTTTGTATATGCCAATAACAATCAAACCAAGAAGAAAAGCAAGAATATAATATCCTTCACAGTCATTTCAAAGAAAATTAAATACCTGGGAATGTATCTAACAGAGGAGGTAAAGGACCTCTACAAAGAGAATTATGAAACCCTAAGAAAAGGTTTCTTGGCAGTAGATATCAACAAATGGAAGAACATATACCATGCTCTTGGCTGGGAAAAATCAACATTGTTAAAATGTCTGTACTACTCAAAGAAACTTACAGATTTAGTGCAATCTTTATTAAAATACTAGCATCATACTTTGAAGAACTAAAAAAAAAAAAGTTCTTTGTTTCATATGGAACCAGAAAAAAGCTTGTATAGCCAAGACAATTCTTACCAATAAAAGCAAATTTGGAGGCATCACTTTACCAGACTTTGGGTTAAACTAAAAGTCCACAATCATCAAAACAGAATGGTATTGGCACAAAAACAGAGACACAAACAAATGGAACTGAAAAGAAAACCTAGAGATCAATGTTGTTATCTGATCTTCAATGAACCAAACAAAAGTATACAGTAGGGAGAAAGAATCCCTATTCAACAAATAGTGCTGGGAGAACTGGATAACCATATGTAAAAGATTGAAATTGGACACACACCTTTCACCACTTACAAAAATTGAAGATGAATAAAAGATTTAAGTTTAAGACAGAAAACGATAAAAATCTTGGAAGAAAGGTGATAATATCAGTCTGGGGAAATATTTTGTAAAGAAGACTCCATTGGTAAATGGGACTTGATTAAACTAAAAAGCTTCTGGACACCTAATAATTAAACAAAACAGACCACCTTCAAAGTGGGAAAAGATATTTGCACGTTACAAATCTCTTTCAGATTTTCCCTCTCAAAAAAGAGCAAACAATCTCATTTATTACTGGTCAAGAGATATGAACAGAACCTTCTCTGAAGAAGACAGATGAATGGCAAAAACCAAATATGAAAAAATGCTCATCAACCCTAATTATCAGAGAAATGCAGATCAAAACCACCCTGAGATACCATTGAGTTAGATGAGAATAGTTAGTGAGAATAGCCTGAAAAGTCC
Organism: Nycticebus coucang; assembly: GCF_027406575.1. Taxonomy (NCBI): domain Eukaryota; kingdom Metazoa; phylum Chordata; class Mammalia; order Primates; family Lorisidae; genus Nycticebus; species Nycticebus coucang. The sequence goes on along the minus strand of NC_069784.1, from coordinate 94,189,317 downwards.
CAAAGCTGCAGATGCTGGCGTGGATATGGAGAGAAGAAAACACTTTTACACTATTGGTGGGACTGCAAAGTAATACATCCTCTTTGGAAAGAAGTATGGAGAATCCTCAAAGAAATAAAAGTAGACCTTCCATTTGATCCCACAGTCCCATTACTAAATATCTACCCAGAAGGAAAAAAAAACTCATCATAAGGACATATGCACTAGAATGTTTATTGCAGCTTAATTCATAATTACCAAAATGTGGTGTCAACCCAAGAGTCCATCTACACATGAGTGGATTAATAATCTATGGTATATGTATACCACGAAATACTATTCTGCCATTTAAAAAAGGTGGAGACTTTACATCTTTTGTATTAACCTGGATGGAGTTGGAGAACATTCTAGTTATAGTTAAGTATCACAAGAATGTTAAAGCAAATATCCAATGTGCTCAATACTAATATGAAACTAAAAGATGAACAAATACATGCCCACACAAGAGAAAAACACAATTAATGGGGGTGGGGAGAAGGAGGGAGAAGGGAAGAGGGAAAGTAGGGGAGATTGGTGTGCTGTCACCTAACAGGGACAATGTAAAGGTTTATAGCACACCTCCTTGGTGGGGGGTAAAACTACAACTTAGACTTTACCAAAAAACACAGACAACATAACCTAATCAACTGTACCCTCATATTAATCTGAAATTTAAAAAACAACTCTCAATGTCATAGTTCCCTTGCATGCAAGTGAGACAATTTTACATGGTCTGTCCTCAGTCTCTCTGCTATAGTCTACTCTGAAATATGTTCATTAAATATCTTGAACATTTTTTATTTTAATCTCCAAAAATATTTCTCTTTGTCTTTCTTCCAAACTCTCCATATCAGATTTACCACCTCTATTTTAATCAGATTTTGTGAGTTCTAAAGTTAATACAAGTTGGAGAAAGAAGTTCTTAATAGAGAGAATACAAAATTAAGCAAATATTCACAAGGAAAAAAGCAATCCCAAAAAATTACAAATTCTAAAAGCTGACGAGTATCAAAAACACTATAAAAATCAAGAAAAAGTAATATATCATTTTTATTGCTTTGTCCAATGTACCCCATAATAAATACCTTTCTGTATTCTTTTTCATGCATCCTTTTTATTACCTAATTTTCTTACCCTACTCTAAAAAATGTTTCCTATAGACAGAATAGAAAGCTAATTCAGTCTCTCTTCTATTGTGCATAGCAAAAATTTATTTTTTTATTATTAATAGTTGGGGTGCATAAATTATGTGACCTCATATACAGACATACTAGTTGTAATTTGACAAAAGTCTATGCCCTACTAATACAATAATTCTGATAAATTCCATTTCATGAAATTCTAGTCAAAAAGGAAAAGACATGTAGTGAATTTACAATGGTCTTTCTTGTATTACAGAACACATGCTCTGGGAGAATAACTTCTTTCTTGATAAGATATTGATAAAAATTGGAAGTGTGGCTTCTAATTTCATACAAGATAAGATGAAACATTTTTCAAAGACCAACTTTCAATTATCTACAATTCAGACCTTGGGTCCTGCATTGTAGGACACATAGAATTGTCTCTGACAGCAGGCCGTTTTATTTGAGACATCCTCTGTTCCCAGACCTTTGTGTCACAACTCTAGGTGAGTTGTTACAATGGATAGGAGCATCCCTATGACTTAGTTACACTGAAAAATGACTGCAATCCACCTGTACCCCACTAAACCAAAAACAAAATACATCCACTATTTAACTTCATTTTAGCCAAATTCCAAGAAGACTTCTAGCTACTCCGATCCTTCAATCACAAAAGTGTGGACCTGGCAAAGTCAGCGGGAAAAGACAGTACTATTATCCATTCTCGCTCAGGTATCTTTCTTTTGCTAATTTTGCTGAAATGAGTGATATGTGTACGCATTGCTAGGTCCCTACCAGGATCCCAGAAGGGGCCTGTGCAAGGGAGGGGCCTTGAAGTTTAAGCTCAAATGGCTGGTGGTAAATCCACATCTGGTCCTACCCCAGGAAGCTGGAGAATAACAACGTGCACTCATGCATAAAAGTCATTCCATTGCTACATCTTAGTGTTTGGTATTTTTTTCAAACCATCACACAAAACTCTAACTCCCTCATTTGTTCATCCATATTTACGAAGCACCTACGGTACCGTCATTTGTCACTTATCAGAGATACAGCTGAAAAATGTGTCACTGGAAAATTTTGTCACTGTGTGACCATCATAACATGTATTTACACAAACTTACATGGTATAGCCTACTACACATGTAGGCTAAAAGGTGACAAGCCTGTGTGGCATGTTATAGTACTGAATTTGTAGGAAATTGTAACACCGTGGTAAGTTTTTGAATTTTTAAACATAGAAAAGACAGAGTAAAACACTGTATAAAAGATTAAAATAGTACACCTATGTAAGGCACTTACCATGAATGGAGATTGCAGAACTGGAAGTCGCTCTGGGTGACACAGTGAGCAATGAATGAATGCAAAGGCCTAGGACATTACTGTACACTTTTGTAAATTTTATGAACACTGGACGTTTAGGCTACACTAAATTTATTTTAAAAGTCTTCAATAATAAATTAATCTTAGCTTATTGTAACTTTTTACTTTATAAACTTTTTAAGTTTTTAAAAACTTTTCAACTCTTATAACACTTAGCTTAAAACACAAAAACTTTTCAACTCTTTTTTATAACAGTTTAAAAAACAAATAAGTTTTAAAGTTTTTGTTAAAAACGAAGACACAAACACACACATTAGCCTAGGTCTACACAGAGTCAGAGTCATCAATTTCACTGTCTTTCACCTCCATATCTTGTTCCCCTTGTAGATGTTCAGAGACAATGATACTCATAGAGTTGTCACCTTGTGTGATAGCAATGCCCTCTTTTGGAATATTTCTGAAGGACCTGCCTGGGGCTATTTTACAATTAATTTATTTTTAATAAATAGAGTACATTCTAAAATAATGAGAAAAGTCAGAGTGATAGGTTTATTTACACCAGTATAACCCTAAACATGTAAATAATGTGTTCCATTATGACATTACATACAGCTATTGAATTTTTCAGTTCTATTAGAATCTTACTGGACCACCATTGTATATGTGGCCCATTGTTGACTGAAATGTTTTTAGGCAGTGTAAAACTCTTCTAGGTTCTATGTTTTGGAAACCAAAACAACAACCATTTTTATTGTTTGGTTCGGAGCTAAGTTTATTCTGGTGCTATCTGGCTACCTTTGTCAGGCTTACTTCCCAAATTAGCTTTGCTTTCTGATCCAGATCTCAATATGTGAAACGATCTTCAGCCAAATGTAGAAGGATACACAAGTTGGCTGCAAAACATGATGACCTGTCCAGTGTCAAAGATGAAACCTGACAGCGACCTGGAAACGGGATCAAACTCTACCGTGGGATGCTTAGATATCTGGTGAGAAGCAAATTGAGGCCTTGACAAGGGAAATGGCAAACTTGAACATGTACTAACTGAAAGATACAAAAGTCTCAGTCCAAAGATCTTTGAAAAAACAATCCAAGTCCTTGGCAATTTCATAGAGAAAACCTATCACCACATACAGAAAACCTCTGCTTCTAGGGCCTTGTTAATGACAATTCAAGCTCCATGGACTGAGCCATAATCAATTATACTCAAATCAAATATTCTAAGTGTATTAACAATCTTTGAAAATTGATGAGGCATGTGTGGCCCTGAGGAAGAGGATGACAGGTGGATAGTTGCTCTTTTCTCAGAGCTGGTCGCATGAAAATGCAGCCACGCATGCAGCTGTATTCATATCCTATATCCAGTCGTGGAAAAAGCAGCATTTAATACCATTGCCTGCCTCATGGAAAGAAAGTCTGGAAAAGTTCTTTTGGGGAATTTCACAAGTTATCTGGATACAAAATTCAGTCCTTAACTATTTCTCAGCTCTGCAGAGTTTTAAAATTCCTGTGTGGGGGCAGGGAGTATTGCAGCTATCTCAGAACTGTCCTCTCAATTTTACTGTGAACCTAAAACTGCTTTTAAGAATAAAGAACTTAATAATGATTGTTTTAGAGCAAGTGAACATTATATATTCAGTACCAGTCAGTCAATGTGCTTTGAAATTTGTGATGTCAGCTAGTTAAGACATACATTCTGCGAGTCTCTCAGAAGTGGCACCATCCCACCAGAGCAGGCACAACACCGCCTTTAACAGATGGCTCAGAGAGGAGGCAGCCAAAAGACCATGTATGAACAACAAATGTGCTTCTGAGGGCGGGAGGCCAAGTGGCACATGTTGAAATTGTTTTCCATCCTACACTTGAGGCCTGTGGCAAAGGGACGGGGGAGTCAGGTGATTCTTGCACACTGAAGCAGTGACAGCCAGATAGCTTCCATGACAATAAGACAGACCAGCACTCTTGGGAGCAGCAGAGAGTTGCAATAGTCCTTATAACCTTACAGGGAAGTCCCTTCTGCTGTCTGTTAACACCATATTTTATCTTCTCATTCGGACAAGCTGAGCACAAGAGCTACACGACAGCAGCTAGGCATCTCCAGAGGTGAGAAGTATTTCCACCAGAAAGACCAGGTACAGTGGTATTCCGCTCACAAAGAGAACTACTATAAGAGAGGAGCTGTCTTTGATCTTTGCTGCCTTTCTCACTGTGCTTTAAACAACTTTCTACTATATAAATGAGGATATAACGAGCTTATCATCTTCTGTCTAGTTCAAGTCCCATAAAGATGTAGAGAAATATCTGTAGAAATCTTGCTCACATATAGAACCACTGGAATAAAAAACTACAATATATGCAAATTTTGTGGTTATGTTGTTGAATGATAATTTTTATATTAATGAGACTTTTTATCATAGTGTGTGCACAAAACTGAAATTGTAATAGATACACCATTTTATTAAAGTCCAATGCCAATGGATGAATCGTGTGTATGAGGGTGGTTTTTTACATGCAAATACCAATACATGCACATGGATAAATGTAAGTGTTAATATTGCTGGGTTTAGCTGCATTAATTCTTCAGACGACTAGATTTACACAGTACTTAGAGCAATGAGGCAGATAACAGGTCCCACTGTCAAATGACTTTTATCCTCCTGTAGGACTTTTCAGTTCTTGGAATAGATACTGCTTTTTCAATTAATGTATATTCATAACAAGTGAAGGTAAGAGAAAAGAAAGGTTCATTTTTCCATAAAATCCATATCAATAAGCCTAATGTTATGTCTCAAACAGTACTCTGGCAAGGTGACATACACCCTGGCTCCTTCCTAAGATTTAAGGAATGATCACTTTGAGCCTAATCATTACTAGATCACATTTACTACTATATTATTATAGGATCTCATTCATATTAAGTACAGATGGGTGATAAAGCCATTGTGAAAGTGTAATGAATTTTCATATGTTTCAAATAAATGAAACTCTGAATAATCAGGCTGGGTCAATGACTCAAGAATTATCCCATCTGACAAATCTTATCATCTACTACAGGAAACATTTATTAATTATTCTCTGACACTAATAAAGTACATTCCTAGCAATACTTTTCAGATCTTCTTACTCAATTTTGTATTTTGAGCCTCTAGAATTAGAAAGTAACCATGCCAAAAACTTACATTATTAAAAAATTTAAATATAATTTGCCAAATCAGGAACTATTTCCCCTGACTTTCCTCAAAAACTAAATGGTGTTTATTATGGTAAAATTATTTCAAATAATGTTGGTTTAAATTATGCAGCTAGTAATATTATTATTATCATTATTATTATTATTTTAGAGACAGAGTCTCATTTTATTACCCTCAGTAGAGTGCCATGGAGTCACAGCTTACAGCGACCTCCAACTCCTGAGCCTCGGCGATTCTCTTGCCTCAGCCTCCTGAGTAGCTGGGACTACGGGCACCCGCCACAATGCCTAGCTATTTTTGTTGCAGTTTGGCTGGGGCTGGGTTCGAACCCACTACCCTTGGTATATGGGGCCAGCGCCCTACCCACTGAGCCACAGGCACTGCCCATAATATTGTTATTGTATATTTGAAAATAGCTAGAGGACAGAATTTTGAATGTTTCACCATAAATAAATGGTAAATGGTTGTTATATATGCTAAATACTCTGATTTGATTATTATGCAATGTATACATGTATCAAAACATCACTCTGTACCTTGTATGTATATTATTATGTATCAATTAAAATAAACAAACACAGAATTTTATTGTTAAATCATAGCTGTGTACATGAGTGCAATCAAGGGGTACAATCTGCTGGTTTCATATACAATCTGAAATATTCTCATCAAACTGTTCAACATAGCCTTTGTGGCATTTTCTTAGTTATTGTATGTAGACATTTGTATTCTGCCTTTGGTAAGTTTCACCTGTACCCATTCTAAGATACACTGTAGGTGTGGCCCCACCCATGACCCTCCCTTCATCCTAACCTCCCCCCTCCCTTCCCCTTCCTTGGCCCTTTCCTCATAGTCTTGTGCTATAGTTGGGGTATAGCCTTCATATGAAAGCTATAAATTAGTTTCATAGTAGGGCTGAGTACATTGGATACTTTTTCTTCCATTCTTGAGATACTTTGCTAAGAAGAGTATGTTCCAGCTCCATCCATGTACACATGAAAGAGGCAAAGTCTCCATCTTTCTTTAAGGCTGCATAATATTCCATGGTATGCATGTACCACAATTTTCTAGTCCATTCATGGGTCGATGGGCACTTGGGCTACTTCCATGACTTAGCAATTATGAATTGGGCTGCAATAAACATTCTGGTACAGATGTCTTTGTTATATTGTGATTTTTGAAAACACAGAATTTTTTAAAATCTGAAAGCCCTTGAACCATTATTTTCTGAGAAATCCCCAGAAAAATTATTGTTTAAAGTATAGTTTATATTGAATGGCCTGTTGATATGACTGAAATTTCTGGATTGTAATCAGCATCTACATTAAAAATTTCTATTTTAATGAATTTAAAATGTATAGGATTATAAAACAGAGATAAATCTTAAGTAATTTGAACCAGAATCTCTGTTTTATAAAAGTAGAATGTTTAATTGAAAATGCAGAAAAATACCTAGGAAGCAAGTGCAATGGGAAACATCAGAGTAGGTTAAGTTTTTGAATTTTTAGGGCAGTGCTGCCCTCTACTGATAGTGTTGGAAAACTTGCCTGTTTTATTTAGGCTCACGCTCCCACTCCTGGTTGAACACTGGAATCACCTGAGGAACTTTTAAAACAATTACCATTATAAACCCCCAGAGATTCTCATTTATTAATCTATGTCTTGAGCATCAGTAGTTTTTACACATTCCCCTGGAAATTCAAATATGCATCATTTTAAGAATTGCTAGTTTAGGCAGAGAAATAAGCATTAACAATACACAGAAGTTGTATCCCTCAACCATTTAGTACACCAGTGATCACTAGTTTCTGTCATCTGTTCTGCAATTCAATTTTCAGGGCGAGCTTCTGATCCTGCAATTTTCCTAATTAACTGGTGGTCAGGTTGCCATATACACACAACAGTACATATAAACATACATGCAGAAGCAACAGATCCATTTCCAACTGCAGAAACCAGTTCTTCCTTCTATTTCCTCTGCACCTCAGCTCCTTGCCAACTTTTGACCAAAACCCAGATTTCTTACTATATATAACCCAGAAGGCTGTAAAACTAACGCCAACCCCACTGGGAAGAAAGGGGAGCAAAAATGGAAAGGTAGCATTGAAAACAAGGAGTAGACATTTTTTAATCCTGTGTGTGTGTGTGTGTGTGTGTGTGTTTTCTGTCTCCCCAGTGAAACGTAATTCCAAGAATAAAGTTAAGGGATTTTTATCTATTTTAAGGCAATGCCTGGCACATAGTTGGCATTCAACAGTTATCATCTAATGGATGAACAAATAAGTTAATTAATACATAAATGAATAGGCTCATGGGAGAGATTGGGTGAGAGTTTAAATATAAATATTTGGCCAGGCATGGTGGCTCACACCTGTAATCCTAGCAATCTAAGAGGCTGAGGTGGATCACCTAAGCTCAGGAGTTTGAGCCTGAGTAAGAGCCAGACCCCGTCTGTACTAAAAATAGAAAAAATAGCAGAGTGTTATGGCAGGCACCTGTAGTCCTGGCTACTCAGGAGGCTGAGGCAGGAGGACCTCTTGAACCCAAGAGTTTGAGGTTGCTATGAGGTTGCCCCGATACCACAGCACTCTAGCCAGGGCTACAGAGTGAGACTCTCCTGTATATACACACACATATACATATATTCAAGTTGTGCAAGAAACAACAGGTAACCCCAAGCTGAATGAAAGAAGACTCTTATCCGAATAAAGGGTTGAAAAATATATACACATATCACTGCAAAAAAAAAAAAAAATGAGAAAAATAAAAAAAATTAAATTTATAATTAATTTGTCAAAACCTGTGAGTTCTGCTAAGACTCAATCATTGTAAGACTAGCCTTAGAGGTTAAAAACACAGGACTTGAAACAAAACTAATGGGTCACCATTGGAAGATTGTGTAAACCAAATCATTATTGTGATAACTAGGAAAGAGAAAAAATTAGTCATTGCCTTTCCTCCATAAATTATATCACTGAGTACTCAAATATAAATACTCTTCTATGGAAATATAGCAATTAAAATTAATAATACGTTATGGAACTAGAATATCATTACTTTCCAACACACAATGTCTTGTTTGGGCACTGAGCACCAAAAGCTGCTGAGAAGACAGAAGGAGCGATGATCAGACACTCAATGCCTCTAGATAGAAGCTCACACCACCACTTACAAAGTGGTCTGCTAAACAAAAAGACCTTGAATCTAAATTTGCCACATTTCTAGGCCCAAATACCAATATACGATGGTGGCATACAAATACTTATATACAGAGGGAAAAATCACTTAAAAAAATATATCACAGATTGCCAGCACCCATAGCTCAGTGGGTAAGGCACCAACCACATACACCAAGGCTGGTGGGTTCCAACACGGCCCAGGCCTGCTAAACAACAATGACAACTACTACAACAACAACAGAAAGGGGCCAGGCATTGTGGCAGGCGCCTGTAGTCCCAGCTACTTGGAAAGCTGAGCCAAGAGAATCGCTTAAGCCCAAGAATTTGAGGTTGCTGTGAGCTGTGACACCACAGCACTCTACCAAGGGTGACAGCTTGATACTCTATCTTAAAAATATATATATGTATATAATGTCTTAAAAATATATATATATAAAATATGTACCTCAGAGAGATGCAATCAGCAAAATCCAGAATGAAGGAAATTTTATAGAACAACCTGGTTAATAAAAAATCAATTGCAAGAGAGAGTTGGAGAAGGATTTTATAGATTAAACCATCTTGAAATACACCAATCAGTCACAATGAGTTAACTTTATCTGGAAATTAATTCAAACTATGAAAAAATCAATGATATTTATAGGACAATAGGAATTTGAGCATTTACTGGATATTGTACACTATGAAATTATGTTAATTTTCAGTATGACAATAATATATAGTCATGTTCAAAACTAGTCTTTATCTTTTAGTATAAATGCTAGAATATTAATGACAAAATGTGTGAGGAAATACTTGAAAATGATAAATGAAAATGACAAAACAGGCAGTTTATGGGGGTATAAATGCTTTGGATTTGGCCTGTGGTGATAATTGTTGAATCTGGGTGGTGAATATATAGAAGGGGGTATTATCCTTTTTACTTTTTTATAGTTTAAAGTAATCCATAATAATTTTTTTTTAATTATCCCATGAACAACAACAAAAAACTCTTCCTCACTAAGATGGAAAGGGGGGTTGGGAGCGATGTTTACCAAAAACTCTTTTAGAAATGAAGAAGAGAAATTGATTAGAATAGATTATACTTGTCTGTGGTGAGCTGCTCGGTCTCACTGTTTTTCTTTGAAAGTCTTTTAAACAGTGCGATTCTTGCCCTTGAAGCCAGCACGCCAAGACAGCTTCCGTTTGCAATGAGGAAGAAGGAAACGCTTACTGTCCCCGCTTCAGGGTCTGTGAGAAGGAAAACAGGAGGAAAAGTTATCCCAATCTTGCTTCTTCTATAGCACATGGAGAATACTTATTATTTCTAAAAATATTTTTATGTCACTGCAATTTAGAAGGTATCTCTGCCCAGGGCCTTTTGCTTCTATTTTTCTTTCCTGTGGAAAATAAGTTATGCTGGGTTTTCCTTTTCATCTAGTAACCAAAGCTGTCAGGAATATGTGAGCTGGCTTTTCTCTCCCCACTCCATGAAAACCCCATTTTGTACTTTAGAACAAGTGCCTCGTTCATAGGGGACAGATCTGAGGAAGGGTTGATCTGGAGTTTCTAAGTCGGGCAATCCATTCTTCTGGTCCAGCAGAGGGAGTCGTGAGCACGGATTTGGCTACCTTACAAAGGGAGGCGGCTTTGACACGCTGTTCTTTTTAGGCTTGTTTCTTCCTTCACCTCTACATTATATACCCTGGAGCTCCTGGCTCATAAGTATCTATAAGAAAATCCTATTTCATCCTTACCCCAGAGAAATACAAAGATTCTTGTGGTGATGTGGAACCAGGGGCGTGAATCCAAGATTCTCCTCCTTTTGCCTGTGATGTTAATACCTCTTCAGAGTTATTCGCCTCCTAATTTTACCATCGTGCTTAGTTCCTCCATATCCTTTTCCTTCTCTCCATTTCTGTTTCCTCACAGTCTGGCCGACAGAAAGGGAGAAGCCCCTTTACATTTTTTGTGCTGCGTACTTTAAGGACAGAGGCTCAGACAGGAAAATACCCTCGGCTGTTTCTAATTCAGGTGTCCCTTCACATGCCCCATTGTGAGTGGAAGCAGAAAACTGTCCCGAGAGGCCCCAGGACAGTGGGCTGGTTGCTCCGTCATGTACATACAGACAGGCAAAGCACAAGGGGGGTGGTTTTTTGCTCAAAGCTGAGGGTCGGTTAGCTGGGGTGAGCAGACAAGGAACTAGGCACCTTTTTTACTCAATGCCTTTGAAAATGAACCACGCCACAGAAAGAAGCCTTTCAAGGGACCTCAGGAAGAGCTGATCCACCTTGGCCTAGCAAGTAACACCAACACCACGTTCCAGCAAATCCTTGTTCTGTAAAAAGCAAGGGAGTGGCGCATCAGCTTAGCTGCCAGGGAGACTGACTGTGGGATAGCCTTCCCCAGACATCAGCTGCCTCCTCCCCTGACCCTTCTTCCCATGGAACACAAGGAGGAGAGAAGTGGAGACAAGGTGTCCCTGTAAATTAACTTGCTGTCATTTAGAGCATTGTAAATGTGTCTCTCTTGTAGAGAAAGCCTTTCCTCCTACATCAGAAAGCCTGCATTCTAGATTAGTGCCTCTTACATTTTTGTATGCTTAGGGATCCCTTGGAGACCTTGTTGAAGTTGGTTGTAAAGGAAGGCCAGAGATGCTGAAAGGGTCCAACCCAGCGTCTCCATGTGTGATCAGTGGCCCAGCCCCATCAGCATCACCCAGGAACTGGTTAGAAATGCAAAATTGATTAGTGCTCCCACTTTTTCCCTATGATTTAATAGTAATGATAACAATTTTAAAATACCATTCATGAGTATTTTGTGCTTACCAGCAACTATATACATATTAATGCTAATGAAAATTGCCCTTATTTTACACATTGAAAAGATCCTAACGCTAAATAACTAACTTGTCCCAAATCACACGATTGGGAAGTGCCCCATCCAAATCTATCCAACTGCAAAGCCTGAACTCTCTTTGCCACTTCACGCTACAATAATTGATATCCTTCATCCCACAGCTAACCACACCCCTCTGAGACTCCCTGACGCTTCTCCAGACTCACCCATTGCTCACTCTTTCCACTGATAGCTTTTTCATTTCACTTGCTTTGTCTGCAATGCCTGCACATGATTCTCTGCTGGTTAGGAGTGATCACTTATTCTCAGGGCAGTTTCTCTGTGCTTGGTTCAATTGGAAGAAATGACTGTGTACTTTTGAGTGTACCACTCATCTAATCTTTATTTTAGAGTGAACAGATTTCTTTCTCTACTGTTTTAATAAAACATTCAATTTTATTTTCTTCACATTCTCTTTCCCTCTATTTCTATTTTCCTTTATAAATGGAAATTTTCATCTCATAATAGCTGATTAAAGATAGTTTTCCTATAATTCACTTGCTAAGGATGTCTGATTTTCTTAGAAGAATAAACAAATGAATTTTTTGGCTAAAGACTTTCAGATTCTTATGGGTTGGCTGAAACACTTTTCCCTGGTCTTCCCCAACGTACCTACACACATTTATCCAATAAATATGTTTTGAGCACATATAACATGCTAGTCATTGTGCCAAGCTTAGAAATACAGTGTCAGTAAAATATGCATGGTCTTAGTTCTATTAAACTTACTCTATGGAGTAAGTATACTCTATGAAGCCATGGAATCTAGACATATGGCTGTCTTGTGAGCCGTTTGGTATGACAGCAGAATTGTAACTTCAAGAGGAAAGTCTGCAAAATACAGTAGATTAAAAGTTTTGCATGGATCATGGTATAGTGAAATGAGTAGATTGGGGGTTGAGAGACTTGACTTAATCTCTGTCTTTTTTCCTCCTTTCCTTTCCTCCATCTCTTCTCTCTCTTCTACCCTCCTTCCTTCTATTCCACCCCATTCCTCTGCTTGCCCCTGCCCCCACTCTCATTCTTGTCAAATATATGCTCAACAGTGGGCTATGGCAGGAAATAATCATGGGAGGTTCCTGGCTACACAGAGCTCTGAGTCCAGTAGAGAAGGCAAACATTGTCATTTCAGTTGTTCCAAGTTGGGTGAAGGAGAAGTAAGTGTAAGGTGCTACAGGCACAGGTCATAAGTGGGCCTGACTTAGTCTAGGTCTACAATATGGAAAATGTAGGTCATGATTAAGCTACTGAATGAATTAACAAGTCGTTCAATTTCTTCGGGCCTTGGGGTTTTTATTAAACTGGTAAAAACGTGGGTGTGTGCATAAGCATGTGCGTGAGAGAGATAAAGTTGGATTTAACAGTCCCTTTTAACTCTTCAAATTCTAACATTTTACATAAGAACTTTAGCACAAAAAGTAGATTGTTCATTGTAAAAAATTAACACTGTATTTTAATGCAAATATAAAAATGCAGTTAACATGAAGAGACAGACACAGACTTATAGTATAGAACTTTTCAAAATACAGATGAGTCCTTGTGAAACTAGATAATCTCACTTTCAACTTTAGAGATGTTTTAATCCTACAGCTCTCTGAGTAACCCCACTCCCCCTTCTCTCAATTACTCTACTAGAATATAATCAGCTGCTCTGGGAGCGTAGCAATCAAATAACAAAAACAATAGAGCTGCATTTCTAAAACTTCAATTAGTAATAAAAAATATTCTCAAGGACCCCCTACCTAGTGCTAACTTGAATTGATTTTATAATAATGTTACTTATATATGTAGAGCCACAAATTAGATACAAACCTTATTAAACAAAATGAAATTTCAAATTATATATAAACAAAACTACAAAACCAACACCATTTTTATTAACATTTAATTTAATGCGACAGATGGTTTTGTTTTGCTAAAACCGAGTGTCTATTGGAAACAAATGCCAACTGCCTGGGTGTGGGTCCTTGAGCTGGGAGGGGTCCTCATGTGGAATGCAACAAGATGATTCAATTTCCCATCACTTTTTGAGTCTTCATCTACTGTGATACCGTCATATGTGAAATCTGCACAGCATCATTTGGCCTTTGCTGGGTATAAATGAGTCGTTTAGGTTTGCTTTTGTTCTTTTCTCATGAAGATATAAACCATGGAATCATAGACATAAACTTAGCCATATTTACCAACATCTGATGAAAATTGAATTAGGTAATCTTGATTATAAAGTGAAAAGATTATAAGAATAATTTTATATTATATTTCAAAGATATTTTAAAAGTTACTTATAAAATTACATATATCATAGTACACATATAATTTTATATATTTATAATTACTTATAAATAAATATGTATATGTAAAAAATCAAAAGCTTGTTGATACTTGAAACTACATCTGAAATTAGCAGTTTGAAAAAAAAGAAAACCAGCAATAGAAAGCACTGGGTGATGTTCATCAGTCAGTGATTCTATAAAAGCCAGTCTCAAAGGCAAGATCAAAACTGGTAAACTTTTGTTTTTAGAGAGGATAGAAAAATGAAGACTCGAAGATGATATATTTTAGTTAGAATGGCTATCCTTTGGGGGGGCAGGGAAGGCCCATTATTCTAAAATTATTTGCTTCCTAACTCTTTTTAGTACCTTTCAATTATAAAATGGTAGTGTGTGCGTGGTTGCTTTAATGAAGCACCCTCACTGCATTAAGGAGTTTCAAGCCCATTTTAAGTTGTTATGAATCATCCTTACAAAGCAGTCTCCTGGTTGAGGTTACCTTAAAGTTAAGTAGCCTTAACAGGCAAGCCAGATCTTGCTTAGAATCTTGGTGCTGCCACTGCTGAGCCTAAATTTCCTCTCCCTGGTCTCTTCCCTTACCCATGAAGTGGAGGCACTATTATCTACCTCACCAAATTACTGTAGGGTCAATGTAGGATCAATACATACTAATCTCTCAGCACAGAGCAGCAACCCATAGAGTATTAACAGCCCTCCTGGCCACCATCTGTAAGCCTTCTCTGGAGAAATGGTACAGATTCTGGATTTCAATCCAGAATCCTTTTATGTAAGATGTCAGAGGCCTAAGCGATTCTGTATTACAAGCGACTGAGAGATTAGGAGGGGAGAAAGAATAAAATGGGCTGAATTTGGGACAATTTGGAATTGAGACTTGGAGGAATGTGTCAGGGAACAGTTGCTCTTGTTGACTGGCAATTTTATACAGAAACCATCCATGTTACCAGATAACTCATAACCAGTCAGCAATGTGTTAAAACTTGACACAGTCAGCCAGTTGGTACCATCATTACAAAAGGATATTGTTGCTTTACTTCAGATTTCTCACTTAGGATCTCAAGTGTCTTCAAGTCTATTTTCTCATAATGGGAAAGGTTTCATGACTGCATAGCTGGTTACAAATGCTCAGAAGTAACAGAACAGTGAGAAAACAATGAAAGTCTACCTGTTCTTACCCCTGAGAACACTGTTCAGATGGGGAATGGTTAGGATTCCCATTACATCTCATCACTGGTCTTAGATTCGGTGTAGCAGGTGCTGATGGTAAGAACATGAGCTCTGTAATTTGGGGGGTTAACATGGGCAGCCTTGCCTTTGCTTCTCAATGAGTCTTCCATCCTCTGTCTGACCTAACCTTTCTTTGCTGTGTCCCAGCCAGGCCTGTGCTCCTCCTAAGAGGATTTTCTCCTCTTCTGTACCATGACTATTTTCTCATCTGCCCCTTAGCAATGGAAACTACTATTCCTATCAATGCTGCCATATTTCCCTACATTACCTCTACCCAGGCTGAGTCCTGGGCAAGCTTCCTTGGGATTTCTGAGAGGAGCTCTCCAATCTCTTCTGAAACAGTCTTCCACTCTAACTTTGGCTTTTTAGCTCCTTTGGTCAGCTTCATTTCTGATTTATGCTTTAAGGACTATCCTGAGTCCTTGCTCCCAGTTCAGCTCAGTTTGTGCCTTCTAATTAAGTTCCCTGGGATAGGACCAGGTTTTCATGTTGACACCTTGACTCCAGTTTTGTCCAATAGGTGGTAGGGCATAGTGAACAGCATACTCAGCAGTAATCCCCAAGTCCAAGGTTGCAACCCCGTTGTGCTGTTCAGCAGCCCAGTGATCCTAGCCCAGGACCTTCATGGACCCCATTTCTTATGTGTCAGGTGAGGAAAACTAGAACAGGCCTACTGCAAGGGTTTTCCAAAACATCACGAGTGTTGATCCAAAAAAATGCAAATTCTCCAGACCCATATTTAGATACTTTTTAAAAAGCACACAAATTCTGTTAAAATTAGTGATTGAAACTCAACTTGACAAATTCTGGGCTAGCAGATCTGTAAGATTACTTTTGGGATTGTACTGGGAACCCCTATCTTCTGACTCAGGTTAAAGCATTCTCAAGATCCCCATCTGAACACCTCATTGCTTTCTTAATCTTCTTTACACTTGTGAACAATCTTCCATTCTGTTTTCTTTTCTTTCTTTCTTTCTTTTTCTTTTTTATTGTTGAGGAATCACTGAGGGTACAAAGAACCAGGTTGTTGCTTTCTAAAATGTGTTTATCATTTTTTACTTTTCTTTTTTCATTTAACCAGGTTTATTCTGAACCTAAGGTGCATGACCATGGCCTGGGGTTCAAGTTAAATGTGCTTATTATTGTCAACTCTGGTGGTTTTCCTGACTTTTTTTAGAATGGGTCTAAGTCAAGAATTGTTGCAAGTGTGAATGGCCACTCCACACTACTTACAGTAGTGCTTGACATGGTAGATTTTAAATCTATTTTTGTTAAGTGAATTGTCAATTTAATGAATGGAACTATGATGGGAGAGCATGTTTTTAAAAAGGATGCATTTAATTAGCATTTATCTCTATTTGAGAGAATTTTGGATGTTAAAACTAATGAAGATCTTCAGACAGGGCTGACCAAGATGATTGGAGTTGAGGATCCATTTATGGTCCCAACCAAGAAGTAGGAAATCATGGCAGCTGAGTCTTCACAGGATATCTGGATAAGTTCAGTTTTCTGTTAGCAACGTCCTTTATTTGTTGGCTCTTCCTTTATTTGTCTTTATTTGTTGCATCACAGACGTTCAGACAATAGTAGGTACAAGCCCTCTACTCTCACAGAAAACCCACCCCTGCCTGGATTGCACTTCTCTATATATCCTACTATGAGCTCCCAGCTCCTGGAATTCCTCTGATTTGACTACATAGTGAAGTCCAAATTCCATCATGTGGTGATAAGGCCCTTCAACATCTGGATTTTCATAAAGTACCATAATTCTGTCAGTGAATGTTCTGCTTTCTGTCTCTTCTTTTCTGCCTCTTTAACTGAGTTATCTCAAGAGATTTGTCCTCTGCCTCTGAAATTCTTTCTTCTGCACAGTCCAACCTGTTCTTCATGCTTTCTATTGCATCTTAAGTTCCCTAAATGAATGCTTCAGAGGAAGTGAAATGAAAATTAGGGTAAGGAAACAGGTAAAATAAAACATTCAGGAGGAAGAATCACCAGAAAAAGCCTGACAACATGAAAAAACAGTCCAGAGCAACCCCCCTCCCAAGGGACCATGAGGTAGCTACTGCAGAGTATTCCACCTATAAAGAAATGACATAAAGACAATTTAGAATACAGATGATGAAAACAATGAAGGAAATAGTTTACCTAACAAATGCAATCAGTGTAACCTGGTTTCTTATACCCTCAATGAATCCCCAACAACAAATTTAAAAAAAAAAAAAAATGAAGGAAACTGCTCATAAAGTGGAAAATAACCAAAAGGAAATCCAAAACCAGAATCAAATAAGAGATGAACAATATGAAGAATATAGAAAGGATATAGCAGCATTGAAGGAACTGAAGCAGTCAATTAGGGAACTTAAAGATGCAGTAGAAAGTATCAGCAACAGATTAGACCATGCAGAAGAAAGAATCTCAGAGGTAGAGGACAAAGCTCCTGAGATAACTCAGATATTTAAAGAGGCAGAAGAGAAGAGAGAGAAAGCAGAATGTTCACTGACAGAATTATGGGACTTTATGAAGCATTCAAACATACAGGTATCCCAGAAGGGGAAGAAGAATGCTCCAGGGGAATGGAAGCCATACTAGAGAATATTATAAATGAAAATTTCCCAAATATCACCAAAGATTCTGACACACTCCTTTCAGAGGGATATCAGACCTCAGGTTGCCTCAACTCTAACCGAGCTTCTCTAAGACACATTGTGATGAACCTGTCCAAAGTCAAGACAAAAGAAAAGATTCTTCAAGCTGCCAGGAGTAAGTTGACCTACAGGGGCAATTCCCCCATCAGGGTGACTGCAGACTTCTCTAATGAAACTTTCCAAACAAGAAGACAATGGTCATCTACCTTTAATCTACTTAAACAGAACAATCTCCAGCCCGGAATTCTATATCCTGCTAAGCTAAGCTTTAAAGTTGACAGAGAAATCAAATCATTTACTGATATGCAAACATTGAGGAAATTTGCCACAAGACCAACTCTACAGGAAATACTTCAACCTGTTCTACATACTCACCATCACAATGGATCAACAGCAGAGTAAGAACTCAGAAATTAAACTTCCACAATGATGCAAAAGATAAAATTAGGCAATGGACTCTCACAAAATAAGATGAATAGAACACTACCACACTTATCAATTATCTCAATAAATGTTAATGGCTTGAATTCCCCACTGAAGAGGCATAGATTTGCTGATTGAATTAAAAAACACAAGCCATCCATTTGCTGTCTGCAGAAACACACCTAGCTTCAAAAGACAAATTAAAACTCCAAGTTAAGGGTTGGAAGACAATTTTTCAGGCAAATAGAATTCAGAAGGATACCAAATAGCCAGAGGCATTTAAAATAATGTTGCCAGTTTGCTAGTCTATTTCAGTGACTTTAATTAAAGAAATTATCAATTTAGTAGGATCTGATATGTGGTCAGGGATTTTTCATTAAACTTCAAAAAAAAAAAAAAGACAAAAAAAGTGGAATCAACAATAAAACAACAAATAAATACATCTCACATCTTTTATTAATGTAGCTGGACCAAAAAAGTTTTTAAAGTCAACAGATTTATTTAAAAAATAAATAAGTAATTAACCAGCCCTTTACCAAAGAACTGGGACTGGTGATTATGGATGAATGGATTAACAAATTGTGGTATATATATACCATGGAATACTATGCAGCCTTAAAAAATATGGAGACTTTACCTCTTTTACTGTTTACATGGATGGAGCAAGAACATATCCTACTTAGTAAAGTATCTCAAAAATGGAAGAAAAAATATCCGATGTACTCAGTACTATAATGAAACCAATTTGCAATCACTCATACTTTCATATGAAGAATAAATTACAAATATGACCCAGGAGAAAGGAGGGAGGAGGGAGGAAATGAGGGGAGAGCAAAGGTCAGATCAAGGTAGGGTGAATTGTGGGATCACACCTATGGTGCATAATGCAGGGTACATCTCAGATCTATTAAGTATAGAGTATAAATGTCTTAACACAATAATTAAGTAAATGAGACAAGGTATATATTAACCAGTGTGATGTAAATGCTTTTAATTCTATATGAATTCAGCACATTGTACCCCATAAATGCATTAATGTATACATGATCTATGTGTTCATGATTTAATAAAATAAATAAATAAATAAAATAAAAAATAAATAAGCTTCTTCACTTTATTGGAAAAAATTTTAGATAACATTAAGCTACAGTTTCTAAAAAAAAAAAAAATTCAGAAGGAAAGGGGGGATGCAATCTCATTTTCAAATATATTGGTCAAGGGAAAAATACGAAAAGAAGATGTTTCAATTTTAAATACTTATGCACCCAACTTAAATGCTCCCAAATTCTTGAAACAGACCTTACTAAGTCTGAGCAATATGATATCCTATAACACCATAGTAACAGGGGACTTTAACGCTCCTCTTACAGAGCTGGAGAGATCCTCTAAACGGAAATTAAACAAAGATATAAGGGACTTAAATGAGACCCTATATGTGCTTAATAGACACATATAGAACACTCCATCCCAACGATAAAGAATATACATTCTTCTCATCGCCCCATGGAACATTCTCCAAAATTGATCATATCCTAGGATACAAAACAAACTCAACAGAATCAAAAGAATTAAAATTTTACCTTGTATCTTCTTAGACCACAAGGCACTAAAGGTGGAACTCAACACCAACAAAAACATTCAACCCCACACAAAGGCATGGAAATTAAACAAACTTCTGTTGAATGACAGTTGGGTGCAGGAAGAAATAAAACAGGAAATCATTAACTTCCTTGAGCACAACAACAATGAAGACACAGGCTACCAAAACCTGTGAGAAAGCAGTTTCTGAGTGGCAAATTTGTCACTTTAGATACCTACATTCCAAAAATAGAAAGAGCACATCAACAAACTCACAAGCCATTTTATGGAATTGGAAAAAGAAGAACAATCTAAGCCTAAACCCAGCAGAAGAAAAGAAATATCCAAAATTAAATCAGAGATCAATGAAATTGAAAACAAAAGAATCATTCAGAAAATTAATGAAACAAGGAGTTGATTTTTTCAAAAAAATAAATAAAATACATAAAATTTTGGCCAGACTAACTAGACATAGAAAAGTAAAATCTGTAGTAACCTCAATCAGAAATGATAAAGGGGAAATAACCACTGATGCCACAGAGATACAAGAGATCATCTCTGAATACTACCAGAAACTCTACGCCCATAAATTTGACAATGTGAAGGAAATGGATCTATATTTGGAATCAAATCCCATCCCTAGACTTAGCCAGGAAGAAATAGAACTCCTGAACAGACCAATTTCAAGCACTGAGATCAAAGAAACAACAAAAATTCTTCCAACAAAAAAATGCCCTGGTCCAGATGGCTTCACACAAGAATTCTATCAACACCTTCAAGGAAGGGCTTATTCCCATACTGCAGAAATTATTCCAAAAAATTGAGGAGGAAGGAATCTTCCCCAACACATTCTATGAAGCAAACATCACCCTGATACCAAAAGCAGGAAAAGACCCAACTGAAAAGGAGAATTTCAGACCAATTTCACTAATGAATATAAATGCAAAAATTCTCAACAAAATCCTAGCCAAAAAGTCATACATCATGATCAAGTAGGTTTCACCCCAGGGATGCAATACTGGTTTAACATACATAAGACCATAAATGTTATTCACTGTATCAACAGAGGCAAAGTCAAAGACCATATGATCCTCTCAATAGATGCAGAAAAAGCTTTTGATAAAATCCAGCATCCTTTTCTAATTAGAACACTGAAGAGTATAGGCATAGGTGGCACATTTCTAAAACTGATTGAAGCTATCTATGACAAACCCACAGCCAATATTTTACTGAATGGAGTAAAACTGAAAGCTTTTCCTCTTAGAACTGGAACCAGACAAGGTTGTCCTCTGTCACCTTTACTATTCAACATAGTGCTGGAAGTTCTAGCCAATACAATTAGGCAAGACAAGGAAATAAAGGGAATCCAAATGGGAGCAGAGGAGGTCAAACTCTCCCTCTTTGCTGACGACATGATCTTATACTTAGAGAACCCCAAAGACTCAACCACAAGACTCCTAGAAGTCATCAAAAAATACAGTAATGTTTCAGGATATAAAATCAATGTCCACAAGTCAGTAGCCTTTGTGTACACCAATAACAGTCAAGATGAGAAGCTAATTAAGGACACAACTCCCTTCACCATAGTTTCAAAGAAAATGAAATACCTAGGAATATACCTAACGAAGGAGGTGAAGGACCTCTATAAAGAAAACTATGAAATCCTCAGAAAGGAAATAGCAGAGGATATTAACAAATGGAAGAACATACCATGCTCACGGATGGGAAGAATCAACATTGTTAAAATGTCTATACTTCCCAAAGCAATCTACCTATTCAATGCCATTCCTATTAAAATATCAACATCGTACTTTCAAGATTTGGAAAAAATGATTCTGTGTTTTGTATGGAACTAGAAAAAAACCCGTATAGCTAAGGCAATTCTTAGTAATAAAAATAAAGCTGGGGACATCACTATACCAGATTTTAGGCTGTACTACAAAGCCATAGTGGTCAAGACAACATGGTACGGGCACAAAAATAGAGACATAGACACTTGGAATCGAATAGAAAACCAGGAAATGAAACTAACATCTTACAACCACCTCATCTTTGATAAACCAAACAAGAACATACCTTGGGGGAAAGACTCCCTATTCAATAAATGGTGTTGGGAGAACTGGATATCCACATGTAAAAGACTGAAACTGGACCCACACTTTTCTCCACTCACAAAAATTGATTCAAGATGGATAAAGGACTTAAATTTAAGGCATAAAACAATAAAAATCCTCAAAGAAAGCATAGGAAAAACACTGGAAGATATTGGCATGGGGAAAGACTCCATGAAGAAGACTGCCATGGCAATTGCAACAACAACAAAAATAACAAATGGGACTTCATTAAACTGAAAAGCTTCTGTACAGCTAAGGAGACAACAACCAAAGCAAATAGACAACCTACACAATGGGAAAGGATATTTGCATATTTTCAATCAGACAAAAGCTTGATAACTAGGATCTATAGAGAATTCAAATTAATCCACATGAAAAAAACCAACAATCCCATATAACAATGGGCAAGAGACATGAATAGAACCTTCTCTAAAGAAGACAGATGAATGGCTAACAAGCATATAAAAAATGCTCATCATCCCTAATTATTAGAGAAATGAAAATCAAAACCACCCTGAAATACCATCTAACCCAGCGAGAATGGCCCATATCACAAAATCTCAAAACTGCAGATGCTGGCGTGGATGTGGAGAGAAGGGAACACTTTTACACTGCTGGTGGGACTGCAAATTAATACAACCTTTTTGGAAGGAAGTATGGAGAAACCTGAAAGCACTCAAACTAGACCTCCCATTTGATCCTGCAATCCCATTACTGGGCATCTACCCAGAAGGAAAAAAATCTTTTTATATCATAAGGACTCTTGTACTAGACTGTTTATCGCAGCTCAATTTACAATTGCCAAAATGTGGAAACAGCCTAAATGCCCACCAACCCAAGAATGGATTAACACGCTGTGGTTAGTATACCATGCAATACTATTCAGTCATTAAAAAAAATGGAGACTTTACAGCCTTTGTATTAACCTGGATGGAAGTGGAACTCATTATTCTTAGTGAAGCATCACAAGAATGGAGAGGCATGAATTCTATGTATTCAATTTTTATATGAGGACAATTAATGACAATTAGTGACATAGTGGGGGTGGGGGAAGGGGAGAGCAGAGAAAGAAAAAGAGGGAGGGATGGGGAAAGGAAAAGTAGAGAGAGGGAAGGGGGGGGTCTTGGTGTGTAACACACCTGTTGGGAGCAAGACACAATTGTAGGAGAGACTTTACCTCAAATACAATCAGTGTAACATGATTTCTTGTACCCTCAATGAATCTCCAAAATTAAAAAAAGAAATCTGGTGGGCAGCACCTGTGGCTCAAAGGAGTAGGGCGCCAGCCCAATATACTGGAGGTGGTGGGTTCAAAAAAGAAAAGAAAAAAAGAGTCTGGCTTTTCTTCACCACTCTAGCTTTATGTCTTGTCCCATTCACTTCCTACATATATGTATAATCATATGGAATCACTGGCAAGAATTTTGTGATTCTGTGATTTTTTTTTCCCATTGCCTGGAATTTTCTTCTTACCCTAATTAATGAACTCCTAATTAATGTCAAAGACTTAGATTAAGCACCACTTCTATGGTAGGCAGAATAATGCTCCCCCAAAGATACCCATATTGTAACTCCCAGGAACCTGTGAATTTGTTACTTGCCAAAAAGGACTTTACATTTATAGTGTATATTATAGGCTAGACTGTAGGGAAAGTATACTCCATCATCCAGGTGCATCCAATGTAATTGCATGGACTCTTAAAAGCAGAGAGTTTTCTGTGGCTGGAGACAGAGGAGAGATGAAGCAGACAGGAAGTAGCAGAGACTTAAAGCATGAAGGAGACTTGACCCATTGGGAGGAAGGAGGCATGGAAAGCTTGAGAAGGAATGTGAGTATTCTTTAGGAGGAAAGATCAGGCTCTGGCTGAAAGGTGGCAAGGAATGGGGGCCTTAGATTTACAACTGCAAGAAATTGAACTTGGTGAACAATCTGAATGAACTTAAGTGCAATCCATCTTCAGAAGACAGACAGGAACACGGTGCTGCTGACATGTTGATTTTGGCCTGTGAAACCAAGCTGAGAGCAGCTGAGCCCAGGGGGAGTTCTGACCTGCAGACATGTGAGATAATAAATGCACGTTTTTTGTTTCTTTGTTTTTGTAGAGACAGAGTCTCACTTTATCGCCCTTGGTAGAGTGCTGTGGCGTCACACAGCTCACAGCAACCTCCAGCTCTTGGGCTGAGGCGATTCTCTTGCCTCAGCCTCCCGCGTAGCTGGGACTACAGGCGCCTGCCACAACACCCGGCTATTTTTTTTTTGTTGCAGTTTGGCCAAGGCGGGGTTTGAACCCGCCACTCTGGGTATATGGGGCTGGAGCCCTACCCACTGAACCACAGGCGCTGCCCAGTGCATGTTGTTTAAAAACGCTAAATCTGTAGTAATTTGTTTTGGTGGTAAGAGAAACTTAATATACCCTCTTTGGGAAAGCCTTTTCCCACACTTCCTAGCGCCTCCCTCAAGTCAATATTATGTTTCCTGGAGGCTTTTTTTTTTTTTGCTGTTTTTGACTGAGACCGGGTTTGAACCCGCCCAGGCGCCCTGCTCCTTGAGCCACAGGCACTGCCCAGTATTATGTTTCTTAACCACGTGCTGTCATGGCCCCCACATGCTCCTCATCAAGGACTTAGCCCACTGTGCCCTACTTCTTTGTTTATTTGCCTGTCTCTCATACTACATTTTGAGTGTCCTGAAGGTAGAAACCACGTTTTATCAGCCCATATCACGTATCATCAGCACATACATAGGTCCTGTATATCAATGTTGCTCAGTGATTGTTTACTAGATAAATAAATAAAGTAGACATTCTATTCATTCAAAAGATATTTAATGAGTACCTATTCTGGCCACCCATTGTCCTAAATGCTAGAGTTACAACAGCAAATAAGATAAGTCCCTGATTCAAAGAGGATTGGAGAAGGAAAACACTAAATGTAACAGTAAATGAATTCTTTCTGAAAACTATAATTTCTAATACCAAAATAAAATAAAGTAAAATAAAACAAAACAAAACTATGGGACAGGTGACCATAGGGCGGGAGGCATGGCTACCTGGAAAAGAATAGTCAGGGAAGCCTTCTTTGGAGAGGAGCATTGAGGTGAGACCTAAAGGACAAGAAGGAGAGAAGAATGTTCAAGCAGTTTAATGAATAAGCCCTTGAGAGTGCCCTGTGGGGATGGGGTATATGAGGGAGAATAAGCAGATGAGCTGGGGAATCCAGGCAGAACCCAGAGCTTTGCAGATTCTAAGAAGGAACTCGACCTTACATTCTAATCTCATGGGGAGCCTTTGGAAGAGTTTAACAATTTGCATGCTTGGACTTGGAAGTTTGAGTAGTTTATTTAGTAGTTTAGTAGTTTTAGTAGTTTAGTAGTTTATTCACTAGTGTGAATAAAAGACTGTAGGAAAGGTTGGAAACCAGAAGACCACTTAGTTAAAGCCAGAAGTGATGGCAGGTTGGATTAGCACTGGAGCAGTGGAAAGGGAGAGAAGTTACTTGTGAGATGTGATTTGCATGTCGAAGTGATGGATCTTGCTGGTGGATAAGATACAGGATATAAGGCATTGAGAAAAATGGAAGACGACTTTGTCCTAATCAACTTGGTGGAGAAAACTGAAAGCATATCCAAATTTGGGAAGGAATGGAAGAAAATCATGAGTTTTGCACTGGACATGTTAAATTTAAGATGACAGTTGGTCATCCTCAAAGGAAAACATGTTGGTGTAAATCTGAAGACAAATGGATATATGATTCCAGAATTCAGAAAAACACTTTGAGCTGAAGATATAAACATGGGAACGGTGGCATATCAATGGTATTTAATACCCGCAAATAAAATGATATTATGTAGAGGAAGTTAGTAGGGTAAGTTGTTAGGGACAAAGACCTGGATGTTCTAACATTTAGAGTTGAATAGAGGAAGGAGAGTCAGAAAATAAGATGAAGAAGGAGTAAGTAAAAAGGGAAGGAAAGAAGGAGAGTGGCATGTCCCCAAAAACTTGTAGGGAAGAGTGCTTTAGGAAGGAATTGGCCAGCTACGTCAAATGGTGCCAAGAGGTCCTAAATACAAAGATAAAAAGAATTGACCACTGAATTTGGCAATAGTTCAGTAATTATATTTTGGTGTTAATATAATATATGATGATGCTATTAAGTTGCTTTACCTGCTTTATTTAATTTGATTCAGTTCAATTTAATTCGACTCAATTCAAGAAGTCTTAAGACACTGGTGAGTACTATAGGGGATGAAAAGGTAACCAAACTGGACTTCTTACCTCAAAGAACTTGCACCTTAAGCAAAGAGACAGACTGATCAAAAGCCAACATGTAACATAAAACACAGTCAATATGCAATGAATTCTGAGAGAGAGATACAGGGAGAACTGGTAAGTCCTAGAGAGATAAAACCATTTCAGTTGAGTCAGGAAGAATCAGTAGAATTTCAGCCAGAAGAAAGAAATAAGCATTGGCTTAAAAAAAAAAAAAAAAAGACTAAATTGAGGCAATATACATAAAGGCATACAAAGTTTTTAAACTAGATAGGGGGAGAAAAGGTGAGAGGTAAGGCCATCAATAGCTGTTCTTTATTATCCATGCTTCAAGATACATCTTTGTCTTCATTTTGTTATTAGACTCTGTGAAACACATAACCCAGACATCCCTCATTTACTGAGAAGGAAACTAAATCACAGATGATCCAATAAAAATTGTTTGAAAGTGAATACAGTAACTAGACTGAATTGTCAAAGATCAATTGACTTAAATGTCACCACAAACCATCCCTTTAATTAGCAAAAAGAATGGAAAGCAGATGCCTGTGATCTGATTACCATTGATAAGTCAGTCCAACTACATCAAACCAAGGTCCAAGACACGCCTTTAAGTCACAAAATCGAGCCAGATGTCCAATCATAGAGTTCCATAGGGTCTAATGGATAATACTGAGAACTTATAGAAGGTAAAGATGACATCTTTTAGAGCTGAGAATAATTTCAAGGAATGCTACAGATATGTAGTATGTGGAACTATGGATCCAGGGGCACAGAACAATTTAGCATGGGGAAGGATGACTCAAGATGATCTCTTTTAAAACAAGGACATCATTGAATCCAATGAATAAACATTAATAAAGTCTGCTATAATCCCAACACTGTGGGAGGCTGCAGTGGGAATATTGCTTAAGGCCAAGAGTTCAAAATAAGCATGGACAACATAAGGAGACCCTATCTCTAGAAAAAAAAATAAATAATCTGAACATGGTTTCATGCACCTGCAGTTCTAACTACTCAAGAGGCTGAGGCAGGAAGATCACTTGAGCCAACAGTTCAAGGTTTCAGTGAGCTACGATCACACATACCACTGCACTCCAGCCTGGGAGACACAGTGAGACCTTGTCTTTAAAATAATAAAATAAAATAATAAAATAAACAAATGGGGTCTTCAAATCTCAAATGGCCAAGCTGGAAGCAGGGACACTTCATAGAGGAGCTGAAAATGGTATTATGATCCCTCGGTTTCCTTGGAGCAACTCTGCAAAGCATGGCAAATCTCTTCAGTTTCTCTGTAAATGAATAAAATGGTAATATAGGAGGAACCCAGACGCCAGGAAGCAGGGAAACCTGATTTTATCATAGAGTCAGACACCACGCTTCTGTAGCATGTGGCCAGCTTTTATAGAAGACTACAAGTAAGTAGACTAGAAATAAAGAAATTTAATTATCCTGGGCAGCACCCGTGGCTCAGAGGAGTAGGGCGCTGACCCCATATGCTGGAGGTGGTGGGTTGAACCCCAGCCCCAGCCAAAAATTAAAAAAAAAAAAAAAGAAAGAAAGAAAGAAAGACATTTAATTATCCTTTCAAGAAAAAGCTATTTTTCTTTCTTTCTGCTTTTTTTTTTAGAAACAAAATCTTACTCTGTTACCCTTACTCATGCTACAATGCAGCGGCATGATCTGCAGCCTCAAATTCCTCTTGAAGTGATCTTCTGATCTCCAGTTTCAGAATAGCTGGGACTACAGGCACACGCCACCATGTCTGGCTAAGTTTTAATTTCTTTTTGTAGTAGAGATGGGATCTATTTATGTTGCCCGGGCTGGTCTCAAACTCCTGCCCTCAAGTGATCCTCATGCCTTCTTGGACTTCCAAAGTGCTGGGATGACTGATAAGAGCCACCATGCTCAGCCAAGAGAAATGTTTTATTTGAACTCTGTAAAATCTTATGAAACCTCGGGCTGGGTGCAGGGGCTCATGCCTGTAATCCTAGCACTCTGGAAGGCCAAGAAAGGTGGATTGCTTGAGCTTAGGAGATCAAGAGAACCCTGAGCAAGAAAGAGGGAGACCCTATTTCTACTAAAAATAGAAAAACCAGTGGGGCATTGTGGCAGGCACCTGTAGTCCCAGCAGTACAAGCACTTTTTCACATGCCGTTTTCAAGAAAGAATAATCAATGTAGGCTTAGTGTTTGAGAAAGATGTATTCACTTTTTGAATAAAGATTCTATTTTATTTAGCTCCATGACCATGATAAATCTAACTTACTTAAAAATAACCTATAGAAGTGATAGAGGAAGGAGCTGAAATTCTCTCACCTGAGTGTGATTATGCAGACTCTAGCTGCCTTTACCTCCATTTGCTGCTTTCAGAACTTCCTCTCACATAGGCAGTAATACAGCCAGCTTGAGATGCTAAGTGATATTTAACCTTCACCATTTTCTTATTGGCATCTGATTTTTGCTGTAAGCAGGTCTTTTTAGCCTCAGTGAGAAATGATTAGTGCTTATGTTCCACTTAATGCAGTAGTAAAAGATTTAAAAGAAGTGGAACATGATTGCTACAGTATATTTTCAGGTACTAAAGTTCGAGCAAAATGGAATAAGGGCCAGGTGGCGGTATCTACAAACTGTGCTAATGGCTCCGTCAACAGATGTTTAATGTACTTGGAGCTATTCTCCACATCCTACTGTTGCTAGTACATTTCCTCCCATACCTCCTCTCAACACAAAAATTTTGAGAGGAAAGGAAACATTAATAACCCCAAAGTGTTTAATTTTAAAGGACATTTAAATCTTAATACTGGTCCTAGGTGACCTATTGGACTGCTGGATGGCTTATTGCGGACTTTAATAATTTTGTTGCCATCATTAGTAAAAGTCATTAACCAAGAGAAGGCTTCACATGTATGGGTTTTCTCCTTTATCTACCCTTGAATCGCATTCTGCCTTGAAATTATTTTTCAATGGGTCAAGAATACATAGATGCTACGCAGTGACGTTTTAGTCTGGATACAGGTGAGGCCAGCTGTGAAGGGGTCCGGCCCTGCTTTAGGTCCAATCAGGCCATCAAGTCAGGTGACAAAGTGGATTAGACCACTTTGTAAGCACCAGCCCACCAGTAAATATCAGGGCACGTTTTCCACTGCAGTGAGAAAAAAGAATGAAGCAGTGACTCCCACTAGAAGAACTTCTTTTTCCAAAGAACATGTTGAGACATTTATTTATATGACAATATAGCCTCCAGGTTGCCAGATAACAGAGAACAGGGGCCTTCATACTGAGAATGTTCTGTGAGACAGAAAGGGAAGCAGGCAGGACAGTTTGGGAGAGTAGCTTTCTGAGGGCTCCCTAATGAAAATCCCAAGGGAAGGAGGACCTGGTGGAAGCAAATAAATGTGGACCAGCCCAGGAGAAGAGCCTCCTCCCCAGCTGGCTACACAGGCAGATTGCTCTTCTCATGTCCCTCTTCACCCCCCCCTCCCATTTCATTTCCTTTCTCTCTTGTATCTACCTATTGAATTTAAAAAATTTTTCCAATTTGTATTATAATATTTTTAAATGAAGAAAGGGCCCTATGAAAGTCATCTGCCGCCTTGCTTGTCCACTGTCCTTTGACAAATTTCAATCTGTTCTGTTTTGGGTTACTTATAATAATTTGGCAAATTAAGGAATGAACTTAAGAGGATGAAAAGTAACTTAAATCAAAATTATAGGACATAGATTTTCCATTATGATACACTTTAAGTTAGGTATCAACAGTAACCAGAGAAAGAATCATTTCATCTCTAAGATTAGAGCGAAATAGAAGCTGTGTATGTTGGTTGAAAAGCATCGGAAGGAAGTCAAGATGTTAACTCCAGTTTATTCCCAGTGAGGCTTTATCCAGTTATGAATGGTGAGGAGGTCATTTAGCTTACGGGGCATCATTGGAATTAGATGATCTCTACAGTTCTTTCTAGACTGCAAAAAAGTGTTCTCTGATTCTACAGGTTGGATTTGGTCCCTACTAGAGAGAATACCCACTCCTATTTCTATTTGTAGATAAGAAAAATAAACAATTTAAAGGAGAAGCAAAATTAAGGATCATGAATCTTTGCTCTAATAAGAATTGAAATTGTGGCAGATCTCTGCCTTGTGTGATATCCTATTATTTAGTAATATTCATGGTTGTAATTTAGAATATTTTAAATGTTGGTTAGATGTAATAGTTAATTAAGAAATGAACTTGAGAAGAAAAAATTCATCTTATGATATGAGAAATGTCAACTGCTAGCTTTGAGGGGAGACAGCTGCTCCCTTGAGTAGAGAGAGGCTACTACCTTGCTAGTAGCCCTGTCTAATAAATAAAGAGGCAAAGCAGAAGGGAAGACATAGAAAGGAAATATGAAGACATTAAAGCAAGGTAATAGTTGAGGATATGAGAATAATGACTTAGCACAAAGTGCAAATGATGATTATGGAAACAATAATGTGAAATATAATGGGGAAAGCAAATGATCAAGATAATCAAAAAGAATGTTTTATAATACATATTAACACATGTAAAGCTACTTCTCAGTTTTTAAGTTTGTAGGTTATGTATTTTCATTATCTTTTCCTGATTGTTTTATTCTTGAAAAACACAGAAAAAATATAAAGAAAAACATCCTTAACTTTACACCTTAGTAAACACTACAGATATCAGATAGCTTTCTTTTTAGATATATATATTTAAAAATAAATTAGATTACACCTTATATTGTTTTTCCCAAATTTTAAAGTATGGCTTTAAATGGGCCTACAGTACTTCATTGTTGGAGGAAGCCATTCCACTCTTGTTATATGTTATATTATTTCAAAAATGTCAGTATTCATCATAGAGTGAAGTCATGAAGTGCAGTTAGAGGTAACAGACTGGACATTCACATAGCATAGCAGCATTCACGAAGCTTAAATTGGTAATACTGAGTGGCAAAAAAGTTGTAAACATAATGAGATGTACATGGGCCACTACGAAAGTTTTGAGACAGACTTTGTTATAGTCTATTATTTCACTTCCAAGAAATGCAGTCGACAGCCTCCTTTCTTTTCTTTTCTTCCTTTTCTTTCTTCTTTTTTTTTTAAAAAAAAAGAGGAAGGGCTTTATTCACCAGCCAGGAGCTTATGGCATAGAAGAGTTCCAAATGGCCATGCTCCTCGACTGGCTTGGTCTTTCCCTTTTTATTGACAGTCAAAAAGTTCCACCCCACAGGTACCCTTCTCATCGGCCAGTTTGAATCAAGTGGGAGATGCTATTCCAGCCTCTACAGAACTACAGGATTTCACAGAACTTGGAAATTTCCAAGTTCCAGGAAGTTAAGTTTATAAATTCCCAAGAGCTGAGTCACCATGGAGAGGACCTTGCAGGTGTATCCTTGTGGTCTCCTGATTCACCTGAGCAAGTTGCTCAGCTTACCCATGTTGCTGGGAGGGCTTCATTTCTGTTATGTTTCTTGACTTCTGTGAATCTCAAAAATTTCATAATGACCCACATATAACATAAAATCATTAATGCACATAAAATCATATGCATGCAAAAATGACAATTTATGCTGTAAAAGAACATGGAAACAAGAAACCTTGGCGCAAATACATTGTGATTCAGCTTTGACCATATCAACTAAGGGTGAACATATTAGATACGCTGTGACGTAACAGTTCTACTCCTAGGCAGGTGCCTGGCAGAAATATGGACATGTGCTCATGAAAAAAAGAATGAGGACAGGTAAACAAGGGGTACACATGGGCACCAAGTGAAGAGGGGTTGAGTGAGGAAAACTCACCTGTTGGATATAAGGAACACCATTCTGGTGAGCCCTGACTTAAGCATTGTGTAAGTTATCCATGTGATAAAATGAATCAGTAGGTTCTGAGGAACTCTATCAGTAAAAGTGAAATTGGACCCTATCCAAATGCCCACTAACAGCAGAGTGGAGACAAATAAGGAAATATTCACAAAAAGAGATGTTATACAGCAGAAAGAGAGAACAACCCTCATCTGCATAAATGGGAGTGTGTCTCAAAAACACAACGCAGAACTCAAGGAACCAGAGTGCAAATTGGGGGGCATTCTTCCTTACTTTCTTTGGAATGTCAGGCCATTTTCTCCATCCTTTTCTCTCTCTTCCCCCATCTTCCTGTCTCTCACTCCCTGTTCTTTCCTCTCTTTCCCCTACTCTCTTCCCATGCTCTAAGGTAAAATAAAATTATACTTTTATACCCAAATCTTGACCTAGAGAAATTCTTTTCTCATCCTGTGCTCAGCACCTACTGACATTTTTCTAAACCTATCATCAGACAAATGAAGTTTACTCTTGGCAAAAAAAAAAAAAGTGCACGCTGCCATCTATGCAGATGAGTGTTATTCTCCCTTCCTGCTGTGTAACATCTCCTTTTGTAAATATTTCCTTATTTATCTCCACTCTGCTGTTAGTGGGCATTTGCATAGGTTCCAATTTCACTTTTACTGATGGATGCAAGGTATAAAGGAGGTCAAATTAACCTCTTCTACTAACAGTCAGGATAGTGGTGCCTCTGAATTGATGGTGACTAGAAGGACACGGATTTGGAAGGTGTTGGCAACATCTGCTTCTTGATCCTGGGGCTAGTTGTATGAGTGTGTTCGGTTTGCAAAACTTCGCCAAGCTGAATTATAATTAGGATAAGTGGAATTGTCTATATTTCCATTTTAGTACAAAGTTTTAAAAAAAAACTGTATATTAAATATATTAGAATGATTGCCTATTAAGTGAGACATGAGAGGGAGAAGTGAAAGAGACTAAGTAAATGAATTTCATATGAATTATTTTTAAGAATTTGTCTTTCAGGAATACCAAAGAATTTCCTAATTCTATTTTAGTCTTAAAGAGTTAAGATTACTCTGTTTTTCAGGACATTTAGAAAACTTTTGGCAGAGAATGACATTAGTTAAGTAATTAGATACAAATCTTGTTAGTAAGAATTTGTTGTACTTAAATTTTAATACTTCCCTAGAGGTGATATTAAGTTGCGGTAATTATAGTTCAGTTTACTTTCTTTGCCTTAATGTAATGTTTTAAAAATGCACCTTTTAAGCCATTTTCATATTTAGGACATATTTGTTTACTTTTACTTTTACCCACATTTTAACGGCCTCTCCAAATTTTGTTGAATATAATTCCAGCCCTTTCCTTCTGGAATGAGGCATTTTTTCTTCCAGAGAAATCTAAATAGATTGGAAATCGCAAATGCTTCTGCACAACTAAGGACACAACAATCAAAACAATAGACAACCTTCGGAATGGGGAAAAGATATTTGCATATTACAAATCTGACAAAGGCTTAATAACTAGGATCCATAGAGAACTCAAATTCATCCACAAAAAAGAGGAAACAATCCCATCCATCAATGGGCAAGAGACATGAACAGAACCTTCTCTCAGGAAGACAGATGAATAGCTAACAAACATGGAAAAAATGCTCATTGTCCCCAGTCATCAGAGAAATACAAATCCAAACCACCCTAAGGGGCAGCGCCTGTGGCTCAAAGGATTAGGGTGCTGGCCCCATATACCGGAGGTGGTGGGTTCAAACCCAGCCCCAGCCAAAAACTGCAAAAAAAAAAAAAACCACCCTAAGATATCACGTAACCCCAGTAAGATTAGTCCATATCACAAAATTGCCTCTATTAAATGTTGCAGATGCTGGTGCAGATATGAAGAGAGGGGAACACTCTGACACTATTGATGAGACTGCAAACTAATACAGCCTCTTTGGAAAGAAGTATGGAAAATACTCAAAGAACTCAAATTAGATATCCAATTTGACCCTGCAATCCCACTACTAGGCATCTATCCAGAAGAAAAAAATCCTTTTACCGTAAGGACACTTGAACTAGATTATTTATTATAGCTAAATTTACAGTTGCCAATATATGGAAACAACCCAAATGCCCATCAATTCAAGGATGGATTAACAAACTGTGGTATATGTATACCATGGAATAGTATTCATCCATAAAAAAGATGGTGACATAACATCTTTTGTATTAACCTGGATGGAGTTGAAACACCTTATTTTCAGTAAAGAATCACAAGAATGGAAAAACGAATATTCAATGTACTCAATACTAATATGAAGTCAGTTGACATTCTAATCACACCCACATAAGAGAAAAACTCAAATTAATTCAAGTTAGAGGGAGGAGAACAAAGGAAGAGGGAGAAGGGAGGGGTGTTGGGGGTGTTCCCACGGAATGGGCACAATGTAGTGTTATAGGACACAGCTTTGGGGTGTACATAGTTACAAGACAGACTCTACCTAACAAATTCAAATATTGTGATTTGGCACATTAACCTGAAATTTAAAAAGGGGAGGGGGGGAAACGCTTCTGATTTTAATTCCCTAATTCCCTGCAGAGAGTTGCCAGAAGACTTGTTTCCGATTATTCTAGCAACATTTATTAACATCAGAAGGCCCAGAGATAAGACCATCAGAAATGTTTATTTTACTTAACTATTTAGATCCTCCCACACCTGCTTAGTCCAGTGACCCTTACTATCTTGTAATTGCCTCTATTAAATGTTTGGTGGACACCAGGCAAAAAATATACCACCTTAATGAAAATGTGTTTGCCTCTCTTTTACATCAGTTTTCATGAATGGTTCTAATTCTATTTAATGGATAAAGTTTAAAATCTCATTAACCAGGTCATCTGATACAAAAAGTATGCCAATTCAGCATATTAGAAAGTTTTTCCCAGGCATTCAAAGTTATTTTTTAGCATTATAAATTTCACTGGAATCAGGATTTAATATGAGAATAATTTTTTGTATCCTCCCATCCCATCCTGTTTTGGAAAAAGAAGAGAATTTTTTATTTTAAAAAAGGCAACTTAGATTTTTGCCCTCTTGTGTGATTAAAAAAATTCACAAATATCTAGTCATTGAATCATTTTCTATATGTCATTAATTTTCCTTTGGGTTTTAAGCAAAGAGTAAGGATTTGATATTTGGAAAGTAGGTTTACTAACACATCATTTCAGAAGGATGTTCTTTTCAAATGAGCTATAAATTCATTCCAGTGACAAACTCTTTTTATGTGTCCTTAACTTTTCTGTATTGCTCATTTTTGCTAAGATTGAACCTGTCTCATAACAGTGGGTTCCAGTAGAACTCATTAGACTTCTGTGTGTATCCACATATATTGCACAATGAAATGTATACACATGGACATAATTCTTAGCCTTAAGGTTATTCAACGAATCGGAGCCCAGCATCATGTGCTGTGCTGTGCAGTTTACTGAAGCCCACGGGCAGCCCTACCGCAGCGGCTATGCAAAGTTCTGGTTAAACATTGCCCTAGCGTTTGCACTGCTCCGTCTGTTGTTTTTACACTAAAGACTCAGCCCAGGTTGAGGCAGTATTGACTTTGTAATTAAACCATTTTACCTTCAGAATTTTGTAATCACTGATTTAAAACCATCTGTTGTGGTGAGAAAGTAAACTCTTTTTTCCCCTCAAAGTACAGGGAAAAAACTACAGTGACCCTCCTCCCCCCTTTTTTTCTTTTAAACATCTGAGTCCTAGTCTTAGGACACTGACTTTAGGACTCTGAATTTAGGTTGGGATAACGTATCAGTAGAAGAAAGGAAAAAAATTCTTTCTGAGAGAAGGAAAAGGAAGACTATCATAGAATGCAGAATGAATGAGGAGAAATATCTTCTAACCAGCTGCCCGTTTTCAGAGGCTTCTTTCCCGTGTACACACGGAGTTACCATGTATCTGTTAGACAATGAACGTGGTGATGTTAAAGACAGTGATTTGTTTGTCTGGGGGTTTGGGTCGTGGTTAATACAGACATTTTATTGCCTACATAAAAAGAAGTTTGGAAACGTGCAGCCCAGGTTGGTTTAGAGGCTCAGCGATACCAGCACGGGCTTGTCTCTTCTTGAATTCTCTTGGCTTCTTCCTCACAACCCGACATCTCCGTAGCAGTTCCATCTCTTTATTTCCTTTGCTAAAATTGGAAAATTTTGTCCTCACATCAAAAATACCACGTAAGAAGCGAAGATAGGTCCTCTCTTCACCCATCTCTTTTTAAGAAGAAAAATTCTTTCCCAGATACCCTCCCCGCAGAGGTCTCCTTAACTTAGCTCTGGGTGAAGACAGGCAAAGGGCTTTAATGCGGCTGACGTTATTAGCAGCTTTTCTTGCTAACTTGTCACGATACTGTCAGGAATCTCACTTGTCACAGGTGGAGGGTGCTTATTACAGTGGGTAAAGAGGGCTCATGGAAGAGAAGCAGAATGTTCAGGAAAAGGGAAAATATTTTTAAAATAAATTGGCTTCAGAGTATATCTATAGCCCCCACCCCTCTTTTTCCATGAAGAAGAGGCAGAAAACTGGCCAAATGTGCACCTCTGTCAAACCTTTATGCAGAGCACAGAATTAATTTCATCCCTCTCCCCAACACTGAGGACATGAGAACGTTTGAACTACATAAATTTCACCTTTTGCATTTAGAAAATGTAGCAAGAAGAGTTTGAATATATAAACTGTCACAGCCCTACCCCTTTTTACTTTATGGACTTGGGAAGTCCTTTTGGGAAGCTGATACCTCTTTATCTATAAAGCAGTGGAAACAAAAGAACTTCCATCCTGGGGATTGCTGCAGGGTCTTTATGAGATAATATTATATGAAGATACCTGGTAAGTTAAGAAGTATGACAGAAATTTTGCTTCTGTCACAATCAATTGATCTATCCGAAAAAAAATTCTTGAGACATTTAACTTTTAAATCTCCGTGTAGTTCAATAATTATAAAAATAGTTACATATGTGGTTGAATAGTGGACCTTTAAAGCGATTTTATAGTTCTGTTTGACTGACATCTATTCTATATGTCCTTCTGGGGAAAGTAGTGAAAAGCATTGTCACCTATCGCAAAATTCTTTATTAGTTGAAAGGTGTTCCTATTTCCCTTCCTTCTTTGCTTGCTTCCTTCCTTCCTTCCTTCCTTCCTTCCTTCCTTCCTTCCTTTCATTTCTTTTACAAATAATTTGAAAACTTTGACCAAAAGGTAAAATTCAGAGATTCCTCCAGAATAGCTCACAGCAAGACAACAGAGGCTGACTGTAACATGGCCCAGTGGTGTCATGAGGATAAAGATGAGGGGGTGGTGAGGACAGGCCCGGCCCCAGTGTGTATTCCAGGCAGCACAGTCAGCTCAGAATTTAAGCTTTAACCTCAAGGTGCCTGGCTTCAGCTCCGAGCTTCTGCTGCCTTGTTGAACTACACTGAGATATAAAAGTGAAATGTCTCAAGAATTTCTTTTCAGATGGATAGCTATGGAACTCTGGGCAACCCATTTGTCTTCAGTATATAGTTTCCTCATTTGTAAAATGGAGAAAACAGCACTTGCCTTGTAGGGCTGATGGGACAGTTCATTAAGGTAAGGCAGGTATCACATTTAGCATAGTGCCTGGCACATAGCAGACACTGAAGGGACTTATGCATTACAGGAGCACTACAATTAATATTGATGACTGTGCCTTGTAATCCAAGACAGGACAAGAGAGTCTCTATTGATGTCATGAAAGTTCAGGAATAGTTAAGAGCATCCCATTTCCCTTGAAAGTTTACTTACTCTCCTCCAAACTCAAGAATTTTTTTTTCTTTTATGGAGTAACTGTGACCATATTAATAGGAGCTGTGTTTAAATTCATATTTAAATCAGAAAACTAACAGGTAAGCAATCCTTTTTATTCTGTAATGGAAGATGAAGAGTAATTTACTTTTAGTAGCACACCATGCTAAGCACATAAAAATTATTCAAAGGAGTGTACATGTATCTGATATATCAGTAACAAAGTCTGACAAGTTCCTGAAATCATTCTAGAAAAAGTGCTACACACCACTGCTGAACATCACTATGGTCACCTTCGAAGTCCCTTGGGGAAGCTATGTACTGACACCAGCACCTAATCCCTTCTTCAAAGC
Source organism: Nycticebus coucang (assembly GCF_027406575.1). NCBI lineage: Eukaryota > Metazoa > Chordata > Mammalia > Primates > Lorisidae > Nycticebus > Nycticebus coucang. Next base: position 94,151,062 of record NC_069784.1, on the reverse strand, counting down.
AATTTTGGAACTCTTTCTGAAATGGCCATCACAGCTGTCCTTGTATTACCCTTGATGTCCTGAGTGTCATCAAAATGTTTCAATAAGCCAGCACATTGTACCCCATGATTGCATTAGTGTACACAGCTATGATTTAAAAAAAAATAAATAAGTAAATGTTTCAATAGTTTCTTTTTCTTTAGGTAAAGAAAAATGTCATTGTGAGCCAGATCAGGTGAGTAGGGAGAATGTTCCAATACAGTTATTTGTTTACCAGATAAAAAAAAATCCTGGTGATGTCTGTGGCTCAAAGGGTAGGGAGCCAGCCCCATATGCCAGAGGTTGTGGGTTCAAACCCAGCCCTGGCCAAAAACTGCAAAAAAAAAAAAAAATCCCTTAGTGACAGTGCCTTGTGAGCTGGTACACTGTCATGACACAAGAGCCACGAGTTGTTGGCCAAGATTTTCAATTAATATTTTTCCTAACTTATTCCTACTGGTGTTTACTTGGTCTGCTGTACTTCTCACAGTCAGCTGATGATTTTGATGCACAATTTAATGAATTTTTGCAAAGTTTTGAGATAGAGTCTCACTATAAGTCACCTTTGGAAGAGGGCTATGGCATCACAGTTCACAGAAACCTCAAACTCTTGGGCTTAAATGATTCTCTTGCCTCATCCTCCCAAGTAGCTGGGACTACAGGTGCCTGTCACAAAGCCCAGCTATTTTTGGAGATGGGGTCTCACTCTTGCTCAGGCTGGTCTCAAACCCGTGAGCTCAGGCAATCCTTCCACCTTGGCCTCCCAGAATGTTAGGATTACAGGCATAAGACCCTGCCCTGGCCAAATTTGTGCCTCGTTTTCATCAGTTCTGCTTGCCACTGCCATCCTGACCTCTCTTCATTAGTGATGCTTTCACTCTTCTCAGAAAATGGTGCACTGCCGTTTTCTTCATGGCATTGTCCCCATAAACTTGGACTAACATGTCCCTGATTTTACTTCCATTCTTGCCGTTTAACAAGAAATTTAATATTTGTTCATTGCTTTAATTCAAGCTCCAACATTTTCATGAAAGCACACAAAAACACTGTGAGACTTGGCTATGCCAAGGTTACAAAGTCTTACCAAGTTGTTTGTACAGTATTGCCCACATAAGTGCCTTGTGGCAAGTTCGTGAACTTGATTGTCAGACCTCATGTATTTCCTTGAAACCATGAATTTGAGAGAATGTTTAGACAGTGGTTCTTAAAAATGATGTAAAAAGACAAGTAAAAACTTCATAAAATTTTTCCTGTTGATATTTAGGAAAACAATATATGTATAATTTTCTTTTTATTGGGTATGATCAATTTATAAGTATTCATAAAAATAATTCTTAAAATTATTGTAAAAAGTGTCCCCATAAACTCAAAATCCAGGGGTACATTAGGATGTATAACTGTTACATCGGTAGAAATTTTATAGAAAACTCTGTGGCAAATGTATAAGTATGCAGGCTGAAAAAGAATATTAAAGCTAACATGAGAAAAAGAATTCCAAAGAAACAAAGATTTTGGCAGTCTAGAGATTTCTAATCATTGCTTAGTCTACAGAATAAAAACCTTTCTGGTGTAATTGTAATTATGTAATGTTGCATAATCAGTTCAAAAAGCAGTGCTTTCTGAGTATCATAGGAAACTTTCTTTCATAAAACTTAATTGTAACTTAAACTAGTTACAATTTCTGTGGGATAAGAAATTCCTCTTGTGTGAGAAATAGGCACTTTTGTGAAATGGTGTCTAACCGCCTTGGTAGCTTAGTACCAAACGTGGTGGATCAGTGGTGCACACCTGAGCCACAGACAAACGCCTTTCTGGCATAGGCGGTGGGAAGAGGTAGGATGGAAAGTTTCAAAATCCTCCTGGAGGAAAACTTGTGTGGCCACCACAATTCATAACTGAAAGAAGCACTTGTTGAGGAAGTTCTAATTATTCTTTTAGATGTTTGTGTGAACATACCAGGAACATCCTAGCATTAGCCCTTTCCAGTCCAGATACGTGGCTGGCTCTTATCAGCACAGATAAGACGGGGGAGATAGAGGTGAGAGACAGCGCGGGAACCCCTCAGCTGTGCATCAGCCCCCTCAGCCCCCCGATTGTTCTCTGGCTGTGCTCCCCTTGCTAGTCTGCTGCTCACAAAGGCCTCAGCTTTGATCCCAATCTGACTGTTTGACAAAGCCAGTTGCAGATGCTCTTCATGGAGACAGCAGATTACAGACAATACCATGCTAAAGAAATGCTATCTTCCAGCCATGGATACACTGAAAGCTATCTCTTTATTCTGGGATATGCTTGTTTCAAGAACCCTCAGAAATAAGGTAACTGTGGAATGGAAGGCATTTATTTATCTGAGTTGCAAAATCTCCCTGAGATAGACCAAATTTAGCAGCAGCAGCTAAATAGCAATTGTCTATCACATGAAAATCATATAGAATCATGTTTGAGGCACAGCTAGACCAACTAATGAAGGATTTGGGCTGCTAAATATGCTCTTCTTTTCCCTAGAACACTTTCAGATGTTGAAAGTGAGCAACAATTATACAATCATGTGTTTGAGGATTAACTTGAGGGGATGTGGTACATATCTTGAAAACCCATTTTGGCCTTTTCTATCCCTCTGACTTAGCAAAGAGATTCTGACTTCAGTTTGGCCAATACTCATGGGAGGAAGAATGCCATTTACACGATCTAGCCTAAAGTAATCTCCAACTTCAAGATACATGTGGTTTCAGGTTGCCAGAAAGTACAAGGTACTTTTATTATTTAAAATTATACCACCAGAATTGAGCAAGTGGCTCTGCTGATGTCAGAATAGACTTTGGGTTTTATCTGCGTGTTTAGGTTGGTAAATGACAAGTCCCTGTTAGTTTCAGGAGTCCTGGAAACATCAAACAAAATGGCATCGCTTTTCAATCACTTTCTTTTTCATGCTTCAACTTGAAAATATTAGTCTTTGGTCTTTTAAGGTTAGTTAATGTAACTCAAGCTCAGAATCAGCTTTACTTTTCTTTAAGAATTGAAAGAAAATCTATTTTTCTTTGGCACCCACACAATCTCATGTTCAGTGATGTCATTTGAGGACTGTCTTGAGGCTTCTCATGCTCTGTCATCATTCTAAGCTCTCCCTCTTGTCATTCAGATTTGAGAGTTTCCCACATTCCAAGTTCCCTTATTTACCTCCACTAGACACACTCTTCAAAAAACTCTTTTTTGCTCAAATTAAACAGCTATTGTTTTGATTCTGGTTTGGAAAAATACAAATAGTCTACTATATTTTGGATTTCATCTTGGGCATTTGCAACAGCATCTCTAACATTTGCAGTGTGTATGTATATATGTCATCAACCAATATATTGCTAATCATTTCCCCCTTGACTTGGAACCAATAAAATAAGATAATGCAAATAAGTTCCTTCAAATCAAGATAATCATTCAGGGTTAGATCCGTTCACAAATCTGCTTTACCAAGTTCAAATAGGGGCTACCTAGTAGCAGAATTCTCAAGAAAACACTGGTTATCCCCTAGTCACTAGCAAAATATCCAATAAGTTTTAAGATGTCCACTCTAACTACACTTTAATCACCAACTTTTAATACAACTTATAAGACAAGTTGTTTCAGATTTCTTTTCTAATTATAACAGTAGTCAATAAAATTGAATAATTATGGGAAATGATTAAACAAAAACTCCTCTATAATTTTCCCACCCTGGAAAATCATTACTAACAACTTGAGACCAAATCCATCCCCTCCTGAACATTTTTGTTTTGTTTATACTTATGCCAAAAAAGTATGCATACAGTACTTTTAAGAAAAATGTGAGATTATGTATATTAATTTGTAATCCATTGCCTTGAATTCTACCACATTTAGATATCTTCCTATGTGTTTCAGAAGAACATCGGGTTTCAAAATGCATTTTGGAAAAACAAAAAGTAACCTCTTTTTTTTTTTTTTTGCAGTTTCTGGCTGGGACTGGATTTGAACCCGCCACCTCCGTCATATGGGGCCAGCGCCCTACTCCTTTGAGCCACAGGAGCTGCCCCCCTCATTTTTTTTTAAGTTTTTGCTTTCAGAAATATCAGATGTAAATCCAAATATCTACCAAATGTGGTAAGCTCAAATGGAAAACGAGAAGATGTTGTTCTGTATCTAATTTGCCCTAAGCGATAACACTCTCCAAAGGCTCAAAGAACACGGAGAAATCCATGAATTATCTCATCATTACTACGTGGTGGCCTGGATCTCTGCATATCTGCATTCTATAAGGATCCAAGGCGAAGTCAAGAGGAGTAATTGCTTTCTGCCTCTCTTTCTACATCCTTTCTTCTCAATCCTCACCCTCTTCTTCTTCACACCTAACTCAGTATCCAGATTTTTGTCTATGTACATATTGCATGATGTTTTTAATTTTAAAGCTTGGAATTTGTTGCAAGAGCTTGTCATCTCCATTGCAGCAGGAGTAAGTAATTTATTGTGAGCCATTTTTGTCCCATTTTCATGTTCTTTTTTTAAAAAAAATGAAAACTTGGACTCATGGAAGATGCTTGCCTTCAGATGACACGCACATTTATGTCACATCTATCTTGTCTGAGGCTTGCTTTCTGTTTCTCTCTCTTTCTCTTCCTTCTCTCACTGCAGTAACAGGGGCATAAGGGCAGGTGGAACATGTGGCCTTTTATTTGATCAAAGGTAATGATCAACCAAGCCAGAGGAAGGTAGATCGGCTTTCCTAATTCACCTGCTAAACAGAATCTTTTTACATTCTCTCCAATTGTGAGTCCATCTGCACCACCATCAAGAAGGAAAAATCTACAGAAACAAAGGGGCTAATAGGAATTGAACATTTAAGGTTGCCTTGAATACACACACGCAGGGACTGCTACTCTACAGAAGGACACTCATACTTTGCTCATTTCTGTGAATCTAAAGAGCCATAGATTGGTTGCTTTTGTTGTTTGCCTATTTTTTTAATTTTCTTCTCCTACATCACCATTTTCAACTTTGTAGTTCTCTTTTTTTCTTCTTTTACTTTTAAAAAGAGACAAATTTTAGACTTATGCCAAGAGAAGCCAAAATATGCATATGGACCCTACAACATATATTTTCTAATCATAGTTTCCAGAACAAATGCTCTTTATTTGTGACAAAGAGGAAGATTTCTTCCAGGGATCCCTAAGTATTTACTACACAGTTTCTTTCTTCAGGCTTTTAAGGAAATTTGACCAAATATCTTTGACTTTCAGTGAATCCTGTCTATTTTCCAGATACGAGTCATTCAAATGATATTAATATATCATGATATTGAAATTTCTGATGTGAAAAAAACTATAAACAGCATTGAGCTTCCAGGTCATTCTGATGCGAAAATACAAACACCTTTCTTTGCTCCTAATTCTTTGAACTTTTTCTGGAGCTCAGCATTCAGATGTTAATTGTTAGTATTGCACTCTGTACAGAAAAGCACCAGAAAATACAAGGAGGCGTGCCTGCCTATAGCTGATAACTCTAGAAACTTTTATGTTCCCATGCCCCAGAATAGTAGTCCCTGGTACTTAACAATACTTGTTGGTTGATATATTGATTGATCACTTCAGAAAAGCTTTCTAAAACTGCTGTTGAGATGTAGTAATAGATAGCTGCAAGGTAGGGGCAGTGAGTAAAGAATTATTATGTCAGCTATAAACTTGAAAAGGGAAAGATGGGCGAAAAAACCAAAGACATCGCCGTTGATTAAATAAAGTGTGATTATTTGAGGAATGAAGAAAAGCCAGCACACGGTAATCTGAGGAAGTCACATGTCCTGACAAGACGATTTTGATACTGCTATTTTCACATTGTAACCATTTAAAACTTTACATACATTACATGAAATTACACAGACAAAGCATTAACTTTGAGCTTGTAAAAAACACTGCCTAAGAATATAGCAGGACACTCTCACATATTTCTATACCTCACTCAGCCCTCTAGGTCATACCTGGGGTATAGGGATGCGGGTGGGCTCATAATGGGGTAAAGTTGTCTATTATGACTGTTATTGGGTAATTAAAAAGCCAAAAGTGTAGCCGGGCGTTGTGGCGGGCGCCTGTAGTCCCAGCTACTCAGGAGGCTGAGGCAAGAGAATCCCTTAAGCCCAGGAGTTGGAGGTTGCTGTGAGCTGTGTGAGGCCACGGCACTCTACCGAGGGCCATAAAGTGAGACTCTGTCTCTACAAAAAAAAAAAAAAAAAAAAGCCAAAAGTGTATTTTCCACCTTTAGGCTAGCCTTAATGTGACTGCAGCTTGTTTTTGCTCTATCTGAACTTCCTGCTTTACCAGGAAAATAATATATCTTTGTGTCTTTTTTGTATATACATGTATGTGGTATAGTGGCTTGCAACCACCCTGATTTCAGTTCAGATTGTCAAGGAATTTCATGAGATGTCCATTAACTTCCAATTTTGCAAAATCTCAAGTGGCTCTGTTGCTTTGATAATGGAGCTTTTCTGTTGGATGAGGAACACTGAATTATGAGGACGATACACAACCTGTTTAGGACATCATATTGCTGATGTGGTGATTATGAAGTACACAGCCAAATAGAGATGTATTTCTGGTGCAGATTTGGTTTTCACTCACAATCACCAGGGCCATCCCATTTTTCTTCAGCCAGGATTTTGAAGGGGAGCTTGGAAAAGCAAAGGTCATAAACAGATGAGTCATGTTGAAGATCCTGCCAAAGAATGAAAATAGATGGTGAATATCATATGAATACATAATGCTATGGTAGGGTAGTGAGAGGGAAAACAATAGGAAGTCCCTTTAATGCAGTCAAGAACACATATTCCTATCTGTCACTCTGTCTCCCTTGTGCTTTCAAGGCCTTCCTTTTTGACAGCTGTTTCTCTGTAGTTCTGTAAATGTGGTTAAATGTCTTCCAGTCAAAAAAAAACAAAACAAAATACAACAAAACAACGTATCTTAACCCTGAATCTTCATGTTCTCAAATGTCGAGAGTCCAGAAAAGTTTACAAAGAGTGTTCTACGCTCATTGTCTACCTTTTCTAACTTTGGGTTTACTTCTGAATTGAATAACCCAAACCCATACAAGCTGGCCTTTGCTCAGAGTACTACACTCAAACTGCCCTGGCAGAATCCATCCATCATCACATGGCCAAACCCGATATACATTTCCCAAACCTTCGTATATGGAGCATCTATCCTATGTTTGCTACTATTGACCATCATATATTCTTTTTTTTTCCCTCACTCTGTTGCCCTGGTAGAGTGGCATGGCATCAGCCAGCTCACAACATCCTCAGACTCCTTGGCTTAAGCAATCCTCCTGCCTCAGCCTCCTAAGTAGCTAGGACTACAGGTACCCATCACAATGCCTAGCTAATTTTTTCTATTTTTAGTAGTGATGGGGTCTCACTCTTGCTCAGGTTGGTCTTGAACTCCTGAGCTCCAGCAATCCACCTGCCTTGGCCTCCCAGATTGCTACGGTTATAGGCATGAGCCACCGTGCCTGGCCAACCATCATGTATTCTTGAAACTCCCCACATTCTTGACTTCAAGTTGCAGCTAACCTCTTTTTCTGCTCCTAGTCTGCTCTGACCCCCAGTCTACTTTTTGAGTACTTTCTCTGTGTCTTCTCTCTAAACATAGGTGTTTCTTGGGGATCTTCTTTTGGCATACTGTTCTGCCCAGTCTATGTACTCTCCTTAGGCAAATAGCTTTCTGATTTATAGTTCTAATTAATACGTCATCTTAGTGACCATCAAGTGCATATTTCCAATCTTTACAGCATCCCTGAGTCTCAGGCTGGAAATAGACCAGGCATGTTCCCAGAAGAACCACAAAATTAACTTGTATAAAAGCAATATATCTCTTGACACTCTTCTCCAAAATATCCCTGAAGAAGTCCTGCACTTCCTCCGCTAGGTCTCAGGCAGTTTTTGGCATTGCTATATACTCAGTTTCCAGATCAGCTCTTTTCTATCCCGTCTCTCTCAACACCACTTTCCTCCCTCCACATCCAGTTAATGAAGTTTTTTTTAACCTATTAAATTCATCTCAAGAGTTGAGGCCTTCACCATCTTTGACCTGTAATATTGCACTATATTCCTCTCTGATTATAAAAATTGTAGTAAACGAAGGAATTCCAGGTATGAAATATACCTTTTATGTCACACATGGGGCTTCCTCCTAAGAATTATTTGTACCTCAGCAGAAACACAAACCCACATATCTGTTTCAGAAAAACCTATTCAGTAGGATAACTTCCTAAATGTAACTTAGAAAAGTCTTCGATTGCTAAAGATGGTTTGCACTGACCTTGAGCAGAAATTTGTATTTTATTCCTTGGGAAGGGACATTGAAAACGTTTCTTTATTGTCCCTTTTGCCTAAGGGAATGTGTGATAAATCTAGCCTTGGAAGCAGAAGGCAGATGAGTTGCTAGGCTATTGAGAGGTGTGTTTGCGTGGAGAAATAATTTCAAGGGAGGAAGCCATGTGTTTATACCTCATCAATATTAACTGAACTTGAAAGAATGAATTGTGACATTTCCATTGATGGTGGACCAAATCATGATCTCCAAAGTGCCTGAATTTCACCAAGCATGGCTGCTTAATGGTATTTACCATCACTCAAATTTTACTCGCTCACGTTCTCCATCCTGAATGGTGTTCATCATTGCTTACCTAGGAAATGCCATATCCTCATGTGTCTCCCTGTCTTCAAAGGCAGGCTCATAGTTCATTTGATCATATTAATAGATGCTCATGTCTCAGAGGATCTTTTTTGGCATTTAGACCAACAGGGCTGTTTTTCCATATCTATCCTTAACGTATTATAACGCAGCTGTTCCTAATATTCAGGATGAGAAAGAATATAACATATTATCTGGAGGTATCATGAGGATTAAAGAACACATCCATTGATTAGTATTATCAACATTTTGGAAAAAATTCCCATCTAAGAATATTTAAGCAATGAACCACCCCCTAAGAATTTCACTTCGAACAGTTTTGGTGTGAAATCCTTTTTCCCCATCTCCAAACTAGGCAGGTAAAAATTGTTGTGGGGATATATTAATATCCTAAGGACGTAAACCCCCTGACATGCTAATAGCTGGCCAAGATGTTATAATGGTTTTGTCTTCAGACATAAGACGTGCTTAAAATACCTTGGAAATTTTGTCCATCATCCTTATGTTAGAAAAAAATCAACTCTGTGTATAGGGTGGAGTTCAATAAAAATAATGCTGGGATTAGGGGGATATTCTAGGCCATTTTATTTCCAATGAAACAGGAAATCATTTTATTTTTATTTTTTAAAGTCTAGAAACCACATAAATATCCAATAGCTTTGAATTGATCAAGTTATAACTTAGCCATATATTTATGAGGAATGGTACCCAGCTACAAAAAATCTTCTGTAAGAGGAAAGTAGATAACATAGGGGGGAAAAATGCATAAACCAGTGTGCACAGAATGATGTTATGAAATCATATTTTCATGTGTGTACATGTATATAAAAATATGTTTATAGATTTATTTATGAGAAGTGAGATTATATGCACATTTCCCCTATTTTGCTTTTCTGGATGTCTTTTGCTTTCATAATTTAAAAAATTAATTTTTTTCAAAGGAAAACATTCTTCTCCATCTTCTATCAGAAAACATTTGCTCCTGCTGAACTGATCTCCCTAGAGACATAAACATTTACTAATGAGACTTAAGCCTTTAACTCTCAATGATATATTTTACTCTACTGACTGCTGAACTGGTCAACTAATGTTTATGGGTAAAGTTTTAATTTTTAAAACTGAATAGGATCTCCCCTGTATGACTTGTTTTTCTTTTTTTTTCTTTCTTTTTTTTTTTTTGTTTGCTGTTTTTGGCCGGGGCTGGGTTTGAACCTGCCATTTCTGGCATATGGGGTTAGCGCCCTACTCCTTTGAGCCACCGCGCTGCCCTGACATATTTTTCTTTATTTTAAGTTAATAAATAATCATAAAATATTTAAAATTACAAAAAGTACAGAGTAATATATTAACGTATCCATCAACACACTTTAATAAATATACATTTTGCCATATTTGCTTCACATCTTTTTTTAAGAAACCAAAATTTCACATACAATCGAACCCTCACTCAATTTCATTTCCCTGCCACCTTTACCAAAGGTAAACATTATACTGAAAATAATATGTTCCATTCTCATTATATATTTACACTTGCATTACATATGTATGTCCATAAGCGGTGGTATTATTTTATGGTTTTTAAATTTATGTAAATATCAGACTTTATTTTTTGAACTTACTTTTTTCACTCATTATGATTTTTCAAAATTTATTCCTGTTAATGTGTGTAGATTTTATAATTTTTTCCTGAAGTGTAATATTCTATTGCATGAATTTTTAAAAATCCATCCATCTGCTGATGGTCATGTAAAATATTTGTTTTAATTTTCTTGCTATTACAAATAATGCTACAATGAACCTCCTATCATCTGTCTCCTTGACCAAAAGTACAAGCATTTATTTAGGATGTATACCCAAATTCCATGATTTACAAAGGCATCTTCCAGACTCCCTGATCAATCAATCAATTAATGCCTTAATCAATATTTGCTGAGAGCCTAGTCTATTAAAGTAAATAACTAGTTCTCGGTTCTTAGAATCCTCTTGCAGTTCAACTCTGTCTGTGATTCAAAATAAAATCAAATCTAAGGACAAGAAATAGTAGCATAACTTTATTCTCCGGGAAGGTTTTAGATTGATGACTATTCCAGGGCAGGGCAAACCCAGCTGCAGTAATGTTTTACTCTTTGTGCAATTCTGGCCTCCTGTTGAATGGCAGTGATTGTTGGTCCAGCCTGGCTCTGTTATCTGGTGCACAGCATCTTGAGCAACGAATAAAGGTGCTCTTTACCTGCAATTTTAATTAAGCATGTATTTGTTGTGGGAATAAATCCATAAATCATACAATTGCCTCATCCATCCCAGAATGTATAGTCTGGTTCAGGATACAGAAAACCAGCACAACGAGTGTCGCATTGGGGAAAGGCCTGATGGGAGCACATGGGAAGAACACTAACCTGGACTTTGGGGTTTCAGGAGAGACTTGAGAACAAAACAGCTACACTGGAAGGTTAAGTAAGAAGCAGTGAAATATACAAGGGGCAGGAGGAAGAGAGTTCACTGGATTCCTGTGTTAACTTTCTCATTTCAGCCTTTGCCTCAATTAGGCCTCTGTAAGTCTTCATGTCAGGGAAGTCCATCCTCAGCCTTTCCATATCACTTTGTCACACATTAAAAAGACAGAGAATTGAGCCAAAAACTTCCATTAAATAAGGTTTCATTCAATGTTGTTTGTGTCAAATGCTAATATTCTGAAATACTTTACAGCCATTAAAGCTATTGAATTTAACAAAAATTTTTTATCTCTTTGACCATTTACCATTCGAACCCCTACACTTACTACTGTGAGTACAAAACGTAAAGGTGACCTCAGTCCCTACCAAGTGATTACTTTTGCCATCTAAAAATTCTATAAACCTTCCAAGTGCATACAACGCCCCAAAGGGCATGCACGCTATATTGATTAATACTCGCTCCAAGCAGGAAAAGTGAAAAAGGTTTGGATCTGTGCTGAGGAGCGTAGATCTTGTTCTGAGGTCAAAGAGGAGTCAGCAAAGGATCTTGAGCAGAGGTGTGGTCTGTGCTTAGCAAAAAATCCCTCCAGAAGAGACAGGGAAGCTGACTGAGTTGGAACTAATACCATAATCCTGGCAAGATACAGGAGTTTACACTGGGCTGTACATCAGGATGAAGAGAATGAGAGAGCTCAGGAGGGTAATTAAATGAAAAGGTGACTAGAAGAGAGAACAGTGGGGGGCAGCTTAGGATAATTCCCAAGTCTTAGGCTTCCATAGTGCCACAGTGATGAGAGGAAAAGGTGGAGAGAATGTGATCAGAATGAAGCAAACGGCCCCGGTCAGTGCACACTGAGCTTCAGGTGGCCGCAAAACAACCTGATTGACAATGATTCAGTTCAATGATTGACAATCAGTTTGGTGGCGTGGGTAAGGTAAAGATTTTCCCTATAACAGTAATAAAGAGAACAGAACACACCTTATCCTGAACTTTGTAATTATGGCGGCATTAGAAACATCCAACTTATTAATAATCTCTGATTATTCATTTAATCATCTAAACTTTTAGACATGCGAACTTCATTGACTTTCAAGGGAAAAAATTAATCAGAGGAGAATACTTTCTAATAGAAATTTTTCCAGAAAATTTTCATATTTTTATGACTTTTTATTATAGGTCTATAAAAGCAAAGACAATCAATCAGACTGAAATAAACATGGACAGTTACCTTTACAGAATTACTCATTGATTAAGGAAGAATTTGTATCATTGTGTGAAACCAGCAAAATATATATATATAAACAAATTGTTTTAAAATATTGCTTGCGATCTCGTTTTCATATTTAACATTCGCACCATGTTGTGTCCTATGAGTGTCACCTCTATGAAACCATATTGAACCAGTTAATGATTTACTACTGTTACTTTTTTCTTTCCTTTTACATAATAAATTCTTATTTAATTATCACTGGTTATCTTACTAGACAACTCTAGGAATAGAGCAGTCTACATTACACATAAAGACACAAAAGAACAGTTTGTATTGCTTTTTACCAATCTGCTGATTCCATGTGATTTAAATACTAATAAAGATAATTAATAAGTTACTATTTATCGAGCATGTACGATGTGTCAGGAACCATAATGCTAAACAGCTAAATCTCGCAGAACCTGTGATAAATTCTATTACTAAGCCCATTTTACAGATGAGAAAAATGAGTCTCTGAGAAGTGATCACCATTGTCACACAACTACTGCAGTTTTAAACAGATCTGACTCTGTAGTAAGTGTTCTAAACCTGTACCTATGTGACTTCTACTCTGAAATCATATTTGATGTTGCATCTGTCTTTACATTTTAATGAAGACTTGAATAACCACTTCGATGCTGTTATACAGAAGTGAGTATGGAATTCTTGGGGAGATGCCTCCCCTGGGGGAGCTCAAGACTTGCCCACTTCGTCCTAATATATCTGAGTCCCTTCTGCACCTTATCTGACTCTCAAATGCAGAGACCAGGAAAAACTATACAGAAGTTTCACTAGATTAAGTAAAAATAAGTCATTTGCACTAAAGCGCAGGCTAACGACAGGTTATTCTCTTTGATTTCTAGGACTCAGTCAACTTTTGGCCAGTGTACCCTTATGCCTTATGCTCCTTGGGGAACTTCAGCATGCCTGAGGCTATCTTTCATCCAAGGTTCAAGGTACCCTGGGAGGGCTCTCCCTGCTGGTTTAATGTCCAAGTGTTTCCAGTTCCCCAGGCCTCTGAATATCCAGCTTCCTGTGAAAACTTTTACAGCAGATATCACCTTCAGGCACATCTTCTAGGTGAAATTTCTTTGGGGAACATAGAACCAAAATGGACAATAGAAACAGTATGTGTGTCCAGAAAATGAGTAATGAGTAGAAAACTGTATGTGTGGGGGGGGGTGACACCAAATAATACAAATGCCTTCCCCCCAAAATCAAAAGCCCATTTATAATATAGAAATATTACATGGTAAAAGGTGGAAACAGTTTTATTTTTCATACAGGTCATGTGTAAAGCATTAATAAGCTAAAGCACACAAAGCCACATGACAAATCTTGATTAACAAACGGCCCGCGTAGCTCATATTTGCCTCAGTGTGTTTGAAGATGCTTGAAGGCTGTAAATCTCTGACCCTCATTCTGACTATTGATTGGTAAGAGCTCCACCCTTGTTTTTAACTAATAAAAACAATGGTTTCTCTTTACTTTAGAGCAGGTATCATATTGGGTAGTTAATTTTTCACTTTTGTAAACATGTTTCTCACCCAGTCTTACTTGGAGGCGCCACAACACCTATTATAAGAAAAGAGGTGAAGTCACCACATCACACTAAGAAATTTTTGTTTTGACCTCTCCACCTTCAGTTCCCTTCAATTTCAGGGTTCAAGTCAATATAGAAACCATATAGAACAGTGAGAAAACATAAAATATAGAAAAATGTCATTGAGAAGCATTAATATGTTTTCCTATCCTCATTATTTATATGTATTTTTCAAGGGAGGAAGTTTGGGAGTGAATTTGTGGGAAAAAGAATAGCGAATTCTACCAAAACTTGTTTATATCACCTGATATCATCATTTTCTAGAGATATCCAAATTAGAACTTCCACAAGAATCCCATGAGATAATTTCTTTGATTATGTATTATGTTGGGATGTATAAATGGGACTTTAGGGATATTACATAATTTTTAAGCATGAAATCTAGGAAAGTGAGGTTGCTCTTTTCATGCAAATATATTAGTGTTTCAGAGCTTATAAGTTCTTGCCAAACCACATCTAATTCTTCACAGATCTTCACAATCATACAAGTTTCTTATGTTTTGTTAATAAATCATTAAGGTAATCATTGACGTTTGAAAGGACAGGCAAGTTTCCTCCCCTAATAGAGCTAATAGTTTATGAGAAAGGACAGAATTTGTGCAGTATTAAGCTAAATATTTGCACAATTGGTTATAAGTAAGAGACAGTTCATTGAAAGTGTGAAAAGTAGGAGCAGACATATTTGTGAAAATATGAGATAAAAAGGACTATCTCTTGGAACCTTCAGCACATTAATGCCTTAATAAAACCTAACCACCCAGCCTAGGAACACTACCAAGATATTTCATGATGAATACTTAAGCACTGGATTTTCTAATTCAATTTTTTAAAAAGAAAAGAAAAAAATACTCAAGCAATAAATACAAATTCTTGGGAGCAAATGAAATATTTGTAAATAACAAGATGAATTTTTAATAGAAACAGGAATCTAAAGGTAGTCTATATTTATATGTCCGAATCTTACCATACTATAAATGGATAGAAGAGGCTTCTACAAGAACCTTTTGTATGATAAGTAAAAGGATCAAACTAGTGAGTGTTCAATTTTATCCTCATAAACATCTGTATTAATATGATTGAAACTATAGACATTAAAGAGAGATTGGGGACAAAATCAGAGATCTCTCAGCTGAATTAGATCCTACCCCCCAAAAAGCTTAAAAATTATTTTGTTTATTCTGGAAAATACATTGTTTTTATAGTAAAAAACATTTCCATCATGGCATTATATAACCAAGATTAGTAAAAATTAAGCACAATTTATAGGATTTTGATATAAGAAAACTTATTGAAAACCTTTTATCAATAAGAACAGACAGAAGACCTTATTTATTATTAAATATCTCAAAATTAGTGCATAGATTAGTCATCAGAGTCTGCTTACAACTACCAGTCTTTTACAGCCATTGCTCATGCTTATAATCAAGGAATAACTGAAATTTATTTTCTTTTCATTTAATCAGTATGCTTTTGGAACAGACAGGTTATGTTCTCTGCCATTTACAAACTCGAGGATTTAATTTAGAATTCAATAATTGAATGAGATGGTACAATAACCTTTTATATAAATTCATCATTTCTTATCTTTTCCAAAGAACAAAATGTCCTACGTGCTATAATCATTTTTATTTACTTTTCTGGAAGGTTTTTGTTTAAATTTCTATAACTCATCCTGGAGTGTAAATCTGCCCTCAAAATTCAGCGTGAACAGTTTACTACTTCAAGCCTTAGAAGAGCTCGTAGCTGCTATTGTGCATCTTGTATGGCAATTAATTTCATCTTCTGTTATACAGAAAGCTGAATTTCTGCGATATTCCTGTCCAGGGAGTTCAAACATTATCACTCTCATTTTCCTCCTATTTTAAAAAGTTGGCGCTTTGGGTTCGAGCTTGAGAATTCACGCATCTCGAAGGCTTCCTTCCTTTCTCCCGCCCTCCCTCCCTCAGTCCTTCTCTCCCTGCAGTCCTTCTTATTTTTTTCATTTTTGAGGAGGAAGGAGGACAAACCCCCCACCTCCGCTGACTTTCAATAATTGGCCCTATTCTTTGTCTTATTTTTATAGACTGCATTTGTATGAAAATAGATTCAGTCGCTCAAAAACAGAAATCCATGAACCTGTATTTCGTGGTTGAGTTTTCCTGCAGAGGAGTAAGCTCAGACTGCAGTGTGGACTGGGTTGTGTGCTTAGAGCACCTCATCCACCTACTTCTCCAGAGAGAAACGGACACAGCTCCTCACTGTCGGGATAGCCCAGCCATAGCTCTGGGTTTCTGCTGCAGGTCTGGGAACTTGTCATTTCAGGGTCTCAGAGGGTCCCAACCTTTGCTGCCACAAGCCCCTCTTATAACTCAGCTTCTCTCTCCCTCAGCTTCTCTCTGACTCCCTCTTTCCAGCCCTGTCTCTCCGCCTGTTGTTTCTCTAGGCTGTGTGTGTGAGTTTCCCAGTCACAGTTCCTGAGGGGATCATCTGATGGGATTACTAGACACTACGTAAAACGCTATATAATCCAAAACACCACTATTGGGCAGAATTGGGGGGCAATCCTCTCATAGCCGACTGGTCTACCTTCATGCCTTACAGAACTGTTATATTGGCTATTGAAGTGGGATAAATCATCGTGCAGATATGTCCCACATGTTGTGAACCTGTGTTCTTTAGACAGGGTGGCTACTACCCCCTCTGGATTTCCAAAATGCATGAGACTCCGAGAGCCTCACAGAGTATTTTTTCCTGAAGCAGGAATAAAGAGAAAAATGTTTTCATCACAAATGTGATTGAAATTTAGCTTATCTTCTCTGTGTGTGTGTTTTTAAATAAATCTTTCTGACCTGAAAGCATACCTGGGAACGTCTAGCTGAGGATAACTCTAATTTTTCTTTGTGCAACACCACCCGGAGGAAGAAAAACACACTAAGTCCTTTACGATCTTGATTCCATGTTAAGAACATAGCTGAGTTTTACGTTGTTACATAACAGGGCTTTGGTCTCTAAATTGTATTTAAAATCCACAGAATTAATTAGAGCATTTATTTGTCAATATGTATTTTATCTGTAGTGTCCACCATAAAATTTAAAAACTAGTATTATAATAATTGAATTTTAAAGGAAACATTTTGATTTCTTAATTTTGTATTTCACATAAGCATTAAACAGGTCACTTCTTTATAATTGATGTTACATGACTTCCAAAAACAACTGGAAGAATACTTTATTTACTTTGAAAATAGAAACACTAAAAACATGGGCAGGATTCTTTGCCTACATATATATTTAAGATATTCTCATTCTGTCACCCAGGCTGGAGTTCAGTGGTGCAATCATAGCTCACTGCAACCTCAAAAACACGGCATCAGCAATCCTCCTGCCTCAGCCTCCCGAGTAGCTAGAAATAAAGGCATGTGACACCTATTTAATCTTTTTTTTTTTTTTTTTTTTTGCAGTTTTTGGCTGGGGCTGGGCTTGAACCCGCCACCTCCGGCCTATGGGGCTAGCGCCCTACTCCTTTGAGCCACAGGTGCCACCCCACCTATTTAATTTTTTATTTTTTATTTTTTTTTTTTATTAAATCATAACTGTATACATTGATATTATCATGGGGCATCATACACTCACTTCATAGACCATTTGACACATTTTCATCACAATGGTTAACATAGACTTCCTGGCATTATCTCAGTTACTGTGCCAAAACATTTACATTCTACATTTACCAAGTTTCGCAAATACCCCTGTAAGATGCACCACAGGTATGATCCCACCGATCCCCCTCCCTCTACCCACCACCTCCCTCCCTCCCCTCCCTTTCCCACTTCCCCCTATTGTTAGGTTGTAACTGGGTTATAGCTTTCATGTGAGAGCCCCAAATTAGTTTCATAGTAGGGCTGAGTACATTGGGTACTTTTTCTTCCATTCTTGAGATACTTTACTAAGAAAAATATGTTCCAGCTCCATCCATGTAAACATGAAAGAGGTAAAGTCTCCATCTTTCTTTAAGGCTGCATAATATTCCATGGTGTACGTATACCACAATTTATTAATCCATTCGTGGATCGATGGGCACTTGGGCTTTTTCCATGACTTAGCAGTTAAGAATTGGGCTGCAATAAACATTCTGGTACAAATATCTTTGTTATGTTGTGATTTTCGGTCTTCTGGGTATATGCCCAGCAGAGGAATTACAGGATTGAATAGCAGATCTATTTTTAGATCTCTGAGTGTTCTCCATATATCTTTCCAAAAGGAATGTATTAATTTGCATTCCCACCAGCAGTGCAGAAGTGTTCCCTTTTCTCCACATCCACGCCAACATCTCTGGTCTTGAGATTTTGTGATATAGGCTAGTCTCACTGGAGTTAGATGATATCTCAAAGTAGTTTTGATTTGCATTTCTCTGATGATTAAAGATGATGAGCATTTTTTCATATGTCTGAAGGCCGTGCGCCTGTCTTCTTCAGAGAAGTTTCTCTTCAAATTCCTTGCCCAGCCTGCGATGGGATCCCTTGTTTTTTTCTTGCTGATGCGTTTGAGTTCTCTGTGGATTCTGGTTATTAAACCTTTGTCAGAGATATACCCTGCAAATATCTTCTCCCATTCTGAGGGCTGTTTGTTTGCTTTACTTACTGTGTTCCTGGCTGTGCAGAAGCTTTTTAGTTTGATCAAGTCCCAGTAGTGTATTTTTGAAGCTGCTTCAATTGCCCTGGGGGTTCTCCTCATAAAATACTCGCCCAGACCAATTTCTTCAAGGGTTTTCCCTGCACTCTCCTCTAGTATTTTTATAGTTTCATGTCTTAAGTTTAAATCTTTAATCCAATGAGAGTCTATCTTAGTTAATGGTGAAAGGTGTGGGTCCAATTTCAGTCTTCTGCAGGTTGCCAGCCAGTTCACCCAGCACCATTTGTTAAATAGGGAATCTTTTCCCCACTGAATGTTTTTAATTGGCTTGTCAAAGATCAAATAGCGGTAAGTAGCTGGATTCATCTCTTGGTTCTCTATTCTGTTCCAGATATCTACTTCTCTGTTTTTGTGCCAGTACCATGCTGTTTTGATCACTATCGATTTGTAGTAAAGTCTGAGGTCTGGTAGTGTGATTCCTCCTGTTTTGTTTTTATTTCTGAGTAATGTCTTGGCTATTCGAGGTTTTTTCTGATTCCATATAAAACAAAGTATTGTTTTTTCAAGATCTTTAAAATATGACAGTGGAGCTTTAATAGGGAGTGCGTTGAAATTATATATTGCTTTGGGTAGTATGGACATTTTGATAATGTTGATTCTTCCCAGCCATAAGCATGGTATGTTTTTCCATTTGTTAACATTTTCAGCTATTTCTTTTCTTAGAGTTTCATAGTTCTCTTTATAGAGATATTTCACGTCTTTTGTTAGGTAAATTCCCAAATATTTCATCTTCTTTGGCACTACTGTGAATGGGATAGAGTCCTTAACTGCTTTTTCAATTTGACTGTTGTTGGTGCATATAAAGGCTACTGATTTATGGATGTTGATTTTGTAACCTGAGACGCTGCTGTATTCCTTGATCACTTCTAGGAGTTTTGTAGTAGAGTCCCTAGTGTTTTCCAGATACACAATCATATCATCTGCGAAGAGCGAAAGTTTGATCTCTTCTGACCCTATATGGATACCTTTGATCGCCTTTTCTTCCCTAATTGTGGTGGCTAAAACTTCCATTACAATGTTGAAAAGCAATGGAGACAATGGGCAGCCTTGTCCGGTTCCTGATCTGAGTGGAAATTATTCCAATTTAACTCCATTCAATATGATATTGGCTGTGGGTTTGCTGTAGATAGCCTCTATCAGTTTAAGAAAAGTCCCTTCTAGACCAATTTTCTTGAGTGTTCTGATCATGAAGGGATGCTGGATATTATCAAAAGCTTTTTCTGCATCAATTGAGAGAATCATATGGTCTTTGTTTTTTAATTTGTTTATGCGCTGAATTACATTTATAGATTTACGTATATTGAACCAGCCTTGAGACCCTGGGATAAAACCAACTTGGTCATGATGTATAATTTGTTTGATGTGTTGCTGGATTCTGTTTGTTAGGATCTTGTTGAATATTTTTGCATCTATATAAATTAGTGATATTGGTCTATAATTTTCTTTTCTTGTTGGGTCTTTTCCTGGTTTGGGGATCAGGGTGATGTTTGCTTCATAGAACGTGTTGGGTAGTCTTCCTTCTTTTTCTACCTTTTGGAACAGGTTGAGTAATATAGGTACTAATTCCTCTTTAAAGGTTTGGTAGAATTCTGATGTAAAACCATCTGGTCCCGGGCTTTTCTTTTTAGGGAGGTTTTGTATAGTTGTTGCTATTTCTGAACTTGATATGGGTCTGTTCAACATTTCCATTTGATTCTGGCTAAGTCTTGGAAGGTGGCGTGCTTCCAAGTATCGGTCTATTTCCTTCAGATTTTCATATTTCTGAGAATAAAGTTTCTTGTAATATTCATTAAGGATTTTTTTGATTTCTGATGAGTCTGTGGTTATTTCGTCTTTGTTGTTTCTGATTGATGATATTAGATATTTTACTCTTTTTTTTCTGATTAGGTTGGCCAGAGGTTTATCTATTTTGTTGACCTTTTCAAAAAACCAGCTTTTTGATTTATTGATCTGTTGTATTATTCTTTTGTTTTCAATTTCATTTAATTCTGCTCTAATTTTGGTTATTTCTTTTCTTCTACTGGGTTTGGGGTTGGAATGTTCTTCCTTTTCCAGTTGCGTGAGATGTCCCATTAAGTTGTTAACTTCCTCTCTTTCCGTTCTCTTCAGGAAGGCTTGCAATGCTATAAACTTCCCTCTTAGAACTGTCTTTGCAGTGTTCCAGAGGTTCTGATAGTTCGTGTCTTCATTGTCGTTTTGTTCCAAAAAATTGACGATTTCTTCCTTAATCTCATCTCTGACCCAGCTATCATTCAGCATAAGGTTATTTAACTTCCATGTTTTTGTATGAGTATGCAGATTCCTGTTGTTACTCAATTCAAGTTTTATTCCATGATGGTCCGAGAAGATGCATGGAATAATTTCTATCCCTTTAAATTTACTGAGGTTAGACTCGTGACCTAAAATGTGGTCAATTTTGGAGTAAGTTCCATGGGCTGATGAGAAGTATGTGTATTCAGTTTTGTTGGGATGAAATGTTCTATAGATGTCTGCTAAATCTAAATACTGGATGGTTAGGTTTAAATCTAAGATTTCTTTGCTCAGCTTCTTGCTGGAGGATCGGTCCAACACTGCCAAAGGAGTGTTGAAATCTCCGACGATTATGGAGCTGGAGGAAATCAAGTTACTCATGTCTGTTAGAGTTTCTCTTATAAATTGAGGTGCATTCTGGTTGGGTGCATAGATATTAATAATTGAGATCTCATCATATTGAGTATTACCCTTAACAAATATGAAGTGCCCATTCTTGTCCTTCCTTACTTTTGATGGTTTAAAGCCTACTGTATCTGCAAATAAAATTGCAACACCTGCTTTTTTCTGATTACCATTTGCCTGAAATATGGATGACCATCCTTTCACCCTGAGTCTGTATTTGTCTTTTAAGTTAAGATGTGTCTCTTGTATGCAACAAATATCTAGCTTGAGTTTTTGTATCCAGTCAGCTAACCTATGCCTCTTTAGAGGACAGTTTAAGCCATTCACATTAATGGAGAGTATTGATAAGTCTGGTGGAATTTTGAGTATCGAGTTTTTCAAAGGTCCAGTGGACATTTTTAATCCTTTCACCAGTGTGGAAGTTGGAGTTTGATCCGAAGTTTCTGAGTGATCAGAATACTTCTGAGTGATCCTATACTTTTGTGGTATAGGATTGGTTGGTCATTGTGGAGGACAGGTCTGAGAATATCCTGAAGAGCTGGTTTACTTATGGCAAATTTCTTCAACATATGAATGTCATTAAAGTATTTAATTTCTCCATCATAAATGAAACTCAGTTTAGCTGGATACAAGATCCTGGGTTGAAAGTTATTTTGCTTTAGGAGATTAAAATTTGATGACCACCCTCCTCTGGCTTGAAAAGTTTCAGCAGAGAGATCTGCAGTTATTCTAATATTCTTTCCTTTGTACATAATAGTTTTCTTTCAATGGGCTGCTTTGAGAATCTTCTCTTTCATGTTAACTTTAGTGAAGCTAATTATGATATGCCTGGGGGATGACTTATTGGTGTTGAATCGTGCTGGGGTTCTGAAGCTGTCTGCTATCTGAATTTCAGATTCTCTAGGCATGTCTGGAAAATTTTCTTTCATAATTTCATGCTGAAGGGCCTCTGTGCCCTTTGAGGCCACTTCATCATTCTCCGAAATCCCAATTATTCGTATATTGCTTTTCTTCAAATTATCTGAGAGTTCTCTGAGCGAGTGATCCGTTTTTGCTCTCCATTTCTCTTCCTCTTTGAGAGATTGGGAGCATTTGAAGACTTTATCTTCGATGTCAGAAATCCTTTCTTCTGCTTGCTCCATTCTGTTGCTGAGGGATTCTACTGTATTTTTCAAATCTTTGAGGGCTGTAAATTCTTGCTTCAGTGTGTCTAAGTCTTTGGTGGTTTTGTCTTTAAATTCGTTAAATTCTTGAGACAACTTTTGAATTTCTCCTCGAATTCCTAATTCCATTTTATTAATATTGTCTGCAATCCAAATTCTGAATTCGATTTCTGACATCTCAGCCAGTTGTTTATGAATGGGATCTTCAATCACATCTGCTGTATCTTTTCTTGGGGAGGGGTTGATCTATTCTGGTTATTCATGTTACCAGAGTTTTTCTGCTGATTCTGCCCCATGGTTATTTTACTCCCTTTGATTTTTCCCCTGGGGCTTTATCGAGGGCCCGTACAGTGTTGTGGCCTGAGAAACTGGGGCCCTGTCTTGTGTGGTGGGGCTAAGTGGTTCTGTCTTATTTTCAGCTGGTTTCTATTCGATCCTATTATAACGTTTACTCTGGCTTGAAGTCTCAGCTGTGTGGAAAAACCAGCAATTAAGTCACCCCACCCGCCCACGTCTGGCACCAGTTGGAAAAGGAAAATCAAACCTTCCTACAACCACATACCCAGGGCACTGCCTGAAAAGTCCTCAGTCTATTAGTTCAGTTCAAAAGGTCCAAATCGATTGTCTCAATCAGCACCTGTCTCGGGTGGGAGAGTTCAAGAGGTCTCTGGGAACTGGATCACAGGGGTCTGGTGACTCCTCTGATATGGCTTACTCCAGTGCTGCGTGGAGTCAGGAGGAGCCACCTAACAAATAGATCAGTCTATGAAGGTTGATGTCTCCTTCCCCACTTTGCCCCTCCATCGGACCCAGTCACTGGTATCTCTGCAGATGGCTAACCCAGTTGCCTGTAGTGAACAGATACTCCAGGGGTTTGCACCTGCCTGAATTGCAAGGAAGTCTGCCAGGCCCCTGCAGTCTGCCGCTATCTAGTAGGAGGACATGGGGCCTGACATCTTTGAGTGCTTGATGCAGGTGGTGGGAGGGAGGTGTTCACTCAGGCTTAGCCCGGTCCCTGATTGATGTTGCTAACAGAACAGAACAGAACAGAACAGACAAGTTTGCGGGGTTCTGTCTCTGTTTCTGCTAAAATCGCCTACAGAAGACGGGCTGTTCTGAGTTCAAACATCTTTGCTCCTGGAAGTTTGTGTCCGATTACCTCTCTGTGTCGGCCCTGCCCTGGAAGCTTCCCGGGTTTGTGAGCAGCGTCAGGCAAATCCTTTGCTCACTGGTGGCCTCCTCTGGTTGCCCAGGGAGACAGGGGGTGTGGCTTCAGAATATCCAGAAGTGAGCCGTTTTGCTGTTAAAGAAAAAACGGCTGTTGATTTGCCTCCAGGAACTGCCGCTCTGGTGTGGGCACCCAGCCGACCCTTTTCTCCTGGGCGCTGTCTTGTGCCCCAGAGTCAGCACTGAGCAGCCACAGTTTATGCTCTGTCCACACCCCTCGAGAGATCTCCCAAGAATCCGGACTCCTGCGGGGCAGGGCTCCAGACCCCCGAGTGAGAGTGAGGGGAAGCTAGAGTTTCATTCAGTTTTATGCCTGGCCGTATTGTTGCCTGGGGAGGGCTGCTGCACTGCACCACAGGGAAGTGCCGCCAAGGCGTGACTCTCCCTCAGCCGAGTGCCCTCTCCTGGAGTGCCTTCTCCTCACTCACGTGTCTCAGAGTCAGCGCTGGCCAGTCGCGGCTCGGGCACTGTGCACTCCCCTCGAGAAATCACCCAAGGATCCGAACTCCTGAGGGACAGGCCCCCAGACCCCGAGTGAGAGTGGGGGGGAGTGCTGAGAGCTCAGCGGGGAAGCTAGAGCTTCATTCAGTTTTATGCCTGGCCATATTGATGCATGGGGAGGGCTGCTGCATCGCACCACAGGGAAGTGCCACCGAGGTGTGACTCCCCCTCAGGCCGGTGCCCTCTCCACACTCGCGTGCCTCAGAGTCAGCGCTGACCAGTTGCAGCTCGGGGACTATCCACTCCCCTTGAGAAATCACCCAAGAATTCGAACTCCTGGGGGACAGGCCTCCAGACCTCAGTGAGCAGGAGGGGAGTGTTGGGGATTCAGGGTTGTCGGCAAAGGATTTTTAAAGTTTTGTACAGTTTTATGCCTGGCAGGAGAACGCCATGGCACCCTAGTAGGGGAGGTAGGTCCAGTTTTTAGAAGGTCTCTCCCGTGGAGTGTAGTGGGAGGGCCTTTGTTTCTGCCCATTTGTTTAATTGTGGGGCTCTTGAGCCGGTCTCATGGGGGAGGGGGACTCCCATCCACTTGGTGATGGATTTTGTACCTTTTGTTTGCGTCCTTGTGATCACAGCTTGCCTCAGCAGTGTTGATGTGTGTTCTTCAACCTTCTCTCTTGGTGCGGCTCAAATCCACCAGGATACTTACTAAATTCCTGTCCCATAACTCTCCTTCTGGACGGGAGCCTCTGTTGAAAGCTGGCTTCAGTCCGCCATCTTGTCTCCCTCCCCCCTCTATTTAATTTTTTAGGCACTTTCTGTGGAGATGGGTCCTTCTATGTTGTTTCTCGGGTTGGTCTCAAACTCCCAGCCTCAAGCAGTTCTCCTACTTCAGCCTCCCAAAGTTCTGGGATGGCATATGCCACCAAACGTGGCCCTTTGACTATATTAAAACTAACAACAAAAATATTAGAAAATGCCTTGAGCTTTAGGTCCTTGAAGGAAACAATCCTTAAATGATGAGTATAACTGAAGAACAGGGCAGAGAAGTAGTTTGCTATCTCATGTTCCTCTAGGTAAAATTAAAGATGCGGTCACCTTTAATTCATGGAGGATGAGTATTTTCTCTCCAAGGGCATTTGAAAATTTATGAGGTGTTTTTGATTGTCACAAAGACTGGGAAACAGGGTTCTACTGGCATTTAGTGCTTGAGGTGCAGGGATACTAACTCTAGTGCAACCATTGTGCATATGATCCTACAAAACAAAGAACTGTTCTGCCTGAAAACCAACAGTGCCTGCATGGAGAAACCCTGTCTGTTATGCATGTGACAGAGATAAACTCCAATCCCATTATCTGGGGAAAAGAGCAAGTTAGTCATCTGTCTCTTGACGTCAAGATCGAGTACCTTGTTATCAGCCAGGTGCGTGAGACCCAGGGACACTGTTCACATGTCTTGTGAGCCTCTCTCTGGTCCAGATTGTTTTCCCTTATTTACAAAGGGGGCCTCAATCTAGGGTCAACTATTTCCACTGCAATGCTTTGCTAATAGGGTCAGGGAAAATCCTTCAATGAAGTTGTTTGAAATGGTGCTCATGCTTCTTTCCTTCTCCCCTATCTAATTTTTGTGCTTCCAGATATTCTCTGTGCTCTTCTGCTATCCACCTAGATGAAGAGAAACCACCTCCCAAATAGCTCATTCTCAGGCTAATTCATCCTCTGTCCAATCCACCTCCTCCCTCCTATGCTGCTAGATCACTTTCCCCACATTGTTTTTCCACTCAAAAATCTTCAAGGAGTTTCCATTTCCTATCACATTACCCTTTCATCATTACACCAAAACGTATTAAAGATAAGGTGATTTCTTATCTTTGTATTTTCTATGTTGTCTAATATACTGTCTGACACATAGTAGGTGCTGATATATATATACTTATATATAATTATTATACTTTGAAATTTTGGTTCTTAACTTCCAAAATTTATGACCAAACACTAGTTTTGTTTTACTTTTAGTAAAGTATAGTAAACTATGATTAATAATGAGAGCATATTTTAAAGGATTTGTGTGCAAGCAAACTTTTCTAGAATATTATGGAGGTACACATATTTTAGTTGCATGGTTTGTTTTTGTACACTTTAAGTCAAAGGTAAAAGTCTGTCCTCCACCCAGAAAGTGTGCACTGTACCCATTAGGTGTGAATTTACCCAGGCCCTCCACCCACTTCCCGCCTGCTTAATTTCCAATGAGGTTTTACTTCCATTATGTGCACATTAAGTGTTGATCAATGAGTTCCAATTTGGTATGGAATACATGTGGTTTGTTTTTCCATTCTTGTGATTCCTCACTCAGAAGAATGTTCTCTAGATCCATCCAGGTTGTTACAAAGATACTAGATCACCACTGTTTTAATGACTGAGTAATACTCCATGGTATACAGATAGCACATGTTATTAATCCACTCCTATATTGGAGGCCACTTGGGTTGTTTCCACATCTTTGCAACAGTGAATTATGCTGACTTATTTAAGTTGTTTTATTCTATATTTCATTTCAAGCCTTTATTAATTATACCCTCCTTTGACTTCCTACAATATTATTAGAAAAAAAGAATAGAAAATTTAATTTGCTATTTCTCATGATTTCCTGCTGCTGCAATCTTTTTCTGCTCAATTAATTAGATCGTAAACTACATACTCCTGAATACACAACTATGTAAATAGTAGCAACACTCCACCAAGTCCAGAGATAATTGTTTATTGCTTGCTGAAACAATTCCACAGTTTGTTTTACCAAATTACATCATGATGTACGATGGGTATTTGGGACTTACAGATTCTTTTATTATGTACCTCAAGCTCATGATATAGCCTAAGCCTTAATACACATAATATGAAGCCTGATTTATGACTACAGGAGAAACCTGTAAAGTTAATAGAAGTTCCCTACTGTAGGCCAGGAGTCTTAAAACAGTCAATTCAGTGGAACATACAGAAAAGAAAAAGAAACAGAGCTAGATAGATGGTGCTATGAAACTGTATTAATTCATATGTAATCTGAATTAGCCTTTGCGTACAGATGATCTTGGAATACTCATTCACTCTCAGTTTACAAGCAAAGTACATGATAAAAGCCTGCTTCCAAATCTGAAGAAATTCAACTCTACAAGTCACAATATCTTTATATCTATAGTCGTGGATCTGATATGCAAATATCCTTGTTATAGTGTTTGGTCAACCAGATTGCCTCCTTAATTCCATATTCAAAGGAGCTTTGCCTGCAAATCCTCAGCACTCTTCACAAACAGTACCGGCCCTGAGAGAAATAAAGCCTTTAAAAATATTTCCATACATTACTTTATTTTTTTCACCTTTCTTAAATAAAGAGGTGAAAGCATTTATTATCTCTATTCAGTTACATAAACTTGATATAGGACTATGTAACAGAAATTATCACTCTAAAGCACAGGAATTGGAAGTCAAGCCACTTTGGTCTAGCTTGAAATGAATTAAGTCTTGACCTTGTAAACATTTCCACAGGAGGTAGAACACACACATTTGACTTTTTGTCAAATAAGGGATAGTAAACAATGATTCTGAAATCCTAATAAATTACAGATATTGTAAAGGCATTAAATATATGTTTCTCTTTTATAGAAACCAAAGATGAAAGAGCACACAAATTTTTAATAAATTAGAAAATGAAATAGTAAATCTTCATAGTTGAAATGTTTGCAACTTCAAATCTCCACTGGTTTCATTTCATAATTTTTTGAAACTATGATTAATAATGAGATCACATTTTAAACCACTCGTGTGCAAGCAAACTTTGCAAGTATCTCCATTCACTTTGGAGTCATCCAGAGTACAAATGACTTAAAAAACAATGTCTAGCCACTGCGTATTCCACTTTCTTTACTGTCATAGAAGTATAAATGGATAACGACATGTGCACAGCAGAGAATTTTATAGTTTCAACCCCCATCCAACAATGTTGGTTAAGTGCCTCCAGCTGCTGTTCCCATGAACACAGTGTTGATGGGTGGTAAAGAAGACACTATTTCTCTGCTGCTTGTTCCGTGGGAGTCCAGGGTTTCTTGAGTCGGATACTGATGGGAAGTTCCATACATACACTGGGATGAGGAGGAGGGTATTGCAGTTTGCAAGCTGGAAGCTGGAAGGGAAAATAGAATCAGCAACTGAAAATTGATTGACATTTGTTTTTCTTTGCAAATTCCACTCACTGTAAGCCTTTGTTTTTATTTTTGTGTTTAGCACAAATACTTGTTCTAAATTTGAGTTTGTATGGTTTGTCAATGCAATAATCTTTTCTTTCATTTTTTCCCACTTGCTATTCTTTCAGAAGTTATTTTTTCTACGCATTATTTTGCAAAGAAAACTCAATTTCAACTTAAGTTCTACCACAAAAATATATCCCCCAATCTACCTCCTCTTTTCATCTGCACCCTCACCACTGTAGTTCCAACCAACCATCTTCTGTTACCTGGATCAACATAGCAGCCTCCTAACTGGTTCCATGACCCTCACCTTTGTCTTTTCCTCTCAGCCTCCAAACAATAGTCAGAATGATCTTGCTGAAGTACAAATCAAATTCCACTCTTTTCCCAAATGCTACCAGGACTTCACATACTCTTGAACAAGATCTAAGCTTCTTGCCCTAATTCATAAAACCCCACGTGGGTTGATCCTTGCCTTTTGATTTATTTTGCTCCACTTTCTCCTTCAGTCACCATGGTTAAGCCACACTGGCCTCCTTCCCACCCAGTGATCTTTCCAATTGTGTTCTGATTTCAGAGGTTCTGCACTTGCTCTTCCTTCGGCCCATGAACTCCACCCCCGGGTATTCAGTCATTCATTACCTCCTTTTCTTCACTCAGCTTTCAACACAAATGTTTCTGCCTCAGGATTCCTTTCCCAACTTCCTTAACCCAGCTCCTTGACTACTACCTGCCATTTTACCCTATTTAATCCCACCCCCCGTACCTAAAATTATATTTTTAATGCATGTGTTTATAGAATATCTGTTGCCTTCCTCTTCCATTCTTGAATGTGAACTTCTTATAGGCAGGAACTATGGCCTGATTGCTACCATATCTCCACACCCTAGAATGGAGTCTGGCACATAGTAGGTTGTCAAAAATATTCACTAACTGGCTCTCTTTCTCTATATTTCCCTAATATATGTTGCCCTCTTATAGCTGACATGGCATGTTTCCTGTCACTAAGAACCAGGCTTCATAACCAAGGAAGCCTACAGTGGGTTATGATTCCCCTTGCATTCTTCTTGATTCCCCTTACCCACTTATTCTAGTTCTTCTTTTCATGCTAAAGCCCCCTTTGCAATCTACTTGTAAGCCAGCTCCGACAACTAACTCTTAGAATCTACCCTACTCACAACCCATGTTTCATCAAAGCTTCCACTATCTCTACAAGCAAACAGAACTAATAGTAACAATAGCAACACAGTACATTTTAGTCTCATGGTGAGGAAACTTCCTGAAGTGGAATTTTCTGCTTCATTAGAGTAACCTAGAAGCAATGACCATTTACAGATAGCAAGAGATGAGCTGCTAGACTCTGCTCAGGGAACATCTGTGATGATCAACAGGAAGGAAGAAGTACTTCCTATTGAATTATTGGAAAAGTACACTGAGCGAGGACAGATGAAATTTATTTCATTTTCCCTTATGCTCTAGTTGGGTGTCAATGCCCTTTACTTACATTAGTCTGAAATCAATTCCATTGGGAGATTTCAACCATCTCATATAAAGATTAACACTTGGACTTGATCCTTAACAAATATATATTTTTTCTGTGATACCTAATTAGTAGTTTTAGAAACTAAATCAATACCTCTATTTGGTCTCGAAGTCTATGTTATTAGTAATAACATATTCATTAATTTGTATAGATTACATGTACATGTAGATTTAGTTTTTACTTCTTTTCCCCCCTCACTGATAACTGAAGTCTTACTATACACATATGGCACTTTTTGCTAAGTGCTGGCAATGCACCTATTTCAAGTTGCAGAATTTCTTCATAGCTAAAACTTAGAGACTGTAACCTGATGATTCAAGGAGATTTCATGGCAAGAGCATTATTTTGCTTATTTCTCATTAATTTGTATGTTGTAAAACAATGAAACTAGCAACATTTTCTACAGAGGAATTGAATCATGTTTACATAAGGTAGAGAAAATGCTAATAGCCTCCACCACAGGACACCATGTTTTTGTTTGTTTGTTTTTTGTTTTGAGACACAGTCTCACTCTGTCCTGGGTAGAGTACTGTGGAGTCATCATAGTTCACAGCAATCTCATCAGGATACCATTTTTATAAAAACCTGTACTGGTTCTCAGGAACAATGAAGATTATAAGGCTCGAAGATACTTGTTGGTATTACAAGTGGGCTGGTCCAACAGCAATCAAGAGAGGGTGAGAAAAACCCACCCTTACTGCCCTTGTGAAACTAATAGCTTTAGACTGCATTTGACAGGTTACATTAATTTTTGCTTAAATAATAGATGCCAGCTATTTTTTGAAATAATAATAGATCTAATGGTAGGCTCCATAATAGTGCTGTATAGAATAAGAAATGCTAAGTCATGGAAAAAGCCCAAGTGTCCATCGATCCACGAATGGATTAATAAATTGTGGTATATGTATACCATGGAATACTATGCAGCCTTAAAGAAAGATGGAGACTTTACCTCTTTCATGTTTACATGGATGGAGCTGGAACATATTCTTCTTAGTAAAGTATCCCAAGAATGGAAGAAAAAATACCCAATGTACACAGCCCTACTATGAAACTAATTTGGGACTCTCACATGAAAGCTATGACCCAGCTACAACTTAACAATAGGGGGAAGTGGGAAAGGGGGGGGGTGGGTAGAGGGAGGGGAATCGGTGGGATCACACCTGTGGTGCATATTATAGGGGTATTTGCGAAACTTGGTAAATGTAGAATGTAAATGTTTTGGCACAGTAACTGAGATAACGCCGGAAAGGCTATGTTAACCACTGTGATAAAAATGTGTCAAATGGTTTATGAAGTGAGTGTATGATGCCCCATAATCATATCATTGTATACAGTTATGATTTAATAAAAAAAATTAAAAAAAAAAAAAAGAAATGGAAAACAGTAACTGTGTATACTCAGATATAAAAACAAAACTTAGATTCAAAGTGATACATCAAATGTGGGGCTGTGAGTGCTCAGTTCACCTCAACACATCTCCCTCAAGTAATGCTGCACACCCAAGGTCAATGGCAATGGCTTTTTAAAATGTTTTCTAGAACAACAACAACAATTCACCTAGTACTGGAGTCCGACAAGCAACTGGAGGTGATGTGTCTGCATAAAACGAGGTGGGCTGTTTTCTACTGCTGTCATCTAAAATGTTAAGTGGGTCATGGATGTCACTGTAGGGAGGCAGTGAGCGAACACTGCTGATGACAGAAACGTGCTGATTCACCATCGATCCAAGTCTGTGAGACTCTGGGTAGTTGACGTTGGTCCCGTAGTATCCTATAATAGAAAGTGTTGAGAATGTGCTGTTAACTTATTACAAAGAACATTCAGGAAAGAATAAAAATGACTATTTGGGCAGAGGTAGAGCCTTAAAAGTATCAAACCATAAATATTCCATTTATATTTGTATTTGTTATAGTGTCAGATTTATGCTTATATATGGATATGGTTTACTATGCTGGGATTTTGTTTTAAAAAAAAGAACTGTCACATTGTTAGTTTTGAGACACGGACTATCTCTCTCTCATATCTCCCTTATTTAAATTAATAAGATCTGCTTATTAAGAAAAAAAATGCCCTATTAGCCTCTTATGAAAATACTGTTTTTACTTATAGCTTCATGTTTATAGGAAAAAGACTGGCCTACATTTAGGAAGAAGGCATCCAAGTAGCTTATGCACAAAGCCTATTTTGGTATCTGAAGGTGTCCACAGGTCTACCTCGCTCTCCTAACTTTAAGTTTTTATCAACCTAATCCTAGTGGGGTCATCATTTTGTTCTTCATCATTAAAGTCTGATTTTAGTTCTCTGGAAGAAATATTACCCACTAAAAATGTTTTTAAAAGACAAAACATTCTTCTTTGGAGCTATTAAAGTTAGTCTTAAGCATATGGTTTGACGTAATTTTTTTTATCGTATGTGACATTTAGCAGGGCAACTTTAGTAAAGACATAAGAATAAGAGAATATGTTTGTAGGTAGCAGGAATTAGCTTGAAATGTCTAAGATTCACTGATTGTTACAAAGTTGACATGGGATGACTTGCTATTCAGCAGAGGTGGAGCTCATTGTCTGATTTTTTTCTTATCAACCGCCTCAAAAGCCATAAAAATGTGTTTAAAAATTTCAATACCATTAGGTGAACTAGGAGGCAATGAGGCTCCTTGGCAGGTGGCAGCCCCTGCGTTGCTCAGGAAATTGAAGCTTCCTGCATTTAAAAACTGCATAGTGTGTGAATCTTGGGCATGCGGGGATGGTCCATAGCTGGAAGGTGGCCGGGAACTATATGGAGATCCAGCACAGCTGCCACTGAAGAAGTCTCTAGAAAGCTGCTGTTCAGTCCAGGCCATGCATCGACCGTGCTCAGCAGGATGAGGATAGAGTCCTGATACGGGGTGGGGCTGTGCCCTAAACACAGTCTGATAGTTAGAGCTGGTCCCATACAAGTCGTGGTTGGCCTGAGGGAGAGTAGGATAAATGGGCTCTGGGTATGTCGAGCAGTGTGATGAAGCTGACAGTACTGGGCCCACACTTGGGGGTCTCCCTGCCATTGGCCCTTGGTTAATGACACTTCCTCGGCTTGCCATGGCTGGAGAAATGGGTGGTGTCATCAGATGACCAGTGCTCTGTGAAAGCTCCATTTGACCTGTAAAAAAATTACCACTTAGTGTCATATTAAAGTAGACATACCAACATCTTTTAAAAATATTCAAAAAGTTTATTAATGTATCTTTTTTTCCAATTTGGAAAAGTTGGGAAAAAACGTTGGAGTTTTCAAATCCAAAAATTCAGATTTGAAAAAATGCAATTGCAACACATGTATAAATCTACCACAGTGGAGACGTGAAGTTATTAACTACAGAGGAACATCTGGGAGGGAGTCAGGCTTCCGCGGGTGTGAAGACAGGACTTATTAGGAAGGGCATAGGAGTCTGCTGCTCACATTTCTCCACTTTAAATAACAAGCTGAATATTAAATGGTTTGATTTTGAGAGTAAAAGAAAAAGGGACTAGTGTCAAAATGGCCATGACTTCAAAGCAGTCAATTCAAAGTGTGATGCTAACATCCCAGATGAACAGTACAATTTATGAATGCCACAACTCTCTGGGCCTCTATTTTCCATACATGGAATTGGATCCAAGTTTTTAAATCCTGTATGGTCAATGAAGTAATGTATATTAAAGGATATCAAAAGAGACACAAGGCAATAAGCAGATTTAAAGTACTCCCTAGTAACTAGTTGAAGCCAGTAAACATTTATTCTGACACAAAGAAGACCACAAACCAATAGGGAAAATTATTGCCATGGTAACCCTAAAATGGCTAAATCTGCTTTCTAACAGACAAGAAATAAAGTCTCTTCGGAAGCCGGAAATAAATAAGCAACTCCATTTCTTGATTTTCAAAGCATCTGAGGGATTTTATGCACATCTGACCTTATTTTTTCTTCCATTAGACAAAGATACTACCCATACTCCTAATGTGACTTAACAAGTTTGCCAAAATGTGATAGCTATGTTAATAATGGCATTCACTGAACGATAACTGCTGAAAATTACAAAAATATTATAAATCTGTGTTAAAAACCAGTTGTGATAATCCTTTTTTATGCTTGGAATCCCTGTAAGTGACAATTTGTAAGACAAATAAAGGAATAGGCTCCTCTGGGGTGTGTTCAAGCCTAAGTGGTTCTCCCGGTTGTTTCACAGGGTACCTGTGAGCGGCATGTTGTCTGTTTTCCCGGCAGGGAATGGGTGCAGGGCAGGAGCAGGTTGACTGGAGGACAGCGGAAGATAGGTGGTCTCCACCTGGCTTTCATTCTTCACTGTGTCGCTGGAAACTAAGCTTCCTTTATTACGGTTAGCCAGAAAACATGAACTCGGAGAAGCGGTGAAGGCAGCTTTACTTGCATCTGGAAAGATTTTTTTTTTAATGGGGAAGTTGGGATTATTCCCATATTTCTAGTAGATAAACCCAAGTCAAATAAACCAAAAATTTGTCATGATTGAGTAATTAGTCTAAAAACTGCTAAGCAATGTGCTCCATGGAGGAAGCAAGGCTGGCAGACCTTTGTTCTTGGCAATGATGCTGGGTTTTGTGAGTTGTGTATTTGTGGATTTAGGTGTGTTCTGAGTGGGGCCAAATAATCCACTTGGGGGTGAAGGCTTCAAAATACAAATTGTCCCATGCCAAATATACGTGTACCCTTCCTTCTCTGAACTCTTATGAACCTTATTTCTACCCCATTTGTATATGCAGTATACCACATGTATTGTCTTGAATTAGTTATTTTTTTAAATTATAGCCACTTCTCCAACTTCATCTAAATTTCCAGCAATTAAGAACATCAATTTTATATCCTTCAGAGTTTCCAATAAACACCTTGACTACTCTATGTATAAATTTATGAAAGAAAAATTAGTGCTCCAAGAGCTTTGGTATATGGTGTTAGTAATGATGTGTTTGGAGAAAACTTTTGAAACTATTATAAACTCATTGTGTATGTGTGTGTTTTTATAAGATTTATTTATTTTCTGTTTTCATAAAAATAAAAGTTATTCCTGGCAGCGCCCGTAGCTCAGTGAGTAGGGCGCCGGCCACATACACTAAGACTGAGGGGTTCGAGCCCAGCCTGGGCCTGCTGAACAACAATGACAGCTGCAACCAAAAAATAGCTGGGCATTGTGGTGGGCGCCTGTAGTCCCCAGCTACCTGGAAGCTGAGGCAAGAGAATTGCTTAAGCCCAAGAGTTTGAGGTTGCTGTGAGTTGTGATGCCACGGCCCTCTACCAAGGGCAGCACAGTAAGACTCTGCCTCAAAATAAATAAATAAATATATAAATAAATAAATAAATGTAAATAAATACATAAAATAAAAATAAAAGTTATTCCTATTATGCACAATTGTATAGCCAACTGTAATTTGCCTTTTTATTAAGCATCACCAATTCATTATCACACACATTTACAAAGTATAAATACTTTTGGTTATTGTAAATAATACTAAAATCCTAATTAGGATATAAAATTGTTAATGCATATTCATGGTTTTATATCTTAAACTATATTTATAGTTAGATTTTTATTATTTAGGAAGAAAGGGAGGTGACATTTTGTCCAATAGGGGATGTTATACTATCTCTGAGGTACAGAGAAAAAAAAAAAAACACTTAGAGATTCCTGAACTTAGTTTTAAAGAAAGAAATATGCAAAATAAAATACTTATTTTAAATTACCTGAATTCTTCATATACTTGTCTAATAAATTCTGTAACTCCTGCTCTTTGTCATTGTTAAACTGGGTCTCCATGGCCAGGAGAATATATTCATCAAGAAGCATTCGAATCAAATGGAAAGAGCCTTGATTATGAATGGAGAATGGGGAGAGGACATTGTGAAATGAAAAAAAGAAAGAGAAAAAGAGAGTTATCTCTGTGACCATCTCGCAACACTTTACAAGGATCAAGTGAAATAAACAAATACTTGTTGGACTTTAAATGACCTGCTAAGACCAACATGCTTAACTGGGGTCTCTAATCTTTCTGTGTACCGCCTGCCCAGCTCAGTGAGTGTACTGTCCTGCCAGCTTTTTGGCCACTAATTACATCAAAGGAAAATACGGATGAAAGTGAGACATGCTTTATACTTTGAGAGGGCACACACTGGAGCGTGATAAGCTTTAACCTCAAGAGAATGAGCTCTATTCTGCTCTATTTCTGTTTGCTCTGTACTAAATAATTAGATAATAGCCAAACATGGTCTGAAAAAAAAGAATCATGTAAGGAGATGTCTTTCTAGCCTGAAATAAAATATTTTTTGATTCAAAAAAAAGCAAAAGAATAATTTTTATGGGAAAGATGTACTGGAAACCTTAAACTTCTTTTAACTTTTAGTTCATCCTTCAATACAAGTTCATGGATTTTATTTAATTACATTGAACATTAAATAAAAATGACTTAGCAATCTTAATCTAGTTCACAGTGTGAAGATTTCTTGAAATGTACCTATTAAATGGTAAATTTACTGGCCCTAGTTCAACATTTTACCTAGAAAATAGGAATCATCAGAATTTTAGGGAAAAGACGGTATTCAATTTTTGAAAAAGCTGATGCGACCTTGGTTGTCTCAGAAGTCACACAGATCAGGAAAGATAGTTTGGAAACGTAACAGTGTGCGTGTCATCTAAGCCGCTCTGATTCCTAAGTGCAGCATGTGGGTGCTTGGAAAGGGGCAAAAATCAGCCATTTTGAAATGAATAGTCCCTTTGGAACATAATGTCTTAATTATTGTTTGTTTGTTCAACAATGAAAACTTTTTCAAGCACTGATAGAATGTAATGATAATGGCTGCTATTCATTAAGCATTTATTGAGAATCAGCAATGTGTTTTTATATACATCATCTCACTAAAGCACCTACCCAAGGCTATAAAGGGAATATTCTTCTCCTTCTTCAGTGAGCAGACTGGCTTGGGTAGAGCCCACAGCCAGAGAGCTGCAGTCAGGATTGAACCCTGCTCATGGTCTGACTCTGAGACCCAGCCAATTTCACAGCTACTATTCTCTCCTAGCTTCACATTCACATTCAGTTTGAGAGGTGATCAGGCAACATGTTTAAAAATGATAGGAGATGTGACTGAGGAATGAAGGATATAATTCATTTAATAAAAGTTTTATAAAGCACACAGGATACCAAAACTGGATGCATTGTTCAGGGTGAGATTATGCATCACTCGAGCACCAAAAAAGCTCCACTTTAGCAGAAAGTCTTGAGCCCTCTTCTTTAACGATCTTCCGTTTTGTTTGCTGGTCTAAAAGTAAAGGAACAAAATGAAACTATAAAATCTGTCCTCTCCTTACTACATGCGTCTTACATTAGATCATGAGGTAAACAGACGTTTGACAAACGGACAGATGGCATAGCGTGCTATCTATGTCATTAAACAAAACGACCTATCCAGGGATTTAATTTTAGGCTGTGACTGCTGTCATTTTAAGGGTGACAAGTCTTTATTTTATATGGCTTTGTTTTCAAATAGAATTAGACAACAAAATGAAATAATTTACAAAATATTTTTATTTTTAAATTTTCCTTTCACAGAGCTTTCAAAAGCACAGAAGGTAAGGCATGAAGGAAGGGTTATGTATTTCTGTAAATGATTAACTGTGACTTCTCTGGTTCCTGAATGATAATCTGTTTTCCCTGCAGAAGAAAAAATCCCCAAACTATAACTAGTTTCCTTGAAACGAAATGACTAACACCAACTAGTGAGGGCTTTGTGGGGAGCTCCTGTGGTCCCACCTACTTGAGAGGCTGAGGCAGGAGGATTGAGCCCAGGAGTTTGCAGTAGTTGTGAGCTAGGCAGACTCTGGGACAACAGAGTGAGACGTTACCTCAAAAAAAAAAAAGTACCTTAATAACTCTCTGTTCTACCACAGTATCCAGCCATTCAATAAAAGCCTCCACAGTGGCATTCTTCTTAAGGAGATCCTTCAGTTCTTGGAACACAGTGATAGAATCATCTACCAAAATAAAAAAAGAAAAGAAAGCAGAACATTGCACTTAAGTCTTACAAAAGAAAACCTAAAACTAGGAATCATCAATCATTTGATAGCATAAAAGAGTAGGTAGATCAAGTTAATCAGGTAGATTAAGTTAATTGGGCAGATTAAGTTAAATGCGTAAAAGTAGTTTGTTTCATATTTTAAGAGAGGTAACATATTCTTCTTAGCAAAGTATCTCAGGAGTGGAAGAAAAAGTATCCAATGTACTCAGCCCTACTATGAAGCTAAATTACAGCTTTCACATGAAGACTATAACCCAACTATAAAACAAGACTATGGGGAAAGGGCCAAGGAAGGGGAAGGGAGAGGGGAGGTTTTGGTGGAGGGAGGGTAGTGCGTGGGGCCACATCTATGGTGCATCTTAGAATGGGTACAGGCGATTGCACTAATGTACACAGCTATGATTTAACAATAAAAAAATAAAAATAAAATTTAAAAAATAATAATAATAATGGGAAAAAAAAGAAAGCAAAGACTTAAAAAACAACAACAACAACAAAAAAAAAGTTACCTATCAGGTACAATGAACACTATTCCAGTGATGGGCACACTAAAATGCCCTACTTAAACATCATACAAGGGATCCATGTAATAAAAACATTTGTATTTTGAAATAAAAATATGAGTGTTAAAAAAAAAAGAGAGGTAACAAAAAAATTCTTAGTACTCTTTGAAATTTTAACCCGAAGCACATATATACACACATATGTGCAAATACACAAAGATGCCAAAAAACATACATACAAAGACTGTATTAAAATTGTAATAATCAGTATATACTGATGACATTTGTTATCTTGTATATCATATCTTGCCTCTCTTGTAATTGTGGAAGTCAAACATGATTTGAGTATTACAATTTTAAGACTGTGTTTTTCTTTCTGAAAATGTGTATACATTTTTGGCACCCTCCGTACATAGGTATATATCAGCCTTGCTGATTTTCTACTTTCTAAAAATGTCCTTTATATTAGCAAAATTTAAATTCAGCCTGCAGAATTAAGCCATTTACATGAATAACCGTCCATCATATAAAACTTAGTGGGGAAGTTTAGGACTATCACTTCATTAAAGAGTTTGAGGTTTACTGAATCCCAGCATAATAAAATTTTATGTTAGGAAATAAGAAGTGGGGTTGAAGTTGTCCCTCAGAGAGAAGTCCATCATTTTTGCTATACAGGAGGCTATCATGGTTTTTTTGTCTTTTCAGAGAGAATGGGAGGGAAAAATTGTGGGTTATTATTCCTTGCAAATCAAGTCTACTTGTCTGGTCACACATATGGGCTTGGTAATTCCTGTTAGATGATTTAAACCTAAGTAGAGGGTTTCCTTTGAAAAACAACATTGTACTGAAATATCATTCTTATACGTATCTAAATGTGACAATATTTTGAATAAATAATGAATCACTGAATAATGACAATATTATAAATAAAACACATGCAAATGTGTGTGCATGTGATGTAAAACTGGAAGAAAACGCATAAAACATAAAACCGTTTTTATTGTTTCCAAGTTATTTCTATTTTAGTTATTTCTAGGCAATGAGATTATAGATTACTTTTGGTTTTCTTGATATTGTATTTTCCAGGTTTTCTGTAATGAGTAAGTACAACTGTTTTTGGATAAAAGACAAATACAGAGTGGACAAAAAGTTCATGTGCAATTAGTTTAAATTATTAAATTAGTTTAACAAAGTAAATGGCACACGAACTTTTTGGACGCCCTGTTATTTTTTATTAAAATTGTTATTTATAAACTATGTTTTTTTTTTCAATGAGATGTGATTTAACAGCCCAAGGGACATTTGACAATGTCTGGAGACATTTTTGGTTGTCTCAACTTGGGGCAGGCTGCTCCTGGCATCTAGTGGGCAGAGGCCAAGGATGCTGCTAAAAATCCCATAGCACACAGGACAGCCCTCCACAACAGTCAAGAAGATGTCAACAATGCCAACATTGGGAAACTTTGTTTCCAACAAAGAGAATGGACTTACGTTCAGTGTAGATATCAGATTCAGTGTCTGTGCTGCCGGAAATGGTAAGAAGGGCCTGAGAGCCAATACTATTCAAGTCAACCCTTTCAATATCAGATACCATCGAATTTACAACATGCTGGTCAAACAGAGCTGGTCTGGCAATCTGCACAAAAAAAGTAGAAATACACAACACTGTATCATTTACAGTCTGTCTGGAGGAAAGTTTTAGCTTTAAGAAAATAATAGCTCCTTGAGGGAAAAAGATAACATTAGTAACTTTTTCCTTATTTTAGAACTAAAAGCAATAGCTGAGACCCATAATCATCTCTGTTAAAGGTTTAAAAATTATTTTTGGACTTATGAATTTTTCTGGTTCATGGTCATAAAATAAGGATTTAAAGATGTTATATTTCTTGTCCCAAACTAGTCTTTTACCATTCAGGGGACAAGAAACTTCATATTTTAACAATAAATAAACATGATATTCCTAATTTATGAATCACTTTTGTTCCTCCCTTTGTAAGAGAGCCATAGTTATTAAGCAGGGTAAAATGTGTTGGGTTTGTGGGTTTCACTCATAATGACTCATTTCCTTAAACCTTAATTTGTACCAATGGGACTCACATGGCAAATAAGTGATTTAAATTTTGATTGCAATCAGATTTTTTTTTTTACTTCTTATTTTGAAATAGTTTTAAAACACAGGAAGTTGCGAAATTAGCGTGCAATATTTCTAAATACTCTCCATCCAGCTTCTTAGCATTTTACATAACCATTGTATATTACCAAAATCAGGAAATTAACCCCGGCACAATACTATTAACTGAACTGCAGACGTAATTAAAATGTTACCAATTTTCCCACTGATGTCCTTTTTGTGCTCTAGCACTCACTTTCAGGTCTCACATTCTATTTAATTACTATCTATTTAGTTTCCTTCAATTCGTAGAAGTTCCCCAAACTTATCCTTGTCAGAAGATTAATCTTTGATTTGGTGACAAATACTTTTGGTTTACCAACTTACCTGAGCAAGATGTAAGAAAGATGTTTGTCGTTTCAGAGAAGAGACAAATCTTCGCACAATAGGTATTTTCTTGTCAGTAAGGGCTTCTGGCAAGTTTTCCAAGGATGTAACAACCCACTGTTCCCAATTTTTAGCAAAATTTCTTATGTCTGCTAGTAAGCTACAAAGAAAGCTATGTGTTAAAGGCATTATTGTTAAAAAATCCATTAAGTAAGCATATTTTAATGGAAGTCTACCATTATTTTATAATTCTAAGAACAGACAGACTCTGCCTAGGTCTGCCATTTATCATCTTGGTCAAAACATTCAATCTCCTCAACATTCAGTTTCCTCATCTATTCAATGGGAATAATGGTAATATCTGGGTCATAGGATTATTATACGGATTATATAAAATAATGCAGGCAAAGTGTCCAGGTTAATGCCTGGCCAGAAAGGAGTACTTAATGAATAAGATCTTTATGATTTATATTAACTCATGATTTAATAATTTTCTATAAAAAATTGTAGGATAAGTGTGCACTTGATTTTACATATCTTAGCTTCTTGAGAGACATTGTATTGGGATTGTAATAACATCATTTCATGTATCTAATACTAGTTTCTAGTAACACAGTCTTATAATCCAAATATAAATTTGTGAGATGAATTATCAAAAAGCATACACATTATAAGACCCAATTTGCAAACTGCAAACGTTGATTGTATATATATTACAAGTATATAAAAATTTTGAAAATCAATTAAAATCCACATATTTTATTTTAACAAAACAAATCTGAATCTACTTGGGATGGTGCATAAACCAGGAGCAGCAACATGGTGCAGAAAACAGTAAGTAGAGGTCAGAGTTAAAAAGACTTTCACTAACATCTAGGCTCAGCTCCTTACTAATTAGTCAACTCTGGGAAAGTAAATTAATTTCTTTCTGCTCCCAGGTTCCTTCTTTGTGAATCTGGAATCCTAATAGCTATTTGGAATAGTTTGACAGACTGGATTTTAAAAATACAATTGTTCAATGAGAAGGAATTGGTTAAATATAGTATTCTCCAGATACTCTATGCAACTATTTAAAAAGAGAGTGTTGATCTTTAATGATATAGGAAGATTTTTACAGTATGTTGCTATAGCACGTATACTATGGTTCCACTTCTTAGATGTGTGTATTTGCAAATAGCCCTAGGAAAAAAGTCTGTGAGATAAAAATCTAAGACATTAAACATACAGTCCCTTTCAGCCTTATTGGAGGAATTAAATTAAATAATTTACATAAAGTCTCAGAGCCTATGCTGTGTATAATAAAGCTATTATTACTACTAACTGTCACGTGACTTGATACCTGCCATTAAGTACAGTCATTTTGCTATGACACAGAAGTGTTAGGTATATAAAATTCACAATAGAGATTAGATGTTTAAAAACCACAATTGACAATTGATATTACAAGAAACAATCAACCAGGAATACCAACTATTACATAAATAAATAAAACAATTAGAGGAAAAGATAAACAAAAACTAAATTTGTTTAAAAACACATACAAAAAACAAAAAGAAATGTTTTATCAATTAACATCCACTTATTGAGGACCAACAATGTCCATCCCTACATGAATTTGCGCCCCCCAAAATACTGAAATAAATGTCATTTCATTCAAATTTGTTTTCAAAGAAAAATCTGGCTTTGTTTTCAACTTTCTAATGTTCTCACCTCAAAAGTCTTTGTGAAAAATCTTCAGGTTTCATCTCAGTAAATTATTTGAGATTTTATTCTTTGTTAAAAGAAGACAGTAATTTATCATGCCACTTTCTGATTTTGTAATTAAGATCCAATTTAATAATTATATGTAACATTTCCCTATAGTTTTTATCATTGTAGTTATTTTCTGTCAATTATCGCCATTTATCATCTTCTACCTTGTTTCCACTGAAGAGCTTTCTCAGAATCTTGAAGGTCAATGGCACTTAAATATCCATTTTTCATTTTGGCAGCTCTCAAATAAAAGGGATTTCAGAATTGTTTACCCCGTTTCATTCACTGAGGTCCAAATTTAAGGATTAAAGAGCTCTTCTAGCTGATACAAAGGGACGGAGTAAGAAAATAATCTTGATAAATGAATAAATTATTGCCTACTGTTTTCTTTTAACATAACATATAAGGTGAAAGCCCACACGAAGAAACAATTGTTTTACTAACGGAACGCACCTTTCAGGCATTTCTTGCATGGTTGCAGGAATGAGTACATCTGTGAGAACCTTAATCACAGCAAAAGAGTGTTAATGTAAATCTTAACTGTTGCAACAGAAAGACATTATTTGTCAATTATTTTTTTCCTCCTAGCTTCCTGGAGAATAACACATCAACTCCTTTCAGAAAGTTATAAATTTATTTCTAAAATGAATGTTGGTATGCGTTGTGTGTAAGTGTGTAAGACAGTATAACAAGAGGCCGTATTGTATGCCCAACACGTTCATTACAAAGGATTGGCCGTGGTCATCATGTGCCGTTTTATAACTAAAAGCTGACCACACTCCAAAGGGGGATGACAATCTCTTAGAAGCTCATTTTACATTGTTCTATGTACAGTGCTCACTGTGCCTCCCTGCCTCACTGTGTCCTCACTGTGACATAAAGAGGAGAAAACAGGTTCGTTTAAAGTTACTTAGTCCAGGATTTCTACAACGGGCTAAAAAAAAAAAAACCATTTGCAGGGGTATGTTTTAAGGGTACTTCTTGGAGGAGCTGAGCGACAGTCCAAACAGCTCTGCTCTGATGGTTGTGGTGTGTGTGTGTGAGCCCAGATCTTTTGGAGCCACCTCCATTCTTATTCCTGGTTGCTTCCTCCAGTGTTAAGCATTACAGACAGTCAGTGCAAATTAAATTTTTCTCCCTAAATTATCATGTCCTTATTCAAACCTCCTTGCCTTTCTTCCGCTTTAACTGGAACTCAGGCAGAGAATATACTCCACTGACCCCTCTGTTCTCTTATCCTGTGTTGAGAAAGAACTAAAGAGAGAATGAATATGTGGCTCTCACATTCTGGCTCAAGCCAACCCAACAGTTTTTGGTCTGCAAAGCTTCTTCTGCACTGAGTCCACGGAGCTTTTGCTTTAGTTTTCTGAGAAGTTGAAAACCTTAGAGTGGCAACTAATTTAGAAGGATTTTATTTCTTAAATACTTAACAGGATCCAACTTGGGTTTTC
Organism: Nycticebus coucang; assembly: GCF_027406575.1. NCBI lineage: Eukaryota > Metazoa > Chordata > Mammalia > Primates > Lorisidae > Nycticebus > Nycticebus coucang. Next base: position 94,106,845 of record NC_069784.1, on the reverse strand, counting down.
TTGCCAACTCTGATTATTTTTTAAAAGGAAAGATTTTAATTTTATTGACGACAATTTAGCAGGTAAGTACAGTCCAAGTCAGTTTAAAGTACCCAGCTTGCAATACTCAGCTTGGACCTTGCAGCAACCAGGGGAGAGACTGTTGGGGATTAGTCTTTCCATTTCCCATTAAATGCTTGGCTAGGAGAACAGCCAGCTTGTCTGTATCCTGGATGTCTTTGTGATCCTTCTGTAGACACTTAGTGACTTTTATTTGGTTTGTGAATAAAATTAGAATACAGTATTAATGCATTTATGCTGAAAGTTTTCAGGCTTTTAAAGTTATTTTTGTGGGAAAAATTGTGTCATTTAAATCTGAAAACACTTTTAACAGTTAATAAAAATGAGCTGACCATTCATATATTAATAAGTATGTCATGCATAGAATCATTCTTAGTTGTAAACAAAAATTGAGTTTGTTTTATCTAATGTAAACTTTAATTAAAATCATACACTATTAAACATGCACTATTAAATTGATTGATTTCACATCAGAAAAAAAATGTGGTGTATCACCAGCCAGAAATAACAAATTAATTGAACATTTAAGAATTTAGATAGCATACTATGTAAAGAAATAAGTAGCTCCAATTTAAGACATCTGGAAAAGCTTACCTTATAAAGGATTGAGTCACAGACACAGAAAATATCAATGATAACAGGGTTTTCAAGCAGGGGAAGAAGATGCTCAGGCATTCCTTGCCAAAAGTGTAATAAGAAATGCTGGATCTAATTGCAGAGCAAACAGTGTATACATTAAGATTTTTCCTTAACATGAACTCGTTAAGAACAGGACATGAAAGTGTATGCCATATGGTCAACAAAGCATTCTTTGTCACCCTTACCTCTTCAAAGTTTCCATTAATTGCATTGTCCAGGATACACTGGCAGTGAGTTTTGTACATCATTATGAGAGTATCAACCTATTTCAAGGAAGAAAAAGTTTCACCAAAGCATCCTTTCTATTTGTGCATTCATTCAACACACATTTTTAAAATTCTCATTGCATACCAGACAGTATGTTCAAGGCTGAAAACTCAAAAACAAATCCTCACTTCAAGGAGTTTACTGCCTTGTGAAGAGGGAAACATAAGTCAGTTGACAACTGCAGTAGAGTGTGATGGGAACAAAGGAAAAGGTGGTTGTGCAGGGAGCTGTGGGTCAAAAACAGCATCCTGATTTTTTTGCCTAGTCAGAAAATTATCTTTGCTTGGGGGAAATAAATGCGAAATGATAAAATACATCCCTCTTCACACAGTTTTATTAAGTGGATGCTTGGAGAAGTGTGGCATCATGATTTCAAGTTTTGGCTCTGGAGTCAGCTGAACCCGAGGGCCCAGCTCCATTGCGCTCCCTAGCAGGTGTGTCTCTACAAGTTACCTTCTCTGAGCTTCAAGCCTTTTATCTTTAAATAGGTCATAATAACATATTATTCATGTGGTGTTAAGAAAATCAAATGAAAAAGATGTGCTATGCGTGCAATAGTATCTGGCACACAGTGAGACTTTACAAAATATTATCTGAAATTAGTAATAATATCAAATAAGGTATTTACGTCCCCCAAATTCAAATATTGAGTGTCTATTGTGAAAAATCTCTATTTCCAAGTTAATATGGATATTTGTGTTGCATGGTTTTAAATATATTCTAAAATTTCCAATGAATTTGAATTAGATAATATTCCACCAGCTTCATAATATTCAAACTAAAACCTTTATTTTATGTGCTAGAAACGTCCCTGTCTGTGGCTGGTCATGTGCTTTATGTAAAAAGGAGCTCAGCTTAGAGCTCAGCTTAAAAGTATGAATTTTGCCTTCAGATGACCTGGATTTGAATCCCAGCTTTAATCCGCCACTTATTACTTGTGTGATATTGGACACACTATTTAATATTTATGTGCTTTAATTTCCTCCTTTACAAAATTGACATGATAATAACAGTAACTGTATGGGTTATTTGTTGACTAAATGAATTAACAAAGTGGTTGGAATAATCTGTGGTACATGTTTAAAAATTGATGGATATCAATTATTTTGATCCCAAAAGCATGGGGGGGGGTGGTAATGCGGGTGTCCTATCTTAACCCTTTGCATTCCACTCTTTCTTCCTGCAGCCCAGTGAGAGCACTCATCTTTGTGGTCTGCTCACAGCTGAACAATGATGTCATGCAGATTACCACTCTATTTACTTGGAGGACTGCTGACCATAGGACCCCTCTAGCAGGGTATGACATCATTATCACAAATGAGACTTGCTCTGTACTTTAGGCAATGTTATATTTTTGTAGATGGATTGCCAAGTCATAATGAAAGGAGGATGAAAACTACTTAAAATATAGAAGGGAAGTCTTAACTGTTAACAAAAATTTACCCTTTGTTTATATGTCCAAAAGAAAGGAAAACAATATATCATGGAGGTATCTGCCCTCCCATGCTTATTACAACACTATTCACAATAGTCCAAATTATGGAATCAACCTCAGTGCCCATCAGTGGATAAATAGATAAAGAAAATACAGTATATATACACAAGGAACATTATTCAACCTTAAAAAGAATAAAATTTTGTCTTTGCAGCAACATGGATGAAACTAGAGGTCATTATGCAAAGTAAGACGAGCCAAGCACAGAAAGACAAATACCACATGTTATCACACGTAGGTGGGCGATAAGAAAGTGAATCTCATGAGGTAGAGAATAGATTGGTTACCAGAGGCTAGGAAGAGTAGGGGTAAGGAGTTGGTTAATGTGTACAAATATACACTTTGTTAGAAGAAGTAAGACCTGGCATTTGATATCAGTCAGTAGGGTGACTATAGTTTACAATGTCCAAAATAGCTAGAAGGGAGTAATTTAAATGTTTCTAGTATGAAGAAAAGACAAGTATTTAAGGTGATAGATATATCCCAATTACATTGGTTTGATCTGTACAGATTATATGAGCATATTAAATTATCACACATACCCTCAAAATACTTATATCTATTGCACATCAATAAAAAACAAAAAGCTTTTAATTAACCCTTTGAGCCCTGAAACCTACTAATGAACAAACAAGCTTTTATCTTCACATGTATTTCTATTTATTTGTGTCAAAATTTAGCTTTATACCCAAATCATTAACATTTTTAAATCTTACTATTAGTACTTTATTTACTACACAGTCTTATAATTTAAATTTAATTATAGTACCCTGTGCATTCTTTATAAACACAAATTTACTCAGTTTTGTGAGAGCAGAGATCACATTAGAGAGGGCAAGAGCAGAGATAAGACTCAGCTCCAAGTGGTGGGGGTGGCAACTGCCTTGAGTGACTGTCTGATGAGTCAGCAAGCAGGCCCCCCAGCTTCAGCCAACGGCTTCTCCTAGAGCAGTCTCCTCTCTTGCTGCCTTAAAGAAGCAGGTGCTACGGGTACCTGGCTTCAGCACCACTCCTCTTTCTAGGAACTGACAAAGTATTGGGGAACTTGGCTACTGGCTAAAAATGTCAAAGGGTGAAACTGATCTCGAGGGACAAAGCAAAGTGTCAGTCCCTGGTGCCTATGATGGAGTCCCCTGGGAACAAAGTTAAAACTTTTATACAAGCACATGGATATCTGAGTGAGAAATGATCTACAAACCAGTCTTTCAAGTTGGCAAGTATTAAATTCCTTAGAGGCTAGCAAAGAAACTGAAAGCAACCATTGCAGCCTGATCCTTACCTCTTTTTTTTCTTTGTTGCTTGCCCTCCCTGTCCCTCTCTCTCTCTCTCACCAGGTATATTTACAAATTAAATATCTTCATGATAAGCTTGCATGTAAGCCATCCTCTCCACAAAAGTGACCCAGTTTACCATTCCTCAAAGAACTGAGATCCACAGCCTTCCCCACAAACTGCCATATGCTAAAGTTGACTGGCAGTTTTTCAAACATGAAGGAATAATATCACACATTCTATCTACAAGGTAAAAAGCATGTGCTAACTGAGAAATGTTACCGCATGTAACAGAGAGTAGAATACGTGGGTCACTACAAAAGTTCTGAGACAGACTGTGTTAGGGTCTATTATTTCCCTTCTAAGACACACAGTTAGCAGCATCCTTTCTGATTCACCTGTGCAAGTTTCAACTTGGTCAGCTTTCTTGGTGTTGCTGGGAGGGCTTCATTTGTTTCTGTCTGTGCGGTTTGCATTTCTTGATTTTTTTTATCTCAAAACTTTTGTAATGACCCACTTAGTAGGATGTGGACACTCTTTAGGAAATGCCCTTGGATTTGGCATCTGAGCATTATCTTTAATACTTTCTTGCCTATTCTTAACTGGCAGAATATGTCTATCATTGAAATGAACCTGTAAGTTACTGTGCATCTCTACCTATCAGTAACTTTAAAAAAAAAATCAATGCATTATTTGTATTTCCTGTTTCTACATTAAGCCCATTGCTAAAGTAATACAGCTGGACATTAGTTAATCATATTCCTCTCTTTGCACCTCAAAAACACAAACTGACTCAATATACCATAAAAGGTGTTTTCCTCAAATGCTAATTAAAAAAGAAATTTAGTTGAAAGAAAAACATAGGACCATTAAGTTCTGATTTAATAATGGCCCCTGCTATTAAATAGTCAATAAATCCCCAGTAAGTGACTCTAGAAGTACAGAAATAGAGGAGTTAGCCTTAAATTTTATTACATAAGCATTGAAAACTCATATTGAGGATTATTTATAAACTGAATCCATGAAAATGTTTCTTTCTTAACTTTAAAAAAACTGCAAATGTGAACACAGAATTTTAGAACTGGAAGGAAACTTCGTGATCATCGTTACTTCCACCTTACTGCAAGGAGCATTCTCTGTCCTAGACAGATATTTGATGACTTGTTAAAATAAAATAGAGCTAATGGAACATAACTTTTAATTGGAGAAACTTTATATGAGAAACACATTCTAGTATTTTCTTCCTCAACATGGAGTTTTTAATAAAAGATAATCTTTAGCCTTTCAAGATTTATTTTACCACTTTCTGATTACATACTATCATGGAGAAGGTAAATGATTAATTGGAAAGTGTTTAATCAATGTGAGTTAACATTTGTCTGTCCTATAAATCAGTCTGTTATGTTTGATTATGCAGATTTCTGACTGCTTCCTGCAGTGCTATGAGTCCCAGAAAATTGAGATATGGAACCAACCTATCAGCAAATAAATAGAGAAGTATCTTTAATTGATACCTTGTCCTTAGAAATGCATCCTTGGTACACAAGGTGTTGAGCGCTGGGGAATTCTGGAAGAAGTGTTCCAGTTTTTGAGCTAAGCGAATATTTACGAGTGAAGCCACCCTGTAATTTAGGAAATGAAAATAAACAAAACATTATCAACTACATGCCTCCAAAACACAATTCTAATAAAATAGAAGCCCATACAATTTTTCTGTTCTTCACCCTGCAAATCTTAAGAAATTAGAAGATTTGAGTATCCTGTTTATATTCTATAACTGAATAAACTACACTTCAGGCAAATTGTTTTCAAACATTGGTTTGACAGTTGGGGCATTATTCCTATCACTTTAGAAGTTAGTTTTGAATATTTGTCAGTTTTCAGTAATTTTTAGACATTTTAATATCACAGATAAAGGCATAAGTTTGGGAAGATTTATGTCTAGAATTACTGAAATTATTTTAACTATAAGAGGAGAAGGAATTGCCAAATTCAATCTCCTCTTTTACAGGTTAAGTAAATAAAAAGATTAGAAGTAAATTAATTTATTCAGTCTCAGAGGTATTTACTGGCAGAATTTTCATTGGAGTCTGTCTTCTGATTCCCAAACTAGTGTTCTAGACTTCCCACATCAACCTTTCCCACCCTAAGTTCAGACATCTGTTGTTCTTTCACATCTGCTAGGGAAATCACACCTCTAGAAGTTTTCGGAAAATTAGAAAAAGTAACAAATTACTTTTGATGCAGTGGTGTTCAGGCACCTACAATAAACCCACACAGAAAAAACAAGTACATATTCATGACAGAAACAAAGCCGCAGCAAATCAATCCCACAGGCTATAAATGATTCTTCCTGCTCCACAAACAAATCTTTAGCAAACTGAATGATAATCAAAAGTTTGGGCAAAAATGAAATTGGGAATATGGTAAAGAAAGTAAAATATTCCTGGAAAAGGCAACATTCCTTTTTTCCCAGAGTTTCTCCACATTTATTTCTAGACTTTTTATGTTTCTGTACCTCTATCATATTGAAAATGTTTACTAGACAACAACTTTATTACTGACAAAGGCAGGTTGTGTTTCCACCCTGTCTCGTCACTTCCAGCCTTTCCATCCTTTGTAGACCTTTCACATTTAATTTAGGTAGAGCAGAAGGGCATTGGGGAATTTTTTAGTCCTTAAACACCAGATACTTGTAAAGAACTAATTTCCTATTGACTAATTTGATAGAAGCTCTTAAATAATTTTATATTAAAAATGCAGAAATTCTTTTAAAAAATGCTTAGCCTCATTTGTCTGTATTTTCAAATATAACAAAGCATTATTTTGATTAAATGATTTTTAAATTAATAAAGAAATATTACATAAAAATAAAATGCAGCAAAATAAAAGATTTTAAAGGAAGTAAAAGGTAAGGTAAAATATAAAACTAACATTTGATAGATAAACATAACAAAAATGAACATAAATTCTAATTTTAGGAAAGTTTATACTTTCCTCATATTCTTAGGTAAAAAGCCATATTTATTCATCCCAACATGTAATTTGATGATAAGGAACAAAAGAATAAGAGAAATGTAAACCAAAAAGAGATAAGACATAGTGTTGGGTTAAATTTAAGTTAGTAATAAGAAAATGGTCTCATTCCCATTAAAGAAATATAAGTAGTAATCAGAACTCTTTCCATGAAGCACAGAAGATAGGCCCAAAATATTTAGCAGGTAGCTTTAACAAGCATTCAGGAAACAGATGAGTAGAAGCTTAAAAGAATTTTCAAACAATAGAAAAGAAAGACCACTTCCTAATTCACTTGAAAACATATTTGCCAAATTTGATAAGGACAGAAAAAGAAAAATTATAGGTCAATCTTTTTTATCGCCAGGTTTGCAACAGTCTCAAGCAAAATATTAGCAAACCAAATCCAGCAATGTATAAGAATGATCAAAAAGAAAATGCACTATAATAGCCGGAAAAATGGTATCATATATGTTAGTCACCTCGTTGGTACAGAAAAAATCATTGGATTAAAATGCAACACTCATTCACTATTCTCTCTCTCAGCTAGAAACAGAAAAAAAATCTTAATCATTACACAAAGAATATTAAAAACACACAAAAACATCTTACTAATGGGTAAACTACTATAAAAATTCCCTTCAAAATCACAAATAAAATAAAATTGCCTCATCTCAACTTTTTTATTCACATGATACTAGGACTGGTACACGTGAAACTTAGTAAATGTAGAATATAATTGTCTTAACACAATAACTAACAAAATGCCATGAAGGCTATGTTAACCAGTGTGATGAAAATGTGTCAAACGGTCTATAAAACCAGTGTATGGTGCCCCATGATCGCATTAATGTACACAGCTATGATTTAATAATAAAAAAAGAAAAAAAAACAAACTATACTAGAGTGCATCTAGCATATTTTCCACTGATATGGTTGATTACATTGAAAAACTAAGACTAAACCACATAAAAATTGTTATGATTAACAAAGAAATGTTTTAGCAAACTTACTAGATACCACATCAATTTAAAACTCAATTGGATTTTTTAAATCAAGGAACAAACATTAACTGCATGCAACAAAAAAGATACAGAAATGAAATAACAACTATTAGAAGATGCCTAATATTGTTTTTAAAAGTAAAAAACATTTATAATAAAATGATTAACTGTATCAAAAGATACTAAAGAAGTTATGGAAGAAGACTCACTATTGAGAAAATGTCGGTTTGACACAAATTGATTTTTTCCTTCAATTGTAATTCCATGATGAAAATGTGTCAAACGATCTATGAACCAAGTGTATGGTGCCCCACGATCATACTAATGTACACAGCTATGGTTTAATAAAAAAAAAAAATAAATAAAAAATTGTAATTCCAATCAAATAACATCAAGGTTTTCCAATAAGTTTAACAAGCTGATTCTAAAATGTGTGGAGACACAAAAGATCAAGAACAGATACAATAGTTCCAAGAAAGTAGAAGCTGGCAAAAGGATTTCCACTACCAGATCTGAATGTGGACTAGATAGCTTTAATAAATAAAACAATGAGCTGGATGCAGTGGCTCACACCTGTGATCCTAGCACTAAATAAAACAGATATAATCATAGGCTAAAAGACCACTGGAATGGAATATGTAGGTTAGAAATGGCCCGTGCATACCTGACACAATTGGAATTGCAGGTTAGCAAAGATAAATATGGCTTCCTATCTCATATCACATGCAAAAGTCAATTAGAGGAGGAGGATGCTGAGAAGATGGTAGAGTAATAAGCACCAGGAACCAGTCTCCCCACCTAGACAATAACTGCACTAGCAGAATATGTCTCATGGAACTATTAATATTTTGGAACTCTGGAGTACCCTTAACACCTGCAACTTCCAGACAATGTCTTAGACAGTAAACTGTGGTGAATTTCGGTTAATTTAATCTTTTAGCTCAGCAGAAGCTACCATCTCCCATCCCCAGTCCATGGCAGGGAGTTCATGAGATACAGGAGCAGCTTATACAAAGCTAATGGGAGGCAGAACAGGCAACGAAGACCCTGCCCTGCAGATATTGGGTTTCTGTGTTGTCATTTCTGATTGCTGCTTCTGATTATAAAGGTATAGACACAGAGATGGGAGGCCACGCTTCTGGAAACAAGATCCACACCCCCATACCTACATACAACTGCAAGTTCTTTTCCCTCCACATGAAGTGATTTTTATGGGATCAAAAGGTCTAGCACCCATCTTTTCATTCTCCTTTCACTTCACTGTCTAGGAGTCAGATGTTAAAGACTGGGACATTCAAAAGCAACTTCATTTATGGGGGATGCTAGAAAAATCACCACATATACTCAGGGAAATGTATTGCCTCAGAAAAGACCTAAGAAGACCAAGAATTTTCACCACAGGCTGATCCCCAAAGGAGACAGCCTGCAAATCAAAAAACAAAAAACAGCAAACCCTGGATCAGACTTACCATGTTATTATACTCAAATGTTCAGTTTACAATAACAAAAACAATCCCACAAAGCATGCAAAGAAATAAGATAGAATGACACATTCAAAGGACCAATAGAAACTGTCATGGAAAATACCAGATGTTGAACTGACCAAAGATTTTAAAACATCTCTTTAAGGATTTGCTCAAAGAACTAAAAGACATAGAACCAAAAAAATGATAAATGAAATAAATGAAACTATCAATATAGATATAGAAAAGCTAAAAAAAAAAAAGAGTAATACACTAGTATTACACTCCAATACAAAATAATATCATACAATAACTTAAATGAAAAATTCCCTAGAGGGATTCAATGGCAGACTTAAGCAGAAAGAAGAAAGAATCGTTAAACTTGAAGAAAGGACAATTGATCTTGTTGACTCTAGGAACAGAAAGGAAAAAGACTGAAGAAAAGAGCCTAAAAGTCCTGTCAGACATCAAGTAGACCAGAGGGCATATGAGAAGATGAACAATACACGCCCAAGGGGGAAAAAAAAACTCAATTTAATTCAAGTTTGGGGAAAAGGGAAACAGATAAGGGGAGTAGGTGTGCTCTCGCCTAATGGGCACAATGTAAGGGTATATAGCACACCTCCTGAGTGAAGGGCACAACTACAACAGGGACTTTACTGAACAAATGCAAACATTGTAACCTAATCATCTGTACCCTCATGATAATCTGAATTTTAAAAAAAGAAACTCACTTTAGATATTCCATGCAAATAGTAATCAAAAGAGAACAGAGTGGCTCTGTTAATGTCAGACAAAGCAAACTTTAAATCAAAAAAGGTCATAAGAAACAAGAAGAAAATTATACAATAATAAAAGTTCAATACAGCAAAATGATACAATTATAATCATTTATGACACCTACTAACACATGATCAAAATATAGGAAGCAAAAAGTGAAAGAATTAAAGGAAGAAATAAACAGTTCTAAAAGAATAGTTAGATATTTCAACACCATATTCTCAATGAGAGATACAATAATCAGAAGATAAGTAAGAATACAGAGGATTTGAATAGCACAATAAATCCACTATACTGAATATACACTATAATAGAACATTCTACCCAGCAACAAAATGATACACATTCCTCTCAAGTGTGGAACACATGGAACATTTTCCAGTATAGACCAAATGTTAGGCTAGTATTGGAAGGTCTAGCCAGGGCAATTAGGCAAGAAAAAAGAAAAAAAAACTCAATGAATTCTGAAAGACAGATGTTATACCGTTATAATATCTTCTCCAGCCACCATGGGATGAAACTAAAAATCAATAATACAAGGAAAAATGGAAAATTCACAATTTTGTGAAAATTAAAAAACACTCCCTTAAACAACCAATGGATCAAGAAAGAAATCACATAGGAAATTAGAAAAATTTTAGAGACAAATGAAAACAGAAATACAACATACTCAAATTTAGGGGATGTAGTGAAAACAACAGTAAGGAGAAAATTTATAGCTAAAGGCTGTAAATACATTAAAAATAGAGAAGATTTTAAAACAACTTCAAGACTTAAGAATCTAGCTTCAAGACTTAAGAATCTAGAAAAAGAAGAACCTAATATGAGCTAAAGGAAAGAAATAATGAAGATTGGAGCAGAGTTAAATGAAATACCGAATAGAAACACAAATAAAAAATTAGTTTTTAAAAAATCAACAAAACTGACATTTATCTAGATTTACTTTAAAAAGAGATTACTAAAATCAGAATTGAAAAGGAAGATAGTACTACTGATTCTATAGAAATAAAAGGAATTATTAAAAAGTACTATGAACAATTAATTGCACACCAACAAACTAACGTAGATGAAATGGAAAATTTCCTAGAACACATGAAGACTGAATAATGAAGAAATAGAAAATCTGAATGAATCTATATCTATAAATATTAAGGCAATTGCATCAGTCATCAAAAATCTGCTGATAAAGAAAAGCCCTGGATTTGATGACCTCACTGATAAATTCTACTAAATATTCCCCAATACTTCTCAAAGTTTTCACAAAAATTGAAGAGGAACTATTGTGTAACTCATTTTATGAAGCCAACATTACCCTGATATAACACTGTAAGAAAAAAAATAAACTACAGACCAATATACCTTATAAAATTTGATACAAAAACATTCAACAAAGTACTCACAAACCAAATTCAGCAGCATATGAATAGGTATACACTATAATCAAGTGGAAGTTATTCCTGAAATGCAAGCATGGTTGAGCTTATGAAAATCAATCAATGTAATATAGCACATATGGCAAACAAAGGGAAAAATGCCTGATCAATCTCAATTGGTGGAGAAAAAGTATTTGAGAAAATTCAACACCCTTTCATGACAAAAAACATTCAAACAAACTAGGCATAAAATAAAACTACCTCAATATAATTAAAGGCATATATTTAAAAATCCATATAAAATACCATATTTATAATGGAGAAAGACTGAAAGTTTTTCTTCTATTGAGAATAAGTCAAGGATGTCTACTATCACCACTTATACTCAGCATAGTACTGAGCATTCTAGCCATGGCAATTAGGCAAGAAAAGGAATTCAAATTGGAAAAGAAGAAGAAAGAATACCTTTGTTCACAGATATAATCTTACATGTAGAAAACCCTAATGTTTACACACACACACACAAACTGTTAGAACTAATAAATGGATTCTGCAAAGTAGCAGGATTCAAAGTCAACATACAAAAATAAGTTTCATCTCTATACACTAATAATGAACAATTTGAAAAGAAAATTAAGAAACCAATTCCATTTATAATAGCATCAAAGAGAATAAAATACACAGGAGTTAACCACGTATGTGAAAGACTCGTATAATAATAAAGACTAAAACACAGTGCTGACAGTACTTAAAGAAATTAAAGAAGGCATAGCAAATGGAAAACATCCCAAGTTCATATTGGAAGACTTAATAATTTTAAGATATCAATACTATCAGCTTGGTACCTATAGCTCAAGCTGCTAAGGCGTCAGCTGCATACACCAGAGCTGCTGAGTTCAAATCCAGCCAGGGCCTGCCAAACAGCAATGACAACTATAACCAAAAAATAGCTGGGCATTGTGGCGGTTGCCTGTAGTTATACAGTTGGGAGGCCTCCTCTCTTGGGAGGCCGATGCAAGAGAACTGCTTAGGCCCAGGAGTTGGAGGTTGCTATGAGCTGTGATGCAACAGCACTCTGTGCAGGGCAGCAGCTTGAAGCTCTGTCTCAAAAAAAAAAGATATCAATACTATCCAAAGTGTTCTGTAGATTCAGTGTGAAAAATCCCAATGTTACTTTTTGCATAAGTGGAAAAATCCATCTAAAAATTCATATAAACTGGGTGTTGTGGCAGGCGCCTGTGTACCAGCTACTTGGGAGGCTGATGCAAGAGAATTGCTTAGGCCCAAGAGTTTGCTGTGGGTTGCTGTGAGCTGTGACGCCACAGCACTCTATGAGGGTGACACAGTGAGACTCTGTCTCAAAAAAAAAAAAATTCATATAGAATTCTCAAGAGACCCTAAACAGCCAAACAATCTTGCACAAGAAAAACGAAGTCAGAAGATTAACACATCCTGATTTCAAAACTTACTATGAAGCTACAATAATGAAAACAGCAAGGTACATTCATAAAAATGGGCATAAAAAGACAAATAGAATAGATGAAGAAGTCAAAAACAATCCTTCCTCCATCTACAGTCAAATGATTTTTGATAAGTTTTCCAAGATCATTTAATGATGAATGACAGGCTCTTCAATAAATGGTGCTGGGAAAACTGGATATCCACATGCAAAATTAATTGAGTCAGACCCTTACTTAAGATCACATGCAAAAACTAACCCAAAATAGATCGCTGTGGCTCAGTGAGTAGGGCGCCGGCCCCATATGCCGAGGGTGGCGGGTTCAAACCCAGCCCCGGCCAAACTGCAACCAAAAAATAGCCGGGCGTTGTGGCGGGCGCCTGTAGTCCCAGCTGCTCGGGAGGCTGAGGCAAGAGAATCGCGTAAGCCCAAGAGTTAGAGGTTGCTGTGAGCCGTGTGACGCCACGGCACTCTACCCGAGGGCGGTACAGTGAGACTCTGTCTCTACAAAAAAAAAAAACCTAAATTGAAGAGATAAATCTGTAAAACTTAGAAGAAAATATAGAGTAAAAAAATCACAACATTGCATTTGGCTATGATTTATTAGCTATGATTTTACAATGTGTGTAACAAAAGAAAAAATAGACATTGGACTTCATAAAAATGAAACACTTTTGTGCATAAAAGTTACATATATGTATATAAGAATAATAAACAGAATAAAAGTGCAATAATAAATATAGTACATTTCCTTTATGGAGTGGGAGAAAATGTTTGTAAGTCATGTATCTGATAAGAGATTAATATCTAGGATATATTAAAAAACTTCTAAAACTCAACAACAAAAAACCCAAACAACTTGATTCAAAAATGAGCAAAGGACTTGATAAGCATTTCTCCAGAGAAGGTATGTGAATGGCCAATAAGTACATGAAAAGATACTCAAAGTTACTAATAATTAGGGAAATGAAAATCAAATCCACAATGAGACACTACCTCACACCTCTTAGGATGGTTAACTATAAACACACAGACATACACAGAAACACACACTCAGAAAATAAGAAGCATTGGCAAAGATGTGGAAAACCCTTGTGGACTGGAGGTAGGACTGTAAAATGGTATAGACTCTGTACAAAACAGAATTGTGGTTCCCCCCCCCAAATGAAAGACAGAATTACTATCTGATCCATTAATTCTTCTTATGGGTATATACCCCTAAAAAATTAAAGCATCATTATTCACAATAGCTTAAACATGAAAGCAACCCACATGTCCATTGTCAGATGAATGGAAAAACAGTCCATTGACAGATGAATGGATAAAGAAAATGTAGTACTGTGAATACATACAATGGAATATTATTCAACCTTAAAAAGGGAGGAAATTCTGACATATGTTACAATGTGGGTGAACATTGAGGACATCATCCTAACTGAAATAAGCCATCACAACAAGACAAATACTGTAATGAGCGAAGCCCAAGAGTAGTGAACATCATAGATACAGAAAGTAGAATAGTAGTTGCTGGGGACTGAAGAGAGGGAGATGGGGAGTTATTGTTCAATCTCAGTTCTGCAAGATAAAAAGAGTTCTGCAGATTGATGAGGGTAACGATTTTACAATGACATGAATGCACTGTAAACTTAAAAATGATTAAGATAGTAAATTTTGTCAGTACATTTTACTACCTTAATAATATGAAAATAAAATAATTACAAATAAAATGACTTAAATGTTAAGAGCAACTTTATACTTTTAGAATAATTTATAAAAATATGTTTATGATCTTGGAATATGTAAAAAATTTTAAAAACAAATTACCAGAAGCACCAACCATAAAAAAATTACCTTCATCAAAAGACACTATAGAGTGTTGTGTCATGTCACAAACAGAAAGAAGGTATTTACAATACATAACCTATGAAAGATTAGTATCCAGAATACATAAAGAACTCCCAATAGTGGAATTAAAAAAAAAAATCATGTGATCTGAACAAACATTTCACAGAAGAGAATTGAACAGTGAAAATCCAAAAGATATTCAAGTGAACTAATTATGAATAACAATTTTCAAATGAAAACCACAAGATTGGCAAAAACTAAAACAAAGTTAGAGAGACCTAAGTGGATACAACCACTTTGGAAACTATTAATAACTTGACCTTACTAGAAATGTTAAACCAGAGCATATAGGGTCTGGAATTTCACTTTTATAGATATATACCTGGAGAATGCTCATGTCAAAATTATTTTTGAAGGGAAAAAAATACAGACCCAATGTAATGAATAAATGCACTGTGATATTTTCATATAATAGAATACTATACAGCAGTACAAATGAAGAAACTAGAACTTCATATATTAGCATCGTGGAATCACAGAACCTAATGCTGAATAAAAACATGAAGTCAAAAAATGAAGACACTTGACGTGGTATAAAACTGGGCAAATAATAAACAATACATTGCTTAAGGATATACTGAATAATACAATATATTGCCTTAATATTACAATGTAATGTAATATTACATATAATGGATAAAAGGATATTACAATAATACAATAATAGAATATTCAGTATATCCTTTAGGAAGCTTTAGGAAAAAACAAAGGAATGCATAACATCAAACCCTGGAGAGTGGTGACTTTTTGAGAAGTAAGAAAGAGAAAGTGACTGAGTGGGTGACAAGGAACTTCTTTCTTTTCAGCTACAAGGTGGATATGTATGTGATTGTGTGTGTTGGGAAGTGTTGCAAATAATACATTTCCCAAAGATCTTAGGATGCTAAGGTAACACATATTAAGAAATAAAGTACATATATTTTAATACTCTTAAAAAGCTCTTATATTTATAAATAATGGTTTTCTGTGATCAGAGCTGGCAATATATGTTGTACATCAACAAGAAGTAAAAATTTTAAAAATTAAATTTCTTTGGGTATTTTAACAATGTACAAAGATATCCTAAATTGCACAAATCAAATAATAATAGACTGTCCAGCATGTGTAACACACAAAGAGAGGAAGGATTGACCACCTGCACAAAAATAAAATACGCTCATTTTAATTCCACTAGTGTGTGCTATTACACTTGTACTAAAAGAGGCACCAGATCATAGGCCAGCGACAGAGGTCTGGGTTTGTTTCGTATTTTTCGTTCTCAGCCGATGACTTTGGTACTCTTGGGTGAGGTATTAAGAATCTCATTTCTAAGAGAAAGCAAGAAGGACCCTACAAAAAAGAAACAAATATGATTAGAAGGCAAGAGGGTCTGATTTATGAAGGAAGATGAAAGGAGTGAAGCTGCACAGCTTGGCTAAGTGATGACAGAGGAAAGCACGATAACAGTCTACAAATATTTGAAAAGCATATGCCAAGAAGGGAGGATTTGATATTTATCTCAGCACAAAGTTGTTCGACTGGCCGTGAATGGTTGAAGTTAAGGGGAAGAAAACTCTGGCTAGCAAGAAAACTTCCTGGTTGAAATGTATGAAATCAAGGGATCCATTCTCTGAAATAACTAGCTCCTTAAAATCTGGTCCACACTAGAAGATTTACAGAAAAAGAAAGCTTTCTTTGATCAAGGCAAAGAATTAGATTTAGGCTTTGTTCATTTGTTTTATTCCTGTAGTTTAAAAGATTCTGAGACAATCTCTAAGACATTTCTGACATTTCAACCACTAACTACATTTATGAATAATGAATTTAAAACAATCAAATTATTATTCAGTGGTAATGGCTCTTACCGTCCTCTCACTATTATTTAGTTTTGCTTTTGTTGTTGTTAGCTTTTATTGTTTTTCTATTTTGAACTATTTAAAACTTGGGCAGCGCCTGTGTCTCAAAGGAGTAGGGTGCTTGTCCTATATACCGGAGGTGGTGGGTTCAAACCCAGGCCCGGCCAAAAAAAAAAGATATAGACAAAAAATAAGAAACACCCACGTACTTACCATCCTCATTAAGATGCGACACATTTTAAATATTAAAAGCAGCCTTTGTATCCCTGCCTAATCTCATTTCCTTTCTGTCCACAAAAAACAAGGTATGTTCTGGATTTGGTTTACATCATTCCTGTTCTAACCTGTAAAAATTTGCCTTGCTGTAAATATTCCTAAATAATCTATGTTATTGCTTTAAAACTGGTACCAGACAGTATGTATTCTTGTATGCTCAATGTTCTTCTTTTTTTCACTGAACTTTACATTTGAAATAACTCTAAGTTTATTCTAATAGCTGCAATTCACACATTTCTAAGGCAGTATAGTATTTTATTTATTTATTTTCTTTATTTTGTTTTCTGCAGTTTTGGGATGGGACCGAGTTTGAACCGGCCACCTTGGGTATATGGGGCGGCACCCTACCCCTTTGAGCCACAGGTGCCGCCCACAGTATAGTTTTACTATAAAAATATATAAAGTTTATTTTCCCATTATATTATAATGAGCATTTAGATTATTTTCCAGTATTCTGCAACTATAAATCGTGCTGCAGTGAATATCTGCATGTATGCCTCCTTGGGCCCAGGGTGGAGGCTTCTCTAGGGAAGCTGTCATAACATGAGTGTGTGCTTCTTCAACTTGATTAGATACCGTCCCTTCCACTGTTTGTGAGAGCTCCTTTGTTCCACATTCTTGCCAGTAATATATCGTTAGATTTTTTAATTATTGCGAATATATTAATTTTGAAATAATTACTCGTGAAGGTTTTAATTTGCATTTCCTTTAGATTGAGCACTTTGTATTGGCAGGGATGATGTTCGAGATACGTTGTGACTGTTATAGACTCTGATAAATCAGAACGTGCACCAAGAACACCAGTATTGTTTATTGTCATTCTTTTTCTGTACCTTGTATGAATTGCCTGTTCACATACATTGCTATATTTCCATTGGGTTGTCTTTTCATTCCCGAGCTGAGATCTTTACATATTATAGAATGGTGTTCTACTATTTCTTTCTGTGACAATGAAAATGTTCTATATATTGACTGTTCAATACAGTAGCTACTGCCACATATGGCTTTTAAGCATTTGAAATGTAGATGCTGTGACTGAGAAACTGAATTATTTATTTAATTAATAGCCTTGTGTAACTAGTGGCCACCATGTTGCACAATACAGTTTTAGATACTAACTTTCTTTCATTTATACAGATGCTCCTTAACTTATGGTGGGGTTTCGTCCCAGTAAACTTATTGTAGATTGAAAAGATTCTAAGTCAAAAAATGCATTAATAAAACTATAACAATGTGTTGAATATCTCGTGTAATTTATTGAATACTGAAAGTGAAAAACTGAATGATTCATGGGTACTCGAAGTTCAGTTTCTGCTGAATGTCTATCACTTTTGCGCCACCATAGAATTGAAAAATCATTAAACTGAACCATTCTAAGTCAGGGGCCATCTCTTCATAATTTATAAATATCCAGTTTCTTTTACATATTTGAGGCCATATATACATATATTTCCTTCTATGTCTGGGTCTTTTCAGACTTAACATTTCTCCATGTCATTAAAAGAGCCTTTAATAACTGAAACCGTATTCCCTCCTATAAAAGTATATCAACTATGTAGTCATTTATTATTAGTCATAATATGTCAGTTAAGTTATACATAGTTTTTCACTGTAGTCAATAACAATTTTGTGCATAATTTTTGTTCACATTTTTTGTTTTTTATGAGATTTATACAAAAGTAGAATTAGTAGGACATTGTTAACATAAATCATGGAGCTGTTTTCCAGAAGGTTCATTCTGCCTTCACCAGCAGAATATGAAAGAGCCTATCTCACCATACCTTCACCAGCTTCAGAATTTTTTAATATCTGCTAACTTTTATAACGTAAAATGTTATCTTAATTTTTATTATATGAGCCTTTTTTCCATATGAGAATCACCTACAGATATTTTTTACTCTTTATTGTGATCTTCATATTTTTCTCATACATTTTAGGATTTTTTCCAGGTAGTAGAGATATTATTTCATTGCTGTATGTGCTGAAGATATTCTCCCCAGTTTTTCCTCTGACTTCCAATTTTGTATCTAAAGCTTTTGATATGAAGTTTCTAATAGTCTGTGCTGTTCTTTTTCCTTTGAAATTTTGTACATTGTTTTCATGCTTAGAAAATGAATTACCCCATCCAGAAACGAGGAAGGTACATATATTTCCTCCTAAGTATCTTTTTATATTTAACTGTTCATATGAAATTCATATAAGATATAAGGTGAGGAAACTTTTTTTCAAAACAGTCCATTTTTTTAATACCCAGAGAATTTTACTTATTTGTTTAGTACTCTGCCTTCCTCCAGAAAAAATCTTAAGACAACTCATTGAAAAAAAATTTTTTCTTTCTTGATTGGTTGTAATGTCTCCCTGATAATACAGGAAATCCTTATAAACTAGGGTCTTTTTCAGGTACCTAATCCTTGTTTCATCTACAACTGAGACGGTGTCATTGTGTCATGGTATTTTGACATCTGCCAGACAAGAAGTGCTCTTGGCTCTCCTGGTTCACGTTTCCAACTGTTCCTTCTTGTATATTCTTCTGGATTAAGCTTATAACCATTTTGACCATTTCCAAAAATTAATAACTCATTCAAATTTTATTACAACATAACATGTCTAACTTAAATTAGGAAGAATTGGCATATTTATAATATTTAGCATACCTATCCAGACATATGGTGTGTCTTCGCATTTAAAATTTTCTTTTACACCTGTATTTTTTTCCAAATGGTTAGTCCATTAGTATTCTTACCTTATTATGATTCTTCCTGAATTTTGGGGTTTTTTTGTTTTTTTTTTTTTTTGTAGTGACAGAGTCTAACTTTGTCACCCTGGGTAGAGTGCTGTGGCCATCACACAGCTCACAGCAACCTCCAACTCCTGGGCTTAGGCGATTCTCTTGCCTCAGCCTCCCAAGTAGCTGGGACTACAGGCACCCACCACATGCCTGGCTATCATTTTGTTGCAGTTTGGCCGGGGCTGGGTTCGAACCTGCCACCCTCGGTATATGGAGCCGGCACCCTACCTACTGAGCCACAGGTGCCACCCTCTTCCTGAATATTTTGTATGTCTGCTGGCTCCCACCATTTGAATTTTACAATTTTCTGCCTTTCTTGTCTTCCACAAAGACTGTTCCCACGCCCCGCAATAGAAGATCTATAAGAAACTTAAGTTGTACAGGACGTGACTTGAGCAACCATTTTCTCAACTCTTTCAAGGATAGCACCTAGCTAGTACCATTCTCCACGCATACAAGAGTTGTTCCTTCCATACAATGAGTACCTAGGGGCACTAGGGACACAAGTTCTCTGGGAATCCTGACTGAGAATAGATGAAGATTTCTTTAAGCCCTTCAAACTCCTGCTTTCCTGCCTTAATTTTCACTCACAGAAAATGGCCTAAACTACTATCCCTGGAGAGAAATCCCCAAACCACCAGACAGAAGCTCCCTCGACTTCCTGCCACATAGTCTACAAACATACTTGGGACGGAATTACCCTTTCCTCTCACTGGCTTTAATGGAAGAAGTGCTCCTTCCCTCCAGAACCAATTTCTTCCTTTCGAAGCTCTCCCCTCCCAGCTCCTCACTCGCCTTGTGCTCTCAGCTTTCACTACTTTTATACCTGCAGACTCTGCTCTTTACTGAATCTGTTTTATCAACATCAGAACATTAATCACCGTTCAGAATTAAACACCAGCCCTTTTTGGAGTATTGCCCTCAGCTGGACTAAATGTCCTACCTTCAGTGCCACGTCCCACTCATTTCACAAACCAATCAACCCCCAGCTCACCACTAAATATGTTCTGTCTGAAATCATAAATTATCTCCACTTAACGAATCGCATAGATCCTTTGCCCTCCTTATCTCGATGACCTTCATCACCATTTGTATGTCCACTGGCTCCTGCCATTTAAATTTTACAATTTTTAGCAGTGAGGGTAGTGAGCGTTCCCTCCTGCTGGACATTTTTTTTTTCTTGGGTTCTGTGACACTGTATTGTTCTCTTTTTGCCTCTCTGAATTTTCCTCTTCCTCTTTCCCACTTTTCACAACTTTTTCCTGGTAACCTCTTCTCGTCACACTAGCTTTCCCCCAGTCTTTGTGTCCATCTTACTGTGGTTTCAATCGCCATCAAACTCAGTCTCCAAGTCCTCTTTTCCAGTCGCACGTATCCAGCTGCCCCCTTCACATGTGCAGGGATATGTGACAAACACGTCGAAAATGCCAGGTCTCAGACCAAGCTCATTATCTCCTACTCCTCTACCTGCGTCTCCTCTGATATTTCTTCACTGAAACCAGTTACCTCTCTCCATCCCTGGGTTAATTATTCTAGTCCAGATTTTCTTTTCCCCAGACTACCTGTATAGCCTCCAAAGGATGCACTGGCTTCTTTTCTAACATTCTTCAAACTGACTCTCTACATCACGACAGGACCAGTTTTATAAGACAGAAGTCTGGCGACATCATTCCCCTTCAGTAGTTGCCATTCCAGAATTCTTAACCTAATAAGGTCATGCACAATCCCGCCCTTACCTGTTATATAGGTCTACTGTTTCTCTCATGCTAAAACTATGCCAAGTTCCTTTTATTTCTGTTTTTCTTTTTTTGCAGTTTTGGCCGGGGCTGGACTTGAACCTGCCACCCTCAGTATATGGGGCCAGTGCCCTACTCCTTGAGCCACAGGCGCTGCCCAAGTTCCTTTTATTTCTCTCTACAACATGATGCCCCTCTTGCTTCCCTTCACGCACGGCAGTGTTAATATCTGGCCATGTCAGAGACATTTCAGTTCTCACAACAAAGGAGAGGGTGTGCTCCTGAAATCCGAGTGGCAGAAGCTAAGGAGATAGTGATACTACCAAGCTTCCTACAAACACAGGACATTTCCAACAAACGGAATTATCTGGACCCAAACTTGCATGGAACCGAGGCTGAGAAACCTGCCTATGCCATTCCCTCTGTCGGGATCATTCACATTCTCCCTCCTCCTCCTCCAAACTCCCACTTATTCTCAGTTCTTTCCTTAACATCACCTCCTGTGGGGAATATCCTTAACCTCTAAACTCGGTCACCTCCCGTGACACTCCTTGTAATTACTTGTTCCAGATACGTTTTCCTGGTGTACTGAAAAGCCCTGTGAGGGCAGGACCAAATGTGCCCTTTCACTACTTTATCCCCTGGGATGTGTAATACCATGGTCTGCTCATTAATATTTTGAACGTGGGTTTTAAAAAACAGAACCTCCCTCTGACATTTTAAAAAAGCAAATACATTTCTCACCCTCATTTTTCTTGGTTGTAAATTAGCATGTTAACACCTATTCTTCCTACCTCACAGTTATTAATGTTCAGAAGACCTGAAGTATATGTATGTTTGCACAGAAAGTCTCATGTCCTGAGCGAACTGTGGTCACCCTGAACACAAACTATTTTTACATTTCAACTTTGTTATGAAAATGTTTATTATTATTTTTAAAGCATTTAGAGTAGTTCTAAGCTTTTAGAAAGCCCTCATTTATGTCAATTTCTATAATTCTCAGAATAACGATATACTATTATTACTTCAGATAGATATCTGTAGAAAATTCATAGGCTACGTTGCCTAACTAGAATATTTTATTTTAATTTTATTAATAAAATCTAGAACTAAGTTTGTAGTGTACTCTTCTAAGGACAAAAAAGTAGATTTGGGAAACACTTTTATTCCTTAAAGCAAGGCTTGCTGCACTCATGACACATCCACTGATGGCTTGCTAGTCCTAAGGCCTCATCAAACTAGTAGAAAGAACAACTGAGAGAAACGACTGGAATTCTCTATTGACATAAACTTTAGTCAACCGAAGTGTATTTGTAAGTCAATATTTTTGCAGTTTCACAATTGTTTACCTAATAAAGAGCCATTATTTCATTGATAAAAATGAACAATCTGGAGGATTTTCATTATGTAATTAGCCATTAACTGTATTAAAAAAGCACTGGTGGAAAGAAATGGTCATTCAGAAGTTGGGGGCTTTGTAGTATTTAAGATAACATGCTTGCATCATTTCACCAAACTAATGGAGTTACATTTTACCCCAAGTCCAGAATTACCCCACCGCACATTGTCATGTGCCCTTCCTTCTGTGGCACCTTTTAAAATGATTAGTTAACTTGAGGATAATGAAGGCCTTATCATTTGCCTAATTAGCCATGCCGTCCCTAATGGTAGTTTAACTCATTTAGATAAGGTCAGTTTGCTGACCTGTTCTTTTAGGAGAGGTGGAGAGGAAGCCTAGGGTGAAAGATTGTGTGTGTTTGTGTGTGCGGGCGCACGCACGTGTGTGTACAAAGTAGCAAAGTGAGCCATGGTGTAGCAAAGCATTTGGGCTTTTTGATAATTACATAATGTTTTGTCTAAATGGCTACAGTCCAAATATCAAGTCTTTCTGTATCTTAAGCTTTTTGTTTATACAGCAGAACCTCCATAGTTGACCACCTCAAAGACCTAATTTTCATAGACCAGACATGACTACTTGTATGTATCAGGACAACAGGCCTAGTTTGTTAGGTTGACCACCTCCGTAGGTTGACCAATTTGTTACAGTCCCTCGGATGATCAACTTACAGAGGTTCTATTGCATTTATGTGGAAACTTTTAGACAAATGGTAGTCCTTTTTTTTTTTTTTCTTTTTGCAATCTCCTAGGTACATGCTATTTGGTAAGAATAACTAAAAATTTACCTCTCCTAGGTTAACTGGAAGTTCTTTGGTAAAGACTCAGTTGTTACC
Organism: Nycticebus coucang; assembly: GCF_027406575.1. Classification (NCBI taxonomy): domain Eukaryota; kingdom Metazoa; phylum Chordata; class Mammalia; order Primates; family Lorisidae; genus Nycticebus; species Nycticebus coucang. The sequence continues at coordinate 94,083,248 of NC_069784.1, read as the reverse complement.
CCAAATATAATTTAGCTGTATCTAAAGTCCTCAGTTATTCAAGGGGTTCCTAATAAATAACATTTATTTCTATATATGCCGACAAAGAAGATTAATACATATTGCTCATCTTGTAAGACACAGCAGATATAAAATAGAGATGAAAATAATTCTTACCTCATTCTTCAGCTTGCTTCCGGAAAACCTTTAAAAAATCAGTACATTTCCCATTAGTTAAAAAAATTATAGTTACAATATTCATGGATATGCAAAGGACCCCCCCAAAAAAATAGCAACTTGATACCATAATCAGCAAAATAAACTGTAGAAATGTGTTTGTTTTTTCAAAGAAACTCAAGCATCTTTCTCAACTTACTAAAAAAAATAAGTCTTTTAGGGCAGCGCCTATGGCTCAGTGGGTAGGGCGTCGGCCCCATATACTGAGGATGGTGGGTTCAAACCCAACCTTGGCCAAACTGCAACAACAACAACAAAAAAAAAAGCCGGGCATTGTGGCGGGTGCCTGTAGCGGGGGCTACTCAGGAGGCTGAGGCAAGAGAATTGCCTAAGCCCAGGAATTGGAGGTTGCTGTGAGCTGTGACACCACAGTACTCTACCAAGGGCAATAAAGTCAGACACTGTCTTTAAAACAAACAAACAAAAAAATCCTTTAAGGAAAAGTAAAATGAGTTATATTTAGGAAAATAAGGTGAGATTTGAGGCAAGCAAAGAACACTTGATATTAAACAGTTCTGTGTGTTCCAGCCTGTATTTACACTCTATAGTGGGTGATAGATAATAAGTAGCCATTATGCTCCTTTGAAGATCTGAATTTACCTTAGTGTGACTCGGGTGACTATAGTTTTCCATAAGACACTTTACTTTTAAAAACAATTTATTCTTCAGCTAAGGGCAGTTATCGATAAATAATAACATAAAGCAATCTCAGGTGTCGATTTAATTATTCAGAATTTCAGCTTTAAAAAAATTATATATTATCACTGGTTTCATTGGACGTCACTTTACTTAGAAACAACCTTCTCTTGATATTAATTATTACAGGAGCTTAATTTCTTAATTAATTAATTACAGCAGCTTAAAGAAATGTGCTTTTTACTTTCACCTATGTTTTTCTTTTCATAGAGACTCAAACAGGTCAGTAGGATATTCTTATAAGGGATATCAAAGTACTTGGTAAGGTACTAGTCAAGCACATAGATCCTTAAAACAGATTGTCTCTTAGAAAAAAATTACATTTACATTTCCCACCTTCATTTTATTGTATCCAGCCTGAAAATCAGCCTTGTGTGTAAATATAAATGCCAAGGAAATCCTGCTTCCTTGATTGCTCCTCTTTATCTCTCTAGGACACCTATTTACCACCAATTTCTCATTAATTATTACAAATCACGTAATTTTCCCAGTCTTCTAAACTATATAAATGCCCATACAAAGTCAATGTTCAAGTCTGACACTTAAAACATTTTCGTAAGGAAGATTAGGAAGTCATTTTATTCAATAGACATCATGCATATTTAAAGAAATTCAGAGAATTTGCGTTGAAGATGGTGTAACTCTACCTCGTTAGGCCTTTTCCAGAATAAACGGAGTGGTAATATGCACTGCTCTCTTTGATGCCAATCCCATAGTAATGATACCTAGAACACAGACAGGAACCAGCCCTGTGTTAATGAAGGAGATTTCTGAAGGGGGGAAAAAGGCTCAGATATAACTGAAGTAAACACAAGCAAGAACTGCAACCCCTTGCTGACTTTCCTTTCCCAGTACTTTTTAGGTTGGTAGCATCTTAATGTGCTAAATCCCTCTTTGAGAGTCACTAATTCTACCTTTGGATTTATTTCTGGCTCTAAGCTTGAAAAAGATAGGAGACTCACTTACTGCTAATCCCCTTATATCACTAAAAAATTTGCTTTCAAGTCCCCCAAGGCATTAGCTCTAAGTATATTGATTGCATCAATTCACAAATTGCTCAGTTCAACCTAAATTTAGTCAACAGAATAAGAAAATGGTATTTTTCTGATAGTTTATCTATTGAATGGAGAAGGCAGTGTGACATTATGAATAAGGAAGACAGTGATGTCATGCTGAGACTGTGTATGAACACATGACCCTCATGAGGAATGAAACACCCATTTCATCACCATTTTCACTTAAAACAGCTGTGCAATAGTGGAAAAAAGAGTGATGTCACAAATCAGTAGAAACACAACACATGGAAAGTAGCGGTATTATCAGTCATTTGTTGTAAATATACCAATGGATCATGAGCTGCAAATGTAACATCTCAGCCATTGGCAAATTACAGCTCATTCTCCTAAACTGCAGACTTTTGGGGGTTTTTTTAGACAAAGGCCACCCTGGGTAGAGTGTCATGGCATTATAGCTCATAGCAACTTCAAACTCTTGGGTTTCATGCAATCCTTTTGCATCAGCCTCTCAAGTAGCTGGGACTACAGGTACACATTCCACCACACCTGGCTGGTTTTTCTATTTTTAGTAGAGACAGGGTCTTGCTCTTACTCAGGCTGGTCTCGAACTCCTGAGCTCAGGCAATCCACCTGCTCAGCCTCCCAGAGTGCTAGGATTAAAGATGAGAGCCACCGGAGACTGCTGACATATTACAGACCCAAGTACACACACTGGTACAAAAGCTAGTGGGACAAGTTGCATTTAGTGAGAGTGGCTGGAATCCTCGAACGTCCTCTTTCTCTGGTCACTCCCCACTCTCTCCCTCTTTCTCCCCCATGAAGCAACTCTACCTACTGTTTCCTTACCCTGTTAATTTGTATTTATCTAAGATCTGGAAAGAAATGAAACAAAAGAAAATTAAAGGGTTTCTAGTGGACTCCAGCCTAACAATACTTGAAGATGTCCTGTGTTAGCATCACTATCTGAGTTTAAAGTAAAAAAGACAATGAAGGATCTCAGTGCCAAGCCCCTTTTTGGACCTCAGTAATAAAGAAAGGACTTGACCAAGCAGTTCCACCCCTAAACATTGTCAGAGCCTAGGACAAGAGTACAAATAGAAGCCTACTTACCACGTATTTAAATATTTGAAAAACATATAGTATAGAGAGAGCTAACAAACTGCTAAATAGTCTTTCTTATTCTCCTACATTAATAACTTACCTCCATAATGACCTGGTAGGCATATTTAAATTTAGAATTCTCAGATACTGGAGCTCTATGTGGTAACATTGTAAGGGGGAAGACCCACCTCCCCCAATTCTCAGACCTTGCTCCTTTGTTCATTGTGAGGGGAATGTACATCCAAGATCTATTCACACCACCCAAAACAGCCATTCCCTGGGCACTCACCAGTCTAGGACTGTGTGCCATAGTGGAGGTGTATGGTCTCCTGAGGAGGGATTGGGGACATATTGTACGTAGGCTCAGGAAAAAAGAAGTCTTGGGGCTATCTGGATAAGGAACTCCAGGGGACCAGGGACCCTAAAAGGGGCATGTGGTTTTGAGGCAGGCACATTCACTCAGGCTATGGATTCCTTCCTCATGGGGAGGGAACCAGCTGAAAGACAGCCAGAGCAGAGATCTCTAAAGCACCTGGAGATGGCTTCTCTTTCGTCAGGTTCTGAGGGCAGGACTATGGGCAGCAAAGTTGCCACTATTGATTCAGGGTTAGAGAGAAAAGGATTTTTAAATATTAAAAAATGTGTATAGGCTCGTCACTTGTAGCTCAGTGACTAAGGTGCCAGCCACATACACGGGAGCTGGTGGGTTCTAACCCAGTCCGGACCTGCCAAACAACAATGACAACTTCAATAAGAAAATAGCCAGGCGTCATGGCAGGCACCTGTAGTCCCAGTTGCTTGGGAGACTGAGGCAAGAGAATCGCTTAAGCCCAAGAATATGAGGTTGCTGTGAGCTGTGATGCCACGCCATTCTACTAAGGGTGACATGGTGAGACTCGGTCTCAATAAATAAATATTAAAAATGCATATATTAATAGCACACATTTTCAGAAAGATTTATTATATTTGAGAAAGAGTGATATGGGGTGATCAAAGTAAATGAAGTTTTTTTTATTGTGTCGGGCTGGGAAGAAGTTCTCAAGTCCTCAGTTTTGGTGGAAGAATAATATTAGTCTGTTAACACGAACAGAGAAGCTTTATATAAAAAATTCCATTTTTACAATATGGAAAAAAATCCTATCATAGACAAGGAAAAAGGACCTGTTAGGTACATTGGAACAAAGGGAGAAATTATAGGAGTATGAAATTTATGGACACCGCAAAATATCAAACCGAGTCATCTCTAATAGTAACAAACAGAAGGAAGCTTATTTAAGTCATAAAGATCTTACTAGAAGATAGCAATGGATAAGGAAAAGACTTAACCACGAACAAATTAGCAGATTCAGATGACAGTCAACCAAGTGTATTAGTAAAATTTGTTATTGAACCTAAGAGTCTGAAATGAATATTAATATTTCCTTTATTAGATTTTAGAAATAAGACACCAAAGGAAATTTCTGTATAATACAAGAAATAAAGCAAGGGATGCTTGAGAAGAAAGGGCTCTATTACAATGGAAGAATATTGTACAAAAAATCCTTTTTAAGTAATATATGTATTTTATTTCCAGGTAAAACATAAATCAACCCAAACACAAATTGGCAACTGAGGAAAATGACTTGGTCTGAAGGGTTGATAGTCTCAGAGAGGAAAAAAGAATGCAAAGAAAGAATTGTAACACCAAATTAGTATGTGGTATAATTAATGCAGGTAATAGTAGGTCATAATACAATTACCATTTATAAAGCACCTATTACAACACAAAAACTGTATGCACACATGATCTCAAATCTCCACAGAAATTGACAAGGAGAGTATTATCCCAATTTCAAAACAGAGGTTCAAAAATTATGTGATTTTTAAAAAAAAATTATGCAAAAAAAGCTATAGGTTTGAAAGCAAAATTCAAACCCATGTCTCAGCAGAACACTCTCTGCCTTCACACTCAAGATGCAAAATATGGATCTAATTTTGTACTTCATTTTTACTTGCAATAAAAGCTAAAGTGAAATATAATTCAAATATGTTTGCATTCATACATAAACTCCCTATTCTAGTTTGGCAAGAGTAACCAGTAAGCATGGACAACTAACATGAATCATTAAAACCTACACCACTGATCTGGATGCTTCATATTTGACATTTCAAATATAAACAAAGACATCTCCTAAAATATTAGCCCCTTATTATAGGAAATCAATAAACATTAGTTAAATAAATAAATAATAAGAAAAAGGTGAAAAAAGTAACTGTGCCATAAAGAAAACTATAAAAAGAATTTGTCAATTACAGGTATGCATATGGTGTCATATACTTACATATATCTGCACAATTTAAAATTTGGTAAGGTTAAAGAATCTCTTATCCAACATGATGTGAGGAAGTCTACTAACTCCTTTAAGCCTACACAGGTACTCTATAGACTTATCTATTACTATCAGGATTACCTGTGATTTATAAATACCTTGTGCTTTTTACCTTGGTTCTTAACCAGTATGTATAAAGGGCATAAGATCTGTGTATTTAAGTAGAAAGACAGTTGCTGTCAACACAAATCTCAACTTAGCCATGACCATTGTAATGCGATTGCACATTTCATGTCCAGTTTCTTCTGGATCCAATATAATCATCTTTCCCCTTTAAATTTCCTTTTAGTCTAACTAGGTACATGTTGTCATCTGTGTGGTGATTTAGTGACTTTGAAAACAGAGAGAAGAGATAATAAATGAGAGGCTCTCTGTCTTCCTAACAGCTAAAGATAAACCTCATAAAACTGGGGAGAGTGAGTTCATGGAAAGTATACATGGATTTTTCATCTTACTTGCCACATTTTATAGCATTATGTTGTTGTTAATAGACTTCTCTAAAGTAAATCTTGCCAGGGAAAATTTATCATGAATATTCTAACATAACAAGAATATATGCTGATGCATATTACGTATAAAGTCACGTTTGTCTCACCATGGGACAACTAGTTATTTTAATCTGTATACCACTGCCTAATGCTTATCCTGTAGGTTATTCTAAATAAAAACATTTCCCACTTTTCTTCTATAACTGCTACTCATTTTTTAAAAAGAAAATATATGATACATGCTCAAAAATCCTGAGGATAATTAGCTAATTTCTCCAAGAAAATGTTTGCAAATAACCGTTATGATTATCTAACAGAACTGTGTCCATCCATTAACATCACCTATCTCTAGCCTCATATCAAAAAACAGATCTCATCTATAATTCATGAATAGAAAAGAATTATTAATTAATGTTTGTGGTTACATTTTAAAGTTAATATGTTATAAAATATAAGAGATCTTGAATAGGACAAATAAAATCATTGCTCTTCTTTCATACTACAAAAGATTTACTTTGTGTCTGATATTTTCTTCATTTGCTGAGAAATTTATACCTGCACCTATATTTCTTCTTTTCCATTGCAGCCCTTATACAGAGTTGCTGAAACATATGTTCCCACTGAGCTAGTAGCCCTGATGTTAGTTTACACTACACAAATGATAACTGATAAGGAAATGATGGGATTAAGCTGTTCAGGGACTTGCAATAACTTGCCACGATAAGAGCAGCTGCCATATCAGTTTTATTAACCCACTAAATCACTACTAATAAATAAGATAATAGCTTTTGTCTGTCATGTCTGAAAACTAAGATTTGGCTGACCGAAGTCTAAAACAAATTAAAATGTAACTTCAAATCAGTCTACCATGTGCGTGAAATCTGTTTGTGGGCTCAACTGTGTTCTCCCTCATGAGGGTAAGGTATTCTGAGCAAGGGAAGTCGACAGGCTCTTTTTGCTTACCACTGTATTCTAGGGCTAAGCAAAGAGACCTCTGTAAAATGCTTATAAAATAATTAATATTCATAGTGAAAGTTCCTTGACCACAGGTATCCTTACAATTTTTTGCATCTCAAATGCTTTGTATGTCAATATACATACAGATTATCCTCAATATAATAAATTCATAATCATAAAATATGCAAGAAGCACTCTTCCTGCCTCCATTGTACCTATAGAATTTCGCTCTATTTTTATTTATTCAAGGGCTAAACTTAAAAATCTTACAGAGCCTGCGAGATAATGATACACTCTGCTTCTTCGTCTGACTGTAACACATTTTTGCTCAAGGGTTCTTTTTAATTGAAACACGCTGTGTTACTGTTTGGGGTACATGAGTAAACACATTTAATATAAGAAAAATTAACTAAATAAAAGGAGTCCAGAGAATAGAACAATTAATGGGAAATCAAAGGGGCAAAAAAAGAAGCAGCTTGAAAATGAAGTCAGTTTTTTGTCTTGGTATTGAGAATGTGCAGACTCTGCACTGGGATTGCTGGTTTGGGGGGCAGGGAGGGGATGGTGAGAGTGAAGGAATAGATAGAAAGTTGAGCTGCTAATGCCACCTGCAAACTGACTGGCTTTGTCCACATATTAGACAGTCAAGTAAGGCGTTCTGACCCCCCATGTTTATCGTCAGAGATTTTTTCCCATAACCATTGTTAACAGTGGTTTCCTGTGTGGAACACTGGATTTGCTTCTTGAAACAAATTACTTTATTTGTAATTATTTCTACTTTTTGACAGGGTTTGATATCTGGACATACACAAAAATTCTGTACAAACATTTTTTTTAATGTATCTGTTTTGAAAACTTTATCTCTCCCTTTTAAATAGATGATTAGATAAATTTGGGGCTAGTTTTATTTAATAAACTTTTTTCATCTTTCACTTTTTAATGAGGAAAAGAAGTAGCAACCCATACAGAGTTGAGTTACGAGGACTGATCACTGAGGATTAACTCAATCACTTCAGAACATAGAAAAAGAGAATTTAAAACTAATTTCACTCATAATTTTTAGACCCTACTAACAATCTTTTTGTCACATAGATCAACATTTTCCAAACTCTAGATCTCATACGTGGACCAGTAAAATCAGGAGGGAAACATGAACCCCAAAGACATCTAAGAATAGTTTTAGAAACAGGGATGCTATGTACCCATAATACAGAAGAACGTTTTGAGTCTGTCATGATCTATAATGAACTCTGTTTGACAGTCTCAAGTGAAATGATTGGACACACTCTAGGTCTCCTGTGAGAATTTGGAAAACATTGAGTACTTATTTTTTAAAGTAACCATCATCAGAACATAATATTGCTAAATTTTAATGTGGAATTCAAGGAAGCTAAAAAAAATAGAAAATTTATGGGCTGCGCCTGTGGCTCAAGGAGTAGGGTGCCGGTCCCATATGCCAGAGGTGGCGGGTTCAAACTCAGCCCTGGCCAAAAAAAAAATAGAAAATTTATTTATATTTTTAAATAATTCAATGAATGTTTCATAATAGTAAGTAAATATTTAGCAACAGTATGTTCAAAGTGCTACACTGAACTGTACAATGACAAAAAATAAGTTTTGAAGAATTAATAATTAATACTAGGAGAAAGAAAAGGGAGGGAGATGGGAGATCACAGTGTATGGCACACCTCTTTGGGGTGGGACACAATCATAAGAGGGACTTTACCTAACAAACGCAATCATTGTAACCTAATTCTTTGTACCTCAATGAACCCCAAACAATAAAAAAAAAAAAAAAAGATTGGGAGGAAGTAGGATTTCCTGATTCTTCAAGATATACTTACTTCATTTATAATTCTGTGTTTCATTCAATCATTTGCATTTCTATAGACATAAAAATATTTTTCATAAACTGTAAATTTATGAAATATTAAACAGCCATTACAAATGATGCTTGTGAAGATAGTATAATAACAGAGAAATGTTTAGGACAAAATTTTTAAAAAGCAAAGTTATGTTTGTGCTGCAAATTTTCTTTTATATAAAATATAAATATCTCAAAAAAATGACTTATGGTTGAGATTTGATAAAGTACAGTTAAGTCTTTGAATAAGATACTAATATATTAATACATCTTAAGAATTGTTAGATCAGTAAAAATAATCTTAATAAAACATACTTCAAAAAGTCAAAAGTTCAACTAAGCAGTCATTTTGTTGATTTGATTGATATTGGAAAAAATAGGCTTTTCAAATTTTACTAGTGAATAAAGCATAAACTCTAGAGTCTGATAAATCTTGAATTAAATGCCAACACTGTCATTGTGTAGTATCTGTGTGCCTTGAGCAAGATAATACCTTGTGAAGTGCAATTTCCTCATTTGCAAAACAGTAATTTTTATCTTGTATTATTATTACAAGGATTAGAGATAATGGGTGTGTATGTCTGTGTGTGTAGAACTCAATAAATACTGTAGTTTTTTTATTCATTAAGCCATTAATTTCATATTATTAAGGATCATGCCTCAATCATTCATGCCTATGCTTCAGCTCATTCAACTTTCACAACAATCTTATAAGATATTGTACACCCACTTTAGTGATGAAAAGCTAAATAATCCATCCAGTGTCACACAACTATATATGGAAGTATTGGATTCCTGCTTAGATTTGGTCAACTTTAATCTCTGTGTGCCTAACCTCTAGACTATGGTGCTTTTTGATATACTATCTTCCAAAATAAAATTCAAAAATATTTCTTGGAAATAAAGGCAGAAAACTACCTAAGAATAATTACAACAAAATTTTACCATTTACAAGAGACACAAACTTTACAGCTACATTGTAATATCTTTCAACATACTTGGTTTAAATATAGAAAATTAATTTTTAGCCCATGATATAAAAATACTACAATAAAATTAATAGTCATGTCATAAAAAGAAAATGGCACATCAGCAAGGCAGAAAAAATTCAAAATGATAATGCTTTGCCCTTGAGCCCATCTATGGCTCTTAGATTCAGATAAATTGCCAGAAGTCACCACATGTTATATCAAGCCTAAGTACTAGAACCTCACTTTGTCACAATGGACAGAGTTAATGATTCATCCCTAATCCTAAAGGCTCCTTCTAGGATTAATTGACTTTCTCTGCAGCCTGCCAGCCCACCCTCTTATAGATCCTGTCAAGAGGATTTCTCTGCATTGCTTTGCCTCTTTCCCCCATCTATTTACTTTAAACACTATCTGATCGCTCCCCTAGCTGGGCAATTCAGTAGGAATCAAATTCAGTAGAAACCAGTCAGTTAAATTGAGTCAACTTTGAAATAAAGCTTACTTGGTTAGAAGGAAAGGACTAATTTAGACTATTTCAAGATGACCTTATATTCCTCCTTCCCAAGCTATAATACTGCTAGCATTAATAGAAATTAATTAAATAAGCATTAATTGATAATGTATTATGTATCTAACAGAAAAGATATAAAAGTGAAAGAGATAAATTTTTTATCCTCAAAATACTATCTGCTTAGGGGAGAGGATAAATTAATTTCCCATTAGGATAGACCTAGAAGACTGTTATCAAGGTGAAGAGAAAGAGCCTACAATCAACCAATAGGCTAAGAAAGGAAGAAGAAGTTCATGAGACATTCATTCAAATGGGTACAGTTTCAACATATGTATAGAGAAGAAGGCATTCTTAGTGGAGGAAGGCGACGTAAACAAAACTGACAGCTGGGGGTGAAGCAAAGGGTACTGGGATAATAACTTGCTGAGAGAATAGGCCACATGATGAAAAGTGATAAGTAGATGATATGACAGTAAAATGAGTTAGGACGAAATGAAAATGAACCTGTATGCCAAGGTGAGAAAAGTTTGCCTTTAATCGTTAGAATTACCAGCCGGTGGAAGTTTCTGAACATGGGAGAAATGTAATTGAATCTGAGCTTTAAAAGGTCAGTTTGGAAAAATTGTATTGAATGAACCAGAAAGAGTCAAGGCCAGGTTATGAAAGTAAGAATGAGGAGAAATAAACTCAAGAGAATTCAAAAGGTAGGACCTATTTTTTGGCAAGTGTCTCAAGCTGAGCTAGCCAATAGCCAATGGGGTAGCCACTAGGCTGAACATGGGACTGATCATGTGAAACGTGGCTAGTCTGAACTGAGCTAGAAGCGTAAATCCATACTGGAATTCAAAACCTTAGTATGAAAAAAAGAATGCAAAATATCTCATTAATAATTTGTATATTGATTACAGGGTGAAACGATAATGTTTCAGATAAATTGTGTTAAATAAAACATGAAAAATAATTTTACCTGCTCTTTGTTACTTTTTAAAATGTGGCAACTAGAAATTTTTGAATTGTATATGTGGCTTCCATTGGACAGTGCTGGACTAGATGTCAGGCTGGAAGTAGACAGTGAAGGAAGTAGAAAAGGAGTGGTGGAGAACCGGGAAGAGGACCTGGGCAGTGCGCCCCAGAGAAATAGCAGGGAAAGTTTGCTGATTTGTTTTAAAGGGACATTACCAACAGATAGGCAAGAGACAGGAAAGATGCTTAACAGTGAAAAGGAGCCATTGTCTTTCTGCCCAGGTAAAGAAATGGATTAGATTAGAGGGATGTGATTGGCATTGGAGGAAGTGAGCAACTAGCTAGTTTTTCAACAAACAGCAAAGAGAAGGAAAAGAACAGAGCACCCATGAAGACATCACATTAACAGGTCTGAGATGATTTTTTCTCTTGATGTGAAAGAGATCTGGATATACTGTAGGCAGAAGGAAAAGAGAAACTGACCCCACAGAGGACAGAAGAAACAACTGATGAACGAGGACATGGAACTAGGGGTTCTCAGGAGACTGAGATTGCTGTAAGAGAGAAGAAATGCTGAAGATACCAAGAAGGGGAATATTTCACTGCTTATTTTATGTTTATATTTATATTAAGAGATGATGAAAGAGGGCATTTGTGCATGTCATTTGTCTTAAAGAAAAAAGAGGGGATATTAAGAGATTGTTGGCTGGGAAAGAAAACATGCGGAAGAAATTGAAGGATGCGAAGGCGCTTGCTTCCTTCCTCCCTCCTACTCCCAGCTCTTACCTCCCTAATTTTGACCTTGCTCTTCAGGAGGGTTGTAGAGTCTGCCTAGTCACAACAGCGAGTCTCATATACATTTCTCCTTCCTGACACTGGGGACTTCAGTAATGGCTTAAAGTTACCTCATCAGAAAGAACCATATATTATGATTTGGGGAGCATAAATTTTGCTACTTATTTTATTTATTTATTTATTTTTATTTATTTTTTTTTTTGGCAGTTTCTGGCCAGGGCTGGGTTTGAAACTGCCACCTCCGGCATATGGGGCTGGTGCCCTACTCCTTTGAGCCAAATTTTTAGACATGATTCTACATTCTTTCTTTTTCATTCTCACAGTTGGTGAGAACCTGTTTCATCAAGAAGAGAATAAGTGTTTCCATTCACTGACAAAAACAATACTCATTTTTCATCTGTGTCAATCCTCAAGTACAAAGGCAAAATTTGATATGCATTCACTGATGTATCTTACTTTGAATGGCCTCTTGTTCCAAGCCGTCGTGTTGTTAGGAGAGGAAATTTCTGGCGAATTGTCTAAAAAAGAAAGACAATCACTTTAGTTATACATATGTATATCAGCAGAGGCAGGAAAGTACTTTTTGATGGGAGTATTCTACTGCCCTGTCTCAATTTTCAAGGCAGATCACACCAATGGCTGCTTCTGCTTGATGTTACTACCAAAGCAATTATTACTTTATTTGCATAGTAAGTGGGAATACTTGGGTTTTTTCATAACCTATAAAGAAATTTACCCACAACTAAATGCCTATTCTCAACACTGAAAAGACATATGAAACTTCCTCTACCTCACTAGATCTCCAGGGTAGTGTTATAAAAATTTTTCTTGTATGTTCCTTTCTTCAAAATTTGCTGAAATTAGGATCTGATTAGAAATAAAAAATGTCTTCTACATAAAACAGGAGTTTCAACCTGGATCTCAGGAGAGCAGTACATGAACTTCGGAGAGCTCCATGGCAAAATTTATGTATACATTAATTTCTTGGGGATTGGGTCTACAGTTTTTGTCAGCTTTTCACAGTGTTTCATGACCCCAAACGGTTAGGACTCATTGGAATAATTCTCACAAAGTGGTAATGCCAACATGGACACCTAAAGTTGTCTTATCCAACCTCCTCCTCTTATAGAATGAGTGAACTGAATCTTAAAGAGAGTAAGTGCTTTTCAGAAGGTCTCACAACAAATTAGTCACAGTTTAGGCCAGCATCTAAATCATGTGATTACCCTGCACAATATCATACTGCCTCCATAACAGAGGAAGTCTTCAAAATAAATAAATAAATTTTATTTTTAATTTGGGGAGTTGGACCATAGCATTCATTATTTTCTGGACAATGAGTCCCTCTACAGGTTAGAATTTGGATTTCAGTTTATGAGAAATACAATATTTGAGATTCAAGCTTCCTACAGTTTTTCTGGGATGTTCTAGGTTCTCAGACAACAGAGCATGACAAGAATCTCAAAGGATAAGTCTTTTCCAAAAGATTGGTATTGTTCCCTAATTCTCAAAAGGATGACAACATAATTAAGTATAGTAACATTAGTTCTATAGATTCCTACTCTAACCATGTATATTGGGTAGAAAGAAATGTTTTTAAATCAAAGAAATTTAACTAATCTCATCATAAAATATGGATTTGGGGATGTAAACATACTCCAAGCAAAATGGAGAATTAGTAGAATTGTTTAAGTAATAGAATAAAAAAACTATTAAAAACTCATATATTGGGTGGCACCTGTGGCTCAAGGAGTAGGGCACCGGTCCCATATGCCGGAGGTGGCAGGTTCAAACCTAGCCCTGGCCAAAAACAAAAAAAAAAAAACCAAACAAACAAAAAAAAAAACTCATATATTTGCTCTGCCTAAACAATCATAACTACTAATAGCATTAACAACAGACTCGCCACCTCCATTTAACTTTGCGTCTCAATGCACCATGCCCTACTCTTTAATTCATTTATTATTTTAACATATTCCCTCTTTGAAGGTAAATGGTAAATGCAGCTTGCTTTAAGTTCACATTAGATCTTCCGATAGCCAGGGTTCTGATACTCAAAATCAAGGTATAAACATAGCGTAGTTTCAAACACAGTCCTTGAGAGATTTCATTTATGTCTATAAAGCAAATGTCTTCATATTCTCTAAGAGAACTTGATCAGATGACTTTGTTTTCATGTTGTCTACCCAACAAGACTTTAGTTGAAAGTCAATATGGCCAATATGTGCCCACTTACCTTTCCAAAGGTAGCAGCGCAGGCTGGCTCCAATTTCTCTTTCCTGCAGAAATCTAAATAGTGGGCATAAAGGATGCACCGTGGCAAGCAAACCCCTTCACATACAATGTAATTCTCTTCCAGCCTAAGAAGAAAGGCCAAAAATTAGGCCAATTTTTTCTTCATTTCTCTTTTACTTTCCCCTTCCTCACTGACTTAACACCCATTTTGAATATAGACTCTATGGAAATGAGTCAATAGGTAAACATGAGGGCACTTCCTTTTTTCTGAATGTTTTTTAAAAATCAGATCACAGGGATTAATGTTAGAAAATCAAGAACCTGCTCGTTCATTCCTGCCATTTTTGCCTGGTGCACATCACAAATACTATGTTTTACTTCTGTCTAAACCTCATTGTGCCTTATGGTTTGATCTATGCATGATATACATAAATACAAATATATATTTTTTTAAAGAACATGCTAGACCCTAAAGGGCTGGCAAATGCTTATATTCTCTCACTTTCATTCACAAACTAGTTCTGAACCTTCCATAGCTGGGAAAGGATGATAACGCATTTACTTGCAAAATACAAAAGGATAAACATTTTACTTAAGCCTCATCTATTGCTCAGCTATTTCTATTTCTACACCTTTTACTGTGATCAGTACTGTAATTATCTGTGACATCCTATACACTTGAAATATAATGTTTCCATCTCTATCGATGCCTCCAAACAACTTATAAATCTGCAGCTCTATATTATAAAAATAAGTATGTCAACTTTGACATTTTAGAGTAATTCTATTTGATTTGTAATTACATATTTGTGTTGCTACGACATGAATAGCAATCTACAAATCAGACTGTCTAGATTCTAGTCTCAGTTTTTCCAACAGTCCAGTTGGTAATTTTGACTAAAATTTACACCAGTTTTATACATAGTAAGATCATAATTAGAATGCAACATAAAGTATGCATTTAGATTGAAATTGATGAAACCCTTCAAGACTTCTGATTTAACATGTTCCCAATGTGCACAAGATTAAAGCTAAAGGAGGTAAAGCATTTCTATGAAGAAGACACAAAGATCAAAAGCCAGTAAGATACGGTGTAAAATACATGTAAATGCAAAATATTTTATAAATATTTTTATGAAACTAATTTGCATACAGAAAATCAAACACCTGGTTGACAGTGAAAATTGGAATTAATCATCCAGCTTTTTTACTTTTGGTTATCAGTTCTAGTTTTTAACTCCCAAGGTAATCTATAATCTTAAAGGAAAATACAAATAATTCAGTTTTTTTTTAATCCATAACACTCATTACCTAGAAGAGAGTGTGGAAAATTTAAACAAAAAAAAGACAATGTTTTCCAGTTTCAAAAATATAAAAATTATTACAAGAAAAATTTACCTTTTTAAAATTGTATTTTAATTACATGCATACAATGTCCACTTTTCATCTAGCTATTGTGACATTGTTGTAGGCATTATTTTTATCTTCAAAATCTTAGAAATAACTAAACTGTTAATTTGAGGTATTTTTCTTTAGTCTTCATGTGTAAAGATTTATAAACTAAAAACCCAAAGTTGTCTCCACTGACTCAATCTGAATGGAAAACAATGAAAGTGATCATTCAAAACATCTCAATAAATATACCTGAAATCAAAACACTTTTGCCCCAATTATCCTAATGAAAAGAGTTGTATCCTAAATATTCCAGATAGTTCACTCAATTATTTACTGCTTTTGTGTATTTTTAACCAGTAACAAGACATTAACTTCAATAGTTAAACTGTACCTTTAGAGGAACATTGGTTTATAGTTCATATATTTGAAAGGTTCAATCATATAATCACAAAAAATAATAGATTCAAATAGGGGTTTAATGTTTAAATACAAATAAATTACTAATTTTTGGAGCATAAATTTTTCATTGTACTATTATTCTAAGGTTTAGATTATACTTTGCACATAGTTTTTGCCATTAATCAGTAATTAAGTAGCTCTTTATATTAATTTGTTTATTACTTAGAATTTGGGAGTAAATTTATGTTCCTCTTTCTTTCTAGGAAGAAAGAGGGAAGTTTAGTATTATGTGTTTAGCTTTCTCTTTCTTTTAAATATTACAAGTTCTATTTGAAATACTACTGATAGGCTCCTCGTTTTGAAGGATTTTTTAGAACATTCAATTTGTGATTTCACTAAAATAATCGCATAGGACAGGTGCCATAGGAACAGTTGAACATCTGTGTAAGTCAGTAGTGATATCTTAGCTGATTGTCCCATATCTTCTATTTCAAATGCATTTTATCTTGTGGCAAATACACTATTTTTAATTTGCCATCTTACGGATAAAGCCAGCGTTAACATGCTCCCTCTTTTCAAATTGTTCTTTAAGAATCCTACTTTACAAACACAAAAACTAATAAAAGGACCAAACTGCACGTTAAGTAACGCATGAGAACATTCATCGCTGCTTACAGTTTGGTGAATAATGAACAAAGCGATGTTGTTTTATTTGTATTGCAGATTGTTTTTCATCAATATTTTAAATATGCCTCTATATTTTCTATATTCAGTGAAAAAAATCTGGATTAAGTCCTGATCGATGTTGTAAACTTCACCACAGAGTTCGAGGAGAAACCGGTTGGGAAGCACAGCCCTGGCCGCCCCCGCCGCCCCGGGGCGCTCGTACCACTGCAGCGTGAGCTGCGTCTGCTTCTTTTTATCCTTCATGATCTGCGTGATGGTTTTCTTCTGAGAGGGGTGTTGATCCGCTGCTTTGGGTTTGCCGTCCTGATTGTCCGCATCCTCTTCTTCAGAAGAAAAGTTGGCATTGTTTAGATGCATTTCTGATGGCCAGTTGAAGGGATGACAAAGAAAAACAGAACATAAAAATTACCTAAGCAGCTTCTCAGCACCGAAACTTCAGAGGGGCAGCCTACTGGGGTGGGGGGACAGCTGAGCAAACCCCTTACAGTTAACAGTCTCTGCTGGGCATTTTCCCCAGGAATTCGGAAAGAACGCTCTCCATACCCTGTAAGTGCGTTTGGGATGTGTTGTTTTTATTACCGGCTGCCCTGCGCAGACTACATCCTCGCCCCAATCACACGGCCAGACGCGGCAGAGCCCTCACCTGATTTCACGCCCGCCCGGGGTTCGGGGCCGTCCCCGGTGTCCCCGCCGCGCTGCTCTCCCCCGGGCTGCACCTCGGCCGCCGGGTAGACCAGCAAGCCCTTGCCCAGGAGCTGCAGGCAGCACGCTCCCCGGCTCTCGGAAGAGAGTTGGGGCGAAGGCTGTGCTTGCAGGAAGGTGTCTTCCAGCTCCGGGACCTTGGCCATCCTCCCGGCCACCGAGACCTGGGCACCCGCGGCGCGGCCGGCTCCCCAGCTGAGCGCGGAGCCGGGGCGGGGCGGGGCGGGGCGGGGCGGGACCTGCGGTCGCAGGTGGGGGGAGGAGGCTGCCGGCTGGGGACTCGCCGGGCGCCCTGGAGCGGACTCAGCTCAGGTCCAGAGCCCACGGCCCGGACCCGGCTGGCCGAGGGGTCTGCGTCCCTCCCTGTCCGCGTCCGGGCCGACTCTCTCCCCGAGCTGCCCTGGTCGCCCCTGAGCCTGGCGGTCTGGCCTCCCGCGTCCTCTCCCGTCCTCTCGCTTTGCTCCAGGGGGCGAAGGACAGTTCCCACAGCAAAGCCGCGACCAAGGTGGAGAAGGTGGAGAAGCTTCGCGCTCCTCTGCTGGGGAGAAAGCCTTCCAACCCGCCCCATTCCTACTCTCGGGAGACAGAATCGAGGTGCCTGGCCGGGCAGCCTGGACTCTGCACGCCCGGGACAGGGAAAGGGGATCCCCAGAGTCCCGCTGGGTCTTTGCACGACCTGGGCCGGCTTTTTATTACCGGAATAATCTGAGGAATTACTGAGGGCTCTTCTCACTAGATTGAGGAAAGAACCCGGTTTCATCGCACCCTGCTCTGCTCACAGGCCCACATTGCCTCTGAGCTCGCAGGAAAGATCCACTCCCTCCCATCTATAGTATTTTGTAAGTTATACGCATCCCTGGTGATCCCTCATCTCTTATGCCTAGCAGGAGTTCAATGGACGTCCGTTTACGTGAAAAAAAATGAAATTGCAATAAGTTTCTAATCCAAAATGACAAGAGAATCGCGAGTCGTGGAAAACGATAATCTGCACTTTCTTAAAAGCAGGAGCAGGCAGTGAAGCCTCTGGGTTCGTGTTACCCGACTGCTACACCACCTTGCCTGCCTGCCATCCTCTGGTCTTTTGACAGATATGCCAAAGATATGTGCCTGGTACCTTCCCCGGAAAAACTTAAATTCATATTGCCTCATCACAATCGACAACGCTTCTCTTGGAATAAAGAAATCACTCGAACTATAATGCAATGTTAAACTACATTACATTGAAATTTAACATAGAAAAAAACAAAATGGGACCCCCAAGTGGTGAGTGACTGAAGGGTGAATTACGGGAATGCTTCTAAGTAATAAAGCGTAAGCAGCTAGAATTATAGGTGTATTTGAACCTCTCTCATTTTTAGTACCACTGTTGAGAGAGGCATCAACTCTTCTTCAAAGGCTTTCTCCTCACCTGGTACCTCCAGTAGCTGAATCCAGGCTGGCTACCCACATGTCTGCACACCTACAGCTCTGAGGCTATGCCCCCCAGGACAACTTTACCAGTTTTCTCTACCTAGTCACCGGAAAGCCTGCAGCATAGTCAGTCCAGATGACTTAGCTCTGCACTCTAAAGTTTAAAATGTTTCCCTTTTACAGAGATACCCTCAGATTCATTCTGCTCAGATCCCCTTGGGGACCTCTCCCTCAATCTCTGCCTTCTTTACCTTTCTGGTGTCAAGCCCCAAGACTACCACTTGAGAACACCTGAGACTTCTTTGGAGGAATTGGCCTGGGGCTCCCAGACCACTGTTTCCTATAAGCAGAGAGAGCCTAGGTGCCTCTGTGTTTAAGTACCCTCATGGTGGGTGAGTCTAAGAGGTCTTCTGCGGGATCAGACTGAAGACATCCTCCACCAGACCATTCTGGAAATCCCGCTCTTGAATTGGCGTCTTCCCCTTTTCTGTGCTTCTTGCTACCCTCCTCCTTTATTATATGTTTTATTCATTTATTTACTGTCCTTACTGCATGTAGGATACTAGAGAAGTAATGGGAGAGAGAGAAAAGGCAGGGTCAAGAAATGGCCGAGAGAACTGGGGGAGGCTTTTTTAAAAAGAGAGCGAGAAAGGAATATAAAATATATTCAGTTGGTTAGAATTTAGGAGGCCTGGTAGATGGGTCCAATTTCCACGGGACCAGAACTGGGGAGAGTTTTTTGTTTGTTTTTCCCCACAACTGCAAAACAATGTAAAATATAAATCAGTCTAGGGAAAATCAAAAAAGATTTTCTAGGAAGCCATAGCCAGATTCCAGTCAGATTGTGATCAGGGCCAGGAAGGGAGCACATGATTGGAAATGGGATGAGCAGCAGTTGCTAATGCTATTTAAAGGAAGAATCAGTATTGCTTGGTAACAAATAGGGAGGTCTTACATAGAAAGGAAAAGTTCCCTCCCCGATTGCAATCTTTAGAAAGGATCAAGGAAAAGAAGTACTTACTAGTTGCTTCGAGGGTACACCAGAACTCACTATAGTCACTGACAAACACAATTACAAGATACTTTCATGAAGAACAACTGCTTGTTTTACCACCATCATTCCAGAGAGGACATGTTTCTTAAACCCAAGATAAGAACTTTGGCTCTAATTGGGGCTCAGAAGTAACAAGTCAACTGTGAACAAGAAGTGTCTTCAATGAGTGTGCGTGTGTTGAGGAAACCCATTCAGGTACCAGACATTTCATTAGATTTCCCATATGATTCTTCCCTTCTAACTCTCCATACATAAGAACCCTAATGACTGATTCCAGGGTATTCTTTTCTTATTTGATATGTTATTTTCAAAAGTAAAAATGTCAGGAGAGAGTATATAGGTGCTTATTACATTACTTCATTTATTTTTCTCTAGATTGAAATTGTTTCAAAATAAAATTTTAAAAGCTGAGTTTTTTAATCATTAGTAAAAGCTGACCTATGTTTTTTTGTAAGTAGAAGATATTTACACCATTCTAGGGATGCATATAGACCCATAAAACACGTTACATCTTGGGAAATAAATGTTTTATGAAAAAGTTACTGTTAAAAAATAAAGTATATTTAAAATATTTTAATATTCACTCCATTAGTGAAATTAAAGTAAAATCACTCTGCTTTTTTTTTGAGAGCTATTTTGCTAACCCGTAACATTCAGTTTCTCCAATAACCTTTGTCTTTTGTGTATCAATGACCACTTACCTTTCTTTCCATTTCTAATGGAAGACAGTTTAATGTTTCTTTTTAGATTAATATAAAACTAATTTTGTTTGCAATAGTGAAGAAAGAAAATAGATTAGATTAGGCAGTGGACAAAAGTAAATAATGTTCTGCTTTATGTGTATTTGAGAACTGCTTCTTATACAGTGTTGTGAAAAGTATTTGTAGTAAGTGGCAAAAATATAAGCTGTAAATCAAATTAAATACTAAAGGTACATGTTAAACAGCAACTAGTACATAATAGATATCTGTTAAATATTTGTTATAAAAGTGAATGGAAAGCAGTGGCAGCTGTCCATATTCTCCTTCATTCAACCAAAAATAATTTATCATGACCTGGTGATTCAAAAATAAATAAGACATTTGATTCACCTTCAATACTCTTGGTCTAGTGGAGGAGGTAGGTACATTAGAATACATGATACAAGGTGGTATGTACAAAGTGCTCTAGGGACACAAAGGCAAGGGACACAAAGGCAAATCTTACCAGTAGAAGCCTTCACAGAGAAGGTAACATTTAATTGGTTTGGAAGGATCTTTACTCATTAACAGATGGAGCTGTGGGAAAAATACATTCCGGAAGGAAAGAACAGAATGTGCAGAAGCACAGAGGCAAGACAGAGCTGGGCAGAGCAATCAGCATTTGGGTCCAATTGTAAGATAGGGAGCTTCATAGGAAATGGAGGATCAAGAGTTGAGGTCAGATCTTGAGAGGGCTTGTTCAAGCTAAAAAAAATGTATACAATTTTATCATAAGACAAATCATTGATGGGTTTGAAGAAAAATGTCATAAAGAATAAGTGCAAAAAAATACAAAAAAAGAATAAGTGCTTTGTGGAGAAGAAAAGTGAGCAAGACCAGGTGATGAAACAAAAACTTGGACTTGGCAATGGAAGTGAGAATAGAAAAAGAAAAGAGTGATTAAATTATTTATTGTCCTTGTTGTATGTAGGAGAATAGAGAAGAAATGGGGAATGAAGAGGACAGAGAAAGAGAAAAGGCAAGGTCTTTTCTCTAGAAAAGAGATAGTGGTAAATTGCTAATCATATTGGCCCCCAATAATTCATGCATCCTATCCATGCCCTTGAGTAATACCCTCCCATCTTGACTCTGAACTTGGCTAGTAGCAACCATACCAGCAGAAGTTTGAAAAACATGCATTGAGGTTTCACTTCTCTTGTTGATGCTGGAAATCTTGGGATTACCATCATGTGATTAAACCCAAGCTAGCTTGTCAGAGATATATCAAATTCATTATTCCATCTAATGGTCAGAATTAACCATGAGCCATAACCAACTACCAGACATTTAAGTAATGTGAGCAAAGCCCCTCTAAACTAATGTGAGCAAAGCCCCTCCAGCTAATCTGCCACCTGACTGCAGCCTCATAAGTTAGGCTTGATCCAGCCTGAATCACTGAGCCATAGAACAAGGCACAAGTAAATATTGTTTTAAGCAACTAAAATTTGGGGTGGTTTGTTACACAGCTAAAACTGATATAGCATTGGATTAGATTTAGCTCTGAATATCACAAAAAGTTGGTTGAACTTTAGAGACAATGCATTTGCAGTAGCTCGTAAGAAAAGCAGTTTGGAGAGTGAGTGTGAGGCAACATTTTATTTTTGGCTTTTGAAGGGGTTTTTGTTTGCTTTTTATTTTTTAAATGAGGAGGAATAGAACTTATAGGTGAGAGAGATTTTGAATAAAAAAATTTACTTCAAAGGATGCATATGAAGGTTAAATGCAATCATACACACAAAAACATCAAATAAAAATAATTGTCACTTTACAAGCCTATATATGCAAATTATGTGTACTTTATCTTCTGTTTTACTTTTTATAGATTTCACACAACTGGATATACACATACTAATAGATACTCATCCCATTTGGGGACGATGTAACTTGGGTGCCACAGTATACTCTAAAACAGCCCCCTAAAACGACCAGTGGAATTTAATTTCTGCAGGAAGATCTCTCCATTTAACCCCAAATCCACAGAAATCTGCAGCTGCTTCTTCCAAATATAATGTCCATACAATATTTATAAACAGAATAAAATATTCCAAGTGTGAACCCAAGCCTTCTAATGCTGCTTGAGGGCTAAGCAAACTCTTCTTCATTTTTGAAATTTTTAGTTAAAGTAGTCTTTTTCACTTTTCCTAGTGGTTTTAGGATTAAAGTGCATATTATTTAAGGTAATAAATTATGCAACAAGATACGCCATTTTATCAAGCATTTAATTCCAAACCACAAAGCATAGTTTACAAGATGAAGATAATAAGCGGCTTATTATCATTATCAATTTTCATTTGAGAGGAATGGACAAAACCAGAATATTGTTCAGTCCTAATATTCCTATCATAACAAGGCAAATTATTGAGATTAAATGTCTTATATTGCAAATATGAATTTTTTTTTAAAACTAATCAAGTGCAGTAGTGAGAAAAGGGAAAGTAGAACGAGGAGCTCAATCTGTAACGGACTGTGAGCAAATATGAATTTTTAGCTATGTTTTATCTACTGTCATAAACAATATAGAAGAAATTGGATCATCTAAAATTTAAAGTAGCACACATGTGGGCGGTGCCTGTGGCTCGGTGGGTAGGGCGCAGGCCCCATATACCAAGGGTGGAGAGTTCGAACATGGCCCAGGCCTTCTAAAACAGCAGTGGCAACTGCAACAAAAAATAGCCAGACCTTGTGGCAGGAGCCTGTAGTCCCAGCTACTCAGGAGGCTGAAGCAAGAGAATTGCTTAAGCCCAAGAGTTAGAGGTTGCTGTGAGCTGTGACGCCACAGCACTGTACTGAGGGTGACAGAGTGAGACTCTGTCTCAAAAATACATAAATAAATAAATTAATTAAATAAATTAAAATAGCACACAACATTTAACATAAATTTGTCACATGTGACTTACCACAAGTATGTCCTTAAATTTTTCTGATAGCTGGCTCTGAATCTGTTTTTCTTTGTAGTATACTTTTTCTATGTGATTTCTCAGTTGTGAAATTCACTCACAATGATCCTTTTACTTAGAATACCTGTTCCATAAAGACTTAGCTTATTTGTGTAGCCTTTCAAATTTTTGTATTTTATAAAATTATGTGATTATGCTGATTTTAATTACTTTGCTGTACACCATAATTTGACTAATAGTTGTAAGTAATTTTGGTGAAATAAATGGACTTTTAAATACAATGTTAAAATCAATAACTTCATAGAACTCACATAACATCCTCAAGCTAAACAAATTAGTTCTGTTTAAATTGCTAGTTTTGTACCATGTCACTGAGTGTAACAGACAGTTATATCTACTAACTGCGGGCTATGCTTCTAAGACTGTGTATAATGCATTAATTCACCATCCATCCCTCATGCTGTTTGAACACTTTTGAACCCAGTATATCATCTTTACTGAACAATTTATCAAATGAAAGAACTTAGTAAATGCTACTCTTTCCATAACATATTGCTTTTGGGTGCCAGTAAATGAGAAATAACAATAGAAAAACGTAATAAGTAAGTAAACATCAGGTCAAGAGAAGTGGTTGGTTGGCTTTATCCAACCCAAAAATGAGAGCAGTACTTTTTTTTTTTTATTGTTGGGGATTCATTGAGGGTACAATAAGCCACCATCTGCATCAAAATTACCTGAAGTTGTGAAATATGCTGATTCCCACCTCAGAATCAGCAAATCAATGCACAATATGGATTTTACCAATATAGTGTTGTATTTTTTTTAATTGCCTTTTAGAAGATGTGGGGGGAAAGAATGTGTCCCAGCCTATGCCATAGTCTAAAATCTTAGAGATGTGATGAAGTTCACCCTCAGCCAGATGACAACTTAGCATTATTTCATTCAGAAGGACAGTGTGGAGGAGAGTGTTTGGGGAGTGGAGAGAAAGAGGGGGAGACTGAGGAACGGTGGTCACAATCCCTCAATTGTCTTAGCAGTGCTTTCCTGGGGTTTCATATCATTGCATGTAAAAGATGATAATGTTATATCCAGCACCCTGGAACAAGCAGATGAGTCTGCTCACCGATAAGCAGACCTAGATACCCCAAAAGAGACTGCAGAGATCAATGCCATCCCTTTGGGGACACCCTATTGAGAAACTGCTCTAGGTGACATCCATCACTCTCTCTGTTCATCACTACATCGGCTTGGCAGCACCTGGGCACTAGTTTTGCCTTCTCTACTTTGTAGAACAGAGGGGCTAATACCAGGAAGTCGCTGGCCATTCTCCAGATTCTTTTAAAGAATGTCATGAGATAGATTCTGCATTTCCATAGTCAATTAGTGAATACTATTATACACACATAACATTGCATGCGGAATATTTTTCTTAATTACTGTATTTTATTTATCTTTGAATGAAATTAGTAATTTGATAATTACTATATCAGAAAGTACATTCAACTTACTCGTCATCTTTTCTGATAGTAATCTATAATGCTGCGAAGTGAAATTTCAAGAGCTTTTTGATTACTGCACATACAATAAGAAAAGATGTCAGTGCGAAACACATAGGCTAGTGATAGACTCCACTTTTACTTACCCTGACGTGACAGTTATTGATCATATTTGCATTTTAAAAAAGCAAGTAGACATTCATTCTATGTTAAAAAAAATAAAGGTGGAGAGAAGGAGTCAATTAGGAACAGAGAAGTCCAAAGATGGCTTATACATTAACGCTTATAAAATTAAAAAAGCTAAAAATACCAAGTGATTCATATTTTAAATAAAAAGGCTTCCTCGTCACTTTTCTAAATTTTGTAGTGCTAAAAATGTGGATTTCCATATATAACTCAAACTATGTTGAACTTTAGCAATGTATCTTTTAGCATTCATTGGATGCATTAAAATATTGTGAAATAAACTAGAAAATATACAACTTTGAAAATCAACTTCAAAAAAAATTGCATGACACACAAACTAAAAGCAAACTATAATACCACTCTCATACGGAAAGCAAAAAATTGCATATGTTCACGCATTTTGAATTTCTATTTGTAATTTCTATTTCAAATTTTTTGAATTTTGAATTTCTATTTGTAATTTATATTTGGTCCCGGTTCCAGAAACTTAAACAACTGCCATGTAAGACAACACAAAATCAAATGTGAAAGCAAAGTGCACGTTAAGTGTAGTCACGAACTTGCAGTAAATGTGAACTAAACATCAGTTTTATGAACTGAATAAATAATCACTTCATCCTACTGCTTGGGCATTACAACTACTTACTCATGACTTAAACCACATTAAATACACGGCTGATAATCTGTTTATAACTATGAGTTAATTCTGAAAGGACATATGAGACATAAAAGTCAGTTGGTGTCCAGAGAAAGTGGGTAAAATATCAAAGTCATTGTATGACTTACTGGGTAATCATATAACGAAAATTAAATTAATGGAAATTCTCCTATGATATGTTTCCCTTAAATACACTATGAACTACCAACTGCCTTCAGCATTCATTTAGTGTTAAAAATAAAATGATTGAGAAAATCCATTAAAAAAAGGAAATTGCCATAGTTCAGGCAGGAAGTGATTAAGGTAAAAAATAAAGATTTTAGTAAAATCGCATCATGGTAAGAATGATATCTCCTCTTATCCTGTTCTGGTGTGTTAATAACAAATCTAGAAAGAGAAAAATAATTTCATAGTGATAAAAATTGCCATATGTTAGAATCACAATTATTTCACCATCCACAATGATGTAAATAAATCCAAATGATTTAAGTTAGAATAATTAGTACTGATAAAAGCTTATGGAAATATGAATGCAGACACAAGTAGGAAAATTCTAACTTTTAAAAGCTAATCTTGAAAGTTAAGGTTATAGGGGGTGGCACCTGTGGCTCAAAGGAAAGGGAGCAGGGTGCTGGCCTCATATGCCGGAGGTGGCAGGTTCAAACCCAGCCCCGGCAAAAAACTGCAAAAAAACAAGAAAGTTAAGGTTGTAAAATGACTTTTTCAAATTCATAACCTTCTCATATTTTATTAAGAATCCTTGCATTCAAGGACTGAAGGCTCAAATGTCATTATCACTGCTTCAGTCAGTAAGCAGTAGCCATGGAGTGCTTCCTGTGCGAGTAGCTTTATAGAAACCTCGGGAGGGAGCAAAGCACTCTCTCTACCAGGGACGCCCTTTAATGCCTGCATTGAAAGGATACATAAGCTTTCTGTGGCTTCATGACATCTAGGAGATTAGAAAACTCATATTCACCTGTGTGCAGTCCTGAGGTCCAACAGGGAAACAAGAAATGCTGATGAGAATACAGAAAAGAGAAAATTGTTTAAAAAAAAAATCTGATGTATTTGAATGCAAATTTAAGACCCAGAAGAAGTAGCCAAGACAAACTGAAAGGTGTTGAATTTGGCATAATTAGAAAAAACACATGGCGAGTTGCAAACTGAATCCTGTGAATGAGTTGGGATGGCGGAGTAAGTTCCTCAGGACCAAAAGGATGAATGCTTTTGCATGTGTCAATTTACACTAAGCTAAGTTAATGACATAGAAATTCCTTATAGGAATTAATGAACTTACTGGATTTTAATAACATATCATCTGCCAAACACTTACTATGTGCTAAGTAGTATGTTAAGTACTTCATATGCGATATTGTTTTATCTTCACTGATTCTGTAAATAGGTATGACATTTTTACAGATGGAGAAACTGAGACTCCAAAATTTTAGGTAACTTGGCCAAGTTCTCATGGTTAGTAAATGAGGAGCCAGAATTGAATCCAGCTTTGCTCGGTTTAAACTTTCATGATCTCGTTCAATACAAGGCCAAGCTTGTTAGATCTCCCACCCAGAGACATGGAGTCAAGTCTCTGTCTTCTACTTTCTTGGACCAGTGGTTCTCAAACCTATCAAACCACATCCTCATTCCTCCCTTTTACAACAAACTTTGTAATACTCTCTTTATCACATCAAAAAGAAATTCATAGATAACACTCCCCCCCTTCCCATTTTTTTGAGTCAGAGTCTGACTCTGTGGCCCAGGGTAGGGTACCAGGACATCAACCTAGCTCACAGCAACCTCAAACTCTTGGGCTTAAACAATCCTCCTGCCTCAGCCTTCCTGGTGTCTAGGACTTCAGGTACCTGCCACAATGCCCTACTGAGTTGTTCTATTTTTAGGAGAGACAGGGTCTCATGCTTGCTCAGGTTGGTCTGGAACTCCTGAGTTCATGGGATCCTCCTACCCCAACCTCTCAGAGTGCTAGGATTATAGGCATGAATCACTGTGCCTGCCTGGTGTAATATACCATCTGTAATAGAAAGTAAATCTAATAATAAAGAATAATTAATAATCAATAATACAGCTTTTTCCTTTCTTAAAATGTGTATACATTTTTTTGACTCTCTGTATAGTTCAATGTTCATGCATGTTCACACAAGTTTAGCCATAATTTCACTAAAACACTTTAATAAATAATCTAGTGTTTTCCTGTAAACATAGAATTGCCAAGAATAGAACAATCATACAAGCATGTTAATTCTGGTAGATTTTGTTCATTTGTATGTCTGTGATTCAAATACATGGGAAGTGTTGCCTTTGGTGATGTCTTTTTTCTGAAATGGCAAACAAATCTAGTTAAAGTTCCATACAGAATAAAATACAAACTTTCCTCCATTTAAACACTGGTTGAATATCTTAAAAGGTCATTATATAGGATAACCATACCAAAAACTTCCTTGGGTTTATATGTAAAATTGTTAGCTTTAGACATATAGAAGTATACATACACAGATATTTCATCTATCTGATGTAGGGTGAGATATTTAAAAGAATGCAGAATGTATGTACAAGATAAACATTACAGGATGTTAAGCCTTCTGATCCCACTCATGAAATGCTGATGGCATCCGCCCCAATCAGAATGCAAACCAAAAATTCATTAATAGTGGTACAGGTTACCCCCAAGGAAAACCATTCATTTAAACCTTTAAACAGGATTCACAAATATAAACAAAGATGACATGTTGATTCAACTACACACATGAAATACATGTAAAATTAAAACACTTTTAAAAGCTCCATGGTCATCAGAAGCTGGAAAATGTTTGGATTAAGATAAGATTAGCCAGGAGTGAAATACTTACATGGAATATATTAAAAAACAACAGAAAGGAGGGATGAAAATACAGGTTAAACCTTGCTTAGAATAAGCCAATGGGAGACTAATAGGTAGGAGTAAAAGAAAAGGGAGGGAATACTCTCTTTTTGCCTCAGGTAAGTGTGTCTGCCCCAGCTCCATTTCCTCCTGGACCCAGCCCCTCCCAGGCGGCTCTCTCTCCACAGCCCCAGCTCCCATGGAGGGCGTGGCTCTAGGCTCTGTGACATCATCTTGCCTCTTGGTCCCTCTCCTCCTGGAGACCATAGAGGCTTCCTGCTGTTCCTGATCTTCTGATCTTGAAGTTGTTTTACCATTCTCTTCAGCTTTTTAACTCTTTGAACTCCATTTGAATTCATTTCCTATATCCAACCCTATATCCGACTTTGTCCAACATAATAATTTTCCTGTTCTTCTCTGATTTCAGAAGACATCCACAACCTAAAACAAGAAGCTGGAAGGTTTACCCTACATGACATGATCATCCACAGCCTATAACAAGGAGCTGGAAAGTTTACCCTACATGATCATCCACAGCCTATAACAAGTAGCTGGAGGGTTTACCATGAGGGTGATGGTGATTGTAACAAAGTACCAATACTCTGTTACATAGCAGGGATTTACCCTGCCTCATAGTGCTACACACCTCATTGCTGAATATCCCTCTGTCACCTTTGAGGTACTCCCCGTGGGAAGCTGTGCACAGGTCTCCTGGTCCTAGTGACTAGTCCAGGTTCCCAGTGCCTAGTCCACCCTTCAAAGCAATTTTGGAACTCTTTTTCTGGAATGGCCATCAGAGCTGTCATTGTATGAGGTCTGACAATTGTCTACCAACAGATGAATAAATAAAGAAAATGCGGTACATAGACACGGTGGAATATTATTCAGCCATAAAAGGAATAAAATTCTGTCATTTGCAACAACATAGATGGAACTGGAGAACCTTGTGTTCGGTGAAATAAAACCAGCATAAAAAGCCAAATTTTGGACATTTTCACTTATATGTGGGAGCTGAAAATTAAAACAGTTATGGAGATAGAGAATAGAACTTTGCACGAAGTTCACATATGATTTATTTCAATCGTGACTTACGTCAAATATTTAAGAAAGAAATAGCGTTGTTATATAAATTTTCAGGGAAAAAAAGGAGAAAATACTTTCCAATTCATTTTAAAAGGTCAGCATAACCCTGCTACCAAAACCATACAAATACATTATAAGAAAGTAAATTACAGAATATTCCTCATAAGCATAAACAAAAAAAGCCTCAACAAAATTGAATCCAACAATGTATTAACAGGATAATATGTTACAACAAGTGGTACTTATTTCAAGAGAGCAAGGAGATACTTTAACTTTCTAAAATCAATCAATATATGTATCAGATTGTCACAGTAAAGAAAAACAAGCATCTCAATAGACACAGAAAAGGTATTTGACATAATTTAGCACTCATTTGTGTAAAAGCACTCGGCAAACTAGGAAAAGTTAAATGGTTCGAAAAGGGCTACAAAAATATTGAATGAAAACAAGATGAGACACTGTTTTCACTGTTGTCTCACAAAAAGAATTGAATTGACAAGAGAAGAGAATGACAGTCATCAAAGGCTGGTAAGGGTAGGGGCAGGAGGAATGCTTACAGCGGGATGGTTAGGGGGGCAGAGGTATAATTAGATCGTTAGAAAGAACAATGATACAAAAGAAGAATTATATTTGTGAAGTTTATTCTTGTTTTTCAATTTGGGTTTGCAAGCAATCCCGAGATGATGATATGGTAACAATGACTACAGCAATGATGGTGACTGCATTTTATTTAGAAAATTTTTTTGTTCTTAAGATTTCCATCTTGACTAGACTGTTCTAGTCCAAACAAATACAGCAGAGAAGTCATCTACGCATTCATAAAATTCAAGTTAGCTGAGGTTTAACTTATTTTTCTCCCTAGAACTGAACTAAATTTGCTTCTCGAGGCCTCGTATCTTTTAAACAGTGGATAATGCAACCTCATTAATTCAAGGTAAACTCAAATATTCAACAATATTACCTGAGCACTTAGTATGTGCTGGGGATCAGGATTCATGAGTGAATAGCACAGAAAAAGATGCTGTCCTTGAGGTGCTCACATCTAGCCAAAAAGGTTGACGACTTAATAAATCATGAGGGAATAAATTATAGAATAGATTAAGGCACAGGTATGGGAAACAAAAACAAATCAATAGAGAGTAAGTGGGAGCAGAAGTGCTGGGTGTCGGGGGTGTGGTAGGAGAGCCAGGAGCTAAGGATAACTGATCATGTTAAATGAACTCACCAGTGTAGGCCTCATTGAAGAGGTGATATTTGGGCAAATATTTGATGGAGGTGAAGGAGGTAGCTAAATGGCTGCATGGAAAAAGTACATTCCAGGCAGAGGAAACTTCTAGGGCCATAAACAGGACATACTGAGTTATTCCCCGGACAGCAGAGGGCCAGCGTGGTGGGAGATGAGGTGAGTAGGACGGTACCAGGAAATGAAGTTAGAGAAGTAACAGGGGCCTGACCACATAAGGCCTTGAAGGGCATGATAAAAACTCTGGGTTTTACCCATTGTGGAGTTTTGCACAGAAGAGGGGCATGATCTAATTTACACTTTAGTGTTTATTCTGGCTACTATGTTGAGAATGGGTTGTGGGGGAATGTTCTGGTTATCTATTACTAGCTAACAATTTACCACAAAAGGTAATGTTACCAAACACTGTATGATATCTCTTGATTCTATGGGTCAAAAATTCAGGCATGGCTCAGCTAAAATACCACAATTCTGTCCTATGTGGTATTGAAGGGCTGCTCTGGAGAATACAAGATGGCTTCATTTACATCTCTAGTGTTCTGAAAAACTGAGCTGGAACATTGTCAACCTGAGCACCTACACATGGCCTCTCCACCATAGCAGTCTCAGGGTACTTAGATTCTTACGTGGAGCCTCAGAGTGCCCAGAGAAAGTGTTCTAAGAATCAGGAAATAGAACCTATGCATTTCTTAATATCTTTGGCTTGGAAATTGACAGAGTGTCACTTCTGTGATATTATCTGAATCAAGTCAGTTCTAGAGCCTATCAAAATTTGAGGAGATGGGCTATAGACCTTCATCTCCCAATAGGATAAGTGTCAAAGAATTTATGGCAAGCTCTACAGTTTATCCTCTGGCCACAAATTACTTACATTTCTCCCACCTATAAAATATGCTCACTCCCTCCTCAAATTCCCAAACATATCATCCCCTTAGGGCACCAGGCTCAGACATGAGGGTCAGGATCTCATTATCTAGTTCACATTCGTTATCAATATCCAGCTTCCCCCATCTGTGAGATCTTTCTCTGATTGGAATAGAGAACCTACTGTGGTACTGATACCATCATGAAGTTTTTCAGATCAAATTCATAAGGCAAATACTTCATGCTCTGTTGCTTCTTCCTTCACTTTGATGGCTTTTCTCTAACAATTCTGACACTAGCAACTGCAAGTCTTGACTTGCAAAACTATTGCTTCTGCTATAAGATTTTTTAAATCATTATTGCCTATTCAAAAATGTATTTAATTTCTTTCTTTTTATCACCATGAGAAAATTAATATTATGGTACAGAATGAACTGACTCTGGAAGAAATTAGAGGCAAGTTAGAAGGCAGTTCCCTAGACTTGAGATATTGTGAGCTGGAGATCTTGCATTGTATGGAGTGAATAACTTGTTCTCTTGCTCAATGATAATGCTGAAAATTATTTCTTCCTTAGGTCATATTTACTCACCCTAAAACATAGCTTATCATTTTTTTATTTACCATATCAGAAAGCTCTTTAAAAGGCCTCTAACATCTA
The DNA here is from genome assembly GCF_027406575.1 of Nycticebus coucang. Lineage (NCBI taxonomy): Eukaryota > Metazoa > Chordata > Mammalia > Primates > Lorisidae > Nycticebus > Nycticebus coucang. Next base: position 94,050,718 of record NC_069784.1, on the reverse strand, counting down.
GTAAATGCCCAGTATACACTAGTCATTAGCAGCAGTCATAGAACTGTGTATCTTTTACATCAGGAATTTTCCAGCTCTTTTGCTGAACTTTGTTTTCCTGACTTGACACCACCCTCCTTAGACAAGGCACTATTTTTCCCTGACACTTTAGGGAATAACAATGGAGAGGGATCTGAGAATAAGATACCGTGTTAAAAAAAATTAAGTAATATCGTTATGGAGAGTTACCAGTAGGTGGCGCTGTTGAATAATATTTTCTATGTTATCACAAACCTTGTCTCTGACTTAACAAGAAAGAATAAAAAGCAGGCTTGTGAAAAAACATCTGCTCTGTTATATAGTCTTTTTTTTTTTCCTTTTTTACTTTATATAGTCTCTTTCTAATGGAATGTTTTCAAAAATTATAACTAACTTTTAAAACGTTTGAAAATGATGGGATTCCGCCCAGAATGTGAGCTCTGGAGCTCCTGGGAAGAGGTCCTCCCACAGCTGCACAGGGTCAACACGTGAGACTTTGGCTTCTGGGCTGTCCCATGGGCTCTAAATTTCATCTAAACTTTGAACTCAATGCTTTCATGGTGAATTACAGAAGATAAGTGATGGATAACTGCTTGTGTCCAACCTACATGCTACATATATGAGGTAGAGCCTGGCTTGACTTGTTCTCCCTCAATTAAAAATAACTATTGAGCATCTGCTGATCCCTGCCAGGCACTAAGTGAGGTGCTTTCCATACTGGATCTTCTTTATTCCTTGGAACAGCCTTCACAGAGGTCAGCCTTGACAGTCATAGTTTATAGATAAGGGAACTGAAAAACTAAGTTACTTGACTACATTCATTTGACTAGTAAGTGGTAGAGAAAGAATTTGAACCCAGCCCTGGTAAACGCTCATGTTTGGATTCTCATCTGTCGAATAAAAGATCAAAATTCATTTACTGAATTTTAAAAGAGAAACTAACTTAAACTTTGTGCATTGCTGTTCACACCCTAGTTTAGGGTATCCTATGGACGGCCAGTGTGTGTTTTGCATTAGGGGTCAATCCCAACTAAAGAGCCTACGGATCAAGAGGAACTAGTAAATAATGTTGCCTTCAGCGCCAAACTACAGCATCTACTCACTCCACTAAGAATGCAGCTTCAGTCTCATTGTGGGGCTTTGTCAGCACATAAGGGAATTGCCAGTTTAGCAACAAAAGAACAACGTTTTCCTGACTCATTCATAACATTCCCCCCTTGGCAAGTCATTCTGACCTAAAAGGGCACTGTATTTTCCTGGCGGATTAGAGAGTAATGTGGAGAGGGGTCTGAGAAGACAAGATACAGCAGACTAGAAAATATTTTTGATACATGTGTCTAACAAAGGATTTATATCCAAAATCTATTTGAAAAAACTTCTTCAAGACAGTAAGAAAAACAAACGCACTCCATTTTAAAGTGGGAAGACAGAACAGGCCTTTCAGAAAAGATACTTCCAACAGCCAACAAGCATTATGAAATTTGTTCCACACCGTTCTCCAGTAAGCTGCACATAAAACTTCTAGGATATCCACAAGGTGACACCACCAAGTGCTGAGAAGGAAAAGAACTGAAACTCTCAGACATTGCTGGACAGAGTGCACAGTGATACAACCACACTGGGAAGTCGTTCAGCACTTTCTACTAAAGCTGAACGTATGTGTACAAATCCACCTCTAGGTATATATTCACGAAAATACATATGTATGTTTACTAAAAGGCATTGCAAGAACATTCATAAGAGGATTACTGATAATAACCCAACCTGGAAACCCTTCCAAATATTAATCAACAGTAGAATGGATCCAATGGGTTGTGATATATTTTTATAATTGAATTCTATATAGTACTGAAAAAAATTAACTGTAGTTTATATGATGAAATGGATCAATCTCACAGGTATATCACCAAAAGAGGCCAGACACTGTATGAGTCCACTTATCTGAAATTTTAAAACCAGATAAAACTCTATATTATAAAAGTCAGAAGAGTGGTTATCTTGTCAGAAAATAATGACTGACAGTGGACATAAGGGAGGCTTCTAGGGTGCTGGTAATATTCTATATCTTGATCTGAGTACCAGTACACATATGCTTAATTTGTAAAAATCAAGATGTACACTTAAAATATGTGCTCTTATCTATTTATATATTGTACTTCAGTAAAAATAGTTGGTAAATAGATCCTCAGCTCAGCATAACATGCTAAAAATGCACAATAGAATGAATGAAAAATATGAATTGAAAACAAAGAGAAACATTATTTAGTCACAGAGGAACCCAAAAGACTAATGGTAAGCTTCTCTTCAATATGCTTTGGCTATGTTACAAACCAACAGAGTAAAAGTGAAAAAACAAAGAAAATTTTATGACTCCAATATAAGGCAGTAAAGTGAGGTAGAGAGAAGAAAAAAGGAAAGAATATGAAGCTGAATACATAAAAGAAGAGATTGCAATAATTTCAAATATAATAAAAATCAAACTAAAAGTAAATGAATTAATTCATCTATTAAAATGAAAGAATTGTGAAATCAGGTTAGACAACAACAAAACTTCAGCCATATGTTACTTATGTTGCTCTTGGAAGAAAGCTGGTGGTATAATTTTAGTATCAGACAAAGTAGAATTTAAGACAAAACATATTGTTAGGGACAAAATGAAAAACCCACAAGAAAGATATAACTACCATACACGAGTGTGTGTTCCCTTAGTAATTTAGCTTGAAATCCATGCAGCGGAACTGGAAGAATTACAACGTGGCATTAACAAATCCCCCTTAGTGGATAGTTTTATTGTTAATAAAATTTTTCTATATATGACATACCTGCATAAAGATAAAGAAATCATAAATGTACGGTTCAGTGAATTTCCATACATTGAGCTGTGTAACCAACCAGTAAAAGAAAGAAAAAGTTCATCAGTGTGCCAAAAACACCCTTATTTCTCTTCCAGTAACTAGAACCCACAAGCAAACATTCTCCTCAATTCTAACACTAGGTGGCAATTTTGACTGCTTTTCAACTATATAGAAATGAGATAATATACGAAGCACTCTCTGGGGCCAAGATTCTTTCCTTCAACATCACCATTGGAAGCTATACCCAACTATTACATGGAAGTATAATTTGTACAGGTGAATATACCAGAATTTATGTTTGCATTCACTGTTGATGAACATTTCAATTGTTTACAGTTTTCGCATCTCACAAATTGGAGCCACTATAAACATTCTTATATGTGTCTTTTGATGAAGTTGTTCACATGTGCATTTCCTTTGGGAGATTTTCCTAGAAGTGAAATTACTGGATGACATGTATACACATGCTTAACTTTAGCACACACTGGCAAATAGCAGTCTACTGTAGCTGCTCCCACCCGCAGTGTATGAAAAATCTGGCTAGTTTACCTCCTTACCAACACTTAGTCATGTAACCCATCTGAGGCATGTATTTAGTATTCATCGTTTTAACTTTTATTTCAGTGAATGAAGTTGTACCCGTTTGTACATACATTGGTACTTTGAATACCCTCTCTTGAGAAACGCCTCTCAAATCCTTTTGTCCACTGTTTAGTTATCAGCTTTTTCCTTATTGATTTATGAGAATTTTTTAAAAATATAGTCTAGACATGAGTAATTTGTAAGCTGTATCATGTATCATGGGAGATTTTAAAACACTTCTTTCAGAAACTGATACCTCAAGCAAAAGAACAAAATACTGGTAAGAATACATAATATATAGAAGGTTGACGACATGCTTTTTTAAGCCTGTAAACTGAGAATCTGCATCCTTTTTGCTCATTGACCATGTCACAAAGAAAGTCTTATAAACATTTTCAATATCAATATTATATAGATCGTAGTCTGCAGCCAGATGCCATTCAATTATGGCATTGAAAAGTCAGTGCTTTAAAAAATGCCCCCTTTTATAGCCCTGGACTAAAAGACTTTGGAAAAATTGAACTTACTTTGGAAATAAGGACTATGGAAGGCTTTCCCAGAATGATTACAGCTCTGAGAGAGGAATCATGGGAAGGGTTATAGTAACTAGTGAAGAATTAAGAGCCCCACGTTCCATTTTTCAGGTTCAGGAAATGCTTCAGGCTCTAATCCTCTAGGCTGAACAAAGACCTGGAAGGAGAAGACCTGAAGAAAGCTAATAGATAAATAATCTGACTGCTGTGCTTAGTTCAATCTGGTGTTTCCCATTATTTTTATATTTAAAAAATCCTTTTATCAAAGGATAACTATCAACATCTCCAAGAATAGTTTGGGAAACACTAGCCCAGAGATTTTAGTGCTAACTCTTCCCCTAGTTGTTCACATAAAATGCTTTATTAGATTTTTTTCTGGTGCCCTAACTCAGAATCCATCGGAAGCCTCTCTTTTGCTAACCTTCTATAAGTCACTGAAACTGTGACTTGTTAATGTGTTTTGTTTTGTTTTTTCTTACGGCTCCGGGAAGATTATTTTTAAAGTGGGGTTAGTTTTTTTTGCTTACTTTATGATCATAAGAAAATGCTTTCATCATCTCTTGTTTACTAAAGTATAATGGTTTTAAAATAACCATAAATGTGAAGTAAGAGATAGTAACAGGGTTCACAAGTTGGAAAATGTTCATTATTCTTTTCCTGTTTTTCTTTTTAATTTCTTTGAAGGCTAATAAAGGAACACTTTGATCTGTGTTTTTCAAGATACATAAGTTCTGTTATTATTAGGTAAATACAAAGAATCATGAAGTTCAAATCAAATGTTTCAGCCACACTTCATTAAAAATAATATTTACATAAGTAGTAGGAGAAAAGATAAACAGTTGGTGTTTTATCTTTTATCCTATCTTATCTGAATATCTTATAATAAATACGAAAATATTACAAAAATGTTGAGAATAATATATCGTTTCCTTGAAATTTTATCTACTTCAAATTTCAGTTTATATTGCTAACTAATTTGACTTTCTGAACTTGCCCAGAATCCTTAGTGTACCCGTGCATGAAAATTGAGAAAGGAAAAAAATGTGAATTTTAGAGCTGACAATTTTTCCAGTAATTTTAGCAGCATAGATACTTGACCTGAATACATGTAAAACCAGAGCCAAAAATTCACTTCTCCTTTCCTTTTGTAAAGTGTTTTACTTATCTCACAGAAATGTATATCTTAATAAAAAAGTTATTCATGACCAGGTTCACACCTGTAATCCTAGCACTCTGGGAGGCTAAGGTAGGATGATCCCTTCACCTCAGGAGTTCCAGACCACTCTGAGCAAGAGCAAGACCCTTGTCTAAAAAATAGAAAACTTAGCTTGGAGAGATGGCCTGTGCCTATAGTCCTAGCTACTGGGAAGGCTGAGGCAGGAGGATCATTTACGCCTGGGAGTCTGAGGTTACAGTGAGCTATGTTCACTCCATTCTACTCTACCCAGGGCAACAGAGTGAGACCCTGTCTTAAAAATAAATACATACATACATACATACATACCATTGTGCATAAATTAAAAGTGCTCATTTCTAGAGAGTTGATAACTTGAAATTCCTGGGACAGAATAAGTATTGAGTATTGCTTTGTTAGGGAAACGGGCTCTAGACTGGTTGGTTTGGATATAAAAGGTGAGTTGCTTGCTATCTTTAGGAATTAGCTAGTCCTGGGAGAGGCAGTCCCTCCAGGGTCAACAAAGCCCCAAGATGTAAAAGCATCAAAAATCAGGATAAAAAGAAATGAGCATTATCTTGAATGATACAGATATAGAATGAACAAACAAAAGAGTAGAAAGATGGGTAAATACAATATGTTATCATTTTTTTCTTGCATTCTCTAAATTGTGATTGACAAATAAAACAAAAACTACAACACAGTTTCATGTGATTCTAAATGTATACGAGTCCCGTACATGGTTTGCTATATTCACACCTCAGTACAGTCGTGCCTCACTTAACAATAGGTATACACTCTGAGAACTGTGTCATGAGGCCATTTCATTGTTGTGTGAAAGTCGTAGAATGTGCTAAACAGACCCAGATGCCATACCGTACTACACACTGAGGCTGTATGGGATAGCCTACTGCCCCTAGGCTACAACCCTGAACAGCATATTACTGCACTGAATACTGCGGGTAATTGTAACAAGGATAAGTATTATCTCAAAGTACAAAAGTTACAATAAAAATAATGAGTTATAATCTTAGGAGAATTCCACTGTCTCTACAGTCCATTGTCGACTGAAAGGTTATGTGGTGCATGACTGTATTTCATTTATTGAACTTGCAAAATAAGAAGCTGACGCAGGGGAAATGTGTAAAAAGGTGCAGAGGTATGAAGCATTTAATTTGGCCTCAGAATAGAGAGGGAAGAGAATGAGCTAGAGGGGTATTTGTGTCCAGGATGTGAAGACCCGCAGGTGAGTCACCGAGCACCTGGAAGTTGGGGGTTTTAGGGCTGAAGGTGTCCATTCAATGTGTAGTGAATCACGCAGAAGGAAAATGCTGAAATCTGTATTTCAGAAGGTTTATTTGCATATGCTACTAATAGCTCTATATGAAGTAATACTTTGAACATTACATTACCAGCATCTAAATTTAATATATTTCAGAATTATTTGCTTTCATGGATTCATTCCACAAATATTTATGGAAAGCTTCTATAAGCCAGGCTCTTCCTCAGTTACACAGGGTCCAGTGTCGGGAAGAAGAAAAAAAGGGCCCGCAAATCCTGCCCACATATAATTCAAATGTTCTATAGTAAATTCTTTTATGAATATTGAAAAAACGATAAAAGCAAAAGACAGAAAATTTAAAATCTACACTGTTCTTTCCTTCGTTTTCCCTTTTCTTCCTTTCCTCCATCCTTTCTTCCTGACTTCTTTGCTTCCTTCCTTCTTTCCTTTCTTCACAGCATCTTTATTATAATTCAAAAGACAGATAAATAGATAGAAGATAGATGTCAGAGACAGAGAGGTATGTAATCATAATAATTATGGTTAAAAATAAAGAATTCCAAACTCTTAAAAGTTTAATATCTTAAAAAATTCAAAGATTATTTCTTAAGCTCTAAAAACTATTATTATCATTAAGAAAAGCACACTGATGTGAGCATGGTTTTACTAAAGATCTGGATCATGTATTATTTAATAGACAGGAGACAACAATGATTAATTTAAACCGTTGGTTTAATAATTAAACCAATAAATTAAATTTATTATGAAATTTAATAATAAATGGTTATTTATTGGTTAAATTATTCCATTTTTTCTGCTTCTGAAAACAAGCTTATGTAACTTAACTTCCGTGGATTTTTTGATAGATAAAAATAGCCATAGCCATCGCATTGAGTAAATGAAATAGATGAGAAGGAATCTGAATGTAAGATTGAATTACAAGTATTTAGAAGTAAAATTATAGATGGAAGGGTTCAGAGTTGAAGTTCTGATGTTTCCCACTCTCAACCTGCTTCTCCTACATTCTTATTCATATGAAATCATGGCAACTTGGTGCTTTCGGTTGCTCAGAATGAACTTACACTCATCTTTGACTTCTTTCTCTTACATCTTGTGTTTATGTCAGCAAATTCAGTTGGCTCTATTTTAAAAATACATCCAGAATGTGCCTACTTCTCACTTCCTTATGACTTCCAGCCTCATGAGAGCTAGTGTCATCTCACCTGAATTAGTCCAAGAGTTACCAAATAGCCTTCACTCTATTTTTGGCACAGAGACAAAATAATCCTTTAAAAATCTTAATCAAAATATATCTCTATAACACTCAAAATCCACCTTCCCTGGTAGTCTAGTGGTTAGGATTCGGCGCTCTCTATTGTACTCAAAACCCAATGACTTTCCATTTCAGAGTAAAAATCCAAATCCTTAAAACGCCTTCACTATGTGGTTCCCCACTTGTCTGTCTATTCCTCATACTGTGCTTCCCTCGGCTCCTTTTACTCCAAATTCACCAGCCTTCGTGGCTGTTCTGCTGTGTTACCTCTTCACAAGCCTTTGCTACTCACCTGTACCTAGATCACACCTCCCTCTCACATCCGCGTGGTTCTCTTTCTCACCTTTTAAAAGTATTTGCTTAAGTGTCATCTTCTTAGCAAGACCTGAATGGATTGATCTGGCTGACTAAACCTATTCGGGAACTTTCTATGCCCTTTCACTGGTTCATTAGTCTTCATAATGATCCTCATACCCTCTGATATATTAGAAAACATTTATTTGTTGTAATTGTCTGCCTTCCAAATTAGAATTTAGTTAATCCAGCTATTCAAACATCTAAATCTAAACTTCACAAGGGATTTTTTTTCACCCTATTTTATTCACTTCTGTTTTTCTGACACCTAAGACACTGACTAAACATTGTAGACAGGAAGTACTTACAGACTAGATGAATAGATGATAGGTATGGTTTAATATGCATTTGCAACAAGAAAAGTATGTATAGGCTTATGAAAAGTAAAAATCAACTGCCAGGTAATTGTCTGAGGCTAATTTAGATAAGGTAAGCAATTCTCAGACTAGAACTGCCAGTATAAATGACCCAAGTTTTCTCTATACTTCCCTAAAGCACTGAACTGCGACATAATCAGTTTACTTTTGATTGTATCTCAAGAAATTTTATAATATTCTATCAGTACAAGTATACTTATTTAATCTCATTTCTTATTTTCAACCTCACATTTTTTACTTTACAATGAAGAGGATTATATTTATTTCTATCGTACTTGAAAACAAATGGATGGATGGAAAGGGCTAAACAAAAATACTTGTCTATTGAGGACTCTCACAAGGTGGCACCTGTGGCTCAAAGGAGCAGGGTGCTGACACCATATACTGGAGGTGGTGGGTTCAAACCCAGCCCTAGCCAAAAAGAAAAACAAAAATCAAACAAACAAACAAAAACTCTAACCAATCAGAATTCTATACAGAAGCCATAGGTAAATTGATCTTTTTAAATTGGTTATCTTTTGGTTATCTGACCGTCTTTCCCAATCATAGAAGCTTTTCTACATGTTTGTTTTAAATAACTCTATAATCTTTTTCTACAAATAAGCTTTTGAAGGAAACTTTCAATGATAGCTTGTCTACTAAAACAGCCAGATCTGCAATAATTCACCAACCTAGTCTAACCATAGTCGTCTGCCTTTGTGTGAGGGATTAAACTTTGATTATCTGAAATCTCAAGGAAGAAGCCGTGATCTCATCCCTCACACAATATCCGATTGCCCACTCAGAATTTCTAACCGCCCTTTTTTGTAACTTATATTAACAAAGAAACCTAAAATGGCAAGTACTCATTCCTGAGCAATCTCTTGCTACATTTTCACTGATATCCCATCCCTACAACAGAATTTCCAAATTTGTTTTCTAATTAGTTTTCATTTCTTTATTGCTACTGAATTGATCCTCAAAGCTGCATTTGGAGCACATATAAAAGGTTATTTATCCTTAAAACATAAACATGCCACACTCACAACATGAACTGTGAAACTGACGGCGTATGTCTGTTGAAAACAAGTAACAAGTAGGCGGTGGGCAGTTTGTTGGGTCCACAGCAGCCAGGTGCTTTATGGCCTTGTTAGGAGATGAGAACACAGAATGAATGACTAGGAAAGCAGGTATTACTGATTCTCCAGACAAGTATTCATTCTGACATTGCAAACTGGAGGAAACCAATGTGAACTCAGAGTTTCTGCTTCTGGCTCATGAATAGTCTTCACCAACACTCAGCTTTCAGAGTTCTCCCAGGTGTTACAGGTTTCCTAATGCTGCGTCCACACATCTAAGGAGGGCAGCCTAAGTTCTGATCCCTCGTTTCTGTGCTGTTTTTAATACACCAGTTCATTCATCTAACAGCTAATTATTGAGCATCTAATGTGTGTAGGCTCTGTAAAGATACTGGATATAACATATATTCTAGAACACACATAGACATAATCTCTACCCTACTAAGCTTTAACATAGCAGAGGAGATGGGCAAGAAACAAAAAAGCTAACAGTAACACCTAGTGATAAATGCTGTGAAGAGAATGCGCAAGTTTTCTGAGGGAGTCACATGGACGTCAAAATAGAATACAAGAAGGATGAAAATACTCCAGCATTAACAACTGCAGGGTCAAATAATATTGATGTATGTTTTCTCAATTTTGAGCCCAACACACCAACACAGCAATCTAGGTTTCTCACCAATTTAAGCATCTATGTTGTGTGCTGAATGTTTTAAGCAGGGGTCCTCAAACTGCGGCCCGCAGGCCACATGAGGCGGTGTGATTGTATTTGTTCCCGTTTTGTTTTTTTACTTCAAAATAAGATATGTGCAGTGTGCATAGGAATTTGTTCACAGTTTTGTTTTTTAAACTATAGTCCGGCCCTCCAACGGTCTGAGGGACAGTGAACTGGCCCCCTGTTTAAAAAGTTTGAGGACCCCTGTTAGGGAATATAGGGACATAGGGGCCACAGTCTGAAATTCCTGAAGAAAATTTGTTTTAAAATCCTGCGTCATTCATATACCATGTAGCAAAGAGAACTAAGTTGGTAAGTTGTTGATTTGGACTGTGTCTCTACACAAACACACACAAAAAACTGACTGAAAAGTGACAAATTCAGCCAATTAATATTTATATCAATAGCACTAACATAGTTATTTGGAAGACTTTATTTTCCATAGAATTTATAATTTAGTTTGATATCCCAAACAGCTTTCAAGTGTATGAAACCTACACAAAAAGACTAAAACCTTTTAGTTTTTGTATAACTCCACTGAAAATGCAGTTTACAATATGAGAGATTCAGTCAACTCATAGAAAGAAGGTGAGGCAAAGATCAAACGCTGTGGCAGATAACTGGTAGACCCTATAGGGTTTCAGTTTCCTTACCTGCTTCACTATTGGTGCTGAGTTGAGAGAAAGAAGTGATTTTTATCACTGGAACTATAATATCAGGGCTAAGGAAGAAGGTGATAAAACACTACATTGCTCTTCTAAATGATACACTGAAAAGTAGAGCTACGCAGTAACTTAAAATATTTTTAAAGTTCTTCCCTTAAAGGGGTAGGGACGTGTGTGTAAGTGTGTGTGTTTGTGTGCATGTGTGTGTGTGTATAAAATATATACAGTTGACCTTTGAGTTATACAGCGTGACCCCTCACACTGTCAAAAGTCCACATATAACTTTTGACTCCTCATAACTTAGCTATTTATACCCTACTCTTGACTGAAAGAAAGCCTAACCAATAACATGAACAGTTGATTAACACATATTTTATATGCTGTATGTATTATATATTGTATTCTTACAATAAAGCTAGAAAAAAAGAAAATGTTATTAAGAAAATCATAAGGAAAAGAACACGTATTTACTGTTCATTAAGAGGAAATGGATCATTGTCAAGGTCTCCATCCTCGTCCTTTTCATATCGAGGAGGCTGAGGAAAGGGAGGAAGCAAAGGGTTGGTCTTGCTGTTTCAGGAGGGACAGAGGCAGAAGAAAATCTGAGTGTGTGTGGATCCATGCCATTCAAACCTGTGTGGTTCAAAAGTCAACTGTATATACTGAGTCTACAATCTCTTCACATTATAACAAAATAATTATTTTAAAAACAGTCAACTTCTTGTATGATGAGTAGAAAAGAATTTTTAAAATAGCCTTAAAAAGCAAACACTTGTCCTGTTCGTAACTAAGAAAACACTACAGATTATTACTACTGCTTAACTTCACCAGAAAATAACCATTCTTCACTTCATTTTGTGGTAACTAAGATAAGTAGATCTGGGTTTCTTAGGGTAATGATTTAGCTGGACTCTAGGATGGATGAGAAGTGACTTGGGGCAAAGATACTTTGCCAGTATAACCTTTTAAGTAGCTTCGTTAAATGGTGACATGACTCAAGCACATGTTGAAGCTGTTGGTGGGTGATCAATGAGGATGGTTTGAGTTACAAACAGGTAACATTCTCGTGCTCCTGGGAGGCAGGGCTCAAATCTGTTTTAATAGATAGTGACTCATCGCTTTTCTGGGGGTAACATGCTCTTTCATAATCTGATAAAAGCACTGAATGTGCTCCCCAGAAAAATCTATGTACGCATGTTCACTCACATTTTTTATACAATTTCAAGAGATTTACAGACTTCCATCCACAGACCTCCGAGAGTACTCTAAATAGAATTCTATCCCCTATGTTGTACATTAAAGAAAATTAATGGGGGCTGCACCTGTGGCTCAAAGGAGTAGGGCACCAGCCCCATATGCCAGAGGTGGTGGGTTCAAACCCAGCCCCGGCCAAAAACTGCAACAACAAAAAAAAAAAAATTAATTACCTAATGTTAAAAACTAAATATTAAATTTAAAAAATACTAGTGGAGATTTCAATCACAGTCAAGGGCGCAGCAGGAGAAGATGGTGCATGATGAAGCAGGAGCATTGCAGTGATAAATGACAACTCAACACAAAATAGCAGTGGTGGAATCTAAGCCTGGTGGATAAATACAGGGGGACAGGGCCCCCAGCAAGGGAAAGGACACAAGAGGACCAAAATCTCACTTAGCGCTTTCATAAACTTATTAAGGACCAATCTTGCTCCTCTTACTATATTTTAAATGCAAGTAAACAAAATACACTTTTTCAACTATGCACCCAGCTAGATTCCTTGGGAATTTAGACCTTGTAATTTTATCACTAGCAGATGCTTTAGTAGACTTTTGATTTAAAATGCAGTAATATCCTTCTAGCTGCTAGAAGGATATGCAGCACATAATGCTATTTGGCAATACGAATCAAAGTTTATATTTGTATGGGTGAAGGATAATAGCAAGAGGCTATATAAGCTGATGATTGTATCTAGTGAGAACTGAACTATGAGATATACAAAAGAAGTATAAAACTGTCTCAGCCTTCAAAAAGCCTTAATCAAGTTGAAGAGGCAAGGAACTAAAAGTAGATCTTTTAGTAGATCCATTAGATCCTGCAATTCCTCTATTAGGTATCTACCCAGATGATCAAAAATCATTTTACAACAAAGACATTTGCACCAGAATGTTTATTGCAGCCAAATTCATAATTGCTAAGTCATGGAAGCAGCCCAAATGCCCATCGATCCATGAATGGATTAACAACTTGTGACATATATATATGGAATATAGTGGAATATTATGCAGCCATAAAAAGATGTTTGCCTGGATGGAGCTGGAACATATTCTTCTTAGTAAAGTATCTCAAGAATGGGAGAAAAAAGTATCCAATGTACTCAATACTACTATAAAATCAGTATATAATCACCTACACATTCATAAAGGAAGGGTAAAACATAACTGTAGTCCAGAAAGAAGGAGGGAAGAGGAAGGAGAGGGGTGTGGAGGGGGAGGCCCGGAGGAGGGAGGATATTTGAGGGGCCTCACTTAATGTGCAAAATGCAAGGATACATTTCAGAACTACTAAGAATAGAGTATAAATGTCTTACCACAACAAATAAGTAAGCGAGGAGATAGTTATGTTAATCAGTTAGATGTGAGCATTCCACCTTGTATATCAAATCAGCATATTGTACCCCATAAATGCATTAATGTACACAGTTATGGTTTAATAAAGAATAAAAAAAGAAAATTAGGAAATAAAGGGAGGATTAAATAAACATGTACAATACTGGCATAAGAGATACAACTTGCAAGTGACTAATTACGGGATTCATAGCTCAGGGCTTAAGATTGTGTTTGCAAGCATACGATCTCTCTTGTCGAGACTTCATAATAAGGGATTATTGTGGAAGGGAAGCGCACCACAGACAGAAAAATGCATTTGTATTGAATGTTGATCAAATAAATGTAGAGGTGGTATTGTGTTTTGAATACCTACTTGTTTTAGCTAAATATATTTTTGTTTGCATCACCCTGAAAAGAAAAACTAAAAGAGATTGATGCTATAAAATGAAGAGTCGGAATTTATTCTTAAGTTCTGTTTATCTTCCCCTTAGGCTGTAGCTTTTGGCGTCTACCTTCGTAACGTTGGTTTTGGCTGCTTCCTTCCCTCAGAGGTGACATTCTGACCTGTTCTGCCAGGCTGGCTCTGCACACAGTTTTGCTGTCCAGTGGTGTGGTCTAAAGGTTCCTTGCAGGTCCCCGCCATGCTGTACCTCCTCTGACTCCTCTTGCAGATAAATGAACTCCATCATTTTTAATTTATTGCTTTGATCATGAAGACATCTCTATTTCAAAAATCTTATTGCAGATGCAAATATCACTGGGAACAATTTTGTGGTGTCATCGTTAGTACAGAATTTAGGGAAGTATGAAAGAGGAGTGTGCAATTGAGGAGGGTGACTGGGAAGCTGGGGTAACAGGAGGGAATGCTAGGGTACTAAACTCGCTGGAGAGTTTTCTTGAGCACTGATGCTGTATTCCCACGCCTCTGTTCCCAGGGTACCATCCCAGACTAACCTAATCTTTGCTGCAGTCTTTCATCATGGGGAAAGCCATCCCATCGTCAATGCTGCAGACTCAAATGTTAGAACAAAGTACCCTTAATTCTTGATTATACGCCCCTACTCTACTTGTCTAAGCAAGGCAAGGGTATCTTTATGGGTATTACTTGGGAAGTCATAGCACTTTTATACTTCTCTTTAAGTAACATTAACCAGATAGCTCTTCACATAAAGATAGTTACAAAGAAATATAGAACCTTGAGATTAAAAAGGAGGAACAAACTTGTCCCATCAGGAATTCATATCTCAAAATTTCTTCAAGAGCTTTACCCTCCAGAAATAGTTACGTAAGGTAAAAAAAAAAAAAAAAAACACAAGCTTTTGAAATAGAATTAGTTTTTGTTGTCAGTTATAAATGTTTTTAAATAGCAAAAAAACAGGTAGTAACTGCAGATCCTAATTCATAACTAAAATTTATCCCTGGTCCAAAATTAAACCCCTATTATAATAGAAATTACAACACTGATGATAATGTGTCCAGTGGAACTCCTGAGTTTTCAATACACTATCTTCCTTCACTCTTAATTCAATAAAGAGTTACATTCTATGGAAACAATAACCAACAAGTATACTATTACAAAAATAATCACTTCTGCCAGGTATGCGTTGAAGATGTTTGCAAAAATTCTCTGAACAATGAGTTAGGCAGCTGTGGAAGGCACTCCACATGCAGGAATTGATAACTTTTAGTTTGGTTTGGGGAAGGGAAAGGAGGGGGCTAATGACTGAGTGCCTATAGAAACAGGAGCTTCACCCATCAGTTCAGCTCATCTCGCAACATACCCGTTAGATAGAGTATCAACTATTTTGTAGAAGGGAAAAGTATTGTTCAGAAAAGTTCAATAACTCACAGCCACATGTCTAAGAGCTGGGCAAAGCCACCAAGGCTGGTCAGCTTGCAAAGCCTTTCTGTACATGACATGGCAGTTTACAGAGTGGGGGGAGTTTAAACCTTTTGAATTTCTACCTTCAGAGGCCCCTTTATGGATAGATATCTTTAAACTTGTATTTATTTAAATAAGAAAATGTGTTTTACATTTTAACAGACTACAGACTCTAAATACTGTTAAAATTACAACCTGAAAGAAACCATTAGTATTGATTTTTCTTTTTTTTTTTTTTTTGGTAGAGACAGAGTCTCACTGTACTGCCCTCGGTAGAGGGCCGTGGCGTCACACAGCTCACAGCAACCTCCAACTCTTGGGCTTACGCGATTCTCTTGCCTCAGCCTCCCGAGTAGCTGGGACTATAGGCGCCCGCCACAATGCCCGGCTATTTTTTTGTTGTTGTTGCAGTTTGGCCGGGGCTGGGTTTGAACCCGCCAGCCTCGGCATATGGGGCCGGCGCCCTACTCACTGAGCCACAGGCGACGCCCATTAGTATTGATTTTTCAAATAAATGTCAGCTGAACTACATATCTTTAGAATCATTCTGAGTTCCTCAATACTTGTATAATTTTGCTGGAAAATGATTGGAATTTCTTATTTTTAGTGTTGTTTTACCAAAGTCAACTTAGACTTGATGTGATATCTTTGAGGTTATCGAGAAAAATAACTTAATTCATGAAAAATGAAATCCATCCTGCTGCACGTACACATACATTCACAAATAAATAAGATTAATATGAATAACATAATTGCTAAGCCTTTGAAGAGTCTTCAAATTAACGTATGTTTATTAAATTTTCTGCACAACTGAAGGTAACTGCTTTGCATCATAATAGGAAATTCTGCCATTAGTAAAAAAGGCAAAATTTAAGAAAACATTTGAAGCTGTGTGATGAGCTGTGATTGCTCCCCTCTTCAGTTGGCATAAACCCACCTGTCCATGGAATCTAAGGCTAATTTAGATAGTGGGAAAGAAAGTGCCATTTTACTGCTTTATTTTTTGAAATTCCTTTAAAAGTCTCTGCTGCGTGGTACTGACACAAAAATAGAGATATAGATCTATGGAATAGGATAGAGAATCTAGAGATGAACTCAGCCACACATAGTCATTTAATCTGTGATAAGTGTAACAAAAACATGCAATAGGGAAAATAATCCTTATTAAACAAACAGTGCTGGGAGAACTGGTTATCAACATGCGGAAGACTAAAACTGGGCCCACCTCTCACCACTGACAAAAATTAATTCTTGTTGGATACAAGATTTAAATGTAAAACATGAAACAACAAAAATTCTATAAGACGGTGTGGGGAAAACACTTGAAGATATTGGCCTGGAAAAAAACTTTATGAGGAAGACTCCCCTAGCAATTGCGGCAACACCAAAAATAAATAACTGGGAATTGATCAAGCTAAAAAGCTTTTGCACAGCTAGGAGCACCACAAACAGAGCAAACAGACAGCTCTCAGATGGGAGAAGATTTTTGCATATTATGTATCTGACAAAGGCCTGATAACTGGAATCTACAGAGAATTCAAATTAAATGGTAAGAAAAGTGCAAACAACCCTCTCCATCAGTGGGCGAGAGATTTGAACAAAAACTTCTCCAAGTATGACAGATGAGTGGCCAACAAACACATGAAAAAATGCTCATCATCCCAAATTATCAAAGAAATGCAAATCAAAACCACTCTCAGATACCACCCAACCCCAGCAAGATTAGCCCACATCACAAAGTCCCAAAACACCAGATGCTGGCGTGGATGTGGAGAGAAGGGAATACTTCTACACTGCTGGTAGGATCGCAAACTATACAGCCTTTTTGGAGAGAAGTATGGAGGATCTTCAAAGATCTAAAAGTAGACCTTCCATTTGATTCTGCAATCCCATTACTAGGTATCTACCCAGAAGAACAAAAATCATTTTACCACAAAGACATTTCCACTAGAATGTTTATTACAGCTCAAGTCATAATTTCCAAGTAGTGGAAGTGACTCAAGTGCCCATCAACCCGTGAATGCATGGACAAACTGTGGTATATGTACACCATGGAATATTATTCAGCCATTAAAAAAGATGGGGACTTTACATCTTTTACATTTACTTGGATGGAGTTGAAATATATTCTTCTTAGTAAAGTATTGCAAGAATGGGAAAATAAATATCCAATGTACTCCATACTAATGTGAAATCAATATATAAACAATTACATGTTCATAAAGATAATAAAACAAACTTTCATAGTCCAGTTTGGGGATAGAGGTAAGCAGGGGTGGGGGAGAAGAAGATACATGGGAGAAGGAGGGAGGGCAGGAGGCGGGATCCCAAGTAACGTGCACATTGTGAGGGTGGATAAAACGCCCCCTGCGTGAGGGGCTCTTCTACAAATAGAACTTTACCCTGGAAGTGGGAACAATGTAACCTAAATACTGTATCCTCATATTAATTTGGATAAAGTTTAAGAAAATAAAAATAAATGTCTCTGCTGGATGTGTTGAATTGATAACTGCTTGCCCATGAGATATTTTCTTTTATCAAATATTTTTAAAATATTGATTTGGAAAACTAAATTTTAAAGCTTCAAAATTTTTCTTAATTGTGTGTAAGTTGCTGAGGTTTATCTATCCCCTGTTGAATTCCAAAAGATGCCCATTGTCTCTTGTTTATTCAGATTCCTAAGCATTTAAGAATATGTAGCCTTAAATTAGTCCTAAATTTATAAAAATAATATAATACAAATGATGGTGGAAAAGTTAGTGATCTATGAAAAGACCTTTCTTGTTCAAAGCAAAATACTGTATCAGACAAATTTTATCTTGTTTTTCATTTTGCCCATCACCACAAAAGGTACTTATTTCTAAAATACTTTTAAACTGGAAGTGACTACTATCTAAATTTAACTGAATTTCCTTTTTTCAATGGAGCTTTTCAGGAAAAATAAAAGCAGGATATTTTTTTCTAAATAGCTGGAAAAATAAATGTCCAATGTATTCCATACTAATATGAAGTCACTATAACAATAATAATGATAATATTAAATTCTTCTGACTTGATTTGTTACCTCTGGAAATATAGAAAGCTAATTCAAAAGTGGGGAATCTTTCTCCAACTGCTTCTTTCTCAAAGTTCTACATCTGCTTCAAAAGAAATACCAGCAAGACTCAAAGCCCTTGAAAAATCACTAGAACAAGAAATACGATGACAATGAGGCCTGTGTTTATGATTCTATCAGCTTTCCACTGCCACGCTTCTTCAACACTGGAGTCTTAAACAGAGTCTGATATGTTCTCATTGGTGAAAGAAGTGTTTTGACTATCATCAGATATCTGAATAGTGAGTGTTTCGGGTGCCTGACACTGTCCTATACCTTACAAGTTGTTTATAGATAAAATAGAAACCTTGTTGTTGGCACCCGTGAGCTTAATGATTCCTAAGAACTCACATGAACTTCAGCAAATGAGATCGAAATATGGCATTATTGATTATACTGATTACCTGTTTTGTGATTATTCTTGCAACTTCCCAGCCTTGCCAGACCCCTGATGATTTTGTGGCTGCTAGTTCTCCGGGACATATCATAATTGGAGGTTTGTTTGCCATTCATGAAAAAATGTTGTCCTCAGAAGACTATCCCAGGCGACCACAAATCCAGAAGTGTGTTGGGTGAGTAAAGTCTCAAAAAACACATTTAGGCTTCAAGGTTATGCCACGAGACAAGGACATATGAACTGTTTATTTATATTAACATCTAAATTATTTTAATAAGATTTAAACCTATATATATTTTAAGTTGCATAAGGTTAATCTTGCAATCCCACCTTAAAAGAGAGATACATCAGTCCTATACTAGTATGCATAATTAAATAATTTCCGAGTGCAGAGGTAATGCCTGTTTTTTAATAATGTATTCATTTAGATCTTGCCTTAAAAAATCAACTCTTGAAATCTCTTGAGAAGCCACGGCAGCCTGTTCTTTACCACATGCATACCTAGCCTATTTGTATTTCTATTGACCCAAACATGTGTTTTGTTTGAAAATGGACCTATTGTTTGATGCTTTGTTTAAAATAGACTGCATTTTTTCTGACATGAATATTTTTTTCAATGCTGTATTCACTTAATTCTTGAAACAACTGAATTCTTTCATGATAAATTAAGACCCTCCACAACCCAAAGTGTTCCTTCTTTTTGACAAACATTTTGCATCAAGAAATCTGAACTACAGAAAAGACATTTGGCATAGGGTGCTGTGAGGAATAAAGCTGGACAAAGGATGTTACAGGCTTTTTTTTTTTTTTTTTAAGGAAGCAGGATGTTTGAATTCTAATTTCAGCTTTGGTACAAAACTAATTTTGCAAGCTTAGGCAAATCACTTAAGATTTTTGAGTTCCAGTTTCCATTTTCTCATTTGTAAAATAAGGGCCTGGATTCCTCTAAGGACAGAGGGAGTACCAGTTTCTGTTGCTATGGCAATGTGATCCCCATGCTTTCCTGTAATTCTAAAATTCTGATTCTATCTTGAGGTCTTTGTGTGTGAGTTTAATCTCCTCTTTTCTCCTACCTTTTCTGTCTTTATCAAAAAGTACTTATGTATTTACTAAGCTCTCTGAGAAGGCTTTCAGATAAAACGTTATCCCATGTGACACTAAGATTCTTTCTTATCAATCTCCCCAGAAAAATGAGCACTTTGAGCTATTGTCCTCATAATTGTTGATTAGCAGGAATAACAGGGAACCGTATAAAACTATAACATAATTAATGAAATTTTTAGAGCATTACCTTGGTACCCAAAATATAACTAAAGAGTTCAGACCCACAATTGCAGGCTAACAATTAGGTATGGAACGCACCAAAGAATTATTTGATCCAACAAGAAGATACTCTCTAGGGAAAAAAGTCACTGAATTGAAAATATTTTACTATACTGCCACTCATCAAGAAAAGTAGTATTTGCCAACTTTGAGAAAATATTATTAAGTGCCTACATTTCCAGGGCCCTATTCTAGGCACTCGAGATACAAGGTAACTACATCAAAAAGGTTCTGATTCTAGTGGAGTTTACACATGGGGGATTCCGAACATATTTACAATTTAATTGTCAGATAATCAAGTAGTTTATCCTTTCTCTTTGGTTCTCTTTTCAATGAATGCTGATTAGCCATAGCTCATGTTTAGACAGTCCACAATGATGAATAGTAATGTTCAAATAATCTAATTTCTCAAAACTGAATGAACTAAAAGAAAACACTAGAATATCAAAACCCTGAACAATAATATCCCCTTTATTCATTTAAAAAAATTTATAGACTCATCATTATGTTTAAGACATTGTTTATAAACTTTTATAGATAGGAGTGGATGAAATAAACTTTATAGTAAATCAGTAATCAAACACTTCAGTGCTGTGGAGTGAACAGCACTGAATTGGAAATGCTCTTTGAATGTTGAAATGCGTCAGGCCTAAAGTAGCATACTTTACTAGGAGAAGGCTGTTGGGCTTTACCCAAAGCCTGTTTAAACATAATTCTTAACAGACTTACTTATCTGGTCTCTAATCACAACAGACTAAAATCAGAAAACTAAAAGTGGACTTGTGAGTCTAAAAAGCAAGTCCTCTGACAGCCATAAAATGCTGACCTCTAACTACAAAAAAGAAAAAAAATCAAACACATCTTCATATTGCAAAATACTAAACTGTCTTCAAAAGGATCCCAAACTTCATCAAGAAAAAGTTAAATCCTATATCATAGATTCCATTTAAGAAACTGTAGGTTCTCATATTACTTTTCATAAAGATTTCATCAAAAAAAGATTTTTTTTGAGACAGAGTCTCACTGTACCCTGGGTAGAGTGGTGTAGAATCATAGCTCACAGCAACCTCAGATTCTTGGGCTCAAGTGATCCTCTTGTCTCAACCTGCCAAGTACCTGGGAGTAACTCAGGCACCTGCCACAATGCCCAGCTCACTTTTTTATGTTTAATAGAGACAGGGTCTTGCTGCTCAGGCTGGTCTCGAACTCCTGAGCTCAAGCAATCCACCCACTCAGCCTCCCGAAGTGTGACAATTACAAGTGTGAGCCACCATGCCCAGCTCAAGAATTATTTTTAAATAAAGTTCAGCTCCTTCAATAGGCAAGCTTTACTCACCTAGAAATTGTTGTAAAGCAGATGTAGTTAAAATAAGATAGCCAGTCTTTAGAAGAGTTGTGTTCTAATTTCAACAAATATTGTTTTCTCCACAGATTTGAAATATCAATCTTTCTTCAAGCTCTTGCCATGATACACAGCATCGAGATGATCAATAATTCAACGCTATTATCTGGAGTCAAACTGGGGTATGAAATCTACGACACTTGTACAGAAGTTACAGTGGCAATGGCAGCTGCTCTGAGGTTTCTTTCTAAGTTCAACTGTTCCAGAGAAACCATGGAGTTTCGGTGTGACTATTCCAGCTACATGCCAAGGGTTAAGGCTGTTATAGGTGCTGGCTACTCAGAAATAACCATGGCTGTCTCCAGAATGTTGAATTTACAGCTCATGCCACAGGTAGGTTTTGTTCAACCTCCATACACGGCTTTCGATCACATTCATTATAATGAAAGGATCAGAGAAAGCCAGGGAAACTAGTTAGGGAGTTGCCTTTATTTTAATCCTTCTTTCTCTTCAGTTGAAGAAAGGATACACCCCCGTTATATACAGCATAGTGGAACAGTATTGAGGGAATTGTCGTCCCTCTGTCTGTCAGGTCCAGTTTCTGACAGTTTTCATCGATTTAGATAAGACACAAATCTCTAAAGGCCTAAACTGCCTTGTTTCTGAAATAACATCATTCATGTCTTATGAAGAAAACTACAGAGAGGGAGGGCAAGTGAGCAGAGGAGTCAAGGAAAACTTCTCAAGGAGTGACGGCCTTAAACTTGAACAAGAAGGGACACTAAGGGAAGACGGGGGAGGAGAGGAAAGTATCTGTCCCAGAAAGCAGCAAGTGCAAAGTTGGGATGTCCAAAGCATAGCAGAAAGGTCAGTCTGGCTAGGTCAGTTTGTGCAGAAGGAAACATAGTAGGAAAGGCTCTTGTAGCATCTGGTAAGCTATAGGGGAACTTTTCTTCTTTTACTTATTTAGCTGTGTTTTTCTCTGTTTCCTCCTTTTTTTTTTTTTTTTTTTACTTATTTGGCTGTACCTACCTCTCAGTATTTAAATAATATTCAGTATTGGCCCTGGCCAGAGAGACAAGATAGATGCAGATGAATTGAGAGGTGTAAATGGGGCTATGAGGCAGAGCTACTCTACTACACACAGTACGAAATGATTAGAGGGCAAGGACTCTAAACTACCATCAGGTGCTAAGTATCATCATGAAAGCAACTTGTAAAGTAGGGGGGATTCATAGAAGAGGAAGGATGGAAAGGACCAGAGAGCTTAGGAAAATGTTATGGAAACGCAGGGAAGTCAAAGAGGAACACGTACTGTCAGCAGCCACATGGAGCTCATCCGCACCGTAACTAAAAGATTCCATCCATTTCCAGGTGAGTTATGAATCAACCGCAGAAATCCTGAGTGACAAAATTCGCTTCCCTTCATTTTTGCGGACTGTGCCCAGTGACTTCTATCAAACCAAAGCAATGGCCCACCTGATCCAGAAGTCTGGATGGAACTGGATTGGCATCATCACCACCGATGATGACTATGGACGATTGGCTCTCAATGCTTTTGCCATTCAGACCGCAGAGAAAAATGTGTGCATAGCCTTCAAAGAGGTTCTCCCAGCCTTCTTCTCAGATAAGACCATTGACGTCAGAATCAATCAGACGCTTGAAAAAATTATTGCGGAAGCCCAGGTTAACGTCATTGTGGTATTTCTGAGGCAATATCATGTTTTCAGTCTCTTCAATAAAGCCATTGAAAGGAATGTCAACAAGATCTGGATTGCTAGTGATAATTGGTCGACTGCCACCAAGATCACCACCATTCCTAATGTCAGAAAGATTGGCAAAGTTGTGGGCTTTGCCTTTAGAAGAGGGAATATGTCCTCTTTCCACTCCTTTCTCCAAAATCTGCATATGTTTCCCCGTGACAATAACAAACTCATACACGAATACGCCATGCTTTTGTCTGCCTGTGCTTATATCAAGGACAGTGATTTGAGTCAATGCATTTTCAACCATTCTCAGGCGACTTTGTCCTACAAGGTTAACGAGGATCTAGAAAGGAACTTCTTCTTGAGACATGATTTCCTCCAGGATCATACTGAGCCAGGAGTCATTCATAGTATTCAGCTGGCAGTGTTTGCCCTCGGTTATGCCATCCGAGATCTGTGCGAAGCTCGAGACTGTCAGAATTCCAATGCCTTTCAACCGTGGGAGGTACTTACTCACACAGCTAAGAAAATCCCCTATCATCATTTCCCCCATTTCCTCCCTTGTTTCAATTTGCAAAGGTTTATATTAACTGCTCTTTATCTTATTCCTTTTCCTAAGGAAACACCTCCAGTGTTTAAATAACCTGCATTACTATCATAGCTCTTTATTCTTGAAGATCATAGAGTTGTATTTTACTTCACCTCCTACTCTGAGCCACCAACGTTATGTTCTTTTATTTCCCGAGAAAATAACGTTGATGGTGCGAATTTTCTTGAGTCTTATAGGTTATCTCTTCTAATGCTCTTAACAAATGTAAGTCAGACCAGACAAGTTTAATAATCCTTTTTGTATTTACTAAATATGATGGATAAGGAAACTAAAACTAGGAAGTATAAGAACTATGACCTCAGTCCAGGTCTTCTAACTATATCCTCTTTATTTTTCACTGTGTCTCTAGTAGTTCATGATCCCAATACCTCCAGTTACGACTCTCTCAATTAGAGTGGTCTCTCTAGCCCTGTAGTCTTCTTCAAGGAAATGTCGCTAGGTAAATTATGATATTCCAGGTTTAAAGGAACCATTAATTGCACGTAAAAGTTTTTCCCTTTCTTCTCTTTTATTTGTTTGGAGAAATGAAGTTTAATAGGGCTCTATTTAATGACAATTTTTCATTATGTTTTCTTAAACACCCTTGAACAAGACATTTAAAATTAAATTGCTTCTTTTAATGGTGATAAGTTTTGCTCATTAGAAACAAAAGTCTTAATAATGTGTATTCAAAGCCAAATTTTTCTGCCCCTGTCTTGAAGCAGAATCATATTACAAAAATATAGGTATGTTAAATTCATAGGAGAAAACAAGGTAAAAATGAATATGACTTAATTCTTCCAACTGTGTAAGTAAATATCCGGAACAGGTCAGGTCTACTTTTGTCATTTTTACTTTAATTGCCCACAAACACAAGCTCCAAGGTCTCACATAATCAGCTGACATTTGTCAGGATCATGTGATCGTTAGAGAATATTTTTTAAGTTGCTCATTTTGAAACTATAATGCATTTTGCCTTATAAATGAAAAACCAAACATTTAGTGAAAAGGTAAAACTAGAGATTAGAACCTTTTTTAAAATTAAAACTCTTTCTTACAAATATATATGTATATGTCTAATGATTTTAAGATGCCTTTTGGAAAGCATTCTCTTTGTACTGCAAAACTTTATACTGTAGATGAAGGATTAGTAAAAACTATAAATTATCTTTTCAGATCACCCTTCTTCACTATACTCCAAATTTAGGTCAACATTTCCTATACATTTCAATAGTTTGGCGTGGTGCATTGCCGAAAATCACTTTTCATGTTTAAAAGTGGACTACTGCAATGAAACCACCACTTGGAATTTTAGAAATGAGAGATGGAGAGTGTGAGGGAGGAGGGTAAAAAGAACCTTATAAGGAAAAAGAAATACAAATAGTAAGAGCTATTTACTCACTGAAGATCTGGGAAAGTATTTTACAACAGGAATAAGTGTAATGTTCTGAAAAAAAGACTTGAGAAGGAATAATCTAAGCAGAGTCTTCTGACATGTTAAACACTAGAAGCCCAGGGTCATTCTTTTAGCCCTCAGAGTCCATTAATCTAGAAACAAATAGAAACAGATTGGGAAGGAGGAACAAAGGGATGACTTGCTCCTTTGATCATGATGTGAGTGAGTCACAGTCTGGTCAGTGCTATTCTCAGTGGGACAAATAATACAAACAATTATATTTTTATGAAGAAATCTCTGTAGACATTAAATTTAAAAGATCAAAACCATTTCAGGTTCCTAACCAAAGATACATTCCTAAGAATTGCTTTGTCCCCTAGCCAAATTCACTAATATATACATGATAACTTTCTGAATGATTTTAGATTCTGATCATTTTAAAGGGGTTAGTTCTTCCCCATGTTTGAGAGTAATACTTCCTTTGGCCTGGCATTTGGTGATATTTCTGAGCAGTATTCGGGGACTGCCTCATCACGCTTGTTTTACTTCAACAGATCTTTCTTCTTTTGAGACAGTCTCACTATGTCACCCTTGATAGAGTGCTGTGGCATCACAGCTCACAGCAACCTCTAACTCTTACAATTCTCTTGCTGCAGCCTCCCGAGTAACTGAGACTACAGGTGCCCGCCACAACATGCAGCTATTTTTTTGTTGCAGTTTTCATTGTTGTTCAGCTGGCCCAGGCCGGGTTTGAACCCACCAGAAAACCTGCTAGCCTCAGTGTATGTGGCTGGAGCTGTAACCACTGTGCTCTGGGTGCCGAGCCATACTTCTACAGATTTTTGATGTTCCTCTGTTGTGTGTGAGGATACGATGTCCTTGCTGCGAATAGTAATTTTTGTTTTTTCTTTTGTTTTCCTTTATTTCTGATGACACATAGAGCAGTAAGTGATGTGTGTGAGATAAATATCTGTCAAATTTCTATTCATATATACGTGTGTGTGTGTGTGTATGTATGTGTGTATATACATATTCCCTCCCTAACAAAGTCATCTGTCCAGGGGGGTGTACAGTCAAACAATTAGCATGATGCATTACAATGTTTTACATAAATTCAAGGTGGCAAAGAAGCACATAACTGGGGCAGCTAACCCAGTAGCAGGAATTCAGGGAATGTTTTCAAGAAAACATGACATCTATGGTGAATAGGATGGATAGATAGGAGTGAGCCAGGACTAAATACTCCAAGACCCAAAGGAGAGAAAGGACAGCATTTTAAGGGGACAGAATATAGTACCACTGCAGTGAAGCATGAAAGCCTTGACAATCAGGGCTCTCAGACTATGTTGTGCAGTTGAATTGCCTGGGAGTCTCCTCATCATGCAAATGCTAATTCAGTAGTTGCACAGCGGGACCTGAAAGTCTTCATTTCTAACAATCCCCCAGCTGATGCTGATACCATACACTAGGACAAGGACCGCCCTTTAAATAGAAAGTTGCAAACTAGATTTTAAAGTTTGGACTTCAGAGAGTAAAAGGACCCAATTAAAGGTGTTTTTAGGCCAGAGACTGATGTGATATGTTTTCTATGATAAAATAGTATTCCAAGTGCAGTGTGAATTGATTAGAGGAACCCAAGACTGGAGGGAGAAACACCAATTTGGTAATCCAGGCATAAGATAGGAATGTCTTGTACTACAGATGTGTCAGTAAGAATGGAGAGATGGTTACCTGGATATTGAAGAGGAAGGACGAAGAATCTTTGGAGATAGGTGGGGTGTCAAGGGTGACAGAGAGAAGAAAAGATGTTGCAAATGATTTCGAAGTTGGGCAACTGGTGCCATTTACTGAGCCAAAAACATAGAGAAAAGTGGAAGTGTAATGGAGAGAAGAAA
This sequence comes from Nycticebus coucang, assembly GCF_027406575.1. Lineage (NCBI taxonomy): Eukaryota > Metazoa > Chordata > Mammalia > Primates > Lorisidae > Nycticebus > Nycticebus coucang. The sequence continues at coordinate 94,023,623 of NC_069784.1, read as the reverse complement.
TATTAAGCACTGCGTTTTGGAGATGTTGAATATGAAGAACTTATAAGACATTGCAAGTGTAACCGTGGCAGTTGCATATTAGCCCAAAATTAGAAAAGACGAGAGTGATTTGGGAGTGATAAGAATAATAATAACTAATATTTTTAAGACCTACAGTTCTAGGTACTGAGATATATTACCTCTAATCCTTATAATATTACAGTAAGTCCACAGGGCTCATCCTTTACACTGTATCTTAAAGACATAGTAAGAGAAAGTGTTACTGGTGGTTAAAACTTGTAGCCCTTCAGAGATGGAGGGGACTTCAGTGATAAAGATCTGGCCTATGGCTACTCACATAGTCATCAATGAAACTGTCCCCACCCCAGTTCACTGTGCTTTTTGCTGTAACATGGAATAATTAAAAAAAGAAAAAGGCATGGCTCATCGCCTGTAGCTCAGTGAGTAGTGCACCAGCCACACACACTGAGGCTCATGGGTTTGAGCCCGGTTTGGATCAGATAAACAACAGTGACAATTACCACCAAAAAAAAAAAAGAGCTGGCCATTGTGGGGGGGGCCTGTAGTCCCAGCTATTCTGGAGGCTGAGGCAAGAGAATCTCTTAAACCCAAGAGTTTGAGGTTGCTGTGAGCTGTGATGCACAACACTCTACTCAGGACAACTTAGAGAGACTCTGTCTCATTAAAAAAAGAAAGAAAAGAAAAAGAAAAAGACATATCTGGGGCACCAGGACAGAGACGTGAGGCTGTTTACTCCGCTGTCCTCTAGTTTAGTCACATAGACCCCTCTCTCCACAGCAAGCTTACTTACGGGAAACGGACAACAATGTCTAACATCTTAATTAGTGTGGCCTCCGGGCCTTGTGTTCTTAAAAACAGGGCATTATCATACACAAGTCAATAATGTAACAATTGAAATGCAAATCCTGTTCTCTAAATTTTGTAGTGCCAACTTATAGTGAATTTCAGAGTCTCCATGAAAAGCAATAAATAATTAATGGAAAAAGCTTACCAACTAGAGTATTAATGTTCAAAATTTACCTTATCCCAGAGTAAATTTTGTGTCATATTTAATGAGGAATGAATGTACCATTTCATTTGCCTCCACCCTCTTTCTGGTAAGAACAGATATAAAACAGTACAAGTATGTTTATGTTACAGTATTATCATTTACAGAACATATGTGTCTGAGCTTTACTCCATAAAACCTAATTTAATGCAGGAAAACACAGGTGGAAATCATTGCTCAAACACAAGAGTAGAAGAGAATACGGTCCCTAACGAACTGAGTAACAGGCTTATGTGTGTATGGGGCTTAAAGAAGGAACAAAAGAAAAACCAGTAGACAGGTAGAAGTAAGAACATAGAAAGTAGGCCCTTATCTATTCTTTTATTTTTGTTTACCTCATTTTTTTCTCCCAGGGACTTGCTAGAATAAATTTTGTTAGTTAATTCCACCATTTTAGATCTGAGATCCTCTTCCTTCTTTAAAGTAATGCTAATTAATTTACATTCATTAAAAGATCTAGAAAGCCTATGGGGACATATAATAAAATCAATACATACAGATTTTGCTAAAGTGGTATTTGGCTACTGACATGACTCTCAAAGTTATTATATTTACCTTAGAGTGTAACTTGATCTTCTTATCGTGACAAAAAAAGGAACATTCATAAAAGATTAACTGAGAAGGAATAGAATAGAATAATTCTATTCAAATAGAAGAATTTCTGCCTCCTTCTATAGATCTCACACCCAACAAAAGCCACTTAGAGCCACAGACTTAGGTAATGAGTGGGCCATTATGCGTGTGTTCAGAGAGGCTTATTTACTCAGCCATGCTGATGTACTAAGTGAATAGTGGAGCCAGAATGGCAGCCTGTTCCCTACCTACTAGTCTTCCACTGCAGCATGAGCTCCATATGGCTGACCCATACGTCAATAAAACATTTCCTGCCCTAACCGTATCATATACCAGTTCTCACTGTGCACATTAGTAACAAGATAAGTGATTTTTCATTACATTTCTTTCCTCTCCAGTTAAAAAAAAATTATTTTATGAATTAAATTAGAAATGGAACTCAGAGATCACTTTAGTATGTACTCAGTCATTGGAACAGACTAAAGAACCGTTGGAAATAATAAAATAGAGAGTAATTGTAACTGTCAAGATTGCCCTAATGAGAGATAGAAAGAACCAGAGTCAGAGCCCAGGCATCTGCCAAAGAGGACCCATTCTGAAACTGGACAATGTGGATAAATACAGATACTCAAAGAGTTTCCGTTTTATAGGTCAGAGAAGCTGCCATCCACAGAAATTAACTTGCTTTCTCAAACTCACGTAGCAAGACTGTGGCAGAAATGAAACTATTAATAGAATCCAAGTGAAATTTATTCTCAAATTGTTGTCTGGTGATTAAGAACCTTCCTCCACCCCCATGGCCCAGAATCTTCTTTCTTTCTTATTTTCAGGTGATAGTCATTATAAAGCCATGTTATAATTAGAATAATAGATACACTTACAATGTTTACAGTCAAAATTTGTTCCTGTTTTTATTTTTTTATAGTTACTTGATGTGCTGAAAAATGTGACATTCACTGACGGAGGGAATTCATTTCATTTTGATGCCCATGGGGACTTGAACACCGGATATGATGTTGTGCTCTGGAAGGAGCTCAATGACCACATGACTGTCACCAAGATGGCAGAATATGACCTGCAGAACGATGTCTTCATCATCACAGACCAAGAAATAAAAAACGAGTTCAAGAATCTTCAGGTAATTGTACTGTAGGCTACGTTTTAGCATGCAAAGCAATTGGTACCTCAACTGCAAAAGTCATTGACCCACAGGAACCTCCAGTGATCCTCCCGCCTTTTCACTGTCCCCACCTTCCCTCCTTAAATTCTGTGGTCAACTAGTGTAACTCTCCCTGTACCCTCAGTTGCTTTGCCCCTCTTGCTCTTTGTTATATATATTCAAGCAAAACACAATCCTTGTTAAATTCAACCCTCTACCTAATCAAGGTAACCCCTATGTTGTTGAACTTGGGGTACCCACACACACACAGAGGAAAGGAAAACTTTGCTGATTGGTCTCACTTTAAATTCTTGATCTCTGACCTCCAGGGAGCTTTTCAAGCTGCAGAGCAATCAGACCACGGCCCTAGGCTGTTAACTCTCCCACCTTCCTAGATGGCTACTTTACACTTTGTCTTCTCCCCTTCTTACCAACCTCACTCTCTGTTGACCTTGTTTTGTATTATACCCCGTACATAGCAAAAAGGAAACAACCAGAAGAGATCTCTGTTGTCCCCTGCCATTGCCTCTGTGCCTCTGTCCTCACCTTCCATCGGGCACCAGGGGTGGACTGTCTACTCCCAGCCCAGGTTGGCTCCTGTGCTTCACCTCTGGGTCCCAACCTCTCACCTACCACTCTGGCAATTTCACATTTTCTCCAGTGTTCTCAATTATTCTCTCTTCTGTATTATTACACAGTAATATAAATATGCTATCATTTCTCCCATCTTAAAAAAAAAAAAAGACACTTCATTGTTCCCCCACATCCTGCCCCATAGACTACCCCCTTACACTGTTTCTCTCTCCATTAAAACTACATGGTTGGTCCCACCCTTCTACCCTCTTTTGAAGTTTCTGCAATCCTTTTTTTTTTTTTTTTTTTTTTTGCAGTTTTGTCTGGGGCTGGGCTTGAACCTGCCACCTCCGGCATATGGGGCCCGGCGCCCTACTCCTTTGAGCCACAGGCACTGCCCCCCTGCAATCCATTTAAATTGTTTCTTTCTAGCTCACCAATATTAACAAATCCAAAGATCACCTTACTTCACTTACCAACTAATCATTCCCCTCTCCATAAAATCCTTTCCTAACTTGCTTCCATGACAGTACACTCACTTAAGTTCTTCCTGTTTCTCTGGCCACTACCTCTCTGCCTCCCTTGCTGATTCCTTGCCATGCACACCACCCCTAACCATTCAGATGTCCGGGGCTCAGAACTGCTACTCTTTTTGTCTCCACTTTTCCTTAGTGATCTTACCTGGGCTTGGAGCTTTAAATGTCATTATATAAAGGAATGAGGCCTCCCAGATTGCATTGTCTTCAATAAGATTGCTTACATGACATCTCTACTTGGATGTCTAATAGTCATCTTAACTGAATGTCTCCAAAAACAAAGCTCCTGACAGTCTCTTCTAAACCCACCCCTATCTCAATAAATGGCAATCCCTTTCTCCTAGTCATTATGAAAAATCCTGCTGAAATCCTTGCCCCATCTCTTTCAGTTATATCCATATTCAGTAAAAGTTTACTTTTGGAATGTGTCCAGAATCTGACCACTTTTTACTCCCCAGCCCACAGCTGCTGCAATCACCGCTCACCCACATCCTTGCAGAAGGTTGTTAACTGTTCTCTGCCTACATTCAGAGTAATCCTGGATTACCCCGGAGTAATCCTGTAAAACACAGTGCTCTGCTCAGAACCCTGCCATGGCATCCTATTTCTTTTAGGGTAAAGCCAATATCTTTATAAATCCTACATGACCTGCCCCTCACCCTTTCCCTGTACCTTTCCGACCTCACCTCCCACTCGCCTTCTCTCCTCTGGGCCGCTCCTCCCCTCACGCAGGCTTCTTGCCCTTCTGTACATGTCTCTCTCTCCAGCTCAAAGGCTTTGCACCTGTTGAAAATTACTTTTTCAGTAATTTTCTGTGATCTTCAGGTGGTTAATTTTCTCAGTTCCTTTCTATCTTTTCTGCAATGTCTTCATCTCAGTGAGGCTTTCCCTGGACACATTATTTAAAACTGCAACATCAGCCTAGTCCTTCTTAGTCACTGACCGGTCTTTACTTTCCTCCTTAGCACTTACCACTGTCTGTCATTATGTACATTTTGCTTATTTTTGTCTTGTTTGTTATCAACTTTATCAATTGGAACTTAAGGCCTATGAGAGGAGGGATTTTTTATGTTTCTGTCCTATTGTCATGTGGAAGGAGGAAGGGACTGACTTGCTGGGAGGGAAGGTTGCACTTACATTCCCCTAATGATGTCCAGTTTTGTTGAATAGTTAAATCCTTTTGTGTCATCCGCTGAGCACCTTCCCGGAGAGTGGCTACTTCAAATTAAAAGTTGCCCTGGGGACTTCACAAGGCATATGTCCTGCCTGCCAAAAACCCAGGTCAACAATAACCAGTGGGAAGAAGAACGCCAGTGCCATGGACACAGTGATACTGAGTCGTGGCTGCCTTTTACCTTCAGCCAAATCATTTTCACTTTCCTGAGAAAAGACTGGTTAGCTTAGAACTGTATGTTCTAGACTCAGCAATAACTGATAATTAGGGAAAACGTCATTGAACTGTTCTTCTCTGGCTTTGCAAGGGTAAAAATGAAACAACAACACAGATTTATTTCACATGATGTGCCATGAGAAAGAGACTATGAATAGAATATATGTCGCTGAAGTACAAAAAATTATTAGCTAGATCAGAAGCACAAGGTTCCTTAAAGGAGAATGCTGCATGCAATTCACATCCACTTAAATATATTTGTATATTCAAGATTATCTATTCAACTTAGTCTATTAGTTTTAAATTCAAAATGTTTGACTGTTTAGTTTTTTAGAGTTAGACGGGGCCTGGAGCATCCTCCTTGGATAGCATGATAAGAATTTCTTCTAAAGAATATAAGAGTTGTCCAGGCGTGGTGGTTCAGGCCTATAATCCCAGCACTCTGAGAGGCTGAGATGGGTGGATGACCTGAGCTCAGGAGTTCAATACCAGCCTGAGAAATAGCAAAACACTGTCACTACTAAAAATAGAGAAACTACCTGGGCATCGTGGCAGGTGCCTGTAGTCCCAACTACTCAGGAGGCTGAGGCAAGAGGATCTCTTAAGCTCAGGAGTTTGAGGTTGCTCTGCGCTGTGACAACCCAGCAATCTACCCAGGGTGATGGAGTGAGACTGTGTCTCAAAAAAAGAAAAAAAAAAAAAAAAAGCAAATAACAAATGAAGAGTCTAAAAGTCTAATAATTTACTATTTTCTTACATAGTGGAACTCTTCATTCAGTATGAGATTGGAAATCGCCAGACCATCAAGTTCTTCTTTAGTTCTATTGTTACACATTTCTCTTTCTTCTGGGAATTTTCTGAAAGAGCTTATTTCCATAATTTGCTTACAGAAGTTATTAATGTGACAAAAACTGTATTTTTTCCTAAAGCAGTTTCTCCATCTAAAACATTTCAAGTATTTTAAGTTTGTTCATATTCCTGAAGATGGCAAAAAATTCTATAATGCTATAAAAAATATTATTTCAATTAAGTCATAATTAAGGATAATGAGGATAATTTTTTTTATTTATTTGGGATTTCTTTTTACTTTTAATATAGCAAATTCAATCCAAATGCTCCCCGGAATGCCGTCCTGGACAAATGAAGAAAACTACAAGAAGTCACCACATCTGCTGCTACGAATGTGTGAACTGTCCTGAAAATCACTACAGTAATCAGACAGGTAACCAGGTCACTGTCACATGGACACTCTTGAACCATTTCTTGTAGGCTGTTTGTTTATTTTTTACATGACTTGAAAAAATAAAAAAAGCTTCCCATGCTCCTGCTAAATTAAATTGCAGTGAAATTTCATTTTATCTTGGAATTTGCTCTATGTTTTCAACAGATGCACAACCAGTAAATAATAGAGATGGAAAAGTTCCTTTCCAAGGGAGAATGGCCTTCCCTCACACATAGCATCTGACAACTCTTAAAGTCATGCAAACCCAGAGGCACCTACAGCTAAGAGACAGATATGGCATGTCCCGGCTATCTCCTTTCCGTCAAGAGGCAAGAGTTAAGTGTAAGAAGAAAGAATCCTCTGGGAGACAAAAGGGGCAACTTTTGACAGAGACGTGATGCTAGTAACTGATTGTTTGCCAACCCTATCTTTAACAATTTGGCAAGATCAGAGCAAAATACACAAATTAAAGTACATGAGTGAGGTCAGCAGCCTTAGGAGCCCTGAAAGGAACTATCAGCACTTTCTCTGGAGTCAAGCCTACTTTAAAAGCATCCTATGCCCTTGTTTATGGCAGCATTCCTGTTCATCTTCTATTTGATATAAAAAGAACCTCAGAGAGCTGCAACAGTCCCAATTTTATTCTTTTTTCTTACTGACTTCAAGGGAAAGAGCGTATCAATTAAAATATCTCAACATTCATGTTCTGTCATTGTCTCACAAACATGCCGTGTATTCCAATCCTAAGAGGGACTATACTCCTAAATAATTAGATAATTGGCCGAGGAGAGGGTGTTCAGGCAGTATGTTATCTAGCAGCTATCTTCCAAGTGGGAGAATAAAAATACAAAGAGAATTATGTAACATTTATTTCCGATAAAGATGTATAGAGGTCTTCCCAGGTTCTATTAGTTTGTCTTTTGATAACCAAGGCAAGTTGCCGCCAAGAATGAGACTAAAAACACGTTGGAGAAAGCACTAGGAGTTGGGGTAACCCAAAAGGACATCGCTAGCTGCTCTTCTGTACATCTCTAGCACTGGCCTTCACACCTAGACAAGGGCAATACAGGGCCACTGAATGGATGAAATAACAGATACCAGCTCCTGTTAAGGGGAAAACAGATAGGAGTGAATACATGTAGGTTGATAGAATTTGAAAGAGGAGGAGATCAGAAATGTCATGATGTTTATAAACAGAAACACAGTCTTACTTCAAGCTTAATAAAGAAGAGAATGCAGAAACTAAAAAGTTAAATGGACAGTGTAGAATGCAATCAGATAAATGTCCTGAGTGGGGCTTTTTCGGGAGCAGTTGGGACCCACTCTTCTTAGGGTGTTGGAATGGGAGGCGAATGCAATCCCACTGTCAGAGTCTCTGATGTCCATTATGCGTGCTGCCCTGCAGTCAGAATCAGCATAAATAGTGTCCAACCTTACTTCTGCCAGGGTGAGATGCTTACATGTGCTATCCTCCTCGGGAAAAAAACTTTAATTTCATCATCAAGTGTTACTAATCCCAATCTTGTGTTATCTTGCTTTCAAGAGATATCAAGTTTTTAGGGTGACCCATCCATATTGGTTTTTTTTAAAAAACAAGTCTTAGTCATAATAGCAACTCCTGCGTATTGAGTGTCTATTGGTGCAATCCTCTGTGTGAGCATTTATAATTATTATCTCACTGAAGGCGGCACTCCCAGGAGACAGGATATTTCTTTGAGAGAGAGAAAAGGAAAGAAGGATTTGGAAATAGGCTCCAAAATTAGCTTGTTCAAGATTGTAGGAATCACAGTGCTGGAGAAAAAAAAGGACTTACTCCATGCCCAGTTCCAAAACCCTTATTACTAACAGACTCCCTGAGCTACCACCTATAACATCAAGAGGCTCAGATCCGTCTTGAGCATATTGATTTCCAGCTGGTCTTTTTGTTTCTTTTTTCTCTTCCTCTTTATTCTCTATACCCCTTCTCTTTCATTTTCTTGGGGTCTGTGCATGTTAATAAGCAACCAGTATGACAATGATTTATATCTGTTTTCTACTCAGGACTGTTTCTGAGCGGGAGTCTCATTTCCAGTACTGTGGACCTCCGTTTAAATGTTTGCAATGTAACTGAATCGCCTCTGTCTTTTAGATATGGATCGCTGCCTTTTATGCAACAATGAAACTCACTGGGCCCCTGTCAGGAGCACTAGGTGCTTTGAAAAGGAAGTGGAGTATCTCAACTGGAATGACTCCTTGGCTATTCTGCTCCTGGCCCTCTCCCTGCTGGGAATCATGTTTGTTCTGGCCATTGGCGTAATATTTACAAGAAACCTGAGCACCCCCGTTGTGAAATCATCTGGAGGATTAGTGGTCTGCTACGTGATCCTCCTCTGTCACTTCCTCAACTTTGCCAGCACAGGTTTATTCATTGGAGAACCACAAGACTTCACATGTAAAACCAGGCAGATGCTGTTTGGTGTGAGCTTTACTCTCTGCATCTCCTGCATTTTGATGAAGTCCCTGAAAATTTTGCTAGCCTTCAGCTTTGATCCCAAATTGCAAAACTTCCTGAAGTGCCTCTATAAACCAGTCCCCATTATCTTCACTTGCACAGGTATCCAGGTGGCCATTTGCACGCTCTGGCTGACCTTTGCAGCACCTGCAGTAGAGGAGAATGTCTCCTTGCCCAGGGTCATTATCCTGGAATGTGAGGAGGGGTCCATATTTGCATTTGGCACCATGCTGGGCTACATTGCCATCCTAGCCTTCATTTGCTTCATATGCGCTTTCAAAGGCAGGAAATTACCCGAGAATTACAATGAAGCCAAATTTATAACATTTGGCATGCTCATTTACTTCATAGCTTGGATCACATTCATTCCTGTCTATGCGACCACATTTGGCAAATACTTGCCAGCTGTGGAAATTATTGTCATTTTAATATCTAACTATGGGATCCTCTGTTGCACTTTCTTCCCCAAATGTTACGTTATTCTTTGTAAGCAAGAGACTAACACAAAATCAGCCTTTCTCAAGATGATTTACAGTTATTCTTCCCATAGTGCGGACATCCTTGCCATGAGTCACGCTTCACTGGACTCCATTAACAGCAACATCACAGTGACCGGTCCCAGCTCTACCAGCAAGTCTACGACCCGGCAGCAAAGCGAAAATCTCCAGGCACAAGCATTGGCACACATAGGCAGAGAAAGTGCCACACGTGTTGCCAAAACTTTGCCTCGAAAAAGAATTTCAAGTATTTGAATGAGCCTTAGAGATGCCGTATTCCAGAATAAAACACTGCCAGGGTCTTTGCCTCTAGTATGTTCATTTACTTCCCCAGCAAATATGTCACATGTATTTCTTCACTGCCACCATCATCACCAAATTTTTGTTGAACACTCTGTCCAACTACCTTTTTAGCAAATAAAATAGAGCCTTCAGCTTGAAACTTTCTTCATTCTTTGCCACATTTATCAGCCTCTATCTTTCCCGCCTTCCTCTTAAGCACATTGACAAAGGTGTCTCTCCTGTTCGAGATTATCCCATAAAAATACCCACATATCATCCTTATACCATTCTATCTCATCTCTTTCCAGACCTCTTTGGATTTTCCTTCTCCCTTGAGCATTTTTATCCTCCCATCCACTGCTCAGTACAGCTGAGCAAGCATCTGAGCAATTCCCAAGGACCCAGGGATATCCTCAGGGCACTACAACAGTATCACAAGATGGCACTGAACCACCCTGGGACACAATGGGAGGGTTTGGAGAAGACTAAATAATGGATATGATATTTAGGTGAAGCCCTGAAAGATGAGTAGGAGTTAACCAATCAGAGAAGGTACAGACTGTGTTCTGGATAAAGGCGGAAAGGTGGAGAAGCAGAAAGTGTGACAAGAAAGTTCCCCTGAACAGGGAACGATAGTCATTTTTGTATTGTGAGAGATGAGTCCTCTCTGGTGTGCAGAGGTCAGGCTGTAAATGGACCCACAGACTGGAGTTCCTCGTGAAGGAGCTTAGGATCTCTTATCCTGTGGGTAGTGGGTGACCATAGACTGTTGCAATAGCCTCCTAATTTGACTCTGGCTTCAAATGTTTTACTCTAAACACTGGAGAGAGCTGGAAGATCTTGCTAAATCATCTATATTCACTTCTACTAGATCTGCTTCTGTAGTAAAACCGCCTTCACATCACTCAATTATTTAAAAATCTACAATAAGTCAAAATTTCTAATCTTGATGGCCAGGCTGGTCAAACCCAGCACATCTTCTACTCGTTTCAGCCTACCACCAGGCCCTTCAGAGACAGCAAACTTCTGGCCACTGGCCACCCCCACCTGCTGCCATTTTACACCTCAGAGCGGGGATCTTCCCTCTGCCCTGATGTCCTCACCATCCTTGTCTTCCTGGAACTCTTTGGCTAAATCCACCAGACACGATTTAACTATCTCTTCTTCTAAGCCTTCCTTTCTGACCCTGTCATCGCATCTATAACACTTCATTAATTTACCTGTTTTTATCTTGATTTATTCAACTAACACTTCCTGAGTGCCTGTATATTCCCAGGCGTAATTCTATGCATAAGGAATAGAAGCCTGTGGCTCAGTCGGTAGGGCGCCGGCCCCATATACCGAGGGTGGCAGGTTCAAACCCGGCCCCGGCTTAGCTGCAACCAAAAAATAGCCGGGTGTTGTGGCGGGTGCCTGTAGTCCCAGCTACTCGGGAGGCTGAGGCAAGAGAATCGCTTAAGCCCAGGAGTTGGAGGTTGCTGTGAGCTGTGTGATGCCATGGCACTCTACCGAGGGCCATAAAGTGAGACTCTGTCTCTATAAAAAAAAAAAAAAAAAGAAAGAAAAAGATAAATGAAAAGTTCTCTGCTTTCAAGGAGTTTACATTCTAGCATTTTTACATTTTGCCGTGAGGAGTCAATTCTTTGGTAGCAGCACCACTACTATCACCACCCCTAATCACACCCCAATTTAGGCTCGTATGACCCACTTTGCTACTGTTAAAAGATTCCAAACTAGTTAGCTACCTTTGCATTCATATTCTCACGCATAGTACCCATGATCAAAGGTCAATCTCACTCGAGTTCATTCCACTACTATCATTCTTTTATTCAGAAAAAAATGTAATAACCTCCCACTGATTTTAGGATTAAGTTAAATTTCCCTAACTTGATAAGCAATAGTTCCCACAGTCTTACCTCAGCATAAACCGAATGTTTTTTAAAAAGCAAAAAAAACTCAAGATATTAATCTTAGTTTACTGCTTAGCCTAGATTTATTCACATACAATATAGTGATAATACCTCATAAAATTGTTAGGGGGGATAAAAATATTCTGATGTACACAAGAGTGTTAAGAAATGATTATTCTGTTTGTGATTTCACTGACTCGTTGCTCTGTTGATATGAAAACAGTTTCTCCTATTGACACGCAGGCCAAGCTGTAGGAGAGTTACCAGATTTTTGAGTGTGGTCATACAAAACAAAAACCCTACCCTTGTTGTGCCAATAGAACACGAAAAGAGATACTGTTTCATAAGAGTTTTAAGTTTTGCTACAGTTACATAGCTTTCAACGGTTGTCCCAGAGGAAAATAATTCCTATTCAACATAAAAGATTAAGTTCTAAATCCCTTGCCCCCCATAAAGCAAAAGCTACGTCCTTGCCATCGTGTGACAAGAACAGGTAAGAAAATGACTATTTTACTTTTCATTTTTCTTTTAACTTTTGAGGTTCTTAAATTCAAAGGGATGCAAGTTAAATGATTTCTTTTTATTTTTCTCTTTTTGGAATAAAAAATTTTCTTCCTTTTTATTATAAAGGTAATAAATGTTATTTTACAAATAAGCAGAAAAATGCACAAAAAAATGCCAATAATTCCAACCAACCAACAATCCCCCATTATACGTGTATAAGTATGTAACTTTCGGCATGTTGTCGTGACAAAGTCCAAATCATTATTCAGATAGAAACTTCTCCGTTAGTCAAGATAAACTGATCTAGGAGAAAAGCATTTAGAATTCAGTGTCAGACTAACTCATATAGTTATCCCCTTACCCTGCACACAGAGACACACAGTCACGTATTTTGTTGCTATGATAGGGGTGGGAAAAAAATACATTTGCACCATTGCCTTTTTGGCCAGATAAGATCAGAAACCAGTCAGTGCCGATTGTGAGGATCTCAAGAGCAAGACCCACGCATAACTGTTATCTGTGTGTCACAGTTGTGTATGAGGCCTTCCCCAAATAAGTATCCCATAAATGTTGGTTGAATGAGTGATGTTAACATTCTCATGAATATTCTTGAAATCTTGGTCAACGTAGTAATTCAATGACAGTTTTCCAACCTTCCTCTCAGATGTTAGAGTGTCCACATATCCTTAACTGTCTTTCATCCAAACTTTTAGATTAAAGCCCTACTGCCATTGTCACCAAAGTAAGACTCTAGAAAGTTAGGGTAGAAAATAATTAATTTGTGTAATCTTCAAAATGTAGGAGAAAGGAAGATGGAGAATAAACATAATTAAATAGACAATTAAACATAGAAATGAAAAGTGAAACTTCCACGGTGACATGAAAATGAAAGAAGCATGCCCACCCACTGCTTCCTCTCCCCTTCTTGCTGACTGTACGTATCATAGAAACGGAGCTGCAGCCTGGACCACGACGTCAAATCTGCCAGGAGAAGACAGCAGGAGCAGAAAGATTGAAGAAGTCATGTTCTCCTGCACTTTAGAGCTAACTTTTCAGCCCTGGATCTCATATGCTTAAAACACATGTATCAACAGCAAAGAGCCTCCTAAATTATTTGTGGGCTCTCTGTCTACTTTAATGAATGGCTAAACACAAAACAGTGGAGAACTGGAAGAATTGACACATCACGTAGACGCACTCACATCTAAGAACCTCTTGTAGGAAAAGCTCAGGCGATTAAACATTCTGACATTTTGTAACTTCTCTTATTTCTTCTGGTAACCTGGCAGTACATTTCCAGCCAAAGTCAGATTATCCAGAAAATGAAATTTTCAGACCTAAAGACCAATCCACACACAGTTTTGTTTTTACATACGGTCATCTTTCCACATCTGTAACTTGTGAATTTGATCTGTTTTTGCTTATCAGGCATAAAAAGCCATGACTTAAACAATATATAAGCCTAAAGCGTGAAATCCATTCTGTAATTTTTTTTAATTTTTTAAATTAATAGAAATTATATATATTTATGGAGTGCAATTGTGATGTTTTGATATATGTTTACAAAGTGGAATGAATAAATCAAGCTGATTAACAAATCAGTCACCAGGTGGCTCCTGTGGCTCAGTGAGTAGACGCCGGCCCCATATACCGAGGGTGGAGGGTTCAAACCCAGCCCAGGCTGAACTGCAACCAAAAAATAGCCGGGCGTTGTGGCGGGCGCCTGTAGTCCCAGCTGCTCGGGAGGCTGAGGCAAGAAATCGCAAAAGCCCAAGAGCTGAGGTTGCTGTGAGTCCTGTGACATCATGGCACTCTACCAAGGGTGGTAAAGTGAGACTCTGTCTCTACAAAAAAAAAAAAATCAGTCACCTCACATACTTATTTTCTGTCATGAAAACATTTAAAATCAACTTTTAAAATCAATTTTTGAAATATACAATGTATTATTATTTATTATAGCCACCATTCTGTGCAAATAGACAACTACAGTTTATCCTGTCTAAATGAAACTTTGTACCCTTCAATCATTTCCCCTTTCCCCAGCTGCACTCTACTTGCCTGGCCTTTGGTAACCATTCTACTCTCCATTTTTGTGAGTTCAACTGTTTACTATCCTACATCTAAGTGAGATCCTGAAGAATGTGCCTTTGTGTGTCTGGTTGATTCCACTTAGAATAACATCCTCCAGGTTCATACATGTTGTCACAAATGCCAGGATGTTTCTCCTTTGAAGGCTGAGTAGTATTCCCCCAGTCTGCAGTTACCCATGGTGGGTCTGTGGAAGAGTATTTCCCATCTCAACAGTGATCCACTGCCAATACCCAAACAAAAAGAAAACAGGGGAGCCAAATTCTGGGAGTTGCCAGTGTAAAACCAGGGGGATGTAGCATATTGGAAAGATTTCTAGGTCCTTTCATGAGACTAAGTAGAAAAGAGAGCAGCTAGTAAGTCAGAGCCCCCTATGTTGGTAAATAGCAAAGAAAAGCTGCAGTGTTGACTGGTTCAATTTATTTATCACATTTGCAGTCACCTACTTCCAATTGCATAAAAGAAAAAGAAACATGTTTAATTTTAGAAAAAGAAAATACGTTTAATAAAACTCTTAAAATTAGTATTTGAAAAATTAAATAGATATTGGAATCTAGGCTAGGAATAGGGGGTGCTTTTGTACTGTTTTAGCAATGGGCATCACTGCAGACAAGAGCAGTGGACGTAGAGCCCTCCACAGGCACCAGGATGTTGCAAATGTCGTCGTCTGGGAGGCTTATTTTCTGGCCTTGGCTCTTCCATATTTGTGTAACCTTACCAGCACCCATCCCTCTTAGTAATTCTTTGAGGAACTCTCCCCCTGCCTCCCCCCCCCACTTCTTGTGCCACTGGAAAGATTGTCAAGCCAGAATGGTGAAAAAGTGGCTCAGATTGACCCTTAAAATTCCTTGTGGGTTCTTTCTGCCCTTGGAGGAAAATATAAAGGCTCCCCCTCTGCTTTGGTTTGTGAATGATAAAGCTTCCAACCACCCTCTTCCTGAGTATGGAAGAAACCTATTTGAAGCAGAAGATAAGGAGATCAAAATGGAAAGTAAGAAGAGAGGGAAGAAAAGGAAGAGTATAAGAGATGGAGAGAGAGAGAAAACGAATTACCTGACCACCTCCCTCCAGCCATTCCTGAGGTTAAACTACGCTTACACTTCTTACTATGAGACCCGGTAAACTTTCCCTTTTTTCATCAGCTTATTTTTCTTGGATTTCTATGATGTGAAACTAAAGAATTCTGACCAAGGGGGCGGCGCCTGTGGCTCAGTCGGTAAGGCGCCGGCCCCATATACCGAGGGTGGCGGGTTCAAACCCGGCCCCGGCCAAACTGCAACCAAAAAACAGCCGGGCGTTGTGGCGGGCGCCTGTAGTCCCAGCTACTCGGGAGGCTGAGGCAAGAGAATCGCTTAAGCCCAGGAGTTGGAGGTTGCTGTGAGCCACAGCACTCTACTGAGGGCCATAAAGTGAGACTCTGTCTCTACAAAAAAAAACAAAAAAAAGAATTCTGACCAAAATGCTTGTGTTCATGTCAATGGTTACATTGATGAAAGGTACAGACTAAAGTATTTCGAATTTTCCAATTTTGAATCCAAAATTCTATAGCTGTAGGTTAATTGCATATTACTTCAGGATAAGGCTAGTATGTCACCAGTTAGTGGCCTTTCAGTAACTATTTTTTTGTATTAAATTGAAGAAAATGGTCTGATCATTCTCTAAACCAGTCACCTCTACTATTTTTGCTTATTTATTTCCTCTCTGTATCTCCAGTAAAACACGATGTCAGGCACACATTCCCCGTTTCTCTTTCTTGTGAAGGAAGCTAAATTGTCTTGGGTAAAAACAAATGTATTTAATCCCCAAATGAGAAACACACATTGTCTTATTGATCTGATACCATGAGAAATGTAAAATTCCAAAGAATTGTTTATTATTGGGATAATCCAAGCTAGAGTGAAAAATTATTAATCATTCCATTAATAATGAACTTAATTAAGATTCTTCATCTTAATCTTAAATAAGATTAAGAAAACAGGGAAAATATAAAAGGATTCATTGGATCATAGCTAAAGGAAGCATAGGCAAGTTTGGGAACTTTGGCTCATGCTTCTGTTAATGGTTGGACTTTCTTTTCTTTCATGTACTTTTAAAAAAATATATAAATACACACACACACACACACACACACACACACACCATTTGACCCTTCAGAATGGGGGAATAAGAAGTCACTCTGCTAAGATACATGAGGCAGGGTTCTTCTCCTGTGTGTCCTGTACTTTGGGGTGAATCCTAATAACCTAGTTTATAACTCACCCAGAGTGGAGTTTTCAAGACATCCAATCAGTGCTTGAATTAATGTTCTAATACAGAAGAACATTACAGAAATACGGAAGTTTGAAGTTAGATACATAACTAAGGGTTCCAGGGGTGACAGAAGGAAGATGACTGCACTATCTATTGTCAGTGGGTGTATGTGAGAAGAATTGCTATATAAAAGCAATGATTATCCAAGAATTCTCAATATTTACATAAGGTATATATATACATATATATACTTATACATCATACACACACACACTTGTACTATTTTCTGTTAACTAAACTTTTCCCTCAACCATATGCAGAGTTTCAGTGAGGAAGGTGAGGGAGGTTTGTCGCAGAACTGTCTTTTCCTTATAGTAAATGTCCTCGGGAATGTTGGAAGGAGAAATGCCGTGTACACACAATATTCTCTGAAGTTCCTTGCCAGGAAAATGTCTGTATTTCCTTGTCCTTGGCATTTCATTTGTGCAGTGTTTTTAACTTCTCTAAAAAACTTTTCTTGGTATTGTTACCAAACCTTCACAGTATCTTAGTTTTTTACACAAAAAAATGAAGACAAACATGCCTATTCGGTCTACCACATGAGGCCATTATGAAGATCAGAAGAGATATTGGACTTTAAAGTGCTTTGAAAGCTATAAATCACTATTCAAAATATTATTACTATCCTCATCACTGTTAGCATTTGTTTTCACAACAATCTTGTGAGGTGGGTAACTATTACTAAGGAGGAAATTAAGGAACAGTAAGATTAAGTGTCTTGCTTAAAGTCATCCATCTATTTAGTGGCCAAGTTAAAATAAATTCAGACACCCTGACTTGTTTCTAGAACACCAGGCCATGTACAATGAAAATCAGAAAAAGAAAAGATTTCCAGAATGTTATATGAACATTTTTTTTCATACCTTTGGCCTATAGTGTTTAAACTTGAGAGAAAGAGGGAGACAGAAAGGAAGACCGAAAGAGACAAATTAAATAATATTACAGCCCACCAAGTCAACAGATAAGGTTAGAATCATACACCTATTTCTCCAGTGAATCAATCAAAACAAGATATGGAACAGGAGGAAAGGGTGGGCTCAATTGTAAAAAGATATTTTCATACCTTCAAAGCATGTTAAATTTGTTAATTTGGAAAAAGGAATTACTACACATTGTAGATGAGAAGCTCACGCAGAATAATTTTTTAGAGGCCATTTTGTCAGCATCTATCAGAATTGAAGAACAACATAGTTTCTGACTTAGAAATTCTACAAAGAATTTTGAAACAAAGATGTATTTATGTACAGAATTTTTTGCAATAATCTTTAAAATAATAAGAAACTTCAAACACATCAAACAACTTGAATGTCTGTAAGTAATAAATTATATAACTAATAACATTTTAAATGAAAAACTACTAAGCCATTTTAAAAAGTGAAGTAAGTTTATATTCATAAATATGAAAAGACCCTGGCATACAGTGTGAATGAGGGAAACCGGGTGCAGAGTGACATAACTTTTGCATATGTAATATATACAAAGATTGGAAAGACATACAGCTATCTGATCATACCGGCTTCCCCTAATGAGAGAGTGAGAGAGAGTGAGAGAGTAGACTTTTTTTTTTTGTAGAGATAAGAGTCTCATTTTGTTGCCCTCGGTAGAGTGCTATGGCGTCGCACAGCTCACATCTCCAACTCCTGGGCTTAGGCGATTCTTTTGCCTCAGCCTCCCGAGTAGCTGGGACTACAGAAGCCCGCCACAACGCCCTGCTATTTTTTGTTTTGCAATTCGTCCGGGGCCGGGTTAGAACCCACCATCCTTGGTATATGGGGCAGGCGACCTACTCACTGAGCCACAGGCGCCACCCGATAGAATAGACTTTTACTTTTTACTTTTCACTATTGTTTCAATTTTCATTGCAACAAACATGCATTTTTTCAGAATAAAATGTAAATATATATGTCATATATATGTATAAAACATTTGCTGACTCAGTATAATCATAATGAAAATCATAAAATGATGCTATATATAAAACAAATATAAAAATACATGCTGAATAATATTCTTATAGCCATAAAGGTGTAAGTGTGAGGAGACACTAGTCCCTCCAGACAAGTTAACAGTAATTAAATGATATAATACTGATGTAAAAATACGCATTAAGCAAAATAGAGTTTTTAAAACCCAAGTAAACCCATTTATATTTTATATTTAAATGTTTCATGAACTAAGAATCACATAATTCCAGGAACTTAAAATTATTTAATAAATAGAGAGGGATAATTATAGTGCAATTATAGAAAACTTTTATGCCAGATGAACACCATGTCAATTATTTGAACATAGAAATGATAAAAGAAAAAAAAGCAAAGCACTAGTTACAAAAAATAAAGATATACTGGCATTCCAAGAATTTAAATAAAGTATGAAGAAACATCATATTACACATTTTCTTTCTTTCAAACTACTTCTTTAAGTCAATTTCCTTGACACACAAACTCTCTCTCCCTTTCTCTCTCACATATTTCTTGGTAGGTACTGGGAATCAACTGCAGAACGCATATTTTGACAGATTTAAGAGTATTTACAGACAGAATTAAAGAAAATATATGAACTCAAGACCATTCAGAACATTATACATTCTGTAATTAATTACAACAGATAATTGGCCAGGCAAGGTGGCTAACTGCTATAATCTTAGCACTCTAGGAGGCTAAACTTAAGAGTTAGAGACCAGCCTGAGCAAAAGTGAGATTCCACCTCTATGAAAAATAGAAAAAAAAAAAAAATTAGCCAGGCATGATGGCCCATTTCTGTAGTCCCAGCTATTGGGGAGGCTGAGGCAGGAGGATAACTTGAGCCCAGGAGCTTGAGGTTGCTGTAGCTAGGCAGATGGCTCAGCACTCTTTCTAGCCTGGGCAACAGAGCAACACTCTGTCTCAAAAATTAATGAAACAAAATGCAATGAATAAAACAAAATAAAATATAAAACAAAAAGAAATAGATAAAATTATTTATCTATTAACGTAATTGCTCATCTTAAAAATAAAATACAGAGGGTACCAAAAAATGTATTCTCATTTAAGAAAGAAAAAAACAGGTGGCCCCTGTGGCTCAAAGGAGTAAGGCGCCAGCCCCATGTGCCAGAGGTGGTAGGTTCAAACCCCGCCCCAGCCAAAAAAAACTGCAAAAAATAAAATAAGAAAGGAAAAAACTGTATTGAAATTGTAATGCTCAATATATACTGATAACACTTGTATTATCAGTTATCTTGTATACTGTATCTTGTATCTCTTGTAATTTCACAAGTCAAATGTGTATACATTTTTTGGCACCCTCTGTAGATTATATACTAAAGATAAATATAAAGATTGTGCTGTAAAACAAAAATATTTATTAAATAGTAAGTGAAAAAAACTTGTTATCAATACTCTAATTAGAGCTCTATATAAATATAGATTACAATTCTAAAGAAGTGTAGAGAAATAAAAAATATTTTGTGTTCAGGGTATGCTCGAATGTGATATAATCTTAGATTACCTTTAATGTTATTTAACAATATGTACTATATTTAAACAAACTAATGAGGGCTATTGAACAATGATAAGAGTGAGATGCTCCCATCGTTTTGCAGCTTTATTGCCACTAATGAGAGGGAGAAAGTATCTTTACATGTCATAAATGTGACCTGGGTACCCCGAAACAGAATCACTTTCTTATAAATAAAAAAATGCCAGTCTCAATTGTCTAGAAGCTGTGAAAAATTATAAAAAAACCATATGCCTGATACCACATATATATATTTTTTATTTTATTTTATTTTTTGGCTTTTTTTACATTTTATTTCTTTGCTTATTTTTTATTTCTTTACTTTTTTTTTGTTGTTGAGACAGGGTTCCACCCTATGCCCCTGAGCAGAGTGCAGTGGGCGGGGTAGCTCACCGCAACCTCAGACTCGGGCTGCGGGCACCCCGCTGCCTCAGCCTCCGGAAGCCACTAGGATAACAGGCGCTCACTGTGACACCCAGCTCGGTTTTTCCATTTTTTTCATGAGTCGGGGTCTCACTATCGCTCAGGCGAGTCTAGCAGAAAGACTAACACAGAATGTCTATTAGATTAACTTTTGGGGATAGAGAGCTGACACTACACTCATAATTTTATTCCAGGTTCATTAAAGACATGGAGAAAATAACCATAATTGCCTAACATTTTTCTTCTGCCATGTGAGAATAACCTATATTTAGAATTTGTAACTACCAAAAGACAAAAACAGAAAGAAAATTAAAATAAACAACAACAACAAAAATATATATATATGAACTACAGAATATAGGCCGTGAGTCAGATAAGGGCAAGCAAAGGACTTGTTCTCTGTGTATCCCAGAGTTGTAAAAAGTACCCCCAGTGTGCCAGTGTGACCTACACAGCGCCCCCACTCTGCAGGTGCTAGTCTGCAAAACAATTTGAAGCTACTGCTGCCACCTGGTGGAAAATTATATTTTTACTCCCTTTTATTTATAGGCAGAACAGTCTACCTGAAACTAAGACCTTCATGGAATAATACATTTAGAACAATTTCATGATAAATACTAATACTATTGTTTCATTTTAGCACAATACTGATGGATACAGATAATAAACTAAAATAATTATCTATTTATTTTTTGCCGTTTTTGGCCGGGGCTGGGTTTGAACCCACCACTTCCAGTATATGGGGCCGGCACCCTACTCCTTGAGCCACAGGCACCACCCTAAAATAATTATTTTATTAGTTTACTGAGCACAAGCAGTTAAGTAGCAGTAGGCTAAAGATACAGTCAGAGAAGCAAAGAATTTGCTTTTAAATTGATTCTTTAAAAAAACTACAACTTTTAATTTTGGCAGGTCAACAACCCTCATTTTGAACTTTCATACATTTGGCTTCCTTAGGGGAAAGTGGTTGTAGGAATTGTCCTTTCTTCCAAATCTTCTAAATATAATACATATGAACAAAATCGTTATTAAATATATTTTTAGCCTTGTCACCATTTATTCATTCATTCAACACTTTTCAGTACTTAAAAATATTCATCTCCTGGTATAAATAACAAGAAAAAATTCTTCAAAATTTCGAATATCTTCCATAATTTGTATCAAGGCTCACTGGTGGTTACAATAAACGTTAAGTACCATCTGATATTCCTAGCTTAACTCTTTAAGTACTTTAAAGTACTAAAT
This sequence comes from Nycticebus coucang, assembly GCF_027406575.1. Taxonomy (NCBI): domain Eukaryota; kingdom Metazoa; phylum Chordata; class Mammalia; order Primates; family Lorisidae; genus Nycticebus; species Nycticebus coucang. The sequence continues at coordinate 94,001,856 of NC_069784.1, read as the reverse complement.
TCAAGTGTTTCTTTGCCTTTTTTTCTTAATTTCACAATATTATTGGGGTAAACGTGTTTTTGGTTATATGATTTGCTTTTGTATATTTGAAGTGAAAGTAATAAATGTGCCCCTCACCCAGAATGTGTTCATTGTATGAGTTTGGTGTGAAGGAGTACTTGTGTGGTCAACATATAAATGAAACAACAATTAAAATTCAAAGTCTTTAAAAATCTTTATTAGAAATGTATGCATCATATAAATTTGATTTCCTGTGGCAGAGCCTCTGTTGCCCCAGGTTGATCACAGATATGGCCTTAATGGCATCTAGAGAATTATGTGAAGTTAGGGTTTCAGAGACAATTCACACCTGGCCTTTGCCTGGGCAGAGTCAATGAGAAATGTAGGTTTATCTCACATCAGGCCAAAAACATTCTACAGGGACTATACCACTGGGTACTGGGGGTGAAGCTATCCTTCATTTTGAGCAGGTGAGCTGAGAGTGCTGGGACCAGAGGGAAGTTTACATTTCCCCACATGCAAACTCTGCTTGTCCTGAAGGAGTGAAAAGTGAGGAGGACAGGAGGACAGGGCATAACCAATTGGAAGTGGAGAGGTATCTAAAGAATATATTCTTGAGTGATTTGCAGCCAGGTTCTTGATGAGCAGATAAATGCGCCTTAGTATTTGTTTCAGAATGAAATAGAAACAAAGAAAACTACTAAACTGGGGATCTATTTATCATTAAGTAAAACTTCACTGTTGTTTATTTAATGTTGAAGGAGTTTTCTGCTCAGTCACTTCTACCTCAAATTTCCTTTGAAGAGATATTTATATTCTCTGCCTCCAATTTCTTTCTTCTGGGATGAACATATATTTTATCATCCCAACAGGAACCTTTTGAGAGTGAAAGAAAGTACTACCAATAATTGAGAACAACAGGCATACCAGCTCTCTCCGGGCATCTACAACTCCACCGCTCATTCCATTCTCTCCTAAACTCACTTCTGTTAGGCTCTATGCTCTCCACTAGACCGAAAATGCTCTTGCTAAGGTACCATATTACTGATGAGATTCTGAGTCCTGCTTTGCCTGATCTACGGCAGGGTTCAATACAGTTGATCCTCTTCTTCCTCTTGATTCTTTCTTTTTTCCTGACTTTTCAAGGGCACGACACACTTTTCTTCTTCCTCCAGTGTGAGTAGATTCCTGTGAGTGTGAGTAGATTCTTGTTTGCTCTTCTTCGTTGGTTCCTTCTCTAATGCTTGATCCCTTTACATTGGGGAGGTCTCTGGATTCAGATTTTGGTCCTCTTCTCTATCTACATTCACTCTCTTGGTGATCTCTTCCAACCCCTGATTTCTAATATCATTCATGTGCTGAAAGCTCTCTCATTCATATGCCAGACTCCAGCTTGCATATTCATATGCCTATTTCCCTTCTCCACTTGGATGTCTAGTGAACATCTGTAATGGTTAACTTTTTGTGTCAATTTGATGCTATGAGTTATGAATTATGCCTGCCCCAAATTTCATATATGGAATCCCTAACCTTCATTGTGATTGTATTTGGCCACAGTTTTTAAAGGAATTATTCAGGTCATATGAAGTCATTAGAAGGCAGCTACCCGGAGTCCAGGAAGAGAGACCTTACCAGGAACTAGATCAGCCACTATTTTGATCTTGAACTTCCCAGCCTCCATAGCCATGAGAAATAAATTTCTGTTGTTTAAACTACCAGTCTGTGGTGTTTTGCTATAGCAGCCTGAGATTACTGAGACACTTAACTAGGTGATAGTACTCAGATATTTGGTCAAACATCAATCTAGATGTCTCTGTGAAGGCATTCTTTATAAGAGATTAACATTTAAATAAGTAGACCTTGAGTAAAGCAGATTGTCTGCTGTTATGTAGGTGGCCTCAGCCAATCAGTCAGAGGCATTAAGAGAAAAAGATTGAGGTCCCCTGAAGAAGAGGAAATTCTGCCTCCAGACTGCCTTTGGAACTGAGCAGCAATGACAACTCTTTCCAGGGTCTCTAGCCTGCTGATCTGGCTTACAGATTTTAAACTGTAAGAGTTGCCAATCCCTATAATAACGTGAGTGGTGAACAAATTCCTTAAAATAAATCTCTCTCTTCCTCTCCATTTTCCTCTACCTTTTTCTCTGAAGAATGCTGAAATTATCTCAAACTCAAAATCCAAAACAGAACTCTAGATCTTTTAAAATACTTTTCAACCTAAGATCTTCCCTATCTCACTTAATGGCAACTATATCTTTCACTAGGATTCTGTTTATTTCATTCCCCAGAGCCACTCTATCAGGACATTTTGTTGACAGAAAATTCAGAATATACTCAGAATCTGACCACTCCTCACCACTTCCATGATTAAACAACATGATCTAAGCCCCTGTGATCATTTACCTGGATTACCTGTGATCATTTACCTGCAATGATCTCCCAACTGTTCTCCCAGATTCCATACTTGCTTCCTCAGAGTATAATGGTGATCAGAGTAGCAGAGTGGTTCTGTTAAAAATCTAAGTCAGAGCATGCCACTCTCTTATCAAAACCCTCCAATGGATGTCAATTTTACCTAGAGTAAAATTTCAAAACCTTGCAGTGGTCTGAAAGGCCCTGTGCAGTCTGCTTCCTCCCACCCCAGCTCCCACTCACTTTGCCCCAGCCACTCTGGCTTCCTTGCCCTTAACTGAACACTCTAAGCCAGGCGTCCTCAAACTGCGGCCCGTGGGCCACATGAAGCGGTGTGAATTGTATTTGTTTCCGTTTTGTTTTTTACTTCAAAATAAGATATGTGCAGCGTGCATAGGAATTTGTTCATAGGTTTGTTTTTTTTTAACTATAGTCCGGCCCTCCAACGGTCTGAGGGACAGTGAATTGGCCCCCTGTTTAAAAAGTTTGAGGACTCCTGAAGCGCACTTCCTCCTTTGCACAGCTCTTCCTTCTACAAGATAGTCTTTTTCTCCAGATATCCTTGTGGATGACTCTCTCACTTCAAGTCTCTATTCAAATGTCACCTCTTCAGGGAGTCCCATTTTGATCACTCTGTGTCAAATTTCAATCTACCTTCTGTTATTCTCACTTTACCTATTTTTAAAAAATGTTTTACATTTTTATGTTTAACATATTTTATGTTTACAACTTTAGCATACTAAATTTCCTACTTACAAGAATTTCCAAATGCTCCCTCATGTTTTTGGTGCCCCTTCTGCTTCTGGTGTCTTAATGGCATGCTTAGTGCCAAGAGAGTAATCAATCAGGCCGTCATCTGGACCACCCACTTGATAATGCTGCCTGAAGCATTAGAGACCACAAAGAGCTGAGTCTGCAGATAAACTTTCACTTTAGAACTTTCCCTACAAAGAGAGTAGAGTATTAGAAAACAAGTTAGGGAGCAGCTCCTCTCCTGGGAGCTGGTCATTTCCTGATGAGGGAACATCATCTCAGCCAGACCGGGAGCTCTGCAGCTCTATCTTGGCATCCCCTGCCTTAGCCTAGCAAAAGCACATAGCTTTCAATTTAAAAAGAATTATCACACTCTCCATAATTACTTTATTTAAAAATCTATTCCTACTTATAATAGTGTAACATAAGAAATCAACTCAATTAGCTGTAGGAAATGGAAAGCATGCCAATAAAAAAAGGGGGGGGGCTTGAACGAACAACATTGACAAAAGTATATTTAAATAAATTACACAAACATGGGCTGAAAAATAATAGAATAGAATAAGTAAACAGAAACCACCATGGATTAATAATAAGCTCTATGAGGGGCAGAGATTTTTGTTTGGTTACTTGCTGTAACCTCAGAGTCTAGAATAGCACATAGCAAGCACTCAATAAATATTTGTTTAAAGAATAAATGTGCTGTTCTGGTTAAAATAAGAAAAGAAATACATTAATTTTTTCTTTTATTAGAAGTTGATTTGGATTGTTGAAAACTTGTTCTGATTCCAGATCTAAAGAAAACATCTCTTCTGCAGCTGTAAGCAATTTATTTTATGTAGGCCACTGCCAAATAGTGATATTTTAATCCTATCAGCGATAGAAAAATAGAATGATTGTTCCTTTTCTCATAGAGAGAAAGCTTTCTCTGCTTGGTTCTCAGTAAGAGATCCCTTACTCTCTTGCCTTCTGGATCTGCCATATTAGAGAAGCTCAAATTAGAAAATCCTGTGTATAGGCATGATGTGGGCTTCTTTCCAGGGAAAGGAATTTATTTAGCTAGTTTGATATTCTTTGGTGGTCATGGCACATACCTGGAGTCCTAGCTACTCAGGAGGCTGAGCCAGGAGGATCGCTTGAGCCCAGGAGTTTGAGGTTGCTGTGAGCTATGAGGCAACCGCACTCTAGCCTGAGTGACAGAGTGAGATTCTGTCTCAAAAAAAAAAAAAAAAAATTCTTTAGTGAAGTAGGAATGATCGCTTGTTTCTCAGGGATGGTTTCTCTAGCTCTATGGATACTCCCTCTCAATGATGTGAAGACAAATAAAATACTAAAAGAAAAAGTGGATTTGAATAACTGGAGAATTTTCAAGTAGCATAATACTGAAGCCGTCAGATATTATTTATCAGCACACCTTCTGTAGGAAATGGAAAGCATGCCAATAAAAAAAAGGGGCGGGGGCTTGAAGGAACAACACACCTTCTCAGGCAGGAATTCATTCAGTTCAGTTCCATAAATACTTATTTGGAGACTTCTATGTGCAAGGCAACATGACAGACCCCGGAGATACGAAGTGGAAAGGGGCAGAGATTGTCCTGAACTACTTCAGCCTTTTCTTAAACTAGCCCAGATGGACTCTATTCTATTTTTGAACACTTGCATCCATCTATTTCTTTAACAAATACTCATTAAATATCTACTAAGTTCCGATTTTTCAACTGTATCATGGAAGTATAATAACAATCTTGAAGGCCAGGAAGTTCAGCTCACCATTCCCTATAGGAGACTGAATAAATTAAAACGCCCTTCTGTTTGGGAACTAGTTAAATAAACCACGTCTTTTGAAGCGTTATTACCGTGCCAGGCACATTTAGAGGGGCATCTATAGCCATCCTTTCTAAATAACCTCCTATACCAACCCTGTCTATTTTTTTACCTTGTTTTACTTTTCTTTGTCTACTAATCCCCATCTGCTATCATCACTGCTCTATCCCCAGGTCTGAGAGGTACCCCAGATACAGTAGGTTTTGGTAGTTACTGCAGAATTGACTTAGAAGAAATTGTGGTTGTTTGTTTTTGTTTTTGTTTTGTAGAGACAGAGTCTCACTTTACGGCCTTCGGTAGAGTGCCATGATGTCACAGGACTCACAGCAACCTCTAGCTCTAGGGCTTCCACGATTCTCCTGCCTCAGCCTCCCCAGCAGCTGGGACTACAGGCGCCCCCACAACGCCTGGCTTTATACTAGATGTGTCTAAGACTTAAATGATTCGCTCATGATTACACAACTTTTAAGATACAAATCTGGGATTTATACCTAGATATGAAGCCAAAGCCTTTGTTCTGTTCATAAGTGAACCTCTAAATGCAAATATCTTTACAGAGCTAATAATCTGTCCTCTTTTGCCTCACTGGTTCATAAGTGAACCTCGAAATGCATCTGTCTTTACAGAGCTAACAATCTGTCCTCTTTTATTCCACTGTTACTTGAAGGGCAGCTGGGAGTTACAGAGAAGTTCTTGCCTTGAAGAGCCTAACAGTCTCTTGTTAGGAAGAAAAATATTTGGAAATCCAATGACAAGTGTATAACAGTTTCTAGTTGGGGACGGAACTTCAGAGGCAGTAATGGGAGGGGAGGGTGAATACTTTCACCTGGTCAGGCGGCCTGTTGTCTGGAAATGAACAAGCACGTGCAGGGGTCCTCAAACTGCAGCCTGTGGGCCACATGAGGCGGTGTGATTGTATTTGTTTCCGTTTTGTTTCTTTACTTCAAAATAAGATACGTGCAGTGTGCATAGGAATTTGTTCATAGTTAAAAAAAATAATAACTATAGTCCGGCCCTCCAACAGTCTGAGGGACAGTGAACTGACCCCCTGTTTAAAAAGTCTGAGGACCCCTACTAGAGCAAAGGGCTTTGTACAGTCCTTCTCTCTGACATGGAGTCTAAGTCCTTGTTTCCATTTAATGCCAGAGAATAGTCGATTCTCCCCCACCCACCCCCCACACACACCTGCTGCTTTTAGCAGCTGGGGAGATGGTAAAAGGTAACATTAGAAAGGCACATTTTGAAGGGAGTTTGGAGAGAACCTGGGCTTACTAATGGAAAGGTAGAAAAAAACTGTTGCAAGAACTGAGGTTGTTCTGCCTAGAAAAAAGTATAGAGCTGCCAGGAGCAGTGGCTCATCCCCCTAATCCTAGCACTCTGGGAGGCTGAGGCAGGAGGATGGCTTTAGCTCAGGCATCCCAGATCAGCCTGAGCAAGAGCGATCCTATCTCTTCTAAAAACAGAAAATTAGCCGCGGATGTTGTGGCGGGCACATGTAGTCCCAGCTACTGGGGAGGCTGAGTCAGGAGGATCTCTTGAACTCAGGAGTTTGAGGTTGCTCTGAGGTAGATTGACGCCAAGGCACTCCACCCTGGGCAACAGAGACGCTGTCTCAAAGAAAAAGCAAAAAACTATGGAAGTAGGCGTAGGGCGAAGAGCTAACTTCAAAAAATATATATCATAGATGTGGGCAGAAAATACTTGTTAAATATTTGAAGTTTCCTGCTTTTGAAGGACTATGGTCTCTTCCTTGAGGAGAGGGTTTAGATTTATTCTCCCAGGCAACAAAGGCGGAACCAAAGTCTGAAAGCTTGAAGGAAACTCATTACTTTTTTACACAATACAAAGACACACTTTTAACACGAGCTGCGCGGGTCTCTGGAGATGGTGAGCCTGCGCGCCCTGCGAGTTTTCAAACAGTGACCTGCGGCTCCCGGGGGAAGCATCCTCTAGGGCTTTGACCTGGTTGCTGCGCCCACTCCCCGCACCAGCAGTGGGCGGGACTGGAGTGAGAGAGCGAGCGCCTGGGACTCCCGCTGGCCCAGGGCTCCCGGGGGAAGGAGGGTGGGCGCGGAGAACGCTCCCCGGCTCCGCCTGCGGGTGCGGCGGAACGCGCGCAGCATGCTCTGGGCAGCGGGGAGGCTCCTGCGCCTCGGCCGGGGACGCGTCAGCCGCTGTAAACCTTTCCCGCCCTGGGGTCTTCCCTGCTACTCCAGCGGCGAAGTCCCCGGAGGTTGTGGGCCCCAAGGTCAAGGTGAGCAGGGGCTGGAGCGGGAATGGCCTGGAGGGAGGGAGCTGCAGAAGGGCAGCGAAGGGACGCGGCCAGGAGTCTCGTGTGTCCACGCGCTGTGCTCTGAGTCTGTCTGTTCCTCCGTGCCTCTCTGTTGCTTACGCAGCAGGGAAGGTTGCCAGGGTCCCCGCCCAGCACAGGCCTTCGCAGTTCGACAAGAAAATCCTGCTGTGGACCGGGCGTTTCAAGTCGATGGAGGAGATTCCGCCTCTGGTCCCGTAAGTGTGGCGGGTGCCGCGCAGGGGAGAGTGGGGCGCAGTCGACAGGGATGCCGGGTTCTACTACCGCCTCGCCGCGGCGCGGCCCGGAGCTATGGCGCTGCAGCGCTGCGCGGTTCGCAGGAACACTCACCACTCAAGGAACTCGCCTGCACTCCCTAGTGCAGCTCAATGTCAAGTTCCTTGACTGGACAGTGGGCAACCAAGCTCACAGGGTGATTTCAGAAGTTGAGTGAAAATGGAGAAATTCAGCGGGCACTTCCACCATCGCCCACATGCCCTGCCTGCAGCAAGCTCCCAAGCAGGTGGGCAAGGCATTAAGTCCCTTAGGCTAAACAGAAGCGCTGTCCTCGCGTCACTTGGTGCTGGCTGGGCCACCAGAAGGGGAGAGGAGCTCTGGCCGGAGGCGACTCTATCCAAGGAACGAGTTCTCGGGTGAGGGCTCACGGGGCGGCTGGAGGGTCTCGGGAAGAAGCCACAAGCCGCCTTCTCTTCTGGGGAGGCGGGCGCCGAGTGGACAAGGGTCTGCCTCCTTCTAGGCAGCGGGTCAGCTGGGTGGGGACGCGCAGGCGAGTCAGCCTAGCCGCCCTCTGCAGCCTGCGAAACCCACCAAGACAGAGGTTCGCTGAATAGTACATGATAAACCTCAAGCTAACAACTTCACCTCAAGGGTATGTAACCGTAAAGTAAATCAGTAGGTAGATAGCAAATGTAATCTGCAAAAAGCTCTTTTCTGCAGTTTCAGTTTATGCAGTTTGCATGACTTTTACAAGGGAATGAGTAAAAAGAGTGACAGAAGGGCCGGGTGTGGTGGCTCACGCCTGTAATCCTAGCTTTCTGGGAGGCCGAGGTGGGTGGATTGCCTGAGCTCACGGGTTCAAGACCAGCCTGGGCAGGAGCAAGACCCTATCTCTAAAAAATAGGTGTGTCGCGGCGCCTCTAATCCCAGCTACCCCGGAGGCTGAGGCGGGAGGATCGCTTGAGTCCAGGAGTTTGAGGTTGCTGTGAGCTAAGACGCTACAGCACTCACCCAAGGGCAACAAAGTGAAACTCAAAAAAAAAAGAAAAGAAAAGAAAACGCAACAGAAACAGGATAAATCTACTATTTTAAAACTATTTTTTTTAAGGAAGACTAAAATCATAACCTTGAAAGTTTTCAGAGATTGCGTATATTATATTTGTACGTACAATGTTGATGAATCCCTTATCTGTAGGGACAGATAAGGGACACTCGATCTGTATCTTGTTCATCACACATTGTCTGCAGTTTTCTTCATTTTAGTTTACAGCAGCTAAAAGCATTTCAAAAAACTGGCGGGGGAAGGGCTCGACGGGTAGTGGGAAATGTACACTCAGTAATGAATTCTAAAATATTCTCCTTGCTTTCTTGGATCAAGTTACTTACTGAGGCATAGATGTGAAATCTGAAATAGCATGGCCTTTGAAATCTGTTTTCAGCACTTATTCAACTGCAACTGAATATTTTCTAATTCATTTTCCTTGGGACCTATGAACTCCAAACTACAGATTCAGCTCAAAGCAGAAATTAGCCATGGAAAAGCCTGTATCATCACATGGTCTGATTATGAAATTTTAATTGATACTTGAGAATGTAATAATTGAAATGCCAAATGAAGACATAAAAAGAACCTAAATGAAACAAAAAATAAAATACCACCCTCCATTTGTCTGAACTTTGATTTCTCGTTACATAACAGAGTAATCAATAACATAAAGATCCAGCATTACTGTAAATTAATGTTTGTCAAGAGAACCTATGCCCAGTGGTCAATTTTAAATTAACATAGATGTATGTGTGCCGAAACCCATTTTACAGAAATAATCTAATTTCCCTAGGATCCCAGTTAAAAGATGTGTGATAAACAGAAGCATTTAACTATGAACAAAGTGCCTATAAAAAGCATTGTGGTTTCGGGTTGGAAACATAAAAGTATTTGAATATTTTTCATTTTATAATCTTTTTTTAAAGTATTGCTATAATTTAGAAGGGATATTTCTATTAGGTTAAGTGTTAGACTTATTGTGTAAATGCCTTTCACTTTTTATGTTCTTAATGCACGTACACTAAACAAGTGACCTATAATTTTTGTACCATACACTAATTATACTTAACAACTATACTTTTTTCTTGTTCTTTCGGTGCTAAACTAATTTGATATGACAGATCAAAGCCAAATGGATGAGTAAAAAGGCTTAGAACTTTTAGGTTTCATCTGGACCAATAGTTAGCAACTAACATAATTTAATAATGTCTGCCTGTGTCCAGCATCACTAACTGAACATGTTTGCTCCTGGCATGTTAAAACTTGGGATTGTTCTGCCTCAGTTTAAGGGAAACAGTCCAGATATTGTTTTTCTGTGGTCTTTCAACTAATAGAACAAAATTTTTTAAAAAGTTTTTCATTTTTAAGAGAAATTGTAACTTGTCTTTCCGGAATTTTTTAAATGTGATTGTGCTCTATTTAAACTTAACATTAGATAGGAAAGAATGACAATGAATATATTCTCAAGAATTAAGTGCTTTAATTATGCAGATTTATAAACTACATATGTCAATATAAAAGCCCGACAAGCATGATTCCTTTTCTAACACTATTGTTAAATCTTGGAAAACATGCATATAACTTTATTAGTAAGATTACCTGGTACTTAAATAAACATATCAAATTTCAGAATAATAATAAGAAAATGAAGGTGCCTTTTTCTTTGATAAACCATTGTAATTTTGACAACTTATTTTGAGAACTTCCTGAAAAGCAATGAAGGAAACAAACTTTCTCTAACATTCATTCCCACAAACTATAGAATTGTTTCTTTTCAGGATATGATGGGAAGGGACAAGAACAGATTGGAAAGCCAGGGAAAAAACTAATGTAAATGAGTTTTAAAAAAGAACAATGTATTAAAAATGGAAAACAAAGCCTACTTAACACAGAGGCTGAATGAATACAATTCATAGACATACATTTCCTTTAACTGTTACTTGTATCCCTATTAATGAACAAAAATAATGGAATGTCAGGTCACTATCTCTAGCATTTATATTTTGAGCAATTAGAAACTAAATACAGTGTACCGTAGTGTCATAGTGGCTAACATTAGTTTAATATCTGAATAAATAATTTGTAATTGGTAAGATAATAGGCTAACGTTGGGAAGTCTTTCATATTTGTAGTTCATATTGGGGGAATTTTTTGGAATATCTACATAGCAAATTGTCTATTGTGCCTGTAAGAAAACCATAGTACCTTAATATAATTAACAAAATACACATCTTGGTTTAGGCCAGAAATGATAGATGCCGCAAGAAACAAAGCTCGAGTGAAAGCTTGTTACATAATGATTGGACTCACAATTATTGCCTGCTTTGCAGTGATAGCATCAGCCAAAAGGGTGAGTAACTCTTTACAACAAAGGAAGACTTGTGAATTTTCAGAAATGTTATGAACTTTATTCTCAATTCATAGATTATTGTTCTTTAACATAAGAACAATTTTGTCTATGACACCCCAAAACCACTCGTATATATCATACCAGAAACAAATATGTTCGTGGAAATTTGAGTCAACCAAATAAATATATGACTAAGAAGGACAAAAACTTGTTTCCACTTATAAAAAAAAAGCAAATAATTACAACCTGGTTAAAATATGTATAAGAAGGAGAACTTTGTTGTATGAAAATTATCCAGACTTAAATTATGAACCCAACTAGCTATTGCATGGAATTATAAAATAGCAGAGTTGGAAGTAATGTCCAAGACCATCTAGGTTATCTGAGTCTTGTATATAAATCCTTTTCTTGCTATTTCAAATGTATAGTTTCTGTTTAATACCTCTAGAAAAAAATTAAGAGCTGAATATTCTGTATAATTTTATTTTCTGCCTCCCAAAATACTTCTATCTGCCGGTAACTTTTTTAGAAAGATCAGCCCCACAAATATTGGTCTTCCCTATGAGTCTTCACTGCTTTGGTCTTAATTTCTCAGTCTCTAACAACTTCCCTCTATCTGAGAGCTCTCCTCTGGACACACTCCAGTTTATCAGTGTCCTTCACTGTGGCACCTGCACTGAACCTATTAGAGCCAGATTATAACTTCCTTTGTTATGAACACTGCAGTTCCAAGTGCATCCATATAACACAGAATAGTTTGCTCTGACTCTCTGGGCATGTTTAGCCTATTACCATTTTGCCCAAGTCTATGATTCTGTCCTTTGTTCCTCAGGCGCTTGAGTGTATTTGAGCCCAATAACTTCACACAGCGTCTAGGACCTAAAGCTGATCAATATTTTATGAATGTCTAGTCATTGCTATCATCTTGGGAAAGAACCTATGCTTTAAAGTTGTTCTCATCAAATAGGAATTTCTTAAAAATATATACTGGGGTGAATACTCAAACATGTAAATAAATTTGATCATCTCTGTTTTTAACCAACCCCACATAAATGACAGCCTGCCAAATTGATGATTCTCTAGTTTCTCAGGACTATTTTATATTGCCTCTTCTACAGTAAAAAAGACAAACATTAGATAACATGTTTACTCGGAATAGTCCTGTAATGGTTTATTTACAATAGTACATTAAAACAATGCTTTCAAACTGAATTACATGTCCCGAAATGAGGTAAGGCCAATTACGCTCAATATATCTATTTTATCAGCAAATGGGAATATTAGACATATCTGATATCCTTATTTTATTTTCAGCACATACAATTTGAATTGTAGGAGAGTCCTTTTTCCTTGCAAAGGAAAATCCTATGTTTCAAACACAATTCTTTTGTGAATAATCAATGGCTAGAATTTTTCTGGGTGAAGGTAACACAAATACCTTTGGCTAAAATAGCAACTGAGAATTGAGTTCTGGACAGGGTACCAGTTATGTTATAGTTTCCTCTTTTCCAAAAGTATGACAGCAGACACACTGATTTTCAATCATTAGTGTGTCCTAAATATTTTTTAGCCCCTGCAACATCCCAGGTATTATGCAGTTGATACAGTGCAGTATGCAGTATTATACAGTGGCAAAAAAAAAAAAAAAAAAATAGAACAGGTATTTTCTAGTGGGAAAAATGCAGAGTGATCAAGTAAACAAATAAACTAAAAAGATGATTAGGAATTCTTAGTGTGGTGAAGGAAATGAACAGTATGACAAAATAGTAAGACCCTAGGGGAGGGTATTTTACGTGTGGAGCTCAGGGAGTCCTTCTCTAAGGACGATGAGAATAAGCTAGCCATGGCAAGACCGAGGGAAGAAGAAAATATTAACAAAGCCTATAGACGAGAAAAATGTGTTAAAAAACAAAAAAGAGCTAGTCTAGATGGAGCGTGATGAACACAGAAAAGATGGTATGCAACAGTGAGAGTCTAGTCTCTAGTATCAGGACCTTATTGGTCACTGAAAGTCATTTGGGTTTTATTTTAAACACACTGCGGACTCAGTGGAGATTTTAAAGCAAGACGGTCATTAAACTTAAAAATTTTCACTCTTCTTCTGCTTATTCAACAGCCAGTGGGGGGAAAAAAATAGAAGATCCTACATAAAATGGCAACAACAATAAAAGAACTTAAGCATAAACTTTAAAATTGTGCAGTATATAATACATATGAAGGCAACTTCTAAGCATTACTAGGTGGCGACAAGAGAAGACTTGACCCCCAAATTTTCATAACATCTTTTTTTTTTTTTTTTTGTAGAGACTAGAGTCTCACTTTACTGCCCTCAGTAGAGTGCCGTGGCATCACACGGCTCACAGCAACTTCCAGCTCTTGGGCTTATGTGATTCTCTTGCCTCAGCCTCCCGAGCAGCTGGGACTACAGGCACCCGCCACAACGCCCGGCTATTTTTTTGTTGCAGTTTGGCCGGAGCTGGGTTTGAACCCACCACCCTCGGTATATGGGGCCGGCGCCCTACTCACTGAGCCACAGGCACAGCCCGAAGACCTAACATCTTAATGAGGGCAATCTTCTCTAAATCTAAAAAGTTGGCATGATTGTAATAGCAACAGGATTTGTTTTGGAAATAGGCAAACTAAAATTCATATAGGAAAGTAAATAAGATACACAAGAAAATTCTAAAAATATACAGTATTAAGGAAAGATTTGTTCTAAAAGATATTAAAACAACAACGAAAATTGAAACTGCATTATTGGCATGTAAATAGAACTTAATAGAACTGAATTTAAATCACACCATTACATGATGATTTAATATATGAAAATAGCAGCTTTATAGATGAGGGGAGAAACCTAAGTTAGTTAAGAAATGATACTGTCAAAAAAACAAAATCGAAACTTCTCTTGCCCTAGCTACTTTGTCGTTGCTCTATGACATATCTTTCCAGTAGTCCAATCTATACACGCTGTCTATAATTTCCCCCTCTCATTCAGTCTTTTTTTTGCTTCAACACCTTCACCAAATTGCTCTTATCAGGTCACCAATGATATTCATGGTTTCCATCTTTGTTGAACTATCAACACACATTTGATCTCTCCCTCTCATTTAAAATAATTTTCAATAAATTGTGTTTTGTTTGCAAATGATACAAAAACACTTTCCCTAAAATTTCATTAATATGTGTAAAAATAGACTTTTTTGTCCTCACAAAAAAATTAAAATAAGAATATTTTCACATAATATTATTGGAATACTTTATTATTGTCAAAAATTTGTGACTTTATAGTTGGTCATAATGTTATGATAACTGAAAGATATGCCATATATTGATATGTAGATCTAGTAGAAAAAACACATTGTTACCTGGGATTTCTAAATCCTAGTTCTATTATAACTTTTATCTACTAGTTATGTAAAAGCTTTGATTAAAGTTTGTCCAGTAATTCTTGACTTGACATCCCTCATGTTCAACAGCTATTTGTTCTTGCAAAATAATTAGAACATATTGTAGCTTTATATTTTGTACAAAATGTATTTGAGACTCACATAAACAGTTAGGAGACTTTGTTTTAAGTTTATAAAATGCCAGTATCATTTTCTGGCAAAAAAGGGAACCATTCTTAGCCATCTGTTTAGCAGTGGTGAAAATGAATACAGGCATACCGGGGAGCTATCCTAAGTTCACTTCCATATCTGAACTATATAATGCTGCCATTTTTTGAGATGTGTAAGGCTGGGGAAAGACTATTTGGGAAAGACTATCCCAAATAGTTGTCTATTTGGGATATATTAAGTGTGAGATGCATATTAGTTATTCACCAGTATCTATTAAATATTATTTTATTTTACTATGGGCTTTGTGTACTTTGCAGTCTGAGGACCTATAGCTTTCCTCATTTCCTAAGTCACTTAGACTTCTGAAAAAGTCTAAGCCGTCATAACTTCAAATATGGCCTCTACACCCAGTCTGTTCTTTCTTCCTATTACAAATGTATTTCAGAACTTAAAATTCTGTTCTGCATGTTTCTTAGCCAATTAGTTCAATTATAGTGAACATATTTTGTTAGCACGGCCCAAAAAATAGAGATATTTTTTGTACTTTCTCTCTGTGCTGAGTTTGGATTATTTCCTCAGATATACTTTCTATCTCGAGTTCTTAGCTCTTAGTTATAGTGCTGTTATTTTCACAGGCAGTTTTTCTCCCAGGTGATGCTTAGTTTCCTTGCCAGTTCCTTGGGCTGATGAGAAGAGTTTTAGTCATTTCCTTTAGTTTTCAGTGTCATGTCCAACATCCATGTCCTGGACTCACCTCTGTGTGGGGACTAAAGTCCCAGCCCACAGCTGCGAAGACCAGTATTTTTCCCAAATGCCCCCGACCGAAATAAATTCCTTCCATCCTGGCTCTTCCATTCCCCACCAATACTTGCCTTGAGTTCCTTCTGTTTCTGATACCCGAGGATTTCTTTCTTGATTTTGGGCTTAAGTATTTTGAAGTATTTAGAAATGTTAAATGAAGTACAAAAACATCTAGAAATGTTTTGTAGTATTTTATCCAACCAACATGTCTGTATGTGCCAAAAGAGGATTGGGGGAAATTTCTGACATCAGCTGTCCTGCTGGTTGGAAATCTACAAGTACTTTTTTTTTTCCGAACCAAAGGACCATTTTTCTTGGATACTATTTGTGACGGATGTTTTAAGCTACTTTCTGCTTTCCCATCCACAAAGTTTCCCCCTTGTATGTTTATCTAAAACACAATTTTTTCCAGAAAGTCACAAGCTTTTTTGTGTGTCTTTCTCTCTCTCTCTCTTTTTTCTTTGTTTTCAGGCTGCAGAACGACATGAATCCTTAACAAGTTGGAACCTGGCAAAAAAAGCTAAATGGCGTGAAGAAGCTGCATTAGCTGCACAGGCTAAGGCTAAGTGATAGTCTCCACGGCAAAGTGGTCATCTGAATGCCATCCCTGTCATCAGCAGCAATAAAAGATAGGAAAAATAGGATATTTGACAAAATAATCACCACAATTTTATTTTGGTAACAAAAAGCACAAGATCTTTTATATTTTTACTTAAATTTTATTAAAGTATACCGAACATTTAAGTGCACAAGAGTGTGTGTTCAGCTTGATAAGATTTTTACATAGTGAACATAATTTTGTTACTAATGCCCAAGTCAAGACGTAGAACTATAGCACCTCAGAACTTCTTTCCTGCCCTTGCTTAATCGTTACTCCCCAAAGGTAATCACTGTTCTGAGTTTTATAATCCTACATTCGTTGTTCCTGTTTCTGAGCTTTATATAAATGGAATTTATACACTATGCACTTGTGTGTGTGTGTGGATACTTAACATAGGTATAAGGTTCATCCATAAATTGTGTGTAGCATGAGTTTATTGCTGATTAGTATTCTGTTTTATGAATATGCCACGATTTATCTGAACATTCGGTCCATTTTTGGCCAAGACATGCACTTTTTACATCAAAGTGAGATTGAACTAAATCATTAAGTGTTCTCTAAAATCGAAACTGATTTTCAACCAAATGGATACTTTCTTTTCATAGTTCACAAGTAGGTGAAGTAGCTTTTAAAAGTCTCACAAACCAAGGACTATTAATTCCAAAATATGTTACTAAAATGATAAAGTACAAAAACAGTAATTTTAAAAGTAATTATTAAGGCTTGGCACCTGTAGCTCTGTGGTTAGGGCACCAGCCACATACACGGAGGCTGGCAGGTTCAAACCCAGCCTGGGCCTGCTAAACAACAATGACAACTGCAACAAAAATATACCTGGGCATTGTGGCGGGCACCCACCTACTTGGTAGGCTGAGGTAAGAAAATTGCTTCAGCCCAAGAGTTTGAGGTTGCCGTGAGCTGTGATGCCACGACACTCTACCAAGGGTGACATAGTGAAACTCTGTCATAAAAAAAGTAATTATTAAGACAAAAACATTAGAGAAAAAAATGGTACATGCCAATGTTCTTTTAAAGTTATGTATCTTTTACTCACATGTCTTTAATTTGGAATCTGTTACTTTTTTAGCAATAAATGTAGTTGAAAAGACATAATTTCTGATATATTGTATATTGCACACGTTTATGTATATTTTTATAACCTTGAAGCCACAAGATTAGCTCATTAATTTTGGGGTGATGTCTGCCTCATAATTTTAAGGACAAAGCCTGTCTTTATTGTCAAACTAATGAGCCAAATGTGACTTACACAGTCATGCATCACTTAATGATGGGGACACCTTCTGAAAAATGCATCATTAGGCAATTTTGTCATTGTGCAAATATCCTAAAATGTATTTCACAAACCTAAATGGTCTATATATTTTTATTTATGCATATGTATTTTTTTTCATATGGAAAACCAAATGTCCCAGCACCATTACTAAATATCAGTCATTTCTCTTGATCTAGAAGGCCAATATCAAGAGCCGTGTATCAGGTTTCTGCGTATGCCCCATTACAATGTTGTGGGACCACTGTCCTCTACGTGGTTCATTCTTGATTGAAACATTGTTATATGGTGCATGACTGTACTTTCGGTTAGAAAAAGGCTTACTTTGATTTGAGAGTGAAAACACACTTTGAGAGTTAAGACACATTCCTGTGGCAATAATCTCACTTTTGAATTCTAATTCTAAGATAGAAAAGGCATGAAGCATTTTTATGAGTCTGTGCTCTGAATGAACCAAAGCACTGACTGCTTCATTTTTTATTTTTTCAAACTGAAGCATAATAGAGGAACATAGTTTCAGGGTACATGTAATAATTTAACACATACATATAATTTGCAAATATCAAATCAGTATACCTGGGATATCCATCACCTGAACATTAGCCTTTATGCTAGACACATTGGAATTATTCTCTTCCATTTTGAAATAGAGAATAGATGACTGCAAACTGTAATCACCCTATTCATCTAATACCAGGTCTTATTTCTTCTTCAAAGCATATAATTGTACCCATGGAGAGAAGCTGTACTCATCAACTTCTCCTCATCCCTCCTCCCTCCCCACTACCCTTCCTGGCCTCTGGCAACTATCACTCTACTTTCTATGTTCATGCCATCCACTTTGGCACTGGCTTTGTTAGTATTTTGCACAGCAGCTCCCATCATTTTGCCCTCCTGTAACTCCTCTGGAGCTATCCATTCTTAAATTATCCCTTTGTCATCCAGAAGGGTTTTGTACCACAGAGCAAAGCATGAGTAAGATTCACAATGGGTGTCAAGTACACTTTTTTCTTTTTTGCATAATAGCATAAGGAAGAGCTTTTTATCCTACTATGGAAGGAACTACAGAATATAGTTATTAGGTCATTAAATATGAAAGGTCCAATTTCTAATTAAAAGTTAAGTTTATTATCTCTCTTTTTGTTTTTTGAGACAGAGCCTCACTTTGTCACCCTTGGTAGAGTGCCATGGCACCATAGCTCACAGCAACCTCAAACTGTTGGGCTAAGGTGATCCTTTTGCTTCAGCCTCCCAAGTAGCTGGGACTACAGGCACCTACCACAACTGCCTGGCTAGTTTTAGAAACAGGGTCTTGTTCTTGCTCAGGCTGGTCTCCAACTCCTGAGCTCAGGCATTCCACGCGCCTAGGCCTCCCAGAGTGCTAGGATTACAGATGTGAGCCACTGAGCTTAAGCCATGGCCTTAAGTTTATTCTCTCTCAAACAAGAAGCAGTACAATTAATCAAAGTATGCACCTAATCTGTCAACACAGTTTTGCCATCTTAATGGCAGCTTGTGTATACTAGCAGCAAAGAAGCCTAGAGAGCTAGAAGGGATGAAATCATAAAAGGTATTTTCCACAACTTGTAGAGAATTGAATATTTTTCCTTGCAAGAAGTGCCCCAGAGTCTGGAAAAAGTGGTAGTCAAGTGGTGCAAGGTCTGGTAAATACGATGGATGATGAGTATCCAGCCTGTATAGTTTGAGCAGTGATGTTGTGTGACATGTGGTTGAGTGCCATCCTGCCTGTCTCTATTGACCAGTCTCAGCAGCTTAATCGCAGGCATCCTCATCATGTTGTCCAACTGGCTGCAGTAGACATCTGCTGTAACTAATGGCTGACTGACCAGGCTTCATGACACTGTAGTGGATAACGGGGGCACTAGACCACCAAACAGACACTATTCACTTTTTTTGATGAATATTCACTTTTGGACTGTGTTTTGGCACTTCCTCTTTATCCAACCATTGTGCTGAGCACTTCTGACAAAAAGAATCCATTTTTCATCACATGTAACAATGCAGTGTAGAAATGGTTGACCCTTATGTCATCATAGGAAAGAAAAGCAAGCTTTGGATAATTGTTCTTCTGATGCTTATTTAATTCATGCAGAATCCATCTATTCAGTTCTTTACCTTGCTGATTTGTGTTAAGTGATGCAATATTGTTGGAATAATAACGTCAAACCTAGTTGCTAATTCATACCTAGGTTGAGATGGATTCACTTCCACTGTAGCTTTCAGCTCATCACTATCCACCTTCATTTCAGGCCATCCACTGTGCTCATTTTCAAGATTAAAATCACCAGAAGGAAACTTCTCAAATCATTGATGGACTGTGCATTTGTTAGCTACATCCTTCCCAAACATGTGGTTGAAATAGCCAGGCGTTGTAGCGGGCACTTGTAGTCCCAGCTACTTGGGAGGCTGAGGCAGGAGAATCGCCTAAGCCCAGGAGTTGGAGGTTGCTGTGAGCCATGTGACGCCACGGCACTCTACCGAGGGCCATAAAGTGAGACTCTTGTCTCTACAAAACAAAAACAAAAACAAAAAAAAAACAAACCAAACATGTGGTTGACATCTCAAGCTGTCTGCAATGCGTTGGTTCCATAATGGAACTCTGAGTCAAAAACAACACAAATTTTTTACTTATCGATGGTTTCACAAAAATTGCTCTAAAAATTTTTGAAAGATAATCGTAAGTCAAAACATGCATTTGAAAGAATGAGGATGTACCTTCACAATTTAAAAAAGGTGTCAAAGTGAAATGCCAGAGATAAAAACTGTCAAACTTAGTACTTAAGGAAATTGGACACTTCATACTTAATAACTTAATAAATGACAAAATGCACACTGGAGAAAAGCATATATAGTAAGCTATTGTTTATTCAATAAAGGGAGAAAGTCTGTAAATGTATTTATTATCGTACTAAAAGAAATGGAAGGAAAACAAAAAATGTTATTTATAGGAGAAAGGAAGAAATGGGACAGTGATAAAAGCTAAACTTTTATGAATATATTTGTTTTACCCTTTGACTTTAGAAAAATGTAAATACTTTGTATAATTTTGAAATAAATTGAAAAAGTAGTCAACTTTTAAAAAATCAAAAGCAAAATCAAATAAACCTGTGTATCCATGCAGTGGTATAGCCACATGGAGAGTAAATATTTGAGATTTTAAAATATCTCTAGTGAGATATACCTGATATTTAAAAAGAAGCCTCCTCCCTCACCCCTCAAAACTGTTTTGGGTTAGCATCTTGTGATGGTTAATTTTAAGTGTCACTTGGCTGGATTAGGGATATGCCGATAGCTGGTAAAACATTATTTCTGGGTATATGTGTGAGGATGTTTCCAGGATGTTCAAATGTCTGACTGACATTTGAATCAGTGGACAGTTAGCAAAGACCTGCCTTCAATGTGGATGGGAACCCTACAATTGGCTGAGGCCCTACATAGAACAAAAAAGCAAAGAAAAGGTGAATAACTATCCCTCCTGGAGCTGAGAAACCCAGCTTCTTCTGCCGTTGGACATCAGGATGCCAGGTTCTCCAGCTTTGGACTCTAGGGCTTGCACTATCAGCTCCCTGGGTTCTCAGGCCTTCAAACATGGACTGAGCCATGCTACCATCCTTCCTAGTTCTCCAGCTTACCTATAGCCTAGCATGTGACTTCTCAGTCTCTGTAAGTGCATGCACCAATTCTCTGAAGAAATCCTCTCTATCTACGTTTGTATCTATCTACCTATTTCCTACTGGATCTTTCTCTCTGGAGGATGGTGACTAATACATACATGTATTATAAAGGATAATATTGGTGTTAAGATAACAATCATATATTCGGTAATAATTATATCATATATATGATAATATTGGTATTAAGATAATCATATATAAATATATGTAACATGATACAGCAAATAAGTAGTTAAAATATACATTTCCCTAGTTCTGCCCACTGAAAGCAAATGGCCAGCATAGCAGTATTACATAGTTCTAGCATCCAGATCTTTTCTTAAATACTATTTTACATTAAAAGAAAACAGGGCTCCTGGGTGAATTGGCTGTTTCCAGTTCTGGTACAGGAAATACACAAGATGATCCTGGAACATCTGGCCATATAGAAAATAACGCTCAAGCTTTGGGGCTACAACCAAAGGCCTTTAGAATCAATATGACAATAGTTCCACCAGCCAAAACTGAGAACATCAATAAGAATAGTAACTGCAACAGGCTAAACCTCTTCATGTATGTTTAAACCTGTGAGTTCAAAATAATAAAACAAAAAGAAATAAGAAATTGGGTCACCATTGGGGAAGGCTAGTGAATTATATAATTTTTTTTTTTTTTTTGAGACAGAGTCTCACTATGTCACCCTCAAGTAGAGTGCCGTAGTGTCACAGCTCACAGCAACCTCCAACTCTTGGCTTAAGTGATTCTCTTGCCTCAGCCTCCCAAGTAGTTGGGACTACAGGCACCAGCCATGACACCCAGCTATAATTTTTTAAATGTTAAGGGAAAAAAATGAAGCTGTTATCATGCTTTTCCTTTATCAACTATGTCAAATATAATCAAATAGGTGATGAAGGGAAGTATCCCTTTATAGAATGACTGATAGACTCACTATTTTGCAATCAGTCTATATAAAAGAAAGAAACAGTGTATATAGGAGATAAGAATGACTGCTAACTCAAAAAGAGACAATCAGATATTATGAGGTGTGACGATTGAGTTCATAACTTGCCACCATGCACTTGCATTGGCATCGCTGCAGAGACAACTCGGTAAGGTTTCATAACCTTGGTATATCTGTGTCTCACAGCTCTGCTTGTGATGAGTGTGAAAGTGTCTTGCTGAGTGGCATTCATTATTGTTGCATGTTTTTGCATGTCATTGTGAGAATGTCAGCACTTGAATTACAGCAACAAATGAACTTTAAATTTCTTGTTAAACTTAGCAGAGTAGAAGTGAAATCAAGGACAGGTTAGCACTGGTTTATGGGGATAATGCCATGAAGAAGACATCACTGATGAAAAGAGGTCAGGGTGGCCAGTAACAAGCAGAACTGCTGAAAACATTGCAAAAATTGTGCATCAAAATCTTTGGCTGACTGTGAGAAACATACCAGACCAAGTAAACATTAATAGAGAAACAGGAAAATCTTAGCTGGAAATCTTGGCCAACAACTCATGGCTTTTGCATCACAACAATGCACCCAGCTCACATGACACTATCTGTGAGGGAGTTTTTACAAAGTAAACCAATAACTGTATTGGAATATCCTCCCTACTCACCTAAACCGGTCCCCAATGACTTTTTTCTTTACCTGAATATAAAAGAAATATTGAAAGGCAGACATCTTGATGACATTCAGGACATTAAGGGTAATATGACAGCTGTGATGGCCATTCCATAAAAAGATTTCAAAAATTGCTTTGAAGGGTGGTCTAGGCGCTGGCATCAGTGCATAGCTTCCCAAGGGGAGTACTTTGAAGGTGACCACAGTGATATTCAGCAAAGAAGTATGTAGCACCTTTTCTAGGATGATTTCACAAATGTAACTGTATATATCTCCAAATCAAAGTACACGTCATCACACATGGAGCATTTTAAAGAAGTTTTAAAAACTTGAAAGGTTATAAACCTGATTTGTGGTTTAAAATAAATTCAGGAATATATTAACACTATATGATATAAAAATAATTAGTAAAACCTCTACTGTGGGAAACTCTGACAATTCTTTTTTTTTTAACAAACAGTCTTTTTTTGTTTTGTTTTGTCTTGTTTTTTGAGACAGAGCCTCACTTTGTCGCGGTTGGTAGAATGCCATCATGGCTCACAGCAATCTCAAACTCTTGGGTTCAAGCAATCTTCTTGCCTCAGTTTTTCATTTTTAGTATTAGTAGTAGTTTTTCATTTTTAGTAGTAAGTCTCACTCTTGCTCAGGCTGGTCTCAAACTCCTGAGCTCAAGCAATCCACTGGCCTTGGCT
Organism: Nycticebus coucang; assembly: GCF_027406575.1. NCBI lineage: Eukaryota > Metazoa > Chordata > Mammalia > Primates > Lorisidae > Nycticebus > Nycticebus coucang. The sequence goes on along the minus strand of NC_069784.1, from coordinate 93,978,703 downwards.
TCCCAGAGTGCTAGGATTACAGGTGTGAGCCTAACACTGGCCTAACAAAAAGCACTGTAAAAAAACTGAAAAAAGAGAAAGATGTTCAGAAGAAAGTACTTTAAACCCAGGTTTCATAGAACCACCATAAGGAAATTTCCAAAAAATATAAATATACACACAAAAGTCCTAAAATACAAAAGGAAGCAAGCTTCTATAAGGCTTGGTGGAAACAATAGATAACAGACTCAAATTCACCAAAGTGAAAAATATTCAAAGAATCTAATATAGAATATAACGTTGTGTTTAACATTGTTAAAGAAATAAATAATGGAATCAAAGATGTAAAGAATATTAAAATAGGCAGATTAAAAACAAAGCAGATTAAAATCAAATAAAACTTGAAAATGGAAGCTATTATAACTAAAATTAGAAATTAAGCAAATTATTAAAACATTAAATACTATTGAAGAGAGAAATAATAAACTGGAAGATTAGAAAATGGTTCTGAGAAATTACTCAACATGGGTATAAAGATAAAAATATGGAAAATTTAATAACAAGGTAATACTTGAAGGATAGAATTGTCAAACATCTCCTAATTTAAGTTGTAGAAGTTTCTGAGGGAGAACAAGGTCAGTCAAAATTTTAAAAGATAACTTTCTAGAATGAAAAATGCATAAGTTCAGATTCAAAAACAAAATTAATTCCAAATAGGATATAAAAAGAAACCAAACCTAGACACACTGTATAAAAACCACAGAAAACAAGAGGAAGAGATCATCTCAAAGGCTGCCATAGAAAAAAGAATATTACCTAAAAGGGAATTAAATTGGTCATGTTACAATAGAGCAATACTGGAAGCCAGACAGTAGAATAACTTCTAAATTTTGAAAGAAATTAATTCTCATTCCAATAAGTTGCCTTTCTAAGAACATTAATACTTATGCATAGAATACAGCTTTTTCCTCACCTTTAACATTATAAGGTAACATTTTGTTACTTAATGTTTATTTTCATTTAGGCCTACAAAAGGGTGTGTCATGAACAAAGGGCATTTTTTTTTTCATCATAGCATTGTTTATAAGAACCTCAAGCTGGAAGCAATAAAAAGTCCACCGACAATAGAATGGATAAATAAACTGGGTTCTATTTCTACAATGAAGTGTCATGAAGAAATGAACATGAAAAATTATACCCACAAATAATAACATGGATAAAGCTTATGAACTAATATGAAGCAAAAGAAACCATATACACAAAGAATACACATTGTGTGATTCCATTCATACTCACTTTTAAAAAAAAGATAAAGTAGTAATATTTAGGGAATTTGTGCATACGTGGAAAGCAAACATGATTTCCATAAAAGTCAGGATAGTTTTTCTTTAAACAAGCATGAGGAGGCAGTAATTGAAAGGGGCCCTAAGTGTCACTTCTGGGGTTCTGGAAATGTCTACTCAATTTTCTACCCAAAACATGGGTGTTTGCTTTTGATAAATTATTATTTTTTAAAGGTTTTATTCTTTTATTTATTTACTTATTTTATTAAATCCTAGTTGTGTACATTAATACAATTGTGGGGAACCAAACACTGGTTTTATATACAATTTGACATATTTGCATCACACTGGTTATAAAGTCTTCCTGGCATTTTCTTAGTTATTGTGTTAAGACATTTATATTCTACATTTAGTAAGTTTCACATGTACCCTTGTAAGATGCACTGTAAGTGTGCTGCCAACAAATTACCCTCCCTCCACCCAGCCTCCCCCATCCCCTCACCTCCCTTTCCCCATATTCTTAGGTTACAATTGTGTTATAGCTTTGATATGAAAGCTATAAATTAGTTTCATAGTAGGGCTGAGTACATTGGATACTTTTTCTTCCATTCTTGACATACTTTGCTAGGAAGAATATGTTCCAGCTCCATCCATGTAAACATGAAAGAGGTAAAGTCTCCATCTTTCTTTAAGGCTGCATAATATTCTATGGTGTACATATACCACAATATGTTAATCTATTCATGGGTCAATGGGCACTTGGGCTTCTTCCATGATCTAGCAATTATGATTTGGGCTGCAATACACATTCTGGTACATATATCTTTGTTATACTGTGATTTTTGGTCTTCTGGATATATACCCAGTAGAGGAATTGTTGGACCGAATGGCAGGTCTATTTTTAGAACTCTAAGTGTTCTCCAAATATCTTTCCAAAAGGAACGAATTGTTTGCATTCCCACCAGAAGTGTTCCCTTTTCTCCATATCCAAGCCAACATCAATGGTTTGGGGATTTTGTGATATGGGCCAATCTTACTGGAGTTAGATGATATCTCAAAATAGTTTTGATTTGTATTTCTCTGATGATTAAGGATGATAAGCATTTTTTCATATGTCAGTAGGCTGTGCGCCTGTCTTCTTCAGAGAAGTTGATTCAAGTCCCTTGCCCAGCCTGAGATGGGATCACTTGCTCTTTTCTTGCTAATACGTTTGAGTTCTCTGTGGATTCTGGTTATTAAACCTTTGTTGGAGACATAACCTGCAAATATATTCTCCCATTCTGAGAGATGTCTGCTTGCTTTACTTACTGTGTATGTTCTTGGCTGTGCAGAAGCTTTTTAGCTTGATCAGGTCCCAGTAATGTATTTTTGGTGTTGCTTCAATTGCCTGGAGGGCAGGAGGGTCATCCTCATAAAATATTCACCCAGACCGATTTCTTCAAGGGTTTTCCCTGCACTCTCTTCTAGTATTTTTATAGTTTCATGTCTTAAGTTTAAATCTTTAATCCAGGGAGAATTGATCTTAGTTAGTGGTGAAAGGTGTAGGTCCAGTTTGTCTTCTACTGGTCACCAAGCCAGTTCATCCAGCACAATTTGTTGAGTAGGGAATCTTTTACCCACTGAATGTTTTTAATTGGCTTGTCTAAGATCTAATAACGTTAAGTAGCTGGGTTCATCTCTTGGTTCTCTATTCTGTTCCATACAACTACCTCTCTGTTTTTGTGCCACTACCATGCTGTTTTGATTACTATTGATTTATAGTATAGTCTAAGGTTTGGTAGTGTGATTCCTCCTGCTTTGTTTCTGAGTAATGTCTTGGCTATTTGAGGTTTTTTCTGATTCCATATAAAATGAAGTATTATTTTCTTGAGATCTTTAAAGTATGACAGTGGAGCTTTAATAGGGATTACATTAAAATTGTATATTGCTTTGGGTAGTATGGACATTTAACAATGTTGATTCTTCCCAGCCATGAGCATGATATGTTTTTCCATTTGTTAACATCTTCAGATATTCCCTTTCTTAGAGTTCCATAGTTCTCTTTATAGAGATCTTTCACGTCCTTTGTTAGATGAATCCCAAATATTTCATCTTCTTTGGCACTACTGTGAATGGAATAGTGTCCTTGACTGTTTTTCAGCTTAACTATTGTTGGTATATAGGCTAGATTTATGAGTGTTTATTTTGTAACCTGAGATACTGCTGTGTTCCTTGATCATTTTTAAGAGTTTTGTAGTAGAATCCCTGGTGTTTTCCAGATATACAATCATATCATCTGCAAAGAGTAAAATTTTGACCTCTTCTGACCCTATAGGGATGCCCTTGATCGCCTTTTCTTCCCTAATTGCGATGGCTAAAACTTCCATTACAATGTTAAAGAACAGTGGAGACAATGGGAAACCTTGCCTGGTTCCTGATCTGATTGGAAATGATTTCAATTTAACTCCATTCAATATGATATTGGCTGTGGGTTTGCTGTAGATGGCCTCTATTAGTTTAAGAAATGTCCTTTCTATATCAATTTTCTTAATGTTCTGACCATGAAAGGATGCTGGATATTATCAAAAGGTTTTTCTGCATCAATTGAGAGAATCATATGGTCTTTGTTTTTTGTTTATGTGCTGAATTATATTTATAGATTTACATATATTGAACCAGCCTTGAGACCATGGGATAAAACCCACTTGGTCATGATGCATAATTTGTTTGATGTGTTGCTGGATTCTGTTTGTTAGGATTTTGTTGAATATTTTTGCATCTATATTCATTAGTGATATTGGTCTATAGTTTTCCTTTCCTGTTGGGTCTTTTCCTAGTTTGGGGATCAAGGTGATGTTTCATAGAAGTGTTGGGTAGTCTTCCTTCTTTTTCTATATTTTGGAAAAGGTTGAGTAATATAGATACTAGTTCCTCTTTAAAGGTTTGGTAGAATTCTGACGTGAAGGCATCTGGTCCCAGGCTTTTCTTTTTAGGGAGATTTTGTATAGTTGATGCTATTTCAGAAGTTGATATAGGCCTGTTCAACATTTCCACTTGATTCTGGCTAAGTCTTGGAAGGTGGCATGCTTCCAAGTATTGGTCAATTTCCTTCAGATTTTCATATTTCTGAGAATAAAATTTATTGTAATATTCATTAAGGATTTTTTGAATTTCTGAGGAATCTGTTGTTATTTCATCCTCGTCATTTCTGATTGATGAGATTAGAGATTTTACTCTTTTGTTCCTGGATAGGTTATCCAAAGGTTTATCTATTTTATTGACCTTTTCAAAAAACCACTTTTTGATTTATTATTCTGTTGTATAATCCTTTTGTTTTCAATTTCACTTAATTCTGCTCTAAAGTTGGTTACTTCTGCTCTCCTGCTGGGTTTAGGGTTGGAATGTTTTTCCTTTTCCAGTTGCTTGAGATGTCCCATTAGTTGTTAACTTCCTCTCTTTAAATTCTCTTGGAGGAAGGCTTGCAGTGCTATAAGTTTCCCTCTTAAGACTGCGTTTGCGGTATCCCAGAGGTTCTGATAATTCATGTCTTGTCGTTTTCTCCGCAAAATTTGTTAATTTCCTTCTTAATCTCGTCTATGACCCAGCTATCATTCAGCATAAGGTTATTTAGCTTCCATATTTTTGCAGATTCCTGTTGTTGCTGAGTTCAACTTTTATTCCATGGTGGTCAGAGAACATGCAAGGAATAATTTCTATTCTTTTAAATTTACTGAGGTTAGAATTGTGACCTAAGATGTGGTCAATTTCGGAGTATGTTCCGTGGGCTAATGAGAAAAATGTGTATTCAGTTTTTTGGGGATGAAATGAAATGTTCTGTAGATATCTGTTAAATCCAAATGTCAAATGGTTAAATTTAAATCTAAAATTTCTTTGCTCAGCTTCTTATTGGAGGATCTATCCAACACTACCAAAGGAGTGTTAAAATCTCTGACTATTATGAAGCTGGAAGAAATCAAGCTGCTCATGTCTGTTAGAGTTTCTGTTATAAACTGAGGCACATTCAGGTGGGGTGCGTAAATATTAATAATTGAAACATCATAATATTGAGTATTACCCTTAACAAATATGAAGTGACAATTCTTATCTTCCTTACTTTTGTTGGTTTAAAGCCTATTATATCTGTATTTCCATTTGCCTGAAATATAAATGACCAGCACTTCACCCTGAGTCTGTAAGTATATTTTAAGGTAAGATGAGATTCTTATATACAGCAGATAACTGGCCTGAGTTTTGGATCCAGTCAGCCAACCTGTGCCTCTTCAAAGGACAATTTAAGCAATTCATATTAATTGAGAATTCAATAAGCCAGGTAAAATTTTGGGTATTGTGTTTTTCAAAAGTCCAAAGGACATTTTAAATCCTTTTGCCACTGTGGAAGTTAGAGTTTGATCAAAACTTTCTGAGTGAGTTTACATTTGTGGAGGAGGATTGCACTGGTCATTATGAAGGATACATCTCAGAATATCCTAGAGAGAAGGTTTAGTTATGGCAAATTTCTTCAACATGTGAATGTCATTAAAGTATTTAATTTGGGGGTGAAGACAAGATGGCTGGCTGAAGCCAGCTTTCCATGGAGGCTCCCATCCAGGAGAGTTAAAGGACAGAAATTTAGCAAGTAACCTGGTGGATTAGAGCTGCACGAAGAGAGAAGGTTGAAGAACACACATCAACCATGCTGAAGTGAGCTGTGACTCCAAGGACACAAACAAAAGGTACAAAATCCATCACCAAGCAGATGGGAGTCCCCTCACCCATGAGAACAGCTCGGAGTGCCCAACAAACAAACGAGCAGAGTTCAAAGGTCCTCCCACTACACTCCACGGGAGAGAGCCTCTAAAAACTAGACCTACCTCCCCTACTAGGGTGCCACGGGGTTCTCCTGCCAGACATAAAACTGTTAAAAATGGTATATATTCTCTACCTGTAATTCTGAGCTCCCAGCACTCCCCTCCACTCACACTCTGAGGTCTGGAGACCTGTCCCCCAGGAGTCCAGATTCTTGGGTGATTTCTCGAGGAGTCTGGACAGGGCCTAAACTGGAGCTGGTCAGTGCTGACTCTGTGGCACGGGAGTGAGAAGAGGACAGTCCACTGAGAGAAAACCATGCCGGAGCAGCAGTGCCCCAAGGCGCAAAGCAGCAACAGTCTTTTGGCAACAATAGGGCTCACTCCTGGATATTCCGAAGCCACACCCTCTCTCTCCCTGGGCAACAAGAGGCGGCCGGGGATCTACTCAGGTGGCAACCACCATGGAACAGATCTGGGATGGAAAAGCAGTCCCCGTGAGTAAAGGGTTTGCCTGAAGCGGTACTGGCCCGGGTGGAGCACGGGGACTAGAAACACATGTGCAGAGCCATGAAGTTCCCAGGTTGGGGATAACCCAGAGGACTGCCTTACTGAGCCTAAGACGCACCAGACCCTCAGGGAATCGTCAGCCTATAGACAGGGGAAGACAGGAGGCTAGAACAGACAGCTAACCGAATACAAAACTGCAGGAGCAAAGACAGGGCCTGAGGTACAGGCTCTGGGAACTCAAAACAGCTTCTCTTCTGAAGGACAATTTAGCAGGGACAGAAACAAATTTCCACAAAGTTGTTCTGTTCTGTTCTGTCAGTAACATCAATCAGGGGTGGGGCTGGAACAGAGTGAACACCCCCCAGACTCCATCAAGTACCCGAGGTTGTCAGGCCTCACCTCCCCCTGCTAGATAGAGGCAGAGCACAACAGCCTGGCTTAGCAGAAATAGATTTCCTTGTGACTCAGGCAGGTGTAAACCCCTAGAGTATCTGTTCACTAAAGGCAACTGTGTCACAGCCCAGCGGGACTATCAGTGACTAGGTGTGACAGACGTCCAAGGTGGAGAAGGAGGCATCAACCTTCCCAGACTGATCTATTTGATGGGTGGGTCCTCCTGACTCCACAGAGCACTGGAGCAAGCCATATCTGAGTAGTCTCCAGACCCCTGTGATCCAGTTGCCAGAGACCTTTTAAACTCTACCACCTGAGACAGGTGCTGACTGAGACAATTGATTTGGACTTTTTGAACTGAGCCAATTGCCCGAGGACAATTCAGGTGGTGCTCTGGTTGTGTGGTTGTAGGAAGGTTTGATTTTCCTTTTCCAATTGTTACCTGTGGGGGACGGGGTGACATAATTGCTGGTACTTCACCACAGCAGAGACTTCAACCCAGAGTAACTGTTTCACTAGGGTCGAACAGAGACCAGCTGAAAACAAAACAGAGCACTTAGCCCCACCACACAAAAGAGGTCCCCAGTTTCTCAGGCCAAAGCACTGCACAGGTCCTCGACAAAGCTCCAGGGGAAAAATCTAAGGCTGTAAAACAATCATGGGGCGGAATCAGTGGAAAAACTCTGGTAACATGAATAACCAGAATAGATCAAACCCCCCAAGGAAAGATATGCCAGATGTATCTGAAGATCCCATTCATAAATAGCTGGCCGAGATGTCAGAAATCGAATTCAGAATTTGGATTGCAAACAAGATTAATAGAATGGAGGAAAATTTGGAATTAGAAATTCGAAGAGTAATTCAAAAGTCAGAACTAGAAATTCGAGGGGAAATTCAAAGGTTGTCTCAAGAATTTAAGGAATTTAAGGACAAAACCACCAAATACTTTGACGCGCTGAAGCAAGAATTTGCAGCCCTCAAAGATCTGAAAAATATAGTAGAAGTGCTTAGTAACAGAGTGGAGCAAGCAGAAGAAAAAATTTCTGACATTGAAGAGAAAGCCTTTGAACGCTCCGAAACTCTCAAAGAGGAAGAGAAATGGGGAGCAAAAACGGATCATTCTTTCAGAGAGCTCTGGGATAATTCAATAAAGGCTTATATCCACCTCAATGGAATCCCTAAAAGGGATAAAGTGGCCTCACAAGGCACAGAGGCACTTCTCCATGAAATTATGAAAGAGAATTTTCCAGACATGCCAAGAGATTCTGAAATTCAGATAGCAGACAGTTTACGAACCCCAGCATGACTCAATCTCGGTAAGACATCCCCCAGGCAAATCATAATTAACTTCACGAAAGTTAATATGAAGGAGAAAATACTGAAAGAACCCAGACGTAAGAAATCCATTACCTACAAAGGGAAGAATAATAGAATGACTGCAGATCTCTCTGCTGAAAACTTTTCAAGCAAGAAGAGGGTGGTCATCGATTTTTAATCTCCTAAAGCAAAATGACTTTGAACCCCAGATCGTGTATCCAGCTAAACTGAGTTTCATTTATGATGGAGAAATTAAATACTTTAATGACATTCATATGTGGAAGAAATTAGCTATAACAAAACCAGCTCTTCAGGATATTATCAGACCCATCCTCCATAATGACCAGCCCAATCCTCTACCACAAAAGTAAACTCACTCAGAAACTTTTAATCAAACTCCAACTTCCACAGTGGCGAAAGGATTAAAAATGTCCACTGGACTTCTGAAAAACTCGATATCCAAAATTTTACCAGAATTATCAATATTCTCCATTAATGTGAATGGCTTAAACTGTCCTCTAAAGAGGCACAGGTTAGCTGACTGGATACAAAAACTCAAGCCAGATATTTGCTGCATACAAGAGTCACATCTTACCTTAAAAAACAAATATAGACTCAGGATGAAAGGATGGTCATACATATTTCAGGAAAATAGTAATCAGAAAAAAGCAGGTGTTGCAATTCTACTTGAAGATACAATAGGCTTCAAACTAAGAAAAGGAAGGAAGGATAAGAATGGTCACTTCATATTTGTTAAGGGTAATACTCAATATGATGAGATTTCAATTATTAATATCTATACACCCAACCAGAATGCACCTCAATTTATAAGAGAAACTCTAACACACATGAGCAACTTGATTTCTTCTAGCTCCATAATACTTGGAGATTTCAACACTCCTTTGGCAGTCTTGGTTTGATCCTCCAACAAGAAGCTTAGCAAAGAAATCTTAGATTTAAACCTAACCATCCAACATTTGGATTTAGCAGACATCTACAGAACATTTCATCCCCAAAAAACTGAATACACATACTTCTCATCAGCCCATGGAACATACTCCAAAATCAATCACAACTTAGGTCACAAGTCTAACCTCAGTAAATTTAAAGGAATAGAAATTATTCCTTGCATCTTCTCGGACCACCATGTAATAAAAGTTGAACTCAATAAAAAGAGAAATCTGCATACTCATACAAAAACATGGAAGTTAAATAACCTTATGCTAAATGATAGCTGGGTCAGAGATGAGATCAAAAAGGAAATTGCCAAATTTTTGGAATACAACGACAATGACACGAATTATCAGAATCTCTGGGATACCGCAAAGACACTCCTAAGAGGGAAATTTATAGCACTGCAAACCTTCCTCAAGAGAACAGAAAGAGAGGAAGTTAACAACTTAATGGGCCATCTCAAGCAACTGGAAAAGGAAGAACATTCCAACCCCAAACCTAGCAGAAAAAAAGAAATAACCAAAATTAGAGCAGAATTAAATAAAATGGAAAACAAAAGAATTATACAGAAGATCAATAAATCAAAAAGTTGGTTTTTAGAAAAGGTCAATAAAATAGATAAACCTTTCGCTAACCTAACCAGGAAAAAAAGAGTAAAATCTCTAATCTCATCAATCAGAAATGACAAAGACTCCTCAGAAATTCAAAAAATCCTTAATGAATATTACAATAAACTTATTCTCATAAATATGAAAATCTGAAGGAAACTGACTAATACTTGGAAGCATGTCACCTTCCAAGACTTAGCCAGAATCAAGTGGAAATGTTGAACAGGCCAATATCAAGTTCTGAAATAGCATCAACCATACAAAATCTCCCTAAAAAGAAAAGCCCAGGACCAGATGGTTTCACGTCAGAATTCTACCAAACCTTTAAAGAGGAATTAGTACCTATATTACTGAACCTGTTCCAAAAGGTAGAAAAAGGAAGACTACCCAACACGTTCTATGAAGCAAACATCACCATGATCCCCAAACCAGAAAAAGACCCAACAAGAAAAGAAAATTATAGACCAATATCACTAATGAATATAGATGCAAAAATATTCAACAAGATCCTAACAAACAGAATCCAGCAACACATCAAACAAATTATACATCATGACCAAGTCGGTTTTATCCCAGGGTCTCAAGGCTGGTTCAATATACGTAAATCTATAAGTATAATTCAGCACATAAACAAATTAAAAAACAAAGACCATATGATTCTCTCAATTGATGCAGAAAAAGCTTTTGATAATATCTAGCATCCCTTCATGATCAGAACACTTATGAAAATAGGTATAAAAGGGACATTTCTTAAACTGATAGAGGCCATCTACAGCAAACCCACAGCCAATATCATATTGAATGGAGTTAAATTGAAGTCATTTCCACTCAGATCAGGAATCAGACAAGGCGGCCCATTGTCTCCACTGCTCTTTAACATTGTAATGGAAGTCTTAGCCACTGCAATTAGGGAAGAAAGGCGATCAAGCGTATCCATATAGGGTCAGAAGAGATCAAACTTTTGCTCTTCACAGATAATATAATTGTATATCGGGAAAACACCAAGGATTCTACTACAAAACTCTAGTAGTGATCAAGGAATACAGCAGCATCTCAGGTTAGAAAATCAACATTCATAAATTGGTAGCCTTTATATATACCAACAATAGTCAAGTTGAAAAAAACAGTTAAGGACTCTATTCCACTCACAGTAGTGCCAAAGAAGATGAAATATTTGGGAGTTTATCTAACAAAGATGTGAAATATCTCTATAAAGAGAACAATGAAACTCTAAGAAAAGAAATAGCTGAAAATGTTAACAAATGGAAAAACATACCATGCTCATGGCTTGGAACAATCAACATTGTTAAAATGTCCGTACTACTCAAAGCAATATACAATTTTAATGCAATCCCTATAAGGCTCCACTGTCATACTTTAAAGATCTTGAAAAAACAATACTTTGTTTTATATGGAATCAGAAAAAACCTTGAATAGCCAAGACATTACTCAGAAATAAAAACAAAGCAGGAGGAATCATGCTACCAGACCTCAGACTATACTATAAATCGATAGTGATCAAAACAACATGGTACTGGCACAAAAACAGAGAAGTAGATGTCTGGAACAGAATAGAGAACCAAGAGATGAATCCAGCTACTTAACGTTATTTGATCTTTGACAAGCCAATTAAAAATGTTCAGTGGGGAAAAGATTCCGTATTTAACAAATGGTGCTGCGTGAACTGGCTGGTGACCAGTAGAAGACTGAACCTGGACCCACCCCTTTCACCATTAACTAAGATAGACTCTCACTGGATTAAAGATTTAAATTTAAGACATGAAACTATAAAAAGTGCAGGGAAAATCCTTGAAGAAATCGGTCTGCGCAAGTATTTTATGAGGAGGAACCCCCAGGCAATTGAAGCAGCTTCAAAGATACACTACTGGGACCTGATCAAACTAAAATGCTTCTGCACAGCCAAGAACACAGTAAGTAAAGCCAGCAAACAGCCCTCAGAATGGGAGAAGATTTACTAAGTTTCACATATACACTTGTAAGATTGTCACATATACACTTGCAGGTTGTCTCGACAAAGGTTTAATAACCAGAATCCACAGAGATCTCAAACGTATAAGCAAGAAAAGAACAAGTGATCCCATCACAGGCGGGGCAAGGGACTTGAAGAGAAACTTCTCTGAAGAAGACAGGTGCATGGGCTACAGACATATGAAAAAATGCTCATCATCTTTAATCATCAGAGAAATGCAAATCAAAACTACTTTGAGATATCATCTAACTCCAGTAAGATTAGCCCATATCACAAAATCCCAAGACCAGAGATGTTGGCGTGGATGCGGAGAAAAGGGAACACTACTACACTGTTTGTGGAAATGCAAATTAATACATTCCTTTTGGAAAGATGTTTGGAGAACACTTAGAGATCTAAAAATAGATGTCCCATTCAATCCTATAATTCCTCTACTAGGTATATACCCTGAAGACCAAGCAATTCATGATTGCTAAGTTATGGAAAAAGCCCAAGTGCCCATCAATCCATGAATGGATTAATAAATTGTGGTATATGTACACCATGGAATATTATGCAGCCTTAAAGAAAGATGGAGACTTTACCTCTTTCATGTTTACATGGATGGAGCTGGAAAATATTCTTCTTAGTAAAGTATCTCAAGAATGGAAGAAAAAGTATCCAATGTACTCAGCCCTACTATGAAACTAATTTATGGCTTTCACTTGAAAGCTATAACCCAGTTATAACCTAGGAATAGGAGGAAGGGGAAAAAGGAGGGGAGGAAGGGAGACAGAGGGAGGGTGATTGGTGGGATTACACCTGTGGTGCATCTTACAAGTGTATATGTGAAACTTAGTAAATGTAGAAGGTCTATAAAACCAGTGTATGGTGCCCCTTGATCGGATTAATGTACACAGCTATGATTTAATAATAATAAAAATAAATTTAAAAAATAAAATATTTAACTTTTCCATCATAAATGAAACTCAAGTTTAGCTGGATACAGGATCCGGGGTTCAAACTTATTTTGTTTTAGGAGATTAAAAGTCGATGACCACTCTCTTCTAGCTTGCAAGGTTTCAGCAGAGAGATCTGCAGTCATTCTAATATTCTTCCCTTTGTAGGTTATGGTTTTCTTACATCTGCTTTCAGAATTTTCTCCTTCATGTTATGATGTGCCTGGGGTATGTCTTATTTGGGTCGAGTCATGCTGGGGTTCTGAAACTGCCTACTATCTGAATTTCAGAATCTCTTGGCATGTCTGGAAAATTCTCTTTCATAATTTCATGAGGAAGAGCCTCTGTACCTTGCGAAGCCACTTCTTCACCTTCAGGGATTCCTATGAGGCAAATATTAGTTTTCTTCAAATTATCCCAGAACTCTCTGAGAGAATGATCCATTTTTGCTCTCCATTTGTCTTTGTCTTTGAGAGTTTGGGAGTGTTCAAAAGCTTTGTCTTCAGTGTCAGAAATCCTTTCTTCTGCTTGCTCTATTCTGTTACTGAGGGCTTCTACTGTATTTTTTTTTTTTTTTTGCAGTTTTTGGCCATGGCTGGGTTTGAACCCTCCACCTTTGGTATATGGGTCTGGCGCCCTATCCCTTTGAGCCACAGGCGCCAGTCGGGATTCTACTGTATTTTTTAGATTTGAGGGCTGCAAATTCTTGTCTCAATGTGTCAAAATCTTTGGTGATTTTGTCTTTAAATTTGTTGAATTCTTGAGACAACTTTTGAATTACTCCTGGAATTTCTAATTTCAACTTTTCCTCTATTCTATTAATCTTGTTTGCAATCCAAATTCTGAATCAATTTCTGACATCTTGGCCATCTGTTTATGAATGGGATCTCAAGTTTTATCTACCATATCTTTACTTGGGGGGCGGTCCGCTGATTCCGCCCCATGATTATTTTACACCATTTGACTAGATGAGCAGATAAAGAGAAGTTGGGTTGGGGGCTCCAGTAGTAGTAATTAACCAGCCCCTTTCCCAACAGCTGCAACTGGTGTCTGTACTTTTTCCCCTGTAGCCTTACCAAGAACCTCTACAGTGCTATGGCCTGAGAAAGTGGGGACCTGCTTGGTGTGGTGAGGTTAAGTGGCTGTGTTTTCAGCTGGTCTCTGTCTGACCCTAGTGAATCAGTTACGCTTGGTTGAAGTCTCAGCTGTGGAGAAATACCAGCAATTAAGTCACCCCACCCCCCACAGGCAACAATTGGAAAAGGAAAATCAAACCTTCCCACAACCATACACCCATGGTACTACTTCAATAGTCCTCAGGTGACTGTCCCAGTTCAAGAAGTCCAAATCAATTGTCTCAGTCAGCACCTGTCTCAGGCAGGAGAGTTCAAAAAGTCTCTGGCAACTAGATTACAGGCATCTGCTGGCAACTCAAGTATGAGAAACTGGGGACCTCTGGGACTCTGGTGCTCCTTCAGGTCAGGAGGACCCACCCAGCAAATAGATTAGTCTGGGAAGGTTGATGCCTCCTTCCCCACATTGTATCTCTGTCACACCCAGTCACGGATAACCCCACAGGGCTGTGACCCAGTTTTCTCCAATGAGCAGATACTCCAGGGGTTTGTGCCTGCCTGATTCACAGGGAGATCTATGACCTCTCAGCCAGGGCACTGCTCTTTGTCACTATCCAGCAGGGGGAGGTGAGGCCTGACAACCTCGGGTGCTTAATGGAGGCTAAGGCAGTTCACTCAGTTCCAGCCCTGCCCCTGATTGATGCTGCTGACAGAACAGAACAAAGATCAGACAGTGTTTGAGTTGGGGAGGGCTGGTTAAGCTCACACTCAGCTGTTAGTTCCAGTCTTTGCCTGCCCTCCTTTGTCTCAGCTATGATACCCTGAGGGCCAGGTGCCTCTTAGGCTCAATAAAGCAATCCTCTGGGTCAGCCCTGCCCTGAGAGTCTGCAGTCTTTGTGCATGCATATTCTAGTCCCCGTGCTCCGCCCAGGCCGGTACCACCTCAGGCAAACCCTTTACTCCTGGGGCCTGCATTTCCATCCCAGATCTGTTCCACCAGTGGCTGCCACCAGAGAAGATGCCTTGCCCCCTCTGGTTGCCCATAGACACAGGGGGTGTGACTCCGGTTTATCCAGGGGTGTGAGCCCTATTGTTGTTGGGCTGCTTCTCTGTGCCTCGGGGCACATCCAGTCCTGTATGGTTCCCTCTCAGCTCACTGTCCTCTCCTTACTCCCGTGCCACAGAAATCAGCACTGACCAGCAGCAGTCCATGCCCTGTCCTCACCTCGAGAAAATACCCAAGAATATGGACTCCTGGGGGGAAGAGGCTTCCAGACCTCGGGGTGAGAGTGGAGGGGAGTGCTAGGAGTTCAGAATTGCAGGTAGAGAATATATACACTTTTATGACTGGCAGGCGAGTGCCATAGCACCCTAGCAGGAGAAGTAGGTCCTGTTTTTAGAGGGTCTCTTCTGTGGGATAAAATGGGAGGACTTTTGTACTCTGCTCATTTGTTTGTATGGAGTACTGTGAGCCATTCTCATGGGGGAGGGGGGGACTCCAGTCCGCTTGGTGATGGATATTGTACCTTTTGTATCCTTGGGGTCGCAGCTCACCTCAGCAGGATTGATGTGCATTCTTCAACCTTCTCTCTTGGCTCAGCTCTAATCCACCAGGTTACTTGCTAAACTTCTGTCCTTTACTCTCCTTCTGGACGGGAGCCTCTGTCGAAAGCTGGCTCCAGTCAGGTATCTTGCTTCCTCCCCCTGCTTTTGATAAATTATTGAGCTTACTATTTTTATTTTGTGCACTCTTTGGCAGTTGAGTTATAGTTCACAATAAAAAAGGTTTTATACCACACACACACATTCAACACAATATGTATGTTAAGTATCTAGCCTCATGGCTGGCATATAACAGATGATCAGAGAACACGGGTCACTTCTCTTTACTCATTCCTTCTTCTGGGGCAAGTGCTTCACCAAATCCTCCAACCTGTACGAGGACCAGATGCTGCACACTGGCCAGAGGCCCTTCAAGTGCACCAACTTGGAATAAAAGTCATTTTAAAAGTCAGACAATGCAAGGCATAGAAATAATTTTAAGACTTACATAGAAGATCTTAATGTCAGACATGACAAAGATTTGAGTTTATTTGCCTGGACAACTCAGGTTAGTCCACTACATTTTTTCCTTTAAAAATAAAGATACAAAGCCGGATGCTATGGCTCATACCTGTAGTCCTAGCACAGGTGGATCACCTGAGCTCAAGAGTTGGAGACCAGCCTGAGCAAGAGCAAGACCTCTTCTCTAAAAAACCAGCCAGGCACTGTCGCAGGCACCTGTAGTCCCAGTTACTCAGGAGACTAAGAAAGGATTGCCTAAGCCCAAGAGTTTGAGGTTGCTGTGAGCTATGATTTCCATAGCACTCTACTAAAGGCAACAAAGTGAGACTCTGTCTCAAAATAAATAAATAAAGATATAGTGAAAGTACCCATGAGCACAAATTTGTTAGTACTGAAATTTGACTTTGGGCATCAGGAAGATGGTGAAATGGGCACTTCCCCACCCCACCTCCACCAATAATAACTTTGCAGCCATCCATGGACATTAAGCGTCTTTGTGGGAGCCCTGGGATTTAGGTAGGAGTTTGTAAAACTCAAGTGGAGTCTAAAACCTAGGAGGTTCATATTGAAAAAGGAGACTCATACCCGGGTGGTAGATCTGCCAACTATGGTTGTAGCTCTGGATATGGAAATGGCCCCATCTCCCAAAGGGCTCAGCTATAGCTCCATTTGACCTTGATTCTATTACCAAAAATACCCAACAAGGGCACCAGGAGGAATACGTACAATAGTACCTCAGCAGATGGCTCACTGATACAAGTTCCAGGAGTAGACCTTGAAAGTAGCCTAGAACTCAGCTCTAGTTCCCCACACCTGTGGTTTCAGATTAATTCACACAATGATGCAGAGAGAAACTCATCCATTTATGCCACAGATAGGCTTCTTAGTATTGAAGAGACCCTGTTCTTTCCCTCTCTGCCAGTAATCCTTCTTGCACACAGAACTGTTGAAAGAGTCACTTATCTCTGCCACTATAAAAGGTTTGCTGGCTTCCATCCCACAGCAGACCTTGAAGGGGCCACATTTGGCCCTAGCCCCTCTCTATGAGGGTGGGATTGCTTCTGGGCCTAACTTGCCAAAATTAAGTCTAGAAAGACTAAAACCAAAGGTTTATTCCTTGAAATGTGCAGACACCAACACAAGGTTACATGGAGAGCAAAGAATCAGGTAATCATAATGCCACCAAAGGAAACTAATAAAGGTCCAATAACCAGCCCCTAAGAAATGAAGAAATAAGAACTGCCTGAAAAAATAATTCAAAAAAATATCAATTAGATGCAAGAAAATTTAGATAGACAAATAAATGAAATTAGGAAACAAATGTATGAATAAAATGAGAAGTTTAATAAAGAAATAGAAACCTTCAAAAAGAGCCAAACAAAAATCCTTGAGTGTAATACAAAACAGAAAAACTGAATAGCAGTTTTTAACAGCAGACTTGATCACACAGAAGAATAAACAAACTTAAAGTCATTTCAAATTAGTCAATGTGAGGAAAAAAAATACAAAAGATTGAGAAAGGGTGAAGAAAGCATGAGATACCATAAAACCAAATGTTTTTCAACAGCAGATTTGATCACATAGAAGAATCATCAAACTTAAAGACCAATCATTTCAAATTAGCCAATGAGAGGAAGAAAAATACAAAAGATTGAGAAAAGGTGAAGAAAGCATGAGATACCATAAAAAGTATAATTACACTAATATGGGAGAACGAAAAGAAGGGAGAGAGAGGCAAAATTTTTTAAAGAAATACTGTCTGATAATTTCTCAAACCTTGAAAAGGATATGGTCATTTAGATTAAAGAAGTTCAAAGGACTAATAATCTGATCAATTAAAAAAATGACATACATTATAATTAAACTATCCAAAGACAAAGAATCTTCAAAGCATCAAGAAAAAAGAAACATTAAATATAAAGGAACCCTCACAAGGCAGATGAAAATGAAAACACAGCATACCAAAAAAAAAAAAAAAAAAAAAAGAAAGAAAACACAGCATACCAAAATTCATACCAAAAACCAGCAGATTTTTCAACAAAAATCTTTCAAGGAAAGAAGGAATGGAATGATATTCAACATGCTAAATAAAAACAAGACAAAACAAAATTGCCAACAAAGAATACAGCCCCTGGGCTCAGCACCTGTGGCTCAAGCGGCTAAGATGCCAGCCACATACACCTAAGCTGGCGGGTTCGAATCCAACACTGGCCTGCCAAACAGCAATGACGGCTACAAACAAAATATAGTTGGGCAATGTGGTGGACGCCTGCAGTCCCAGCTACTTTGGAGGTGGAGGCAGGAGAATCGCTTGAGCCCAGGAGTTTGAGGTTGCTATGAGATGTGATGCCACGGCACTCTACCCTGGGTGACAGCTTGAGGCTCTGTCTCAAAAAAAACAAACAAACAAAAAAAAAAAACTATACTTGGAAAAACAATCAGCTTCAGAAATGAAGTTGAGATACAGATATCCTAAGACAAATAAAAGCTAAGAGAGCTCATTACTATGAGACTGGCCTAATAAGAAATGCTAAAGGGAATTTTTCAGGTTGAAATTAAAGGATTATAAGTAAAAATAAGAAACCATGAAACTATTAATTGTAAAGTTTTAAGAGACAACTATAGGTATAATAATTTCTTAATGAATATGCAATATAAATACATGTAAAGTGTGATATCAATACTATAAAATGTGGTGGGGAGAAGTAAAAGCATGGAATCTTCTTATGTAATTCATATTAAGTCACTATTAGCTTACATTAGAATATTATAACTGTGGTGGCGCCTGTGGCTCAAAGGAGTAGGATGCCAGCCCCATTTGCCAGAGGTGGCAGGTTCAAACTCAGCCCTGACCATAAACTGCAAAAAAAAAAAAAAAGAATATTATAACTGTAAGATGTTTTATGTAAGCCTCATGGTAACTATAAAGCAAAAGCCTCTAATAGGTACATCATAAATAAAAAGAATGAAAGGAAAGCATATCACTACAAAAATTCAACACATCACAAAGGAAGACAGCAATATTGGAAGAAAGAAATAAAGGAAGTACATAATATTCAGTGAACAATTTAAAAATGGCAATGGTAAGCCCTTATCTATCAATAATTACTTTAAATGTAAATGGATTAAATATTCTAATCAAATGACAAAGAGTGGATGAATGGACTAAACAAAGAAAAGAAGAAACTAATTTCTAACAATGTGCTACCTAGAAGAGATTCACTTTAGCCTTAAGGTCACACACATAGAATGAAGGTGAAGAAAAGGGAAAAGACATTCCAGGCAAACAGTAACTAAAAGAGAATAAGATTAGCTATATTTCTTTCAAACATAATAGACCTCAAGTCAGAAACTATCAAAAGAGACAAAAAAGATCATGATATAATGATAAAGGAGAAAATTCTTTAAGAGAATACACACAACAAAAGGTCTAAATGTAGCAAATATTAATAAATCTGAAGGGACAGACAGATTAGAATATTAGTAGGGAAATTCAGTACTCCATGTTCAACAATGGACCTATCATCAATACAGAAAATCAATAAGGAAACCCTGAACTTGAATGGAACTTTAGACATTGGACCTAACAAACAAATACAGAACATTCCATCCAATGGCTGAGAATACACACTTTTCTCAAGCACTTATGAAACATTCTCCAGGACAGGGCATATACTAGGCCATAAAGTAAGTTATAATAAATTTGAGAAAACTGAAATCACATCAAATATATTTTATGACCATAATGAAATGAAACCAGAAATCAATAACTGAAGGAATTTTGGAAAAATAACAAATACTAGAAATGAGACAGTATACTTCCAAACAATTGGTCAAAAAAGAAATTAAAAGGTTAATTTGAGAATATCTTGACACAGATGAAAATGAAAATACAACATACTAAAATTTATAGAGTTTGGAATGCAACAAGTATTCTAAGAACCAAGTATATAATAATAACTATACACATCAAAAAAGAATGATCTCAAATAAACAACTTAATGTTATACCTCAAGGAACTCCAAAAAGAACTAAGACCACAGTCAAGAGAAGCAAAAATAAATATGTAAATAAATAAATAAAATAAAGGTCAGATCAGGTTTGGTGCCTGTAGCTCAGAGGCTAAGGTGTTAGCCACATACACCAGGGCTGGCGGGTACAAACCCAGCCTGGGACTGCCAAACAATGACAACTACAACAACAACAACAAAAAAAAAATAGCCAGGGGCCTATAGTCCCACCTACTTGGGAGGCTGAGGCGGGAGAATTGCTTAAGCCCAAGATTTTAAGGTTGCTGTGAGCTGTGACACCACAGCACCCTAACAAGGGCAAAATAGCGATACTGTCTCAAAAAAAAAGAAAAACTAAATAAATAAATAAAGGTCAGATCAGATATAAATGAAATATACTAGATGGACAGTAGAAAAGATCAACTAAACAAATAAAAGCCTCTTACAAAAAATAAACAAAATTGATAAATCTTAGCCACACAGGCTAAGAAAAAAAGAGAGAAGAGTCAATAAAATAAATCAGAAATTAAAGAAGAGACAGTATAATTGGTACCACAGATATACAAAGGTTTATAATGGCGTGCTATGAACAATTATATAGCAACAAATCAGATAATCTTGAAGAAATGAATAAATTTCTAGAAACATATAACTGACCAAGATAGAATCATGAATAGAAATCTCGACTAATGACAGAGACTGAATCAGTAATCAGAAATTTCCCATCAAGAACAAAATAAACCCCCACAAAACCGAGAACCAAATGATTTCACAGCTGAATTCCACCAAACATTTAAGAAAATCAATCCTCCTCATACTCTTCCAAAAAATTTTTTTGACAAAATACTAGCACACCAAATTCAACAGCACATTCAATCAAGTACCATGATCAAGTGGGGTTTATCAGAGGGATCCAAGGATGGTTCAACAGATGAAAATCAAACAGTATACTGTCACACACTGTATTAACTAACAGAGTGAAAAACAAAAACAATGTTTATCTCAATAGAACCAGAAAAAGCATCTGACAAAATTCCACATCAGATTTTTGTGATTAAAAAAACTCTCAACAAATTAGGACATTTATGATAAGTCCACGGTTAATATGATACTCAATGGTGAAAGGTTGAAAGCTTTTCCTCTAGGATTAGGAACAAGACAAGGATGCCCACTTTCTCTACTTCTCTTCAGTATTAACTGAAAAAGCTAGCCAGAGCAATTAGGCAAGAAAAACAAAGGGAGGCCACTGTGGCTCACACCTGTAATCCTAGCCCTTTGGGAGGTGAGGTGGGTGGATTGCTTGAGATCAGGAGTTTGAGATCAGCCTGAGCTCTTGCAGGACTCCATCTCTACTAAAAACAGAAAAACCAGCCGGATGTGGTGGTGCATGCCTGTAGCCCCAGCTACTCAGAGAGGATCACTTGAGCCCAGGAGTCAGAGGTTGCTGTGAGCTATGAAGCCACAGCTCTCTAGCATGGGCAACAGAGTGAGACTCTATCTTAAAAAAAAAAGAGAGAGAGAGAAGGAGAAATGAAAGCCATTCAAATGGGAAAGAAGGAAGTGAAACTGTCTCTGTATGCTGAGGACATGGTCATATATAGAAAATCTCTAAAACACTGTTAGAACTGATAAAAAAAATTCAGTAAGAGGACAGGTTGCAAAATTAACAAGAAAAAATAAGTAGTATTTCTATACTCTTAACACTAAACTATATTCAAAAAGAGAAATTAAGAAAATAATCCCACTTATAACAGAAAAAAGATTACTTAAATACTTAAAAATAAACTTAACCAGAGAGGTAAATAACTATAAAAACATCAATGAAAGAAATTGAAGATGACACAAATAAATACAAAGATATCCTGTATTCACCCATTATAAGAATTAATATTGTTAAAATGTTCACCTTACCCAAAAAGCAAGCTACAGATTCAATGTAAATCTCTATCAAAATTCCAATGACATTTTTCACAGAAATGAAAAAAAAAAAAAAAAAAATCCTGGGCGGCACCTGTGGCTCAGTGAGTAGGGCGCTGACTACATATACCAAGGGTGGTGGGTTCAAACCTGGCCCTGGCCAAACTGCAACAAAAAAATAGCCAGGCGTTGTGGTGGGCGCCTGTTGTCCCAGCTACTGGGGAGGCTGAGACAAGAGAATTGCCTAAGCCCAAGAGCTGGAGGTTGCTGTGAGCTGTGATGCCACAGCACTCTACTGAGGGTGATAAAGTGAGACTCTGTCTCTAAAAAAAAAACCCCTAAAATTTGCATGGAACCAAAAAAAAGACTCCAAATTTTCGAAGCAATCTTAATCAAAAAGAAAAAAGCTGGAGGAAACACATTAGCTTATTTCAAAATATTTTAGAAACCTATAATAATCCATAGTATATTAGCACAAAAACAGACACCTCAGCTAATGGACCAGAAAGGAGAACCCAGAAATAAACTCACACATTTATCAATTGATTTTTAACAAAGGTGCCAAGAACACACAAAGGAAAAAAAAGACAGTATTTAATGGTGTTGGGAAAACTGGGTATCTACATGCAAAATAAAACAGACTATGTAGAAAAATAAACTTAAAATAGATTAAACTTAAACATAAGAACCTGAAATCATAAAACTACTATTAATAGAAGCAAACACAGACAAAAAGCTCCATGACATTGGTCTGGAGGCAGGAGTGGAGAACCAATGGCCATGGGCTCACATGTGGCCTTCTGGATCCTTAAGTATGGCCTTTTAACCGAATCTAAATTTTATAGAACAAATCCTCTAATAATTTTTTGGACATGGTAATAAATAGTCTTTATTCTGATATATATTTTGATATTAATACGAGCACTCCAACTTACTTTTGATTTATGTTCACGTGTTACATCTTTTTTCCATCCTTTTAATCAATTTGCTTCTTTATAAAATGGTTTCTTGTAGACAAGATATGGGTCTTGCTTTTTTATTCTGACAATCTCTGTACCTTTAACTGGCATATTTAAATCATTAACAATTATTGTGATTATTAATGGAACTGAGTTTAGATCTATCATCTTGCTATTTGTCTGTTTTTGTTTTCTCTTTTTCAGTCTAGTTTTCGATTGCCAAAGTATCTTTTATTACTCTGTTCTCTCTTCTTTGCTGGTATTTAACCAATAATGGCACTTGCTTTTGCTTCCTGTTAGGAATACATAATCCTAAGTGAGCCGAAATGAAACAGACACATTTAAATAAATGCAACTGTAAAATAGTATTTTATTATTTTTAATATAGTGCCGTAACAGTTCATAATATTGCATACTGCTCAAATGTTGGTTTACTTAGGTAAGAATATCTTCCCCTCATCTTACCCGCCAAGTCAGAATTTGAAGACATACTATCTGTTTTTAGAGCCCTATTACATTGGCTCCTAAAATGTCACATTTCATAAAACAGTAATGCTATATAAATAAAAACGAATAAAGGTTGACAACTATCTGATTTCAGAGTTTCACAATTAAGCAGCCAGTAGATTAAATTTAGAATAACAAAAATTCACTAAGACTTTTTATATTTATTTTTTCCATAATGCCCCTTCTTTAAAGAAGAAAAATATAAAGAGAAAGGCATTATATGCTTCTTTTAGACTTTTGTCCAATAAATCTACCTTTAACTGCGAATAGGTTTTACAGTTACCAAATGATGTTATTTCTGAAGCAGAAGATTTTATTACTTTTTTTTTTTTTTCTGCTTTCTTGTTCTGGTGCTACCAGTAAGTGAAGAAATGACAGTAAAATTTAAGAACACTAAAAATTAAAACAATTTTTCAAAATAAAACTTATAGTAAAGAAGACCAGGCCAGTGAATCAAGTACTTGTAAATATAAACAAGCAGGCAAAAGTGCATAGATTAACCAGTAGAAATTCAAATTCAAATACAATAACACATCAAATTTAATTAAATAAAGGATAAGGACTATTTCAAGTATTTTCCTGGATTTGCAGTAATGCTGCATGCATTCTCCTTTATACCACATTTTATTAATTTTTTGACACAGTTTCTCCTAGCTTTAAATATAACAAATCTTGGAAAAGTAAGAAAAGATTTTTGTTTTTCCATAAGGGCCAGTAAAGAATAATGAAAACACATTTCAGACCCTTTTAAATGGTACGTTTGAAAAGAGTAGTCATATTTTTTTAAAAAATGTAGTAACAAAATATTGTTAGCCTGATCCAATAAATACAATACCAGGCCTAGAGCTGGTCCCAACTAGTAGACAGTATCCTTTGCATTCAAATATATAATATTAATTACCAAAAAAAATCCAAAAGATCAAATATAACTTTATATTTAAATGCTTATAAAGTATGTCAAATTCTGTACTTAGAGATACGTTTGTTTTACTGGCAAAAGTTTTAAAGTCTCCCCTCACAGGTCATTCTATGTGTGTGCACACACAACATATATTATTTCTTCTATAAGAACTATTTTGTTTGAAAAATTTGGCTTGGAGATTTATTATAGTAACTTTGGGGTAATCAAAATAAAAGCAGGCACAGCTGGTTAGTTTATGAATTATGCTGCATTATCAATTTCAATTGATTAGAAAGAGTACCCTGTCACCTGATACTTAGAACCATCTGTACCACAAAAAAGTGTTTATCTGATAATTTTGCCATCAATTTGGTAATCTTTAACTACCCTGTTTACTTTTTAATATATAATGAAAAAGAAAAACTTTTTATACTCAACTATGTAACTTTCACTACTTAAAAAGAGCACAGCTACAATCTTCAACTTAACAGTATAAAAAAGGGTTGGCAGATGCACACAGCATTATGGACACCATTTAAACCTGTATTTTACAGTTGTAGGTTTCTCTGTCTTGCCAGAAGCTTAGTTTCATGATATGTAATTTACAAAGTGTCACACAATTTAAAAGTATTCCTATATACATTTTCCTCTTGGAATATGCCTCTGATTTCCAGCAGAAACATTATAAATGCCATCATAAATGAACTCTTTACAGAATAGATTATGAATCATATCAAAATTGCTTTAGTTATCATTTTAAAAGAGCTGTAAACTAAGTTTTAAATAAGTATGCTAGGTATATAATCAGAAATGTAAATAGCCTGCATATAACTATAAATTAAAAGACTTAGTTCAACAGTACCATAATCTGCTTAGAAATTCTATGAAGCTGTGAGAGTAACATACACACACGTATATGTATCTATAAATAAATATATATATTTCTATTGAAATCTTTCTTTTAAACTTTCATAGTTCAAAGAGGATTTTGTTGTTAATTCATAAAACACATTCTATTGACCAATCTGATACAAATGTAATCTAAAACATGATTCATAACAAGCAGCAGTATGACCCTCTATAAAAGAAAAAATTCTAATATAGATTTCAACCATGTTATAGAATGCTACCTAATTTTCATTATCATCATGTAGTAACCAAATGTTAAATGCATTTAATAAAATTCAATACATAACAAGGTTATTTCTTCATGATAATTCGATCATTGAAGTATCTACATTTATTATTGTACAGAAAGGAAGCTTTTCACTACTCTTCTGAAAAATCAGAGAAATAATTACAGTATTATTTTAGATATGCAGCACTACTTTAGATTCATGATGGCATCTCTATCATGATGCTCTTTAAAGTGAACAGTGAAAAAATAATAAAACACTATTTCGAAAATGGTGGCATATTTGGTTGAAATACAAAATATATTAATATAATAGCATTTATATGTTAAAAACACAAATATTGAAATTCTTAATAATCTTTTTAATGTGTTCAACATGAAGAACAGCTTCTCTCTTCACAATTGCCACATTTTAACTGATTATGAGTACAATACTTTTTCTGTTTTTCACAAATAAATGTTATAGGTTTTCTGTTGTAATTTTTTTCCTGCAAAGTATAATCTACAGCACAGTGATTTATAATTTAAGGTAATAAATGCTTTCACATTGTAATTTAGCTGTTATATATGTCATGCTTCTGAAGCTTTTTTCGTTTTTGTTTTTTGCTTCAAGATAGAGGTAGATTTAGTAAAGATTGGATGTGTAAGACTTAACTACCAAAATGCAATTATCAACAGCTATACCGCTAATGTGCAGTTTTCCAGAATACTTGAAAAATTCAGAATTATTAATACTTTACCGAAGTTCTCTTTTCAAGCTTAAACTATTAAATAATTGCATAATGTATTTAATTGTTCACATATAGATACGAAAATCCAAACAATAAGAGACATAAATACAGGCACATACAACAACAAACTACAAAGAAAGGTCGTGACTGAACGGAAACTTTCGTTTTGTTTTGTTTTGCTTTATAATAGTGCATCAAATTCTTCCTTTTCTAGTATATGTAAAAAAACAACAATTTCCTACTAACACTGGCAACAAAGAAGAGATATCCAAAGCTACCCTTTTCGGCCATTATTTTTTTTTTCCTCCACCAAGTTAAAGTTGAAATCCATCCATTGGTGCTTCCTGCTGCTGAAATACAAACTGTTGTTGATTTTCATCCACCTGAGGTACAATACTGGGGTCATCATCTTCTACACCAAAATAATGTTCAATCAGATCAAAAGCCTTTTGGTAAATTTCCTGATTTTCATGGCTTTGCAGAAACTCAATTTTATCCAGACCTATTACACAAAGCGTATGTATATAAACAAACTTTTATTAAAATTTCACTATATATTTAAATGAAAATAATAAATCAACAACATCTATCACTACACTGTTGACAGGACTGCTTTTTTATCTAATTTTTGCACATATTGATGGCCAACACTTATGCCTTATAATTCAAGAATGAGAATATGGGGCAGCGTGATATGAAGAGAGACCACAGGCCTGGGAGTAGGAAGATCACAAATACCACTCTGAAGGCTGTGTGATCTCAACTAAGTAGGTTCAGTTCATCTGTACTTTCTGAGTGTAAAGTGACAGTTTTAGATTAATAAATTTCATAGCCCCTTTCCAGAGTAATTATGCTAAATAACAAAAAAAAAAAGGGAAAGCAACAAAACAAATTAAATGAACAAACCAAACCATGCTGAGCCAGAGAATAATACAGAATAAATGCATAGTATTTGCAAATCAGACTCTTTTTCATAAGAAAACAATGCATATAGCTGCTTGTGTGATTGACTAGAAACATTATTTATAAGTGTAAAACCTTATTTTGAAAGGATAAAGAGAATCTATAGCAATCTATTTTATTATTTAAAAACTCCACAGTTAAGTCTATGTAATACTGAAAATATTTTTCACCTAATTACAGATAAACTACTTCAATTGGACTATTTTAGAATTTCTAAGACAGTATGAGCAAAGTAGTCATATCTGAACCAAATCTGTACAGAGTAGCATAAACCCTAGGCTAATTCAGCGTCAAAATAATAACTACAATAAGGAAATATTCCTAAATTAGTGATTGATTTCTTACATTTATGTAGTTTCTTAATCAGTGACATTATACAATTCATCAATAACCCAGGCTTTGTTTAAGGTTCATAAATAAATGTCTGAATCAGTCATACAATATAAGAAAATTTAATACATGAAAGTGAATATTTTATGCAAGTAACTTTAAAAAAAATTCAGTTTAGATTCATGTCTTTTCCTAAAATGAACTCCTTATGATTTAAGTTAAATGTTTTAAGAATCTAATCAGAAATCAAAAAAATAATTTTTATCAAATTTCTCTGAGGGCAATGACTTTGTAAACCTTGAAGGAACAGAAGATTACACTGAGTTATTTATTAAATATAAATGAGCATGGTTTGTTTCATTAAAATTAAAAAAAAAGACTAGGGGAAATGCCATATCAAAATAAACTGTACGGCGGCGCCTGTGGCTCAGTGTGTAGGGCGCCGGCCCCATATACCAGCAGTGACGGGTTCAAGCCCTGCCCCAGCCAAAAACTGCAAAAAAAGATGAAAAAAAAAAAAAAACTGTAAAATAAAATGAATTCAAAGCCAGGCATGGTGGTTTACACCTATAATCCTAGCACTCTAAGAGTGTGAGGTAGGAGGATTGCTTGAGCTCAGGGGTTCAAGACCAGCCAGAGCAAGAGTGAGACCCTGTCTCTACTAAAAATAGAAAAAACAGCTGGGTGTTGTGGTAGGCACCCACAGTCCTGGGTACTGGGGAGGCTGAGGCAGGTGGATCACTTAAAACCAGGAGTTTGAGTTATGACCCTATGTCACTATACCCATGGTGACAGAGTGAGACTTTGTCTCAAAAAAAAAAAAAAAAAAATTCAAAATGTTTTTGTAAACATAGCAGTTTAATAGGTAAGTAGACAAAGTAAAAATAAATATGCAATTTGGATGAGGAAGTACATTAACATATGGACAATACATAACTCCCTCTATATGAAATAAACCAAGTAAGGCACATAAAAGCATCCTGGTGATACCATCTTACATCTGCTAAATCATCAAAATCACAGAACAAGTATGAGGCTGTGGAACAGACTCATATGGTGCCAGTGACAATGTCAAGCCATAGGCTTTGGGAAAGCAAAATGAGAAGACATAATAAAACTTAAAAAAATCTTGTGCCTTGAGAACTCAAATTAATCAACATAAAAAAGCCAACAATCCCTTATATCAACGAATAGAGCTTTCTCTAAAGAACATAGACAAATGGCTAATAAACATGAAAAAATGCTCCTCATCCCTAATTATAAGAGAAATGCAAATAAAAGCACCCTTAAGATATAACCTAACCCCAGTGAGAATGGCCCATATCACAAAATCTCAAAGCTGCAGATGCTGGTGTGGATGTTAAGAGAGAAGAACACTTACACAGCTGGTGGAACTGCAAACTAATACAATCTTTTTGGAAGGAAGTATGGAGAATCCTTAAAGAATTCAAACTAGACCTCCCATTTAATCCTGCAATCCCATTACTGGGCATCTACTCATAAGAAAAAAAAAATCCTTTTATCATAAGGACATTTACACTAGACTGTTTATTGTAGCTCAATTTACAATTGCCAAACTATGGAAACAACCTAAATGCCCACCAATCTAAGAATGAATTAACAAATTGTGATATATGTACACCATGGAACACTATTCAGCCACTATAAATGATGAAGACTTCACAGCTTTTGTATTAACCTGGTTGGAGTTGAAACACAGTCTTCTTTTTTTCTTTTTTTTCTGAGACAAAATCTCAAGCTGTTGCCCTGTGGGTAGAATGCTGTGATGTCACAGCTCACAACAACCTCAGCCTCTTGGGCTTAAGCAATTCTCTTGCCTCAGTCTCCCAGCAACTGGGACTACAAGCACCCGCTATAACGCCCGGCTATGAAACACATTCTTCTTAGTAAAGCATCACAAGAATGGAGAAGCAAGAATCCAATGTACTCAATTCTAATATGAGGATAATAGATAACCTAGTACATGGGGGAGTGGGCTGGGGGAATGAGGGAGCAGGGAGAAGTAAGTGGGGGCAGGGCCATGGTGTGTGACATACTTCTTGGAGGCAGGACATAATTATTTACCTAACAAATGCAATCAATGTAACCTGGTTCTCTGTACCCTCAAAGAATCATCCCCAACAATAAAAAAAAAAAAATGCCTAATACTCCTAAATAAATTCCATAAAACTTATCCCAAGATATTAATTCTACAGAAGGAACAAATTTGTATGTTGAAAGATGGTTATTTTAGCTATATCAAGCAATAAACAAACCAAAACAAGTCAAAGGTCAACAACAGGTGTATGGTTAAATCTGTGCTCAAACAGCTAAAACTGCACTTCATATAACATTACGTGGCTATTATAAAATTGCCGTAACGTTAAAAAGCAGAACACAACCCTATACATATAATTAAATCAATGTAAAGTATCTGTGCATAAGGACAACATAAAAACAAAGGAAAATGATAAACACGAATTTTTAGAGTAATAAAGTCATGAGTAACATTTTAAAAAATTTTAAAATATTATACTGCTTTTACATCAAAAGATCTTTATGGAATTGAAGAGGAAAACACCTATAACAGGTATTATGAATTTAGTATAATTACAAATTTTTAACTGATTGCTTACCATATGCTTCTTCAATGAGAGCACAGTATGGATTAATGCCTATTCCATTCTGCTTAGATTCTTGTTCTCCAAGACGTAAAATATTTTCAAGTCCATTTAAAGCCACTTGGACTATTTTGGAGTCCATAACAGTCAAAAGGTCACATAGTGGCTTAATGCAGCCTAAAGCTACCAAATACCTTCAGAGTAATTATAAAAGAGAAATGGGAAGAAAAAAGACTTAAATAAAACCAGCACACTGTACCCCATAATTGCATTAATGTACACAGCTATGATTTAATAATAAAAAAAAAGACTTAAATAATGTTTATAGCAAGGCATGAAAAATATTCTTCACAGTGAAATGTTACGGAAGTAATTAAGAAAAGTATTCCTATACAAACTCAAATATTAAAAAAATTTAAATTTTTATTTACATAGGAATTTGAAAGCCTTCTTTCCTTTTTTCTAAATTAACACAATTAGGAATAAATGGTATTGCAAATACTACAACATACACACACAAGGAAATTGGTACTTGGGCTTGTTTATGGATGGTATACGAGCATTAAGAATAATGGGTTCAAAGGTTTTGTTTTTCTTTTAAAGGAGAGTCTATATCACACGTATGGAGGCAGAAATTAAGAGAAAGGGAGAAGGGACACTTAAAAGTTTAAGAAATTTCTCACAAAAACAATTAATAGCTAATGTTCTGAAACATAATGCTGAGTTGCCTCTAGGAACTTAATGCAGAAGCCTCTAGGAACAAAACAGGCCATCTTGTGAATAATTTGCACAAAAATATTTCATTCATTTCCTAATGCTTTGTCTTTTTCTAGTTGTTATTAGCTGCTTTTCCAGTCTCTATAAGTGAAGTAACTGGTGTGTTCACTGGGCAATAGGTCCTTATTAAGGACAAAAGGTAGAAACCTGCTCTGAGGCCAGACCATATGCTTTTACGTCTCAATTCTACTTATTAATTGTGTGACCCTGAGCAACTGCTTTGTCTCAGTTTCCCCTTTCTAAAATGGGGATAATGATAGTACCAACTTTAGGGGGCTGTTGTGATAACCCAACAGGCATTTTATAAATGTTCCTATCCCTTTCAAAAAAATGTACAAACCCTGAGTGGAATACTCACTTGCCATATACCATACCATAACTGATCAAATATATTTGTTGCATGAGTAACTATTTCAGTTATGAGGTTAAAGGAAATATTATGAAATAGGTTAAAGTACCTGGTACATTTCTGGTACTCAGTAATTTACTTAGCACAACAACTGGCAAGAGTAAGCACTCAGCAAGTAGTAGTGGTATGCATACAGAATCTAATCTGAGACTGAGGTTTTTTTCCCCACATATAAAAAAGAATGGTTAGAAAAAAAATCATTTCAGTTTGGGTACTTAATCCACACTAATAAGATAAAGGAATAATATATAAAACGGATTAAAAAAACACAACTGTTTGCAGGTAACTTTCAGTTCAAAGTAGATAAAAATAATCATAGCATTAAAAAATATAACAAAGAAACAAAGGAAAAATCTTATTTATTCTGCTTACATTCATGACAGAAATGAAATGGAAGTATTGATAAAAGCAAAAAAGTGGAATGGAAAATAAAAACCAGGAAAAGATATTAACATAGAGATAAATTTAAGAGAAATAGTACAAATGAAGGCAATAAAAGACAATAATCTCATAACAGATTTCAAAATCATATAATTAATTTGTAAAGTACCATTGTATTTTGACTTCTTGTTTTATAAAATAAAAAATATTTATTAGAAAATATTTCCTAAATAGTCAATTCAAGAAATCTAAAAACACGAAGGAATCCTCAGAACAAGAAGATTCTGTAGGAAGTTAGGTTTTTATAGAGGTGCCAAGTCAAACTTTGCTACAGGAGATAAATAAGAGTAAAAGCTCATGATAATAAGAGACTTAGGAATCAACACAGATAATAAAAATTATGATGATTACGAAGGATAACAACAGCTATCTTTAGTTGAGAATTTAATATGGTTAGGCACTATGCTGAACACTTTAAATACATACGAAGTCAGACAATTAAGTTTGTGAACTTGCCACTGTGCACTTATGTTAGCACAGCTGCAAACAACTCAGGAAGGTTTCATAACCTTGGTATATCAGTGTCTTATAGCTGTGTTTGTGTTGAAATGCGGTGGTGTCTTGCCTAGGGGGATTCATTATTGTTGCATGTTTTGGGATGCCACTGCAAGAATGTCACAGCTTGAATTAAAGCAATGAACAAAGATTAAATTTCCTGTTATATTTGGCAAGAGTAGAACTGAAAATGGGGATATGAAACATGAAGTCCAAGTTTATAGGGTTAATGCCATGAAAAAAAATCATGGTGTTGGGCGGCGCCTGTGGCTCAAAGGAGTAGGGCGCCAGCCCCATATGCCGAAGGTGGTGGGTTCAAACCCAGCCCCGGCAAAAAACTGCAAAAAAAAAAAAAAAAAATCATGGAGTACAAATGGATTAAATGTTTTTTCTGAGAGGAGAGAAAGCTTCGCTGATTAAATAAAAAAAGGTTAAAGTGGTCAGTAAAGAGAACTGATGAAAATATAGTAAAAATCCATCAAATTGTGTGTCAATTGATTTGATTGACACACAATCAAACAATCAAACAATCAGTTGATTATGAGAAGCATAGCAGACCAAGTAAACATTCATAGAGAAACAGGAAAATCTTAACTGAAGATCTTGGCATGAGAATAATCTGTCTCTTGTATCACGACAATACACTAGTTCACACAGCACTGTCTGTAAGGGAGTTTTTAACCAGCAAACAAATAACTGCATTGGAACACCTTCCCTACTCACCTAATATGGCTCCCAAAGACTTTCTTTTACCTGAAGATAAAGGAAATGTTGAAAGGAAGACATTTTGATGATATTCAGGACATCAAGGGTATCATGACGACAGCTCTAATGGCCATTCCAGAAAAAGATTTCCAAAATTGCTTTCAAGGATGAATTAGGTGCTGGCATTGGTGCATAGCTTCCCAAGGGATGTACTCTGAAGGTGACCTTAGTGATATTCAGCAATGAGGTAGGTAACACTTTTTTCTAGGATGAGTTTGAGAACTTAATTGTCAGACCTCGTACTCTTGTTTTTTTAACTGTATTACTTTTATTGTTGTACTGTTATTTAATCATGGGTTTTAGTACTTTTGATCTGCAGTTGATTGAATCCACAGATACGGAACCGCAGGATATGGACAGTAGACTGTACTACCGTGAGGTACTGTCTCTTTGAACTCATTTTAAAAAATGAAGAAACTGTAGAGAGGTTAAATGACTTCGGCATACTAATGTACACAGCAATGATTTAATAAAAAAAAAAGAAAAACAAAAAAAAAGACCATGCAATTTTTACTGCGGGAGCAGAATGTGTAACCAGACTAACATAAAAGCCTATATACCTACTATTTATGCTGTCAGTAAAACAAACAACTGATAAAAGCCTACACTTAATGTGAAAAAGAAAAAAAAGTTAACCAGCAGAAAAATAAAAGTAAGATACTATGCACAAGAAAGGCTGACAACCAATTAGGAATAGACCATCACTATATAAACAAATGTCACCATCAATATTATTTAAAATATTTAGATGTTGAAATTTATTAGCCATTTCTACATAATAAAGCTACATTTTTGCAATGTTAATGGTTCAAAAAACATCTCAGGCTCATGATAGTGTACATTGCAAATTAACAGATTGTTCTTAGTCAGATTTTTAATCTCTGATTTTTTATAAATAGCCTGGCAATGATAATGACATTAATTATAATTTAAATTTAAAAAACATTATAAATAAATGCTATACCTGATATAACAAACACTGTCACTTCATACTAAACATGCTTATCAAACTTAGAAATACTTAGAAATACTGTTTTAGTTTCATCAATAAATAAACAGTATGTTTTATTTCTAATTTTGTCTGATTTGCATTTAAAAAAATAATTAAAAAAAATCTGTATCACACCTTATCTGCTCCGGAGTGCCTCCTGATGTTGCGTTAGTTATAGCCCAAGCTGCTTCTTTTCTGGTGCGAAACTCTGCTTTCTGAAGAATCTCAATCAAAACAGGAAAAATATTTGCATCTATAACTGCCTGAGAGGACGAAAAATGATACATAGCATAATCAGTACAAACACTGCTTCTACCAAGTACAGGAGTCTTGAAACCCACTGGCTTTAAAATTTAAGGTTTTTGGAAATAACTTTGCAAGTGTTTTATTTTTAATTTGTTCAACAAACATTAACATCTTCCTTTTTAAAAGGAAATTAGCTTTTTAAAGACTGGAGAAAATAATAGGACAATATAAATTTCAGAGATTATAAAGCATAAGGCCATCAAAATGAATAAGTAATTACTGATACAAGGAGCTTGACAAGACCCTAATTAATAGTTAAAAGCTTTGAAAAGATCACTGCCTAACTTGTTTAAAACTAATGAAAAATAATGCCTTCTAAAGACTAAGCATTATGTGTTAGGGAGTGTAAAAGGCATTTTTTTAAAGGGGATTTGGGGGTTGGGATGAGCATATATACACAGTTGCCTTGTTTTTTTTTTTTTTTTTTTTTTTTTTGGTTTTTGTCAAGACAATTCTACCCTATGCCCTGAGCAGAGTGCAATGGCATCGTAACTCACTGCAACCTCAGACTTGGGCTGTGGGCACCCTGCAGCCTCCAAAGCTGCTGAGATTACAGGCTCTCGCAGCAGCACCCAGCTGTGTTTTTCCATTATTTTCAAGAGTCAGGGTCTCACTCTTGCTCAGACAAGCCTGGAACTCCTGAGCTCAAGCAATGCTCCCGCCTCAGCTTCCCATGGTGCTGGGATTACAGGTGTGAGCCATCACGCCCAGCTGTAAAAGGCATTTTTATACATTAAATTTGTAATACTCAAGTCACATATGACATCTGCAGTATATATTGACTATTACAATTTCAATACAGATTTTTTCCTTTCTTAAATGTGTACACATTTTTTTGGCATCCTCTGTATACAGTTGCTATTCCTTGCTAGATACGTGAGTACTGTTAGTAAATGTCATCATTTTAAAGAAAAGGCCATGGTTTTAAAAATACTTTTCAACTGGGCGGCACCTGTGGCTCAGTGAGTAGGGCGCCGGCCCCATATACCAAGGGTGGCGGGTTCAAAGCTGGTCCTGGCCAAACTGCAACAAAAAAATAGCCGGGCGTTGTGGCAGGCGCCTGTAGTCCCAGCTATTCGGGAGGCTGAGGCAGGAGAATCGCCTAGGCCCAGGAGTTGGAGGTTGCTGTGAGCTGTGTGACACCACAGCACTCTACAGAGGGCGATAAAGTGAAACTCTGTCTCTACAAAAAAAAAAAAAAAAAAAAAATACTTTTCAACAATCTTTTTTTAGAAGAATCTTATTCAGTAACTCACTAAAAACAACCACTGATAAAATGTTAACTTTTGTCTAAACTGGCTTCTTAGAACTTTCTGTCCTATTCTCAAATCCGAAACACATTTACCTGAATCTGAGCTCTATTTCCAGCAGTGATGTTAGAAACTGTCCAGCAAGCTTCTTTTCTAATTGATTCTTTTGGGCTACTCAATAAATGTAAGAGACAGGGTAATGCAGAACAATTCAAAATTACCTAAAACAAGTTAGAAATGGAAACAAAAAGTTTTACAGCAAAAAATACACACAAAAATCTACTATTGAATTATTTAGAAGTATAAAACCCATTCTGAAAAATGAAATTATGAAAAGAGAAATTCCTGTCAAGTTAAAACTTAAAACACTGTCTTTTACTATCTTGCTATTGCCAAAACTTGTCTCAGGCCAGTACCCTCCTCTCAACCCACTAAAATGCAAATCACAGGTGTGTCTTTTGAATTTACGAACACACTCAGAGTTCAACTGATATAATTACTTGAATAAAGATTTGGTGGCTGAGGTCAGTATCCAATTTCTAGTTTTGTCAAATGAATTAGTAAAAAATACATGTAGAGCATGTCAAATAGTCTAAAAGTATCTCATTCTATAACCATTAGGAAACCTTAATTTATAGAATAAGTCTGTTTTATAAAAATTTTTACTCTTTATGTTCCTATATCCAAAATACCCCAATTATTTACATTTAATTTACTGGTGAAGAATGTAAATTGAGCTGAAAAATATAGTTCATGTTTAGAAAGGCATTTTCTTTTAAAAAGCTATTTTCAATGAATAACTATCAATTAACAAAGATTGACTTTTTAATAACTTTGGTATATATCTAAATATAGAGCTTTAAAAATGATTAAAACTAAAGGAAAGTAAGTTGTTTAGAATAAAAACTATACTTTTAGGTGGTAAACAAAAGAGAATCTAATGGGTTACAGAGTTTACGTTTCTATCTTCAAGAGAGATTATACCCCAAATCTGCAGTCAATTTTGACATCATACTTTTAGACATCCCACCATCTTCCAAGATACAAACACATATGTGAGTTGTTAACGAACAGTCCTAGAAATGTTTCCTTGTCATCCTTCCTTCCACTCTTATAATCCAGTTCTTCAATCTAGTATAAAAGTGTCTCTCATTTCCAAACTCTCTTCTCACATAGTCAATCATGCTCTCTACTTACAGTTTCTATTATAGTCAATTTTAATGCATGTCTGCCTCTGTACCTATGATCACATAAATCTTTTCTGGTCTAATTAAGTAATTTTGTATTTTTAATGTTTAGCCTTAGTTCCAATCCCTTACGGAAACTACACAGATACTACTTAGGCTAAACTGCTTTGTTTATACACAAGGTTTGAAATTGCACACAAACTTTATGGACACCCTGTATATACAGGAGAACCTCTGTAAGTTGACCACCTGAGGGACTGTAACAAAATGGTCAACATACAGAAGTGATCAATCTAAGGAAGTAGGCCTACTGTATCGATACATATATATAGTACATGATATGTCTATAAAAATTGAGTCAAGTTAGGAAGGCAATCAACTATGGAGGTCCCCTGTATTTTTTCTATAATTAAATTATAAATCCCTCAAGAGCAGAGACCATTTCTTATACTTCCTTGCATTCACACAGATCTAGAACAGCACTTTCCCACAGAGGTATCTGAGGTTGACCACTTGTTACCAATAATACGCTGTCAGAATATGGATGGCAATATGATCACAATAACACTAACGTCTTAATAAATCTGAAACACAGTATGTTGTGATATGAAACATAATAAATATCTTAAAGTCTATTATACTAACAACTTATCACTTTACAGTCTGAACTCACCTGTGTCTGAATATCATCACCAGTCACAATATTACCAACTGCCCGTAAGGCAGGTGATACAACTTTGTAATCATTGTGCCTAAAAATAATAAAGATAAGAATTTATATACTAATAAGAATTTAAAATTTGCAAAAATAGCACCAAAAACTCTCATATACTTTTTACCCTGAGATTTCAATCAAATTTCAGTGATTATTCCAGTAATATCTTTATAACAAAGAATTAATTCAGGATCATGTATTATTCATCTCTTTCAACCCAGAATAGTTTCTTCAGTCTTCCCTTGATTCTCATGACTTTGACATTTTTGAAGATCATAAGCCAGTTATTTGGTTTATCCAGAGTTTCTTCATGATTAAGACCTAGGTTACATATTTTTGGATGGAGTGTCACAAATGCTATAACCTTTTCTTTACATTCTATTGCATGACATGGTGTGTCTATTTTGTCCCTTTTATAGTGGTGCTGAACCCTGGTCACTAATTAAGGTGGGGCTTGCCAGACTTTTCCACCTTACCATTATTGTTTTTCTCTCTATAATTAATATTTTGTGAGGAGATACTTTGAGACTATGTAAAATGCTATTCCTTAACCTACCTTTACCAGTAGTTTTAGGATCTCTAGTAAGTAATTAGCAGTATTGTTATCAATGCTTTTCTAATATTATCATTCCAACTACACATCTTACAGCCATCTGCTTATGTGTGGACTCATGGGTTTCCCATTTTAATCAATAAATTATACATTAAAATAATTCATTTCAAAGTTCAAATTATCCAATGTTTGGACAGGGAAAGCCCTTTCAAGTGGGCTTCTGTGTCCTGTTGACAGTTATCCATTCTTTGAGCACTTACTACTTTCCACAGTCATGTTTTTTCCTCAAGTGCCAGCCCTGGAATCAGTCATTTCTCCAAGAACCCTGGTTCCTTTCGATGGACAGTGGTGTTTAGAAACTTAGATTTAGGCATTCAGTGCTCTCAGGTTATTACTATAAAAGTGTTACTGTTGTTCCCAAGTTCTTTAGGAGGACACACATATATTTACATATATATGTTGACCCACATACAGAGGTTGTCAACAAAAGGAACTAGAACTACTCAACTGATATGTACATGTGGTACATGTCTGGTCTATGAAAATTAGGTCAACTTAAGGAGGTCAATGTAGGGAAGCAGTCAACTATGGAGTTTCTATTGTGTGTGTGTGTGTGTGTATTTCTACACTTATCTTTGTTAAGAGCCATGAGTTCACAGTGAGATTTCTATTCTAATCTAAAATCACCGGATTATTCAGGCTTTCTCTTCTTCCATATTTATTTCTTTTCTCCATTCTATGGTAACAAGTAGTAGCTTGTACTTTCCTAATTTCCTATAATGGCCAATCTTCTAGCCCAGCCAGGCTGCTACCTCATGATGTATTAGCTCCACGCCTAACTCTAGCCCACTTGTATGCTAACTCTGGTAAGTGCCACTCTCAAGCTCGGGTCTGCTCTCACCAATGGACCTGCCTGCCCACCTTCCTCTGATGCTGTCAGACCTCTCTTCTTTGTGCCATCTACCGCCTATCTAATGGCTTTTTGACAGAAGAGAGGAAAATAACACATTTTTTAAAAGAAGTTTAAGAGGAGATAAAGAAGCAATAACTTTTTGTTTTTGAAATAGAGACTCACTGTCACCTTGGGTGCAATGATGTTATCATAGCTCATTGCAACTTTAAAATCCTGACCTCAAGCCATCCTCCTAGCTCAGCCTCCTAAGTAGTTGAAACAACAGGCATGTGCCACCATGTCTGGCTAATTTTTTCTATTTTTGTAGAAAATAGGGGTCTCACTCTTGCTTAGGCTGGTCTCAAACTCCTGAGCTCCAACAATCTTCCCACCTTGGCCTGTCAGAGTGCTAGGATTACAGGGCTAGGTAGGCTACTGTGCCCAGACAGCCACAGTATCTTTTTAAAACAAGTTTTCTTAAAAGTTTTTAATATCTTCATATAAAAAAGCTGTTCTTTTTAAAGAAAATAAGTATAACAGCTCAGCAAAAAGAAACATCTTTAAAACAACTGAAATACTTTTATTAATCACTATAATGCACAATAAACTAGATTACTGGTTCTGTGAGAGCAGGAATTTGGTTCTATACTTCATTAACAATGTCTTGCACAACAGCAGGTAATTAGCATTCCATAAATATTTGTTGAATTTAACCTACCTCATTCATCAAGAGAGCACCTTAGACTAAGAAAAGTCATTTACAAAATAACTTATTCCAAATACAAGTTTGTATCCCAATATAAGTTTAAATGTCAACATTTTAGAGTATTAATATTCTGTTAAGTGTTGGGTTGGTAGCTTTTTAATTCTTCCTGTTGATAGTGATTATTGAGATATTTACAAGGTCATTACTTTAATTGCTAAACTTAATAAACACATCATATAATTATTAAATATAAATTAGTTACATCAAAAGTTCCACCAATCTTCGACACACTCCAGAATCAATGACTGCTTGAATTTTATCATTGGGTCCATCGGAGAGATAAGAGAGGGCCCAACACACATCTGCTAACACATCTGGGTCACTGCTAAACAATAATCGTGACAGAACATTTAAACAAGGTGAAACCTGAAAGGGAAGAAAAAGCCAATATTTAAATTTTTCTTTGTTTAAAGCCAAATTTCCTTAGGAAAATATTGAAATAAATTTAATGCTATGAAAATATAAGAAAAATTATTCTATAATTTTAAAATTATGATCAGAGAGATAAGCATGAAACTGATTATAATCTGTTAATTTTAGATTAAGTGGTAAAGTTTTTTCTTTTAATAATGAAATATAAATTAGGGCTCTCCTGTCTATGCCTAAATCATACATAACCCCACAAAAAAGGCATACCAAAACCAAGGTCCAAATGCTTTAGAGATACGGGTTTAACATAATGATCATGGACTGTGGCCTAACTGAACTTTGGGATATCAGGCACAGTGGGGGCTGAAATGTAGCACTGGACTGGAAACTTAAAGAGTAAAAGTCTGCCTACAGATTGGGAAAAACCTCTAGCCCTCTTTCAGTGCACAGTTTCCAGATCCCCAGTAATCAGGTGTGTTAACTAATCTATATGCAAACCCAATCCACCCACCTTCCTGCAGAAAAATAGAAACTCTATCTCAGGAAAAAATAAATGTCTCAGCAAAACCAGAATGTCTCAGAAAAGAGACTTAAATTTGGAGTTTCTCAAAGAAAATAAAGTTTTGCTGCCCAATTTCCATACAATGAAGCCAGGAGATAATAAGCCCACACGCCCATCTTCTAATTAGCTTTTTAGTACCTCTTTCCTAAATCTGTTGGAAGATCCAAGGATCATCAGATAAATATGATGATAATCTCCAGGAAGAAAGTGATTAATACAAAGAACAAACCATAAACAAAACAAAAAGCCACAAAGAACCACAGACACTAGGAAAAAAAAAAAAAAAACTTTCACCAAAACTAAAATCCTCAGCTAGGTAAGACAATTTGCAATGTCCATAAAAGAACAGAATTCTATATAAAGATGAGCAACCAGAGAACAAGAAAAATAACTCTTGAAAATATAAAATACGATTGTGGAAATATAAATTTCAAAAAGGCAGATTAGACCAAGTCTTTCAAAAAAAATCACGGAAAATGTAACAAGTAAATCTTAAGCCCTATCATGTGCTATTAATTTCATTAGTTTGGAATATATAAATAAATAAACACAAGAGGTGAAGATTCTTGCCTCTAAGGAGGCAAGCATTTCAGTGGAAGATTTTCAAAAATTAATAGACTTACTAAAAAGCAAAACATATTATATTAAAAGGTGATTTGGAAAAATTGGAGTCAAATGAGGGGGGCAGGCTTGGGGCACTGACAGATTTTATTAAATACTGTGGTCAGAGCTCATGGAAAAGGTGACTTCTGAGCAAACAATGGAGAGAAGGCAACCAGGAAAGCAGCTCTCTGTAAGAAAAGTATGAGAAGGCAGAGGCCCTCAAGGTATGGTCCGAGGACTCCTGTGGGATTCCTGAAATCGTTTTGGGGAGTATGTGAAACTATGTTCAAAATAAGACTAAGACATAATTAGTCTTTTTTCATTTATTGACATTGGTATTAACGATACAAAAACAATGATGGAGAAACTAAACATCTTACCACAAATAAGGCAATAGCACGAAAATTCACTACACATCTTTGTATTCATTACCTCCAGTTAGAAGAGTGGGGACTGGGAGAGGGGAGCAAGTTCTATTCAAGAATTAATGTGAATAGGCAATAAAAATTACTAATTTTATTAAATCTAAACTCTCCAGTTCATGTCTTTTAAATATTTTATGGGATGAAATAATAAATATGCAGAAGGTACTTCTGTGCCCTAACCCTAGTAGGGTTGTCTCCAGGAAAAGCACTCTTGTGATTGAGCTGCAAGTTGAATTGGCCATTTTTTTCCTTATGGAACACCATTTTTACTTAGAATACTATTCATTATTCAGTCTTAGGTATTTGGAGTACATTTTTAAAAATATAAACAGAGTCTGTCATTTCAACGAAAATAACTAATAATATTTGTTGCCAATGATAAATTTTGTTACTTCAAAAATTTTGGAAAACTTGCACCTACCATTGCTAAGATCGAAAGCTTCCTGATGGCAATATTGTGATTTTATTAAATATTGAATAATTAAAAATTGCATAATTGTAAATGAAATGTATCAACATTAGGGAGAGCTGCATAACTCAGGGAATTGTATTTTCCAAATGACCAGTGTGCATAATGTAATGTTACAAAATCATATGTGAGAAAAAGATCCACTCAAAATGTAAAACAAGACTAATAGATTTTAATGTAACAGAGTAAAAAAAATTAAACATATGATTTCAGAGTCATCAATTTAACTACCTTTAAGAAATTGCCACTCAACTTTTGTTGTGGTATCAAAAAATATCCATGATCAGGGGTGGGGGTAGGGAAGAGCAGAGAGAGGGAAGGAGGGAGTGGGGTGGTGGGTCATGGGGTGACACACCTTTTGGTCTTATAACTGGGCAATTATAAGAGGGACTTTAACTGACAGTGTAACCTGGTTCTTTGTACCCTCAATAAATCCCCAACAATTAAAAAAAAAAAAAAGTCCATGATTATCCAAAAAGACATCATACAGTTCAACTAAAACAACCTATTACAGCAGATTGAATATAGAGTCAGAAGTAAGAATCACAACTATCTGTAGATATAAAAGAGATATTTTACAATATAATGGGTTTGTTATTTTTAAATGAATTAATTTTAATGTTTTTCTTAATTTTAATTTTTAATAAAGTACTATAAGATATAAATCACATAAAAGATTTGGACACATGGTTTTTAAGAGTGGAAAGGGGTCTTGAGACCAAACACTTTAAGAATCTTTGTTCTAGGTAGAGGGAACAACTACAGCAACATTACGAGAGTGCTTTGTGAACCTGAGGAACAGAAAGCAGGCCAGTGTGGCTGGAGTGATAGAAAGAAAACAGCAAGACATGGAGTCTAAGAGATGACAGAAGGTCCAAGAAGGTAGTGAAAATTCTTGTAGGTTATTTAACTTGTAGGTTATCTTTCATTATGAATGAAATATAGGGACCCACTGCAGGGCTCTAAACAAACATGTGGTATGAAAAGCCATTTTAACAGGATCATTCTGTCTGCTTTCTCAGAAAAAGAAAAATGATGAGTAGGTGAAGACAGAAGCAAGATTTTTTTAGAGGAGTCTACTGCAGTAACAGAAGGTAGTAGAAACTAGGTGGTATTAAGGGAGGTGATACATTTCCTTCCTCAATATATTATTTTGAAAAAATTCAAACCTACAGAAAATTTGTAAAAACAGTACAATAAATACCCATAGGATACTCACCTAGATTCATCAATTGTTAACATTTTGCTAAATTTTTTCTGTCTCCCCGTACATACACACACACACATAGGGATTGCAGAAGTCAAACTTGAGGAGTATTATAATTTTAATACTTTTTTTTCCTTTCTTAAAATGTGTAAATATAATTTTGGCACTCTCTGTAGTTTTTTACTGGATCATTTGAGAAGCATTTGCAGACATCACAGTACTTTGTCCCTGAATAGTTCAGCACCTATATCCTAAGAAAAAGGGCTTTTCTACCACAATATAACACCCAGGAAATTTAACATTGACATAATAATATTATCTAAGGTATAGACCATATTCAAATTTTTAAGCTAAAAATTAATTTTTATCCATGATCTAATTGATTAAATACTTATTTGTTATATCTCCTCTTTAGTGTCTTTTCTAAAAGAATAAGTTTATTGAGGTATAAATAATATACATTAAGTAATATACTTTTTTAGGTACATAGTTCAACTGGGAATTTTGGCAAATATATACAATTGTATAGCCACCTTTCCATCAAAATATGGAATATTTTTATCACCCCCCAAAATACCCTTCTGTTCAATGTAATCAATTCTCTCTCCTCAGGCAATCACTGATCTGATTCTTATTTCTATAGTTTTGGCTTTTCCAAAATATTACATAAATGGAGTCATTAAAAATGTAGCATTTGTGTATGACTTTTTCTTTTAGCTTAATGTTTCTGAGATTCATCCACGCCATTGCATGTATCAGTAGTCTGTTCCTTATTGCTGAGCTG
The DNA here is from genome assembly GCF_027406575.1 of Nycticebus coucang. Lineage (NCBI taxonomy): Eukaryota > Metazoa > Chordata > Mammalia > Primates > Lorisidae > Nycticebus > Nycticebus coucang. Next base: position 93,934,770 of record NC_069784.1, on the reverse strand, counting down.
CATTCCAAAACATGCATGCACCATAATTTTCTCATTCACATACCAACTTATGTACATTTTAACTGTTCCCAGTTTTTGGTGACTGTGAAAAATGCTGTCATAAAAATCTGCTTATTGGTCTTTCCAAAGACCATACTAATAGTATGTCTTCCAAAAGACATACTATTTCATATCTCTTGAATAAGTACCTAACGGCAAAAATGTAAGATAGTTTACAGTATCTGTACCATTTTGAAAAACATTCTTATCAACCATGTATGAGAGTTTCAGTTGCTCTGAGCCATACCAGCATTTGATATCTTTGGCTTCTAAAATTTTAACCATTTTAACAGGTATGTGGTGTCTTTAGTCTTTTACTCTTGAATAGTTGCCCCAGACTATCTATGGTCTTTCCTAACAATGACACTTTTTTAAAGAGTTTAGGCCATTCATTTTGCACACCATCTCTCAATTTGGATTGACTGTTAAATGCTAAACATTTCTGGCATGAGTCTTACACAGGTGATGATGTGTTCCTTTTAGTCATATCACATCTGAAAGCACTAACATCAGTTTTTCCTTTATTACTGATATTAAGTTGAGCCATTTGGATAAGGTGGTTAATGTCTGCTAGAATTCTTGACAGTAAATAAACCTGCTTCCTACCCTCTCTCTCTTTGTGATTAACATCTGTACTTTGTAGGGTGATGCTTTCACACTATGTGAATATCTTGTTTGCCCCAAATTTTCTTAAATAGGAAAAGGGAATGATTAAATTGTGTCAAATGAAGGCAGATCATGTAACATAAAACGTGAGAATTGACCACTGGACATACTAGGTCACGTACGAGGTCTACACATTGACCTCTAGATTCCACAATGTGTAAACATTTATGCCCTTAATGAAATCAGTTTTTAATGAGCAAAAATCCTCATTGGGATGGATTCCAAAAAGAATGTTAGGAAAGGTAATGAAAAATGCAAGAATAGATAAATAATAAAAAAGGGAAGCAAAGAAATAAATTTTACTTAACAGGAAAACTGAGGTGAGAGAAGAATTAAGACAGGAGAAGTAACAGTTTATTTTTATAGTAATGACATTGATTTAGACGAAGAAAACAATACTACTAGAGAAAAAAAATTGTTGAGTGATGACCCTAAATAAGAAAAAGAAAAAGCTATGTAGTGCATAAGTGGTGGAACAAAACTTTATAAAGGAGCATGGGAAAAAATAAAGAACATGACAAGTAAGTATAATAGGTGGGTATAGATAACCACATGACGGCAAATGTGGTAACGGTAAACCATAGAAGCTGTCTTTTGATTGCTTCAATGTTCTCAATGAAGTAGGAAGCAAGGTCATAAGCTAAGAGTGAAGATAAAGGAGAAGAAAGAAGGAGAACAAAAAATAAGAAATAGCCTATTAATTAATAATCCTTTTGTGCCAGCTGTCAATCAGTGTGTATTAATGAACATCAGTATGAACTGTTGTGAAATTCAGATTAGTACATGAATTCTAAAGGTCCACATAACTTTCCAAAGTTTTTTATGTTTGATGTTATCTTTCATTTAAAATAAATAACTTTAAAAGGTTGCTTAGAAAAATGTGGTTTAGACTACCAGTTTTGTAAGTTATAAATTTTATAAATTTCAGTAACTTTCAAATAAGAAAATTCTTTAGGAAAATCATGTCACATAAATTTCAAAGGTATTATCAACTGTATGAGAAAACTTACATAAAAATAAATTATTTCTATAAGGTGCTTATTACTGCAAAGTTCTAGAAAATCTTTACCTTTTGTCTATGGTTAAAGAACTCAAAAAAAACCATGAAATGTATTTAGAACAAAAATCTCAAACTGTAAATATTTCATAAGAAAAATCTAATAATGTTACTAAGCAGAAAAAAAATGAAAAAATCAAATATGGTATATTAAACTAATTATATCTCTAAAATTATTATCACATAATTAATACCTCAACATACACATGTACAGACGTATTCCCTCTATTTTAAAACTGGGGAAAAAATGAATACTAAACACTCAAAAGAAGTGTATTTTAAAGTAAAGAGTTTCAATAGGAAAAGAAATGCATAAACCAAGGTTCTTTTAGTAATAACTTAATTAAAAAATGGTATCATATACTATTCTAACAGGCAAAATAAAGAAATTACTGTGATTACTAAAACTATGATTGTATCTAATAAGCCAATTCTATATAGGTGTAAGTTTAAACATAGGAACAGTAGTTTAAAGACTTATCATCAGACACATTGCCATTTATTACGTGTATCTCCTCCGACAAAATATAAATATCGTTTCCCTTCAATTGTGTAACAGTCATTGCCAAATTATTAGTTTTAACATATAATACTCATGTGTCTTTTAAAGAGTTGTCGGAAGGCTCCTTGTGTACCTTGGAAGCATTATTAAGTATTATACTTAATTCAAACAAATAATGTAACTAAAAAAATATAATGTACACATACACATAATGTAACTAAATCATCTGTTGCTCTTCTATTATCATACTGCAAATCACACAAAATAACTTTTAAACTGAATAAGGCCCTTGATGTAACATTACTGTATAACTTTTTCTATTGAGAGGCTATGACGTATACCATACTCAGAACTTTTTTTCCTCTAAGATACATATCTATTAAGCAAAATTTTGGGTTAAAATTTTAATTTTCTTCCTCATTTTAGTATCAGCATATTTTTTAGTTACATTATGTACTTTTCAATAAATATGAAACAGAATAGGCAAGGAAGGTTGACGAAGTTTTATGAATTATGACTAAATACACAATATGCCATAGAGTATGATAGCAGATAGACATGGTACAAAGAGATTTTTAAGACATACTTGCAGTTTAGATTATGTGGCAAAATTATGATTTCTTAAAACTGGAATGGTGAAAGTACAAATGAGAAGGCATGCTAACTCATGCATTATCTTTACTGCATTAGACATTTATTATTTTTTACCCCTAGAAACTTTATCTAGGGATACCAGAGATCTCTACCAAACTTTGAGCTTCTCTTAATGCTATAGACATTGTTCATTATGCCCCTTTAGTTCACAGACACTGAATTCAAAAGACAAATGGTATTCTAGAAATTTACCTATGTTCTGTCTTTCTAATAGCATCTTACTGATAAGCAACAGAACTAAATTGTGAATTTATTACCAATCTATCTCTATAAAGGCCAAATAGTAGGAGATGGGGAAAAGATATTTTAAGTGAAATATGGGAAAGCACAAACAGTGGGCCTGAGGAATTACCTTAATCTTCTGAGATGTTTCAGTTCCTGTAAACTAGACTAATCAACTAAACTTGATTTCTTAAGTCAACTCCTAGATACAAAAGTATCTGGATATAGTGGTTGTCTCTGGGCACAAGAATTTAAGCAGTGAGAAGAAGAGCAAAAAGGAAACTTCCTTTATAACTGTAAATCTTTTAAATTTTATGTGCAAATATTGTCTTGCCAATGACGTACGCAATTATTAACAAAAAAATAAGAGTCCCTTCAACCTCAAAAAAAAATCTATCATAAAGAAACTTAAATTTATGGAGACAGATTTATGAATCTGTATATTTTACATCATACCTTACTAAAGTTTGGAGGAGGGTTTTTGCCTCTACATAAATTTGAGAGGGCCCACACAGCATTTCTTGTTGTTGTAAGTCTATTAGAATTTTTTAATAACCTGCCAAGAAAAAGAAAAAGAAATTTACATTTATTTTTACATATTTCACTTTACATTTATTTTTCTTATTTAGCTGTTTTCTATCATAACATAAAAATTTTCTTCAACATATAAGATATTCAAACTGGTAAAACAAAAGAGCCTTAAAAATTCACTAGGTTTTTAGAAAGAAAAACAAATATAGTACAGTTCTATTTTCTAAAGTTTGAATCTACAATGTAAGCTAATTGTCTATATCCTCATATTAACCTGAAATAAATAAAGTTCAAATCTATGATCTGAATGGATTCTTAAATCATAAAACATTTTGAAGATAAAGAGCATCATGGGAAATTTACTTATTTCTATAAACATTTTTAAAAGTACTAGATTACCTTTTTTTAATCATAAAAATAAAACATTATTCAAATACAGAAAGCAAGGAATACAGAGTCAAATTAAATGAAAATCACCTATTGAAATGGGAAGTTTTCTGTTTTTAACAGATGGTATGTCTTAGCATTTTTATCTGATTTGCCATAAACCCTGCTAGCTACTAAGAAATTGAGTGTCTAAAACAAGATGTTTTTCTTCTCAGACTCCTAACGAGTTACTACTTAAAAGTTTTTCACAACATAGTAAGCAGGTTATGTTTTAGTTAAACAGGAAATACCCTAAAGTAATAGTCCTTGAACCTTTTAGAGAGTTATGGACCCTATTGAAACCATAACAAATCCTTACCTGAGAAAAAAAGCACACATACCAATATTTTGGCATACAATTTTAAGAGTTTGTTAACTTCCTAAGGACCTTCACAAACCTGCTAGAAGTACAAAGAACCTATACTAAAAAAAAAAAAAAATTGTCCTTTTTTGGAGTGACAGAGCAAAAGTGGTACACTGAGGGTCCATGTCCCCCCCCAGAAACACTGAAAAAACTTGCAAATACTGTCAGAAACAACTTTAGTGGAACTCTAGAACTAGACAGTCAAAAGTCTGTAGTAACCAAGAGGACTTTTAACCAGAAAAGGATTGGCATGGGGCAGGAAAGCGATGGCGCTTTGACTTACCCTTGCCTATTTCCTTCCACAGCCTGGCAGCAGCCTATAAGATGCCAGCCTGCATTTCCACTGTGGGTTCCTTGTTCTAGAGTAGTGGTTCTCAACGTTCCTAATGCCCGTTCCTCATGTTGTGGTGACCTCCAACCGTAAAATTATTTTTGTTGCTACTTCATAACCGTAATTTTGCTACTGTTATGGATTGTAATGTAAATATCTGATATGCAGGATGTATTTTCATTGTGACAAAGGGGTCATGACCCACAGGTTGAGAACCGCAGTCCTAGAGGGAGCACAGCAGACCTCGTTTCAAAGTAATTGTGTTCGTCTGTTTGGACCTGTTTGAGGCTCCCTCAAAAACCGATGCAAGGCACTTGCCTTTGTTTTCCCTAACTGGGAATTCTCTCAAGGTGGAAAAGTGGCTCTGTAAAGAATGTTCCTCAAAAGTATTAAAAGGCAAATAAATATTGAAACCTGGGGCAAAGGATATAGCAGAAGCAACCAAGAGACACACTTAAAGCCTGTGTAGAAAGCTGGGAGTAAAATACTATGGGGAGTGAGGGATTTTAAAAGTTCCCGCATACATCAGACAATCTAGAAAGCCATGTACTCGCCTGCGGCAGAGTGTGTGATCAGAAAAAACTTGAGAAGGCCTTAAGCTTTCACCTCTGGCTGACCTTGAGGTTTACCACAAGTAGGGAGTGCTTACAGTCATAGCTGTCATCAGCCTGACTCAGGTTTAAAGGAGGGGTCCAACACAAAGCCAATTTAAAAGCCCTGGAGAATTTTCTTTTCTTGTGGTTCCAGAAATTTTGTTTTGTTTTTTGTTTTTTTGAGACAGTCTCACTTTGTCGCCCTCAGTAGAGTGCTATGGTGTCAGAGCTCACAGCAACCTCAAACTCTTGGGCTCAAGAGATTATCTTACCTCAGCCTCCAGAGTAGCTGGGACTACAGGTGCCCACCAGAGCACCGTTTTTTCCAGAGGTGAGATCTTACTCTGGCTTAGGCTGGTCTCAAACTTCAGACCTCAGGCAATCCACCTGCCTTGGCCTCCCAGAAACTTAAGGAACCACAAAGAAGATAGGCTTTACAAAATTAACTCAAAGAAGTCCCTAAACAAATACAGTAGAACCTCCATAGACCACCTCCTTAATAAGTTGACCCCATTTTCATAGACCAGACATGTACCACAGATACTCAATGAAAGACTGACCTTTATACATGGACCTCCTCTGTAGGTTGTATCTTGACCCCTGGGACTATGACACACACGAGATTAATTTACCCTCCATAATTTGACCATTTGAGTCCACTCTATACCAACGGGTAGAAGGCATGAACTTTGCCCCTTTGTTAGACTATTTTCTTCTTTAATGTAAGCTTTTTTTTCATATTTTATTATTACCATGTGTTTGATTAGGCCTAACATCCTATTGTTTATCACATACTATGAAAGAAATTTTTCAACATGAAGGATTGTTGTGAACTGTAGGTACATCCTGAAATCACTGAAAAGTTTTACAGTTCATCAAGACTTGATGACCCAAAGGAAAGAACTCAAAGAGCTGACATCAGAAAAAAGTTGATCTACATTTTCTGGAAAGCAGCAGCCAAAGAAAAACAATGGAATATTTTGGTGTTACAGTAGAACCTCCATAGACCACTGTATTAGCAACATCCAAAAACAGTAAACATGAGCATCTAAAGAGAGATGGTAAGGAAAGTGGTCACCTAAAGCAGAAAACTTCCCTTCAGAAGTCAATGAGGCCACATTAAGCTGATTCAAACAAATGAGGATAGTTAGTGCCCAAATCTCCAGGCCAATGATCCAAGAATTTGCTAAAAAATTTTCACAGGAATTCAGGGTGGCAGATTTCCAAGTATCAAGTGATTGGCTCGATTAAATTGTAGCATAAAATCTCTCAGAAAGTCTCGTGTGGTGAATCCAATGAAATTCCAGTAGAAGTTGTGGAAAAGTTAGTCAAAAAGTTCCTAGACTTCACCAAAGGCTTCAAAGTTGACAACATGTTTAATGCTAATGAGTGTGGACATTTTCTCAAGGTGATGCCTGACAGGAGCTCATCATGAAAGGAGATAAATGTAAGAGCAGAAAACTTACCAAAGAACATTTCACAGTTTTGTTTTGTGTTAGCTCAACCATAGAGAAAGTAAAGCAATTGATGATTCACAAATCAGCAAAATCATGTGGACTCAAGATCCTGAAGCCTGAAGATCACCCTGTAACTAAGAGATCAAACAAATGCACATGGATGACTGGTGCCCTACTTGGGGAGTGTGTAAGGGTATCAGCCGAGAAATGAAGAAGAAATAGTCTATTCTACTGCCAACAGACAACTGTCCTGGCCCTGAGTAAATGAATTATTTCACAGATGTGACAGTGAAATTTCTGACTCCAAACACAACCTCAAAAACCCAACCTCTTGACCAAGGCATCATCAAAACATTTAAAATGCACTACTGAATCCAGTTCCTACAGTCAGTCATTATTAAAAACACAAACTGGTGGTCCACCTGTAGAAGCAACTTAATCTGCATTATCAGTTAATTGGATGCTGTCCTCTCAATCAGTTCTACCTGGAATAAAGTTCAGCCAGAAACAATACAGTGTTTGAAGAAAATTGAATTTGTCACAACCCAAAAGCATGATGTTTGGCCACATTGGGCAGTCCATCTCCAAAGAGAAAATTCAAAGGAGCAGATTTTGAAGGTTTTGTTGCAATGGACAAATGAGGTGGCAACCTGTAACAGATATGACCAAGAAGCAATTTTCCAAGCAATGTTGACCAAAGTATAGACCAGCCTAAAAGTGCATGAAGCAGCAGATGAAGTGGGAAAAAGTAGGTGAAGACGACACACAAATTGCAGAGACTCCAAAAGAGGATGTCAGATCTCTGATAATGCCGTTGAAATCCTCTGCTGTGGAAGAACGCCCAGGTATGCTGAATGGTGTAGCCAGCATTGAGAGTGCTTTCTCCACTTAACATTTATAAGAATAAGAAACAGACCGAGATTGACTCTGTTTTTAGAAAGAATGATTAAACCATCAGAAAACAGGATTGATTTTATAAGATACTGTATGTATGATTTTACTATGTTTAGATTAGGTATGATTTTGTATATTTTCTAACAAAAGCTATACAAGAAAGTACAGTACATGTACCTATCAATACAGCAGGCCCAATTCCTCGTGTTGACCAGTTTGTTACAGTCCCCAGATGGTCAACTTACAGACATTCTACTGCAATTACAACAAGTAGCAACATCAAAAGCTGGAGAAAGAGGAGGATCTAGTTTCCATGATGGCCATAATAAAAAATGCCCATTTGTAATAAGATATTATGAGGAATGCAAAAAGAAAAAAAAAGTGTAGCCCATTAAGATTAAAATATATAACTCAAAAGAAATTGTCCCTTAGAAAACACAGGCATTTGGGCAGTGCCTGTGGCTCAAGGAGTAGGGTGCCGGCCCCATATACCGGAGGTGGTGGGTTCAAACCCAGCCCAGGCCAAAAAAACTGCAAAAAAAAAAAAGAAAGAAAGAAAAGAAAACACAGGCATTCAATTTACCACACAAAAATTTTAAATCCATTGTCTGAAATATGCATTAAAAAGAACTAAAAATCCCAAGGACAGAGGAAACTATGAGAACAATGTCTTGACAAATAGAGAATTATAAATACAGAGACAGAAATAATAACAGGGAACTAAATAGAAATTATGGAGCCAAAAGTAAAATAATTAACGTTAAAAATTCACTAGAGCAAGCTGGGCTTGATGGCTCTTGTCTGTAATCCTAGCACTCTAGGAGGCCAAGGCGGATGGACCGCCTGAGCTCAGGAGTTCAAGCCCAGCCTGAGCAAGAATAAGACCTCATCTCTAAAAAAATAGCCAGGTATTGAGCTATTGAGTAGCTTCCCAGCTACTTGAGAAGCTGAGGCAAGAAGATCACCTTAACCCAAGAGTTTGCAGTTGCTGTGAGTTGTGACGCCACGGCACTCTACCAAGGACAAAAGTGAGACTCTGTCTCAAAAAAAAAAAAGAAAAAAAAAAAAAAAAAGATTTCACTAGGGCAGTTCTAACAGCAGATTTGAGAAGGTGGAAGAAAGAATTCATGAACCTGAAGACAGGTCCATTGAAGTTACGTAGTCTGAGGCCCAGAAAGGATACAAAATGAATTAGGACAAGATCAAGCATACCAATACATACATAATGGAAGACTGAGGAGAAAAGGGGCAAAAAAAAAAAAAAAAAAAAATCTGAAGAAATAATGGCTGAAAAACGTTTCAAATATAATAATAAAAAAAACCTCTATACATCTAAGAAACCAAATGAACTCAAAGTAAGGTAAACTCAAAAGAGATACACACCAAGACATAATCAAACTGTCCAAAACCAAATACAGAATCTTGAAAACAAAAAGAGGGAAGGGACAATAGTGTCACTCATTAAGACCAAAGTCTGATTTCTCAGCAAAAACCATGGAGGACAGAAGTAATGGGGTGACATGTTAAAAGTGCTAAAAGGAACAAACAAACCCGTCAACCAAATCTATATTTACCAAACTACCCTTCAAAACTGAAGGAGAAAATAAGAGATTCCCAGAAAAACAAAGCTGAAAAAGGGAGTCCCGTAAGCTGAAATGAAAGTGCAATAGACAATACCCTGAGACCATACAAAGAAATAAAAAATAAAAAAAAAAATCCTGCTAAAGATAACTATATAGGTAAATATAGCAGACAATATTATGACATATTTTGGTTCATAATTTCTCTTTTGCGTCTATGCAATTTAAAAGAGAAAATATATAATAATTATAAATATATGGTAATGAGCACACATTAATGATGCAATTTGTGGCAACAACTTTAAACTGGGACAAATGTATAGCAAATGCATAAAATAATTATAAATATATGGTAATGAACACACAATGTATAATGACACAATTTGTGGCAACAACTTTAAGGTAGGACAGAAATGTATAGCAGCAGAATTTTTATAAAATTTTGAAGCAAAACTACTAATAATTCAAACAAGGTTGTAAGTTTAAAATATTAATTGTATACCTCAAGAGTAGAATAACTATTAAGAAAATAACTTTAAAAAATAGAAAAAGAAATATTACACATAGAGGAAAAAAGATATAACATGAGAAAAAAAAAAACACCAAAATTGCAAAAGTCAGTCCTCCCTTATCAGCAGCTACACTAAATGTAAATAGATTAAACTCTCAAAAGTCAGTAACTGGCAGAATACATTCAAAAAACAAACAAAAAAACTATGACCATCCAATAATGTCTGTAAAAGACTCATTTTAGATTTAAAGACATAAGTCAGCTAAAAGTGAAAGAATGGGAAAGATTTCTAAGTAAATAATAACAAACAGAGAGCCACAGTAGTTACTCTAATATCAGATAAAGTAGACTTTTAGTTAAAAATTGTTTTAAGAGAAAAAGACTGTACATATTGATAAACAGTCAATCTATCAAGAATTTAGTAACACTTATAAACTTATATGATCTTATATTGCCTCAAAATACATGAAGCAAAAACTGATAGAATTGGGCTAGGCATGGTTACTCATACTTGAAATGCCAGCACACTGGGAGGATGCAGTGGGAAGTTAGCTTACGGTCAGGAGTTCAGGTTCATCTTGAGCAACACAGCAAGACCCTTTCTCCACAAGTAAGAATAAAACTAGCTAGGTGTGGTAGTGCCTTGCTGTAGTCTCAGCTACTCAAAAGAATGAGGCAGGAAGATTGCTTGAGCTTAAGAATTCAAGGTTACAGTGAACTATGATCAAGCCACTGCATTCAGTGGATTTTTGTTCTCTGAATATTTCAAAATCAAATATAAAAACCTGCTAACATACTAAATAACCATAAGTCCCTGCTACAGCAACATTTACATTTTATTGTATTATATACTACTATATATCCTTGTTTTGTAGAATGAATTAGCACAGCAAGCATTGAGTAAACAATGACCGGTGTACTCTTAAGTATGGCTTAGGAGAACATAAAAAAATAATAAATAAATACAATTTGAAAATTTCTGTTGGTTTTACTTACTTTCACACTACTGAAGGCATGGTTAACCATAATACAAATTTAAGAGATTCACTGAAGAACTTAATTGTGTATATAGAAATATAGTATATATAGTTTAAGATATGTACTTAATTGTGATAAATTTAAACAAAGTACTCACTCTAAAAGAGGTGGAAGTATTTCACAATTCAATACAAAATCTCTGCATTCTGCATTGTCACCTGCAATGTTACCAAGTGCCCAAACTGCCTTAGGAAGAAAAATTAAGATAATATCTTAAATAAAGTGTTTTCTTTTCAGAATGAGATTTTAGCATTAAATGAACAAAGCAATAGTTTTTAGCAACATAAAAAAATAAAAGGAGGACATTAAGAAAGAAAAACTTTGAAAATGCTATTTAATAATATTTTTAATCATTTGAAAAATAGGATATTTTAAAAGGTTTTTTGCATGACAGTAAAATAGCTATAATGTTCAATAAACATCATTTTTCTACTCTGTATCTACATGGAGAGATGAAATATATTTAGCATATTTTCCAATTAGCCATATGCCACATCATAACACTTTTGTCAACAATAGACCACATATATGATGATGATCCCATAAGATTATAATATATTTGTATTGTATCTTTCCTGTTTAGATGTACTTACCACTATGTTACAATTGCCTGTGGTATTCAGTACAATAACATGCTGTACCGATCTGCAACCTAGTATAAGGTATACCACACAGCTTGAGTGTGTAGTAGACTATATATATATACAAAAGTATACTTTATGATGTTCACACAACCATGAAATCACATGATAACGTATTTCTCAGAATTCATCCCTGTTAAGTTACTCATGACTGTACTTATACTGGAGGTTTGCTCCTATGCCAAGAAATCCATTCAGTGCAAAGGGATTGATTTATAATAGAAGAAGAGAAAGAGACAAAGCACAGAAAAGTGAGTTATAGCTAATACAAAAATTAGCTTGGGGTGGTCCTTACAAATAAGAGTAAGATCAGTTGGAGTGCATTATAATTGTTAAAATAAATGGTAACAGTGCCAGGCCTAGTGGCTCATGCCTATAATCCTAGAACTTTGGGAGGACAAGGAGGGAGAATATTGAAACCAGGAGTTCAAGTACAGCCCAGGCTATAGTGAAATCCCATCTCTACCAAACAAACAAAAATCCCATCTCCACCAAACAAACAAAAAATCCCATCTCTACCAAACAAACAAACAAAAAAAACTTAGCTGGGCGTAGAAGCACAAGTCAGAATTTCCAGCTACTCAGGAGGCTGAAGTGGGAGATGACATGGGCTTACAAATTGGAGGTTGCCATAGCTATGATGATGCCACTGCCCTCCACCCCAAGCAACAATGACACCTTGTCTCAACGACAACAAAATACATGGTAGCAAAAAATCAAATTATTCACTTATTAAGTTTCATTAGATGAGAAATTATGCAAATATAATTATTATTTTCTTATTTCAAATTTTTCAGCTAAGTACAAAAGTATACATGTTATTTTTCAACTGCGAAATGTTTAAAATATGATTTAATATTTTTAATAGCTACAGTAGACATGTTTTATTTTTTAAGAAAACCTTTAAACACTTTTTTTTACTCTGTGAAGTACAATATTCTATTGGTGGGGACATTAATTGGTGTAATTTTTTGGAAGCCAAGTATAAAGTACATACTAAGAGCTTTAAAAAATTTATTCATTCATCTTTTTCCCTAAACAATAATTAACAGGCACATAATGATTAATGATACATGATGATGTTCATCACAACAGTATTAACAATACTAATAAGCTAGAAATAATTCACATGTACAACAACTGAGGAACAGAAAAGAAATTATGGTAGACGCCTGAGTGGATACAGAGAAGTATAATTTTCTTAAAAGAATAATACCAATTTAGTGTTAACTGGAAAAAAAATGATACAAAACTAAACAATGAATGGAATAATAGAGAAATCAACAGATTAATGTATATAAAAATGATGCAAAATAAAAATACCAAACTACTTAATTTTCTCTGGATGGCACATATATGTGATTAAATTTTCCCTCTTATAATGAAGTTTATTAAAAAATGGTTTGATTCAAAGCAGTGTGATATTTTATAAAGAAATAACAAAATAATCCAGATACATACATAAATGCGCAGAACAAGTAGTCAAACCAGCCAAAGGTTTAAAAGCTGGTTCAGACATTTACTGTAACTTGAGCTTTGCTACTAACCTTTCTGAGTCTCAGTGGACTGCTTTGTAAATAAGAACAGTAACTCATATTCTACCTGAGCTCACTATTACACAGTAGTCAGGATTATGCCTGAAATAGTTCATTCTTCCTCCTTTCTAATTTGATACTAAAAAAACTCCTTTATCTTGATAAATGAAATATATAGGCAATTAAGCACAAAAGTAACTTATAAATCATAATAAATGGTACTTTCAAGAGAAAATTCTATTAAATATGACAATACAAATCAGAAACTTACCTGTTCTTGAACATCTTCATGTTCAGAATTAAGAAGTTTGATAAAAATTGGAACGGCCCCAGTTTCAATCACTACCTTGGTATGCAGAAACGTTCCAGAAGCTATATTAGTCAATGCCCATGCAGCTTCGAACTAAAGAGAAAACAGTAAAATAAATGAAAATACCAAAGAAATGTCAGAAAGGAAAAACAGGGAAGGACAGAGGAAGTAAAGACTTAGCTGGACAAGTTTGAAAGTAAAACTGACTCCAGTTCTAAGAGGAAAAGCTTTCAGTTTTACTCTATTCAGTAAAATATTGGCTGTGGGTTTGTCATAGATAGCTTCAATCAGTTTTAGAAATGTGCCACCTATGCCTATACTCTTCAGTGTTCTAATTAGAAAAGGATGCTGGATTTTATCAAATGCTTTTTCTGCATCTATTCAGAGGATCATGTGATCTTTATTTTTGCCTCTGTTAATATGGTGGATAACGTTTATGGACTTGCGTATGTTAAACCAGCCTTGCATCCCTGGGATGAAGCCTACTTGATCATGATGAATGACTTTTTTGATGATAAGCTGTAATCTACTGGATAGGATTTTGTTGAGAATTTTTGCATCTATATTCATAAGATTGGTCTGAAATTCTTTTTCTTTGGGTCTTTTCCTGGTTTTGGTATCAGGGTGATGTTTGCTTCATAGAAAGTGTTGGGGAAGATTCCTTCTTCCTCAATTATTTGGAATAATTTCTGCAGTACAGGAATAAGCTCTTCCTTGAAGGTTTGATAGAATTCTGGTGTGAAGCCATCTGGACCAGGGCATTTTTTGGTTGGAAGATTTTTTATTGTTTCTTTGATCTCAGTGCTTGAAATTGGTCTGTTCAGGAGCTCTATTTCTTCCTGGCTGCGTCTAGGGAGAGAGGGTGTGATTCCAAATATTGATCCATTTCCTTCACATTGTCAAATTTCTGGGCATAGAGTTTCTGGTAGTATTCAGAGATGATCTCTTGTATCTCTGTGGGATCAGTTGTTATTTCCCCTTTATCATTTCGGATTGAGGTTACTAGAGATTTTACTTTTCTATTCCTCGTTAGTCTGGCCAATGGTTTATCTATTTTATTTATTTTTTCAAAAAACCAACTCCTTGTTTCATTAATTTTCTGAATGATTCTTTTGTTTTCAATTTCATTGATCTCTGATTTGATTTTGGATATTTCTTTTCTTCTACTGAGTTTAGGCTTAGATTGTTCTTCTTTTTCCAATTCCATAAGATGGCTTGTGAGATTGTTGATGCGCTCTCTTTCTGTTTTTCGAATGTAGGCATCTAAAGCGATGAATTTTCCTCTCAAAACTGCTTTTGCAGTATCCCACAGGTTTTGGTAGCTTGTGTCTTCATTGTTGTTATGCTCAAGGAAGTTAATTATTTCCTGTTTTATTTCTTCCTGCACCCATCTGTTATTCAACAGAAGATTGTTTAATTTCCATACCTTTGTGTCGGGTCGAGCGCTTTTGTTAGAGTTGAGTTCCACCTTTAGTGACTTATGGTCTGAGAAGACACAAGGTAAAATTTCAATTCTTTTGATTCTGTTGATATTTGTTTTGTGTCCCAGGATATGATCAATTTTGGAGAATGTCCCATGGGGTGATCAGAAGAATGTATATTCTTTATCTTTGGGATGGAGTGTTCTATATGCGTCTATCAAGCACAGTTGTTCTAGGGTCTCATTTAAATCTCTTATATCTTTGTTTAATTTCTGTTTAGAGGATCTGTCCAGCTCTGTAACAGGAGTGTTAAAGTCCCCTGTTATTATGGTATTATCAGATATCATATTGCTCAGACTGAGTAAGGTCTGTTTCAAGAATCTGGGAGCATTTAAATTGGATGCATAAATATTTAGAATTGAAACGTCTTCTTGTTGTATTTTTCTCTTGACCAATATAAACTGACCATCTTTGTCTTTTTTGACGTTAGTTGCTTTAAATCCACATGTATCTGAAAATAAGAAAGCAACTCCTCTTTTCTTCTGAATTCCATTTGCCTGAAAAATTGTCTTCCAACCCTTGACTCGGAGCTTTAATTTGTCTTTTGAAGCCAGGTGTGTTTCTTGCAGATAGCAAATGGATGGCTTGTGTTTTTTAATCCAGTCAGCCAATCTGTGTCTCTTCAGTGGGGAATTCAAGCCATTAACATTTATTGAGATAATTGATAAGTGTAGTAGTATTCTATTCATCTTATTTTGTGAGAGTCCATTGCTTAGTTTTATCTTTTGCATCAGTGTGGAGGTTTGGTTCTGTCCTTTAATTTCTGAGTTCTTACTTTGCTGCTGATCCATTGTGGTGGTCAGTGTGCAGAACAGGTTGAAGTATTTCCTGTAGAGCTGGTCTTGTTGTGGCGAATTTCCTCAATGTTTGTATATCCGTAAATGATTTGATTTCTCCATCAATTTTTAAACTTAGCTTAGCAGGGTACAGAATTCTGGGCTGGAAATTGTTCTGTTTAAGTAGATTAAAGTTAGATGACCATTGTCTTCTTGCTTGGAAAGTTTCATTAGAGAAGTCTGCGGTCACTCTGATGGATTTACCCCTATAGGTCAACTGGTGCTTACTCCTGGCAGCTTGCAGAATCTTTTCTTTCGTCTTGACTTTGGACAGGTTCATCACAATGTGTCTTGGAGAAGCTCGGTTAGAGTTGAGGCGACCTGGAGTCCGATATCCCTCTGAAAGCAGTGTGTCAGAATCTTTGGTGATATTTGGGAAATTTTCTTTTATAATATTCTCTAGTATGGCTTCCGTTCCTCTGGGGCATTCTTCTTCCCCTTCTGGGATTCCTATAACTCGTATGTTGGAACGCTTCATAAAGTCCCATAATTCTGACAGTGAACGTTCTGCTTTCTCTCTCTTCTTTTCTGCCTCTTTTACTACCTGAGTTATCTCAAGAACTTTGTCTTCTACCTCTGAAATTCTTTCTTCTGCATGGTCTAACCTGTTGCTGATACTTTCCATTGCATCTTTAAGTTCCCTAATTGACTGTTTCAGTTCCTTCAGCTCTGCTATATCCTTTTTATATTCTTCATATCGTTCATCTCTTATTTGATTCTGTTTTTGGATTTCCTTTTGGTTATTTTCCACTTTATTAGCAGTTTCCTTTATTGTTTTCAACATGTGTATTCTAAATTATTTTCAACATGTGTATTCTAAATATTTTACTGAATGGAGTAAAACTGAAAGCTTTTCCTCTTAGAACTGGAACCAGACAAGGTTGTCCTCTGTCACCTTTACTATTCAACATAGTGCTGGAAGTTCTAGCCAATACAATTAGGCGAGACAAGGAAATAAAGGGAATCCAAATGGGAACAGAGGAGGTCAAACTCTCCCTCTTTGCTGACGACATGATCTTATACTTAGAGAACCCCAAAGACTCAACCGCAAGACTCCTAGAAGTCATCAAAAAATACAGTAATGTTTCAGGATATAAAATCAATGTCCACAAGTCAGTAGCCTTTGTATACACCAATAACAGTCAAGATGAGAAGCTAATTAAGGACACAACTCCCTTCACCATAGTCTCAAAGAAAATGAAATACCTAGGAATATACCTAACGAAGGAGGTGAAGGACCTCTATAAAGAAAACTATGAAATCCTCAGAAAGGAAATAGCAGAGGATATTAACAAATGGAAGAACATACCATGCTTATGGATGGGAAGAATCAACATTGTTAAAATGTCTATACTTCCCAAAGCAATCTACCTATTCAATGCCATTCCTATCAAAATACCAACATCGTACTTTCAAGATTTGGAGAAAATGATTCTGAGTTTTGAACGGAACTGGAAAAAACCCCATATAGCTAAGGCAGTTCTCAGTAATAAAAATAAAGCTGGGGACATCAGCATACCAGATTTTAGTCTGTACTACAAAGCCATAGTGCTCAAGACAGCATGGTACTGGCACAAAAACAGAGACATAGACACTTGGAATCGAATTGAAAACCAAGAAATGAAACTAACATCTTACAACCACCTAATCTTCGATAAACCAAACAAGAACATACCTTGGGGGAAAGACTCCCTATTCAATAAATAGTGTTGGGAGAACTGGATGTCTACATGTAAAAGACTGAAACTGGACCCACACCTTTCCCCACTCACAAAAATTGACTCAAGATGGATAAAGGACTTAAATTTAAGACATGAAACAATAAAAATCCTCAAAGAAAGCATAGGAAAAACACTGGAAGATATTGGCCTGGGGAAAGACTTCATGAAGAAGACCGCCATGGCAATTGCAACAACAACAAAAATAAACAAATGGGACTTCACTAAACTGAAAAGCTTCTGTACAGCTAAGGAGACAATAACCAAAGCAAAGAGACAACCTACAGAATGGGAAAGGATATTTGCATATTTTCAATCAGACAAAAGCTTGATAACTAGGATCTATAGAGAACTCAAATTAATCCACATGAAAAAAGCCAACAATCCCATATATCAATGGACAAGAGACATGAATAGAACCTTCTCTAAAGATGACAGACGAATGGCTAACAGACACATGAAAAAATGTTCATCATCTCTATATATTAGAGAAATGCAAATCAAAACAACCCTGAGATATCATCTAACCCCAGTGAGAATGGCCCACATCACAAAATCTCAAAACTGCAGATGCTGGCGTGGATGTGGAGAGAAGGGAACACTTTTACACTGCTGGTGGGACTGCAAACTAGTACAACCTTTCTGGAAGGAAGTATGGAGAAACCTCAAAGCACTCAAGTTAGACCTCCCATTTGATCCTGCAATCCCATTACTGGGCATATACCCAGAAGGAAGAAAATCCTTTTATCATAAGGACACTTGTACTAGACTGTTTATTGCAGCTCAATTTACAATTGCCAAAATGTGGAAACAGCCTAAATGCCCACCAACCCAGGAATGGATTAACACGCTGTGGTATATGTATACCATGGAATACTATTCAGCTATTAAAAAAAAATGGAGACTTTACATCCTTCGTATTAACCTGGATGGAAGTGGAAGACATTATTCTTAGTAAAGCATCACAAGAATGGAGAAGCATGAATCCTATGTACTCAATTTTGATATGAGGACAATTAATGACAATTAAGGTTACGGGGGGGAGTAAAAGCAGAAATAGGGATGGAGGGCAGGGGGGGGCCTTGGTGTGTGTCACACTTTATTGGGGTAAGACATGATTGCAAGAGGGACTTTACCTAACAATTGTAATCAGTGTAACCTGGCTTATTGTACCCTCAATGAATCCCCAACAATAAAAGAAAAAAAAAAAAAAGAAAGTAAAACTGACATAATAGATTCATTGTGAAATCAGAAATCAGATTTCATAGATGAAAACCCTTAGAGAAAAAAAGCATTCTTCAATAGAAAAAAGTAAGAACTGAGAAAGAATATAATGAAAATTTACAAAATATAAACACATTTGAGTTTGTAATTCACAAAATTCCTAATATTTACTATTAGAGAGCCAACTGTTCTAAAGCAAGCAGTTTAAAAACAAATAAGAATAAAGATACCCAACTATCATCTACCCATAATAATTAAAAATAAAAATGAATAAATAAGAGATACTACTTAATAAAGTAATAGTATAGTTTGGGAACTTAAAAATCATAAAGTTATCCTAAGGATCAAGTATCCTTCTCTTTTAAGAAACAAGAAAATCAGAGGTTGAAATTTTTAGGTATTGTTCAACATTAAGGGTTCATTATTAGCAAGCCTAAGACTAGGACTTCTGGTATTCTTTTAAACAGAAAAGCCTTTGAAAAGTTACCCAATATTAATTACATTCAAATAAACATTACGGACTTAAAACAGAAGCAACTAAGAAAATTCGACAATGGCTCAAAAGTAATAAACTAGCGCATAAACTAGTTGAAGGCGACATACAAAAGCCATAGCCAGTCTAAGAGTAACTATGGCTAAAAAATATTTCACCTAGACTACTTTTCATATGCACTGGGACATTATGAATAATAAAAAATGCACCCAAAGAACATAAATACAATACTGAAAAGTATAGCTACTATTATGTGTAAGACTAGGAAAGTATTTTAAAGAAGGAATTTATTTTATATATTTTTCTTGTTGCTCTGCTTTGTCCATATTGAGAAGAAATTTATATTAAAAATATTGGAGATCATAATGTTAACTGATTGCAGACAGTGAAAGAAATTAAAGGACAACCAAAGTTTACAAAACTGCCCTTGGCATCCCAAGGAGAAAGTATAAGTGAAAACTGGTAAATTCACAAACCTACCATCAGACAATTAAAATAAAGTGAGTAATACAAGCCAGTGAGAACTGTGGAAAAATCAGGAGTCCCTGGCTACAATTAAAAGAAAAACTTCCTAATTAAAAAAGGGGTAAGGGAGGCAGAAGTCCTATTCAGCTCTGGGAACAATGCCAAATCTTCTGATTTGTCAGAAGCAGCTAAAAATCTGGACATTCATTTGAATTTCCCAATGTTTAAAAGTCCAGCATCTAATTCCCATGTTTTAAAAATATATGTTGGACAAATAAAATTTATCTGTAGCCAATCTGGCCTATGGGTCCCCAGTTTGAAGCCTCTCTATTAAACAGATGAATCATCTTAACTGGCATATTTTATATGCACTTGGGTAACCTAGCTCAATACGTAGCTGCCCCAAGGCCATGCTGTTGACTTTCTTCTGGTTTTAATTATAGTGATTAATAAATGCCCAAGTTCTCAATGTTTTCAGATACACTATGCTCTCTGAACATGTTACCCTCTCAATCTAGTATTAATTTTCCTCTCTTCAGGCTGCCAGAGTCCCCTTCATCCTCAACAGCAGTCCTGCAACACTACTTCTGTGACGTCATCTCTGACTTCCTCTAAACCATGGGTGTCCAGCCTTTTCTTCTTTTGCCACATATTGGACGAGAGTAGTCTTGGGCCACACATTAAAGACATAAATGTTAAGCAAAGCTATTAGCATTTTAATATGCATAGACCTTCAAAAAAAAGTCTACACATATGTTGTTCATGATACCCCTCATCATAGATAAGCAAAAAAAGTCCTCACTGTGGGCCCTAGGTTGGACACCCTTCTACCAGAGTAAGCTGCTATATCCTCTGTGTTCTCAGAGCATTTTGTTTATCACAGACCTCTTTTATATTCACATTTCCCAGCAGAGAGTAAAGAATTTCTGGAGACAGGGACAACGTCTTAATTTTAGAACTATGATAACTTACATAATGTTTGGCTCAAACTAGCACTCAATTTTAAATATCAATATTCACTCATCTTCTTTCATTCAGTTGGAATTAAAAAGCCAAATAACAAACTAGGTATCAGGAGGCCCAGATTTTAGTATGGACTGAAGTGTATATAAAGCAAAGGGACTAATTCACATGACCTCTAGCTCAAAATAATTCACAATAAAATTGTAACATGAATTAAGTAGTCTTTGCCTCAGAGACTCTTATTGTAAACATTTTCAACAATTTTCACATTCACACGTGCAACACATTGCTTTGTTTACACTTAAAATATTTCCCAAATTATTTAGAGAAGTGGACTACTACAATAAATTGTAAATTCAACAACTATTACTCAAATAACAGTCCTCCATTATGAACAGCATTGATAAGTCAGATGTAACTGACAGTGTTTGCTCTGTGCAACTCCCAATAGGTAAAATGCCACCTCGTACTCTTACTTAAAAAACAGAAATAAAAGTCAGGGAGGCAATCTTTCTTTTAATTAATGCTAAAATACTTGCAAACTTTAGTAATTTACCATCAGGAGCAAATTATTTGGAGGATACCTTAAAACTATAACTATATCCTGGTTGAGAAGCAATGTTCTTTAGCTTGACTGAAGTAACTCTAACTTTAGTCACATTTTTAGTAGATACTAATTTATTCTTTTTCGAAAAAAGGAGCAGATCGATCAGCTAAAAATGTTTTAGTAAGTAAAAGTTACAACCCTACTTAGCTAAGAAACAAAATAAATTTAATCACTGAAGTTAATATTTTAACAGGAAGCTACTGAATGTTGACAACCATAAAATTTTTATCAACATTAATAAAGATTTTAAATATTTTTTCAAACTTGTTTAATACCGTAACAATTCCCAGAAAAAAATTAGCCTTGCAACCACACCCAAGGCAAGACAGTTCACACTGCCTATTCCTTGAATTGCCAAGTCTTTACTGAATGCTTACAATAGCATTATATAAGCTGCTTTCACTAGAAATTCTAATCATATGTCATTTCTAGAAAGAAATTAAGAAAGCAAACTTTAGACTCACTTGTAGAGTACAATTTTCATTTCTTTCAAGAAATTTCACAAATCTCTGTACGACTCCTGGTTTCTGTATAACTTGATCAATTGGCGGATTAGGTTCTAAAAATTAAAAAAAAAATTAAGTTATTAAATAGACAAGAAAAGACAATGATTTGGTCCCTATGTCAATTAACAGGCCACACAACTCTCTCCTAAGTTTCATTCAACCAAGTTTAAAACCCTTAGCTACATGTGACTTAAGACAAATGTTCTCATAATTACATTATTTTTACAAAGTAAATTCTATTCTTTCATTAATTGCAATAATGTAATTTTTAAAAACTTTCTAGATAAATATTTAAACTTCATAAGTTAAAGGCTATAGATGAGGTCACTTTTACAAGTATTTCAGTCAATACTTAAAACACTAATTGAACAATAAAGTTTCCACTAATTCTTCATATAATGGTACTACTCTCAATTTCTAAGGACATCTCCTTCACTATCAACCATGCCTTGCCTGCTGTCTTTCAGCCAGATGAGATTCTGTTTCGTATTATTATTTATAGAAATGCTATTGGAATTATCTATAATTGTTAATAAATTTTCATAAAATGCACAGGGCTTTTGAAAATTACAAAATCTCTTGGAAATTCATGTAAAATTCAAAGAGAGATACTTCAGGTACTGTCATTCTAAGTATAAAGAACTCTTCCTTCTACGTTGGCTTCAGCAAGAAGTATCCCCTGTAGTTCTTCAGTGACTTCTCTGATGGTGTTCCTTTAAGTTAGACTTATTCCTGTTTATTCTCTTAGAAAATTTACCTATTTATTCACATATCACTTATCATTATCATTTGTGATAATTCACAAATCTAACCTCATTATCATTTGTGATAATTCACAAATCTAACCTCCTTAACTGAATTCTTCTCTCATCGATTTCAGTCCATTTTTCTAAGTGTCTATCTGATACATTTTTACATACACGCCTTCTTTAAAACTGTAGCATAACCAAAACCAAACTTACTATCACTGTGTTTATTTGTTCATCTTGCCCTGTATCTACCACCTAAATCTGTCTATTACTGAATTACCTATATACTCACACAAAAGAGAATTCTCATTTCCACTTTTGACTCTTCCTTTTTCTTATTTCCTCTGTTTGACTGGCACTGATTATAAATAACTTGTAGAAAAGCTAATACATTGTGTTTAATGAGTAGGATGAATAAGCAAATGATAGCCATAAAATTTCTGAACCCCTCTTTATAATACAGAAAAATATTTTCATTAAGTTTTAAGTTAGCTGAAATCCTAGAAACCATGTTCTCAATTGTTAAACATGGTTTACTTAACAAACAACTTATTTTTTCCTTTCCTTCATTTTTCTACAAATTGGCTATTTTTCAAACCTGACCAAAATTAGGAAATTTCTGCAAAGTTAGTAAAGCTATGCCCTTAAAGTTTTATTTGGGTGTTCTAAATAAAAAGTACAGATTCTGCAAAATGTTAATACAGACCTAGCTTATACTGTCATTATAAAGTTACAAAGTATCAACAGGAAAAAACAGTATCTAAATTTAATTCTTTTACTTTCCACCTTTAAAGAAATCAAAACAAGGATCTTAATTATATAAAGATCTCTTACCACTGCTATGGTACTTTAGCTTGGGATGTAAAGAATTGAAAACAAAAGTTATGTATTTATTATATACACATGAGCTACAAAAAGAAAGCAAAGATAATAGCCTTGTAATTTATGCTGACATGATAACCAGATTTCTTTCAATCTTCATAAGCTACTAAATGCTGTCTCTTAGGAAGATAAGGCAGCTGAGCCAAGGGCCTTGTGAAAATCTCAGCAGTTCATATATGCAATTCCATATACTTAGAATTACTAATTACATAAACTCCATATATGAAGTACAAGATTCAGTCAATAAACAAGGAAAAATATTCAACTTAATTACAAAAAAAAAACAAAAAACCCTAAGCCATATAATGAGCTACTATTACATGAGCATTTATTTGTTTCTTAAAGATAATTGTGTTGGTAAAAATATAATGAAATAAATACTTATACAAACTGAAGATAGGACTGTAAATTAATATAGTTTATTCTCTTTGATCCACTTTTTCATCTGTGTGAGTACTTTAAGGAAGTTTTAGATTATATAATTGTCTCAACATTGCTTATGATAGAAAAAATGAAATGCTAAATTGAATCATTATTTTGTATCCATACTCTGTAATGTTATGGTGCCATTTAGAAGGCTCATGTCGGAAAAAATATTTCTATAAGAATTTAAAAATGTGCATCTCAAACTTTATTTCTTGGCAGCAAAATTAATGATTTTCATATTTGCTTCTTTAAATTCTCCTATATTTACAAATTTTCTTCAATCAATGTTACTTTGATAACACAATGAACAAAAATGGATGTTATTTTAAAATATATTTTTAAAGGGAAAATAATACCTACTGTGTTTGGCAAAGAAAGGCATCTTAAAATAAAAAATACCTAATAAAATAAAGCTCAAAATCCCATAATAATATAAATAAGCACACTGAAAAGAATTCTTGCCTTTAGAAAGCAGCTTTCTAAATTTCTGTGTTGCTGTTAGCTGTTGATCAGCATTATTAGAAAAAATCATCTGAACCATATCTGTAGTAATGACTTCTTCCTAAAACACACAAAAGAAAACATAATTAACATGTAAATATTTTGTATGAATAATATTTGGTGTATATAATATCAATGAAATATTGATATTGAGGTACAATTTGAAAACCATTTTTGTAAAATATACCTCTGGAATGGGTACAGTGGAACTGATATCCGGATCCTGTATAGGACTTTCTAGCATAGACTCATCATTTCTGGGTAAAGAGACATTTCTGCGTTTGAACAACTGCAAAAAAGAGAAATCAGTTTATACATTAAGCCAATCCATAAAACATACAATTGCCATAAAATTCCATTTACAAAAGAAAGTAGTAATTTTATAATTTAAAATTGTGAATATTTTAGTACTTCCCAATCATTATTCCAGGCAGATCTAAACTATTTACGAAAAGTCAAACTTTCCAGGCTAGGTTAGCTTTTGCCCTGCACAGACTCCTTCGGATCATTTTCAATCCCATGTCTTTTACCAATGGCCAGCCCATCGGTAGAGCACACATTCATTTACATTTTACAGCATTTGAAAATGCATATATTCCCATACCAAATTATAAGAGGTCTAAAAATTTTTCTAAGAAAATCTTAATTAAAAAGCAAATGTTATGTAGGAGAGCGAACATGGTATATTAAGAGTTAGTATTAAACAAATCTATTTAGTAAAGGATAGAAAAGAATCCTCAAGAAAGACAGCCCTATGCTTATTATCTCAGGAATAGATAATAATGAAATGAAAAAGAGCAAGGAGATGAGGTAAGGTCACTAATGGAGATTATAGGTATAGCTGAATCTCTTTATCTGTCAGTTCTGTATCTCAAGATTCAACCAACCTCAGATCATAAAATATTTGAGGTATAAAAACAATAAAAAATAGTAAGCCAAGCATGGTAGCACAAGCCTTGTAGGCCCAATTACTTGGGAGGCTAGGATGGGAGGATCACTTGAGCCCAGGAGTTTGAGGCCAGCCTGAGAAACACTCCAAGACCTTCTTTATTTTAAATATATATATATATATATAAAAAATTTAAAAAACAAATAAAAACACAATATAGTATAACAACTCACCTACACAGCATTTATCCTGTATTAAGTATTATAAATAACATAGAGATAATTTAAAGTGTACAGGAGAATGTGTGCAGGTCATATGCAAATACTAGCCATTTTATAGAAGGGACTTGAATATTAGCAAATTTTGATAACCAAATAAACTAAATTTGGTAAGCCAGGGGTCCTGGGACCATTCACCCCATGGATACCAAAGGATGACTACATTATTTCCTAAATCAAAATTTAAGGAAAAACATCAGGTGATATTATTTTTAATAGCTAAATAAACACTGCTTTTTTTCAATCTGTACACACTTCTTCTAATTATGCAACAAGATTTGTTTTCAGTATCTATTATACTAGACTAAGGACTGTGCTGGATACTATAGGTAGGAAGACGACAAGTCATAATTAGATTTCTAAAGCAGACCCTTTTCTACTTGCTTTGTTTCTAGTCCTTTTCACACATCAGTTTTAATTTGTATATGTGAAGATCAAACCCTCCTATTTATAAATATTTCTAAATTCAGGGATATCTTGGAATAGAAAACATTGAGATGTACACTTAAATGATTTTCTATTCTTCATGTCACATATTCAATGTATAAACAGGGAAGGCTAAAAGATCTGGCTGACTATAGGAGAAACAGTATAAGTAGCACTGGAAAATGACTATTACTAACTTAGGGGCAATAGCTATGAAAACCGTAAAACAGCAAATAAATGTAATTCATGTTTTTTTGGAGGCAAATTTTACAATGACAAATAGAAGCAATCTAAACAGATTCAAGAATAAAAATTTCTTTGCTCTGAGGTAGAACTATGATTACATTAAAGATTTATTAATAAAACAGAAAAACCACTCTTCTCAGTGACTAAAAATAGCAAAGGATTCAGATTCATGATTCTGCAATTATTATACGTGGAATTTAATAAAGAATAGATTTAGCGATGTTCAATTTCCTAATTTTCCACTTAAAATTATCTAAAAATTAGCAATAATTATTAAACATCTAAGATCCCTATACACTTTTTTTTGTTGTTGTTAAACAAAATTAAATACTTAAAAACACCTACCTGTTCTTCCCGTTTTTGTTTTCGAAGCTGTATTCCTTCTTCTTCTCTGCGTCTACGCATCTCTTGAGGATTCAGGGCTTTATTCTTATAACTTTTCATTCTAT
The DNA here is from genome assembly GCF_027406575.1 of Nycticebus coucang. NCBI lineage: Eukaryota > Metazoa > Chordata > Mammalia > Primates > Lorisidae > Nycticebus > Nycticebus coucang. The sequence continues at coordinate 93,908,280 of NC_069784.1, read as the reverse complement.
AGTTATCCTTCCCTGGACTTGCCATGGCATCTTAAGAGAAGGAGAGAAGAAAACAGACTGATAAATCTCAAAACAATGCAAGACATTTACTATAGGACAACTAAATTCAGCTTCGCTGATTAAACAGACCAATAAAACGCATTCTGAAAATTATGTACAAAAACTGCTGGATACTATAGATAGGAAGATGACAAGTCATAATTACATTTCTAGAAACAACTCTCATATCAAGATGGGAGCAAAATGACCAAATATTTTAGAAATATTAAATGAATATTTCTGGTTAAACACAAAGTTATTACCCTATTTTACTGATTCTAAGGCACACCAACCTTCCCCACCCTCTAGACCCACCTACAATATGTTAACCTTTCTGAAGTATCTTATAATCACTGTCAATCAGGAAACAACCAGCAGAGAAGTATCTTATTTTTAAGATCTTTTAAAGTCTCTCATTTTTAAACATGGTACTAGGCTTCAATAAATATACCTCAAATATTCATTTGGGTCTGGCTTCTTTCATTTAAAGTACTGTCTTTAGAACTATGCCACAAGGATCATGGCTTCAATTATGACTGCAATACCAGTTTTCAGTACTCCGTTATAAGTTATCTTCAAATACTAAAATACATGTATACTTTATTTTTAGATAGTTCTATTACAAATATATTTTAAAACATTAACATTTATGCAAATATTTTAAGTATATATAAACTACTGTATATAAATATAAAATTTTATATTTGAAATACATGTATTACTTTTAATTTTTTTTTTTTTTTGAGACAAAGCCTCAAGCTGTTGCCCTAGGTAGAGTGCCGTGGCATCACAGCTCACAGCAACCTGAAACTCTTAGGCTCAAGTGATTCTCTTGCCTCAGCCTCCCAAGTAGCTCAGCCTACAGACACCTGCCACAACACCCGGCTATTTTTAAAAATGAGGTCCAGCTCAGGCTGGTCTTGAACCTGTGAGCTCAAGCAATCTGCTGCCTCAGCCTCCCAGAGTGCTAGGATTACAGGCGTGAGCCACCACGCCCAGCCTTTAGTTTTACTTTTAGAAAGTAAATTACAAACTTTTAAATAATATAACAGCATGGGTATTTTATATTATTTGATATGAATATGAATGCTAAAGCAGTGATATTAAAATGTGTAATTATGTATCAAGAAAAAACAATCAGTCTAAAGAAGAGTTTCTATTGGAATTTAACATGAGAGATAATCAGTATCTAGTATGTTAGTCTAATAAATTCGGAGGACATAACCATAACCAGAGACAATGCTGTGATCAATTAACTTATGAAGTAAACACAAAAGGTTGGTATCTATCTGCCATGTCTGATTTAGAAGAAATAAATTAATGAATTGCCAAATTTTATTGTAAACAGTAAAATACAATAAAACATACTCATTAAGTCCTGTGACAGCATAGAAGACATAGCAACTAACTGAGTACCTGGGCCTTAGAGAGCCCTACAAACTTCATAGTTATTTTATCTTAAAGGATAAGAAGGAATTTGCCAGGGAAGAGGATGGACAGAGAAATGGGAAGAAACAATCATTTCAAGCAGGTGAAAAACAGCAGAGCCTTCATAGTCGACCACCTCCTTACACCGACCACCTAAAGTTAACCTAATTTTCATAGTTTGGCCATGTACCACATGTATGTATCAGTACAACAGACCTAATTCCTTATGTTGACCACCTCTATATATTAACCAGTTTGTTACAGTCCCTTGGGTGGTCAACTTACAGAGATTCTACTGTATATGCAGAGTTTTTTAAGAAGTCTGACTTAACCAAAGAACAGAAAGAAATTCAGTGCACCTGAACAAGAGGGACAGGAAATAAAGCTATAAAGATAGGTAAGAACACATATGGTTCCTATAACCCATTTCAGAAATCTGGGCTTAATCCTGAGAAACAGAATTAAAGAAATGAAGGATAAACTTGTTTCAAATTGTCTACTGAGTAGTAAGAGAGATAATGAAGACTTAAACTAAATAAGTAGCTATGCTGGTAGACCGGATGGATTCCAGAAACATTTCTGAAGTTAATTCAATAAGAATTAGAGGTCAAATGAATGTAAAAGATACGTGATAGGAAGAAAGGGGAGGTAGGGTAACACCCTGACTTTTAGCTTAATTTAAGCTATTTCAGTAGTATGATGAATACTTAAGACAGGTAACACAGATGGAGGATGAGAGCAGTGATTGTACTGTTAGCTAGCTGACTTGTTTCTGAAAGAATGGTGAATTCAGTTTAGTTTTTTAATTTACATTCAGTAAAAATCACTCTTTTAGTAAACAGTTCTATAAATTTAACAAATGCAACCACCACAATCAAGACATACAACTGCTCCTTCATGTCCAGAAAACCCCTTTGTGCTTCTCCTACTGGCAGCCCCTACCTTTAACACATGGCAACCACTGATATGTTCTCCATCCCTACAGTTCTGGCTTTTGCTGAATTTCACATAAATGGAATCATAGAGTAGTCTTTTGAATTTGGCTTCTTTCATATAACACAGTATTTGAGAATCATCCACATCTATCAATAGCTTGTCTCTTATTGCTGAGTAGTATTCCACTGTATGGGAATACCCCTGTTCATCCAGTTGAAAAATATTTAGGTGGTCTTCAGTTTGGGGTGGTTATAAACAAATTTGCCGAAACATTTATGTACATATCTATATAGGTGTTTGCAAAAACATAAGTGTTCATTTCTCTGAGGTAAATATCTAGAAGTAGGACTGATAGATAATATGGTAAGAGGTCTGACAATTAAGTTCACGAACTTATCATAAAAAAACTGCTACATACCTCACTGCAGGATATCACTGTGGTCACCTTCAAAGTACTGCGCCTTGACAAGCTATCCACCAATGCCAGCACCTAGTCTATGCTCTAAAGCATTTTTGGAAATCTTTTTCTATAACAATCATCAGAGCTGTTGTTGTATCATCCTTGATATCCTGAATGTCATCAAACTGTCTCCCTTTCAATATTTCCTTTTATCTTCAGTTAAAGAAAACGTCATTGGGGGTCAGAAGGGGCGGAGGGTGTTCCAATACAATTATTTGTTTACTGGCTAAAAACTACCTCACAGAATGCCATGTAAACTGGTGCACTGTCATTATGCAAGAAGCACACCTTTCTCATGTCAAGATCTTCAGTGAATATTTTCCTAATTGTTTCTCTATTGATGTTTACTTGGTCTGCTATGCTTCTTACAGTCAGCCAATGACTGTGACACACAATTCAACAAATTTGTGCAATGTTTTCATAGTTCTGCTCGTTACTGGCCTCTCTGACCTCTCTTCATCAGTGATACTTTCTTTCGCCTCAGAAAAACATTTATCCATTTGTACACCACTGTTTTATTCAGGGCATGAGCCCCACAAACTTGGACTAACATGTCCTTGATTTCATTTATCCTCCTGCCAAGTTTAACAAGAAATTTACAAATGTTTGTTTCATTACTCTAATTCAAGCTCCAATATTCTCACAATAGCACATGGAAACATAACCACAATAACAACACCACTTTTGGTTGACAAAAGCAAGACACTGCCACACAGTTACGAGACACTAATATACCAGGTTATGAAACCTTATGGAGATGTTTGTGCTGTCAATGTAAGTGCATAGTGACAAGTTCATGAACTTTATTGTTATACCTCAGACTGGATATGTTCACTTTATTAGAAACTGTCACTGCTTTCCCAAGTGACTGCAACATCTTGCACTCACATGAGCAACAAATTAGAGTTCCAGCTGCTTTGTATCCTGTCTCTATTTAGTATGGTCAAGATTTTTGTTGTTGCTAATTGTAGGCATTTTAATAGATGTATAAGGACTTTAGTTTTAAACATGTTAAATTTATAGTATTTAGGATACACATGGGAGGCTCTGATTTATAGATGGCTAAAAATATGGATCAAAACTCAGAACAGGAGTACGACTACCTAATATCCTATAGAGCTACAAAACAAAGACAATCAAAAGAGAATCTTGAGGATATTCATATTTTAGTGGACAAAGGCAAGAGAAAAAATACATCTGAGAAGTTGAAGAATAAGAAAAAAGTAAGAGTCTTAGAAAAGAAAGGAGTTCAAAAGATACTAAGGAATTTATTTAAGTTGTAGTAGCACTAAACACTCAATGTACTTACTCATTGATTCATCCAGCAAACCTAAGTGCCTGCAATAAGCCAAATACCATACAAGGTCTTAGATTCAATAATTAGGTCACTGGTAAAGACAGTGAGATAAATTTCACTAGCAGAGAAGCTAAACATTAGAATGAAATGAGCTGAGGATTTCAGAATGATTTAATAGGTAGTCTTAGCCTATAAAGTTAACACCTGTACATTCTGGTAATTAAAATGCATTTATAATTGACCAAAATCCCTCTTTAAAATATTTAATAGATTTCAGCAATACCATGTGCACCTACAAATTGTTGTTAGAAACTGTTTGATATAACTTTATTAATAATCATGTTTATCATTATTCTCTAATTATACATAAAAATCCTATCTCATTACTAAGAGCTTAGGCTCTTGGGGAAAAAGAAAAGAGAGATCAGAGTTGATTACAGAGCAAACTGGGCCTCAACATTAATTGCTGAATTACGTTCAATAATAATAAAATATTTTAGTTAAATGAAATGTTCATGGAAATATACCTCTTATCACCTACGTATGTGGCATTTCCTAAGCAATTGGCCTCTACACTTTTTTGATCACACATCAAAATGTACATAAAATATATTTGGGTATATTATGTATGTAAAATATGTATATAAAATATATTTGTGCACTCATCCTCAGTATATACTGACTGGCCTGTGTTTAGTGCTACTAAAACTTAAATATTATATTTGTATTATTAATACTACCTTAATATACTACTCTATTATAAAAATTCAAAACAAAATTTTAAAAATAGTTTTAAAAGGTAAATAGAAGTTCTAATTATTTTCTTACTTCCCCTGCCCCACACACACACTAGACAATATATCTGACACCTTCAATCCAGGCATCTACATTAAAATAGTTCAATATAAATTTTTAACCAAATGAAATGTAGCCCAAACAACTCATATATCACTTGTTCCCTTTTCTTCTATAGTACTAACTTTCTGCTCTTTATTTAACACCTGCATCCTCACTTCAGTTCCTTTGAGAAAACATTATGGCCAGGGAAAATTATCTCTGAAGGTGCATTATCCCATAGGATTGTTTTCTTGACTGGAAAATAAATTTACGCCAAAGAATGGTGTCTCATAAATTATTTTAAATATAAGAAATGCTAGTCAAACACTGTAAAGATGCTGAACAATTCCTTTTTCCACTCACAAACCCAGATTTTAGAAAACTTGCGTTAAAACTGGGCAAATAACTAGAACTTGAGCTGTAGTTTTGTTTTTTTTCTTTACTACCTATTAACAATATTTCTTATAACAGTAAAGCCTTTATCTCTACGGGTGTGAGTGCCTCATTACCAAAATTACAAGACTGCATAAAGGAGAAAGTGAGGACTAGAGCCTCTATAACCAAATAAGCAGTACCTAGGTCTTAAGGATAGTTTATTCTTACCTATAAAAAAAAAAATCGTATAGAACATGTCATTATTCAGTGTTGTAACTGACAGACAAGTCATCAGTCTTTTTTGTCTTTTACTTTAATGTACCTAAAAACCTCAAGAGTAAATGCCAGTGACATATTCTTTTTAAGTATTACCACGCCATTTCATGGCTTTCAAATCCTTTCATCTCTTAACGCATCACTGATGAAACATTATTACGTGTTCATTTTGGAACAAAGCTGCTAGAATCGTCGAACTCCGGCTTGCCTGAGTCGGGGCTGAGCACTGGGAAGCACCTGCAGGCAGGTGGAGGCGGGCAGCCGGCGGAGGTGGAGGGTGCGGCCAGCAGGCCCCCGCGATGGAACCCGCCCCTTCTCTGGGTAGTGTGTAATCTCATAAGCTGTTGGACACCGACAGCCGCTGGGTACCAGGAATGTGTGGCAACGTTTGGCAAGACACTTTAGCAAAAAGAACTACAAAGAAACGGTGAGGCAGAACGGCGAGAGGATGACATCGGCTGCTTAACTCCTTAGAGGACAGCCTAGCAGTCTGAGCCAGACGCACTCTCCGCGCCTTCGGGTCTGCAAGGTCCGGCTGCAAAGGTCCGGCTGCCACGCCCCCACGGCCGCTGTCGCCCCAAGAGAAATATGAAAGCCACCAGGCAAAGCCAGGTCCTGAACGCTTCGCAAAGTAAGGGGTAAATAAAAATAGTTTCCCTTCCCCCAGACACTAGTAGCTGCCACAGGGTCCAAACCAGAGGTTCTCTCAACCTGGATTGTGTCGCTCCCACTTACCCATCAATGTGATACGCTCCAGTGCCCAGACTTTCCAGTCTCCAGCGGCGACGTCTGCTGTGGATAACAGAGGGACGGCCACTCTGTAGCGACCCCGTTCCCACTCAAGATGGCGGCCACCTGAGCCCCTTACCCTAGACCCCGAGGCTCGGCTCCCAGAAGCCCTTGCACGCAAGAGCGGCGGCGGCGGCGGAGGCGTGGCCGCGCAGACTGGCCGGAGGGCTTAATGTGGTGCTGTTTCCCAGCCCCACCCACCGAGGGAGGAGCCTGAGCCCGCGCCTGCGCCTGCGCTTGCGCCTGACTCCTTGATTTTAGTGGAACGTCTGTTAAGGTGGGGCTGTACCCTTCCGTATGCCAATGGGCGGTCTCTCATTCATTCACTGCTGAGAATTTGATACGTACCAGGCACCGTTTTAGATAAAGTATCGGGGATACAACAGTGAAAGTGACTGGTAAAAAATTCAGCCTCATGGAGTTTATAGAGAAGCTCTCGCTTTCTTCAAGCTCAATATCTTCTTTCCATATTCTCTGCTCATTTTCTTTCATGGTTTCTAATATGTTATTTATTTCCAGTTTTGAGTTCTATAATACCTGTGGATGTTTGACTAAAATATAGTCATCGATATATTAGATGAATAATTTCAGATAAAGTACTAAATTCTAATACATACAGCCCTGTAAATCTATCCCAGAGCTCAACAAAGAGTATCAAAAGTAGACTGTATCCAGATGCAATGTTAGGAACAGGCTATATAGAATAAATGACACATGAAGGAATTTGCGATGTATTGGGGGGGGAACATGATGACAGACTGTTATATTTCCTAAGTTCAATAGTTGAAAAATAAACAGGAGAAAAGGGATTATTTAACTGTGGGTATGTGTGACTGAGAAGGAAAGAAAAGCTTGACAAAGGAAATCTGTATATGGCTATTGCAGTATTGGCAGAGTAGTTTTTTGCCTTAATCCGACCTGGCCACCTTGTTCCTTTCTTATTTTCTGTCTCCTTCTCCCTCCTGAGACACCGCTTATACAAACGGACGATGGTCAGACTGTATATACAAATAGAATGCTAACCTACGACCTCCAGCAAACAGTCCAGGAATCAAACCTACTAGATACAGTAACCAGCCCAAGAAGTCAGACTACTGTATGTCCTAACAAGTCCAGGAAGCCAAACAATAACCTGGTACCAATCTACCTCAAGTGACCAGGACTTGATTAATAACAGACAGCTCCCCCACATTTTGTCTCCACTTCCAACTTAATACTAACTAGAAAAAGCCAAATATGCACACACACCATTGAATAATTCCTTAGGATGCCCTGCTTCTTTTAAATGATGAGTCCACCTACAGCTTCTCCATACCAACAGCCTCCAATGAGGGCATATCTTAAGGCTTCCCTTTCTTCTTTTATAAAGCTTCCCCACTCCTGCATTTTTTGTCTTGCAAGTGATGGTGGCTGACTCCCTTGCTATTGTAAGCTCAGGATAAATTTCCCTTTGATTGATTGCTTGCATTTGGACCATCTGCACTTGTTTCCATGTCCCTGTAGACAATTCCTGCAATCTGAACAACTCTCCCCTATGGACAGATACAGCAGAAGAGATGATAATGATGTCTCTTGGACTACTGCTCAGCAGTATCTGAATCTCTGCTTTTCCTATCTAGGGAAGAACTGAATGAAGAAGATTGGTATTGAAATGTTGACTTCATTTATTGTATAAAATGCCAGTCACAACAACTTCTGTCTCAGCTCTGATCTCTAGCATCTTTCCCAACTCTTGCCTGTCAAAATTAAATCTACTTCTCAATGGTTCCTCTATCCCAAAAGCAGCTGCTTCAAAAGTAGGGAGCTTATGTCCCTGTTTATTGGCTTCCCTCTTTCAGAGGCCATGATGGAAAAGGAACAGATTCTATCCCATTGACTCAAATATCTTTTCTTACTTAGGCAGATGCTATAGTCTGAATGTTTGTGCCCATCAAATCAATGTGTTGAACCCCCAAAGTGTTACAGTATTAAGAGGTTGGGGACTTTAGGGAAGTTACTAGGTCATGAGGGTGGAGCTCTAATAAATGGCATTAGTGTCCTTGTAAAGGAAACTGCTTTGCCTCTTCCACCTTGCCAGGCTAAAGACACTGGCTGTGAGGAAACTGGCTATCACCAGACACCAAATCTGCCTGAGCCTTGATCTTAGTCTTCTAGCTTCCAAAAGTATGAGCCATACAGATGTTCTTTGACTTAAATTGTGGAATTATGTCTCAATACATCTATTATTAAGTTGAAAATATTTTAAGTCAAAAATGCATTTACTATAACCTAAGCTACTGAACATCATAAGTTAGCATAGACTACCTTAAATGTGCCCTGAACACTATTCGCCTACAGTTGTGGGGAAAAGCCTATTTTTTTTACTTTTACATATACATGTGTTTATTAGGTTTCCATTTTTTGCCTTCCCAAAATTAAAGAGGCTTAAAATTTAATAACGATAACAAGGTTTAAGATAAGGACTAGAAACAAAAACCTATGTCTGTCTCAGAATAGATCATCTTTCTCTTTGTCTCATTATAATCCCTTTGGCATTTTTTTCTGGTGTATTTATGCAAAATGCTTACTATGCTTCGTATATAATATATCAAATGTATAGTACACCTTTCTTGACATATGGATAGAAGTTCATGTAATAAAAGACTTGTCTCTCAAAGAAAAAAAAAGGAAAAGCCTGTTTTACAATGAAGTTATCATAAAGAATTTTGAATTTTGATCATAGACATTACCTATTGTTATATTCTACATAACAGTGGTTCTCAACCTTCCTAATGTCACAGCCCTTTAATACAGTTCCTGTGGGTTGCAACCCATGGGTTGAGAACCACTGCTGTATAAGATGAGAATTTACCAACCTTATAAGCCATGTATCCTTGCTACTGCCATAGGAGTCATCTGACAAAACAAGATTTCCCCCTAGCATTTATTGCAAAGCATCTCTCTTTTATACATAAAATTTTTAAATCATATACTTATGAAGTCTGACAATTAAGTATGCAAATTTGCCACCCTGCACTTATGTTGGCGCACTGTACAAGCAACTCAGTAATGTTTCATAACCTTGGTATCTCAGTGACTCACAGTTGTGTTTGTGTCAGTGTGTGGCAGTGTTTTGATGAATGACATTCATTACTGTCGTATTTGTGTGCCCTTGAGAGAATGTTGGAGCTTGAATTAGCCCAAAAAAACAAACATTTGTGAATTTCTTGTTAAAGTTGGCAAAAGTGGAAGTGAAATCAGATACATGTTAGTCCAAGTTTATGGGAATAATGTCACGAAGAAAATCACAGTGTAATTGGCATGGTTCTTAGTAAAAGAGTACTTTATATGGAGATGTTAGTAGACAGTAGTTATCAAGGTTTATACAATGGGCAAATTTTCAAGTTGTAATCATTGCATCAATTCCTTAAATTTACTTGCATCTTGAAATTTTAGAACACAGAATCACTGATTTAGAGCTGGCTTTTGTTCTCATGTCAAATACCCCATTTTAAACATTATTTCAGAAGGCATTCCTTCTGCGTATCTCATGGTGTCGACTAATTGATGAATTATAGCTGAAGGCTTTTCCACATTCATTACATTCATAGGTTTTTTTTTCTCCAGTGTGATGTCTCTGATGTTTTTTAAAGGATGAATCATGCCTGTAGGCTTTTCCACAGCTTTTCCATTTATGCCTTCACTCCTGTCTGAACTGTTTTATGGTTGCTCAGGTGTATCCTCTGCCTAAAGGCTTTCCCACATTTCCTTAGATTTGTAGGGTCTTTCCCCAGTATGGATTCTCTGGTGATGTGTTAGATATGCCCTATGACTATAAGTTTTACAACATGCAGTGCATGCATAGGGCTTCTCCCCAGTATGAATTCTTATATGTTCACTAAGGTGTCTAATCTGTCAAAAGGTTTTCCCACATTCATTGCAAGTAAAAGGTTTCTCTCCAGAATGAGTCCTCAAATGTTGAACCAAGTGAATGTTCTGGCTGAAAGCTTTCTGACACTTACCACATACGTAGGGTTTCTCCCCAGTGGGAGTTCTATGATGCTGATTAAGCGATGAGTGATGTCTGAAGGCTTTGCCGCACTCCTCACATTCGAAGGGTTTCTCACCAGTATGGATTCTCTGGTGTGTACTAAGAGATGCACTTTGACTAAAGGCCCTTCCGCATTCTTTCTGTCTGAAAGGTTTCTCACCAGTATGAATTCTCACGTGTTCAGTAAGGTGAATGGGTTGTTTGAAGATTTTTTTCACATATATTACATTCATAGGTTTTAGGTCTTATGTAACTTGTTGGATGATTAGTCAAATCTAATTTGTATTTGTTCCTCTTTCTATGATGCCTCTGTTTGGTTATAACATTTGAACTCATAATGATATTTTCTCCAAATTTGTTAGTTTTTTTGGCCTCTCTCCTTATGGATCAAGATGGTTTGTCTCACGTCTCTCACACATGATTCCTGGTGCATTTCTAATGTATCATCATATTTGGAGACTTTTCTCAATGTGGAATAAATAATATCATCTTTCATGACCCTTTCCATCAAAATGCCACAATATAACTGTTCCTGTAAAATGGAATTCTTTGCAGTTGACTCATTGGTTTCTGTTTTACTCTTCCAAGTCTGAACTGGGATCTGCTGGGTCTTCTTTCTCTGTCACCCATGGTTCTTCTCCTTTCTCCAAATAAGAAATCACACTAGGTTTAGAAAGTTGATATCCTACTGACACCAAGTTCCTGTAGTTCTCCAGCATCACCTCTCAGTATAGATCCTGGTGAGCAGAGGCCGGTTGCCCCCACTCATCCTGGCTGAAGCCAATAGACATATCGTTGAAGGTCAACAGTTCTTGGGATTCTGCTGCTGGGGACACAGAGGTCATTTCATCCTCTAAACTTTCTCCCTGGGTCACATCAGCATCCTGAGACAGCAGAATTTCTCTGTCAAACATTTTGGTCACATGTTCCCACCGGGGCACCCCCTCCTTCACCTTTTTTGGGTGGTGCAACTTCACCCAAGTGCTGGCCTTGGTGGGCAGGGTGATTAGGAGCTGCTGTGGCATGAGGATGACCTCTTGACTAAGCTTGTCCACTTCTGGTGAGGAAACTTCCAGAACTCTGATGAGAGGCTTCACGGTTGTGTGGTCCTCTTCAGATCACAGTGACCTGTTCCCAAGACATGGGCTCCTCAGGGAAAGAGCTGTGTATGTTCTTGAGATTGGAGCTTGTGTCCCTGCACTACCAGGATCTGGGAGCTCCTGGAAGCTGGTTTAACTTTAACAACTCTGCAAAACAGACTCCCCTCCTAAATTAAGCACTGCTTTCTTTGGGAGATAGCCAGCAAAGTAGGTTTGAGTACTGCCTCATCATTCTTTTCAGGGGAGCAAAAAAGAGAAGAGGGATGTACAAGCCCTTGTCATACACCAGAACTCCAGAACCTGCATAAATATATTTAAAACAGATCGGCCGTGGACTCAGGTAGAACCACAGATGCGGGAGTGAGCGCGCTTTGTTTTCAGCTGCAGAAATGGACAGAGGGGTAACAGATTTTGCTCTGTCCCAGCCTTTTAGAGACAGGCCACATTTCACTCAACGCATTCTCCGAAATTCATCCAGCATTTAGGTAGTCTTCTTTCGGAAGCCCAGAAGACCCTCAGTCTCATGGACTGGACGAGGGTCTTTTCCAAATTCCCATCAAGGGCCCGCCTCGTGTGGGTGGGCTTTCCCAGCAGCAACCGAGGAGCTGCGCTTTGGGGGGCCAGAATGAGAGGGGTGCCCTGAACTGATTTCTCACAGATGGAGGAGAGGAGGCACCTCGCTGTGGGTTGCTCTAATGCCAGGGACTGGCGACAGGGGTCAAGCCCATCCGGCCTCCGGCCTCTTAGGCCACGGCCAGACGTCTCGCGCTCCCTCTGCCCTCAGACGTTCCCTCCGGGGTCACCCGAACTGGCAGGCACCCTTGCCCCAGCACGGGCTGTCCCCGGATCGAGCCCACCCCACCGGGTCGCGCTGCGGGCTGGCTGCCTGGAACTCTGTTTTTAATGCCTTATATAAGACTGACTGTGGAGTTACTGGACCACCAGTTCTATTACACTGGTCACAAAAAGGAGAGCCTTTGCCATTTTCACGTCACCCATTGTGTTGTAAAAGTATGATGGATTCAGTACTGTGCTTTATTGGACTCAGGAAGAAAGAAGTAGTAGTTAGATTGGTCCATCATAGGAGTAAAGTAATTAGAAAAGACTTCAAAAGTTACACATTTGGTGGCAAATTGTACACAACTGTGTACAATTGGGAAAAATTGGGTCTGGGTATTCCAATTATGAAGCCAGAATGAAATTAAAAAGTTTGGGAAACACAGAATGAACAGGATTTCTATGCAGCAATTAATGACTTTAGAAATGAATTTAAGATTGTGCATTGAGTTTTCCGGGGATTTTCAGATGAAGAGAAAAGCTATACATAAGAAATGACTGACATGCAAAGAGGTGACTATTCACCAGTTGGAGATGCACTCCCCTTATAGTTGAAAAGAATATAGTAAAAGAACTTCCATTTGAACCTTCCAAGCAGCTTTATGTTGGCAAGCAAGTGTGGTTCTAGGGAAGCATTCAAATGGATGCCTGAGCCAGAAAAAAATATGTATTTGTATGAAAAGGCAAACACTCCTGTCACTGCTTTCTCTAAGTAGTCCAAACAGCACTAGCAAAAGATGTTGGTTAAAAGAGATACTGATCAGCTTTCAAGAGAAACAGATATGTCACCTTTTTCTCCCTGTGAGTGCCTGTCAGCTGAACATTTCCTTACATTTCCTTAGGATTACAATCACCTATCTCCAACACATCAAAATGTAGCAGTAACTATGGAGAAACACCAATGTTTTGTACTACATCTTCAAAAATATTCACTCCAGTTCCTCCAAAGCAGTCAGCCCTGTAGCAAGTTGCAAAAGAGCTCTATCAGACTTGAAAGTAATTATGTAAATATACAGGCAACAATTATTCAGTAATTTCAGATACCACTGGGAGAGGAAGGACAAATGGTGGGCCTCTCCTTGCAACAGAAGAGATTAAGACAATTTTTGGCGGCATCCAGATATCTTTGATGTACACACTAAAATAAAGGATGACCTTGAAGACTACAGCTAATTGGCATGAAAATAAAAGCACTGGTGACATTTTTCTTAAATATTCAAAAGGTTTGGTAAAAACCTACCCTTCCTTTGTAAACTTCTTTGAAATGAGCAAGGAAACAATTATTAAATATGAAAAACAGAAACCAAGGGCGGCGCCTGTGGCTCAGTGAGTAGGGCGCCAGCCCCATATGCCGAGGGTGGCGGGTTCAAACCCAGCCCCGGCCAAACTGCAACAAAAAAATAGCCGGGCGTTGTGGCGGGCGCCTGTAGTCCCAGCTGCTCGGGAGACTGAGGCAAGAAAATCGTGTAAGCCCAAGAGTTAGAGGTTGCTGTGAGCCGGGTGACGCCACGGCACTCTACCCGAGGGCGGTACAGTGAGACTCTGTCTCTACAAAAAAAAAAAAAAAAAAAGAAAAACAGAAACCAAGATTTCATGCTTTTTTCAAGATAAACCAAGCCAAACCAGAATGTGGATGGCAAAACCTTGTCGAACAATTTGTCTAACACAGAGGTTACTCTGTGTTGCATTACTTTTAAATGATCTTAAGATGCATACAGCTGGTGAAAATACTGACGAAAACACTTCACAAAAAGCTATTGGATCACTAAAAGAAGTAATGACACATATTTCATGCAGATAAGAGAAAAACAGAAACTCAAAAAAAAATTTTGATGTTGTTTATGAAGATGGTTGCTGGGATAATCTTCCATCTTCTCACCAAAACTTAGAGTTGAAACAGTGTCTCTAGGTGACCACTCCTGTGATAGAGAACAAATAACTCTCTTCCTCTTCAATGACTGCCTAGAGATAGCAAGAAAACATATTGGCACTTTTAAGAGTCCTCACAGCCATACCTGACTCCCAGCCTCTCTTAAGCATATTCATCTAATGCCTCTTTATCAGATTAAGAAGTTGCTGGACAAAAGAGAGATAGAAAATTGCCATTATTCTTTTGGCTTGCTTGTGAGGCCACCAACACCAACAGAACAGGCAAATGTACTGCTCAGTTTCCAGATGACAGCATATGAAATTCCAAAAGAAAACTGGCTAAAGATGCTATGTTGACATGTAGCCAACACAATTTGTAAAGCTCATGCTGAGATAATTTACACTGCAGATCCAGAATCCTTTGAAGTAAATACAAAAGATATGGACAGTATATTGAGCAGAGCATCTAGAGCAATAAATAAGACTTAAAAAAAGGGGGCAGGGGGTTTACAAGAGCATTTCCTTTTTCCTTTCTCTAAAACTCCAAAAAGAGCTCTACAAAGGGCTCTTATGACATCCCACAGCTCCAGGGAGGGAAGAAGCCTTACCAGCAGTGACAAACATGCAGTGAGTCACCTGTCTCACACATCATCATTACCAGGTATCCCATCTACTCACCATGTCACCTTTCTTTCCTTCTTTGAGGGAGAAGTCATACTTTAAGTAGATTTACCATTCATTTAATACAAATCTTTAAAAAATCTTCAATTAGAGAAATGTATAAACACAACATACTCAAATAAGAAATTCACTTTAGTGATACTTGTAACACTAAACTATGCTATTTGATTTTCTTCTTGAAAAAGCAAGGTTTACCTCTTAAATTTTTCAACTTAATTCATGTAAACAATTATATTAATTTTGATGTAATTTGTCTCTTTGCTCAAATCCCTTATTTGAAGACCAATAATTTATTGATGTTCCCAATAGTTTTGCAACTCTAAAAAGCAAGTAAATTTTATTTACTGGATGCCAAATACTGCTGAGAGTGTATTTGTATAGTGTCCAGGAATGAATTTATGGAAATAGATATTGTTGCATCTCAATTTCTGCAGAGTTTAAATGATATTGCAGTATTTACTGGATTTATAAAACTTGCATTAGATTCCTGATTAAATAGTGGGATCTTGTTCCATATGTGCTGTTTGAAATATTTAAGTGCTCCTTTTATAGTTTATTTTTTTCTCAAGTGTTTTCAAGATCTAGTGTGTGGATTTTAAAAGATTTACCCTTATCAATAAGAATAGCGTTTAAAGAAGTTTGTTTCAAAATATTTCTGCAAATTAATTTAAAGACAGAAAGATTAAAAAACATTGTATATTTTGCAAAAACTAGACACTGGTATATATTTTCAGCTGCTTCAGTGATAGTACTGTGTATTTTTTGTGATTTTAGTCATTAGCAAATCTTGATTTATATAGTATATGGAATTTTATGTCACACTCTAAGACGGTGGGAAAATTGTGGTAAAGAACGTTTACTCCTTGTATGAAACAATTCTAAAGTTGCCATTAGTTTTACTAATCTGCTGTAAAGGCCTTAGATATATGTAGGGTCAACTTTTTATTGTGGTTTTGTAATTAAATGTAAAATTGAAAATTTAATTGCCACTGTAAAATATATTTAACAACTTGATGTTATCTTTCACAATAGCCTTTTTATATAGTCAATAATTCAAAATAATCAAGTTCCTATGATTAAATTCATTTTTCCTTACTTGTTTAAGGTATACTACCAACATTTAATTGTCAATTATCTGCTTTAACAGTTTAATTGAGTATGGGGTTTTTGGTCACTTTTTTTTATTTTCCACTTCTGAGAATAATGAATGAGCCTTTGGTATTTATTCTAAGCAGTTGTATTATTGAGAATTTTGTAAATAAAGTTAACACCTAAATATATTTTATGTTCATATCTCAAATAATTTCATCAAATAAATTTTCATAGCTTAAGTTTGGAAACAATTTTTTCATAGGCAAACATGAAAGCCTGCATTAACTTACACTCCTTTGTGTATTTGCCTGCTTATTTGTCTTGCTTATTTCTTCCTCCATTAATATTTTTAGCATTTTGTATGGTGGATTCTAAACTGGAATTTTTAACATGAAATCTACTTTGTAGAATGGAGATAGTGAGTCCTATGACATTCTGCATAAAATTTTGTTTTTATGTGAAAAAAAAGAAGATGGCAGTATAAAAGTGAGTTTTTCTGAGGACAGAGATAGTGTCACTAACGAAGAGAGGTCAGGACAGCCAGTAATGAGCAGAACTGATGAAAACATTGCAAAAATTCTTTGAATTGTGTGTCAAAATCATTGGCTGACTGTGAGAACTTCAACAGACCAAGTAAATATCAACAGAAGACAGTTAGAAAAACCTTAACTGAAAATCTTGCCAACAACTTATGGCTCTTGCATCACAACAATGCACCAGCTTACATGGCATTCTATGAAGCAGTTTTTAGCCAGTAAACAAATAACTGTATTGGAACACCCTTCCTACTCACCTGATGTGACCCTCACTGATATTTTTCTTTACCTGAAGATAAAGGAAATGTCTACAGGGAGACATTTTGATAACATGTAAGGATGATACAATGACAGCTCTGATGATCATTGTAGAAAAAGATTCCCAAAATTGCGTTGAGGGGTGGACTAGGCAATAGCATCAGTGCATAGCTTCCCAAGAGGAGTATTTTGAAGGTGACCACAGTGATATTTAGTAATGAGGTATGTAACATTTTTTGTAGAATGAGTTCATAAACTTAATTGTCAGACCTTTTCATGATGCTATTTCTTCATTTTTTAAAATCATAGACGTTATCTATTGTTTTCATTTTATATGAGTATTTACCACACTAGTCTCACAACACACACATACACACAACCCCACTTACACACACTTCATCATCTCACAACTTTCAGTATCCTTCTATTAAAATTATTATAGTTAAATCAATTTTTACTATTTATGTAAATAATGTTCATAAATAGTGGTCAAAACATTTCATGGCATACTATAATTATATTTTCTTCCTTGTGTAGTGTTTTTACCTGAAGATAAAGGAAATGTCTAATGTTATAAAGTTAATAATTGCCTACTTTCTATCATTACCATTTGTTTGGTTTTACACATACTAATCACCAATTCATCCTCAAACATACTACTAGACGTGTGGATTAGTCTCCTATTGCTGCTTTGGCAAATTATTGCAAACTTTTTAGCTTAAAACAACACAAATTCATTATCTTACAATTTTAGAAGTCAGCAGTCCAAAGTGGGTGTCACTGAGCTAAAATCAAGATATCACCAAGGCCACGTTCCTTCTGGGGGATCTAGGGGGAAAGTCCATTTCCTGGTTGTTTCCAGTCCCTCAAAGCTACCACATTCCTTGGCTTTGGACCCCTTTCAACAATTGCATCACCCTGATTTCTCCTTCTGTTATCACATCTTCCCTGACACTGAATCTCCCACTTCCCTCATATAAGGACCCTTGTGACTACATTGCATTGTCCTAGATATTCTCCTCATCAAGATCCTTAATCATATCTGCAATTCCCTTTTGCCATGTAAGGCAACACATTAACATGTACTGTAAGTTGGGACATGAACATGTTTGAGAGTCACTACTCTGCTTCTACAAGGTATATTTCTCTCAGTGAGGCCATAAAGATAAAGTGATCTGTCATTCACTTCTTTCTTCCCTCTCTCCCTCTCTTCATTCTAGTCCTTTCTTCATTTCTTTCTGTTTTCCTTTATTTTGGAGTAGCTTCTTGTTGAATTTCATATCTTCCACTCTTTGCTTTCTCCATCATTTTTGTAGGAGCATATAATGGATGAGATGTAATATTTTGGGAAAATTATCTTCAATGACATTTCTTTGATAATTAATTTTCCACAGTTTTGCTGTTATTCTTTTTTGTGTCTCTTTATAGTTGGATATGGAACATAATTTATCATTTGATTTTTTCCCCTCCTTTTCATCCCTTGTTCTTTTTGTTCCGTTTTCTGAGAAATTCCTCAGGTTTTATTTTTCAGTCCTCTAATGACATACACATTTTAAGATCTATGACTTTTTTTTTTAATCCCAAGAGCTATTTCCTATTTTTTGATTCAGAGAGTAAATACATTTTCTTATCTTTCTTGGATATTAATTATAGTTTCCATTGAATTTTTTCTCCCTTTAGTGTTTCTTCAGAGCTTAATTTGGGGGGAGTGGTTAATTGTACCTGCAATAGGATGTACCTAAATGCCTACTAGTCATTGAGCTTCCATGTATAAATTAATGTAAAAATAAGACACTAAAGAAACCTTACTGCAACCTGTGTAAGCCTCCTGGAGGCTTGTTTATTCACCAACTGGTGGTCTCTCTACCAAGTGATAAAATGGGACTTAGCTGTTTCATTGCAGAACTTCCCAAAAGTTGACATCTATAGTCATTTTCCTTGGTGAAATCAACTTCTCTATGGAGGAATTTTCTAATTGACTGTCTTGGAGTCACAAATCAGACATTAGAATGTGATGGGGATACTTTCGGTCTGGACAGGAAAAATGAGCCTCATAGCAACTTAGTTGTATTAGTCAGGGTTCTCCAGAGAGACATAACCAATGGGATCTATGAAAGGCAATTTATCTGGGAGTTGACAAATGATCACAGAGGTGGAGCAGTCTCATGATAGGCCATCTTCAAATTAGAGTGCCAGAGAAACTAGTAATGTGGCTCAGTCCAGAAGCCTCAGAACCAGGGAAGCTGAGGATGCAGCCTCCAGTCAGGGGCTGAAAGTCTGAGAGGCTCCAAGAGGCCTCTGGTGCAAGTCTCCACATTTAAAAGCTGAAGAACCTGAAGTCTGATGTTCAAGGGAAGGAAGCGAAAAGGTGTCTTATTCTGGAATGGAGAAAGAATGGAGGGAGAATCACTCTTTTTCATTTGTTTGTCTCAAGCAGGACCCCCGGCCAATTGATGGGGAGGGGTCCTCACTCCCACTGAGGGCAGACGTTCTATCAGTTCACTGACTCACATATCAATCTCCTCTGGCAACATCCTCACAGACACACCCCAAAACACAGCTGCACCAGCCATCTAGGCATCCCTCAATCAAGTCTAGTTAACACGTAAAATTAACTATTACAATGTTGATGGAGGAAATCTGGAGGTGGGGTTCTAAGTGCTTTCAGAAAAATGTTCCGTTTTTTTAGACTCAGATTTCAACATCTTTTCAGAACTATGCTTTTTCATTTCTGAACACCTCTAGGTTTGGGGGAGGTATGAATTGATTTGCTTTTGTTGACTTATGTTCTTAATTAAGTTAATTATTACTCATTTATTCATTTTTTAGCTTTCAAAGGTTTGTAAAAATCTCATCATATATTTATTATTATTTATCTCCTACTATCATTTTATTAGATTTTGGGAGGCAGGATAATATAAATGTACATGTTCAACGTGTCATGTTAAACCACAAACCTCCAGAATAATTCTTAAAATATATGGTTTATCATCAGATTGTGTCATCCTCCTATTTAAATATCCTAATAGCTTTCTACAAGATGGTACACTATTTGGACCCTGTCTACAACTCTGACCTCTATCACATTATGCTCTGGTTACAACGTGTGCTTTTTGCTCCAACTTTGAGCTTTTGTTTTCTTTATGTGAAATGCCCCTTTTCCTACTGGGACAAGGTCCATTCATCAACATTCTTACTATCTCAGAGAACTTTTCTAACCTTAGTATCTCTATAGTCCAGTTTTAGTTTCTTCATAGCACTTATCACGATCAGTTCACTTACCTTTTATTTTCTTCATTTCATCACAGTGTAAATTCAAATGTCATTGATTTTTGTGTACTGCTGCTACAGCTCCTGTTCCAAACAGAATGCCTTTCTGATAAGGATTCTTTAAATGTTTGTTGAATTAAATACAGGGTGAATGACAATAGTATTTATGATCCTGTAACTGCATGGAAAGAACCTCTCTTACTTATCCTCCACCTCCAGAATATAGTTTGGAGTTTGATACCTAGTAATATTATGAACCCTTTACTGATAACTAGAATAGACAGTGCTATTCAGGATGTCCTCAGAGTAGACAGGTGCTTGCCCTAGGACCTACCCTATCAACTGAATCAGATTGAGTCTTAACGATCTCAGAACCTAGTTGTCTCTCCAAGCAAATCAGGAGTCGGAACCCTCAGGGGAGGAGAAAAAAGCAGGAATAAGAGAGATGTGAAAACGACTACGTTTCCCAGAATGCACTACAACCGAGAACGGCGCAGAACCGGGAATGCTGGGATTTCTTCCCTTCCGGGACTGCGGAAGTGCTTTTGTTTGAATGCGAAACTGAGGCGTACGCCTCCTTGGAGCCTCCGGTTCTTTTCTCAGTTAACTGACTCTGGTATTAGGAAGGTCTGGCCTCAGGCTTTCAGGCTGGGGGAAATACTGGACGCAGCGCACGCACCCCTTTTCTGGCGAGGCTGGAAAAGGAAACTGAGCGGAGCTCAGTGTGGCAGCTGTCTCCTCTTGGGCTGGTGAGAACTGACGGTCGCATCCCTCCTTCCCCATGAGCAAAGCTTTGTCCTGGTTAGTGTCTGGGATGGCTTTGAGTTCTGGATCTGGCCGTTGTCGCAGACTCTGCTTTGCGGCATTCAGATCCTTTACTTTACCTATTTGTTTGTAAGTAGTCTTAGGTGAACGATGGTATGTAGTAGGAAGACGGTGGCAGTGATTGCTTTAAAAAAATTATTTCTTAACTTTACCTTAATTCGGTAGCCAGTACTTTGTTAATTCATAACTTCAAAAGTGACTACTAAACTAGTATAACTTATTTTACGGTTTGAGCCTCAAAGAGATGAGGTGTATCAAAAATGAGGAAACCTGAGATTATGCCTAGTTCTCTCGACTCTGGAATAAGTGCTCTTTTCTACTATGCCTCCTCTGCTGTTTTTTACTTTGGGGTGAGAGTACGGGCTGTGGAGCATGACTGGGTTAGCATTTTTTTTCGCCTCTTTTCTACCCAGAAACTTGGCTGCCTGAACCAGGTTTTTTGTGACCTACCTGAACCAGGGTTTCCTTATGTGTGCAATGATAATAGTATTATCTGCCTCCAAGTGGAGGTTTTTCCAGGTTTTTGGTGATTTGGGGGAGAAAAGAATTTCAGGAGGTATCACATAAGCTAAGCAAGCGTTAGCTTTTTATTGAAAGCGAAAGTATGCCCTCAGGGGGAAGGAGCAGGCAGGAAAGAGCTGGGAGGAAGTCGGTATAGATTTGCTGTAGTTGCAATAATTGAGGGGAGGAATATTGAAGACCAAAGGATTGGTTTTCACTAAGAACTTGGGTAGTATTTTCTAGAATTGGATTCCCTCCCGTCTTCATACTTTGTTGGTCTGGGAACTGTCATGATTTCAAGGGTGAAAAATTTTAAAACTACAGTGTAAATGATATTGTAATTAGCCAAAGTTCATGTGAGGTGTTAGAGCTGACAAGCCAATTGAAGCTGGCTCCTGGTCGGCAGTTATCAGCCCCTTTAGTTAGCTTTTGCTTGAGGTTTGTTTAACACCTGTATTCAATCTTCAAGCCCCTGCCCCTGGTATCAGCCCTGTCACCTAGTCTCTTATTCTAAAAGTAATACTTAAATTAGTTACAGACACAATAGAGCTGTTAAAGTGTTTTAAACTCCTATTATTAAAATGTGTTTATTTACCCTCACCATTTTAATGAACTTTAGTGTTCTGTACTTAGATGCATCAGTTGATAGATTTGTTTTCTTTTACTTATATTACCTGGGCAATTTTTCTAAATGTTCCTTTTTCTCCACCTTGGACCAGGCAAGCTTTTTGAATTTTTTTTTTTTCTAGACAGAGTCTCACTGTTGCCCTTGGTAGGGTGTTGTGGCATCACAGCTCACAGCAACCTCCAACTCTTGGGCTTAAGCGATTCTCTTGCCTCAGCCTCCCAAGTAGCTGGGACTACAGGCACCTGCCACAACGCCCAGCTATTCTTTTTTGTTGCAGTTGTTTAGCTGGCCCGGGCTGGGTTCAAACCCACCACCCTCGGTGTATGTGGCTGGTGCCATAGTCACTGTGCTACGGGTGCTGAGCCACTTTTTGAAATATTTTATTCTTAAAATTATTGCTTTTCGTTATTATTAACTTTGTTGGAAACCATAAGCCTGAAATTGTGGTTGAAATTTATAAATAAGTTTGTGTATTTGAGGAACATAAAGTACACTGAAAATTGCTTCATTAAAATAACCCAACATTAAATATTAAAACATTAAAATAATTATCTGAAATCATCTTGTGAAATTAGTTTTTCTTCAACTCTCTGAAAGCTAATGTTGTGTTCTTTTCTAGCTACTTGGCATACCATGCTTTCTTGTGATA
Organism: Nycticebus coucang; assembly: GCF_027406575.1. NCBI lineage: Eukaryota > Metazoa > Chordata > Mammalia > Primates > Lorisidae > Nycticebus > Nycticebus coucang. Next base: position 93,885,567 of record NC_069784.1, on the reverse strand, counting down.
TTTGTGGTGAAACAGTAACCTCAGAATCAGACATGAAGACTCACTTACTAATTGTTCACATGGAAAATGAAGTTGTGTGTCCATTTTGCAAGTTGTCAGGCATGAATTATGATGAAATGTGTTTTCATATTGAAACTGCTCATTTTGAGCAGAATACACTCAAAAGAAATTTTGAGAGGATCAATACAGTGCAATATGGAACTTCAGAGAACAAAAAGGACACCACCCTACAGTGTAGAACAGACATTAATTCAAGTATTCATTCAGCTTGTGCATCTAATCATCTGAAAAATTCAGCTCAAAGCCTGCCTAAGGATAGTACTTTAAAACCTGAAGCCTTTTATGCACAGAACTTAACTGAATCAAGAAAATTCCTGAAAAGTAAGGAAAGACAGTCTGGCCTAACTGAAAGAAAGGGATCATTTTATGAAACAGTGTACAGTCCTCCTGAATGTCCGTTCTGTGGAAATACAGAGGAATGTAGTCAAGATATGGAAACTCATGTGAAAACAAAGCATGCCAATCTTTTAGACAATCCATTAGAAGGTAAGGTGTTCATTTTATTATAAATTATTATAAGTAAAAGTAATCTCAGTTTATTATCTGGTGTCCTAAAAGTTGGTTTGTAACTCAGATTACTACAAGTATGTTTTTTAATCCATTTATGTCTATAACATTGTTCATTTGCCATTATGACACTATAAAAATACAATTATGGGAAAGAATTTTGATGCAGATGTAAGATGTTTCAGCTACATTAACAGTAATTTTGAAACCTCGCCCATTTCAAGGGATTATTCTTTTTTATTTCTACAAGCTCAGTGGCATCAAGACTGTCCTAACCTCTTTATTGAGTTCTAGTTTGACTCCATTATGATTTGAGAACACACTCTGTATAGCATTAGCTCTTTTAAATTTGTTGAGGTTTGTTTTATGGTTAAAGAGAGGTCTATGTTTTGTGGGCACGTAAACAAAAAATGTGCTTTTTTGGGTGGACTCTTCTATATGTGTCAATTAGTTCCTGTTGTTTGTGTTCAGATTATTTATATCCTTGCTGATTTCCTATCTAGTGCTGAATAGTAGTTCTACCAATTTTTGAGAAAAAGATCATTAAAATCCCTGATTATAACTACAAATTTATCTGTTTTTCCTTTCAGTTCTGTCAGGTTTGCTTTTGAGGCTTGTATTTTGAGGCTCTGTTGTTGTTGTATACACATTTAGGATCTCATATTTTTTTCTTATTGTTGAGCCTTGAGAATCTTTGTATATTTTACTTACAATTTCTTTATTAGATGAATATTTTGCAAGTATTTTCTCTCAGTCTGTGGCTCGTCTTTTTATTGTCTTAATAAGTGACTTTCATAGTTTTTAATTGCAATGAAGTGCAGTTTAATTTTTCTTTCATGAATCTAAAAACTTAATTACCAACCTCTAAAGATTTTATAGTTTTGCATTTTTAGAACTGTGATCCATTTGAATTAATTTTTGTAAAAGACTGGTACCAGGGACTGATTTCGTGGAAGACAATTTTTCCACAGATGGGGGTGGGGGTGGGGGTTAGGGAGAATGGTTTCAGGATGATTCAGACACATTACATTTATTGTGCACTTTATTTCTGTTATTACACTGTAATATTAGAATTTCTATAGTTGACCACCTCCCTACATTGACCACTTCTAATTTGCATAGACCAGACATACACAACATGTACATACCAATATAGTAGGCCTAGTTCATTATGTTGACCACCACCTCAGTATGTTGACCAGTTCATTATACTGTTGAGTGGTCAGCTTAGAGAGGTTGTGCTGTATGAGGAAATGATTATTTAAGTTGCCATAATCAGAATTACTGGGAGCCCTGAGCTAGATCCCTCACGTGCACAGTTTACAGTAAGGTTCCTGCTTCTAAAAGAATATAATGCTGCCACTGATCTGACAAGAGGTGGAGCTCTGGTGCTGATGCAAGCAATGGGGCAGCTGTAAACATGGATGAAGCTTTGCTCAATTGCCAGCTGCTTACTTCCTGCTATTTGACCCGGTTCCTAAAGGGCCACAGCCTGGGGGTTGGGGACTGCAGATATAAAGTCAATGTCTGGATTCTTTTTTTTTTTTTTGAGACAGAGCCTCAAGCTGTTGCCCTGGGTAGAGTGCTATGGCATCACAGCTCACAGCAACCTCCAACTCCTGGGCTCCCTGAGCTGGCGGGTTCAAATCTAGCCTGGGCCCGCCAAAACAACAATGATGGCTGCAACCAAAAAATAGCCAGGTGTTGTGGCAGGCGCCTATAGTCCCAGCTACTTGGGAGGTGGAGGCAATAGAATCACTTGAGCCCAGGACTTGGAGGTTGCTATGAGCTGTGATGCCACAGCACTGTACCGAGGGTGACAGCTTGATGCTCTGTCTTCCCCCAAAAAATGCATTTCCCTGATTGTTAATGAAATTGATATCTTTTTCACAGTTATTTTAATTTCCTCTGTTGTAAAGTAGCATTTTATATTTTTTGTATATTTCTATTAAGTTATATGCATCTGCCAACTGTATTTGTGTTAAATATTGTGAGTTGATTGTCTTCCTGAGTTGGTTTTTAAATATCTTCTCAATGTAAATTCTTAACTTAAGCTATACTTCATAGGCTATTGATTATCCCTTAATTTTGTGCAGGATTTAAATTTTTTATGTTTTAATTTTTTTTTATTTATATTTCCTTTCTATGTATTGTCTAAAAAAGTATTCTTTACCTAAGATCAGAAAAATACTCTCATGTTCTAAAAAGTTTAATGTTTCATATATTTTTTCACATTTTTAAACCCCATCTGGCTTGTGTATGTTTGAGTCTGTGTGTATATGAACTGAAAAACTAATATCTAGTTTTCTCTTGTCCAGAAACCAGGGTTGCACTGATTCATAATACTCTTTCTATCTTGTATTAAATTTTCTTATCTACATGGTTAAGTATCTTAGATGCACTTTATTTTTCTACTTTGCTATTGCTTTCTTCTTACCACTCCATTATAACAATAGTTTGTAACAAGTCAGCAACATCAGATAGGATAGTACTTCCCTCTTCATTTTCATTATCGATTTTCATTATCAACTTAGACCTTAATATTTGGTATTTTTGAATGTTGTTTTCAAGTTGCATGAACATTCTGTTGGAATTTAGTTTGAAATTAGATCAAAGTACACCTCCACATTAATTCAGGTCATCTTTTTTATCCCTCAATAAAATTTTATGTTTTTTTCATTGTACATTTGTGTTAGCTTTATTCCTGTGTAGTCTATAGTTTGTATTGCTTTTGTAAATTCTATTTTTATTTCCTATTACCTAATTAATTTTTGCAGGATTATAGGAGCATTATCAATTTTTTAATATAGTTAAGGTATCTATCTAGTCTTGGTTAATTCTTAAGTAACAGTGTTCATTGATTACTGAGTGTTCTAAGTATGATTTTCTTATCTGCTAAGAATGAAAATTTTATGAGCTGCTGCAAGGATTCCCATTGATGAGAAATGCCAGACACTATTCCACTGACACACTGTTTCCCATAAGTTTTCAGTAAATTGGTGTCAGGTCTAGCACTACAAAAGAACTGGTTGTCATTAAAGGTATAGAAGTGGTAGCTAGATTTAACCAACTTTGAGTTGAAACAAATAAAATAGGTGAGTTTGTAGTTAGTTCAAAGGAATGATTATCCTTAGAGGATGCATGGAATCACAGGTTGGAAAGTAAATAAAAACATGAGGGAGGCTATGAATGACAAAAAAAAAAAGTAAGGTCTATATGTTCTATGTAGGAGGTTTTAATTAAGGCAAAGACTTTAGAAAGGTGAAATTAATAGAAGTGAGATAGAGGAATAGGTTAATAGGTGATAGGCAATCTTTGACATGGGGTAAAAAATCTAGAAGTTTAAAAAATCAACTTTATTATGTGTCTAATACAGACTGTGATCAACCACTCTATGACTGCCCTATGTGTGGGCTCATGTGTACAAGTTACCATATTCTTCAGGAACATGTCGACTTGCACTTAGAAGAAAGCAGCTTTAGACAAGGTATGTTTGTGTGCTTAAAGATAAAAATATCATTATTTAATTTCTACTTCCTAAGACACAAATCTTAGAGTATAGACATAATTTTTTTATAAATAATAATTTTATGATTTTTATAGACATAAATTTTTAATGATATAGCAAAAAAAATCATACTATTTAAAAATAATTCTGATCCTTATCTAGTTGCAACTTTTTCTTTAGAAATTTTTTTCACAAAGAAGTTGTAAGAGATAAATTATTTGACTGCCATCCAAACCAGGGATATGCATCCTGGGTTTTGCCCTGGAGCACCAATATTTAGAGAGTACAAACATGTAAGATAGTGATTTTAAATATTATGCAATTTTAAAAGTGTTATGTTTACATATGGAGGCCATTCAGCAGCTAGAAGTGATTACATTTAGCATTTGGTCAGCAAAACTTGTTGATCTTTAAACTGCTCTATGGTGAATGTAGTTTTAAAAATGAATATGAACTATATAACCAAAATGTCTTTTAGTGCATTTCTGGCTGCTTGCCCTAGCTTCCAGAATTACTTATTGGTTTTAGAGTGACTCTTTTATAGGTTTCCTCTGTCTCCTATCTATCTTTTTAATAATGGCATTTATTAATTAATCATTATGATGCCTTAGAAGTAGAAAGATCCTATATGAGTTTTACAAACTCACTGAAAGAAAATATAAAGTAGGCCCTGAGAGAAAACAATTGTGTTCTACCCTGTTTTAGTTTCTTAAGGGACATAGATAGCTTCTTTTAATTCAGGGGTCTTTAGTGTCTAGTATCAATGATCTTAGTACAAATATTAATGATCTCCATGGACAACATTACCTGCTCACTCAGCCTAACCCAAAGATTAGAAGAGTTCTCTGTTCTGGTAGTTTTCTACCAACTACTCCAGCTGATGAGTTTTCTTTCTTTGAACAAGATTACAAGTGAGTGCTATGGAAGGATGACCCTTCTGAAGCTGAATATCTGATAATTCTTACTCTTTATAATGAGCTGTGTATGGGCACATATATTATGATGTAAGCCTATCCTGGATAATTAGAGAAAGATAGGGTCTGAGTAAATCCTGTAGATAGATAGCTTCAGGGTATACCAAAAAGCATTTGTGAATTGTATATCCCCAAGAATGGGAGGGGTGAGGACTAAATAGAAAGATGTAGCTGTTGCAGAGAGGCTTGGACGGAAAGAAAGAGTATTCAATAGCATCACTGAAACATCATGTTGTGGGGTTAAGGAGACAGATAATGGCCAGAAGCCACTGATTAATAGCTCTGGGGGACACTGGATAGAAAGGAAGCAGGGTAAGATTTTGAAGTTATACCATTTGTTTGGGGCCAAACTATAATTATTAAATAAATTATCTAACACCTGCACTTTATGTATAAATGGATATTTTTATGCTCTCTATTTCCATTTTTTCCCCTAGTATTTCTTTGAAAAATCAATCTGCCTTAGTTGTGTTAAGGAGCATCAATGAGAGGTGTCACTTAACCTCTTTAAATTCCAGTTTCCTCAGCAAATAACAATACCTACTTCATAAGTTTGTCATAAAGATCAAATGAGATAATTAATGGAAATGTCATAGCTTAAACCTTCAGTGAACTTTAGTTTTCTTTTAAATGGAGGTTATTTCTTATAGCAATTCTGAGTTTTGCTATAAGAAAACTGGTGATTCTATGAAATTAGGGTCATGAATAAATGGCAAATAATAGTATTTACTCTTTTTGAAATATGTGTTAACTAATGAATAAGCTTTGATTGCAACAGTTATTTCAGTCTGAATATTAAAAATATCTAACAGGCATGGATAGAGTCCAGTGTTCTAGTGATCTAGAATTGGCTCATCGGCTTCAACAAGAAGAAGACAGAAAGAGGAAATCTGAAGAATCAAGACAAGAAAGAGAAGAATTTCAGAAGCTACAGGTATAAGATTAATAACAATTATAATATTTTAATTTGGTAGAGTTCTTATTTTTCTTTTTGAGACAGAGTCTCACTTTGTTGCCCTCAGTAGAATGCCATGCCAGTGTCACAGTTTACAACAACCTCAAACTCTTTGGCTCAAGTGATTCTCTTGCCTCAGCCTGGCTATTTTTAGAGATGGTGTCTCTCTCTAGCTCAGGCTGGTCTCTAACTCGTGAGCTCAGGCGATCTGCCCATCTCGGTCTCCCAAAGTGCTGGGAATGTAGGCATGAACCACTGAGCCCGGCCTAGAGCTCTTACTTTTCAAATATGCTTTTAAAACTCCAGTCTATTATTTTTGTCCTTATTATTAAAAAAATTTACTGTGTATATTATATAGTGCATAATAACTACCATTTGTAAGATTCAGATTAGGTCCTGGGGTAATCACATATGGTATATCAACATTTTTATAACAAATCCATAAAGAAATTATTTTAGCCCCCCACCCCTTCTTTTTTTTTTTTTTTTTTTTTTTTCAGATGAAGAAATGGAGGCAAAGAATGTTTAAGTAACTTGCTCAGGGTCAGGCAGCTTTTAAGTGGTAAAGCTTGGATTCAAACCTATGTAAGTTGATGGGATGAATAAGAAAACCAAGACTCAGAATTTAAATGTTTATGTAGATACTTGGAAATAAGAATTATACTTAGAATTAATGTCTCCTGAGTCTTAAATTCTTTTATAGATTGTATTTTCAGGGATTTAGAAAGGAGTATTTTGATGATATTTGAGACTTCATTTATCTTAGGCATGTAGCAGTATCCGTCGAACTAACATGGCAGCATCTGTTATTTTTTTAATGCATTTACATTTTTAGCATCCATTTCTCCCCTTTTCAATCCTCATTTGTGGACTGTAGTGTCTTCTGTGCTAACAATATTCATAGAGTTTTTAAATGATTTTTTTCTATGTGTTAATAGGATAGTGTATAAATAAGAAGGGTTTATGATTGAGTAGTTTTGAAAGTGTTCAGTTAAACAGGTTTGTGTACTTCAGGACTTCTCAACAGCTTGAATATCCTAATTTACATTGTACGTATCATAATTTTCCAAGACTTATTGACCTATTTCTTTTTTTCCTCAGACATCTCAGATGTCTATGTTCTTTGTTATATGCTTTAGAAGATCTAATTTAGGATTTTTTTTTTTTCATCGATGATTCATTTACTTGCAAAGTATTTTCCCACCAGAATTCAGAGAAGGAAAGAAAATGGCCGGCTTCTAAGTCTTTATGCCTTACATAATTTTGAACAGTATTAGTACACAAGGCTTCTAATATTTAAGGAGGTTAGTTACCTTTGCGAGGTATTTATTTAGATCAGTGGTTCTCAACCTTCCTAATGCTGCAATGTATTTTCATTGTTACAGAGGGGTCACAACCCACAGGTTGAGAACCACTGATTTAGATGGAGACAGTTCTATACATACAATTTGAGATTCTCAGTCCATTGTGTAGAAACATAGTTCCTTTACTGTGTGGCATGGTTGAATGAATAAATTATGGAGTAAATAGACTTTTGTGGATTAGCCTGGGAACCAAATAACAAAGACTGACAAGTTTCCTGAAGAAAAATCAGTAATTTGTTTAGAACTCTTCTGCCTTTCACCGTACTTGTAGTAGAAAGACAGAAATCCTTTACTTTGCTTATACAAGGAAAATAGATCTCTTGCCACAGAGTTTGTTTATAGAAAATGTGATTATTAATGTAAGTCAGGGATTTGTATGGATGTGATTTAGTTTTCATAAAAATTTTTAAGTTGATTCCTATAAAATCTATAAACCAAAATGTTTCAACATATATTTTGAAATAAATAAAAGTTTGCATTCTCATCAAGGTACAGGGACATGAAAATTTAGTAGTTTTTCTTAATGTTCAATAGAGACAGTATGGTTTAGATAATTCTGGAGGCTACAAACAACAGCAACTACGAAATATGGAGATAGAAGTGAATAGGGGAAGAATGCAGCCATCTGAATTTCATAGAAGAAAAGCTGATATGATGGAATCATTAGCAATTGGTGTTGATGATGGAAAAACAAAAACTTCTGGTGAGTACTTAAGCACCAAGATCATAGTTTTAATTTGCATATTCTCTGATATAATAATAATCAAAGTCATTTGAATTTTGTTTAATCTTAGTGATCCATGGTTTATGTAGTTTTGCATAAGACTATTCAAATATTATTTTAAATGTGTTGTTTTGAAATTTTTGAACTTCTATTTTTAAAATAAATCACTTAAAGATAATTTATTTTTATATTGTGTTACTTTACTTAACATTTAAAAATGAACCTTTTCAAAAACTTTTTGTTGGGTACTTACGATGTTCCAGACCAGTATTGTCTAGTAGAGCTATAATGTGAGCCAAATATGTAATTTATTATATTTTATTTTATTTTCGAGACAGAGTCTCACTTTGTCACCCTCGTTAGAGTTCTGTGGCATCATTGCTCACAGCAACCTCAAACTCCTGGGCTTAAGCAATGTGATTCTCTTTCCTCAGTCTCCCAAGTAGCTGGGACTACACGCACCCTCCACAGCGCCCAGCTATTTTTTTGAGATGGGTCTCACTCTTGCTCAGGCTGGTCTTGAACCTGTAAGCCTAGGCAATCTACCTGTCTCAGCCTCCCAAGTGGTGGGATTACAGGCGTGAGCCACCACGCCCAGCTCCAAATGTATAATTTTAAATATCTTGAATCCACATTAAAAAGAGTAAAAAGGAACAGGTAAAATTAATTTTAATAGTTTAAACACAATGTATTCATATTATTATTTCAACCTGTGACCAATATTAAAAACTAGTAATATTGAGATATTAATGAGATACTCATTAATGAGATAATTTAGATTCTTTATACATTCTTCAAAATGTATTTTATATTTTTTACTTTGTAGCACATCTTAGTTAGAAAAACCATTTCAAATGCTTATAGCCACAAGTGGCTAGATGGGAAACCTATGGTCTTAAGGAAATTTGTGGCCTGCAACCTTTGGACTGAATTAAAATGTTACATAACAAATCCTTTCATTAAAACGGGTGCAGCAGAGAAAAATGAACCTTTTCTTGCCTCTGTGGTGCTTATTACATTATTCAAACTTGACTAGACTAAGTAAAATGGGAACAGATCTATCTCTTTAAGTAAATACTGCTACATTATTTCTTTTAAAGCCTGTGCTCATTTAATTCAAAGCCACACCAGTCTTTCCATTTCTTTTTTTTTGTAGAGACAGAGTCTCACTTTATGGCCCTCGGTAGAGTGCCGTGGCCTCACACAGCTCACAGCAACCTCCAACTCCTGGGCTTAAGCGATTCTCTTGCCTCAGCCTCCCGAGTAGCTGGGACTACAGGTGCCCACCACAACGCCCGGCTATTTTTTGGTTGCAGTTTGGCCGGGGCCGGGTTTGAACCCGCCACCCTCGGTATATGGGGCCGGCGCCTTACCGACTGATAATCCTTGTCCAATAATTTCATAGTACTTGTTGCTTTAGACATCAGTTCAGTTAACTTAAACTTTATCAGTTCCTTAATTATAGACACCATAAGTTTGTAAGACAAAAAATCATTACATATTTCATTACTTTCAGACCTATGCAGTATTTCCTACTAAAGTTGTAGATGCAGACACTGAAGGAATATTAATACAGAAGTGATCTAAGTATACAGGAGTCTAAAAGACATTCTCTCTTGAAATATAAATCTAAAACAAAGAATAGAGACCATTATTACGACAGTGCTTCTCTAACACTGTCTAAAGTGGATCTGATTGTTCTATTAAAGGAGAAGACTTTTTTTTTAATATATAGTGCTCTTTCCTCCCCCCCCCCAAGACAGAATCTCACTATGTTACCCTCAGTAGAGTGCTTTGGGATCACAGCTCACAGCAACCTCAACCTCCAACTCTTGGGCTTCAGTGATTCTCTTGCCTGTGTCTCCTAAGTAGCTGGGACTACAGGCGCCTACCACAATGCCCGGCTATTTTTTGTTGCATTTGTCATTGTTTTAGGGCCAGGTTCAAACCCACCAGCCTTGGCGTGTGTGGCTGGTGCACTAACCACTGTACTATGGGCACTGAGCCCAAAGGGGAGTACTTTCAATAGATCGTCTTACAGGAGTCCTCAAACTTTTTAAATAAGGGGCCAGTTCACTGTCCCTCACACCGTTGGAGGGCCAGACTATAGTTTAAAAAAAAAAACAACTATGAACAAATTCCTATGCACACTGCACATATCTTATTTTGAAGTAAAAAAACAAAATGGGAACAACTACTATCATACTGCCTCATGTGGCCCCCAGGCCGTAGTTTGAGGACCATACTAAGATGTAGTATGGCAGTTAATGTCAGTGCAAGATGGAATCAAGATTACTTTGGGGGGAAAAAAACCTTGTTTTTATCATGTAAACTAGATAGCCTTTACTAGTTTATTGAATAAAAAAAATGAAGATCCTGAATTTTTAAAAGGCCATGTTACATAAAATAGAATTTTTAATTGATAATTTGGAAATTACTCTGAGTCAGACATATTATAGATTCAATACACCCATGTGCTCTCCTCATACCACTACCTTGCCATGAATTTGACTCCCTCCCTTAAAGAATCCTATAAAAAATTGCTTCAGAGCAATTTGAAATTGCAATAGTGCACCAAAACCACCAGTAAACTATTGCCTGTTAACCTGTTATTTCAAATATAGTCAACAGGCTTTTGTGCGCGCGCACGCAGTATTTTAAAAAACAAGTCACAAGTTGAAATATCCAATCTTCTCAGTGCTGTCCTTTCACAGAAGGCAAGATACCACCAGCCCATCATGTTAAGGGGCTCCTATGAAAGTGGGCTTCCTTCAGGGTCTAGTTGATTTGGAAGTAGGGACCTTGGCACATGCAGACTGCTCAGGCATGAGCTCAGGAGTGCTAGGGCTGTATCCGGCAGTGATCTGCCTTACACTGCCGTCTGCCCCTGTCTACACTGTCCATGATGCTGCTACTGCTTCTGCCACCACTGTCCCTACCTGAAAATTGTATGTCCCAGGAATCTTGAAAGACAAAGCTTTAACATATTCAGTTAAGCCATAGCCAAAATTATGGCAAGAAGAATGGTATGGAAGAAAAGAGAAATTTTGAGGATATCTTATGGTGGGGGTTCATATACCATAGATTCCAGCTATTCTATAGATTATAGGGAGCCATTGATGTTTTTTGATTAGGAGCAAAATAATCTCTAGCACTATGTTTAATAAAATGGAGTAACAAGAACATTCTTTCAACAGTTGTACTTTATATATGGGGCCCTGCAGATGCAGAAATGAAGGATAAAAATAATTTCAGTTCAGTGTAACAGGTAAAATGGCTAGTATTAGGAAAATTGGATTGTAGTAACAAGCCAAGGACTTGAACTAAGGTTGTAGCAGTAAGAAGGTAAAGAAGATGGAATTGACAGGATTTAGATGTGTAACTTAAGGGAGAGATTGATTTTAAAAATGTATGAGATAGCCATACAAAGGTGATAACAAAACCTTCCAAACCTTATCTCTTCTTCTGCTGTAGGAATTATTGATGCACTTCAGAGGTATTATCAGAATGTTTCCACAGATGTGAGGCATGTGTGGCTTTCTGCAGTGGTGGATCATTTTCATTCATCTTTGGGTGACAAAGGTTGGGGTTGCGGTTACAGAAATTTCCAGATGCTACTTTCATCATTATTACAAAATGATGCTTATGATGATTGCTTGAAAGGTACAACTCTGAACTTGTCATATGATAAAATAGGTTTGATATGGAATGAATTAATTATAGCAGGGACAATTAATATCTTTAACAAAGTTAGTGGGTATTTACATAAGAAATATGAATTATGGTTGGGAAAAAAAGATATAATAGAAGATGTAAGGAATAATTGTCTTTTTTTTTTTTTTTTTGAGACAGAGTCTCACTATGTTGCCCTCGGTAGAGTGCTATGGCATCAGAGCTCACAGCAACCTCAAACTCTTGGGCTTAAGCGATTCTCTTGCCTCAACCTCCCAAGTAGCTGGGACTACAGGTGCCTGCCACAACACCTCGGTGCAATGTGGCTGAGGCCATAACCACTATGCTATGGGTGATGAGCCAGGAATAATTGTCTTTAAAAACTGTGTTGTAGTTCCCTGTACAGTACATGATATACTGATAAATGATATTGTTTGCTACTTGAGCACCTGTCATAATATGTTTCTTTGTATAATTTTAGGTATGTCAATTCCTTGCATTCCAAAAATCCAGTCTATGATTGAAGATGCATGGAAGGAAGGTTTTGATCCTCAGGGGGCCTCTCAACTTAATAGCAGGTTACAGGGAACAAAGGCCTGGATTGGAGCATGTGAAGTATATACCCTCCTGACCTCTCTAAGGATAAAGTATGTACCTAAAAACCCAAGTAAATGTTATTGCCATATCTGGGAGCTTTTTTTCTCTTTTTATTGAAGAGATAGAAATAAAATTAAATGGGATTGAAATACTTATAATGAAAACCAACAACTTATTTCCTATCTTTGCTCCTCTCTACTCGCAGGTCCTATTTCTCATAGGCAGCTTTTGTTTTTAAATAATACTATTTCATAGTTTTTTCCTGTTTTATCAGTTTTAGATAGTGCCTATTGTATTTTTTTTAAATCTTCTACCTGCTCACCCTCAATTCCAATATGTTTAAATCTCAATTGTTATTCAAGTCAGATGTTTACATTACAATTTTGTAAATATTGCTCATTGCTAATTTTATTTCCTTTTCTAACACGTTTAAAATTTTTTTTCTTAAGTTAGTAATTGCCTTGCCTTTCCCCTATTACTATTTGACTGCATCGTGGTCTCATGTTTTTCTAGGCACTCTATCATGTGCTTTGAGGTCTTCTTTATTTCCAGACCGCTCCTTCTCGGAGTCTTCTGTTCTCATTGAGCCAGTCTGGGTTGTTTGCCTGTTAGTTCCCTTCCATAGCTATTACCATGTAGCATTTCTTCACTGTTTTCTTGTAATGGGGCCTGGATTTTTCGGGTTTTATGTTTTTCCCTTTTCTGGATTGCTTTCTTTTTGCTTGAGCACTTAGCTTCCTGAGGCAAGGTACCTAGTCTTCATTACTTAAATGATAGTATGGGTGGCATTATTTCTTTTTTTTTTTTTTTTTGCATTATTTCTTTTCTTTCTTTTTTTAAATATGGAACGCTTCACGCCTTTGCGTATCATCCTTGTGCAGGGGCCATGCAGATCTTCTCTGTATTGTTCCAATTTTATTATTATTTTTTTGCAGTTTTAGGCTGGGGCCGGGTTTGAACCCACCACCTCCGGTATATGGGGCCGATGCCCTATTCACTAAGCCACAGGCACCACCCTTGTTCCAACTTTGGTATATATGCTGCTGAAGCAAGCACTTGGTGGCTTTATTTCTATAATCATTTTCAGATCAAGTTTTCTATTCTATTGACTTCTAGCAATCAGTGTTACTATTGAGAAGCTAAGATGCTATCAAATTCTTTTTTTTTTTTTACAAATAATCTATTTTCTCTGGAAGTTTTTCATTATCTTCTCTTGGCCCTGATACGAAATTTCACCGTGAGTGTGGGGTTTGCTTCCTTATTGGGCACTTCTTTTCCCTTTGAGTCTGGGATTGTGAATTCTAAGATCTCAGTTAGTATAGTAGTTAAGACCTTGGACTTTGGAGTCAGACTGCCCAAACATGGTACTAGCTTTCCTACTTACCAGCTGAATGACTTGACTCTGTCCTAGTTCCATCATTAATAAAAGAAGATATTAATAGAAAGTACTTTATAGAATTAATTGTAGTAACAATTAAGTGAGATAATAAAGTGCTTGGAACTGTGGCAGGCAAGTAGGAAGAGTTCAGAAGTTAACATTTGCTATTTGATAATTATGTTATCTTTTTTTTCTTCCTAGAACTTATGTTTGTTGGCCACCAAACTTCTTTGACCTTCTAAGTTTGTCATGTCTTCCACTTTATGTCTTTGTTTTTAGTTTTACTTTCTAGATTTACTTAACTTTATATCCCAACTACTTCATTGAAATTTTTATTTTAGCAATTATGCTTTTAATTTTAAGGGATAGTTTCATAGCATCATATTCTTGTATGGTTACAAATTTTTTCTAACATTTTCTTCCTATTCCCCATTCACTCCCTATTGAGTTATTTTCATGGCTGTTTATTTTAGTCTTTTCCACTTTGAAGGCTTTCTTTTAAGTTTGGGAAATCCTTAGTTGTCCAATCAGAGAGCGAGGATTGAGGTACAAAAAGCTGATTGGAAGTGCATGGAACTTGCAGAATAGCAGACAAGTCTTAGGTGGAAGCTTGCTATTTGCTTGGGAAAATCTCAAATACCATTATATAAAGAGATCTTTTCTCAGAAGCTATTCAGATGAATTTTTCATTCTCCTGCCTAGAGCTCCTATACTGGGGAGAAGGCAGTTGATATATGGGTACTTCATCTTCTAAGCAAACTTAGTTAATCTCATATTTTTAGCCTCACTGTTCTCAGTACTTGGTGCCTCTAAGTTTTCAGCCTGTCTGTGATTTCAAGACATAAGATCTCTTTTCTTCCACTCACTTTTATATGTCCTCTGTGCTGCTTTTCATCTTCCAAAACTGTGTGGCTATTTCCTGTCTGACCCTATTCTCTTTGTCCTTAGGTATTTAAATCATTTTTCCTTCAGCAGCATTGTTCCATTTTCAAAAAGAAACAGTAGATGCTTGTGTTCATCTTTAATGCAAAGTTTACCTTAATCTTTATGGTTTTATATTACCTTCTATATGTATGTGTTTCTAAGTAATGTAAGCAGTCTTCTATAGCAGTTTTATAATATTAATTGATAATTAGATTCAGAGGTAAAAATATTTTTTACATTTTAAATAGAAAAGCTAATAATATTGTGTATATAATAACTTTCTTGAATTATTTAAACTATTTTAATGCCCTCAAAATTTATTTCTGCTTTTTTATTTTATTTTTTGCCAGTCTGTTCATACCTCTCCTTATATATAGTATATCATTTTGTGTGCTCTTAAGGAATTCTTTTTTTTTTTTTTATTATTGAGGATTCATTGAAGGTACAAGAAACCAGGTTAGAATTCTTAAGAAAAGGAAAATTTTCTTCTAAAATACCTGTATAACAAGCATCTTTCTTGATACCTTAAATAGTTTAGTAAATTGTTTTTATTAATAGACCCTGAATTTTTTTTTGCTAGTTATTTGTAATCCCTTCCTTTTGTTCTCTGTATGTAACATATGTGGTACTAGTCAATACTGTAAATCTAAGCATGCAATCAAACTGTTAACCTAAAAGCATTTTTCCTACCTCTGAACAATTTATCCACAAGTTCAATTGAGCACTTAAAACTCTCAGTGATAAGTTGCAAGTTATCTCCATTAGATTGGCCCACAAAAATGATAGTTTTCCAGATTAATAAAAATGTATATTTAATTTTTTCTTCCTTCATAGAAATAATGTCTAGATAAAATTAGTTCTAAACGAAGAATTTTTATAAATGAAAACTCCAATATTTAAAAATTATTCTTTATAATCCATTTTGTTGATTTTTTTTTTTTTTTAGGTGCCGTATTGTTGATTTTCACAAGTCGACTGGTCCTTCAGGCACACACCCTCGCTTATTTGAGTGGATATTGAACTATTATTCTCCAGAGAGGGAAGGAAGTCCAAAAGTAGTGTGTACATCTAAACCTCCTATCTATCTTCAGCATCAAGGTTAGTATAAATCATAGATAGTGGTGTTATTTATAAGATAACAAACCATTACATTATGACTAAGGTTGAGATTCTGACAAGGGGGAGGTGTTAATGACATTTGTCTGATTTTCAGAGCTGCTTTGTCAGTATGATACATTCTTGGGTAATGAAGGATAATATTTCTGGCATCTTCTGGGCCTTTTGCATGTGCTGTTTTGTCTGGTTCACCCTTCTTTTTTTGTTCTTCTTTTACTTTCTTAGGTCTTTACCCAGATGTCCCTTACATGAGGCCTTCTCTGCCATTACCTTATTTAAAAGTGCAGCTCATTATCCCAGCCTCCCACCACTGGCATTTACTTTGCTTATTTACTTTGTTTATAGAGTGTCTCTTCCTGTTAGATATAAGCTCCATGAAAGCAGTCATGTTTATTTTGTTTTTTGCTATCTACCTTATTACTTAGAATAGTGCCTGTCACTTAGATGCATAGTATATTTTGTTGAATTGATGATTTGGACCGACAGAAATAAAGAGAAGTAAGTGTTAGAAATTTCAACGGTTAGGAATACAAACTGTAAGAGAGTAAGCCCTCCCCATTGATATTCTAGTGTATATAATTTTACTTTTGCTTAACTTTGGAACCATGAGAGTTTTTGTTCTAGAATAGATAAATTTTATATCCTTTTATTTGAGATAATTTGAATAAGAGAGATCAAGGGATTGGGAAGGGAAAAATAAAATATATGGCAGAGTAGAAGCAGAATTTTTTGTAATGAAGCCCTTAGAAAACTAAAATTAAACAAAAGAAAACTGAAGTAGACCTCAACTAATGCTTAGGTCTTTACCCAGGTAAAGGTTCTCTTTACCCAGGTTCTCTTAGGAGAACTCAGGCATATGTGAACTGTGATTCTAACTACATAAAAAAACATACGCATTATGGGTCTGACAATTACTTGCCGCTGTGTGCTTATGTTGGCAGCACTGTATAAACAACTCACTAAGGTTTCATAAACTTGGTAC
The DNA here is from genome assembly GCF_027406575.1 of Nycticebus coucang. Taxonomy (NCBI): domain Eukaryota; kingdom Metazoa; phylum Chordata; class Mammalia; order Primates; family Lorisidae; genus Nycticebus; species Nycticebus coucang. The sequence continues at coordinate 93,868,806 of NC_069784.1, read as the reverse complement.
ATCAGTGACTCACAGTTGTGTTTGTGTCAACATGTGGTGTCTTGCAGAGAGGCATTCATTATTGTTGTGTATTTTTGTGTACTATCAGAATGTCGGAGCTTCAATTAGAACAATGAACAGACATTAAATTTCTAGTTAAGCTTGGCAAGAGTAGAAGTGAAATCAGGAACATGTTTGTCCAAGTTTATGTGCATGAAGAAAATGGCAGGGTACAAATGGATTAAACATTTTTCTGGGGGGAATGAAAGCATCTCTAATGGAAAGCGTCCAGGGCAGTGAGTAACAAGGAGAACTGATGAAAACATTGCTAATATTCATTGAATTGTGTGTCAAAATCATTGGCTGACTGTGAAAAACATAGTAGACCAAGTAAACATTGCTATAGAAAAAGAAAATCTTAAAATCTTGGCCAACCGCTTACAGCTCTTACATCACGACAGTGTACCAACTCACACAGCATTGTCTGTGAGAAAATTTTTAGCCAGTAACAAATAACTGTATTGGAACACCCTCCCTACTCACCTGATCTGGCCCCCATTGACTTTTTTCTTTTCCTGAAGATAATGGAAATACTAAAAGGAAGACATTTTGGTGACATTCAAAAGATATTAAAGGTAATATGATGATAGCTGTGATGGCCATTCTAGAAAAAGAATTCCAAAATCACTTTGAAGGATGGAATAGGTGCTGCATCAGTACATAGCTTGCCAAGAGGAGTGTTTCAAAGGTGACCGTAGTGATACTCAGCAATGAAGTATATAGCACTTTTTCTAGGACGAGTTCACAAACTTAATGGTCATACATTATACACATTAGACAGGCTGACTGTATGTATATTTATATTCTAAATACAATACACATATGCTCACACACTATATAGAGAGAGACTGTACAGCTGTAAATGATGTTGATTTTTAAAAAATCTTTTGATAGGCCATAGTCGAACAGTTGTTGGGATTGAAGAGAGAAAAAACCGAACATTGTGGTTGCTAATATTTGACCCTGGATGTCCTTCTCGAGAAATGCAGAAACTATTAAAGCAAGACATAGAGGCCAGCAGTCTTAAACAACTTCGGAAATCTATGGGAAATTTAAAACATAAGCAGTACCAGATAGTGGCAGTAGAGGGTGCACTTTCTCCAGAAGAAAAAGCTGTAAGTATCTAAATATTATGTGATGCTTGAGTGGGTTGAACTTAAAGTTTAAAATTTTTAGTTAAAATCAGTGTTATACCTTTATATCTCCTAGTACATTATTCTTTTTCCTAAGTTGGCAAAGACATTTTATGGTTTTTAACTTCTGGAATAGGCATTTTTTTTTTTTTTTTTGTAGAGACAGAGTCTCACTTTATGGCCCTCGGTAGAGTGCCGTGGCCTCACACAGCTCACAGCAACCTCCAACTCCTGGGCTTAAGCGATTCTCTTGCCTCAGCCTCCGGAGTAGCTGGGACTACAGGCGCCCGCCACAATGCCCAGCTATTGGAATAGGCATTTTTAAGTTGAATTATACCTAATGACTATCAGTTACTTAGAGCCCCACAGAAATGTTCAATTTTATAATATTTCGTTTTTAATGTCAGGTGACTGTCCTAAACGCTTTACATATATCAACGAATTTAATCCAGACAACAGCCCTATTTTACAGATGAGAATGCTGAGGCATAAAGAAGTTTTTAAGTTCCTATGGTTACACAGATACCAAGCAGAGTCAGAATTCCAATTTAGGCAATTTGCATCTAGAGCCTTGCCCAATGTTGCTTCTTCTGTAAGGAAAAAAAGCCTAATAGCATCATTACTGAGCTCTTATATGAACTATTTCATATTTATTGTTGAAAAGATAATATATTTTGAAAAATGAAAAGATATGACCTTACTAATTTAACGTAATTTATTTTTGCATATTGCCTTCAAGCCTTTTCTTTTTTTTTCAGGATTTTTTTTTAGCATCTATGTCTTATGGTTATTCTGTTCTTATGTTTTTTCCTTCTCTTTTACAAGTTGCTTTAGTTTTTATTTATTTATTTATTGTTTAGGATTCATTGAGGGTACAAAGAATTAGGTTATGCTGATTGCATTTGTGGGGTAAAGGCCCTCTTAAAATTGTGTCCTGCCCCTCAGAGGTGTGCCATACACTGTGACCCATCAACACCCTCCTCCTCCCCTCTCTCCACTCCCTCACTGTCCTACACCCCCACCCCCACCCCTTGTACTTGCTCATTTACTGCCTTCCTATTAGAATAGAGTACTATGGATGCTTGCTTCTCCATTCTTGTGAGGCTTAAATCAGAAGAATGCATTCCACCTCAATCCAGGTTAATACAAAAAGATGTCAAGTCATATTCTGGTTTCTCTTTAGATCATATAAAGGCCAAAGATTATTTGCCTTTTACTATTCTGTCCTTCTTAATAGTACTTTATATACTGTAGGAATTCAGCAAATATTGAAATACTGATTGATCTGCAGATCATCAGGTGGAAATTTGCAACCTTTAAATAAGGTCAAAATAGTGATTTTACTTTTATTTTGTGTTAGTTTTTATAACTTGGTTTTAAAATGTCTATTTTCTTCTAAGCAGTAACTATGATTTATTAGAAATAAATTTGATATTATACAATATGCCAAAATATAGATATTTATAATTGTATTTCATGTTCTGTTTTTCATTTTTGGACTTTAGATTAGTTCTGATATTTTAATAATCATGCAGCTATTATCCCAAGAGCGATTGGTTTTCAAAAATTTTTTTTATTCTGGCAACCATTTAACATTACCGTAAGACATTTCTGACATAAATATATTTTGAGTATCTACTAATTTTAGACCCTGTTCCAGACATCAGAGTACTTACTAAGTTGAAGGAGTTTATTTTAGAAAATACCTTCTAATTCAATTCAGTGAAATAATAAATACAAATATATATAATATCATCTTCTTCAACTCTTTCTCGGTTTGATGTGCAATTATTAAATTACTTCACATTCTTAGTTTTCCATTGTACCATCCTTTGCTCTCAACTTGATTTAATTAGTGAGTTTTAATTTATCTTGGTTTAATATGTCTTGGAACTCAAGTTGTAAAAATAGCACAATCATCAAAAATCTTTTTGGTGTGATATTTTTAAAGCCATAATTGAGGGAGATTAATTTTTTCTCAGCTCCTAATCACATATCCCTCTACTTTTCTCCTCTGTTTTTATCTATCTTTCTCTGACTGTGAGCCCACAGCATATTACTTTTGATACTTATTCCATTAAAAAGCAGGTTTTTCTATTTCATTCTGTTTTGTCATTATCTGAAATTTTCTTTAATTTCTTTATGGGTTGGCTTTAGAAATGTTTATTCCTAATTTCATAAATTTGAGATTGTAATTTTTTTTAGGAATTTTTGTTATTATCTTGAATTTAAAAATGAAGTTTTATTTTGACAGTAGAATGATAATTAAATATTCTAATTAATTGCCTTATAACTTATAAATTATAAAATTTCTTTTTCAAGGCTAGGAGGCAAGCTTCTCAAGTCTTTATAGCTGAGAAGATTCCTTGAAGAATTAAGCATTTCAGTGCTTAGAAATTATGCTTCGTTTTCCAAATTCGTATACTGAACTAACACAACTTACAAAATCTGTGAATTCTCTTAACTACTCAACATATAATTTAATTTCTAAAATACTTATGTTAATTAAATCATACTTGTAATACCTCATTGTTCAGTCATTATTTCAATAAAATATCTCATTTGCATTGTGGTTTTTTTTTTTTTCTTATCCACATTTCAGAAACTGGTTTTATAGCCATAAGCTAATATGTATTGGGTTCTCACTTTAGTTAGGCACTTTTAGTATTTCACATGTATTAGTTTAACATTCAGAATAATTTTGTGAGACAAGTACTGTTATTAGCCTCATGAGGAAACTCAAGTTCTGCGGAGTTAGTAATTTACCACCTAAAATTGATTATGACCCAAGTTGTGAACCTAGGCCATTCCACCTCCAAGCTCTTACTATTATACTATTTGGCTGTATTCTGGTAGAGAACCTATATGATGAAATTTCTTGTACACTGCTTAGAAATAATATTTAAATAGGCATAGTTCTAAAACAAGGATTTCCTGTCACTAAATTGCACAAAGCATATAACTATGAGAGTCAGGTGTTTAAGGTGTTTTGTGGAAAAGAATCTTTGGAATTCTTGTTGGATATACCATATATGGTTGCAAGCAAGAATCTAACTCTGGTCAATGTAAACAGAAGGAAATCCATTGAAAGATTATCAGAAGTCTCATAATCCATTGGGTAGCAATAGAGAACTGGGATAGAATTAAGGCAACTGTGGAGACCATGTTCTGGGAGAACAATCCAATTGGGAGCCATGGTAGAATTATCTCTGCTCAAAATTCAGATTCCAAAGAGAGTACATCTGATTGGCATGATTCTATCAAGTGGGACAGAGGCAGTTCTTCAAAAGGAAATCAGAGTAGATGAAGAAAAGGATGTTAAGCAACAAAGAAAAGCAAATGTCTACTACATCATGAAAAATTAAGTTTTATGAATTTTGGATACTCTGACAAAGACTGAAAGTTAGATTTCAAGGATGAAATATTAATAGTGTTGCCAAGTGGAGAATTGTGGAAACCATTCTTTCTAATATTCTGTCCTTCAGACTAGTGACCAGTTTTCTACTTTATATCCCCATGTTGTTACCCTGTTTTCATGTGGTCAGTTCACCTTACCTAATGTGGTAACCTCCTAACTGGCCTCCCTGTCTCATGTGTTGATTCTCTTATCCTTCCACACTGAAGCCAAAACATTCTAAAATACAAATACGTTTGTGTTACATTTTAGGTTTTTTTTTTTGTTTTTCATTATGGGTAAAATCCAGACTTCTTACATAATCTGGCTTCTGTTTACCACTCTAGGCACACTCTTTAGTGGAAGTTTCACTCCTTTCAGCCCAAAATCTTTTGCCAAAATGGAGCCAGTTCTGCCTAGAACCCTTTCTGCCTAACACTCTTGCCTCTTAGCTCTTACTGACCTGCTCAAGTCTGGATTTAAGCACACCTATCCGTTTGACAACAGTGTTACTTGAGGTGTAGACTGGTGATCTGCAAACAGTCTATGACGTAAGTGCAGAAACAGGGAACTGCTGTATCATTTTACAAAAATAACAGCAATAGATTGGAATTATTTTTTGATTCTTTACCACAGAATTAACTACCAGTTACTATTGGACCTTGTAGGATTTGTATAACAATACTTGGTAAATTGCAGTCTATTCTAATTTTCTTTTTATATTCCTCCTTTGAATGAAAGCTCTGATTTCAGGAACAGTGCTTAGTTTTTATTCATAGTTGCAGGTTGTTAAGTACATATAGGAGTTAAAAATACTTTTTTAATGAAGAAAAATGTTTTAGGAAACAGTAGTAGAAAACACAAGCCTGAAGTCTTTGGATAGTTCCAACTATCTCTGTGCAACTTATCTTTCCTCAATCCCCAATAGTTCAAATCAATTTCTGTAGGATGAAGGAGTCAAGATTGAGTTTTGAGAAGTACCAAAATGGTTAAAAATTTGTTCCTACAGTTTTTGAGCAAGTGATGGAATTACAAACATCTTCTTAGTGAAAAATGAATACATATATGGTGCTTGCACACAGTATCACAGACCCAACCATAAGCACAGTTAATTACACAAGCTTAAGAATACATGTTCTGGTTCAGATCTTACTCAGGTTAAATATACATACTCTAGTACAGTGGTTGTCAGTGGGGTTTTTTTGTTTTGTCTTCAAACCTTTTGACACTTTTTTGAAGTATAAAGTTTCCAAGAAGCTTCTGAGGATTGTATCTTTCAATGTTTGCCATATTAGAACTTAACCTTGAGATCTTTTAAAAATAATACACAAGCTCTTATTCTATTAGCTGTAACCATTAGAACAGTGATGTGATTGCATGTCCTTTAGCCTCTGGAAAATACATTGAGCATCTTTCTATAAACATAGTTTTACATACAAAATTCCAAGTTGTTTATTTGTAAGGAATGACATTTGCAGGTGAATAATTTCCTGTATATAAGTGTGTGTATGTGTACACATATATGTTCACACATATAAAATCAGTCCCACATAAGGGAGTGTGTGTCAGTGACACGTGTGTCCAGGCTGATCTTAGTCGTCGTCATCCTCCTCTTCATCTTCCTCAGTTTCTTCATTCTCCTCGGCCTCCAGTGCAACTGACTCTAGTGTGGCCCTGAAAGCCTGCTCCTCTTCCACACTAGGATCATCCATTTCTGTAATTTCTGGTCCACTGGGGTATTCTTGATAAACTGGTGGTGGAATCGGAGGTGTGTAATTGTTTGGACTATATTTATGACCCCAGCCTATGTAGAGATTTTCAAACTTTCTATAAAAAAAAACAAAACATTATACAATTTCTCAGAAAAGTTAACCCTCCTGTAATAAAGTGCATAGAGTCCCATAATTTTTTAAAAATACTTTTAAAATACTAAATGTGAAATATTTCTCAACGTATTTCTACCTCCAAACTATTTTGATCCAAACTGTTTAAGTGGTTAAGAAACCATGGGGCCAGACTCTTGTCAAGAAGTACCCTACAACTAGACCAAAAGTAAAGGCCTTTTTTCCATTCAATTATTTTCAGGGAAACAAAATTTACTATCATCCATAAAGTTAGCTTTTAAAAAGTTGCTAGCCCCACAAACTCTTGACTGGGTGTGGAGTTTGCCCGTGGTTGAAAACATACATGTCATTTTTCACACGTGACAGCCAGCGCATTTCTGCCTCTAGGGAAAGTTGTGGTCAGGAACGCTGGCCCTTCTGGCTGGTGGTGCTCTTCCTGTATTTGCATTCCTAGCCCAGGTGCCCTCGTTCCTAGGTCTCTTTACAGAGGCCTTTCCCGCTGTGACTCTGTACTCAGTACTTTTCCACTTCTAGCCCTCCCACCCTCCTAGTGGCCTCTGGGTCAGGAAAATTGCAGGAGCCTTTTGTTTGGGGATGCCTTTGTCAAGTGAGATGACCCCACAACCTCCACATCTACACGTCACCTGTATCTGTGCTGACCCACTGGTAGGACTATTCCCTGGGGGAAAATGAGAAGGGGGAGCCAATGCCTTCTCTTACACTATCACAGTAAATGATTAAAGACTTAACTCATTTTTGGCTTGTTGCTTTAATGGCTACTCTGACACTGGCAGCTAAGCTCGCTCTCCAGCTCTGCTGAGCTGACACTGGATTATTAGGAAAGAAGTGGAAGCATAAGACATGGAAGTGTATGTTCTAGGCGAAGAATAAAAAGATATTTAATATCGTCTTTAGGTACTAATTCCTTTGAAAGTGGTAGCCTAAATCATATTTTTACTTTTTTTTTTTTTTTTGTTGAGACAGGGTCCCACCCTATGCCCCTGAGCAGAGTGCAGTGGGCGTGGTAGCTCACCACAACCTCAGACTCGGGCTGCGGGCACCCCGCTGCCTCAGCCTCCGGAAGCCGCTGGGATTACAGGCGCTCGCCGCGGCGCCCGGCTGGGTTTTTCCATTTTTTTCACGAGTCGGGGTCTCACTGTCGCTCAGGCGAGTCTCGAACTCCTGAGCTCAAGCGATTCTCCCTCCTCAGCCTCCCACAGTGCTGGGATTACAGGCGTGAGCCACCGCGCCCGGCCTAAATCATATTTTTAATTATCTCTCATCAAGATGTCCAACAAAAATGAGATTTATATTAATTTAACATTGCTTAGAATTACCTCCATTAATCTATAAGGTGAAAGACTAAGCAATTACTCAAATAATCAGAGATTAAAAATTGTATCTTATTTTAAGTAGTTTAGATAATTGAGATGAAGAGATGTCTGAATAACTCTAATGTCCTGAATTTGAAGTTTTCCTGTGTGATACAAATGTTAGTTTAATAAATCTTATGGCACATACTAAATACACTAAAGTTGAGTTGAAACAATAAAAACTTAACATTCTAGTGATAATTTATAATTTCCAGATCTTATATAGTCACAATAATGGCTTTGTAAGTGTTCCAATACTTACTTGCCATTGGAAAAGGCATATGCTCCAGGCCAAAGGTTGGATCGAAGAACAGCAATAGCATATTGTGGGACAAGAGTTGAGGATAGCCGTGTTGTCCAAGGAGGCATATTCTGAATCTCTGGAATCCAAAGAGAAATTCAAAAGTTTAACTCCTAAATATACAAGAATCTACCACACAATGGAGAAGCTACTTGTATAAATCTTCACAAACACCTGCACATGCACACACATTTTGCATACAAAAAAAAAAAAAAGTTTAATCTGGATGTTTTATAAATGTTTTGGAACAATGAAATTTGAAATATACATCTCCAATTTTGCAATAGAGATGAGATGGTTTATTAAGAAAGAGGAGTCTGGGTGGCGCCTGTGGCTCAAAGGAGTTGGGTGCCGGCCCCATATACTGGAGGTTGTGGGTTCAAACCCGGCCCCAGCCAAAAACTGCAAAACAAAACAAAAAAACCTAAAAAAGAAAAAGAAAGAAAGAGGAGGCTTATATGATGGAATAATAATTGATGACCAAATGAAAGGTCAAATCATTATTATGAAAAAGATCAAGGGTCATAAGCATATATACTGTTCATGGTCTGCAGAACACAAGACAAAATATGATACCCAAGAGAGATGTCAGCATTTCCAGTAAGAGGCAGCCAACTTATCTTTCTTGTTTGCATCATTCCTTCAACTTTGTCAAAGAACATTGGTGTGTCAGCTACCTTCTTTACCCCTCACCATCCCAGAACACATGAAGGGGAGAAGGGGTGAAACCTTGGCTTCTGTCCACTTTGTAGAAGTTTACAACTTTCATATATTTGCTGTATAATGTACATAGTATATGATACAGCTTGTGTGACTGTGTGTGATAATAGCTATGTAAAATAACCTAAATCTTCAGAGATTGGTGTCAAAAGAGGAGGCCCCACTTCCTGTTCTATGTACTCAGGTTCTTCTCCTTTTTCTTCCTCTTTGTCTTCATCCTCCTCCTCTTCTTCTTCATTTTTTTGCATAGTGTTGAACAAATTACAGCGACCCTAGGAATGAATGTTGCAAGATTTAGTAGTCTAATGAGGACCTTAAAAATCTCAGAATATTCATTCATATTGAAGCGATTATCGGGGGTGGGGGGGTGTTTCACTGTGTGCGTATTTGATCCATTATTCATTCATTTATCATACATTTTCCAAGTGCTATTTTGATCTAGGTTGTTTCAAAGAAAAGACAGTGGTTAAAATGGTTAGGGATAAAAAAAAGAAAAGACAGTGTTACTAATTTCAAGAATTTTCCAATTTCTTGAACTTACAGAACTTCAGGATTCAGTTATATTTTAAAAATAGCTGAATCTTAGTGAAAAAGGTAATAATGCATTTTACTTGTTTGTAATAAATAATTTATATGAGAGAGGTAAAGCTATGATGATGACAACACTAAAATTTTAAATACAATAATAAGGTTATATGTGGTGATTTAGGATTTATAATTTCTCTTTAATTAACTCTTATTTATAGATAACTAACATTATCTCTTATCTAGACAAAAGTATGATGAAGATGTTCTACCTATAGATGAGACAGTATAGCAGAGGGGTTAAAAGGATAGACTCTGGACCCCTTCTGCATAGCCTCGCATCTGATTCTGTTACTTATTAGCTATAGTCTCCTTGTCACATTTTCTAAGTTCTCTGCTTCGATTTACTCATTCATAAAGGAATATAGGATAAGGATAATAATACTATTTCACAGGGTCGCTGTGAGGATTAAATTGTATGTATTCACACACACACACACACACACACATAATACATATGCTATTAACCGCACCTGGCACAATAGGTGCTATGTAGCTGCTACATAGCACTGTCTGCTTCTTGTTTTTGTTATACTCCTTTATTGTTCTTAGCCGAAAATCTCCATATATTATAGAGATAGACTAAAAGAACTGTTTCCAAAATTGATGTGTTCATCTGTATTTAATATATAAAAAAAGAGTAGTAATTTCAGAAACATAAATCTAATCCCATACATCATCTGTTAAATGCTCCACAGAAGAATTTGCTTTATCCATTCGAAAATATAAAAATCTCTCTGAAAATCTCTGGGGCCCTGGCAATTATATAGTACTCTGTTTTGTTGTGTTTCTGGGACAGGGTCTCCCTCTGTTACCTGGGCTAGAATCCAATGGTGTCATCACAGCTCACTGAAACCTCAAACTCCTGGGGGCAAACAATCCTCCTGCCTCAGCCCCCCAAGCATTAGAACTACAGGCACACAACAAACTGCTCAGTTAATCTTTTAATTTTTTTTTCTAGACACAGGGTGTGGCTATGTTGCCCAGGCTGGTCTCAAACTCCCGTCCTCAAATGATCCTCCTCCTTTGGCTTCCCAAAGTGCTAGGATTACAGTAAACCATCACACCCAGATTTTATTCATGTTTTTAATGATTTCTTTCTGTATTTAAGGTCTGAAAAGCTTCATTTTTGATATCTTATGTGCAAGATTGGGACAATTTAGTAGACCCTCTATAAAATCACCTGAAAATCACCCTCTATAAGTTGACTACCCAAGGGACTGTAACAAACTGGTCAACATGAGGAACTAGGCCTATTGTACTGATACATATATGTGGTGCACGTCTGGTCTTTGAAAATTAGGTCAACTTAGGTCAATGTAGGAAGATGATTCCTCCAACTATGGAGGTTCTACTGCATTTGCTAGTTTGCTTATAGATTGAGAATCACAAAGCCCATACCTGAGGGAGAATATGCTGTACATGATGAACCCAATTGGACAGAGATTCAACTAGATCAGTCACTGGAATGCCTTCAAACTCTGGGTTTTCCTCAAAGCTATCTCGCCCACTTTCTACCTCTTCCTCTGCCTCTCCTTCCTCTTCACCAAACTGATAGAATCCCAAAGGACTGACATGGGTTCCTGCTGAAATTCGGGCAATTTGTGCTCGTAAGTAATTGCTCTCATTTCCTGGGAAAGGTGGGTAGCTTATGATGGGTGCATCCAATCGCCCAGTGAAAAATTTCTTGATTTTTCTTGCAATAACAATTTGTGCTGGTAAAACTGATGGTAACTTCACCCATGGCCTTCCTGGTTCATTGCAAACAAAATACACGTATTTGTTGGCACCTGCCCTACTTTCTTCTTTTGGGATAGCCTGTGGGGCCTTGTAGAAGGACTTTGGTAATCCATCTTCCTCATCTTCATCTGCTTCACTTTCTCCATTTTCCCTCTCTTCAGTTACATCTTCCTCTTCTACCTCCTCTTCATCTTCCCCGTCACGAAATTCCACTTCAGCTACAATATAATTCATCTCCAGACCCAAGATCTTGCCCCAGAAGCGGCATTTTTGGATTGGGTGGGTGTCGGTAAGCTGCTTGAGGGCAAGGAATATACGGTAAGTCTCATCTGCACCCAAACCAACTCCAGCTTGTTCAAAATAAAAAGCAGACTCCATTATGTTAGGAAGAGAGTTTTCTGCCTGGGAAAATAAATGTTGTGGTTAAAAGTTTATCCATAAGGCAAATGCCTGTTTCTCTTTTAGTTTTTGTACATCTTGATATTAGCTCTACTTTTCTCTCTCCACCACTTCAGTAATTTCTTTCAAGATTTTGCTCAAACTATGATAATCCCTGAATTTCAGTTCTTCTCTCATTATTTATATTAGTAGCTTCTACCATTGTATCTTATTAATATCAAAGCTACCTTGTTCTAAGTGTGTATCTTAGACAGAGATTTTTAATGACTACTTTTAATAACAGTTCAACATCTCTGCTTCATAAAAAATATTTAAATGACTCCCTTACTATCTTAAAATAAGTAGTATAACTTATATACAGACATACATAGGGAAAATATGGTTTTATATATGTTTATATTGCCATATTTTAAAAAAATTATTAAATACATGGCTTTATATATACAGGTGGCCACCCTCTATAAGGTAAATAAAAATTAATACAGTATCCTACATGTAAGGTAATATACAGCCTAAATAAAGGAGATGTAGAATAAAGTAAATGCTCAGCATGACTACACATGAAGACACAAATACTTGCCCCTTATTTATAATAATTTTGGCTTTAAAATAATGAAGAGAAAAATAGATAATTCTATAAAAGAAATACAGGAAAATCAACAAGCAGAGTCTCAAGAAGATTGTAGAAAAATATTTGTGAAAAGGTAGGAGAGAAAATCACCTGAAATCAGAAAAACTTGTAAGACAAAGTCATGACCCTCAAGATGAAGGAGTTGAGAGCACTTTGCTATTCTTACAAATGATCTGCTTTTGTTTATATTACAACTGTAGTGTCAAAATAAACACAATGATATATTTCAATCTTCATCTCATTGATTTAAAATTGTAAAACATTTTCCTTGACACTCCTCCACCACTCACTCTTGATCTTATTCAGCCCTCTCGTGCTGTTTCTTAGTCTCTTTAAGGCTAAGGCTTAAAGAGCTCCTTAGGCTTAAGAGCTCTTCTTAGGCTCCCTTTTTTCTTAATTGAGCTGTAAATGGTAGTGTCCTCAAAATTTCATTTTTGGTCATTTCATCGCTCAATATAGTGTGTTTCCATATCACTCCAAGTGACATATGGCTGTTTATAATTTCACTTCCTAACTCTGACTTTGCTCACATGCTTTATATCTGTAATTCTAGTCAGCTAGGAGAAATTTTAATCTGAGTATTCTATAGAAACTTCAATACAGTAGAACCTCTCTAAGGGACTATGACAAACTGGTCAACATATTGGAGGTGGTCAACATAAGGGACTAGGCTGACTATACTGATATGTACATGTGGTCCATGTGTGGTCTGTGAAAATTAGGTCAATTTAGGGAGGTGGTAATGTAGGGAGGTGGTCAACTATGGAGGTTTTACTGTATTTAACTCATTTCTCTCAAAGTTTTCTCTTTTTTTTCTATACACTCTTTCTTCACCAATAACATCATTATTCCCTCAGTTTCTCACAATAGTAAGTCCAGTCATCCTTGCTTCCTCTGACTCCATTAACCTTTTTAAATAATTAGAATTCTATTGATTTGAACACATAAAAACGTGCTGGCATTATTTTTTCCTCTTTTACTCATTTCTGTTACTTTAGTCACCATCCTTGCTATTTGTGCTATCACAAAAGGGTCCTACTAATACTCTCCTCCTTGCCTCCATTTTTCCTTTCTTTTTTATTCTCCTTCACATTATTACCAGTTTTATCTTTCTAAATCAAAAGTCAGACAGATTTTTCCCTATTAAAATCCTCTCATTGTTATATAAGAAAGAAACTTCTTATCAATGTACAAAGAGAAATCTGGCTTTAAGCACTTTGTTTGCTGCATATCCATTATTTATCTAAACTCATACTCTACTTTTCCAAGCATTAAATAATTTTTTCTGCTTTTTGTCATCCTTTTTTCCTCAGAATTTTATTCCTTACAGTCTTTACCTGATGTACTCTTGACTTATCCTTCATGACCCAAATTAAATATTAAATCCACTATAAAGTCTTGCCCAATTCCCAGTAACAGAGTTAGCAGTTTAATTCTGTCTTTCAGCCTGTTGTCAAACAGTATAACAACTGGTACAATTGCCTAAATTCCTAGTGTATGCCAGATCTTTTATCTATACCATCTCTACCCCTATGATTATTTGTGAGGCTTGATGAGTTTAGTCACTTGCTCAAAGTCACATAGTTAGTATGTGATTGAATGAGGATTCTAATTCAGACCCCATGTTTTGCTCTCTCATTATGAGGCTACAACCACAGAACCAGCTCAAGTGGCTTCAAATTCATGTAATAAATAGAGTTTTTAGTTGCCATGGACCCCCAGATTGCAGGTTACATAACCTGAGCATACCCAGATGAACCATGAGTACAGCCACAGGCAGAACCTAACTGCTAGGACCAAGGTAAGGGGATCAAATTAAGAGTGGACATCTCAAAAGGATTATACAACAGATCAATAAATCAAAAAGTGGTTTTTTGAAAAGGTCAATAAAATAGATAAACCTTTGGTTAACCTAACCAGGAAAAAAGAGTAAAATCTCTAATTTCATGAATCAGAAATGGTAACAATGAAATAACAGACCCCTCGGAAATTCAAAAAATCCTCAATGAATATTATAAGAAATTTTATTCTCAGAAATATGAAAATCTGAAGGAAATTGACCAAAACTTGGGAGCACATCACCTTCCAAGACTTAGCCAGAATCAAGTGGAAATGTTGAACAGGCCTATATCAAGTTCTGAAATAGCATCAACTATACAAAATCTCCCTAAAAAGAAAAGCCCGGGACCAGATGGCTTCACATCAGAATTCTACCAAACCTTTAAAGAGGAACTAGTACCTATATACTCAACCTTTTCCAAAATATAGAAAAACAAGGAATACTGCCCAACACATTCTATGAAGCAAACATCACCTTGATCCCCAAACCAGGAGAAGACCCAACAAGAAAAGAAAACTATAGACCAATATCACTAATGAATATTGATGCAAAAATATTCAACAAGATCCTAACAAACAGAATACAGCAACACATCAAACAAAAAAACCATGACCAAGTGGGTTTTATCTCAGGGTCTCAAGGCTGGTTCAATATACATAAATCTATAAATATAATTCAGCACATAAACAAATTAAAAAACAAAGATCATATGATTGGGGTCGTGCCTGTAGCTCAAAGGAGTAGAGCACTGGCCCAATATGCCAGAGGTGGAGGGTTCAAACCCAGCCCCAGCCAAAAACTGCAAAAAAAAAGAGCCATGATTCTCTTAACTGATGCAGAAAAATAGAAAAAGCTTTTGATAATATCCAGCATCCCTTCATGATCAGAACACTCAAGAAAATTGGTATAGAAGGGACATTTCTTAAACTGATAGAAGCCATCTACAGCAAACCCACAGCCAATATCATATTGAATGGAGTTAAATTGAAATCATTTCCACTCAGATCAGGAATCACACAAGATTGCCCATTGCCTCCACTGCTCTTTAACATTGTAATGGAAGTTTTAGCCATCACAATTAGGGAAGAAAAGGCAATCAAGGGCATCCATATAGGGTCGGAAGAGATCAAACTTTCACTCTTTGCTGATGATATGATTGTATATCTGGAAAACACCAGGGATTCTACTATAAAACTCTTAGAAGTGACCAAGGACTACAGCAGCATCTCAGGTTACAAAATGAACACTCATAAATCGGTAGGTAGCCTTTGTATATACTAATAATAGTCAAGCTGAAAAAACAGTCAAGGACTCTATTCCATTCACAGTAGTGCCAAAGAAGATAAAATATTTGAGAGTTTACGTAAGAAAGGATGTGAAAGATCTCTATAAAGAGAACTATGAAACTCTAAGAAAAGAAATAGCTGAAGATGTTAACAAATGGAAAAACATACCATGCTCAGGGCTGGGAAGAATCAACATTGTTAAAATGTCCATACTAACCAAAGCAATATACAATTTTAATGCAATCCCTATTAAAGCTCCACTGTTATACTTTAAAGATCTCGAAAAAATAATACTTCGTTTTATATGGAACCAGAAAAGACCTCGAATAGCCAAGACATTATTCAGAAATAAAAACAAAGCAGAAGAAATCACACTACCAGACCTCGGACTATACTATAAATCAATAGTGATCAAAACAGTGTGGTACTGGCACAAAAACAGAAAGGTAGATGTATGGAACAGAATAGAGAACCAAGAGATGAACCCAGCTACTTACCATTATTTGATCTTTGACAAGCCAATTAAAAATTCCCTAATCAACAAATGGTGTTGGGCGAACTGGCTGGTGAGCTGTAGAAGACTGAAACTGGACCCACACCTTTCACCATTAACTAAGATAGACTCTCACTGGATTAAAGATTTAAACTTAAGACATGAAACTATAAAAATTCTAGAAGTGCAGGGAAAACTCTTGAAGAAATCGGCCTGGGTGAATATTTTATGAGGAGGACCCCCTGGGCAATTGAATCAACACCAAAAATACACTGCTGGGACCTGATCAAACTAAAAAGCTTCTGCACAGCCAAGAACACAGTAAGTAAAGCAAGCAGACAGCCCTCAGAATGGGAGAAGGTATTTGTAGGTTATGTCTCTGACAAAGGTTTAGTAACCAGAATCCACACAGAACTCAAATGTATTAGCAAGAAAAGAACAAGTGATCCCATTTCAGGGTGGGCAAGGGACTTGAAGAGAAACTTCTCTGAAGAAGACAGGCGCACAGCCTACAGACACATGAAAAAATGCTCATCATCCTTAACCATCAGAAAAATGCAAATCAAAACTACTTTGAGATATCATTTAACTCCAGTAAGATTAGCCCATATCACAAAATCCCAAGACCAGAGATGTTGGCATGGATGTGGAGAAAAGGGAATACTTCTACCCTGCTGGTGGGAATGCAAAATAATATGTTCCTTTTGGAAAGATGTTTGGAAAACACTTAAAGAACTAAAAATAGACATGCCATTTGATCCTACAATTCCTCTACTAGGTATATATCCAGAAGACCAAAAATCATACTGTAAAAAAGATATTTGTACCAGAATGTTTATTGCAGCCCAATTCATAATTGCTAAGTCATTGAAGAAGCCCAAGTGCCCATCGACCCACAAATGTATCAATAAATTGTGGTGTATGTACACCATGGAATATTATGCAGCCTTAAAGAAAGATGGAGACTTTACCTCTTTCATGTTTACATGGATGGAGCTGGAACATATTCTTCTTAGCAAAGTATTACAAGAATGGAAGAAAAACTATCCAATGTACTCAGCCCTACTATGAAACTAATTTATAGCTTTCATATGAAAGCTATAACCCAATTATAGCCCAAGAATATGGGGAAAGGGGAAAGGGAGGGGAGGAGAGGGGGGAGGATGGGTGGAGAGAGGGTAATTGGGGCCCACACCTAGGGTGTATCTTACAAGGGTACATGTAAAATTTACTAAATGTAGAAGATAAATGTCTTAACACAATAACTAAGAAAATGCCATGAAGGCTATGTTAACCAGTTTGATGAAAATATTTCAAACTGTATATAAAACCAACACATTGTACCCCATGACTGCATTAATGTACAGCTATGATTTAATTTAAAAAAAGTCAAAACAAACAAACAAACAAAAAAGAAGCTGGACATCTCATGGCATGAACCATGAGCCAATCAGATCAAGCCCTGGCATCAACTCATTGCAAGATCCAATCACATCACACCTCATTACTTTCTACCTATGAGAGTTGGGAAGACAGAATTGCCCCCAGGTTCCGTGTCCTTGCTGGGCAGCTTTCTAATAAACTTTTCTTTCTACAGAAGAACCAGTGCTTCAGTGTTTGGCTTTCCCATAGGCAAACGGACCGTATTTGGTTCAGTAACAAGACTATCAATTTATTACATTAATAGAATGGCTTTCCAGTCTCCTTTTTGCCTCTTTCACTAAACTGTAAACAACTTAAAGACAGAACAGTCTTTTTCACATGTGTATCTCAGTACCTGGCAGGCAGTAAGTAGTCACAGTGTTTGCAAATGAATGGGTGGATGAATAAATGAATGCTGAAGGCTAAGCATAGGAATTCTGGTGTAGTCAAAGACAGGAAAAATCATAAGCACTCTAAACTTACTAGTCTGGGGCAGAGTTGGTCACATAGCTCGTATTTCAATGCTTCAGAGACCTGCCTTTCTTCCTGTTCCTGCATCTTTTCTACCCTTTGAGGTGGAGCTTTTTATCTTTAATTTAGGACTCAGGTGTCCTAAGTTCTAAAACCAATCCTATTCTTTTTTTTTTTTGGCCAGGAAATTTAAATATTTATTTTTTAAATCCACAAAACACTAGAGTATACTTCACTTAGAAACAGTTTACAGGACTAATAACTACAATGATTAAACAATATAATTTGTATTTGGGATGCAATTATGTCATAAAATTTCAAATAATCAGTTTATAAATTTGTTGCTTTTACTTCTACAAAAGTATTCATTTAAATCCACGATATGAGTTACAAAATTAATTTCCAAAACTCTATAGATTATAAACTATAATTGAGTTTCAGTTACATAGCAAGTGAGAAACTTAACTGAACCATTATTTGAAAATACAACACATTAAAAGTCATTGTTACAGTATAGGCACCAGTTAAAATAATTTTCTTGGCGTATGATACCACAATAACTTTCTCAAGATATCATTTTTTTTTAAAAGAAGAGGATGACATGGCCACTTTGACTAAAAACTGAATTCTTTACCTGAAGAACATTTTTCTTTTAATATTTGGCATTTATTCGAATAAAAAAATGACTTGTGCAAAAACCAAATTGTGCAGATCCAAACAATAAAACATTAACTATCAAAACTAATTCATATCAATAATTCTACAACTACTGATATACAGCCCCAGTTCAGATCTTAGGCAGGCATAATATATATATTGGGCTTAAAAGAAAAAGGTATTACCCATTTAATAGTTTCACAAATATAACTGAAAATTAATTGTACAATTGAACTTACCCTTGAATGGATAAAAATCATCTTGTACTATGATTATTTTCATATGAACTAGAAAGTGCTCATTTAAATACTCTTTCAAAAAAAAGAACAAATGATGCTTATGTACTGATAATTATGAAGAACAAAACTATAAATAGTTTATAGCACAATTCACTACCATGACAAAAATATGCTGGTGTAAGTTACATTTATACCTGTTGATTAGGTATTTAATCACATGACAATTGCTTTTTTTAAAAGCTCTCCAAGTCCAAACATATAATATGCAATTTGGGCTGAAGATTTAAAAAATGAAATCACACTAATTCTTCGAGTGTTACCAAAAACCCATTCTTAGCTAAATGATCTTGATTGAAATTTCTAACCACGTTAAAATAAAGGTTATTGCCTCTAAAGGGAAGGTAAATACTGCACACCAAGAGATACTTCTGCTGCTACATCTTGCCTACAAATGCTTCAGACACAGGGCTCTCAAATAAGTTGTACCTTGATAAAATGGAAGTTTTTAATAAGCTCTTGGAAACGAAATAAGTATTGACTCTTCTACCAAGTTAAGATGATATTCCAGGAAGCTCGGTGATTATGATATTTGAGAGCACAATCCTATTCTTTATTAGGAAAATTCATGGGATCTGGTTAAGGAGCTCAGCTTCCAGGATCAAAACAGCTTGTGTTCTCATCCCATATTCTAGTTTTAGGATGCAGATCCCTGCTTTATGATCTTGTGCCTATAGATAACACAACATCCCACTCTTATACTGGAGTCTGACCTTTCTTTGATTAAGGCCTCCATGAAAATATCTATTTGCTTGATCTCCACATGTTGTTTGCTCCCAGACACATCATCACTGTATATTGCTACAAAGCCAAATACCACCTTGTTGAAACTGTTTGATGTCAACTCCTTGATATAGATCACCTGTTACTTCTGTCTGAGGACTACAGATCTCACTGTGATAAGTTGGGTCTCCTCCTGTAGGCTGCTAAACCCTATTGGGTGCACCTAGTAAGTCTCTTTCTTGTCTTTAACCTGATGGAGTCCTGTTTTGAAATACCTTACCCCAAACATCAGATGTACAAATATATAGATATATTTTAAATATTGTAGTGGTAATAGAATGTGGAAGCTCAGCAGACATGTATAAAGGCATTTAGAAAACAGGATGTTGGATACTATTTTGAAATATTTAAAGCTAAAACTTCTGTGATGCACTGGATTTTAGTCTTCAATGGTAGCTTTTCTCCCCTTTGTTAACTTTTCTCTAAATATTTTAAACAACTTACTTATCGTGATTTTAAAAGTATTTTATACCTCTCATCTTATAGATGTCCCACTGACATAATATGTATACCAAGTCATAATATGAGGAGATTGCCTTAGAAGAGAATGCAAATGATATCAGAAATACTTCTAAATTTTCTAGTAAGTTAAAGATAAAAAATAAGTAATGTGATTTAAAACCTAATTCTTAGTTATCTGAAATACATTCATTATTCAACAAACATTTAACGAGAAATAGCAGTATACCCAGATTTGTATCCGGTGCCTTGGAGAATATAAAATATGAAGATGCCATTTTCCCCGATATCAATAAACTTAGTTCACAAACATACAAGAAACAGCTCAGGCCTGTAAAATACTAAAACACAATGTGACAAAATAAGAAACTCCCAAACAAGGAAATAAGTGGTGTGAAATGAGCCTGGAGAAAGCTGGAAGAGATTTTTTTTTAAACTAAGATGCAAATTCTACTTAGGAAGGTATAAAGGACAGTTGGTATAATCTAAAGCCACAACTCACTCATCCCAAATAGAAACTTAAGATTTAGCTATTAAAATTTATAGTTATAACTTACTATTTCATCTTCCAGTTCTTGGTCAACTCCTTCCAAATGTCCCTGGAGAAAAAGAGCTTTTTGCTTCTCTGCTATTTCATATGTTGGGAGCATCTCCTTCTCATCTTGGAGCGTGTCTAATTTTTTACTAAAATGTGCCGTCTTCACATCTTGGCTAATATTTTCAATGATGTCAACAGCATTTTCAGGACGCTCATTTAATATCTTAGTCAGCATATTAGATAGATGATCATATCTACTCAAACAGAAAAAATTTCAGATAATACACAAGTCAAGAGCATTCCGAGAAGCAGACTCAGCTAATTGGTTTATGCAGAGTCAGCTAATTGGTTTTTAAGAAACAGCAATATCGGGCGGCGCCTGTAGCTCAGTGAGTAGGGTGCTGGCCCCATACGCCGAGGTTCAAACCCAGCGCTGGCCAAACTGCAACAAAAAATAAAATAGCTGGGCCTTGTGGCGGGCGCCTGTAGTCCCAGCTGCTCGGGAGGCTGAGGCAAGAGAATCGCATAAGCCCAAGAGTTAGAGGTTGCTGTGAGCCGTGATGACATCATGGCACTATACTCGAGGGCGGTACAGTGTGACTGTCTCTACAAAAAAAAAAAAAGAAAGAAACTGCAATATCTTAAAGCCTTCAGAGACTTTCAATGGATAAACACTTGTAATTTCCACTATTCCCAAAATGCCTATCCTAGAATTTTCCTTTGGAAATGCCTTCATTGTGATATGAATATTTAAGTTTTTAAAACATTAAATTTTTTTTTTTTACATCAAACAGGTAATATAGGCCTATTCCATGACCAGGTTTGAGGGAGGCACACATATGTGCCTGAATACCCAATTATCACACTTATGAACTATACAAGGATCAGGATGTTTAAGTTACCAAAGTAAAATATCACAAGACGATACATAGTCCATATTAGGTATGTTTTAATATTTTATTTCTGAAATTAAAACCTCTTGATTATATATTTAAAAATGATTAACACTAATTTTCACTCTTTTACCCTAACTTCTTTTTTATGCCCCTTCCCCTACTCTAACCAAATCCAATTTAATTTCTTTTTTTTTTTTTTTTTTAATTTGGCCGGGGCTGGGTTTGAACCCACCACCTCCGGCATATGGGACCGGCGCCCTACCCGCTGAGCCACAGGCGCTGCCCCCAATTTAATTTCTTATCCCGTTGACTCTATCTTTAAAATTTGTTCTCTCCCTTCGTTTCATTTACTTCGGTGTTTTTTAGACCTACAGGTGTGGGTTAAGCTGTCCCACATAAGCCTCACAAGGCAAGTCTGTAATGGGTTAAAAATGGCTTTTGCAAAAGCCACAAAGGCAAAAGGAGAACTGGGCTCCCCCTGAGGCATACACAGAGCCTGTTTGTTCAGCAGTAAAAACCCTGAACCGTTTCTCTGATGTCATGCTCCTGTTAAGCCCATGTGGTCAGAGACTAACAATCTCTCCCCTGGAGATAAGGGCCAGAGGTTGACAGGTGTTAAAAACACATTGTCTTTGGAGCCTAAAGGTCTCTGCCTTGTGGAAGAACAAAGTCATTACTCCATTTTGAGGCAAACTAAGTGTGTGCTTGAGGGATTTTATCTCCCCTTCTTCCCCAGGAGTTCTTTGTGATTTTTATTTAGATACCTTGCTCAAGAGTTAACACATGTCTGAGAAGAAAGAAAAAGCAGAGAAAATTGTGCTGATTTGTAGACTTGGTGTCTCCTCACTAGTTAAGTTTAGATACAAAGAGTTAGAGATCATAGATTAAGTGTGTAGGTCACCACCAGTGTATATAAGGTGGTCAAGAATAAAGATCCTTTGCTACATGCCATCCCATGCAGTGTAGTCTGTTTCTTGTTTACTCTTAATAATTGCAGGAGCCAGCTTGCACCTGCGGCAAAGCTGCTGTTCTCTCGTGTCTCTGGTCACACAACAATAGGGAATGCATTTCGTACTGTAACTTCTACCCACGCACAACTAAAATAGCTTTATTAAAATGAGATGCACTCTGATATTTCATTTTGTTCTATTGAAAACACTGCATTAACTCTTTATTTCATAACTGAACTAGTGAAATTGTTTCTATCCTCCCGTTAATTCATTTCATTCTACACATAACTGCTAGTGTGTGCATCTTTGAGTACCAGATTTCACATTGTGGATTTACCATTTAAGAGGCCAAAATGTCCGACAAAGTGCTCTTAAGTCATGTTAAAGTGTTCTTTACTTGAAAAGAAACTCCTCTATTTAGTGTGGAAACTTGCATAAATTGCCTCTTTAGTGGACATGCATCTTATTTCTCCAACCTTGTTTCTACTTATTAGTTCCATTAGACTTTGTCTCACCAAAGCAAATCGCACATTGGTACTGGACTGTTTACGCAGCTCAATTTACAATCACCAAAACGTAGGAACAAACTAAATGCCCACCAACCCAGGAATGGATTAACAAGCTGTGGTTTATGTATACCATGGAATATTATTCAGCTATTTTTAAAAAATAGAGACTGTACATCTTTTGTATTTAACCTGGATAGAGTTGGAACACATTTAGTAAAGTATCACAAGAATGGAGAAGCAAGAACCCAAGGTACTCAATTCTAATATAAAGCCAGTAGCTGATCTAATACATACCCCATTAAGAGAAAAACTCAAAACCTTTCAAGGTGGGGGGTGGAGGAAGGAGGGAGGGGAAAGGAGCGGTTACAGTGTATGGCACACCTCCTGGGGGCAGGACACAACTAAAAGGACTTTACCTATCAAATGCAAACAGTGCAACCTAATGAATGCACTCTCAATGAACCTGAAACAATAAAAAAACAAAAAAAAGAACATTCACACATTTGCTAAGTTCCACCTGGGAGCCTTTACTTGCTATGTTCCAAATGTATCTTTTCTCTCCAGATAATTCAAACATCCCTTTATCCTCAAGGACTAGCACTCAAGTCATTCCCCAACCATTCTTCCTCAGTTTAGAGTAGCCCTTTCTGAGAACACTGATCTGCTGCTATGAAATGTTACACATTATATATTTCCTATTCAGCAACTGCCTTAGGTTTTACACCAGCCAAGAATGGGGTTTTATTTTTTATATATCTCTTCCCTTATTATAGTGAAATAAAACAAATAGATGTTTAATAATAATCTTTCTATTGATTGATCTGAGCTATTATTTTCTTTAATATCTGTGTCTATGTAATGGACCTTAGGAATATCATGAAAAAAATGTATATTATATAGGCAACCAATGTAAAGGGCAGTTAAAAATATGATATGGTATTTGAAGAATACATCCTCAAATATTACTATTTTTATAAATGAACAGAAATGTTTTTGGCTAAGAGTTTCTTTAAAACTTCATCAAACTTCCTTAATATTCATTCAGTGTTGAAACTCATGAAGAAGCCTCAAGACTGAAAGTATTGTTGCTCATCAGGCAATGGCTGGGTTTGTAATTGAAGTGTCTAATTTGCTCCAATAGTGGCTGTGTATGACAGAATATCAAAACAGAAACTCTAAGTCCAAATTGTCACTTTATTTTTCAGGTTTCAATATAATATATGTGTCTTATTCATTGTTCTTCAATCCAAATAGTATATAAATGTTCTTTAAGTCCGTGCCTGAAGTGCTTTTGTATCAGTTTATGAAATATATTCATTAGATTTTAATTCATAATTATAGTTTTAACTAGGGAGGATTAATAATTTGTTCTACAGAATGGTAGAAAAGAAGGAAGCAATTCTTTTTTTTTATTAATTTTTAATTTAGTTTGCTTGTTCATTCTTCTTTGTTTGAAGAACTCCTTTTTTGTTGGTTTTCTTCTTCCTCTGGCGGTGCTGGCTGTTTTTGATGTCGTTAGTAGAGACGGGGTCTTACTCTGGCTCACTGCTGCTCATACTGGTCTTGAACCTCTGAGATCAGACAATCCACCCACCTCGGCCTCCCACAGCGCTGGGACTACAGGTGTGAGCCACCATGCCCGGCCTGAAGGAAGCAGTTCTTATCTGTAGGCTGTTTGTTCAATGATGAGAAACTATTTCAGAGCCTATATTTTAGTCAAGATTGTCTTAAAAACTTGTATTTTAATAATTTTAAATTGATAAGTAATAATTATACACATTTGGGTACATAGCAATGTTTCAATACATATAGTGTAAATTATATCAGGGTAATCACAGATTGTTTTACTGTGGTATATGTATACCATGGAATACTATTAAGCCATAAAAAGATGGTGACTTTATATCTTTTGTATTAACCTGATGGAGTTGAAACACATTCTTAGTAAAGTATCACAAAAATGGAAAAGCTGGCTTGGTGCCCATAGCTAAGTGGTTAGGGTGCCAGCCGCATACCCCTAGGCTGGTGGGTTCAACCTGGCCTGGGCCTGCTAAACAACAATGACAACTGCAACAAAAAAAATAGCCCAGCGTTATGGTGGGCGCCTGTAGTCCCAGCTACTTGGGAGGCTGAGGCAAGAGAATCACTGTGACGCCACAGCACTCTACCAAGGCAATATAATAAGACTCTGTCTCAAAAAAAAAAAAAAAAAAAAAAATGGAAAAGCAAGTATCCAGTGTAGTCAATACCAGTATGAAGCCAGTAGACAAACTAATACACCCCCCACATAAGAGAAAAACTCAATTCAAGTAGGGGGAGGGAAGAAAGGAGACGAGGGAGGGGGATTGGTGTTCTCCCACCTAATGAGCAAAATGTAAGGGTTATGGCATTGCTCCTGGGTGCAGGACACAACTACAACAGGGACGTTACCTAACAATACAAACATTATAACCTAATCGTTTGTATTAGGTCACAATACATATTTTTTTTTTTTTTTTTTTTTTTTTTTTTTTTTTTGTAGAGACAGAGTCTCACTGTACCGCCCTCGGTAGAGTGCCGTGGCCTCACACAGCTCACAGCAACCTCCAACTCCTGGGCTTACGCGATTCTCTTGCCTCAGCCTCCCGAGTAGCTGGGACCACAGGCACCCGCCACAGCGCCCGGCTATTTTTTGGTTGCAGTTTGGCCGGGGCTGGGTTTGAACCCGCCACCCTCAGCATATGGGGCCGGCGCCCTACTCACTGAGCCACAGGCACCGCCCTAGGTCACAATACATATTAATGTATGTATATGTAACCTCATATTAATTTGAAAAATTTCTCAATGAAAATTAAAACAAAGATTGTTTTAATTGTCACAAAAATAGCTTTTGTAAACTGTCAAATTAGATCTGCATATAAGAGACGGAATAAAGTCATTTTTTACTAAGCAATAAATATTATAGAAGATATTTGTATATTCCTTCAGAGATGGCATTTGGAAATAAAATTAAATTTATATATTTAAGTAATGTCAGTTATACAATAATTCAATAAATGAAATGTTCTCATTTCATGTTTTTATATTCAGTTTTAAATTGTTAGTTAACTCAGCTGAGTATAGTAGCTCACTTCTGTGATGTCAAGCACTTTGAGAGGCAGAGTCAGGAGGATCACTTGAGGCCAGGATTTTGAGACAAGCCTGGGGAACATAGTGAGCTATGATCCTGTGATTGCACCACTGAATTCTAGCCAGGGAAAAACAGCAAGACTCTTTGTTTCTTAAAAAAATAAAATAAATAAATAAATAGGTTTTTTTAATGCACTCTTTGGCAATTTTAACAAGTTTGTAAATTTTATGAATGCATGCTTGTTATTTAACCTAGGGCATCATGACAGGAAGTATATGTCAGAAATTTAAAAGTATGGCTCACTGGGTAGGGCACTAGCCCCATACACCGAGGGTGGTAGGTTCAAACCTGGCCCCGGCCAAACTTCAACAAAAAAATAGCCAGGCGTTGTGGCAGGTGCCTGTAGTCCCAGCTGTTCGGGAGGCTGAGGCAGGAGAATTGCCTAAGCCCAGGAGGAGTTGGAGGTTGCTGTGAGCTGTGTGACACCACAGCACTCTACTGAAGATAATAAAGTGAAACTCTTACTCTACAAAAAAAAAAAGGAAATTTAAAAGTGGAATCTACTGCTGAGTAGCAAATCACATTCTTGCTGCTTAAGTAAATTGTAGTTTAAAATAACTTACAAATAATATTTAAAATTTCCAATCTTGGGTTTAGTAGATTTCTCACATTAAATATTCCCCTTTAAGGGGAATTTAAGACCTTAAGATTATATCTCATATTTTTAAAGCCTAGTAATAGGTACAAATATTTGCCATTTGTATTAAGTAGGCATTCAATTAATGTTTATTGACTAATAATTATGATGAGAACTAGTAATATTATTATATATGCTATATATTGGTTTTTATTCATAGTTTTTGGCTTATAACTCTGACAGTCCTTGTGATTTCTCCCCACAGCAAGCCTTAGGAACTAAAAATACATTGTAATCTTCTCCTACCTCTGGTCGTAAAAAAATTTTCTGACTTACCTTGTCTGAATATAGGTCATAAGACCCCCATCCAGAAGGAGTCCTGCCCCAAGAGGCCAAGAAGAATCTGAACGGACAGGCCTTGTCCTTTTCCCCACTCAGTATGTTAGTATTAGATCACACCTTTTTTGTCCAATCACATTTCTATATGGTTGTCAATCATGCCTAGCCAATGAAGTCTCCATAAGAGGCCCAAGGGATAGGATTCAGAGAGTATCTGGGTAGCTGAACATGTTGAGCATCCTGGAGGATGGCTTGTCTGGGGAGGGCATAGGAGCTCTGCTCCCCTTCCCCCATTCCTCACCCTATGCAGCCTTTCCCCTGAATCCTTTGTAATATCTTTCATAATAAGTTGGTGAATGTAAGTCTTCCTTTAGTTCTGTGAGCTGCTCTAGCAAAGTAATGGAACCCAAAGAAGAGGTTGTGGGAATTTCGACTTGAAGCCAGTCTGTTAAAAGTTCTGGAGGCCCAGACTTCCAACTGGTGTCCAAAGTGGGGGGTGGTTTGGGGGACTAAGGCCAAATAGTCCCCCAAACCTGATGCTATCTCCAGGTACAGGGTGTCAAAATTGAATTGGAGGACACCTAGCTGGTGTTCACTGCAGAACTGATTGCTTAATTGTTGGTGGGGAAACCTCCTCCCCCACATTTGGCCACAGTTGATTATTGTTAAGTAAGACACTAGAAAAAGCACTTTAAGTTTGAGTGAGCTTTTTCCTCCAGAGAAAACTGTAGTCTCTATGCTGCCATTCATTTTTATTCAATTAATAGCTGATAGCATCGTTCTAGGCACTAACTGGTATACAAAACTCACATAGTCCTGGTGCTCTGGGATCTGCAATCTAGTGGGAGAACTGGACATTAAAATATGAGTCTCAAATATGTAATTATAAATGGTATTATGTGCTCTGAAGGTAAATAATGGATGATTATCATGGCATTCTATGGAACCTGAGTTTTGTAGAATGAGGAGCCAGCCAGGCAGAGACTTGGAGGAAGAAGCCTGCTGGCCAGAGGGAGCAGCATGGGGACTGAGGCCTTGGGCTGGAGGACGGTGGAGGGGTAAGAATCAGGGAGTGCTGTAAGCCACTGGAATCCTACGCACATTTGGTTCTCCAGACTCAGTGCCCTCATTTAAAAAACAAATAGGTTGTATTAGATGTTTCCTAAAACCACTTCTAGGCCTAAAATTCTGTTGACTCTATGAGTATGTAACCCTGGAAGCAGGAATGTCTAGGAATCTAAACTCATCATGAATTCTGAAATTAAAGATACAATGGGATTGCCAGAACATACCTGGTCATCACATTTTAAGAGAGACCTGGATATAAAGCAAGCACTCTGGTGGCCTTTATAGTGACCCATCCTCCCAGTTTGCCCAGCACTAAGGAGTTTCTTAGAATGCAGAACTTTCAGTGATCAAATCAGGACAGTCCTGGGCAAACTGGGATCGTTGGTCACCCAAGTACTGGCCTGGATGGGAACTCAAACCCAAGCCATGCAAACACTAGAATGCTCAGATTAGACATGAGCTCACTATTACTGATAGAAAATTATTTTTTGACAAGCATTCTGGAAAGATCTTGCACTTTATGATCTTTGCGGTCTCGTTCAAGCCTGGGACTACAGAATTCCTGTGTTTTATTTCTGTGTGTCTAGGGTCTCTAAAAAGCTAGAAGGAAAAGAAAAATAAATGGTGGGGGGGGGTAGAAGAATCTGCATCAAATCAGCCTGAGCAAGAGCAAGACCCAGTCTCTACAAAAACTGGAAAAATTAGCCAGGCATGGCGATGCACTCGGGAGAAGGTGGCAAGAGGATCACTTGAGCCAGGAGTTTGATGTTGCAGTGAGCTATGATGATGCTACTGCTCAGATAACAAAGCGAGATGAGACCCCGTCTAAAAAACAAACAACAAAAAACACATAGACTTTCGGACAGAGATACTCACACACCCTTTTTCTTTGCCATACTTTTTTCTTTTTCTTTTTCCGAGACTTACAGATTCAAGCCGGACTTGCTACTGCTCTTCTGCAGGTAAGCCTTAGCATTCTGAATGGCTGTCTCCAGCAGGCTGGGTGCAGCCTCAGAGGCCCCAGATGCAGGCTGGTCTAGGTCGTAGTCACCGTTGGAGTCTTCCTCCTGAAAAACGTCAAATCTCAGTTCTTTTTGTTTAGAGTTGCTACAGCTCGCATCTCTCGATCCATACAGTTGAGATGTGGGTTGCTGAGATTGTTGAGAGGTGTTTGCCTCTGACGGGCCTGTGTGATGAGGAATGGATTCTCTTTTATCAGAGGATTGCTCCAGAAGATCAGAATGAAGCGTCCCGGTGTCAGGAGTCACACTAGCGGTCCGGCCTGACTCCAGTGGTGAGCCAAGGTCCTGTGTGGCCAGGGCCAGGGGAGTAAGAAGGGGAGAAGGCTCCTGAAGAGGGGAATGGGAAGTTGATGGTCCTGGTCCTTCAGCATCACCCAGAGATGTGCTGACTCCAAACTGGGGGCTCTGAGGAGGGCTGCTTCTGGGCCGAGGTCCAGTTTCTGCTCCCTGTTCTGCCTCGGAGGGCTCAGAGAACTCTGGCTCAGGATATTGGGAAGAAGTTACCGTCTTTCCTTCCCTTGGAGGCCCTGCTTTTCCCAGTTCTTGGATTTCTTTTTCTTGCTTCAGGGAGGTCGAATCTTCTTCCATGGGAGAAGTCAAGAGAAAGAAAAGTTCTGGACGAAGAGGGTGTGCAGATATGGAAGAAGGCAACGCAGGACAATCGCTTTGCTGAGGTCTTCTGAGCGATTTCTGTGTCCCGGTTGCTCTGCAAGTTGCAGCGTCTTATCTCCATAGCAACCCCGGGTAGCGTTCCCCAGAGAAAAACAATGCGCACCTGTTGCCAGGATTTGAGGGAGGAAACTAATAAAGATGAAAATCCTAGATTTGTGATTTGGTAGAGCACCTGCCCCTCTTTCTAATGCAGCCAATCTGATGTGGACTTGACCAGTCTGGGTTGGAAACCTGAGAACGCCTATTCTGAGTCCGGAGCACAAAGGCGGAGGAATGGAGACCCGCGCTGGAGAGCGGGAGATTTTTACGGGTCTGAGAGTTCGATCCAAATTGTGCTTTGAGGAGCAACTCATGGCTTAGTGAAGCGTAGGAACAATATACGTACAAATGTGTGCGTGTCCGAGACAGAGACGAGACAGAGACACACACACACACACACCTTGGGACACTGGGAATCACGGCGGTGCAGGTAGCGTTGGGATCCCTGTGCACAGACCAGGAGAGCTCAAGTCTTTTTATTTTTATTTTTTTATTAAATCATAACTGTGTACATTACTGCATTTATGGGATACAGTGTGCTGATTTTATATACAATTTGGACTGCTTATATGAAACTGGTCAACAAAGCCTTCACCTCACTTACTTAATTGTTGCCTTAAGACATTTATACTCTACTCTTAATAAATTTGATATGTACCC
The DNA here is from genome assembly GCF_027406575.1 of Nycticebus coucang. Classification (NCBI taxonomy): domain Eukaryota; kingdom Metazoa; phylum Chordata; class Mammalia; order Primates; family Lorisidae; genus Nycticebus; species Nycticebus coucang. The sequence continues at coordinate 93,838,501 of NC_069784.1, read as the reverse complement.
TCGCAATATGCACAATAGGTGAGGTTCCCCCCCCCCTTACCCTTCCTCCACCCGGCCACTCCCTTCCCCTCCCCTCCCCCTCCTCTCCCTCCCTACATTCTGTGGGAGCCCAAGTCTTATGCTTAGAACTCATAGAAGATGTCCCGGCAGTGCTAACCACCAAACTCCGGAGTCCTTTAGAGAATAAACAAAAATGTCTTGAGTTTTGTTCTTCCCACTTATATGGAATCTGCCTGATGAGTGGGGTAGAATATTACCTTCAAGGAGAAGGCAACGTAGAAAATTTGCCCTATGTTATAAATAGTTCATAGGTTACCTGTTTTCTAATTACTGAAATTCAAATTAACACCAAACTACATATATCATTGATCATATAAATGTGATGTTATGATTTTGTAATGATTTAAGATCAGGATTAGCGCTCTGAATTATACTGAGTCCAACATGAATATCTGGCCTTGACTATAAACCATAAGTTAAAGTCTTTAATATTAATTTGTTCTCTATTTCTGTTTTTTTTTTTTTTTGCAGTTTTTGGCGGGGGCTGCGTTTGAACCTGCCACCTCTGGCATATGGGGTCCGCGTCCTATTCCTTTGAGCCACAGGCCCCGCCCTCTCTATTTCTCTTTTTAAATATACCAATTTTGACACTTTACATTTATATGACTTCCATTTAGCAAGATGTTTGTCATAAATTCTAAATTAATGGAAGAACATAATACTCCTCCATCCTGTTTGATAATTTGTAAAAAAGTTTTCTTTGGATGTTTACCCTTTCTGAAATACACACGTACACATGCACACAAAATGTTGCTTATCATATTTCTGCTACAGAACTCTTTAAAATCAGGATCCTGGAATTCAGAATGCTTGGGATTCTAAAAACAAAACAAAAGATTAAGATAAAGTTAGAAATATAAATTGAGGGTTTTGTACTTGGCAGAAGGTTTGAAGGAGTTAGCATTTTCCTCCCCTTTTTTCTCTATGATGGAGGCTTTCTCTCTTGGAATGACAAGTGAGGGCAGAGTGGTAGGGCCCAGACAAGGGACAGATTTAACTTCCTTATCTCTCCGCTTTAGGAGAGAACAACAATTGAAACGAACAACCTAAGAAAATATGCATTATTATTCCTGCTTTGTTTTGAGCCCAAAGCTCTTTCTTTTTCTTTTCTTTTCTTTCATTTTTTGGAATTTTTAAATTTCAAATTAATATAAGGGTACAAATTTTAAGGTTACATTGTTTTCACTTGTAAGGCAAAGTTCAAGTTGTAGTTGAGCCCTTCTCCCAGCGGGAGTGCTGAACACACACATTGTACACAGGAGGTAAGATCCTGTCAATTGCCCTCTTTCTATCCCCTTTCTTCTCTCACCTCTCCCCTCCCCCTTGCTAGACTACATTTGTGTTTTATCATTCATGTGGGTGTGTAGTTGTTTATATATTGGTTTCATATTAGTACTGAGTACATTGGATTTTTTTTTTCCATTCTTGAGATACTTTGCACAGAAGTACCTGTATCTATTTCCACTCTATCCAGGTAAACATAAAAGATATAAAGTCTCCATCTTTTCTTACAGGTGAATAGTAAGTACTCCATGGTATGCATATGTCACAGTTTGGTAAGCCATTCATGGGTTGATGGATTTGGAGTGTTTGGAGATTTTCTTATTATTTTTCTGTGATTAACTTGCACTTATTAACAATCCATTACTGTCAGAGAATATATTTTATATGATGTTACATCAAAGTTTAATTCCTGACTTTGGATTTACTTTATTTGGCATTCACACAACTTCTTAAATCTGTATGCTGATGTTTCTCACCAAATTTTAGAACTATTTAGGCATCCTGTACCCATTCTCTTGTTTTTGCTATTCCTTTTTTTTTTTTTTTTTGAGACAGTCTTATTCTGTCACCCTGAGTAGAGTGCTGTGGCATCCTCGTAGCTTACAGTAACCTCAAACTCTTGAACTCAGGTAATCCTCTTGCCTCAGCCTCTCAGGGCTCAAGTGATCCTCCTAAGTTGCTGAAACTACAGGCACCCACCATGATGCCTGGCTAGTTTTTCTGTTTTTAGTAGAGATGGGAGGGAGTCTTGCTCTTAATCAGGCTGGTCTCGAATTCCTGAGTCAAGCAATCCACCCACCTCAGCCTCCCAGAGTGCTAGGTTTACAAGCTTGAACTACTGCGACTGGCCTTCTTTTTGCTGTTCCAGTGACATAAATGTTAGAGTTTTTGTTATTGTTCCACATATTTCTTAGTTTCTAGTCTTTTCTTGTGTGTATCTGTTTTTTTTATACAGCTCAATTAGATAACTTCCATTGATCTGTCTTCAAGATCATTGGTTATTTCCTCTGTCATTTCCACTCTGCTTTTGAGCCCATATTGTGAGTTTTTTAATATTATTATATTCTTATGTTCTAAGTTTTCATTTTGTTCTTATTGATCTCATTTATTTGTTTGCTGAGATTTTCTATTTTTCCATTTGTTTCAAGGGTGTTTATATTTTCTTCCTGGAATATGTTTATGACTGCTTTAAAGTGTTTGTTAAAGAATTTCAACATTTGTGCCATCTTGGTGTTGGCATCTGCTGTCTCTTTTTACTCAAGTGTCAAAGCTTTTTTTTTGTGTTGATTCTCATTGCTTTTATGCATGGGTCATTTGGAATTCTCCTTGGAAACTTAAATGTAGACTTAAATAATTCCACTCCTGCCCTTAGCCTCCTATCTATACTCTTCACCCCATTCTGTATTCAAAAGGGGATGGTTGAGCACCCTCTTTGCCATTTTTCACAAAATGGGAATGAAGGAAAAAGGCACTGCCTCTACTCTTATTAACGCAGGGTGGGAATGATCTACAGGACTCTCCCTGACAGTCTCCACAAGTTCAGGGCTCAGTGGGGAGGAAATGGGATGCAACCCCTGCTTATGCTCAGATAGGGAAGAGATGGTTAAACAGGCTGCAAACCCACTCCCTGGCTCAGCAGTACCTAGAGGGCAGGAGGCAGAGTGTAGCTTCTACCCTCATGTTTGCTGGGAGTAGGTAGCATGACAAAGGATTTTGTTCTTCTAGGCTTCTCTATTTTCAGTCTTTATCTAGATTCTAGGGAAAGAGATCCTCTTAGGACTTTTCAAAGTCTGTGCACATTGGAATTTCCAGGTGTAGATTGCTCTAGTGCCCAGGCTTGTGATATATAGTAGGGGGAAATAAACAATGGAGAGTTCACCCCTAGGTCATTCCTAAAATTCAGTGATCACTGGCCAGTTTTTGTTCTTTTTCGCACCATCTACATGATGGTGATCTAATAGATCTTCTAATAGTTTCTATATGTATTTTACTTGAAATTTTTGGTTGTAATTAATGAGATCATAGAGTAAGAGTATATTTAGTTTTCTAAGAAATTGAGAAACTGTCTACCAAAATGGCTGTACCATTTTTCCTTCTCACCATCAAGGAATGAGAACTCCTATTGCCGTACACTCTTGATAGTATTTGGTCTTGTTAATAATATGGATTTTGGCCATTATTATAAGTCCATAGTAGTTCTTTTTTTTTTTTTTTTAATTTGGCCGGGGCTGGGTTTGAACCCGCCACCTCCGGCATATGGGACCAGCACCCTACCCGCTGAGCCACAGGCGCCGCCCAGTCCATAGTAGTTCTTAATAATGTTTTAACTTACCTTTTTTTTTTTGATGACATAAGATGTGGTACATCTCATTTGCTTTTTTGCCATCTCTGTATATTCTTAGGTGAGGAATCTATAAAGGTCTTTGACTCATTTTGAATTGGATTGTTTTTCTGATGGTTGATTTTAAGATTGTTTTTGTATTTTTTTCCTTCTTTTTTAAATTTCAGGTTAACATGAAGGTGTAAACAACCAGGTCACAATATTTGAATTTGTTAGGTAGAGTCCCTCTTGTAGTCGTGTCCCACCCCCAAAAGGCGTGCCATATACCCCTACGTTGTGCCCATTCAGTGGGAGCACCCCAAATCCCCTCTTTACCCCACCTCTAGGTCCCTCTCACCCCAACTTGAATTGAAATTAGTTTTCCTCCTATGTGGGCATGAATTAGATCATCTAATGGCTTCATATTAACATTGAGTACATTGAATATTTGCTTTTTCATTCTTGTAATACTTTACTAAGAAGAATGTGTTTCTCAGCCTGAGCAAGAGTGAGACCCCGTCTCTAACACATAGATGGATATTGTGGTAGGTATGTATAGCCCCAGTACGTATATATAGCCCCAGCTACTCTGGAGGCTAAGGCAAAAGAATCACTTGAGCCCAAGAGTTTGAGGTTGTCGTGAGCTATAATACCATGGCACTCTACCGAGGATAACAAAGTGAGACCATGTCTCAAAAACAACAACAACAAAAAAAAACCATATGTGTTTCACCTTTATCCAGGTTAATACAAAAGATATAAAATCTCCATCTTTTTAATGGCTGAATAGTATTTCATAGTATACATATCACAGTGTATTCATTCATTCATGGGTTGATGGACACTTGGGTTGTTCCCACATCCTTGTGATTGTGAATTAAACTGCTATAAACATTTGAGTGCAAATGTTCTTATGATAAAATGATTTTTTTTCTTCTGGGTAGATACCTAGTTAATTGGAATGTAGGATCAGTTGGAAGGTCAACTTTTAGCTCTTTGAGGACTCTCTATAATTTCAAAAAAGGCTATGTTAGATTAGCATCTCATCAACAGTGTAAAAGTGTTTCCTTCTCTTCGCACCCACACCAGCATCTTCAGTTTTGGGATTTTGTGATGTGGACTATTCTTACCTACTCATAATGTTGTTAATATGATACAAGAGAATCCATATACAATTGTAAACCCAATATTTAGTATACTGAAAGTGTTAGATGTTTATTTCTGTAAAACCTAAGATTTCCTTCCCACCTAAACTCATGTTTAAGAAAAAAGGACAAAAGATGGTGACTGAATGTGATGACCAAATAGAAACCTCCAGCTATGGTCCCACCACACAGACATCTAATGTGACAACTATACACACAAACACCTTCAGAAGAACCAAATATAAGGTGATTGATTGTACTACTTGATTTTTCCATTACATCAAGGAAACAGACCCTGAAGAGAACAGAAAAGACAATCTTGCAATACCTGCGACATTCCTCCCCAAACCACAGTGTGCTGTTCCAGTACACAGAGTGGAAAGAAAATCTGTGCGTCAGAGAGAAGGGGAATTAAGTGATTATGGGGTTTTGCATTGCAACTCAGGGCCACCCTGGCACAGCAGAACACAGCAGAGGGAAGAATTTTGTTTGTGCCCACAGAGGAAGCATTTTGACCCAACCTAGCCAGAGGGAAACATTCTCCCTAAGCCTCAATCCCTAATAGCTCCACCACTGGCAAAAAAAAAAAAAAAAAAAGGAGTAGTCTGGGGTCTGGACAAACTTTGTAATGCAGTAGGACCTCCAGGGGTGTAGTGGGTGGGCAATTCCCATAAATGGGTTGGCTCAGGCCAGTGAACATGGGGTACACATGTCCCAGAGAGAGATCAGCAGGTGCACCAAGCCAGGCCTTGTCACTGCTCCCCCAACTACAGGCAGCTCTGCTTACAGACAGTCATCTTCTCACATGAGGAAAGGGGGGAAAAAGAGCTCTGAGGATTTTGCAATTTGGGTATCAGCTCAAGTGCAATGCAATTAAGTGCCAACCAGATTCCTGAGTGTAGGCCTTCCTTCCTGTATTGTAGCAGCCTGTGCAGCCTATGGCTAGGAGGAGTAAGAGTTATAAGAAATACCTGTATAGCTCAATAATGGAACACCTTGGTGAAAAGGGCATGGAGAGAGATTTAGCTCTCCTAACAAGCATGAGAGCTCTCGAGATGAGAGCAGTGGTGGATTGGCAGTCTCTACACCTGTGGTGTTGAGTGGCACGAGATCAGCTTTATATTAGGGTGGAGTAGAAGGCAGTCAGGAGCGTGTGCATTCTATCACCGATCTGCTTACTCTGACTCTGTCTCCTCTCCTGCCTGCAGAACGCCAGCACAGGTCTCTCTGCTGAAGATTACCAAACTGTACTAAAGACTAAGATCTATCTATTCTAAGACTTCTTTACTCTCTCTCTCCAGCTGAAGTAGATAGCCCTCAGGCACCTAAGAGAAATTGTTCCTGAGCAAGATAGCTTAGCAGTCTGTGTCCAGAACCTAGTTAAGTTGGGCCGAGACCTGGCCAGTCCTGGGCCCTGACAAGTGATGGCAGCGGTGGGCTGTGACACTGGATGGCATTTCTGAACCTATTCTGGGACGGAAGGAAATATGCTACACTGAAGGGAAGGATGGAGCCCTGCTGGGATTCACCATTTGTGACTAAAGAGCCATTGACTTTGAATAAACATCAGAGTAGCCAGGCAACAGTCACCACTGATTTGGGTGAGCTTAGTCTTGCTTTAGGTGTGACCTGGAAAACTGATAGCTGCAGTGGCCATGAGGGAATGCCCATGTGAGCCCTCCCTCAACTCCAGCAGCCTAGCACAGAGAAGGAAGACAGTGACAAACTTTCCCTAGTAATTCATACAATTCCCTTATATCTTATCCAAGCCCACCAGGGAGCCCAGTAGGAGATTGCAAAAGTCCCCTCACTACTAGGATTTTGGAATCACCATTGCTGATATAGCCGCTTTGACCACAAAACTCAATTCCATTTGAGTGTCTGGAAAACCTAAGAACAATGGGTTCAAACAAGCCATGATTGTGAAGATTAAAATAAATACCTAACTCTTCAATGTGCAAATATGGATGAATATCCACAAGCATCAAGAACATCCTGGACAACATGATCTCACCAAACAAAGTAAATAAGATACCAGTGACCAACCCCAGAGTGATGGAAATAGGTGACATTTTAGACAACAAATTCAAAATATTCTCACTGTCTTGAAGAAGCTTAATGAACTTCAAGACAATGCAGAGAAGGAATTTAAAAGCCCATAGGAGAAATTTAACAAAGAGTTTTTTGTTTGTTTGTGGTTTTTTTTGGGGGGGGGAGGGGACAGGGTCCCACTCTGTCACCCTCAGCAGAGTGCCATGGTGTCACAGCTCACAGCAACCTCCAACTCTTGGGCTTAAGCAATTGTCTTGCTTCAGCCCCCCAAGTAGTTGAGACTACAGGCACCCACCACAACACCCGGCTATTTTTTGTTGCAGTTCCCACTGCTATTTTAGCTGGCTGGGGCCGGGTTTGAACACACCACCCTTGGTATATGGGGCCAGCATCCTACCCACCGAGCCACAGGCGCTGCCCAACAAAGAGTTTAAACAATAAAAAAAGAAAAGTTTTATAGTACTAATAAGTGCGTACATCAGAAGGTAGACAATCTTCAGAGAAACAACTCAAATATGCATCACAAGGAACTAGAAAAATAAGAGAAAACTAAACTCAAAATAATAGCAAAAAATAAAATAAGAGGAAAAAATAAATAATACTGACACAAAAATTAGAAAAGATTAAAGAAAGAAAAGGTTGTTTTAAAAAAAAACATACATATCTTAGGCAGACTAAGAAAACAAGAGCAGAGCACCCAACTATTAATAAACAAAACAGAGATATAAACAGAGACATTACATCTGATACTGTAGAAAATTCAAAGGATCATTAGAATCTACTATTGAAAGTATAGTAGATTGCATATGCAAGTATGCATTGTCCCCCAACTGGCTTTCCTATAATTCCTTACAACTCATGAGTCATATATGTGATAATCATAAAGATTCCTAACTTTCTTCACTGCTCCCAGAGATAACATCAACCCTGTGAAACTCAAGTCTAGTTTTTGAGATATCTTCCAGGCCCTGCTTTCCAAAGGAATGGCTGATTTATACAGATCAGTGGCCCAACCAAGGAACTGACTCAACTGGGATTGGGATACCCACCCAATAAGCTACTCAGTAAAGAAGACAATTTCTACACCCCTATAGTTCCATCTATAGTTTCACCTTGAATCCAGCCACTTAGCTGACCCAATTTCATAGCCTTTTGTCTGTCAAACTATCTTGAGAAATCCTTTCTTCCAAATTTTCAAGAAATTGATTTGAGAAATTCTTCCTATCTTCTTACATGGCACCTTGTATATCAAAGTCTTTCTCTGCTCTAAGTCCTGCTGTCTCGGTATATTGCCTTCATCTTGAGCAGTGAGCAATGAACCTGCTCAAAACTATGAACAGTAACAAGTAACAAGTGGACATAGTAATAAAAAGAAAAGCCCATGACCCAATGTTGCACTGCTAAAGTCTGCAAAGCATTCATTTAAACACCAATCCTACTTAAACTATTTCAAAAGTAAACTCCCACTCATTCTCCAAGTCTTTAACACCACAATAGCAAAATCAAAGACAGAAAAAAGGAAAACTATAGGCCAATATCTCTGATGAAGATAGTTGCAAGAATTCTCAAGAAAATACTAGCAAACCAAATTCAACAATGTATTAAAAATATTATTGGCTAAGCACAGTGGTTCACGCTTGTAATCCTAGCACTCTGGGAGGTCCAGGTGGGTGGATTGCTTGAGCTCAGGAGTTTGAGACCAGCCTGAGCAAGAGTGAGACCCTGTCTCTACTTAAAAGAGAAAAAACTACCTGTGTGTTGTGGAGGACACCTGTAGTTCCAGTTATTAGGGAAGATGAGACAAGAGGATCACGTAAGCCCAAGAGTTTGAGGTTGGTGTGAGCTGTGATGCTACAGCACTATACCCACAGTGAGAGAGTGAGACTGCCTAAAAATAAACTTATTCAGATGATCAAATGTGATTCATTCCAGGGATGCGAAGATGGTTTAATATACACAAGTCAATCAATGTGAGACATTATATCAACAGAACAATGCCAAAAACCATGTCATAATTTCAATTGATACTAACAAAGCATTTGATAAAATTCAAATTTTCATAATAAAAATCCCTTTCATAATAAAAACTCTCAAAAACCTGATTATAGAAAGTAATTGTCTCTACACAATAAAAGGTATATATCACAACTAGTATACTGAATAGGGAAAAACTGAAAACCTTTCCTCTAAGATCTGAAATAAGACAAGGATATCCTCTTTCACCACTATTACTCTACATAGTACTGGAAGTTCTAGTGAGAGAAAAAAGGGGGGGAGCATTCAAATTGGAAAGAAAGAAGTCAAAATATTCTTGTGTGAAGATGATATGATCTTATATCCAGAGAAATATTCTTGTGTGAGGATGATATGATCTTATATCCAGAGAAACTAAAGACTTCTCAAAAACTATTCAAAATTATACACAAATTCAGTAAAATTGCAGGATATAAAATCAACATAAAATTGCTAGTATTTCTATATGCCAACAGTAAATAATCTGAAAAAGAAACCAAGAAAGTAATTATTTTTATAATAGCTACAAATAAAATAAAATACCTGGGAAGAAACTTAACAAAAAAAGTCAAAGCCCTCTATAATAAACACTATAAAACATTGATGAAAGAAGTTGAACAGGACTCAAAAAAATGGAATGATAGTCCATGCACATGGATTGGAAGACTTGAAAATATTACCAAAAGCAATCTACAGATTCAATGCAATCCTCATCAATATACCAAAGACATTCTTCATAAAAATAGAAAAAATAACCCTAGTATTTCATAAGTCCCAGAATAGCCAAAGCCATCTGAGTAAAAAGAAAATTCTAGCGAAATCATATTACCTGATTTAAATTAACAGAGCTCTGGTAACCAAAACCATATGGTACAGATAGACCAATGGAACAGAGTAGAGAACCCAGAAATAAATTCACATAACTATAATGAACTTATTTTCAACTAAATTGCCAAAAACTTTAAGTGTGGAAAGGACAATCTCTTCTGTTAAGGGTGCTGGGAGATCTCCACAGATTACACAGAAGACTGAAACTAGACCCTTATCTCTCACTTTGTACAAACATGAAATAAAGTGGATTAAATACATAAATCTAAGACCTGAAATTATGAAACTACGAGAGAAAATTTGGGGGAAATGCTTCAGGACTTTGGTTGGGCTAGGACTTCTTCAGTAATACACACAAAGCACAACCAACCAAAGCAAAATTAGACAAATGGCATCACATCAAGCTAAAAAAACTTCTGCACAGCAAAGTGACGAGACTACTCAAACAATGGCAGAAAATATTTGCAACTATTGGTCTGGGAAGGGATTAATAGCTATTAATAGAATATATAAGAACTCTAACACTCAATAGGAAAAACAATCAAATAATCCAATTAAAAATAGGCAAGAGATCTGAGTAGACATTTCTCAGAAGAAAACATACTAACAGGTGTATGAGAAAATGCTCAACATGATTAGTTACCAGAGAAATGCATATCAAAACTACAATGAGATATTGTCTCACTGAACTTTAAATGGCTTTATAAAAAAGACAGGTAATAATGAATGTTGTGAGAATATGGGAACAGGGGAAAACTCATATGCTATTGGTGGGAACGTAAATTAGTGCAACCACTGTGGAAAATAGTATGGAGGTTCCTTAAGAAACTGAAAATAGACTAGCACATGATCCAGCATTCCCACGGCTGGGCATATATCCAAAGGAGGGGAATTCAAGATACTGACAATATATCTGCACTCCTATGTTTATTGCAGCACTATTCACAATAGTGAGCATATGGAAGCAACCTAATTGTCCATTTGTAGGATAATATTTACAAATAAACATATCCTACATTAAGCACACAAAGTGAACTCAGTGTGAGTTTAAAATGACTTGCTTTTCTTCCAGAGGCTTAAGGGACCTGGCCCCCCCGGGATACACACAGAGTTGGCTTCCTGGGAGTTATAAATTCCATAAGCCATTTCTCTGAAACTGTACACCCCGTGAAGCCTGAGATCAAAGGGCATGCCGCCCTTCTTCAGAGATACGCGCCAGAGGGTTGACATATGTTAACAACATATTGTCAGAGGTCTATAGGTGCTCTGCCCTGAGGGAAAGACACAGTCATTACTTCATACTGAGTAAACTGAGTGAATGCTTGAAGATATTCTTCCATTAACTCTGTTCCCCTGTGGCTACTTTCTTCTTTGTGATCTTTATTTAGATACCTTCTCAGAAATTAGTCAGTGTTTAGAAGAACAGGTTTACTACAAAAGTGATTGTATTGATATGATAATAAAATATTTCCTTTCAAGTTAATTTCAGATAGGTAAAATAAAATAATGATGGAACTAACAGATGATAGATTGTGTACGTAACTAAAAAAGTATAAAATCAAAACCCTGAATAAAGCTTTTCGCTACATGCCATTCCATCTCATGTAGTCTGTTTCTTGACTGAATAATTACAGGAGCGAGTTTACACTCACAACAAAGCTGCTGTTCATTCCATCTCCAGTCACACAACACCATGAATGGATGAATGGATAAACACATTGTGGCATGCACATACATGATGTCTCACAATAAAGTTCACAAACTCATCCTTGAAAAATTGCTATATACCTCATTGCTGAATATCAGCACAGTCACCTTTGAAGTACTCCCCTTGAGAAGCTATGCACCAGTACCAGTGCCTACTCCATCCTTCAAGATGATTTTGGAACACTTTCTGAATGGCTATCAGAGCTGATGTCTGGAATATCATTAAAATGTCTTCCTTTCAATATTTCCATTATCTTTGAGTCAAGCAAAAAGTCACTAGGGCCAGATCAGGTGAGTTGGGAGGGTGTTCTGAAACAGTAATTTATTTACTGGCTAAAACTCCCTTACAGACAGTGGTGTGTGAGCTGGTATATTGTTATGATGCAAGAGCTACCACAAGTTGTTGGCAAAAGAAGTTCAGGTCGTTTTTGTCTAACTTTTCTCACAGTCTTTTCAGCACTTCCAGATAGTAAACTTAGTTAACTGTTTGTCTAGTTGGCACAAATTTATAAAAAAAAAAGCTTAGCAATGTCATTTTGGCTCTTGATTTTGGACTGATGGAACTTTTTTGGTCATGGAGAATTGGCTAACTTCCACTGTGCACTTTGACACTTTGTTTCATGAACATATTGGTACATCCATGTTTGATCACCAGTAATGACAAGCCCCAAAGATTGTCTTACCTGTCCAAAAGGTCCTGACAAACTTCAATTCTCTTTTGCTTTTGTTCATTGGTGAATCCTTTCGCAATCCTTTTGCACACATCTTCTCATACCAAAACTTTCCTAATTGTGTCTCTATTGATGTTTGCTGGGTCTGCTATGCTTCTCACAGTCAATCAGCAATTTTGACACAAAAATCAATAAAATTTTACAATGTGGCAAGTTTACAAACTTAATTGTCAGACCTAGTATATATAATTACATATATAATGGAATATTATACAGGCATAATTAAGAATAAAATCCTGCCTGCCATTTGAAAAAATAAGGATGGAAATGGAAAACGTTATGTTAACCAAAATAAGCCAAGCACAGAAAGCCAAATTTTTCATGTTCTCATTCATATGTGGGAGCTAAATACTAAAAACAATGGATCTCCTGAAGACAGAGAGTAGAATGATGGTGACAAGAGAGTGGGAAGGGAAGTGAGAGGAGGGGAAGTGGGGATGGGTAAAGGGTGCAGAAATGTACTTAGATAGAATGAACAGTGTTTGATAGTAAAACAAAATGAGTATAATCAACAACAATCAGGATATACTTTAAATAAATGAAAGGCTAGAATTGAAATGTTCCTGAGGTGGTGGATACCCCAATTACCCTTATTTGATTAATTCACATCGTATGTCTGTATCAAAACACCACATGTACTCTATAAAAACATGCAACGATTATGTACTCATAATTAAAAATAAAATTTTTCTAAAGACATAAAGAAAAAAATGGAAGGTGTCTCTGAAAACATATGTTTCCTTTTAAACCAACACATGTGGAATTTGTGGGCCCTTGAATCAAAGGAGCCCAGAAAAGCAAAGGTGTTGTACAAGAGCGACAAGGGAACGATACATGCTCTCCTGTTGCAAGAGTGTCAGGGCCCTTTATATCCCTCCTTAAAGCAGCAACTTATGAAAGAAATTATGTGATTTCCTAAGAAAGATGAATAGAGCAATGCGGTGAATTGAAATAAGAGGAAGTGAGACAGCCAGCAGCCGAGGTGGGGCCTGGTTGAGTAAGTGTCCTGGTGACACTGCAGAATCTGCTGGCTGACGGTGTCAGCATCTGTGTTCTTGTCCACTCAGCCAGACCTCCTGTCAGTACCCCAAATTATGGATGAACAGGCAAAATCCACAAGCAGCTAGAAAATGCAAGTGAATAAACATCCTACATGTTTTAGCTGCAAAAATTGTACATGTAAATGCTTAGGGACAATCTTAATAGCAAATCAGTCAGGTTTATCTAAGAACTACTTATCCTTAAAAAATGACGTGAACAAAACACAAATGGTGATTATGAAATACATTCTGGATGGAAAGCCCAATTTTTAATTTCAATTTTAAAATTACCTTTTAAATGTAAAGAAATATTTAACAAAATTCCAACAAGATTCTTTATGAGAGTTCATAACATTATTTCAGAAATTTAAAGGGCATGCTGTTGATAAAAGAAATGGTTTAGTAAATCAGTAGAACAATGTATCCAGAGTTAAATTAGTTGCAAATGATTATTTGTAACATGAATTTGCAACATTAAAATGTCTATTTTAATCAGCATGGATATGGTGAATAATTCAATAAATGTTGGGTCAACTTAATTTATATGAAAAAATAATTAAATAGAATTCTTATGAATAATATCCAAGAGAAAGATGTGACTTATGAATGTACAAACATATGGGGGGACACCAATCCTCCAGAGTAGAACATAATCTTAGAAGCCATGAAATGAAAAGTTGAGTTATCTTATTAGATGAAATTAAAATTCTGAATATGACAAAAAAAAATACAAAGTCGTTTGTGGATAAAAATAAAGTGTAAAATTATCCACAAGTATATATCAAAATAACCTAGGGAATCCTTATTTGATTAGAAGCTAAGGAATCCCTGGAAATAAAAAGTTCAGCAGATGACATAAAGGTCATGGTGTTCATATTCATTCATCAGTGAGATTTTTGCAATATAATACAATGATAGTCAAAGATTGAAGTATATTATTAATGTATTTCTGGCTGAAAGTATCTTCTTAGGATTCTGTGTGCAGATCTTAATTCTATATTTCATTTATATCCCAAATAAATTGCAATGGAAAATCTTTCATCTGCTTTTGGAAGATTTTGTCAAATCTTTCATTCTGCTCAACAGTCATATGATTTTTCCAGTCTCCAGTGGTACCTGGTTAAAAAAAAAAAAAGAGAGAAATTGCCTAGGTGAAGTTTTGTGATGGGGTGGGAGGTAAAACAAACATACAATGCTGTGTTGGGAGAAATATTTTTTTCTACATTTTTCTGCCCATTTAATTCCCAATCACTCTCCGTATGACTAACACCCTTCATTCTCCCACTTTAAGGCTAGCAGGTAAATACACTTATCATTACAATTGTACTATAAATAGACAGAATCATCACCTGCCTTCTCAGGACTAGCACCTGGGAAATTGAAAATTACTACAACTTGGTCACTGATTTGTTTCAGGTTCATAATGATTACCATATCATACAAAAACTCTTGAGAATTCTACACCATCAGACATCACTGAGATAATGTTTCCTGACGAGGACATGGATGTTGATCAAATTTTTAAAACTAACCTAAGGTCTGGGCGGTGCCTGTGGCTCAATGAGTAGGGCGCCGGCCCCATATGCCGAGGGTGGCGGGTTCAAACCCAGCCCCAACCAAACTGCAACAGAAAAATGGCCGGGCGTTGTGGCGCGCGCCTGTAGTCCCAGCTGCTCGGGAGGCTGAGGCAAGAGAATCGCTTAAGCCCTAGAGTTAGAGGTTGCTGTGAGCCGTGTGACGCCACCGCACTCTACCGAGGGCAGTAAAGTGAGACTCTGTCTCTACCAAAAAAAAAAAAAAAAGAAAAACTAACCTAAGGTCATACAGTTTATTATGACAGAGCTGAAATTATTCCACCCTAACCTCATTTAAATCTGATATAACCTAAAAATAAACTTTAAAAGATACACAATTGGTCTGAGGAATAGTAGCTGATAAAAAGAGAAGAAAGGGCTGGCGCCTGTGGCTCAGTGAGTAGGGCGCCGGCCCCATTTGCCGAGGGTGGCAGGTTCAAACCCAGCCCCAGCCAAATTGCAACAAAAAAAATAGCCGGGCGTTGTGGCGGGCGCCTGTAGTCCCAGCTGCTGGGGAGGCTGAGGCAAGAGAATCACGTAAGCCCAAGAGCTGGAGGTTGCTGTGAGCCGTGTGACGTCATGGCACTTTACCGAGGGCGGTACGGTGAAACTGTCTCTACAAAAAAAAAGAAAAGAAATACTGATTTGAAAAACATACAGAACTAAAACACACAAGTGAGGCTGAAAGAACCCCAAACACAGACACCTAGTGCAGGAATTAGAACAAAAGCAAAGGACAGTCAGGTTGACAAAATCCAGGAGAGACTGTTTGTGTCTCTGCAAATGACCACAGGGCTCACTTCCACAAAGACATTTTGCTCCCTCTTAGTTTTCTTATAGTTATTTAAATCACTCCTGTTCAGGATCTCCTAAAGACACAGAAACACAGAAAAATGTCTTCTTTCAAATACAAAATGCAACGCAGTGGAGCTGGGCAGTGGCCTCAGAATGTGGAGATGTTAGGGTGTGCTGGGACTAACGGCAGTGGGCGTGTCCCTCCTTAGGTCAGCTCAGTGTTACCTGTGCTGAACATATTATAAAAGAAAGGGAGATAAACCTAAGGGAAGGAAACAGCAATTTAGAGAAATACAAAGCCAAAATTTATTGCTTCTTGATATAAGGTATGTAACTGTATGAAATTAAGTGCGAAACCAATGTCTATTATTGTATGTAAGACTAAATTAGCAAACATGAAATACAACGTACAATGACTATGTAATTAAAAATATTTTAACAAATTCAAATTTGGCAATTGTATGAAGTATCCATGCATTGTAAAACTCATTTACCAGAGGCCAGATAAATAAAATGGAACTATAAATTTATTTAAAGTGGGACCCTAGTTTAATAAAAGACATGTAATAGTACATTCTGATAATACAAGATCCAATGTGTGTCATTCACTGACCCCTGTCCGAGAAGCAGGCTGAATCGGGGAGATGCCAGAGTGGCCCGTGATGGCTAATGGGCTTGTCACTGCTTCCCTGTCAGCTGTCGTGGCCTTATTTAGGAGGGGAATGCCTCCAACATGAAGTGAACATCTATTCGGTGGCAGACAGACACCGTACTTAGCATTGTAGATTTTCACAGGTCATTCAAAGACCTTGTGATTTAAAGGTACTCAGCACATACTCCGTAAGACCCAGTAAGATAGTTTCATGGAGAACCCCAAGCAGAAAGCATGGAAAAGAAACTGGTAGAGAAGTGAAGAGGCCCACAAGGGCTTTGATGTTTGAAACTTGGTGAAGAAAATACAATTTGCTTCATTTGCACCACAGTGAAAAATAGTCCATTCAGTGCGTCACTGCTGAAATTTACCTTTGCGAAGGAAACGGCCGCTTCTTCTTGTTAACCCAGGATGGAAGTTTAAAACATTTTCATGATTTGCTAGTGGGTCATCCTTCATGTTCTCAAATGTGGCCTGTCTCACCACATCATTCACGGCCTCCCCACTCAGGTCTTTCCCCAGAAATTTGCAGAGTTTTAATACAGAACTTCTGAGATCCTGAAACAAATCACAGTAGAATAAATTATGCACATTGTTGCAGAGGTGACACAGGCAAGGGTCATAGGTTAACATAACTGTGGTCGTGAAAAATGTAGGTGCTTCTGCTGGTCATAAATTCTTAGTTGAACAGTGTGACCTGCCTTTCTTATCCTTTCCTGGCAAATCATTCAAGTGCCTGCTGTTTGAGAGCTTAATTTGTTTAATTGCACATTTGTCGCTGTCTCTGTGTTCACAGCAAACACGCAGTGTTTCTGCTGTCTGTCAGGCACTGACCTGGGTGACGGTGCAAGTGAAGACAGGGATAGGAAGGAAATCAGTGCTGGAAATTGAGTTCAAGGATCTAGGGCAAGAGAGTAATTGTCAACGAAAGTTACAGTAAAGAAGAGAAATTTATTTGGGGTCTTAAAGGAAAAACAAGAATTTCCTAGGTAGACAAAAGTGGCGATACGCAGTCTGAGCACAAGGAAACAGGCCACAGTAGTGCAGTTGTAAGGCATGCATGGGCTATGAGGCCCTGGAAAAGTCAGAAACTTGGCATCCTTAGAGCTTGGTGGAAACAGGCCTGGATGAGAAAGGGAGGAGACAGGACTGGAGAGAGAAGGGCCAGACAGTAAGGAGGGCTGCAACTTGCCACATGGACTCACACATCGGACCCTATTTTGGTCATTGAAACAGAAAGAGAGAGTCAAATAGAGGCCTCTGAGATTGATTTGCCTTCTGGAGAGAAGGTGGGAGCAGAGCAAGAGAAAAGCCCTTTTTGATCCAGTCCCTGTCTTCCTGCATCCGAGGAGGACGTTAGTTTGGAGCCCTGACGACCATCCTACAGTTATGCGGAGAGATCTCACTGACCCAGCAAGTGGGATGAAGTGGAAAGGTGGGAAATGCTGGAGACATTCATGACATCCCTGAGCTGTCATGCCAGCCTCAGGAAGCCTCCTTTGGATTTCAGTTACAGAGCAACAGATGTTCTTGTATTTTAGGTTGCTTCTATTTGACTGTTTCTGGGGGCCAGATTATCCCTAATGAAATACAAATGTTTTCTTGTTTAATTTTTTTAAGATTTACAAACCCTGCTACACATACACACAGAATTTCTTACACACTTACCCTTTTTTGAAAAAGTAATTTTATACTTTATAATTTACACTTAATGACAACCTTGGAAATAACACACAACGTTGATACAAAAGAGTGTCTCATATTAAACTTAGCCTTGGATCTCAAGTTCCAGCTTGTTCTGTGGGTGTTGTGGGCATGAACTGCACAAGCCTTAGCCCAGGCTGGGTCAGAGCTTAGATCCGATCTCAAACGTGAGCTCCTCTCACCTTCTTCATCTCCTCGTACGTCATGAACTGAATATTGAAGTGGCTTCTGTGCTCGTACCAGCCTTTAATATGGTCAAACCACAGGCTTCCTGGCACTGAGGAAAGAAGTTGTAAGTAATCAGATAAATACATTGAGTGAATGGAACTGGTTTTGAGGTCTGTCAATCTCTAGTAACCAAAAGGAAAATAAACTTCCGTCTCTGGTTTCCAGATCCTGTTCACAGGGTTATGGAAGAAGCACTTAGCTGCCAACAGGAAATAATTACATAAAATCAAAGACCAATTCTTCTCTCTCTCTTTTTTTTGTTTTTTGTAGACACAGAGTCTCACTTTATTGCCCTTGGTAGAGTGCTGTGCCATCACAGCTCACAGCAACATCCAGCTCCTGGGCTTAGGTGATTCTCCTGCCTCAGCCTCCCCAGCAGCTGGGACCACAGGCGCCCGCCACAACGTCCAGCTATTTTTTGTTGCAGTTTGGCCGTGGGCGCTGCCCATCTTCTCTTAATAATGTACTTTGTATGAACAGAAAAGTAGTCCTAAGTGGAGTAAGGAAGAACCAAAAATGGAGTGTAGTCAGAGGAACTATTCCTCTCCTTCCCACTGCTCTCCCTGTCCCCAAACCTACACGAACAACCATATTCCCTCTCCATGTGACACCATAGGGTCCCTGAGGAGTCCCTTCAGCTCTGTCTAAGCTTAGTCCTCCTGTGTTAGATCCTTGTCTCTGTCTCAGCAGGCCTTCCTCTTGCTCACCCAGCTACGTTTGAGCCTTAGAAAAGAATATGGACGGGAACTTACAGACAGACATTTGCCACATGCAAGATGCAATGACAAAGAACCAACCCAAACCAAACCGAGCTCCCTTCACAGCTGACCTAGAACAGACACCTGTGAGCTAGTGAGACACTAACCTGTCTTCACTTTTCATGATAAAGGATTTTGTAATGTAGACAATCCCTTAAGAGGGGTGTGAGAGTAGAGGAATTTGCATGAATGACATGGTCATCCAAGACAATCCTATCAATGAGCTTGACACACTGACCACGGACACCACCACCCCCATTTTACTCTATTTCACCACCCTTTTCTCCTCCCTCCAAGTTCGTGAAGCTCGAAATCTCACCATGGCATAAAACGTTTATTATTTAGTTAATAATATCTGTTACCTTTTCCTTCTAAAAATTGTTTCATAAACTCCTCCATGGTATCTCCAGCTTCAAACAATGGAAACATTTTAATAAAATGAAAATATGAACACATAACATCCTTAGGGTTTCTGTATAAGTATACAACCTGCAAAGAAAGAAAATAATTATTGTTTCTGATGCTTTCATTTATCACAGCTTTATCAGAATATATTTCAATTGGATTCAGCCATTATTTTAAGCTTCCATAATTCCTAATCATGTCCTGTAAATTCTCAGCCCTCTCCTTCACATTTAGCATTTCCCCTGTTCTGCAATGCCTTTCCCTTCATGCCTGGCTTACTGAGTATTAACTGTCCTTCAAGATACTTCTCAGAAGTTACTGCTTTTTAACTCCCCCGGCAGAGAGAGCAACTTCATTCTCTTGCCCCTAAATCAGAACTAACTCACTTATGCATGTGGAGGTGCTTCATAAACTATAAAATATATGAAAATGGGAATAATTTACTAAAATGGTTTCAAATGACATTGTAAAATTTAGAGTTTGCTTTTCTCATTCTTTCTTTTTCTGTAGAGACAGAGTCTCACTTTACTGCCCTCGGTAGAGTGCCGTGGTGTCACACGGCTCACAGCAACCTCCAGCTCTCGGGCTTATGTGATTCTCTTGCCTCAGCCTCCCGAGCAGCTGGGACTACAGGTGCCCACCACAACGCCCGGCTATTTTTTTGTTATTGCCGTTTGGCTGGGGCTGGGTTTGAACCCACCACCCTCGGCATATGGGGCCGGCACCCTACTCACTGAGCCACAGGCTCCACCCTGCTTTTCTCATTCTTTAATGTAAGGTTCACATGTTTTACTTTTAGATCCTCATTAAGCAAAACAGAAGAGCTTGCCACACAGAAGTTACTTCTTAAGTATTTTACACAATGAAACTATCAAGAAATGAAAGATTTGGTGGCTTTTGTTAATTTTATTATTGTAATTAATTTTGTTATTTTATTTTATTTTTTAAGGAAACAGAGTTGTTCTGTTGCCCAGGCTAGAGAGCTGTCACATCAGTCTAGCTTATACTAACCTCAAATTCCTAGATTCAAATGATCCTTCTGCCTTAGCCTCCCATCCCACTGGATCTACAGCAGCCCGCCTCAAAGTTTGGCTAATTTTTTCTATTTTTAGTAGAGGTGAGGTCGCTCTTGCACAGCTGCTCTCAAACTCCTGAGTTCCAGGGATCTTCCTACTTTGGCCTCCTAGAATGCTAGAATTATAGGCATGAGCCACTGTGCCCGGTGGTTTTATTAATTTTTTGTTGTTTGGTTTTATTGGGCTAGTCAAATGAAACAGTGGAAGCGAAGAAGGAACACAGAAATATTTAGCTGGTTGTAGTCAATTATAATATATGTGAATACCAGAGCACTCGGACCAGTCTGAAAGATTCATTTTTAAAATTGTCTATTATAAACAAACAGAACGAGTCACTTCCTAACAACAATTATGCAATCCAATCATATTGGAATACAAAAGATCATCCATTTCTACTCTAAACCCCATCTAAGTGGCTCATTCTATGCCTGTACAGAATATTCAGAGGTTCTGGATAAAACTGAAGCTCTTGCACCTTTATTATTGAATGAGGTATGTAGCTTTTGTTACTCTGAAAGTTAGAAACAGAGAGGTGACTTCTGAAAGTTAGAAACAGAGAGGCTTTCATCCACTTGCAGCCTCTCTGGGCACTACCAGGAGTTAGGGCCTAATGCTGTGAGATAAGGCGTTGGATATAGTGTTCATCTGAGGGTCTCCTCACCCCTGAGTGATCCCCAGTGCAGTGGGGATCCTTCAGGCATGAGTCTCCTTCAGGAGAGTCCTTCAGGCATGTAATATCAACAATGGCTGGCATTTTTTGAAGGAAATGAATGGCCCCCCAGGACTTGAAGAGAAAAAATTCCTTTTAGTCCTTTGCTGTGATTCTTTGGGTCTGAGAATGGCTTTGTGTCATGAATTCACTTGCTTACATAAAAACGACAGACCAAAAAGTGGTATGGATGGGTTACTTGTGCCAAATGTCCTGGTCCTGCCTCTTAGGTAGATAATGACACATGTTATTGTTACAGGAAAATGGGGAAGAGACCGGGATTGAGGAAAATATAAAAAGTTTCATTTGGATATTTTAAATTTGAGATACTTATTAGCAATACTATAGGAGACACTAAATAGTTTTCGTCAGTCTAGATTTGAGAAAAGAAGCCAAATATGTGAAGATATTTTAAATCATGTGATTGGAAAATATTACCTCGAAATTAACTGCAGAGGGAAAAAAGGAGGAGAGGCCAAGCACCTGAGAATCTTTAGCACTTGGAGGTTGGACAGAGATGGAGAAACTAATAAGGGAGAAACTGGTAAAGGAGAAACTAGTATGGAAGAAACAAGGCACAGCATGCTATGCCTCTTAGAGAAAACTCCAAATAATGTTTTTTAAATGGTGTATCTATTTTCTCACAAAACAGAAAAGCCCTGGTTAGAGTGGAACAGGATCAGTTAACCCATCATCTCAGGTTAGAGTGGAACAGGATCAATTAACTCATCATCCAGGGTTGTCATCAAGGACTCAGAGTCTTCCCACTTTTTAATGCTGAGAAGCTAACTCTCCTCCATCTCTATATGGTTATTGCCCTTTCTTCCCAGAGTCCCTTTAATGAGTAAAGAGACTTTCCCCAGAAGGCCCTCAATAAACTTTTTTCCTTTGCCATTGGCCTTAAGTATGTTACAATGTGAACATTTGAAAAGGACTTAAAAGGAATAAGAAGTAGCAGCAAAATAACCAAGGGCTGGACATCACAAATTAAAGTAATTCCTTTTTCATTCATTCAAGCTCCAGCATTGTTCTCCTCTGAATACAGGAGATAACAGGCCTATACCTCTGTCTTGAAGGTTCTACATTCTGGCCAAGAGGATTGAAAATAAATGAGTATATAAATAGATATCAGATGACAATCAGTGCTGTTAGTACAGGGAGGTGTGTTATAGAAGAGGGTGGCTGAGGTGGGTGAAGGAAAATGTCCTACGAGTCTAAGAATTCAGCACCAGGAGGCATGGCAGGATGAATGCTAGGGTGGGCCAACTGCTGTTTCTGGACAGCTGAATGAAAGTGGTGTGCATGTAAGGAGGCACAGTGAAGCATACAAGAGAGCAGTTCTGGGAAAGCGGTAACAGTATCTCTATTCCCTACTTTGGCTTTTTTGTCCTTCAATCCTCTTGGAACCAAGTAGTATGGAAGGTGGGTACTGAAGAGACGAGGAGATGGCCTTTCACCAGGATCCTTTTTTCCAATGATGTATTCCAAAAGGGAGACCCTATGTATTATTTCCAGATTTGCAGTTCTTGTGCGATGTTCTTCAAAGTAAATCAAGCTTAATATCTGCTTAAACCAGACGGTTCCTATAAAGGAAATAATTTTGTTTTTAATAATGTATGGGTTTCACAAAAGTATATGCAATCAATTTGCAAGTCAAACAAAGTGATTACAATGGGTAATATTTTCATTTATATAAAGTGACATATAGGTAAGGGAGAGCAAATATTGGTCTTCCTTTTCTTTTTTTTTTTTTTTTGTAGAGACAGGGTCTCACTTTATGGCCCTCAGTAGAGTGCCATGGCCTCACACAGCTCACAGCAACCTCCAACTCCTGGGCTTAAGCGATTCTCTTGCCTCAGCCTCCCGAGTAGCTGGGACTACAGGCACCCGCCACAACGCCCGGCTATTTTTTGGTTGCAGTTTGGCCAGGGCCGGGTTTGAACCCGTCACCCTCGGTATATGGGGCCGGCGCCTTCCCGACTGAGCCGCAGGCGCCACCCGGTCTTCCTTTTCTTTTTAAGGAGATGTTTCATGCCAAACACCACAGGTGTTTGTTTCCTATAGGAAGGTTTGTTCTTTGACTCCTCCCATGTGCTTTCTTCTGATTCATATATATTACCTTTCAAATTACTTTCTGAGCTTACCTCTACATTTTCTTCTTCAGCCCCACTCCTAGAGCATTAGCTAATATGAGCCGAAAGAAAAGAAATTACTGTGCAGAAGTAACTTCTAGCCTTTCCCACTTTCCCCATGGTTTTTCACTCTGCCACTGATTTCTGCTTAAGGAAATGGTGTTTCATTATAAATATCTACAATAGGACCATTGACACCCACATATAGACAAATACTGAGAGTTAATAGCTACAATTATGTAGGATAATATTTAGAAATAAACATATCCTACATCAAGCACACAATGTGAACTCAGTGTGAGTTTAAAATGACTGCTTTTTTTCCAGAGACTTAAGGGACCTGGGCCCCCCGGGACACACACAGAGTTGATTTCCCTGGAGTTAAAAATTCCATAAGCCATTTCTCTGAAGCTGTGCACCCCGTGAAGCCTGAGATCAAAGGGCATGCCGCCCTTCCTCAGAGATACGGACAAGAGGGTTGACGTATGTTAACAACATACTGTCAGAGGTCTATAGGTGCTCTGCCCTGAGGAAAAGACACAGTCCTTACTTCATACTGAGTAAACTGAGTGAATGCTTGAAGATATTCTTCCATTAACTCTGTTCCCTTGTGGCTACTTTCTTCTTTATGATTTTGTTTACACACCTGCCCAGAGATTAGTCAGTGTCTAGAAGAAGATGTTTACTGCAAAAGTGATTGTGTTGATGTGGTAACAAGATATTTCCTTTCAAGTTGATTTCAGATAGGTAAATTGAGGTAATGGTGAAAATAACAGATAATAGATTAAGTGTGTATGTGACTAGAAAGGTATAAAATCTAACCCCTAAATAAAGAACTTCACTACACACCATCCCATTTTGTGTAGTCTGTTTCTTGACTTAATAATTACAGGAGCGAGTTTACACCCACGGCAAAGCTGCTGTTCGTTCGCATCTATGGTCATGCAACAAATTAGACCATTGGCTTTTAGTGGGATTAGAGAAAAAGGTTTAGATGAATTCTGATGAGAATAGATACTTAGTTTTGTTATACTTCTTGTGCTTACTTAATATGTGGGACCACTAAGATTTAAAACTCCCTGTATAAAGGTGGTGCTTCTTCTCTTTTCAGTCCAAATGCATTGAAAAGACTAACCCCACCAAAAAGTCACAAGTCCCAATTGGAAATTCGGCAGATTTCTGCTGTGAGAAACCAACTGCCCCTCAACAATTCCCAACCTAGCCTTGGTTTCCAAAGATATTCAGTCACCCTTGGTAAGCTGCTGCACCTGTGGAGTAAGATCATTATTGAACATACATCCCTTGCTGGCAAGCACAGGTGATATTCACCTTCCATGTTCCTCTTACTACCTAAATATTGGCAGCTGTCATCTTCAGTGTTGCTTGCAGAAGACCATGACCACACAAGCCTACCTTCTATCAGAGCTGGACCAAATATTCCACTGAAAATATATTGATATGAAACTCCAAAGAGTTTCTTAAAACCTCCC
Organism: Nycticebus coucang; assembly: GCF_027406575.1. Classification (NCBI taxonomy): domain Eukaryota; kingdom Metazoa; phylum Chordata; class Mammalia; order Primates; family Lorisidae; genus Nycticebus; species Nycticebus coucang. The sequence goes on along the minus strand of NC_069784.1, from coordinate 93,813,798 downwards.
TACTTTCTGAGATGACAGAACCTGCTTCTACAAGACGTATCACAGCTACAAGGCCACCAGCTGTGGTAATCAGGGGTTTTTAATGGGAACCTGAGATGGCCTCAGGTCTGTGGATATTCAAGAACAGGAACACTGGAAGAATGTATGCTTCCAGTGTCCCTGTGTTCAAGAGGCTGCCTTTCTTCTCCCTCCTCTCCTTCTCTTTCCTTTTCTGTTTCTACTTGTCCTGCCCTTCTCCCTCCTTCTTTTTCTATATTTTTTTGGGTTTTGCCCACTTGGAATGTCGATGTTAAAGTGGTTGTTAACCCTCCTTACAGTTCCTGCTGTATTAGCACCACGGATTCATTCAGTCCCTCCCTTATCTACTAGTACAGTCCTTTGATTCTCATTTTCTACTTCTATTCCTACCCCCACCCTACCATAGCATTCAGTCTATTGGTTTAAAGTGCATATTTTGTTGAAGAGTATTCTTTTGAAATGTGTGTTGTTGGAAGAGCTTATATTTTCAACTTCAGTGCACCATCTTATGTGTTATCAAAATATAGCACATGAAATAAAACTGAGTGCAATAAACAGAACAGAGAATGGAAAAGAAATCAGGCTTTAGTCAAACTGGCTTATCAAAAGGAAAGTCAGGCACAAGAGAAGAATGGAGGCACCAAGCCAGAAGGTAGATCCACAGACAGAAAATAAAAAACACCACAAGATGGCAAGAAGGGAGACTACCCTTCAACGTTTCCCTATGTAAGTCCCTATTTAGCATTTTCGTTGAATGGAACAACCCATTTTATGACCTACACACAAACTAAAAATGTTTAGGATTATTCTGTAATAGAATAATTGGTTAACTTTCCTCCTTCTTATGCTCTTCATCATTAAAGATGGCTTCAAATATATGTCCTGAGTCCCTGCTAGATGGTAAATGTTCTTTCTTTCCCAGTGCACTTCAATATTCAGTGTTTCATGGACCTTCTAAAGCCCAATGTTTTTAACATTTTGTTTGTTCTATTGCCCAGTTATAAATGCTTTGTAAAAGACCTTATTACCCCAGATACTGAATAGTTTTCTATTTCCAATGGATTAAGAGTATATGACCATATATAATACCAGTGAAAAAACTAACTTCTCACATTATAGAAGTATCATTTTATGTTTTAGATTAGCTATTGAAAGAATGAACTTACCAGATTTGGGGTATGTGACTATGAAGACATCATCATCTCTAATTTTTAAACCATCTAATTTTTCTAAATGGTCAATATTAATTCCAAGACCAGCAAAAGTAAACCCTTTAAATGTCAATAAGTTTGCTTCTAAATCTTCCATAATTCTGTACCTGTAAAAGATATATAGAATTCTTTGAATGAAACCGAAGAATTTTGTATCTTGTTTCCATCAGTATCCTTGCTTCTGGTCATGTATTCAAAAAAGAAATGGCTTCCTTATTTTTCTCATAAACACATATAACCTGGTAGCTCTAAAAACCAATTCTGGGTGAGTCACTTGCCCCAGTTCACCGGACCCTTCTGCTCAAGCAGTGGGTCTTCATTTTCTGTGTATATTCTCCATTCATGCAGGCACAGGGGAAAGAGATGAAAGTACTTACTGTAATAGTGTCAAAAATGATGTTACCAAAGATTTGATATACACTACACTATAAGCAAATTTAAGCATTGGACTTGAACAGGCATAAGAAACACCTGTCTCTTAATAGAGAGTCCTTCATCAGCTGGGTCTTTTCCTTTGTGTCTGTAACTGAAGTTGAGGGCCTAGGTTTTAGCAAATTTATAAAAGATTTTCTTTGCATAATTTCTGGAGTTATCAGGTTATGATATGTTCCGACACTTTTTCATTAAAATTTGATTTTGTTCCTTAACTTGTAATTTACTTGGAGCAACTGGATAATACAACCAGGAAGTAACAGATATGAATACATTCATGGAATCCTGGAAAACTGAAGATAAGCTATTAAATTGTCTATTATAACAAAATAAATTTTGAAAAAAGTAAGAACACACAGGAAATCTTTCACATACTGGGTCCTATATGAAAAGTGCCAGAGTGAAGATTTTAAACCAAGCCTTGTATCTTTTACCTATATATTTTGCCTTTCATTATTTTATTATTTCAAACTCTGAGGTTTTTGTCAACTTAAGAGTTCTTCCTGTGGAATCTCGAGTCTTTTCTTCTTTTTCTGATTAGTGGATCATAGGATAAAAATCAAAAAAGATCATGAGAAACACACAATTCCAGGTAGCTTGCACCAAGAGTCATTCCAACAGAAAGGGAAATAAGTAATTTTAAAAATATATTGTGAATGTAGCACTATAAATGGAAAACCTGGTTTTTCTTATAAAATGAGATATACGAAAGATAAAAATTAGTTGCAACCCTCGATATGCATTTCTTGTCAAAGTAAGGAGCAGGGAGGGAAGTGGGGAGGAGGGCAGCAGAGAGAAAGACTTGTTCTGTCGCTACAGTTATTTAAGGAACGTCTTTGCTGCCCACAGGTATTAAGGGGGAGCAGCCTAATTTACCTCTATTAAAGCCTATATTTGGGCTCTACTATTAATATCTACTGGAAAGCAGTAGAGTTTCCTGGAAAGCAGTCAATTCCATGCCTCGGGACTGAAACAATAAGAGTGAACTTGGGAGACCTTGGTCTTTTCATCAAGTAAACATAATTTCATTGCTATTGGAATAGTGTTAAAGAGATAAAGAGATCCTAATAAGGACAGCTTGTGACCCAGAAGTGACAATTTGACCACTAGAAGGCACACAAGGATTATAATCCTCTAGAAAAAGTAAGCATGATTTTAAGAAGCAAGAGATGATGATGATGATGTTATTAACAGGAAGGGACACAACCTTTATGTAATGTGCAATAAATTTCTAAATCCCTGATAGTCCTTCTGTGACTGCCATGTGGAATTCTAATTCTAATTCAAGAATCAGTCTTTAATAAATGTGTTGGTAAAAGTTAGAAGATAGGCTGACAGTACATTTCAAAATATGTTGATATGTACTTAATCTATTAGTTTAGATGAAGGGATAAGGAGAATTATTAACAAGAAAAATGTAGAAAATTTATAGTGGCTTTTGACAGTGACATAGAAGTTAACGAAAAACATACATTAAAAGGTACAGGATTGTGGAGTATTGAGTCTTTGTCTATTACCATCTTTTCACAAGAGAGAAACAGCAGGTCCTGATGGTAAACTGAGCTAAAATACACTAAGAAATGCATGTAGGAAAGAGATTGGTCATGATCTTGGATGCCATGTGGAACTGACAGAGCAAATGAATTTCATGCTCCTTCGTGTAGAGAAATGTGTAGAGCAGACTTTTAGGGAAAGCATATACCCCACAACTGAGCCCTACCTGATTGTAAATGGATAGGAAAGAGCACAGTGGGTGTGATAGGTGCACAATTACATATTGTGATGTTTTGAAATGTATAATTAAAATTAGAAGGATGATGAATCACAATTTGTTCAAACTGCCCATTTGAGAAATTTTTAAATCTTTGTCAGTATCTATATCTTGATGTTCAAGAGAACCAAACAATTTGATGAAAGCACAGGAATTTGCCACTAGCTAAAGGTAGCCAAAGAGTGAGAACATTTGTATCTAAAGCAAGTGCACTAGCAATTAACCATTCTGTGGGCAGTGCAGGGAGATTATGAGTAAATTTTACAAAATGATAGAAGAAACAGGTCAAAAGTATTTATGGTGACCCAAAGATATTGCGTATGAATGAAATAGTTGAGTCCAGTTCTTCAACTATGAAGAAGAGATTGCGGTTACTCAAATCTCCTGTAGATAGAATATTGTAATATTTGCAAACATGATTTTTCTTCTAATACTTCTCTATACTACCCTGTTTCCCCAAAAATAAGACAGTGTCTTATTTTCAGGTGTGCTCCCAAAGATGCACTAGGTCTTATTTTCAGGGGACGCCTTATCTTTCCTGTAAGTAGGTCTTATTTTCGGAGGATGTCTTATTTTCGAGGAAACAGGGTAGTAATATATAATGAAACAATAGAAAATAGCTAGAATGCCAATATAAATAAGCCTTTTTCCCCCCTAGGGAAATCAAATGTTTAAAAAAAAAGGGAAAAACTTGGAGAACAGTTGACTATATTAAGTTGATCACAAGCAGGAGCAGAATAGAAAATGGACAACCTGGATCTGATATCTAGTTCTACTGTCACAGAGACATTCTATTGCCTTATAATTTACTTATACTAGAATCTATATTTTGCTTTCATAGAGTCTACTCTTAGATCTCTAAATTTTGGAGCTACATCATGGCTAGGTTTGTTGAATGCCAAAGCAAAATAGAATCACACAATCATTTTGCCTCCTATACAGAAGAGGTGTTCTCTTACACATTTAGCCCAGTTTTTGTAAACCACACCAAACAATGGGACCACAGGTGAGAACTATATAGTACATACATAAGACAGAAACTGCTTACCTTAGAAGTTAAGTGAGAATGAAGAGTTAATGCCTGATATTAAGAGAAGTGAGAATGGCAAAATATGCAGATGGAGGCTAATTAGTTCACAAAGAGAATTAATGGCTGACAAATTAACAGTTCTGTTAGAATATATAATAACTTAAAGCTTAAACTGGTGCTGAAATGCATTTCTTAGAACAGTAAAAAATCCCAATTAATTTGCCATAATTAACCTCCCAAGGCTCATGGGTTGAGTACAAAGTCCCTGCTCTGGAATAACTCCTGATAGTCATTGTGCTTGCTGTGCCACTGAGGATGCCATAATGTCCACAGGTCACTATTAAAAAGAGTTGAGTTTTTTAGGCTTTAACAGTACAGCTACTGGAGCCTTTAATTCCTTCCTTCCTTCCTTTCTTCCTTCCTTCCTTCCTTCCTTCCTTCCTCCCTCCCTCCCTCCCTCCCTCCTTCCTTCCTTCCTTCCTTCCTGAGTCTCAGTCTATCACCCTCAGTATAGAGTGCTGTAGTGCCACAGCTCACAGCAACCTCAACTCCTGGGCTTAGGCGGTTCTCTTGCCTCAGCCTCCCGAGTAGCTGGGACTACAGGTGCCCGCCACAACACCTGGCTATGCAGTTTAGCTGGGGCCAGGTTCGAACCCACCACCCTCAGTATATGAGGCCGGCGCCCTACCCACTGAGCCATAGGCATCGTCCCTTTGCGTTGTTTTTTATGAGATAGATTTGAGAATAAGTTGGAAGAAGATGAGGAAAGAAAGTCAAATCTGCCAGTAGTAGACAGATTTACTTTTAAAGATTAGGTATTTTCCCAAATTCTGCCATGTATTGACACAAATGTACTCATTTAACTGCCAAGCCACCGTTTTTCTGCTATTACGCCACTCATGGTGCAAATGTTCATATAAACTTCACAAAAGGGGACCTTTAAAGAGGAGGAAGCAGCCCTGATGGAAACAGTTAAAAATTAATAGAACAAAGTACAGAGAAGTGGAGCAAGGGAAAATTGGTATTTCAACAAAGGGAGGAACTTTTCTAAAGGCAGGCGAACTACAGTTCAGATGGTTCCAGTACTGACCACTGCACAGGGAACAGTTCAGATAAAAAAAGAAGGATTATAAAAAAAAGGAATGTCACATTAAATGATTGTAGTTCATGACAGGTATAAATGATGGTGCCCAGAGAAGAGGCCACAGAGGAGATGTTCAGGCCAGGTTCATTGAAACAGGGGTGAGGGGTTGGTGGTGGTGGTGGTGGTGGTATGACCCATCTAGGCAGATAAAAGATGGTGACTGTGCCTGAGGGACAGTTAGAGACCCCTTTTGTATGGGGCCCTGGGAAGTGGGCACATTCCACAGGTTGACAGTCAGTGAAGGTCTTTCTGTTGGAATTTGGAGGGGATGGGGGTAGCCAGATCCTTTGTGTCTTTATTTTAGGAGGCTAGGGGGAGGAAGAGGCCAGAAGGTTTGTGTGGGGCTGCGTTAGGCCCCCCAACATTCACAGTTCTTGTTAAAAGGGGTCATGGGGATGATGATCTGTCTTACAAAACTGCTTCTGGCTGGATAGAGTAGTAGTTGTCCTTAGTGAGATGAGTCCAGTATTGACAGGGCTGTGTGGGTTTGGGGAATATTGGGAGAGGGATTGCCAGTGGTAGAAATTATGCTGCCACTGCAGCTGACAACTTTTTTATCCTATCTTGAATAAAAGAAGACAGGAATTGGCTCAGTGGCTATAGGTCAGTGGCTAGGGCGCCAGTCACATACACGGGACCTGGCAGGTTCAATCCCAGCTGGGGCCTGCCAAACAACAATGACAATTACAACCAAAAAAAAAATAGCCTGGCGTTGTGGCGGGCACCTGTAGTCCCAGCTACTTGGGAGGCTGAGGCAAGAGAATCGCTTAAGCCCAAGAGGTCGAAGCCATGGCACTCTACCAAGAGTGATATAGTGAGACTCTGTCTCAAAATTAAAAAAAAAAAAAAAAAGACAGGAATTGCATGTCATAAGGAGGGATGGTTATTCACAGAAGAATTGCAGTAAAGGGACCCAAGTTGGGTATAAATTAGTGTCCCCATGGGCTGTTGAACCAGGATCCCTTATTTTGAGAGCATAGATGAATAGGTTTTTCTGGAGTTGGGTGATGCCCTCTTGGACCAGGCTAGACTTGTTGGTATAGAAACAGCGCACTTCCTGTAAGAAAGTGCAAAGGCCCCTTTCCCTCTGCCATGATTAGATTTAAGCCTCTATGATGGTCAGGGGATGGGCAACTGGAAAGTAATAAAAGGATGAGCAAGATAACTTTATCTTCTAGAAAACTGAGAAACTGTGAAATTTATAAATGGGCTGTTTTTTTTTTATTTTATTTTAACGATGGAGACGAGAGAGAGAAATTGAGGGCTTTAAAATTTAGGCCATGGTGTTGATATTTACTAGAATTAATTTGCTCACCTTTGTCAGAGATTTAGTTCCTTAAGGCCATTGCAGTCAGGTGAAGTTGAGTCCATTTAGAAGTCCCACATGTTGGTGAGATGAAGCAATTTTGTTCATCTAGGGGACCACCAGTTTCAGAAGGCAAATGTCTCCTGCTCTAAGGAGGATACATTCTCACTTCCAGTGTCTGTTTTTCAGAGAGGACGTGGTTCCAGGGTCTCCGTGGAGGAGGCTGGTGAGGAACTTTAATTCAGGAATATAGAGTTGTAGCGGAGGCCGGAGGAACAGTTTCCTCTCATAGAAGAACATGGGCTTCTTGCCCTCTTGAGTATCTCTGAAGAAGACTTAAAAGTGGCAGCCAGTATTTAAAAATACTTTTCTGCATCTGAAGCTGTTGACAGTCTCTTTTTCTTTACCTTCTCGGCATATTAAAAGACCAGAAGGCCAGATCTAAAAGCCCCATTTGTGGGGCCTAAGGGAGTTTTTGTTTGTATGTTTTTAAGTTATATTAAGGTTGACTAAGAAATGAGGCTAACTGGAAAATAGTATCACAGCTCACAGCAACCTCAAACTCTTGGGCTTAAGTGATTCTCTTGCCTCAGCCTCCCAAGTAGCTGGGACTACAGGCACCCCCCACAACACCCAGCTATTATTATTATTTTTCTTTTTGGTTGTAGTGGTCATTGTTGTCTGGCAGGCCCAGGCTGGATTCAAACCCACCAGCTCCCGTGTATGTGGCTGGAGCCCTAGCTGCATGAGCTACAGGTGCTGAGCCCCTTTCCAGTATTAAGATTTAAATTAATGAAGAGTTGAAAAGGTTTTAGACAGGAAAAAAGGACTGGATTTTTATTTGGCTTTGAGAGTTTTTTTGTTCTGTTTTTTTTAATTGAGACAGAGTCTCACTTTGTTGTCCTCTGTGGAGTACTGTGATGTCATAGCTCACAGCAACCTCAAACTCTTGGGCTCAAGGGATTCTCTTGCCTCAGCCTCCCTACTAGGTGGGACTACAGACACTTGCCACAACACCCAACTATTTTTGTTGTTGTTCTTTGTTTGTTTAGCAGGCCCAGCCCGAGTTCCAACCCACCAGCCCCAGTGCATGTGGCTGGCTCCCTGACACTGAACTAAGGGTGCCAGCATTTTTTTTTTTTTTTATAAAGAGTTTTACTTTGTCCCCCTTGGTATAGTGCATGCTGTCATAGCTCACAGCAACCTCAAACTCTTGGACTCAACGGATCCTCTTGCCTCAGTCTCCCAGGTCACAACTCCCGATTGTTTTTAGGAGACAGAGTCTCACTTTTGCTCAGGCTGTTCTGGAACTCCTGAACTCAGGCAATCCACCAGCCTGGGCCTCCCAGAGTGCTAGGATTACAGGCACCTCACCGGCCGGCTTTGAGAGATTTACTATGACTTTCTAGCCCTCTAAAATATCTGAGAGGAGCAGTTGGTATGTGAGAGAGAAGAGTTTGGAGTTGGGGGAGAGGGTGGCGGGGTAAAGAGAAGTTCCCGAAAAGGGGTGAGGGATGGAGGTGGTTGTCAGGTCTTTGTGCCCCGCCTGCCTCGCCCTGCCACCTTGTGCTTCTGTGAGGTCAGCTTAGGGAGTGTGCATGCCTTGCAGCAGAAGCCACCAAGTCTGCAGCCCTAGGTTCTGCGTCTTGCCCCGGGGCACCGGGCACGAGGCTGTGGGGCATGTGAGCTGCCTTGTCCTGCCCTGTCCACCACCCTCCCCCTCCGTGGGTGCTTGTGTCAGTGGTGGCCTGGGAAGCGTGTATGGCTTGGGCAGTGGGAAGCCTGGGGTCTGTCTCGCGCCTGCAGCCCCGCCAGGCTGGGGTGTGCGGCGAGCGGCTGCTGGGCGTGTGAGCTCCTCCCGCCCGCGGCTCCGGGGCCCAGAGGCCGCCTCGGGCGCTCCGCTCAGCAGAGCTGCCCGGGGCTGTGGGGCAGGGAGGAAAACCGTCGGGTTGGGAGCTGGTGGATTCGCAGCCTCGGGGTTCCATCTTGTGCCACGGTTCCAAGCCCCCTGTGTATTGCGAGGACGCGCAGGAGAAGCCCTAGAAATCCCTGGAGGAGATAGGAAGGTAGAGGGGGAGGGGTTGGAGCGGTGACCTGTGTCGGGAGGGGTAATACCGAGCAGAGGGAGAGAAAGGCCTGAAGGTGGAGGATTTCAGTCCGTCTGCCATTGGGGGGAGGGGGGCGCAGGAAATTATTTAAGTTCTTGAAGATACTGAAATCAAAGGTCCCATTTTCTAATTTGTATTAAGGTTGAAGGAGACATCTCTGGGTGGCCCTGTGGAGTGGGGTGAAAGGACCAGCTCCCGTATCTGGATGTTCTTCCCCTACGTAGGAGGAAAAAAAGGCGTCCCTTGTTTCCCAAAACCCAGGAGTGAAAACCAAGAAAGACTGAAGAAGGTCAGGCATTCCTATTTCTTCTCAGAGAACTTAAGATCCCTGATTACCTTAAAAAGCCTAAAAGAGGGTCTAGCATTGGGCGTTTGGTCTTGAAATGAGAAATGAAACAATTTGGGGTTCCGGACCCCAGAAGGGAGCACAGCGCTAGGCCAAAATCCTCCAGTTGGGCGTAAATAAACCAACGCAGAAGAAATGATGGGGAAGTGAGGACATAAGAGCAGGGAGCTGGATAAAGGGCGTGATTTAGAGACCTTACTCACATTTAAATGGTAGTCGGGATGAAATCCGCCAGAACCCTCCAACAGACAGGCCGGCCAGGAGAGTCGGGTCTGGGCACAGCCCAACCAGGTTCCAAGAAAACTGGGGTGACTAGGGAGGCCAGCAGCCAGCGTCCAGTCAGCACCACCCCTAGGTCTCCGGTACCATATGAGAAGTATAAATGGTGGACCCAGAGATGAGACTGAAGAGGAGAGGTTCAGGCCAGGTTTATAGAAAGGGGAGGGTGACCTGCCTAGGCAGTGCAAAGTTGGTGCCTGTGCCCAGAGGCTGTTAGAGACCAGTTTTATGGGGCCTGGGCACATTCCACAGGTTGCCTGTCAGGTTAGGCAACAAACTTCTTTGTTTGTTCAGAGCAAACAAACTTCTTGATGATGTGGCTAGGGAGATCCTTTGTGTCTTTGTTTTAGGAGGAGATGGGCAGGAGGGGTAAGGGTTTGTGTGTGGCAATGTTAGGCCCCCCAACAGTTCATAGTATATATAAGAAGTAGGAGTCTGAGCAGGGGGTGGAGCCCTTTCTGCCACCCCTCTACTGTTGAGCTGTGTCTAAACTTTGCAGAGCTGAGTGTTTTAACGTAGTGTATATTTCTTTCTATTTCATCCCAGTTGCCCTGTTCCCTTGGGAGAGAGGTTGCAATTGAGAGACTCTGGCCCGGGTACTCTGGGCAGTATCTAGAAGGGTGCTGCTCAGAAGGCAGGTGCTTGGTAGCCTGATAGGGTGATAGGCTTTTCTCTGTACTTTTTCCCAGGAGAGGCAGTCATTCTTGTAACAGAGCCGTCCTAGCCGGGAGCTTATTCTGGCCTGCCCTTGTCTGTTTTAGTGTTTGTTGCTTATTAGTGGTGTGTCTTTCGATTCTTTGACCACCCAAGAAATCTGCTATTTAAAGTTCCAGCACACTTTTAGGTAGGTGACCCCCATGGTGAGCATCTTGAGGCATTATTTCACTTTTTTTCACCAGTCAAGTATCTGTGGATACATGGTAAGATGAAAGTTCTTTTTTTAGGATGATGCAGGATGTGTCCAGGCTGAATCATGATGGTGAAGGGTCCAGAGTAGCTGATTGAAAGAAGAGTATAGTCACGTTTTATATGGAATGACCGTTCCAGGACTTATTTTCCTAGGACTTAACCCTTTTCATTAGTCTTTTTCCCGTGATTTAGATCAGGAGTTCATTCCTGTGGGAGGGGAAATTGACCTGGGAGGCTGCTCCAAAGATTAGGAAGTTCATCCAATTGTCAGTGGAACTATTTTAACTTTATGGTCCCTTCTACACTAACATACTGTGTAGAGGGGCTGATACCATCAGCTTACCTGGCAAGTCAAGATGCTTTGTATAACTCCTTGCCTTATGGTGAGGTAAGCGAATATATGGTGAGAATGTTAAACAATTTTTCCAAATATGTTCATCCCCATCCCCCCCCCCCAGTAGGTTTGTTTTTCACTTATTGAATTTGGGTATGTCAGGGCAGCTGATTGAATATGCTACGACAGGCCAGAATGTGTCCACCTAGGATCCCCGTGCTTTAATTTCTTTTTTTTGTAGAGACAGAGTGTCACCGTACCGCCCTCGGGTAGAGTGCCGTGGTGTCACACGGTTCACAGCAACCTCTAACTCTTGGGCTTACACGATTCTCTTGCCTCAGCCTCCCGAGCAGCTGGGACTACAGGCGCCCGCCACAACGCCCGGCTATTTTTTTGTTGCAGTTTGGCCGGGGCTGGGTTTGAACCCGCCACCCTCGGTATATGGCGCTGGCGCCCTACTCACTGAGCCACAGGCGCTGCCCTGTGCTTTAATTTCTATGCCAGAGAAATATCTCAATGGCTATATGGCCCCAAAAGCAGAGGCAGTAGATACCATCAATCCTCCAGGGAGCCTGAAAGATAAGCCGAAATTCTGACATGCTATTACAGCAACGCATGACCTCTTTATTAACTACGTGTGTTTTAACAGGACTAAGTCAGTGTTGAAGGGCTCTAAATTAAATAGAGTACAAACATTTCTGGTGAACTAGAGACCAACATGTTTTGGGGGTTGTACCATCTATGTAGCACAATGGGAAATATTGTTCTAGAATTACACCAGCCCATAGCAATTGGTGGTGTCCAGGGCAGCCACCAGCCCTTCTGCACAGGAGGCCAGAAAGGACCCTAGGGAAAAAGCCTATGGGGACAATTGCTGGGGAGATGGTCCATGGGGCAGGGCAGTCCCTACTGATGACACATGGAATCTAGGGAATGCCCTAAGGGAAAACCAGGATCTGGAGAGGAAACCAAGAAGCTAGGACTAGATGTGGACTATTCTAAACCTTCCCCTCACACCAGTTCCTTGTTTCCAAAGGACAACACTCCCACAGGCTGCACTGTGAAGCACTGGAAGTCATTTGATTCAGACAATCTGAAGAAAAAGCTCCTCTTCTTTTTCCATTCCAAAGCATGGCCTCAGTACCCCTTGGAGAATGGAGAACATTGGCCAGCCCAAGGAAGTATTAATTATAACACGATTTTACAATTAGAACTTTGCTGTGAGAAATTAGGAAAATGGGGAGAGATACCTTGTGGGGAGTCCTTCTTTGCTTTCAGGCTCAACTCACTCTTATGCCATACTGCAAGTCAGAGCCAGCAATTGCTGTCATAATTACTGCCTCACAGCTTGACCCCCAGACAGACCAGTCCAGAGTTCCGCTTTTTCAGGAGTCTGTTAGGCCTGCTCTCCACTCTTACCCAGGACTGACTGTTAATGATCCTGGGTAAGAGCGGAGCTAATGACTGACTGCTAGCTGTTAACGATATTGTACCAAGTAAAGGTTTATATCCTTCTTTATGCCCTTTCCAAGTAGTCCCAGGGGAGTTTGGACCCACACGGTCCATGTCCCATTTTCTTTCATGGATTTAAAATAAATGAAGATAGATATAGGGGAATTGTTAAATGATCCCAATGAATATATAGAGGTTTTCAACATTTAGGACAATTCTACAATTTAACATGGAAAGACCTTGTGCTAAATTTAGGAACAACCCTTAGGGTGGCTGCAAAGGCCGCTGAGCCGCCTGAGCCTTTGGAGATGAGAGGTTCGCAAGGCAAGTAAATGATAAAATGACCACTCAGGAAAAATCCTGAGATCCCCACAGGCACTCAGCCTATGCTGGCTGATGAACCAGGTGGGGAAGTTATGGGCTCAGTTTTAGGTTCTGAATGAAAAGAAAAGGAGAGCTGGAGGCACAGGCATATGTTCTATGTGTGACAGCAGCTTGTGCTGGAGTCGGCAAAAGATCATGAATTACTCCCAACTGCCACCATAACTCAAGTGAGGGATGAAAACCCATTGGCCTTTTTAGAAAAGCTGATGTAGGCCCTGAAAAAGAGCACTCCCTTATCACCAGATGCAAAAGAAGAGGAGCTTATCTTAAAAGATAAGCTATGATCCAGGCAGCAACAGACATCAGAAGGAAGTTATCAGAAGCTAGGCATTGGAGTCTCGGTGCCCCTGCCATCACTGTTACTGGTGACCAACAGTACATTTTATAATCGAGACCAGGAGGAGAAAGAGGAATAGGTAATGAAAGAAAGGAAATGATGACAGCCCTAGTAATAGTTCTACAGAAGATAGACAGGTATGGCAGTCATAGGAGCATGACCTGGTTCTTCTGTGAGAAGGAGGGGCACCTCAAAAGGGAATGACCTGAAGAAACAGCCCAGAGCCTCCCCATCCATGTCTGCTCTGTGAAGGGGGCCACTGGAGATCAGATTGTCCCCACGGACCAAGGTCCCTGGGAGACAAACCAAATTCCCAAGAGGCCCTGGACCTGGTTCAACACCTGGACTGCTGGGGCCTGGGAAAGTCACCTGCATCAATCACAGTGGAGAAACCCTGGTCCATCTTCATGTAGAACTGAAGGAAATAATTTTCCTTCTTGATATATATGCCAGCCTCTCGGTCCTAATACAAGTCCCTGGGCCCTTAGATTTCCAAATACTTAACTGTCCAGGGAGTGTCAAGAAAACCCCTGACTGGGCATTTTACCCTTCCTTCGACTTGCGAATAGGAAAGTGTATTATTTTTACATTTCTTTTTTGTAATGCCTGAAAACCAATCCCCTTTATTAGGGAGAAATATTCTTGATAAAATGTGCTCTGAGATTGATTTACAATCCCCAGGAGCAAAAATAATCTTTGATCTCTTGGCAGAGGAAACAATAAATCCTGATGTGTGGGTGGAAAAAGGACAGGTAAGAAAGGCCATAAGTGCCTTTCCTGCCCACATTCAGTTGGAGACACTCAGGCTTATCCTAACCAAAGGCAATATCCTTTAAGACCCGAGGCCAGAGAGAGTCTGCAACAAGGAATTTCTTGCTTCTATGATGAGGGTATTCTGGTCCTTTGTAACAGCCCTTGTGATTCTCCCAGTTCAGGAGTGAGGAAGCCTAATGGGACATGGAGATTAGGTCAAGACTTAAGAGAAGTAAATGCAGCCATAGTTCCACTCCACCTGGTGGTACCCAATCCATATACTCTATTATCTAATATACCAGATGGCAGTAAATGGTTTTCAGTAATAGATTTAAAGAGAAATCCCAGAGTCTCAATTGATTTTTTCTTTTGAGAACCCCAGAATTGGATCTTCCCAGTTGACCTGGACTGTTCTCTCTCAGGTCTTTAGAGATAGCCCTCGTTTGTTTGGACAAGCTCTAGCTAAAGTTTTATAAGTCTTCAACCATCCCTCAGTTCAGGTTTTATAATATGTGGGTGATTTGTTAAGTACCAGCAAGAAGAATGTGAAAAAAAGACAGTAGTTTTGGTAAATCATTTAGCATTTTGTAGGTATAAGGAAACTGGAGCAAGGTTCAGTTATGTAAACAAGTTAAATATTTGAGATTTAGTTAAATCCTGGAAAAGGGTCACTTGACCAAGACAGAATTATTTTTATAAAGTTTCCTCAACCAAAGTTTCTAAAATAGTTCGGAAGATTTCTGGGCAATACTGGCTTTTGTAGAATTTAGATACCAAAATACAGCTTGAGACCTAGGCCAAATTATACCTAACATAATGGTAATGAAATCATTTAGAACCCTGAAGCCGATAAAGCTTTGAGAGATGTAAAACAGGCCGTTCTCCAGGCTCCTGCCCTCTTATTACCCACGCAACCACAATTCTGACTTTCTGTCACTAAACAGAGAGGACTAGGAGTATTAGTCCAGGATTTTAATAATGTTTCTTTACAACCCATAGAATATTTAAGTAAAAAATTAGACACTGTGGCCAAAGGATGGCCATATTGCCTTAAAGCTTAAATTTTCTGGCATTGGTTCATTGTGGAAAATTGATTTTTCAGTCTCTGAATAACTTACTCAAATTAAATTTAATCAATGTAGTTTTGATGGAAACTTTTCAGACCAGGCTTATTGATAGACTTCATGAGAGGAAACTGAGGTAGTTTTGTCACAAAGAGCAAGACTTACAGTATGAAAGCAGACTCAAACGTCAGGGAACAGTCTTATAGACACAAACACCAGGAATGTAACCAACAGTTTGGCCATTTGAAGTGAATATGGATTGAGTACAAAATGCAGAGGGTGTCAAAAAAAATGTATACACATCTTAAGAAAGGAAAAATCTGTATTAGATTTGTAATACTCAAGTCACATTAGACTTTTGCAATTACAAGAGGAGCTCAGAATGATGTGTCTCCATCTTTTGTTGTCTCAGTATATGATGAGTGTTACAATCACAAACTGTTGAAACTTTGAATGTGCACTGTCATGCACACACAGGTAAATCAGCAAAATGCTGGCAATCTTACTGACCAGAAATATTTTCTTGAAAGTTTGGACAATTGCTGGCTGATCATTAAGCTACTCTGGCCCAGAACTGACAGCTAGGAAGAGTTAAAAATAAAAGTGAAAGAAAGAAATATGAGCAGGAACTCATCAAGGGACATTACAGGGAAGACAGACTACAGAATTAAGGTATTTATTAAACCCAAAACCACAGCAACAAAATCAGAGCAGAGATGGTGAGTAAACAAAATAAAATTGATAAAGGGTTTTCCCATGGAGAGCTAGAGGCAAGTAGCCCCATAGGGAGCACACCCCACAAATTAATTAAAAGATAGCTCATGCAGGGAATGAGTAGAACAGCTGATTACTCCATGTTTCGAGACTTCCTGAAAGTTTTAGACTTCCAGAGAGAGTCTTTGAGACAGCTAAGGAGGTAACCGGTGTGGTGGGTAATGATTGAAGACGCTCCAACCACAGTTCAGGATAGTTCAGATTCATCCAAGTGTTAGTCCAAGATTACAGTTTAGTCCCTCTTCAAAGAAGGGAAAATTGGAAAAACAAACAAACAAACAAAAAAAAAAAAACTCTTTCCAAATGAAGAAAGGCAAAGAAAATAACCCTGGACACTCTATGTGGCTTCTTTTGTCTATCAGTGTAAATAGAATAGTTCAAAAACATACCAAAGGTTCTGGTACTTTAACTGGTTGTGACTCATTCTGACACAAAAGTTTTAAAGTGTCCCTCAATATTCTACTTCAACACTGTGATGTTAAAATATCTCCCAAACTCCTTTCTTTTAATCTCAGTTATACTGAGTTTAGTTCTTATTGCCTTACTGACCTTCAGGACATGGAAAGTTGGTATTTATGTGTACTTTCCCAGACTTAATGGATTTTCTGCCCCTAAGTCTGATTAAAAGGCTTGTTGGTGATAAAAAGAAAAAGGCTTCTTTCCCTTTGTTTCCTGTAACTAGAAATTTGAAGAAAAGCCTACAAAGATTGTCAATTAAAGTTCAAAGCTTACATATGCCCAGAGGAAAATACAGGCTCAAAAAGAGTCTGACCTCTCACCTATGGAGGTTTCACCCCTGCCTCAGTGTCACTCCTTCCAGTGATGTGCCTCGGCTTTGACCAGTACATGGCGCTCATGCAGCAGGCAAGTGATGTGAGGGCAGTAGGCTGATGAGCACGGGAGGCATCCTGCCCATTTCTTCCTTAGCCCATGGTAACCTCCATAATCAGTCAACCAACTACACTCCTGGAGCCCTGAACACATTCAAGTAATCTCAATGGCAAGACATCCGGGCTTGTCACCACTCGGGTATACTCAATGGCAGGCACAAAATTGGAGAGAATTTTCATCAGGTGGAACCAACTCCAAGTTCAAAGCATTGGCTCCCTATCAATTAATTGAGATTTGGCTCCCTATCAGTCTGTGCTGCCAGCTGTATTAAGCATGGAAGAACCCATAGGAGCAGAGTGCTACCCTGATATTTATGGTTAAATCCAGACCAGTGCTTGGCCTAGAGCAGTGGTTCTCAGCCCTCTTAATGCCATGACCCTTTAATACAGTTCCTCATGTTGTAATGACCCTCCAACCACAAAATTATTTTCATTGCTACTTCATAACTGTAATTTTGCTTCTGTTATGAATCGTAATGTAAATATCTGATATGCAGGATGTATTTAGGCGACCCCTGTAAAATGGTCGTTCAACCCCCAAAGGGGTCATCACCCACAGGTTGAGAACAGCTGGTATAAAGAGACCACTCTCCTCAGGAATCTTCCCTAGGCTCTGGGAGGATGCTTTCTCTAGCTTGGCAGAAAGGCTTCCTAGGTCAACCAGGAGATGCCTTGATTGACCCTGGTACACAGAGGGTGGGATTAAGATGCTGAAAGTCAATTCTTTCCCACAGATGACAATTTATTCTCTGGCCAAGAAAATACCCTTCTGGGTTGTATCCTGAAGCATTGGGATATGGTTGACCCCCAGACACTGAAAAAAATAACATATGATCTTCTTCTGCACCCAGGCCTGGCCTCAGTACCCTCAACTATAGGAATTAAGGACAGTCTTTTTGCACTTGAGGAAAAGGATTAAAAAGAGTTGAGAGAATTTTCTTTTGCAACTTGGGTACCAGCTCAGCCACTATAACATACCAAGCAGATTCCTGAGGCCCCAGAATCTAGTTCCTGGATGGCATTTCTGGACCTACTCTAGGCCAATAGAAAACATTCTACATGGAAGGGAAGGATGCGGTCCTTATAGGATTCACCACTTAAGACAAAGAGTCTTTGGGCTTTGAATAAACCTTAGAGGAAGCCAGACAATAGTCATCATATATTTGGGTGGGCCTGGTTTTGCTTCAAGTGTGACCTGGTGGAGTCCTAGATGCAGTGGCCATGAGGGAAGGCCCTTGTGGGTCCTCCTCAAATAACAGATGAATGGCCAACAAATACATGAAAAAATGCTCATTGTCTTTAATCATCAGAGAAATACAAATCAAAAGCACTCTAAGATATCACCTAACCCTAGCAAGATTATCCCACATCACAAAGTCCCAAAACACCAGATGCTGGTGTGGATCTGGAGGGAAGAGAAGGGAACACTTCTACACCGCTGGTGGGATTGTAAACTAATACAGCCTTTTTGGAGAGAAGTATGGAGAATCCTCAAAGATCTAAAAGTAGACCTTCATTTGACCCTGCAATCCCATCACTCTGTATCTACCCAGAAGAACAAAAATGATTTTACCACAAAGACGTCTGCACTATAATGTTTTTTGTGGCTCAGTTCATAATTGCCAAGTCATGAAAGCCAACCAAAGTGCCCATCAACCCATGAATGGATCAACAAACTGTGGTGTATGTACACCATGGAATATTATCCAGCCATTAAAAAAGATGTAGACTTTACATCTTTTACATTTACCTGGATAGAGTTGAAATACATTCTTCTTCATAAAGTATCACAAAAATGGAAAAATCAATACCCAATGTACTTCATACTAATATGAAATCAATATATAAATAATTACACGTTCATAAGAACAATCAAATACTAATATAGTCCAGTTCAGGGGTAGAGGGAAGTGGCACAGGGAAGGGGAGAGGATGTATGGCAGAAGGAGGGAGGGCATGAGGGGGGATCTCACTTAATGTGCACATTGTGAAGTTATATAATATGACCCGGGGTGAGGGGCTTTTCCACAAATGGAAGTTTACCCTGGAAGTGAGAACAATGTAACCTAAAAGTTGTACGTTCATATTAATTTGAATAAACTTTAAAAAACAAAAAGGGGTGGTGCCTGTGGCTCAAAGGAGTGGGCCACCAGCCCCATATGCTGGAGATGGCAGGTTCAAGACCAGCACCAGCCAAAAACTGCAGAAAAAAAAAAAACGAGCAGAAAGGAGTTCTCCCTCAACTCCAGCAGGCTAGCACAGAGAAGGAAGATAGTGACAAACTTAGCCTGGTAATTCATACAATACTCTTATATCTTGTCCAAACCCACCAAGATGCACTAGCAGACTGCAAGAGTCCCCTCATTACTGGGCTTTCCGAATAACCAGTGCTGTTATAGCTGCAGTGACCAGATGCTTAGGTCATAAAACTTAATTCCATTTGAGTATTTGGAATGCCTTTTAAGAAGAATGGGTTCAGAAAGCCAAGATGGTGAAGGTATTAAAATAAATACTTAACTCTTCAATGTACAGACACTGAGGAATATCCAAAAGCATCAAGAACATCCAGGAAGACGTGACCACACCAAACAAACCACACCAATAAAACGCCAGTGACCAATCCTAGACTGATGGAGATAGGTGACATTTTAGACAACAATTTCAAAATATTCTAGCTGTCTACAAAAAGCTTAATGAACTTCAAGGCAATACAGAGAAGGAATTTAAAAGCTCATCAAACTAATTTAACAAAGCAATGGAAATATTTTTTAAAAGAACAGAAATGTTAGAGCTAAATAATTCACTTGAAAATCTGATTAACGGAGGGCGGAGACAAGATGGCTGACTGAAGCCAGCTTTCCACAGAGGCTCCCATCCAGAAGAAGAGTTAAAGGACAGAAATTTAGCAAGTAACCTGGTGGATTTGAGCTGCACCAAGAGAGAGGGTTGAAGAATGCACATCAACCCTGCTGAGGCGAGCCATGACCCCAAGGATACAAACAAAAGATACAAAATCCATCACCAAGCAGATGGGAGTCCCCACCCCCATGAGAACAGCTTGGAGTGCCCCAACAAACAAACGAGCAGAGTTCAAAGGTCCTCCCACTACACTCCATGGGACAGACCCTCTAAAAACTGGACCTACCTCCCCTACTAGGGTGCCACGGTGTTCTCCTGTCAGGCATAAAACTGTATAAAATCGTACATATTCTCTACCTGCAATTCTGAGCTCCCAGAACTCCCCTCCACTCTCACTCTGAGGTCTGGAGGGAGATTCTTGGGTGTTTTCTCAAGAGGTGTGGACAGGGCCTGAACTGCTGCTGGTTAGTGCTGACTCTGCGGCACAGGAATGAGGAGAGGACGGTCGGCTGAGAGGGAACCACACGGGAGCGGCGGTGCCCCTAGGCGCAGAGCAGCAGCTGTTTATTGGCAACAATAGGGCTCACTCCCAGATATTCCGAAGCCACACCCCCTGTCTCCCTGGGCAAACAGAGAAGGCTGGGCATCTTCCCAGGTGTCAACCACCGCGGAACAGATCTGGGATGGAAATGCAGGCCCCATGAGTAAAGGGTTTGCCTGAGGTGGTACAGGCCTGGGTGGAGTGCGGGGACTAGAAAACGCACGCTCAGAGCTGGGAAATTCCCAGGGCAGGGCTGACCCAGAGGATCGCTTTACTGAGCCTAAGACGCACCCAGCCCTCAGGGGATCGTCAGCCTATAGACAAAGGAAGACAGGAGGCTAGAACTGACAGTTAACCAAGTACAAACCTGCAGGAGCAAAGACAGGGCCTGAGGTGCAGGCTCTGTGAACTCAAAACAGCTTCTCTTCTGCAGGGGAATTTGCAGGGACAGAAACAAATTCCCGCAAAGTTATTCTGTTCTGCTCTGTCAGCAACATCAATCAGGGCTGGGGCTGGAACTGAGTGAACACTCCCCAGCCCCCATCAAGTGCCCGAGGTTGTCAGGCCTCACCACTCCCACATGGATAGAGGGAAAGTGCAGAGGCCTGGCTGAGCAGAAATAGATTTCCTTGTGATTCAGGCAGGTGCAAACACCTGGAGTATCTGTTCACTAGAGTCAACTGGGTCACAGTTCTGTGGGGCTATCAGTGACTGGGTGTGACAGAGGTGCAAGGTGGGGAAGGAGGCATCAACCTTCCCAGACTAATCTATTTGCTGGGTGGGTCCTCTTGACTTCACGGAGCACCGAAGAAAGTCATATCTGAGTTGTCACCAGACCCCTGTGATCCAGTTGCCAGAGACCTTTTAAACTCTCCCACCTGAGACAGGTGCTGACTGAGACAATTGATTTGGACCTTTGAACTGAGCCACTCACTCGAGGACTATTCAAGTGGTGCCCTGGGTGTGTGGTTGTAGGAAGGTTTGATTTTCCTTTTCCAGTTGTTGCCTGTGGGGGGCGGGGTGACTTAATTGCTGGTATTTCTCCACATCTGAGACTTCAACTCAGAGTAACTGTTTCACTAGGGTCGAACAGAGACCAGCTGTAAATAAGACAGAACCACTTAGCACCACCACACCAAATAGGTCCCCAGTTTCTCAGACCATAGCACTGTACAGGTCCTCAACAAAGCTCCAGGGGAATAATAAAATGGTGTAAAACAAACATGGGGCAGAATCAGCAGAAAAACTCAGGAAACATGAATAACCAGAATGGATCAACCTCCCACCCCCACCCCCAAGAAAAGATATGGCAGATGTAACTGAAGATCCCATTCATAAACAGCTGGCCAAGCTGTCAGAAATTGAATTCAGAATTTGGATTGTAAACAAGATTAATAGAATGGAGGAAAATATGGAATTAGAAATTTGAGGAGCAATTCAAAAGTCAGAATTAGAAATTCTAGGAGAAACTCAAAACTTGTCTCAAGAATTTAATGAATTTAAAGACAAAACCACCAAAGATTTTGATGCACTGAAGCAAGAATTTGCAGCCCTCAAAGAGCTGAAAAATACAGTAGAATCCCTCAGTAACAGAGGGGAGCAGGCAGAAGAAAGGATTTCTGACATTGAAGACAAAGCCTTTGAGTGCTCCCAAACTCTCAAAGAGGAATAGAAATGGAGAGCAAAAATGGAGCATTCTCTCAGAGAGCTCTGGGATAATTTGAAGAAGGCTAATAGCTGTCTCCTTGGAATCCCCAAAAGTTATGAAGTGGTCTCGCAAGGCACAGAGGCCCTTCTCCATGAAATTATGAAAGAGAATTTTCCAGACATGTCAAGAGATTCTGAAATTCAGATAGCAGACAGTTTTAGAACCCCAGCATGACTCAACCAAATAAGACATCCCCCAGGCATATCATAATTAACTTCACTACAGTTAATGTAAAGGACAAAATTTTGAAAGCAGCCAGATGTAAGAAATCCATTACCTACAAAGGGAAGAATATTAGAATGACTGCAGATCTCTCTGCTGAAACTTTTCAAGCCAGAAGAGGGGGGTCATCTACTTATAATCTCCTAAAGAAAAATAACTTTCAACCCTGGATCCTGGATCCAGCTAAACGGAGTTTCATTTATGATGGAGAAATTAAATACTTTAATGACATTCATATGTTGAAGAAATTTGCAATAACCAAACCAGCCTTTCAGGATATTCTCAGACCTATCCTCCATAATGACCAGCCCAATCCTCTACCCAAAAGTAAACTCACTCAGAAATTTGTGATCAAACTCCAATTTCCACCGTGGTGAAAGGATTAAAAATGTCCACTGGATTTTCGAAAAACTCGATACCCAACATTTGACCAGACTTATCAATAGTCTCCATTAATGTGAACAGCTTAAACTGTCCTCTAAAGAGGCACAGGTTAGCTGACTGGATATAAAAACTCAGGCCAGATATTTGCTGCATACAAGAGTCACATCTTACCTTAAAAGATAAATATAGACTCAGGGTAAAAGGATGGTCGTCCATATTTCAGGCAAATGGTAATCATAAAAAAGCAGGCATTGCAATTCTATTTGCAGACACAATAGGCTTTAAACCAAGAAAAGTAAGGAAGGATAAGAATGGCCACTACATATTTGTTAAGGGTAATACTCAGTAGGATGAGATTTCAATTATTAATATCTATGCACCCAACCAGAATGCACCTCAATTTATAAGAGAAACTCTAACGGACATGAGCAACTTGATTTCCTCCAGCTCCATAATAGTTGGAGATTTCAGCACTCATTTGGCAGTGTTGGAGAGATCGTCCAAGAAGAAGCTGAGCAAAGAAATTTTAGATTTAAACCTAACCATCCAACATTTGGATTTAGCAGACATCTACAGAACATTTCATCCCAACAAAACTGAATACACATACTTCTCATCAGCCCACGGAACATACTCTATAATTGATCACATCATAGGTCACACATCTAACCTCAGTAAATTTAAAGGAATAGAAATTATTCTTTGCATCTTTTCGGGCCACCATGGAATAAAAGTTGAACTCAGTAACAACAGGAATCTGCATACTCATACAAAAACATGGAAGTTAAATAACCTTATGCTGATTGATAGCTGGGTCAGAGATGAGATTATGAAAAAAATTGCCAAATTTTTGGAACAAATTGACAATGAAGACAAGAATTATCAGAACCTCTGGGATACCACTAACATTCATAAATCGGTAGCCTTTATATACACCAACAACAGTCAAATTGAAAAAGCAGTTAAGGACTCTATCCCATTCACAGTAGTGCCAAAGAAGATGAAATATTTGGGAATTTACCTAACAAAAGACGTGAAAGATCTCTATAAAGAGAACTATGAAACTCTAAGAAAAGAAATAGCTGAAAATGTTAACAAATGGAAAAACATACCATGCTCATGGCTAGGAAGAATCAACATTATCAAAATGTCCATACTACCCAAAGCAATATATAATTTCAATGCACTCCCTATTAAAGCTCCACTGTCATATTTTAAAGATCTTGAAAAAACATTACTTCGTTTTATATGGAATCAGAAAAAACCTCGAATAGCCAAGACATTACTCAGAAATAAAAACAAAACAGGAGGAATCACACTACCAGACCTCAGACTTTACTACAAATCGATAGTGATCAAAACAGCATGGTATTGGCACAAAAACAGAGAAGTAGATATCTGGAACAGAATAGAGAACCAAGAGATGAATCCAGCTACTTACCGCTATTTGATTTTTGACAAGCCAATTGAAAACATTCAGTGGGGAAAAGATTCCCTATTTAACAAATGGTGCTGGGTGAACTGGCTGGCAACCTGCAGAAGACTGAAATTGGACCCACACCTTTCACCATTAACTAAGATAGACTCTCATTGGATTAAAGATTTAAACTTAAGACATGAAACTATAAAAATACTAGAGGAGAATGCAGGGAAAACCCTTGAAGAAATTGGTCTGGGTGAGTATTTCATGAGGAGAACTCCCCGGGCAATTGAAGCAGCTTCAAAAATACACTACTGGGACTTGATCAAACTAAAAAGCTTCTGCACAGCTAAGAACACAGTAAGCAGAGCAAGCAGACAGCCCTCAGAATGGGAGAAGATATTTGCAGGGTATATCTCTGACAAAGGTTTAATAACCAGAATCCACAGAGAACTCAAATGCATCAGCAAGAAAAAAACAAGGGATCCCATCGCAGGCTGGGCAAGGGATTTGAAGAGAAACTTCTCTGAAGAAGACAGGCGCACGGCCTTCAGACATATGAAAAAATGCTCATCATCTTTAATCATCAGAGAAATGCAAATCAAAACTACTTTGAGATATCATCTAACTCCAATGAGACTAGCCTATATCACAAAATCTCAAGACCAGAGATGTTGGCGTGGATGCGGAGAAAAGGGAACACTTCTGCACTGCTGGTGGGAATGCAAATTAATACATTCCTTTTGGAAAGATATATGGAGAACACTCAGAGATCTAAAAATAGATCTGCCATTCAATCCTGTAATTCCTCTGCTGGGCATATACCCAGAAGACCAAAAATCACAACATAACAAAGATATTTGTACCAGAATGTTTATTGCAGCCCAATTCATAATAGCTAAGTCATGGAAAAAGCCCAAGTGCCCATCGATCCACGAATGGATTAATAAATTGTGGTATATGTATACCATGGAATACTATGCAGCCTTAAAGAAAGATGGAGACTTTACCTCTTTCATGTTTGCATGGATGGAGCTGGAACATATTCTTCTTAGTAAAGTATCCCAAGAATGGAAGAAAAAATACCCAATGTACACAGCCCTACTATGAAACTAATTTGGGACTCTCACATGAAAGCTATAACCCAGCTACAACTTAACAATAGGGGGAAGTGGGAAAGGGGGGGGGTGGGTAGAGGGAGGGAAATCGGTGGGATCACACCTGTGGTGCATATTACAGGGGTATTTGCGAAACTTGGTAAATGTAGAATGTAAATGTTTTGGCACAGTAACTGAGATAACGCCGGAAAGGCTATGTTAACCACTGTGATAAAAATGTGTCAAATGGTTTATGAAGTAAGTGTATGATGCCCCATAATCATATCATTGTATACAGTTATGATTTAATTAAAAAAAAAGAAAAAGAAAAATAAAAAGAATGGAGAAGCATGAATCCTATGTACTCAATCTTGATATGAGGACAATTAATGACAATTAAGGTTATGGGGGGGGAGCAGAAAGAGGGATGGAGGGAGTGGGGTGGGGCCTTGGTGTGTGTCACACTTTATGGGGGCAAGACATGATTGCAAGAGGGACTTTACCTAACAATTGCAATCAGTGTAACTGGCTTATTGTACCCTCAATGAATCCCCAACAATTAAAAAAAAAAGTTTACTAATACATTTACTAATACATTTTCAAGTGAATAGAAGGCTATGAGGAGTGAATATATTTGTGTGTGAAGAGCAGTGTTAAAAATTTTTAAACCTAAATAACTCCAGCAAAATTACCACTGTGCAGAATCACCTATGGTTTTCATTAAAACTATTGCCAAATGAAAAACATCTCACTAATCGACATCTACAAAATTTTGGATAAAGAAAAAATTATGATATATATCTGAACTTGTTCCCTGAAGACATTTTAAACTCATGTTCCAGCCCACAGAAGGTTCAATAATGTAAGGGAGAGGTAAATTCTACAATGGACCTAATTCTGTTGATTTAGCTAACATTGAATGAATCACTAGACCAAGTCCAATTCTCTTTTGAAGATCTTCTCTGCAATAGGAGGTGCATAACAGGCCACACTACTTCCAGTCAGACCCCAGCATGCCAAAGGGCACCCCACCCCCACAGGCAGCCAATTCAACACAACTTGCAGGAAAGCTGTTATCTATAAAATGAACCAGAATTTAGGAGTGAAATGCCTCAGTCTTTGAACACACAGCCTTGTCCTCAATCACATCAGGGCATGAGCTCCATGGAGGGCACCATGCAAGGCGGTTTTCTTTTGTTGACAATAATCTTATGCAGCAATATTATGCTCCTTATCCCAAGCAACCTAGGTTCTTGGATACCCACTATGACCAAGCTTACATAGTTAGTAAGAGGTTTGATCCCCAAACTTGTCATCTTTCCTCTCTTCTTGATTGACCATCTGAGATTAGGTATGTCTGCTGCGTGCTAGACAAATGGAAAAAAAGAGACCAGAGAAAACATGGACATTCTGTGTGTTTGGGTGAAATCTAGTGCATATGATCTACTGAATCTAAATAGTTCCGATGATAATCACTACTTTGTAGACAAAAGTGAGATACCATTAAAAACTGGCGGTCTCCCAGAAACTGTTATTAGGCGGACGCAGAAAAACAGAGAGACCGTGGCAACCATCGCGCGGCTGGTCGGTTGGGTCTGCGCGCCGGGGCTGAGACGCCGCCCTGGTGGCTGCCGGAGACGTCCCCGCCCACTCTGCTGGTTATGGCGCCCACTTGTACCAACGCGGCCACTGGGATCCCCAGTAGCAACGTGAAATACTTGCCCAGCCCTCACGGCAGAATCGCCAGCCTTCAGAAGAAAACTTTGTCTGCTGACGCTAGATTTAAATCAAAAAGATTTTCCGGTGTCTTGAGATCTCACTTATTAAAATGTAAGCAAAGCCCTGCTCAGATTCCTTCTAAGGTCATTGCCTGCGCCACTGTGCAGTTTTTGATAGGCTCCTTTCTGGTTGTCACCGGCTGCCTCCTGCTGGCAGGCTACATCCGCGAAGTGGGGGCCCACGGGGCGGTCCCTGTCCTGATCATCGGCATCCTGGTCTTCCTTCCCGGCTTCTACCACCTGTTCATCGCCTGCGGAGCGTACAGAGGCTGCCAAGGCTACTCTTACGATGATCTTCCGGACTGTGAGAACTAGCTCCCGCCGCAGCAAGGATGAGAAGAGTCGCAGCCGGGACTGAGCAGAGCTCAGGCATTTGGCAGAAGCTGTGGATACCTGCACCTGCTAATTAAGGAATTCCATAGCTTCGCAGATACTTAGCAAATAAAGTAGGACCAGAGTTTATAAATCCATCCCCAAAATGTTAAATGAATTTGCCGTTAGCTAATAGTGAACTGGGACATGCTCTATTTTTAATCATCTTTTGTCAGGTAAAAGCTTCTGACAAAAGAGTAGCAGTGTTAATTGGAGAGGAATCAATAAAAAGTTATGCTGCAGAACGAGCACAAGGTTTGACCACCACCTTATGACGAGTTGAACACTTCTTTAAATTGCGCTCATTGACAATTTTACCTCGTGGCAAATAAAAAAGGTGGCAATGTCTCGTTTACATTATTGAGTAATTTAATTTGAAATTTTGTGATAACTTACCTCCCACATCATCTTTAACGTTGTATTCTTTTGATCTTGGTAAAATGAAATATCAGTGTAAGGGAGAAAAAGAGCACTGACTGTGTTGTGCGGAGGCTCATGAGCCTGCTAAAAGTAAGATCGAAGTAGTTTAATTCCAGATGTAAACTTTCTAGCTATCTGACCTTGAACAAATTACCTTAATATTCTGACAGGGTTTGAGACCATGGTTCCTATTGTTTGGGATGTCAGTAGGGGTCAAAGTGTTTTATATCAACAACATGGCACATAGATGTTTGCAAATGTGTGAATTCTTCCTTGTAAAAGAGGATTTTGTAGAAGACTGCACGTGAAGTTTTAACTGAAGCCACGGAGAATTGCATCCATTCACAAGCTGACCTAGAAAAGTTGGCTGCCCAAGACAATTGGATTGCTAATATGTAAAGTTACAAGTTCTTTTTTTTATTATTAAATCATAGCTATGTACATTAATGTGATCATGGGGCACTATACACTGGTTTTATAGACCGTTTGACACATTTTCATCACACTGGTTAACATAGCCTTCCTGGCATTTTCGTAGTTATTGTGTTAAGACATTTATATTCTACATTTACTAAGTTTCACATATACCCTTGTAAGATGCACCACAGGTGTAATCCCACCAATCACTCTCCCTCACCCATCCTCCACCTCCCTCCCCTCCCTCTCCCTCTTTCCCATATTCTTAAGTTTTATCTGGGTTATAGCTTTCATATGAAAGCCATAAATTAGTTTCATAGTAGGGCTGAGTACATTGGGTACTTTTTCTTCCATTCTTGAGATACTTTACTAAGAAGAATATGTTCCAGCTCCATTCATGTAAACATGAAAGAGGTAAAGTCTCCATCTTTCTTTAAGGCTGCATAATATTCCATGGTGTACATATACCACAGTTTATTAATCCATTTTTGGATCGATGTAAAGTTACAATTTCAATTGAAATCAAGACATTGGCTTGTTTTTTACTTGTACAAACCCCTCTCCCCTTGAGTCCCATATAAGGAAAAGCCAGGATTTTGAGGACCTCAAATAATGTGGGGAATTCTCTTACAAAAAAAAAAAATACAAAATAATGACTACAAAATTAATTTGCAAGCCATAGCAATAGGATTACACCAGTGTGGAGACGTGTAGCTTCCATTTGCTTCCCAGTAAGTCTGGCTCAGAGAAAGTGAAGAAGGAACCTAGAAAGAACAACTGAATGTGAGGGAATTGCTGTTAAGGCTGTGGCTCCAGATTAAAGGTAACAGATGATAAAGCAGCAGTGTCTTCTAGGGTAAAGGCTATCATCCTATAAAAATAACTACTTTCTGAAATGTTGTTTTATCTTATAAAAAAGGATAAAAATGTAGACTTATGGAAGGCAAAGAAAAAAACAGTAGTTTCTGGACAAAGAATATTGGTAGTTTATAGAGAAGAGAAATACTCTCAGGTCTGTTACGTTTAGGGAAATCAACATGTGCACAAATTAGAAAAAGAGCGTGGTGGTCTTCTCTGAGGATGACATTATGCACCTAGATTTATACATGAGGTGGAAAAATGATACATTGATCAATATAATTTTCAGATCGGTCAATTTTTGCTGAATGGACAGGGATACTATGCGCTATACTAGAACTTGTTTAGGCTTTAATAGCATCAACATAATTCTCCTTCTTACTAGAAAATACACTCTGTCCTTTCCCAGCTAACGACTGCATCACAGTCTGGAGACACTCCCCCACTTGCTCCTCTCTCTCTCCACTTCAGCCTTCACAAGTGTATCCCAGTAAATCTCCTGAACATCTAATTCTGCTTGTGTTTTTGGTGACTGCTTCTCAGAGAACCCAAACTGATGGATGCCCCTATAAAAATAAAAACAAAACAAAATTAACTTTTCTACATTTTATTTTTTAACCATCTTTCTAAATTTTCTCATTAGTTTTATTATAGCTTAGCTAAGTTTCAGATGATTTCATACAAAGGAATATAATATGGAAATTAGATGTGTTCAGAATTTGGAGAAAGTATCCTTTCTCTCATCCATCAACTGACTGGGAGGAAATGGGTGTAAGATGAAAGAAGAGGTGAAAACTACTAGACATTGAGTAGAAAGTTTCCCCGACTCATGTGTATGTTCAGGACAAGGGATGATGTAGGTGATAAAAGTGCGTTGACTTCTTATGAGAGAACAGCCCTGGTGTCTAATCTTGGCTCTGTGGTTTGCCGATTGTAGGTTGTAGCCTATTTACATCTCATTTTAAAATGTTGGGAATTAAAATATACATAAGAGTCATAATGTATTGTATAAATTTAAAGATAAGGGTTTTGGAATCTATTCTTTGTATGATATAAAAAACATACACCCGAATTTTATTTCCATCAATTGGAACAACTCTAAAACTTGGCATCATTGAATTTACCCTGAACTTGATTGTTTTCACTTATCCATTTTCATTTACACAATTTATATTCAACTGTGGCAAAATAATTTTGAAATTTTTTTTTTATTTCCTTGAAGCAGGGGCTAGTGTAACTTTCTTATAATTTCAGAGTCTAGCATAAAATGAGTATCCAATAAATACAGGTTGTCCAGAAATAGTTAAATTATTGTCATTATTACCTTCTAATTAATAAGAGGACTCTATAAAGCATTGGCCAGGAAGAGTCTACATCATTCCTTTCTGTTGAAATGTTTAGAAATTATCATGGTTAACTTAATTCATTGTGTATATTTCTTCTTCTGGGGCGGCGCCTGTGGCTCAAAGGGGTAGGGCGCCAGCCCCATATGCCGGAGGTGGCGGGTTCAAACCCAGCCCCAGCCAAAAACTGCAAAAAAAAAAAAAAGGTATATATTTCTTCTTCTTCTTCTTTTTTTTTATTTTGCAGTTTTTGGCCGGGGCTGGGTTTGAACCCGGCACCTATGGCATATGGGGCCAGCACCCTACGCCTTTGAGCCACAGGCGCTGCCATTGTATATATTTCTAATCTACTAACATGTACTGTATAGCTGTCCACTGTGGCAGGTGAGCACTAGGGCTGTGTTTGGATCTGATTCTGCAACTCACTGGACCCTAAGCCACATTTGATTTGTACCTATTCTTAGCCCCAAGTTCCTTATAGAATTATGACTAACAATTATTTTAATTGGAATCATAATAGCACACATTATTTTCCTCAGAGGGAACTAAAGAGCATACTCAAAATATGAAAGATTAATAAAGGGACTCTTTACACTTATGGAGGGTTTATGGAAAACCTCAAAAGTACCGGAGGGCTAATAGAGGCAAGAGGAGCACCTGTGCACAGAACCCAGAGAGCTGTGTGGAGAGGCTGCCTGACAGGACCTAAGGGGACACAGGTAGCCCTCAGAGACATCCCAGGCAGGCAGCCAGGAATAAGGCCTCCTGATTCTTCCCTCTACCTCTCTCAAAACTTTTCCCCAAGCCAATAGTGAAATCATACCAGAATCCAGAAGGAAAGGTTACCCACTGATATAAGGCCAGCTCAGGTAAAGGTCAGAGTGGAGAATTCTGGGAAGTGAACTTAGAGGGGCAAATAGAAGAACTCCAGTAGCCTTGCGGAATTGTTGAATGTAAGTACCCAGAAAATGAACTGGGTGTTCACACATGAAAGACCCAATAAACATCAGATGTTATTTTCATTATTCCTTCTTATATATTTCTGAAATAAAAATTATATGCTGAGCCTAACTTTGTTCTAAGTATTCAAGGAAAATTATTGTACTTTTAAACTTTTAGGAGACACTATTGAAAAGTGTTAAGATTGTATGTTGGAACCCAGCATCTTAAGTTAAAATTCTGTCTACACTAGACTATTCAATGGGGATATGAGTTGTGAAGAAGGAAGGAGGATCAGAGAGATGCAAATTCACTGGCTTTGAAGATGAAGGGAATCACAAGACAGAGTGCAGGTGGCTTCTAAAAGCCCTGAATGGCAAGGAAATGAATGCTTCTCTTACGTTTCCAAATAAATAAATACAGTTCTGACAACCATGTAGTTTTATAACAGTTAGCCCTGTCTAAGATTTCTGGCTTATGTAACTCTAACATCATAAGATTGTGTTGTTGAAAACCACTAAATTCTAGTAATGTCTTATAAATGCAATAAGAAATAAATACAAAGTTTAAAAACCATTCTGACATAAAAGGCATAAAAAGAATCATTTGATCAATTTAGTGGCTGGCAGAGAAAAAGAAACCCTAGAACATTGTAGCTTGTTTAGACAATAAAATGAGGTTCATTTTATTTTATCCTTTTATTTGAAGAAACTTAGGATTTTAACACTGTATAAAGTTGAGAACCTTTCTTTCCTGTGAGAAGACAACTGCTGAGCTGAAACAGGGTGATTTTCTCTTTTATACTTTTTCCCTACTTTTTTTTTCTTTTTCAGTAGCTGGTAATCTTCAGGGAATTGAAAAAAATAAAGGTTAAATGAGTTTTAAAATAAATAAATGAGTTTTAAAATGTTACTCAGCAATTTGGAGAAAATTGTTTGCCTTCACTAAAGTAGAATTCTCCAAATGGAAATCCATCCACTAGACAAGATTCAATAAGGGAGCTCTGCCTGATAGCCAAGCCTGGTGAGAGAGATAGAGAAGGGGGCTTCAAGGCAGATGGGAAGAAAGCCTGGCCCACTGAACAAGGAAGTCTGGAGGGCTCATGGGAACATTTACCACTCAGAAACTCTTAAAAAAAAAGGAAAAACGAGCTGGCATGAGGTAACCTAGGTAACAAATGACCATTAGAAAAGGATGATAATCAATGACCAATAGAAAAGGCCAATAATTCCTGGAGGGCCAGAGAGACCAGAGACCCAGTCTGGACTTCATGCCTTTCCATCTTTGTCTCTTTCACACTTCTCATCCATGAGAGGGACCCACTTCCAACTCCTGTTGGAGATGCTCCATGCTTTCTCTTTGTTTATAAATAAAATTTCTCTTTGTTACAGCTTGTGTGAGTTAAATTTGCTTTTTATTCACGCTGCCTGTGTTGCTCCAGTTTTATTTTTGATTTCTACCCACTTTTGCTTTTGATTCCTGCCACACCTTGTTTGAACTTTCTAGTTCAGCTAAGTAATCAAACCAGATCAACTGAGATGGGGGAACCAATACCCCTGATCCCCCAAACATAGAATTAGCATCTGTGACTAGAAACCCTTCAAGTGAATATTACAGCATATTTCAAGAAAAAGTATAAGCAGTATGAGGTGACATGTATTATTATGTGTATAGCAGGATCAATACAAAAATGTTCAAGTGCTAAGACATGTAAACTTTTTTTTTTTTTTTGAGACATAGTCTCTCTGTATTGCCCTAAGTAGAATGTGTGGTGTCACAGCTCACAGCAACCTCCAACTCTTGGGCTTAAGTGATTCTCTTGCCTCAGCCTCCCAGGTAGCTGGGACTATAGGCGCCCACCACAAAGCCCAGCTATTTTTTGTTGCAGTTGTCATTGTCATTTTAGCTGGCCTGGGCTGGTTTGAACCTGGCTCCCTTGGTATATGTGGCTGGTGCCATAACCACTGTGCTATGAGTGCCAAGCCAACATGGAAACTCCTTTGTTTTTTTTTTTTTTTTAATGGAGACAGAGTCTCACTCAGTTGCACTGGGGTTGAGTGCCCTAGCTTCATAGCTCACAGCAACCTCAAAATCTTGGGTTTAAGTGATTCTCTTGCCTCAGCCTTCCAGAGTGCTGGGATTACAGGCATGAGCCACCATGCCCAGCTGGAAACTCTTGTTTAAGTCTTCGTGATGGCTTTGAAAGATGGCGAAGATAAGAATGATAATCTATTTCACCAATGCTATGTGACTAGATAAGCACATAGCATTAAAACATTTAAACCGAATGTTAAACATTTACAGAGCAAACAAATTGAATATTAAATATTTATAGAATACTTAGGAGATACTATCGTAAAATGACTTTTAAAAATTGGCAAAGCAGTCCACTAAGAACACCCTTTGAAGAATGTGAAATTACAAAAATCCCTGGTAGTATAACAAAGGATTTTGTTGAAAGGAAAGATGCATTTATACATTCGGAACAAAGAGAATAGTAAGATTTTCAATATTATCAATTTCTCTGAAAAACTCTATTAGGTTCAGCCAGGAAAGAGCAGTTAGGTCATGGTCTTCCCCAGCTCAGAGTCTACCCCAAGTCTATGGGTTGGACCTTAATGAGGATCAACACTAGATTGTATCCACTTTTCAGGAATAATAATTTCTCCTGATACAAGGATGCTTTTCTAGCATTGGGTCATTATGGGAAAATAATTTTTCAGCCTTTGAATGATAACTAAACCAATTTAATCTACTCAATATAATTTGGATAGAAATCATTTAGACTAGGACTCCTGATAGAATTCATGAGAGGATAATAAAGTAGCCTTGTCATAATGAGTAGGATTTAAGATAGTTTTTATTTTATAAAATGAAACTCAAAAGTTAGGACATGAGCTTGGCAGACACAGATACCCAGAGTGTCACTAACATTCTGGCCATTAGATGTGGCTATGACTTAAGAATAACATATGTGAACAAATTCCATGTACTTCTGATGAGATTATAATTCCATTTCACCTTGTGTATGAACCCCAAGAAATTGGTAGGAATTCACATTGAAAAACTTTTGGTGATGGCATGGCAAATCGCCTATTCTTAGAGAGGTTAATAACACAGAGGTAGGGGTGTGGGACCATGAAGAAAATGTCCAGGGAGTCTGCTTATCTATAAATCCAAACCTAGGAATTATGGAAGCAAATTTAATGATAGTCTAAGCCATTGGATGTTTGATGGCAAAACAAACCAACCTCAACTCCAGTATTCTGTTGCTTATGAAACTCTGATCTGCATATGCAGGCAGGAATTTGGGATTATTAGGGTAAAATAACGTGCGTGTTTGTAGATTTAATCTACTAAGTGTAGACCTACAAAATCTAGAAAATATCCTCAAAAGAGACAATCTAAAAGTTATTGGCTTCAAGGAGGAGATGGAGAGAGAGATTGGGATAGAACATATATTCAAAAAATAATAGAAGAGAACTTTGGGGAGTTAGGGAGCTTGATGGCGGACAGGACGGACATGTAGCCTACCTCTCCCAAGTCATCAGGTGAGAGGAAGAGGGGTCTGGACCTTTTCCCTGCATGGATTGTTGGTGTGGATGGACAGCTGGAGACACACAGCGAATTGGCAGATTGCTGTGTATGAGGTGTAATTTAAAACCTCCGACTCTGTTGTAGATATTTTCCCTGCTTGGCCATGCTGGCTGGTGGGCCCCTCCCTCACAGAGGATGGCAGCCTGCAATTCCTGGCAGAACCCAATTGACGAAAATTTGTTCCTGAGCTGAGTGTGGCACCCAAGGAGGGAGCCACTCAGAACCACAGGGAGCTGGGCAACCGGATGGAAAATTGAAGGGAAGGGATCCCGCCTGGAAAACAGACATTTTGAGTTATCCAAAATGGTGGACACCTTCTTCCAGAACAACAGGAGTGATTGAATAGACTGGACCATTCCTGGTGGGGAATATTGGAGTGGGCTGGCAGTTCAGGCTGTGCGCGAGCTGGCGGGTGGCTGGACTCAAAAGTCCAGATTCAAAAGTGAGACTCTGGGCCACAAAAACTGAGGATAGGGTCTCCGTGCGCCGCAGCCGCAAGAGCCCGCAGCAGCTGCGGGTGCTGGCAGCAGCTAAAGCCAGCGGCAGCCAGAGCCTTTCCCCACAACCGGTTGCAGTCACCAGTTGCAGGAGAGCATGGGAACAGAGTGGAAAGATTTGTGAAGCGTGGACTCCTGCACTGAGTTGGGAGGTCGGATGGGAGTGCTGTCTGGAGCAGAGCAGCTGGGGTTCCACAACAATTAGGTAATACACTTTTGCAGAAACTACAAAATGGCAATTAGCCAGGTAGGGTGGTTACTGTGGTAACAGTATAAACTGTGAATCAGGTATAAGCCTGGGAATCGCTCACAGTGCCACCTGGTGTCCCAAAAGTATAATGCATTATAAATATATTCCTATGAAAGTAGATCTCTACATCATATATATAGATGTATATTTCTACATATATACAAGAATAATGTTTTTGTGGTTAGTGCCATTTTTTTCTCTCTCCTTTTCTTTTCTTTTTTTTTTTCTCCGCTATTTTCTTGTAGGAGCTATTGTTAATTTTTATTTTTTATATATTTTTTATTTTTATTTTTTCTTTCTTCTTTTTAACATTTTTATGAACATCGCTTTTTTTTTCTTTTCCTTCTCTCTTCCTCTTCTATCCTCCTTATGGGTTCTGAGAGTGCTTACAACAGATTTTTAGAGTTTTTTGTTTGTTTGTTTTGTTTGTATGTTTTTTACATTTTCTCAATTATTTTACGATTATCATTATTTTTACTGTAGTTGTGTTTTGTTGTTGTTGTCAGTATGTCTATGTGTTTCTGATTGTGCATCTATGGGCTTGTGTGTCTGGTAGCCTTTTTATCTGTTCATTTGCTCAGTTGGTCTCAATGAGTTTGGTGTTTGGACCTGCAATTCTGAGCTCCCAGCACTCCCCTCTACTCTCACTCTGAGGTCTGGAGGCCTGTCCCCCAGGAGTCCAGATTCTTGGGTGATTTCTCATGGACAAGGCCTAGACTGCAGCTGGTCAGTGCTGATTCTGTGGCACAGGAGTGAGGAGATGATGGTCAGCTAAAAGGGAATCACACCAGAGTGGCAATGCCCCGAGGCACAGAGCATCAGCCATTTTTGGCAACAATAAGGCCCATCCCTGGATATCCTAAAGCCACACCTTCTGTCTCCCTGGGCAACCAGAGGAGGCCAGGCATCTTCTCAGATGGCAACTGGCATGGAACAGATCTGGGACTGAAACCCAGGCCCCGTGAGTAAAGGGTTTGCTTAAGGCAGTACGGGATTGGGTGGAGCATGAGGACTAGAAAATGCACGTGCAGAGCCGGGAAATTCCCAGGGCAGGGCTGACCCAGAGGACTGCTTTACTGAGCCTAAGATGTACATGGCCCTCAGGGGATCATCAGCCTATAGACAAAGGAAATCAGGTGGCTAGAGCTGATAGCTAACCGTGCTGCGAATAAAAATCCACAGGAGTAAAGATGGGGCCTAGGACACAGGTTCTGGGAACTCAGATCAGCTCCTCTTCTACAGAGGATATTAGAAGGGACAGAAACAAACTCCCACAAAGTCGTTCTGTTCTGCCAGTAACATCAATCAGGGGCGAGGCTGGAACTGAGTGAACACCCCCAAGCCTCCATCAAGCACCCGAGGTTGTCAGGCCTCACCACCCCCTACTGGATAGAGGCAGAGAGCAGCGGCCTAGATGAGCAGATACAGATTTCCTTGTGATTTAGGCAGGTGCAAACCTCTGGAGTATCTGCTCACTGGGACAATTGGGTCACAGCCCTGCAGGGCTATCAGTGATTGGGTGTGACAGAGGTGTAAGGTGAGGAAGGAGGCATCAAGCTTCCCAGGCTAATCTACTTCCTGAGTGGGTCCTCCTGACTTCACAGAGCACCGGAGCAAGTCATATGTGAGTTGTCACTAGACCCCTGCGATCCAGTTGCCAGAGACCTTTGAAAATCTCCCACCTGAGACAGGTGCTGCCTGAGACAATTGTATTGGACCTTTTAAACTGAGCCAATTGCCTGAGGACTATTCAACTGGTGCCCTGGGTGTGTAGTTGCAGGAAGGTTTGATTCTCCTTTTCCAACTGTTGCCTGTGGGGGGAGGGGTGACTTAATTGCTGGTATTTTTCCACAGCTGAGACTTCAATCCAGAGTAACTTTTTCACAAGGCTTGAACAGAGACCAGCTGAAAACAAGACAGAAACACCTAACCCCACCACACCAAATAGGTCCCCAGTTTCTCAGGCCATAGCACTGTATGGGTCCTTGACAAAGCTCTAGGGGAAAAGTCAAATGGTATAAAGTAATCATGGGGCAGACTCATCAGAAAAACTCTGGTAACAAGAATAACCAGAATAGATCAACACCCCCAAGGAAACATATGGCAGATGTAACTGAAGATCCCATTCATAAACAGCTGGCCAAGATGTTAGAAATTGAATTCAGAATTTGGATTACAAACAAGATTAATAGAATGGAGGAAACTTTGGAATTAGAAATTCGAAGAGCAATTCAAAAGTCAGAATTAGAAATTCGAGGAGAAATTCAAAAGTTGTCTCAAGAATTTAATGAATTTAAAGACAAAACCACTAAAGATTTTGATGCACTGAAGCAAGAATTTGCAGCCCTCAAAGATCTGAAAAATACAGTAGAATCCCTCAGTAACAGAGGGGAGCAGGCAGAAGAAAGGATTTCTGACATTGAATAGAAAGCATTTGAACACTCCAAACTCTCAGAGAGGAAGAGAAATGGAGAACACAAATGGATCATTCTCTCAGAGAGCTCTGGGATAGTTCAAAGAAGGCTAATATCCATCTCCTTGGAATCCCCAAAAGTGATTCGCAAGGCACAGAGGCCCTTCTCCATGAAATTATGAAAGAGAATTTTCCAGACATTCCAAGAGATTCTGAAATTCAGATAGCAGACAGTTTCAGAACCCCAGCACAACTCACTCCGTTAAGACATCCCCCAGGCATATCATAATTAACTTCACTAGTGTTAATATGAAGAAGAAAATTCTGAAAGCAGCCAGATGCAAGAAATCCATTACCTACAAAGGGAAGAATATTAGAATTACTGCAGACCTAGTCTTCTTCCTGGCTGCTGTGGGCACTCTTAGTCGTTGACAACTTCTCTGGCGGAACTGCTGATAGCAAAATGTCTTCAGGAAATGCCAAAATTGGGTACCCTGCCCCCAACTTCCAAGCCACAGCTGTTATGCCAGATGGTCAGTTCAAAGATATCAGCCTATCTGACTATAGAGGAAAATATGTTGTGTTCTTCTTTTACCCTCTTGATTTCACCTTTGTCTGCCCCACGGAGATCATTGCTTTCAGTGATAGGGCAGAAGAATTTAAGAAGCTCAATTGCCAAGTGATTGGTGCTTCTGTGGATTCTCACTTCTGTCATCTGGCATGGATCAACACACCTAAGAAACAGGGGGGACTGGGACCCATGAACATTCCTTTGGTGTCAGACCCCAAGCGCACCATTGCGCAGGATTATGGTGTCTTAAAGGCTGATGAAGGCATCTCATTCAGGGGCCTCTTTATTATTGACGATAAGGGTACCCTTCGGCAGATCACTGTGAATGACCTCCCTGTTGGTCGCTCTGTGGATGAGACTCTGAGACTGGTTCAGGCCTTCCAGTTCACTGACAAACGTGGGGAAGTGTGCCCAGCTGGCTGGAAGCCTGGCAGTGATACCATCAAGCCTGATGTCCAAAAGAGCAAAGAATATTTCTCCAAGCAGAAATGAGCACTGGGCTATTTTAGTGCTGGGCTGCAGTGACAGTCATGAGAACAAAAACTCTTTTGTACTTTTTTTTCCATGGGTAAAACACAGACTTTAGGTTCAGACAAGAAGTGATGTAAGACAGGCTTTTCCTATGGGGGTTGGAGAGGCCAGCCTTCCCTAGGTGGGAATGGCTTCAGTTGTGTTGTGGGGCAGGCCATCTGATTTATATCTATTGGTAGAGGGCATCAGCCCATGGATCCTTTGTAGTTTCTATTAAACTTTGAGACTTTAAAATTAAAAAAAAAAAAAAAAAAAAAAGAATTACTGCAGATCTCTCTGCTGAAACCTTTCAAGCCAGAAGAGGGTGGTCATCGACTTTTAATCTCCTAAAACCAAATAACTTTCAACTCTGGATCCTGTATCAAGCTAAACGGAGTTTCATTTATGATGAAGAAATTAAATACTTTAATGACATTCATATGTTGAAGAAATTTGTCATAACCAAATCAGCTCTTCAGGATATTCTTGGACCTATCCTATATAATGACCAGCACAATCCTCTACCACAAAAGTAAACTCACTCAGAAACTTTTGATCAAACTCTAAC
Source organism: Nycticebus coucang (assembly GCF_027406575.1). Lineage (NCBI taxonomy): Eukaryota > Metazoa > Chordata > Mammalia > Primates > Lorisidae > Nycticebus > Nycticebus coucang. Next base: position 93,774,492 of record NC_069784.1, on the reverse strand, counting down.
TTCCACAGTGGCGAAAGGATTAAAAATGTCCACTGTCTTTCGAAAAACTCAATACACAAAATTTTACCAGACTTATCAATATTCTCCATTAATGTGAATGGCTTAAACTGTCCTCTAAAGAGGCACAGGTTTGCTGACTGGATATAAGGAAGGATAAGAATGGTCACTTCATATTTGTTAAGGGTAATACTCAATATGATGAGATTTCAATTATTAATATTTATGCACCCAACCAGAATGCGCCTCAATTTATAAGAGAAACTCTAACAGACATGAGCAAGTTGATTTCCTCCAGCTCCATAATAGTCGGAGATTTCAACACTCTTTTGGCAGTGTTGGATAGATCCTCTAAGAAAAAGCTGAGCAAAGAAATTTTAGATTTAAACCTAACCATCCAACACTTGGATTTAGCAGACATGTACAGAACGTTTCATCCCCCAAAAATTGAATATATGTACTTCTCATCAGCCCACGGAACATACTCCAAAATCGACCACATCTTAGGTCACAAGTCTAACCTCAGTAAATTTAAAGGAAGAGAAATTATTCCTTGCATCTTCTTGGACCACCATGGAATAAAAGTTGAACTCAATAACAACAGGAATTTGCATACTCATACAAAAACATGGAAGTTAAATAACCTTATGCTGAATGATAACTGGGTCAGAGATGAGATCAAGAAGGAAATAACCAAATTTTGGAACAAAAAGACAATGAAGACACGAATTATCAGAACCTCTGGGATACTGCAAAGGCAGTTACAAGAGGGAAATTTATAGCACTGCAAGCCTTCCTCAAGAGAACGGAAAGAGAGGAAGTTAACAACTTAGTGGGACATCTCAAGCAACTGGAAAAGGAAGAACATTCCAACCCCAAACCCAGTAGAAGAAAAGAAATAAGCAAAATTAGAGCAGAATTAAATGAAATTGAAACAAAAGAATTATACAACAGATCAATAAATCAAAAAGTTGGTTTTTTGAAAAGGTCAATAAAGTAGATAAACCTTCGGCTAATCTAACCAGGAAAAAAAAGAGTAAAATCTCTAATTTCATCAATCAGAAATGACAAAAATGAAATAACAACAGACTCCTCAGAAATTCAAAAAATCCTTAATGAATATTACAGGAAACTTTATTCTCAGAAATATGAAAATCTGAAGGAAATTGACCAATACTTAGAAGCATGTCACCTTCCGAGACTTAACCAGAATCAAGTGGAAATGTTGAGTAGGCCAATATCAAGTTCTGAAATAGCATCAACCATACAAGATCTCCCCCAAAAGAAAAGCCTGGGACCAGATGGCTTCAGGTCAGAGTTCTACCAAACCTTTAAAGAGGAACTAGTACCGATATTACTCAACCAGTTCCAAAATGTAGAAAGAGAAGGAAGACTACCCAACATGTTCTATGAAACAAACATCACCCTGATCCCCAAACCAGGAAAAGACCCAATAAGAACGGGTGGCGCCTGGGCTCAGTGAGTAGGACACCGGCCTCATATACCGAGGTGGTGGGTTCAAACCCGGCCCTGGCCAAACTGCAACAAAAAAATAGCCGGGTGTTGTGGCAGGCGCCTGTAGTCCCAGCTACTGGGGAGACTGAGGCAAGAGAATCGCCTAAGCCCAGGAGTTGGAGGTCGCTGTGAGCTGTGACGCCACAGCACTCTACCATGGGTAATAAAGTGAGACTCTGTCTCAAAAAAAAAAAAAAAAGATCCAACAAGAAAAGAAAATTATAGACCAATATCACTAATGAATATAGATGCAAAAATATTTAACAAGATCCTAACAAACAGAATCCAGCAACATATCAAGCAAATTATACACCTGGACCAAGTCGGTTTTATCCCAGGGTCTCAAGGCTGGTTTAATATACATAAATCTATAAGTATAATTCAGCACATGAACAAATTAAAAAACAAAGACCATATGATTCTCTCAATCAATGCAGAAAAAGCTTTTGATAATATCCAGCATCCCTTCATGATCAGAACACTTAAGAAAATTGGTATAGAAGGGACATTTCTTAAACTGATAGAGGCCATCTACAGCAAACCCACAGCCAATATTGTATTGAATGGGGTTAAACTGAAATCATTTTCACTCAGATCAGGAACAAGACAAGGCTGCTCATTGTCTCCACTGCTCTTTAACATTGTAATGGAAGTCTTAGCCATTGCAATTAGGGAAGAAAAGGTGGTCAAAGGTATCCATATAGGGTCAGAAGAGATCAAACTTTCACTCTTCGCAGATGATATGATTGTATATCTGGAAAACACTAGGGATTCTACCACAAAACTCTTAGAAGTGATCAAGGAATACAGCAGCGTCTCAGGTTACAAAATCAACATTCCTAAATCGATAACCTTTATATACACCAACAATAGTCAAGCTGAAAAAACAGTTAATGTCTCTATTGCATTCACAGTAGTGCCAAAGAAGATAAATTATTTGGGAGTTTATCTAACAAAAGATGTGAAAGATCTCTATAAAGAGAACTATGAAACTCTAAGAAAAGAAATAGCTGAAAATGTTAACAAATGAAAAAACATACCGTGCTCATGGCCGGGAAGAATCAACATTGTTGATTGAATCAACATTGTCCATACTACCCAAAGCAATATACAATTTTAATGCAATACCTATTAAAGCTCCACTGTCATACGTTAAAGATCTTGAAAAAATAATACTTCGCTTTATATGGAATCAGAAAAAACCCTGAATAGCCAAGACATTACTCAGAAATAAAAACAAAGCAGGAGGAATCACACTACCAGACCTCAGACTATAGTATAAATCGAGGTGATCAAAAACAGCATGGTACTGGCACAAAAACAGAGAAGTAGATGTTTGGAACAGAATAGAGAACCAAGAGATGAACCCAGCCACTTACCATTATCTGATCTTTGACAAGCCAATTAAAGACATTCAGTGGGGAAAAGATTCCCTATTTAACAAATGGTGCTTAGTGAACTGGCTGGCAACCTGTAGAAGACTGAAACTGGACCCACACCTTTCACCATTAACTAAGATAGACTCTCATTGGATGAAAGATTTAAACTTAAGAGATGAAACTATAAAAATACTAGAAGAGAGTGCAGGGAAAACCCTTAAGAAATCAGTCTGGGCCAGTATTTTATGAGGAGGAACCCCCGGGCAATTGAAGCAGCTTCAAAAATACACTACTGGGACCTGATCAAACTAAAAAGCTTCTGCACAGCCAAGAACACAGTAAGTAAAGCAAGCAGACAGCCCTCAAAATGGGAGATGATATTTGCAGGTTATGCCTCCGACAAAGGTTTAATAACCAGAATCCACAGAGAACTCAAAAGTATAAGCAAGAAAAGAACAAGTGATCCCATTGCAGGCTGGGCAAGGGACTTGAAGAGAAACTTCTCTGAAGAAGACAGGCGCACAGCCTACAGACACATGAAAAAATGCTCATCATCTTTAATCATCAGAGAAATGCAAATCAAAACTACTTTGAGATACCATCTAACTCCAGTAAGATTAGCCCATATCACAAAATCCCAAGACCAGAGACGTTGGCATGGATGTGGAGAAAAGGGAACACTTCTACACTGCTGGTGGGAATGCAAATTAATACATTCCTTTTGGAAAGATGTTTGGAGAACACTTAGAGATCTAAAAATAGATCTGCCATTCAATCCTATAATTCCTGTACTACGTATACACCCAGAAGACCAAAAATCACATCATTACAAAGATATTTGTACCAGAATGTTTATTGCAGTCCAATTCATAATTGCTAAGTTATGGAAAAAGCCCAAGTGCCCATTTATCCATGAATGGATTAATAAACTGTGATATATGTACACCATGGAATATTATGCAGCCTTAAAGAAAGATGGAGACTTTACCTCTTTCATGTTTACATGCATGGAGCTGAAACATATTCTTCTTAGTAAAGTATCTCAAGAATGGAAGAAAACGTATCCAATGTACTCAGCCCTACTATGAAACTAATTTATGGCTTTCATATGAAAGCTATAACCCTGTTATAACCTAAGAATATGGGGAAGGGGGAGAGGGAGGGGAGGGAAGCGGAAGGATGGGCAGAGGGAGGGTGATTGGGTGGGATTACACCTGTGGTGCATCTTACAAGGGTACATGTGAAACTTAGTAAATGTAGAATATAATTGTCTTAACACAACAACTACGAAAATGCCAGGAAGGCTATGTTAACCAATGTAATGAAAATGTGTCAAACTCTTTATAAAACCAGTGTATGGTGCCCCAAGATCACATTAATGTACACAGCTATGATTTAATATTAATAAAAAAAGAGAAGTTTGCAAATACAGAGATGTAAATATTCAGGTAGAATAAGGTCATATAACACTAAACCAAGCAAAGATAATGCAAAGAATTTAATAAGTCACAGATAAAGAAAAAGTCCTAAATAAAGCAAGAAAAAAGAAAAAAATAACATCTAAAGGAGCCCCAATACATCTGACAACAGACTTCTTAAGGGAAACATTGTAGGCCAGGAGAAAGGGGCATGACCTACTGAAGGAAAAAAACTTTAACCCTAGAATAGTATATCTTGCAAAAATATTCATCAAATGTGAACAGTAAGTGAATACTTTTCCAGACACACAAAAGCTGAGCGATTCAATTTATCACCAAATCTGTCACACCAGAAATGTTAAAAAGTGTTTTCTGTTTTCAAAGAAAAGGGCATTAATGAAAAATAAGAAATCTTCTGAAGGTATACAACTCAACAGTAACTGTAAGGACAAAATATTGTATTGTTGTAACTGTAGTGTATAAACCACTTACTGTATCTTGCCTATATAATGTGTTCCTATGTGTAAAGTACATCCACATTTTGGCCCAAACTTTCAGGAAAACATCTCTCAAGAAAATAGCTTGCTCTTGCCCAGGAGAGACACATCTGGGGAGAGCTAACACTCCCCTGCTAACTGTGTAGATCATATCATGCACCTTCAGTCACCTGCTCTGTGAAGACTGACCCTTCCCTCTCTCTTTGGAGCCCTTCCCTTCTCAACAGGTCAGCGCTTACAGCTAAGATTGACACACAAATGGCAGCAAGGTGGGGGAGCTTCTGAAGTTGCTCAGCTCATGGGCAGCCAGGTAGGTTTCTGAGACCTCTGCAGGGTTCCTGGTCCCCTGTACATAATAGTACCTTGGGCCTCAACCCTCACTCTGCACAGCTGTAGCCCACCCTGACAGCCCTACCTTCTCCCCCTGCCATAATCAAGTGCTTGGTGGAGGCCATTCCTGCCTGCTCCCACCATACCCCTGTGCCTGGTGGGCCCACGTGGGAGAGCACAGTGGCCCCAAGAGGCCCACTGGACTCCCCCCATTCCCAAGATGTACTGCTTATATGTAATGTACATCCTTATTTTTTCATCAAAAATTGTGGGAGGGGAGGGGAGGCGCCCGTAGCACAGTGGTTACAGTACCAAACACATACACCAAGCCTGGCGTGTTTGAACCTGGCCCCAGCCAGCTAAACAACAATGACAACTGCAACAACAACAACAAAAAAAAAAATAGCTGGGCATTGTACTGGGCGCCTATAGTCCCAGTTACTTGGGAGGCTGAGGCAAGAGAATTGCTTAAGCCCAAGAGTTTGAGGTTGCTGTGAGCTGTGATGCCACAGTACTCTACCGAGGGTGACATAATGAGACTCTATCTCAAAAAAAAAAAAAAAAAAAAATATATATATATATATATATATGAGGGGAGAGTGTGCATTATATAACATGATATGGCACAAAAACAGAGACATAGACATTTGGAACTGAATAGAAAACCAAGAGATGAAACCAGTCTCTTACAGCCATTTGATCTTTGATAAACCAAACAAAAGCATATACTGGGTGAAAGAATCCCTATTCAATAAATGGAGCTGGGAGAACTGGACAACTACATGTAAAAGACTGAAACTAGACCGATCACCACTTACAAAAATTGACTCAAGATGAATAAAAGGTTTCAATGAAATGAGAAAAATCTTAGAAGAAAAAAATCTTAGAAGAAAATGTTGGTAAAACTCTTGAGGATGTCAGCTTGGGAGAGATTTTATGAAGAAGACTTCTGTGGCAGTTGCAACAACAAAAATAAACAAACAGGACTTAAACTGAAGAGCTTCTGCACAGCTAAGGACACAGCAAGTAAACCAAATAGACAGGGCCAGAGGTGGTGGCTCATGCCTGTAATCCTACCACTCTGGGAGGCCAAGGCAGGTAGATTTCCTGAGCTCAGGAGTTCAAGACCAGCCTGAGCAATAGCGAGACCCCATCTCTAAAAAATAGCCAGGCATTGTGGCGGGCACCTATAGTCCCATGTACTCGGGAGGCTGAGGCAGGAGTATCACTTGAGCCCAAGAGTTTGAGGTTGCTATGAACTATAATGCCACAGCACTCAACCTCAGAGGGACTGAGTAAGACCCTGTCTCAAAAATAAAAGAAAAGAAAAGAATTAATAAAGCAAATAGACAACCTTCAGAATAGGAAAAGATATTTGCATGTTACAAATCTGACAAAGGATTGATATCTAGAATCTACAGAGATTCAAATTAATCAACAAAGAAAAAGCAAACAGCGGGCAAAGGACGTGAACAGAACCTCTGAGGCAGATAGTCAAATGGCTAACAAACATATGAAAAATGCTCATCATCACTAATCATCAGAGAAATGCAAATCAAAACCACTCTGAGATATCACCTAACCCCAGTGAGAATGCCCGTGTCACAAAGTTCCAAAGTTGCAGATGCTGACATGGATATGTAGAGGAGGGAATACTTTTAACACGGTTGGTGGAACTGCAAACTCATATAGCCTCTCTCAAAAGAAATATGGAGAATCCTCAAAGATCTCAAATTAGACCTCTCATTTGATCCTGCAATTAGGCATCCATTACTAGGCATCTACCCAGAAGAAAAAAAAATCATTTTATCATAAATACATTTGCAATAGATTGTTTATTGTAGCTCAATTTACAACTGCCAAGAAGCAGAAACAACCTAAATGCCCACCAACCCAGGAATGGATTAATAAACTGTAATATATGTATATCATTGAGTACTATTCAGCCATAAAAGGATGGAGAATTTATATCTTTTGTATTAATTTTGATGGAGCTGAAGTACATTCTTCTTAGTAAAGTATCACAAGAATGGAGAAGGAAATATCCAAAGTACTCAATACTAATATGAAGCCAGTAGATGTTCTAATACATAAGAGAAAAACTCAATTCAAGTTGGGGGAGGGGAAATGAAGAAGGAGGGAGAGCGGAGGAGGGAGGGAGATTGGTGTGCTCCCACTTAATGGTCACAGTGCAAAGGGTATATGGCACACCTCTTGGGTAGGGAACAAAACTACAACAGGAACTCTACCTAAAAAGTGCAAACAATGTAACCTAGTTATTTGCACACACATTAACCTGATATTTAAAAACAAAGGAATTATTCATCACATTACATAAAAATTAAAATACAGAATATGATAAAAAGATCATGAACAGATTATAAATAAAGGTTAAAGTGTAAAATTATCCATAATGATATGCCAAAATCATATGGGGAATCCTCAATTTTAACCAGAAATTAAGGAGTCCCTGGAAATAGAAAACTGTGCAAATGGCAGATGATAGGAAGGTCACTTTATTAATATGCATTAATCAATGAGATTTTTCAATATAGCTAAAAGATAGTTAAAAATTGAAGGATATGATTTAATGTATTTCCTGTTGAAAGTGCTTTCTTAGTATTCTGTGTGCTGAGCTTGATTCTATATTTCATTTATATCCCAGATGAACTTCATTGGAAAGTCTTTCATCTGCTCTTGGAAAATCTTGTCAAATCTTTTATTCTGCTCAATAGTCATATTATTTTTCCAGTCTCCAATGATACCTGGTAGAAAATAGTAGAGAAATAGCTTAGGTGAGCTATAGGGTGGCCTGAGGGGCAAAGCAAACATATAACTCAGTGTTGGGAGAGGCATTTTTCCCACTTCTATTTTACTACTCGTGAAGCTCCCAATGTGTCCTCCGCATGGCTAAGACTCTTCACTCTCCCACATTATGCCAAGTATGTAAACACACTCAACATTGCAATTATACTATAATTAGATGTAATCATTACCCACTTTCAGAGTGTCAACACCAGGGAATTAAAAATTACCATCACTTGTCACTATTTGTTCAAGGATCACATGGATTCCTGTATTTCACAGAGTTCTCTTAAAAATCCACTAAGATAATACTTGCTGAGAGGACCTGGATGTTCGGAGAGATTCTTTGAACAGTTCAAGATCACCTATAATGGCAGAGCTGAAATCATTCTACTTCATCCCATTTACATGTGTGTCAGCCTTAAACTAAATGTAAAAAGACACACAGTTGTTATGAGGAACAATAGCTGACAGAAAGAGAGACAAGAGAATAAATAGCAATTTGAAAAATACACTGAAAACTGAAACAAACAGCTGAAGCTCTGAATGAACTAAGAAGGCCAACACCTAGTGCAGGACTGTGAAAGCCCAAGCAAAGGATGGTCAGGTAGATAAAATCAAGGAGAGACTGTGTCTTTGCAAATGAACACGTGCCTCACTTCCACAAAGATGTTTTGCTCACTCTTAGGTTTCTTATAGCCATTTCAGTCTCTCATTTTCAGAGTCTCCTAAAGACACAGAGACACAGAAAAATGTCTTCTTTCAAATACAAAATGCAAGCGTGGCACTCATGGAGCTGGAGACAATAGGGTGTGCTGGGACTAATGGCACTGGGCATGTCCCTTCTTAGGTCAGCTCGGTGTTACCAGTGCTGAAGACATTTCAAGAGAAAGGAAAAAGATACACCAAGGAGTGGGAAGAAAGAAAGTGCTGACTTAGAGAAATAGAAAGCCAACTACGATCGCCACTTGACGTAAGGTAGTATGTAAGCCTGTGAAATTATTAAGTGCAAAACCCGTGTCTATAAATTTGTGTAATACCAGATTAGTAAACATGAAATATAATATAGAATGATCATGTAAATAAATTAAAATATTTTAATATTTTTGATGGTAGCAATTGTGTGCAGAATTCATATATTTCGAAGACTCATTCACTAGAGATGTGAGATATAACTATAAATATTTTACTAGTGAGATCCTAGTTACATAAGAGACATATAACAGCCCATTCAAGTAACAAAAGAATAGCCAAGGTGTGTTATTCATACACCATTGTCAGAGGCACAGAGTAAATCATGGAGATGCAAGAGTGGCTGGTGGTGACCAATAGGCTTGTTAATATTTTATTGTCAGATGCTGTGACATTGTTCAGGAGGGGAGAGCATTTAACCCTAAGTGGATATCCTTTTGGTGGCAGGTAGGCACTGTGCTAGGCATTGGTAGATCTTCAGAGGCCACAGTGAAGACCTTGTGATTTTAAATCACTCATCACATACCCTTTAGCAACCACATGATATAGTCTCAAGGAGAGCCTCATGCAGATATCATGGAAAAGAAACTGACTAGAGAACAGAAAAAGGCCCACAGTGTTCCTTATTTGAGTTTCCAGTAGGAGGCCACGCTTCATCCATCTGCCCCACAGTCCAAGACACCCAGCCAGTGCCTCGCTGCTGGACTTTACCTTTGCGAAGGAAAGAGCCTTCCCTCTTTTTTATCCACGGCTGTCTCTTTAGTGGATTTTCATGATTTGCTAGTGGGTCATCTTTCATATTCTCAAATGTGGCCTGTCTCACCACAGAATCCAAAGCCTCCTCACTCAGGTCTTTCTCCAGAAATTTGCAGAGTTTTAACACAGAAGTTCTAAGGTCCTGAAATAAATCACAATACAATAAATTACATAATTATAAGAAAAGAGACATATACAAGTGTCCCAGCTAACTACCACTGGGGGAGTGAGAAATGTAGGTGCTTTAGCTGCTTGTGAATTAGAAGGTGGGCGGTGAGATGTGACTTTCCTATTCTTTATTGGTAAATATTTCATTTGTCTGCTGTTTGAGAGCTTAAATAGGTTAATTTCCTATTTTTCATTCTCTCTGGGTTCATTCAGCAAAGTTTCTACTAAGTGTCAGGCACTGTCCTGGGTGATGGTGCAAGTGAACATAGGGGTAAAACAGAAATCAGTGCTGGCAGTTGAGTCCAAGGATCTAGAGCAAGAGAGTAATTGTGGAACAGAAGTTGGGGAATATAGCAAAGAAGAGAAATTGATTGTGGGTCTTAAAAGAAAACCAGGAATTAGATAGGTAGACAAAACTGGAAATGTGCAGTCTCAACATAGAAAAATATTTATAGAGAATATTAGTTATTAGTAATATGTATACTAGTGTGTGTGAGATACTAGGTGACAGAAAAGTTAGAAACTTGGTAACCTTAACGGACACAGGCCTGGGATGAGAAAGGGAGAGGCAGCCCTGGAGAGAAGAGGACAAACTGTAAGGAGGGCTGCAATTTGTCAGGTGGACCCAATTGGACCCAGTTTTGGCTACTGAAACTGAAAGAGGAAGTCAAATTGAAGCTTCTGAGATCAGGCCGGGCGGGGTGGCTCCCGGGCGGGGTGGCTCATGCCTATAGTCCTAGCACTCTGGGACACCTAGACAGGTGGATTGCTCGAGCTGACAAGTTTGAGACAAGCCTGGGCAAACAGCAAGACCCCATATCTACTAAAAATCTACTAGCTGGGCATCATGGCAGGCCCCTGTAGTCCCAGCCACTCAGGAGGCTCAGGCAACAGGATCCCTTGAGCCCAAGAGTTTGAGGTTGTTGTGAGTTGTGATGACGCCACAGCACTCTGCCAAGGGTGATAAAATGAGACTCTGTCTCCAAAAAAAAAAAAAGGAGCTTCTGAGATCAATTTTTCTCCTGGAGAAAGTGTGGAGACAGAGCAAGGGAAAAGCCATTTGGGGCCCAGGCGTGTCTGTCTACATTACATGGTGCATGACCCAATAAGGACAGCAGTTTGAAGCCCTGATGACATTCTTACAACTTGGAGGGGTGACACCACTGAAATAACAAAATGATAGCATGAAAGGACTAAAACTGCTTAAAACATTCACAGCGTCATTGAGTAGCCATGCCCAGCCTCAGGATAGCCACCTATGGGTTTCAGTCAATAAACCATAGATATTCTTGCATTTGCTTCTTAATAAAACAGAGATGTTTCCTTGTGTTATTTTAAATTTTTTTTTTTTGTCATTTTCAAACCCTTGTATGGAGGCGTTAACTTTCCACAGATTGCAGAGCAAGAGCTGCTTTCCTGCTTACAAAGTTTTCATTTAATTTATCATACTCGTAACTGAACACAATCCAGATAAGATTACTACTTTGGCAAACATAGAATCTACAATGCTACAAGGATGAATAATGCACAAAATATACTTAGTAATTCACAACTTTGAAAAACTAACAGTCCAATTCAAAAATATCAAACATATACAGGCTCACATACAAACACCAACAATCCCTCACACAGTTACACTTTTCTAAAAAAAATTTATGTCATTAATTGTAAATGACAACCTGGGGAGCAAAATACAGCAGTGATACCAGAGAAAAAAGTCTCATGTGAAACTTAGTCTTGGATCTCAAGTTCCAGCTTGTTCTGTGGGTGTTGTGGGCATGAACTGCACAAGCCTTGCCCAGGCTGGGCCAGAGCTTAGATCCAATCTCAAACGCGAGCTCCTCTCACCTTCTTCATCTCCTCGTACATCATGAACTGAATATTGAAGTGGCTTCTGTGCTCGTACCAGTCCCTGATGTGGTCAAACCAAAGGCTTCCTGGCACTGTGGGAAGAAGAGATGAGTAGTTAGGTAAATATGTTGAGTGGGTTGAACAGGTTATCAGATGTGCAAATCCCTAGTAACCAAAAAGGAAAAGACTTCGGCTGCTAGATTTCGGATTTCCTCTGTCTCCTGGTTAGGAGCCATGCATTCAGCTATCTCCAGGAAATATTTACAGAGAATCAGAGGGAAATTAGGCCTAAAAAATATACTTTGTATGAACAGAACAGCAGCCTAAAACGGAATGAGGAAGGATCAAAAATGGAGAGCAGTCTGAGAATGATTCCTCTTTCCTGTTCCTCCCCTCATCCTCAAACACACAGCCTTTGCCCTGTCCATGTGCCACTATAGTGTCTCCCAGGAGTCCAGCTCCTCCTAGTGGATCAGAGCCTCAGGCTCGCCCTTCTGTGGGAGACCTTCATTTTCTATCTCAGCAGGTCTCACTCCATTGGATCATTATAAAAAGTGTGTGGAAGGGAACTTTGTCACGTAGATACCTCAGGGAGGTGCCACATGCCATATGTAGTGCCAGAGCACCAGAACAACAGTCCTCTCCGCTGAGCTTCCTTCTCCACTGAGCTAGAATCAGCACTTCAGAGCTGGTGAAACACTGATCTATTCCCACACTTCCAAGCTTTTGTAATCTAGACAACCCCTTGAGAGGGGGTAAGAGTAGAGGAATTAACATAGATGGTAGGACATGGTTGTCCTAGATAATCCCGCCAATGGGTTTATAAATTGACCACTGAGACGTGTTCTTTCTATTTCATTACCTTCTTTTCTCCCCTCCAAATCCACAGAGCTTAAAAATTTGCTACAATTCAACACATTCTTCTTAGTAAAGCATCACAGGAATGCAGAAGCAAGAATCCAATGCATTCGATTCTAATAGGAAGGCAGTAGATGAGCTAATACAAAGTGGGGGGTAGGGGGGAAGGAGAGAGCGGGGAGGGGGAGGGGGAGGGGGTCAGAGAGTATGGCACACCTCTTGGGGGCAGGACATAATTATAAGAGAGACTTTACTTAACAAATGCAATCAGTATAACCTAATTCTTTGTACCCTCAATGAATCCCAAACAATTTTTTTAAAAAATTGCTGCAACTCAGTAATCGTATTGCTTGGTTTATGAATTCATTTACCTTTTCCATCTAAAAATTTCTGCATAAAATCGTTCAGGTTAATTTTAGCTTCAAATGCTATCATGGTGTTTAAAAAATGGAAATAAGAGCACATGACATCTTTAGGGTTTCTGTATATGTATATAATCTGCAAAGAACGAAAGGAATTACTGCTTTTCATTTATCAAAGCTTCATCAGCATACATGTCAATCGGATTAAGCCCATTATTTTAAGCTTTTATAATTCCTAATCATGTCCTGTACATTCTCAGCCCTTTCCTTCATATTTAGCATTTCCCCCTCTCTGCCATGCCTCTTCCTTCATGCCTGGTTTAGTGAGTATTAACTGTCCTTCAAAACATATCTCAGACGTTACCGCTTCTTAACTTCCCCAGCTGAGAGAGCAACTTCATTCTCTTGCCCTGAAATCAAAATTAACTCACTAATGCACATGAAAGTGCTTCATACACTATAAAATATGTGAAAATAGGAACAATTTCCTAAAATGGTTTCAATTCATGTTGTAAAATTTAGGGTTTGTTTTCCTAATCCTCTAATGTTAGGTTTATATATTTTTTACTTTTATATCCTCATTAAGTAAAGTACAAGTATTTGGCACATGGAAGTTACTTCCTAAGTACTTTTCACATTGACACTATCAAAAAATAGTATGAGTGCAGGGCTGACGCCTGGAATCCTGACACTCTGGGAAGCCAATTCAGGTGGATTGCTTGAGCTCAGGAGTTTGAGACCAGCCTGAGCAAGAGTGAGATCCCGTCTTTACTAAAAATAGAAAAACAAGCCAGGTGTTGCAGCATGTGCCTGTAGTCTCAGACATTTGGGATGCTGAGGCAAGAGGATCTCTTGAAGCCTAATAATTTGAGGCTGCTGTGAGCTATGATGTCACAGCATTCTACCCAGGGCTGAAGTAAGACTCAGTCTCCAAAAAAAAGAGAGAGAGAAAAAAAAAGGTATCAAAAAACAGAGGATTTGGTGTTTATATTTGTTGTTTGTGTTTTTTAGGCTACTGAAGTGAAACAGTGGGAATGGAAAAGGAATACAGAAATGTTTTATTGATTGTGATCAATTATATCTAAACACCACTACCCTCAGACAAGTTTAGACAATTATTTACTAAAAACAACAATTAAGCAAGCCAATCTTATCTGAGTACAAAAGGTCATCAATATCTACTCCAAACCTCATCTAAGTGGCTCATTCTATGTCTGTGCAAAATATTCAGGGGCTCTGGGTAAAATAATAGGACTTGCATCTTTGTTGTTAAATGAAATATATAACTTTTATTACTCCTCTTGGGAAACTTCCAAGTTAGGTACAGAGAAGCTTTCATCCTCTTGCAGCCTACCTGGGCACTGCCTGGAACCCTAATCCTGCATTCAACTGGGGGTCTACTCATCCCTGAGTGACCCCCAGTGGAGTGAAAGGAGAGTCGTGGGACATCAACAGTGGGATATCAACAGTGGTTGATGTTTTTGGAAGAAAATGAATGGCCCTCCTGAATGTGAAGGAAAAACTCATTTTCAGACATCAGAAGGTTAGTTGAATTATGAAATGTCTACCCCCTAGAATACTACGCAATTAGTGAAGATGAAGTCATGGAAAAATAGTTATTGATATGGAAAGATGTATATGGTATATTGTTAGATTTTAAGAGGTCATATACTGTATGTACAGTGCTTTATAGTTTTCAAAAACATATATGTATTTATAAAAATACATTAAAATATATGTATTGTAAAAATATGAAAGTTTCAATAACTATATACCAAGATGAATATGAATAGGATTCTAAGGATTTTTATTTTATTCCATTTTGATTCTGTGTATTTCCTGCAATGAGTATGAATTAATTGTATGATAAAGAAAAATAAAATACAAAAACTCAATAGAAGAAATACTAAAGTACTTTTAAGCTAAAAAGAAAAAAAACTCTGTAGTCTTCCAGCTTTTCTATTCTAACAATTTAACTTTCCTCCATCTCAATATGGCTGCTGCTTCTTCTTCCCTAAGGTCTCTTTAAAGAGTAAAGAGACTTTCCCTACAAGATCCTCAGTAAACTACTTTTCCTGTGCCATTGGCCTGAAGTTTATTATAATGGGAACACCTGCAAAGCAGTAAAAAGAACAGGAGGTAGCAGCCAGATAACCAACTAGGGGCTTGAAGTCACAATTTAAGATGATTCCTTTATTCATTCATTCAACTAAACTATCTGCCAGGCCCCATTCTACTTGCTTTGAATACAGCAGAGAACTGCCCTATAGCTCTGTTGTGAAGTTTCTGTGTTCTGGCCAGAAAGATTGAAATTAAATTAACAGATAAATATATATTATATCAGATGGCAATCAGTGCTGCCAATATAGGGAAATGTGTTATAGAAGAGGGTGGCTGAGGTGGCTGAAGGAAAAGATCCCAGGAGTCTAAGATGTCAATTCCAAAGACTTGGCAGGGTGACTGCCAGGGCAAAACAAGTCCTGAGCCAGAGCTACAAACGTGAAGGAGGCCCTTGCTCTCAGGATCTTGCCAGAGCTGATCCTGCAGTTGCACCATCGTGAGAGCTCCTACCTCCTTAAATGTTGAACACAGGGCCTTATTAGTCTCTCCCTTGACTGGCCCTGACTGAAAATTATTCACAAGAACTTGTTTAATCACAGGAGGGACAGGCATAGAGCTGGAGAGGAAGAGAAACAGAGACGGAATCACTATAGAGAAGAATGACTTGGTCTGAAGTTCCCTTGACTTTCAAAGTAACTATGTCTAGGTCGTTAAGGAGAAAGGAGCTGGGGAGCTAGGTCAGGAGTGTCAAAGGGAAGCTGGGAGGGCATTAGGGGTGAAGGACCTGAGAAAGTGCCAGTGTGATGCGTGTGTGGGCATATCTATTAATGATAAACTACCTCTCCTTCTTACAAAATTCGGAAAGAGACAAGTTCAAAAACAAAATTCAAACATGACAACATAAGAACTCAAATGCCCACTGAAAATCAAAGTATGTGCAAAAATTTAGCAAGTAACCTGGTGGATTTGAGCTGCACTAAGAGAGAAGGTTGAAGAACGCACGTCAACCCCGCTGAGGCAAGCTGCGACTACAAGGATACAAACAAAATCGAAGTATATAAAATACTTTCTATTTCGGCCCTTGTTTCCTAACAGCTCAATGAATGTGCTGTCCATGTAAGGACACATAGTTGAGTAATGAAAACAGCAGTTCCTTTTCAGAAATAGCAGTATTTCTATTCCCTACTTTGGCTTTTTTGTCCTTCAACCCTCTTGGAACCAAGTAGTATGGGAGGTGGGTAGTGAAGAGACGAGGAGATGGCCTTTCATCAAAATCCATTTTTTGAAACCTGTACTCAAAAAAGGGGACTCGATCCACTGTTTCCAGATTTTCAGTTCTTTTGCGATGTTCTTCGAAATAAATCAAGCTTAATATCTGCTGAGACCAGATGGTTCCTATAAAGTAAAAAAAATTGTTTTTAATAATGCATGGATTTCACAAAAATATATGCAGTTTGTAACTTAAGTTTGTTAATACAGTATGGATAATGACTTTTTCCCCCCCCTCTTAGGTAGAAGTCTTTATTTCACCCCATTCACAAGACAGCACAAAATATGAAACTTAATCATCTCCAATCTTTTTCCATGTTAGCAAGTGACTTTCTTATTTACCTCGTCTCTCAAACCAAAAGCTTAAGGGCCATTCTCTTTTCTTTGCACTTAGTACTTAATCCATCCACAGGCTTCTCGGCTCTACCTTTACATTCCATCTTTATTTATTTATTAATTTTTTACTTTTTTGTTTTCTCCATGTAGAGATTAATCCATCTAGAGCACATCCACATTAATCCAAGCCACCGTCATTTTGTTATTTATGCTTATGCTACTGCATTGGCCATATAATTTGATTTCTTCCTTCTAACCTTAACTATTTCTGATCAATCAATTCTTGGAAACATAGACAACAACCCCTTTGAAAAAAACATAAGCCACCATCTTTAAAAGCTCTCAATATCCTCTTTAAAATGTAATCTAAATCTTGTTTCTTTTTCTTATATACACAGTTTTTATATTTCAGGATATTAGGGTACATGTTCTGTTTACATACTTTGTTTTTGTACAGATTGAGTCACAATTACATACATTAAGTGTGCCCTTCACCCAGATAGGTGTGCACTGTACTCGATAGGTGTGAATTTACCCATTCTCCCCATCCTCAGACCCCCAGCTTGATTTTCATTGATACTCACTTCCATATGTGCACTGAAGTGTCGATCAATTAGTTCCAATTTGGTATTGAGTACGAGTGTTTGTTTCTCCATTCTTGTGACGTTTCACTTAAAAGAATGGTTTCCAGTTTCCTCAAAGTTGTTGAAAAAGCTACTAGACTGCCATTTTTTTTTATGTCTGAGTAATTCTCCATAGTATGCATGTGCCACATTTTGACAATTTCATTTATATAAAGTGATGTATGTGTAAAGGGCAACAAATATTAATTTTATTTTTCCTTGGAGGAGATGTTCCATGCCAAACTCCATGAGTATTTTTTACACAGGTTCATTGTTTGAACCCTTCTCTGTACTTTCTTCTACTTCATATATATTACCTTTCACATTACCTTCTGTGCATACCTCTTTATTTTCTTTCTCAGCTTCACTCCTAGAACACTAACTAATATGGGCACAGAAGAAAGGAATTGTATGGAAGAAGTAACTTTTAATCTTTACCACTTCCGCCATGTTTTTTCACTTTGTTGCTGGTTGCTGGAGGAAATCATGTTTAATTCTAAGTACCTACAAAAGAACCTTTGACACCCACATAGAGACAGAAATAGAAAGTTAATAAAGTTTAAGCATTCACTTTTTAGCGGGATTTGTGAATGCCTTTTAGATTAATTCCGGTTAGAGTAGACATTTCGTTTTCTTATACTTCTTATACTTAATTAATATATGGGACTGCTAAGATTGAAGACACTCCTCATATAAATGTGGTGCTTCTGTTTTCAGTCCAAATGTATTACAATAACATACTCTACCCAAACTTACAAGTCCCACAATTAATGGGATGTTAATCAGATTTCACTAAGAGAAAACCTCCAGGCCGTCAAGAGTTCCAATCCTACCCTTTGTGTCCAAAGACTATTCAGTCACCTTGGTAAGCAGCTGCACCTGGTGAGTAAGATCAGAGTTGATCACACATCCCTTACTGGCAGGTACAGGTGACATGTCCCATATATATATATATATATCCTACTACCCAAATGTTGGTGACTGTCCTTTCAATGTTGCCTGGGGAAGACCATGCCACACGAGCCTATATTCTATCACAGCAGGGCCAAATATTCCACTGAAAATTCATTGATATGCAACTCTGAAGAGTTTCTTACATCCATCCTTCTTTCCCTGATAACAGATACTGCTTCTACCAGAGATATCACAGCTTCACAGCCACCAGCTCTGGTAGCTGACGGGTTGCTAAGGGTTCCCCAAAGTGGCCAAAGGTCTATACATATTCAGGAATGGGAGCACTGGAAGAATGTATTCCCCATGCAAAAGGTCGCATTTCTTCTCCCTCCGCTCATTCTCCCTCCTCTTCTGTCTCTACTTGCCCTCCCCCTCCCTCTTTTTCTATGTTGCTGTTTCGTTGGCCTCTTTGCTGTCAGGGTAAAGTGATGTTAATCCTTCCCTGCAGTTCCTGCCACAAAGTAGTTTTCTTACCTACTTGTATATCTCTTCAGCTCCTCCCATAGCACTGGAGTGTTGGTTTTAAAGTGCACCTTTTTGTTTGAGTGTATTTTTTTTTGAAATGGGTACTGTAGTGAGCACTTACATTTTCAACTTAAGTGAACCATCTTATTTCTTATGCCATTTTGCACTGAGCAGTGTGGTCTTTAGATACATTTATGTGCGATCTCTGTTCCATTGCTCCTAACAGCAGCTGCCTCATGTTTCATAGTTTGCACCCGTGCATTTTATCTACCCACTTTCAACTCAGGACCTTCCCAGCCCAAGCAGCTCTGCAGTGAACATCTCTATTTTATTCCTTTGCATGGTCCTATATAAGGATTTCTTCAGAATAATTATTCAGAGGAAAAATTTCTTGGTTTGAAACAGATCATAAGACTGATGGAATGGAATATCTGTGCTAATGAAACACAAATTATAAACAGGACCTAAGGCCATGCTAGGCAAAGGTTAAGGCATGCACCTCTGCATTTAAAGAATAAACTAAGGTATAAATGCCACAAAGTGCTTTCCGTTTATCTAGTAGCTGAACAGGCACTGAGCCACTGAGAAAAGCAATATTGAGACAATTGTAACTGACTGACTGCTGACGAACCGAACCCTGTTCCACTAGCCATAATGACAACTTCCCACTGGGCGAGAGACTGATCTCAGTAACTTTCTCCTTATGAGAGCACACCACCCATAGACGAGTCCTGGCCAACTTACAGAGGCTGATCTCTGAATGCCTCTGTGCTCTTACTTTTGATGTCTAGGGCCTAAGGGTAATACATTTAAAAAGTGAACATGGAATGTACGTAACAGACATTACTGTGCAGGGAGCATCCTCCCTTCATGAATATTCATAACTACCTGGAAACCAGCTGAGCATGTGTCCTTGGCCAACCTGTTCAGCATGAATTCCTGTCTCATCCTTCCTTCCCTCCAAGTGTTTCGTTTTAGATTTCGGCTAGAGGCTGAGCCTCCTGACTGAGGGTTGTGACTGTACAAGGAACAAAGAAATAGAGTCTCTGTCTCCAAATTTATAAATCTCCAGATTGATTTGTGACACTTGATATGTCTGTACCTAATATGTCCGGGTGGTGCCGGACTGTTCTTCAGAGAATGGCTGCTTCGAGCTTCTTTCCTACTGCTACTATCCTAATGCTGCAGATCTTCAGCATTTGACATGTTGACCTTTCTAGTTCTTGTTAGTCTGTGTGATGGTTAATTTTATGTTTAAATTGAGTGAGTTAAGGAATGACTAGATTGCTGGTAAAACATTATTTCTGAGTGTTGCAGTGAGGGTGTTTCAGGAAGAGATTAGGATTTGAATAAGTAGGATAAGAATATCCTTTCTCACCAACATAACCAGGTATCAACCAATCCATCAAGGCCCAAATAGAACAGAAAGGTGTAGGGAGAGCCTGGTTCTAAGGCCATCAGAGTGGAGCTGAATTACATCATGACTTTCGTGGGTCTCTAACTTCCAAAGAGCATATTGTGGGACTTTTCAGTCTTCATAATCAAGTGAACCAGCTCACATAATAAATATCCTTCATATATATATATATATGACTTATATACCTGTCATAAATATGACATATGTGATATACAGGGTGACCATAAAGTTTGCATGCAATTTAAAATAATCTATTTAAAATAGTCTAAATTGCATGCAAACTTTATGGCCACCCTATATATCTTCCACATATATGATCTATGATTATATATGATTTACAAATATATACCTAACATATATACATGTTATATAGCATATAACATATGTATATTTTTGGATAAATACCATACTGTTTTCCTGGCTTTACAAATAATAAACAAATTAAACATGTAAAATATGTTATATGTCTTAAGATGATAAATATCATATTGTGAAGGGAAAATTAGTCATCAAAGAAGACTGGGATATTTTTCTGGTGAGGCTGCAGTTTTAATTATGGCCATTCAGATCGTATTCACTGAGATAGTAATATTTAAATAAGGACCCAAAGGAGAGGAAAAAATAATCTATATAGATATATGGGGAAGAGCATTCCTGGAAAAAGAGGCAGTGAGTGCAAAGTGCTTGAGGCAGCAACATGCTTTGAGGGATCCCTTAGAGCGGCAATGTTTGATCAAAGTCAGCTAAAGGACTAAAAGTATTTTTAACTACTCACAACCTTTATTCTGGTGCTGTGAAACTCTATGATATAGAATGAGGCCTTGAGGGCGGCACCTGTGGCTCAAGGAGTAGGGCGCCAGTCCCATATGCCGGAGGTGGTGGGTTCAAACCCAGCCCCGGCCAAAAAAAAAAAAAAAGGAATAGAATGAGGCCTTGTTCATGATAAAAGACTTTCAAAGCACTTCACTCTTTCTTATTATGAATGTTTTATATATGCAAAGATTGTTTGAAATATCCCTGATCTTGTAAATGCTGATTGGTTTCTGTGGTTAAGATACATTATTATTAAGAGGTTAAGTGATTCACCATTTGATCTCCCCTTTCAAGGTGATCGGGAACCCAAGGTGTTGGAAATGGACTTGGTGTGGTGAGCTCTTAGATTGAAAGGATATCAGGGGATATTGTGGAAAGAATGTGTCTTCCTAATATAGCACATGAAACAAAACTGAGAGGCACTAAACTGAATAGAAAATGGAATAGAAATCAGGCTTTAGTCATACTGGGTGACCAGCAGGAAAGTCAGGCAGGAGGAAAGAATGGAAGCCCTGAGGTAGAGCCTCAGGCAGGAAGTAAAATTACAGCCACTGGTGCAAGAAGGGAAACTATTTAAATTTCCCTACTTAGCATTTTAAATTAATGAAACAAGGCATTCTATAACCTAGAGACCAATTAAAGAATGTTCAGGAATTATTCAGTAATATGGTAATTAGCATGTTAACCTTCCTCTTTCTTAAGCTCTTACTCATTTAATATGGCTTCAGATATATCTCCCAAGTACCTGCCTATGTGGTAAATATTTTGGCTCCCTTCCTCAGTTCACTTCCACAGTCAGTGTTTGATAGATAGACTCTGTCAAGTCTATTGGTTTTAACATTTTGTTTGTTCTATTGCTAAATCAAAATAACTTACAATTGCATTATAAAAGACCTTATTTCACAGATATTGAATAGTTAAGTTTTGAATGTTCAATGGATTAAGAGTATATGGCCATACATATACTAGTAAAAAAAAACCCTAAATTCTCATATTATGGAAATATCATTTTATGTTTTAGATTACCTGTTGGAATAAAGAACTTACCAGATTTGGGGTATGTGACTATGAAGACATCATCATCTCTAATTTGGAAATCTTCCATATTTTCTAAAAAGTCAACATCAAGTCCTCCAGTCCCAAAATAATATCCTTTAAATTTCACTAAACTTTTTTCTAATTTTTCCATAATTCAGTACCTGCAAAAGACATATAAAATTCTTTGTATGATATTTAGAAGAATTTTCTATTTTGTTCCAATCAATATCTTTGCTTGTTGGTTGCCGCACCCACGGCATATAGCCGTAGTGAGGTAGTGCTGTCCGCGTTATAGAACGACGGGAAGGTGGTTTGTGTTTCCCGGAGCTTTGCCCCTAGTGTCCCTAGTATGTACAGTATCAGAAATGTTGTCTAGCATACTCAGTTACTTGCTTAAGTTTAAAGATTGTGGCGTCTACTCATGTGTTTGTCATCCTGTACCAGAAGTCTGTTTGTTCTGATAAATTGTCAATATGTACTTTTTTAAGAATGAGTACAATGCACTACTAATCCAGATAGAGCACAGCCTTGTGAGCTGCTAAACTCAGTGGCACCAACAATGAGCACATAAAGATGTTTTCCCACCAGTGAGCTAAGACGATAAGCCCAAGGACATGAAATACAAATTATCTACATAAGTTACAAAGTCACTGAAACACATCCACCCACCATAAAGTCCTGTTCAGAACATCTTGTTTCACCAATTGTCACACATAATAAAAATCAATAGGAAAAATAATACTTGTCAAAGAATTTACTCTAAATCAAAATTATAATTATCAATAACAATAAGATCAAATAGTAAATGTAAAATTAGTCAAGCATTAACATAAAAAAGATGTCAAGCTGTTCTAAAAAGATAATAAGAAACTGAGATAGGAGAAAGCGGGCAGAGTTGACTAATAACCGCCACCCTCCGGAAGCGGAACATTAAAACATAACAATGCATGATAAATCACACTTGTAAACGCAAAGATAACCCGCGCACGTAAGCAAAAAGATTGCATTATGTAAGCTCTGTAAAAATGTATAAATACCAACATGTGTACCCAATAAATTCACAGCTGCTTCCTTCATCACATGCTGTGTGGCAGTCTGTCATTTTTCCTGCGCCGACCTCTCAACTTTCCTCGTTCCTTCTCCCTGCACTCCCTCGACCTAAAACCCACCGACTGAGCGGTCCGTAACAGGTGGCGCCTCGAACAGGGACCTGAAGGACAGGCCACCGACAGGCCAACCCGTTGCAGGTGGCGCCTCGAACAGGGACCTGAAGGACAGTTATTCCAGGAGTAGTTAACTCAGATTCGGAAAAGACAACGCAGAAGGAGGCGCCAGCAGCTGCTGCAAGATCTCACCCGCCGCTTGAAGAAAATGAAAGTACACTTGCCGATAGCGAACAAAACCACCGGGCACATTTCCACTGGCTCCAAGACAGCTGAAAAAGCCCAGCAGAGAAGGAAGCTGGGGGCCCCCCTGCCCTTCGTGGGGCGGGCCTGCCTCCCAAGTGTTACAGCCCCCAGACAGCAGCACTGGCAAAATCCCAAGGGTGAGATTTAGAACCTTTATTATTGGCCCTTTGCCACTAGTAATTTGTATAAATAAGAAAAATATTTTTACAAACTGAATCTTTGTCAACGGATAAAATTCTTGCCTTTTAAACCTTCTAATTATCAGTTTAGCTGAGTGAATAAGTGACTTCATAGTAAACTAGGATCCTGTTTAGTGGAAAGTGAGTTTTTGAGAGTAAGAGAAATTAAACAGAAAGGAGAATGACATTGTGTAAAGAAAGAATCTTGTGTAATAAATTTTGTCCTGAAACAGAATAGTTATGTAAGAAAGTAAAAGGCAGGGCAAAAGTTCAAGAAAGTTTAGAATGTTTATAGATGGTCTGTGCAGGTTAAATGAAACTCATAAAAGAGAATTTGTGAAAGAATTTACATGTGATCCAGTTAACTATGTATTTCCTTTAAAATCTTTTAACTTGTAAAAATAACTAATTGTATTGCGTCCTTTAATATGCAACATGATAAACAAGTAAATGTTATGTTAATTGTAAAAAAAACCTTCATATGTAATGTTACCTGTAGATCTACAAGACAATCCATGGTATGATAATACAGCATTACAAGTGTTAGAAACACTTAATGAATTAATTAGGCCTAAGAGATTTGTGACAGCTTTAATTTTAGACATTACAACTTTAATTTCTATAATCACTACTTTTGCTGTAGCTACTACAACTTTAGTACAACAAATACATACAACATACTATGTCAATACTCTTAACAATAATATAACTTTAACATTAATGACACAAGCTAATATGGATAATAAGCTTAAAACTAAATTAAATGTGTTAAAAAGGGTAGTCTTAACTTTAGGTCAGAACATTAAGTACATACAACAAAAACTACAAACAAAATGTCACTCAACATTTCAAGCCATTTACATTACACCTTTACCATATAATGTATCTAACTCATAGAACAAAGTACAAGCACATCTTCAAGGTGTCTAGAGAGACAATAATATAACACATAATTTACACAGCTTACAACAAAATATTACAGCCATGAGTCAAGCTCATTTACCAATAACTTCTCTTAACACATTGGCTCAATCTTTAACTAATGGGTTTAAAGCACTCAATCCTCTTAACTGGATCCAGTATATTGTGCTCATAACCATTATTAATTGTTTGTCATTTTGTGTTGTGTTGTTGTTACCATGTCTCATACGCTGTCTGTTTTCCTCTATTATCTCTATACGCCAAGAAGTCTTTGAACTGCGGTTTAAAAACAAAAAAGGGGGAAATGCCGCACCCACGGCATATAGCCGTAGTGAGGCAGTGCTGTCCGCGTTACAGAACGACGGGAAGGTGGTTTGTGCTCCCCGGAGCTTTGCCCCCAGCGCCCCCAGTATGCACAGCATCAGAAATGTTGCCTAGCATACTCAGTTACCCGCTTAAGTTTAAAGATTGTGGCGTCTACTCATGTGTTTGTCATCCTGTACCAGAAGTCTGTTTGTTCTGATAAATTGTCAATATGTACTTTCCTAAGAATGAGCACAATGCACTACTAATCCAGATAGAGCACAGCCTTGTGAGCTGCTAAACTCAGTGGCACCAACAATGAGCACATAAAGATGTTTTCCCACCAGTGAGCTAAGACGATAAGCCCAAGGACATGAAATACAAATTATCTACATAAGTTACAAAGTCACTGAAACACATCCACCCACCATAAAGTCCTGTTCAGAACATCTTGTTTCACCAATTGTCACACATAATAAAAATCAATAGGAAAAATAATACTTGTCAAAGAATTTACTCTAAATCAAAATTATAATTATCAATAACAATAAGATCAAATAGTAAATGTAAAATTAGTCAAGCATTAACATAAAAAAGATGTCAAGCTGTTCTAAAAAGATAATAAGAAACTGAGATAGGAGAAAGCGGGCAGAGTTGACTAATAACCGCCACCCTCCGGAAGCGGAACATTAAAACATAACAATGCATGATAAATCACACTTGTAAACGCAAAGATAACCCGCGCACGTAAGCAAAAAGATTGCATTATGTAAGCTCTGTAAAAATGTATAAATACCAACATGTGTACCCAATAAATTCACAGCTGCTTCCTTCATCACATGCTGTGTGGCAGTCTGTCATTTTTCCTGCGCCGACCTCTCAACTTTCCTCGTTCCTTCTCCCTGCACTCCCTCGACCTAAAACCCACCGACTGAGGGGTCCGTAACAGTTGGTCATAAGGAAATAAAATGATTTCTTATTTTCTTCATAAACACATGAAACTTCTAGCTCTAAAAAACCAATTCTGGGTTTGTCACTTGCTCTAGTGCCCAGGTGCCTGCTATTCAAGGCATGGGTGTTGGTTTTCTGTACATACACTCCATTCTACTAGATACAGGTAAAGAGTGAAAGTAATTATTGTTATAATTTCAAACTATGATGTTATTAGATATTTGATATACAGTGTACCCATAAAGTTCATGTGCAATTTAAAATAGTATGCAATTTTAAATTCCACATGAACTTTTTGGACACCCTGTATATTAAAATTGCATACTATTTTAAATTGCACATGAACTTTATGGGCACACTGTATATTACACTATAAGCAAATATAAACACTGGATGTGAACAGGCACAAGAAATACTTGTTTATTAGTTAGAAAGTCCTTCAATGGCTATGTCTTTTTTGTTGTTGTCTATACTGAAGTTGAGAACTTAGGTTTTAACAATTTTATACAAGCTTTTCTTGGTATATTTCTAGAGTTATCTGTTTATGGAATTTTTGGACAATTTTCACTAAAATTTGATTTTATTTCCTAAGTGGTGAATTATTTAGAGCAATTGAGATAATGCAACAGGAATTAACAGATATAAATATATTCAAGGAGGTCTGGGAAATTGAAGGTGATCAATTAAATTGTCTATAATGACAAAATAAATACTGAAACAAGTAACAGCATGAAGGAAAACATTCAGTTAGTGGGTCCTACAGGAAAAATGCTAAAGATTTTAAACCAAGCCTACAAATCATCATTTATCTATATACATGTATTTTGCCTGAGGTTTTGGTTGATTTTAGAGTTCCTTTAGAGAAATCTCATGTCTTTTCTTTTTTCCAACTAGGGGGTTATCATAGGATTAAAATTTAAAAAGAACATAAGAAGTGGACAATAATAACCAATTCCAGGTAGCTTGGCCCAAGAGTCCTTCCAACAGAAAAAGAAATTAGTAATTTTAAATATATATTTGGAAGGTAACTGTATAACTATAAAACCTATTTTTTATAGCTTCTCTCATAAAATGAGATTGATGAAAAATATAAATTGGTTGGAAACATCAATGTGAGTTTCTTGCCAAAGGAGCAGGGAGGGAGGAGGAGAGGGGGAGAGCAGAAAGACTTGTTCTGTTGTAAGGTATTGTAAGATAGTAGTCGACTCCATCAAGTCACGAAGCAGATATAGAGCAATAGCTGAAGTTTCTTCAATGCCTGGGTGAGGGACGGTAAGAGTGATTATCTTTTAAGGGTTTTAGACCGGGTAGGAGAGGGAAAAGAGTTACTTTGATGTTCTAGTGACTGTTGCCAGGTATGGTTCCAGCTGGCTTCTTGCTGAGACTGTTCTGTTCTTTTACAGTTTAGGTAGTCCCCCTGGAGCCATTGTGTTCACTAATTCCTTGTTCCTTCTGGCTGGGTCCCAGAAGGGGGTGTTTTCAGCAGAGGTCACTGAACAGCCAAGATGGAGTACGTTATGCTCAAAATGAAGTAGCCTATGCTTGCTCTGTTTTTGGAGTTCCTCCAACCAACCTACCATCTGTTGCTAGAGTTATTTAAGGAGCCTCTTTGCTGTCCACAGGTGTTAAAGAAAAACAGCCTAATTTACCTTTATTAGAGCCTGGATTTAGGCTTTACTACTAATTCCTACGGGAAAACCAATTCTATGCCTTGAGACTAGAACAATAAGGATGAACTTGTGAGACCTTGATCTTGTCATAAAGTAAAAGTAATTTCGGTGCTATTGGGATAGCACAAACAAGATAAAAGGATAATAACAAGGACAGATAGTGAACTGCAAGTAACAATTCGAGCATTAAGAACACAACAGTGATTTCAATTATCCAGAACACGTAAATAAGACGTGAAGAAGCAAGAGTTTATGAATATAATGTTATTAACAGAAAGTGACACAACTTTTGTGTGATGTGTGACAAATTTCTAAATCCCTTATAGTCCTTCCACAACTACCATGGGGAAATCTTATCCACAACCAGGTTATCCATTACAGAATCTTGGTAAAGGTTACAGGATATATTCAGAGTACATTTTAAAATATGTTAATATGTGCTTAGTTCATTAGTTTAGATGGAGGGATGAGAATCAATAACAAGAAGACTGTAGAAAATTTATATTGACTTTTAATAGTGAGATAAGAGGTTATGAAGAACATTCATAAAACATGTAGGATGGCAGGGGGTTGAATCTTTGTCCATTGCCATCTTTTCACAAAAGCGAAACAGCAGGACAATGAGAAATGTGTCTAGGAAAGATAGTGGTCCATGATCTGGGATACCACATTGGTCTGATAGAGCAAGTGGGTTATGTGATCCTTGTGTAGAGAAACATGCAGAGGAGACTTTTAAGGAATGCATAAGTGTGCCCCACACCTGACCAATACCTGATTATAACTTGGATGGAAAGGAGAACAGGCATATGATATATGCACAATTACACACTTGGTATTTTGAGGCCCATTATATAATTGGTGTGGAAATATAGTTAGAATGACGACGAATCACATAATCTGTTCCAATGGCCCATTTTTGAAATTTTAAAATGTTTTTCAGTATCTGTTTCTTGATGTTTAAAAGAACTAAAACATCTGATGAAAGCAAGTAAATTTACCATTAGCTGAAGATAGCCAATAAGAAAGAACAGAACATTTATATCTAAAGCAAGTGGTATAACAATTAACAGCCCTGTGGGGAGTGTTGGGGGAATATGAATAAATTTTATAAAGTGGAAAAAGAAAAAAGGTCAAAATTATTTATGGTGGCCAAAAGATATTGTGTGTGAGTGCAACAATTGAGCTCAGTTCAGAGGAAATTCTGATGAAGGAGAGACTGAGGTTACTGAAATCTTGTGCAGAATTAGACATATAGAATATTGAAATAATAGAAAACATTACTTTTCCTTCTACTATTTTTCCATCCTATAGGATATAATGAAACAAAAAAAATGTCAAGAAGGGCAATAAAAATAAGATCTTTATTTTCTAGGGAAATAAAAAGTTAAAAAAGACATTAAAACTTGGGGGAAATTTGACTGTGTTAAGTTGGAGCACAACAGAAAACCAACAAGCTGGATCTGATATCTAGTTCAACTGCCATATAGACGTATATTAGAATCTGTGTCTTTACTTCAGTGGAGTGTGTTCTCAAATCTCTAAATAGCTATTTTGGAACTGTATCATAGCAAAGAGTGTTGAATATCAAAGCAAAAATGTCACACGATAATTTTGCCTCTAATAAATAAGAGGAGATATCTTACACCCATTTAGCCCAGTGTTTAGAAATCACACCACAAAGGGCGGCGCCTGTGGCTCAAAGGAATAGGGCACCAGCCCCGTATACAAGAGTGGTGGGTTCAAACCTGGCCCCGGACAAAAAAAAAAAAAAAAAATCATACCACACAATCAAACTACACATAACCACTATAGTACACATACAGGAAAGAAGCACCTTACCTAAGAGTTAAGTGAGAAATAAGAGATAATGAATTCAGTGAACACAGGCCCAGAGTTAGGCTGTGTGGATTCAAAGTTAGCTCAACCACTTCCTCCCTCTGACTTTGAGTTAGTAATTTAACTTCTCTGTTTCAGCTTCCTCATTTGTAAATACAGATGCAAGAATGTTGTGAAGATCACATGAGATAAATTATGCTACCTGCCTGGTATATAGCAAGCCATCAATGAATTTCTTACTACAAATTTCTGTATCCTTTTTTCTTAGTGTTTTAAAATAGGAGCATTGTTGATTTTGCTTTACATTTGAAAAGAGCACTTTGAATCTCAGAAGATAATCACTTACAATCAAAACATATTTTTCTTCTGACTTTTTTTATTATATAAGGGGAGAATTGTGGATAAAATCTTAATCCTAAAATCAACATTGGTAATGTTAAAGCAGGAGCAAAACTTTGCTTCAAAAATCAAAATAAATTTATCATTTTACAACAACAAAAAGAGTTAATGTCTGATATAAATCCAAATGAAAAGAACACGTGTTTCTTCAGCAAGGAGATATAACAATTCTAAATATATATACACCCAATATTGGAGCATCCAGATATACACAGCAAATATTATCAGAGCCAAAGAGAGAGATATACCCCAATGCAATAATGACCGGAGACCTCTACATTCCATATTTAGCTTTGGAAAGATCATCCAGACAGAAAATCAACAACGAAACATTGGACTTAGTCTACCCTATAGGACAAATTGAGCTAATACATATTATAAAATTTTTCTTCAAACAGCTGCAGAATTCAGTGCTCCTCAGGCTCAAAAATAATTCTCAAGAATAAACCATATGGGGAGGCACCTGTGGCTCAAAGGAGTGAGGCGCCGGCCCCATATGCTGGAGGTGGTGGGTTCAAACCCAGCTCTGGCCAGAAACTGCAAAAAAAAAAAAAAAAAAATAGACCATACGTTAGGCCACAAAATGAGTTTATAAACATTCAAAAAAAAAAAAAATAGAAATCACACAAGGTATTTTCTCTCACCATAATGGAAAAAAACAGAAACCAATAATCAGGGGTTCATCGCAAAACACACAAACATATAGAAGTTAAACAGCGATCAGATTAAGAAGGAAATTCAAAAATTTCTCAAAACAAATGAAATGAAAACATAAGTAACCAAAACCTATGGGATAAAGCAAAATCATT
This sequence comes from Nycticebus coucang, assembly GCF_027406575.1. Classification (NCBI taxonomy): domain Eukaryota; kingdom Metazoa; phylum Chordata; class Mammalia; order Primates; family Lorisidae; genus Nycticebus; species Nycticebus coucang. The sequence continues at coordinate 93,744,131 of NC_069784.1, read as the reverse complement.
AATAAGAGGAAAGTTTATAGTAGTAAGTGTTTACATCAAAACAGTAGAAAATCTTCTGATAAACAACCTAGTAATGCACCTTCTCAAAGAAGTAGCAAAATAAGGGCAAACCAAACCCAAATTAGTATGGAAATAAATAAGGCCAGAGAATAAATAAATAATATTGGAACCAAATAAGCAATAATTCTGACCAAGTAAACAAAAAGCTGGTCTTTTGAAAATATAAACAAAATAGGTATACTAAGAAAAAAAGACAGAGAACACAAGTACATCTGAGACATGACAACTAATAGAGAAGTCCAAGAGATCATTGCCGACTACCATGAGCAACGATATGCCATGAAATTAGATACATTCCTAGAAACATACAACCTACCAATATGAACCACGAAGAAACCCAAAACCTTAACAAACCAGTAATGAGATAGAAGCAGAAATAAAAGCCTCCCATCAAGGAAAAGCCAGTGGCTTCACTGATGACTGCTACCAAACATTCCAAGAAGAGCTAAGACCAATCCTATTTAAACTCAAGGAAGAAGGGAAATTCCCCTCCGTCTATGAGTCCTATAGCACCAGATACCCAAACCAGACAGACACAGTGAAAAAAGTACAGGCCAGTATCTCTGATGAACGTAGATCCAACAGTTCCTAACAAATACTGACAAACCAAATTTACCAACATAATAAAAACATGATGATCTGTGGCTCAAAGGAGTAGGGCGCCGGGCCCATATGCCGAAGGTGGCGGGTTCAAACCCAGCCCTGGCCAAAAACTGCAAAAAAAAAAAAAAAAAAAAAAAGTCATTAAAAAAAAAAAAAAAAAACATGATGATCAAATGATTCATCCCAGCGATGCAACAATGGTTCACATACAAAAATCAATTAATATGACACATCAACAGAACAAATGCCAAAAACCATGTGATCATTTCAATTGAGGCTAACAAAATATTCAATAAAATTCAACCTCCCTCCATGACAAAAATTCTCAAAAAACTGGGTATCAAAGGAACTTACCCTAATGCAATAAAGCCATATAAGACAGGCCCACAGCTAGTATAATAGTAAACAGGGAAAAACCTTTCCTTTAAGATCTAAGACAAGTCAAAAATGCTAACTTTCACCACTGATAATCAATGTAGTACTGGAAGTTCTAGCTAGAGCAATCAGGCAAGGAAAGGCTTTTTAAGATTATGGCTAAGATGATATTTTTCTGAAGTTTTAGGAAGGGACAGAAACTGACCATATGAATCTTGTTCCTAACTATATCGGCCACTTAAAATTTTAAAAATGTAACAAAAATAAATAAATAAACATATAATAAAGAAAATTCTAACTCTTGTCAGAAAAAGAAACTACCAGTAAGTTATTTTAGAATACTTTTGATGATGTAAATAGAATTTATAATACTAGGTTCAATGATATCTTGCTTTATTACTTCTTAATGCTAATATTTTAATTTTATAGTAACAGATTACTCCAAAATAAACCCAAACCATTTATTATTTTATAATTTCATTTCTTTCATAAATTTCAGAACCCCCAAATTCAGATCGAGGGTTATTAAAGAGACAGCCTTCAGAATATATTTGGCAAGCAGAACGATTTTTAATCTCAAGAGTGGAATGTCTTCGGGTGGTATTTGCTCCTCTCACTGGACACAGTCCCTGCCCACCCCTCACAATGTCACCTGCTGGGCATGTGAGACTGACACACCATTTTTTTTTTTTGGTTTTGGTTTTTGGCTGGGGCTAGGTTTGAACCCGCCACCTCCGGCATATGGGACCGGCACCCTACTCCTTAAGCCACAGGCGCCGCCCGACACACCATTTTTAATATTATAAATATTTACTCATAAAAACTAGTTATATTCATGGAGCAAAAATCAAATGTTATAAACTTAGTGCTAAATCTGACTGGCTATATTACTAATTTGAGAAAAACAGATAAAACCAAAATAGTCTCATTTTTATAATACTTCCATATGTAACAAATTATCCGACATGTTTGCATATGTAGGTATACTCTTCTTAGAAAAAATACTGCTATAAGTAACCTGAAATGTGAGCTGGATGAGTCATTCACACCAAAAACTACTGTGCACTGATTTTCCTATGCAGATCTTAGCTACCAAACAGTGGCTTTCATCTTTATCCACAGATACAACATAAAAATTCTCAAATATTTGAGTTAACAAAAAAGTGGTACTAAAAGAGCTAATAAAATAACAAGTAACAAAGATTTTCTTCTCATCCTAGAGAATGATGTAAAATAAATAGATAAATCCTAGAAAATGAAAATATCTTTAAGACAAATTAATTAAATGTGGCCTTGGACCACATTTTACATTGCTACTCCCTCAACTTGTACAAAGTAAAGAATAAAAGAGGCCACAAAACAGTTCTTACTTAAAAAGATGGTTAGAAAAGCAACACAGCTGAGTAGTGATGAAAAAAACAGAAGAGAAAATATAAAAACATAGAGTTATGAAAGAAATCAAGAGATGATGGTACTGACTCCAGTATGAAGTTTAAGAAACACCAAAGAATAACAAATGAATTAGGAAGACAATAATCTCGAGTCTTTTGTACATACAAACAAAAGACAAACCTCTAATTCTTTAGAGTTTTAAATCTGACACAAAACACCCATTTGCCTTTGAATTTATCTCATTTATTTAAGCTTAACAAGTGATTCCCATGTGAATCAATATTTTAAAATTAATTCTCTTTTTTGTTTTTTGTTTTTTTGTAGAGACAGAGTCTCACTTTCTCACTTTACTACCCTCAGTAGAGTGCCGTGACATCACAGGACTCACAGCAACCTCCAGCTCTTGGGCTTCCACGATTCTCCTGCCTCAGCCTCCTGAGCAGCTGGGACTACAGGCGCCCGCCACAATGCCCAGCTATTTTTATGTTGCAGTTCGGCCGGGGCTGGGTTTGAACCCGCCACCCGCGGTATATGGGGCCAGCACCCTACTCCCTGAGCCACAGGTGCCAGCCAATATTTTAAAATTCTTAATTATTAAAGCAACTTTCTTAGCTGAACTTTGATGAGGCTATATAAAAAGCTTCACTGCATTAATCCCATTGACACAGAGGTTACTGCAATCAAGTTAATTTTATAAGCATTCATTAAATTTAAAAGAATACTGTTACCAGAAGAAGAGCGGAGCCCCCCTGTCCCTGTCAGCCAATATGCAAAGACCAGGATAGGTCCACCAAACTTTATTTGTCAGAAGGCCAGGATTCTGGAGAACAGTGAAAGTAGCCTCTCCAAGACTGTTCTGTTCTTCCATTTCTAAAATTACAGTTTTATATGTAAAAGCAAAGACCACATAAAAATCAACATACCTCAGTGACCTATTGCAACATTCCAGTTCAAAAGTTAATCTCTTAAATCAATACACTGAAACTACTCAAGATGTGCATCTTTAGAGAGGGAACTAAATTTATAAAATAATCAGAATGGGAGACAGGAGTTAAAGGTCACTTAGGACCTAAACTGACCAGACCAGCTGTGTTGTGTTGGCCCTAGACTGACTCCACCTTATTCTCACTACATGTGCTTTCATTCCTCACCCCTGTTAGTACATTTCACATCTATGAAATAGATTTTAAATAGAAATAATTACTATGACTTACTGCATTTATCCAGAGATCGAACACATTTGGTCAAAGGATAGGTTTAAAGTTACACTGGGAACAATATGTAGTACAGTTAATAAAAGACAACACAAAGGGCAGTTTGAATACAATAACAAATAAAGATGTTTGAGAATGATATACTTTCCATCCCAACAAATGAAATTTTTAACTCTCATCTCTGTACAGTTCTGTAGTCCACTGGTCCGGTTTGAGTTCATAGGTTTTTTTCAGAGGGATAAGGATAAATGGGGGAATGATATAATCCAGACTTGACCGCTGTACGGGTCCCAAGTAGGCTGTCCCAAGGGGCCAGTCCATTTTCCCTTAAGTTCATGTCTTTTCCTCCAAGTCCTGAGGATAACCTGGTCACTGGATGGAACATACGTAGATGTCAGGAGAGTAAGGGGCCTCTTCTTAAGTAATTCAGAGTGTAGCATAGTGTAGCTCAGAAGGTGGCCTGGCTTGCCATGACAGAAATCAAAGGTCATCTGCTGGAGGCCTCTTAAAAAAAGTCATCTTGAGTAGCGAGTCCAAGTCCAGCTGAGTAAGTTCTTTGATCTGGATGGGTCCATTACTGGAATGCAGGATGTGGAAGATACATATCTCAAAAACTACATATCTATAAACTTAATGCTAAATCTAACTAGTTATATTACCAATTTGAGGAAAAATAGATAAAACCAAAATAGTCTCATTTTTATAATATTTCCTTACGTAACAAATTATCACACACATTTGCATATATAGGTATACTTTTCTTAGAAAAAAAATACTGTTATGAGTAACCTGAAATCTGAGCTTTGAATCTTACCAAAAGGGTAAGAAGTAAACAGAGGCTCAATCTGGCTTCTTTATACTGACAGGGATAAAGACAGGGTAGTGTCCAGGGTAAGAGAATAAAACCATTCTGGTTTCATTCCTGGTTATAAGTAACCTGGAAATCTGAGCTTTGAATCTTACCAAAAGGGTAAGAAGTAAACAGAGGCTCAATCTGGCTTCTTTACACTGACAGGGATAAAGACAGGGTTGTGTCCAGGGTAAGAGAATGAAACCATTTAGCAGTCACCTATAAATATCTGCAAGTTCTGGGTTTTAAGGCTAAGATGAGAACATTAATATTCTTATTTACAGGGCTTAACACAGTTCTTAAGATAATACTTAGTTTTTAAAATCCCTGTAGAACTGATTTAAAGTTCTAGGCAGTTCAAGTGAATATTCCCCCAAATCTGTTGGGTACAGGGGCCACTTGTGAGGCCATGTTGTAGCCACACCACGTACTGGGGAGTTATTTTCAGGTTTCAAATTCTCCCAAAGTGTCTATATAGACACAGCAGATGTGTTTAATCTTGTGTAGATTCTGTCCAGTGTAGCCAACAGGATCTTTGTTGAGCTTTAAGTCTTTTGCAGTTTCTTTCCCATCAGTCTTAGAGTCAGAGAAAAGTCTCTAATCATACTTCTTTTGGCCTATAATTTGAAGATTGGGACAAGTATTCTCAGCAAGATTTTGTAATGTCACTTTTGGGGCAGTCATCTCAAAATATGTACCTTGGGGTAAATATTTTCAACTTTGTTTAGTGCCCACTTTTAAATTAAAATATTTTACATATTAGAACAGAATATGTTATCTTAGGACTAAGAAATAGGAATTAAAAAAGCAAATTGGAGCAAATGTGACTACTGTATATAATTCTATACCCTTTGGCCAGTCTCTTAGTCCTGTTAACAGACCAGTTAACAGCTCTGTCTCATTCTATGAGCTAGCATTGCAGACAAGGCTGGAATCTAATACAGGTAAGCCACAGTTCCTTATTTTTGAACCATATTTTTCTCTCTCTTATTTCAATTTTACTAAAAACAAATTACAGCAGAATCCATTTAATTGCCAAAATAAACTGTACTTTCAGTATACTGGATTTGATTATTTGCATGAAGTGCAGTACGAATAAATATTAGCCATCTAAGCTTTTCTTTCTTTTAAAATTGGCTTTGCCAGAACCTTTCATAAGGAATTTCAGGTTAGACTTGAAAGACTCTCATGAGCCAAGGTTTCATCTGTGCCATTAGATACCTGTAGGTATTGGGTAAATTCCTCTTCTCTTAAAGTCTCAAAGTAAATTGAGATTCCTGGGGCCTGTCAGAAGGTGATATTCTTAACTTACTGTGGGTCAGGAAATGTTATTAATGAGGTATCTGACCAATTTTTCAACAGGCTGTCTATTTGCCTTATAAAGTCAATCTTATTCCTTAACACAGTCTGGACACCTCTGAAACTATGTCAACGTTTTTGTAAAAGCCTTTGTAAAAGATCAAGTGTCTTTCATTGTGTCCTATAGAAGAAAAGAGATTCTTACTGAACTTCTGCAAATAACTATATTGTCAGAAATTAAGAATACTTGCAAATGGTTTTCAAATTCCAGAGAAATTAAAGAGAGAGAAAAGTAAATGTTTCAGATTTTGTTTACAAATGCTTACCTTGCTGCAGGCTATAAATAGCCCAAGAGATGGAAAAATGGTTTTCTTGATTTTTGGAAAACAGCACAGAAAGAATCAGCAGTGTTTCAAACAAAAAGCCATAAAAATCAGCTCAGTCCCATGTAATTGATTTCTGTTCTGTTTGAAGCAATACTCATGGACATGTTAGTTTTCTAATGAAAGTCCTGGAAGTTTGCTTTCAGTCCAATAGTATTTATAATCACTGAAGCTATCAGAAATTTGTATTTGAGAGAACCTGTCAGACTTTGTATTACTTACCTTGAAGGATAAACTTTGGGCTTAGGTAGTTTAAAAAAATACTTTGAGATGAATCAAAAATCATTACTGATAAAATACAGTAAAACATATCGATATTTTATAATATTTGAACATATGTATATATACAAGTATAATTCACAGAAAATTAACCACCATTTCATTACCTGGCAATGTATCCTATACAGTTTTAACATACTGAATAAGCCTAATATGCCTTTCTCAGACTTTCAGTGGTCTTATTATTTCAAAAAGATAGAACTTAATGTTTTGATTTTGGAAGGTTTGTCAAATATCAAAGGCTTTGTAAGGTCACAAGTCAAAAGATTTTGAAGGCAGTACAGGAGGTTATATGAGTGTAAACCTTAACCATTTTATTTTTTATTTTATTTATTTATTTGTTTATTATTATTATTATTATTATTTTTTTTGCAGTTTTTGGCTGGGGCTGGGTTTGAACCCACCATCTCTGGCATGTGGGGCCAGTGCCCTACTCCACTGAGCCACAGGTGCCGCCTTAAACCTTAACCATTTTAAAGTCCAGTCTTCTCTCATTACCCAAAACTCTAATACAGACAACACAGGGATTGTTTTATTTTTCAGGCCATTTATTTAAAATGTAAAAAAACCAAAGAGCTTCCTGTAGTGTGATTTTTAAATTAAAGGGAAACAGTTAACTTAATTTTATAAAACACACCCAACTAGATCACATGAAAAATTTTTCACAAATTTCCTTTTATGAGTTCTAGTCAACCTGCACAGATAATCAAAAACATGCTAAACTTTCTGTTTTGCCTTTTCTTTTAATTTTCTTAAATAACCAGTCGTTCTCTTTCAGAACAAAATTTATCACACAAGATCTTTTCTTACGCAATGTTATTTACCATTATGTTTAATCTTTCTTTACCCTCCCCCCAGCCAGTTTACACAAAACCAGGATCACAGTTTACTTTGAAGTTAAATATTTACCCAATCAAACTGATCATTAGAGCATTTAAAAGGCAAAAATCTTATTCTTTGATAAAGACCCAGTTTCCCAAACAATTTAAACAGCTGAAGTATTATATTTTACAAATAACTCAGACATTTTATGAAACATAACATGACTTTAAGGTTTAAAGTTACTGAAAAGTGTTCTGAAATCACAACATAGGCACTCTTCCTAATGTCTTTCCTTGTCCTTTTAAGCCTCACATGGCCATGTGGTATCAAAGATGGCTGCAAAGGACAGAACCTATCTGTGTCTTAGACAGAAAGCAGGAAGACTGGAGTGTTCAGTTTTTCCCAGAAAATCCAGGGGGCAAAGCTAGAGCAGGGCAGGGGCCATGTGGACTAGACTGTGTCTTGTAGCTGGTGTCCTAGGCAAGTAGAACATGTCCCTAGGCCTAACCACAGCCACTTATTTGACCTCAGAATTCAGAGGCTCAAAATCAAGAATATAAGCTCATAGTCAATTCCATTAAATTTAAAAATATTATAGAGGTGGCAGTTCTATAATCCTTAAACATGTGAACTTTGATAATAGTTTGAAATCTGGTTTTATTATCGAAGAATACCAAAGTCACCTGAACAACAAGGCATTTGAGTTATTTTCTGTTTCCTGATAAAATACTTGATGTAAGCACTTACATTTTCTTTCTTTTTCAAAGCCAATTAATTGGAGATCTTTTGAATATTTTGATAGCAAAATACCACAGGCACATGACATATACAGACACACAGATATACAGACAGAAGCAGAATTTATATATAACCAGATTTTAAACATATATTTTTATTTAGACTACTAATATTTTAATTACCTAATTTATTTATCTTTACAGTTTACCTAGTTATGATTTTAAGTTATTTTTCTGTTAACCATTTTTATACTCTATAAATTAGTTATATAAATGTAGTTTTAATTACTGCTTTTAAACTCATAAATTCTACCAAGAAAAAACAAACCTAAGTATTTTAACTAGACTTGTTATTTTAAGCAATGTAACATCATTATGATAATTGAAGGATCCATTCAAAAGCCATTTTTCTCTAGAGTCAAGATGATATATCGGCCCTGCTGTGTTACAATAAACTTTCATTGCTTTTCAGTGATAGGCAGATACCCATACACTGAGACCAATCAGACAGAACACACCCCAATGGGTTGTCATTGGGATTGAGGCCTGAGCTCCCCAACTACAGACTATACACAGAAACAACAGATTTCTGAAGAACAAGACACAAAACAGATGAGAACTAAAGTTTTCAGTGCACAACCAGAATAAAGCAGGTGGACCTTAGGGATAGCAATGGCAGGTGCATGAGTTCAGAGCCCAAAGGCTCCTAGGAGAAATCTCCTGGAAGTGCTGCTAGGAGTATCTGAGTATTGCACCCCCAGGTCCACCTGTCCATGCGACTGCTAGGCTTCCCCAGCACACTTATCAGAGCAGTCTAGGGGTCCCTTTGTGGTCACCAGAAATGTTACCAAAGAGGGTGCAGCTGCCTTTCGCTATCAGCCAATATGCAAAGACTGGGATAAGTCCACCAAACTTTGTCAGAGGCCAGGATTAGGAGAACAGTGAGAGTAGACTATCCAAGACTGTTCTGTTCTTCCATTTCCAAAATTACTGTTTTATATATAAAAGCAAAGACCACATAATCATCAGCATAACTCAGTGACCTATTACAACCTTCCAATTCAAAAGTTAAACAATATACCTAGACTACTCAGGATGGGAATCTTTAGGGTGGGAGCCAAATTTACCAAACAATCAGAATGGGAGACAGGAGGTAAAGGTCACTTAAGACTTAAACTGCTGATAGAGATTAAAGATGGCGACCAAGTAACAGCTTCCCTGCAACTGAGCACAGCGAGTCTGGGGAGACAAGACTCCAGGCATCTCTGGCCGGTGGGATCTGCCTATAATCATCCCTTTGAGGATTCAGGGAGCCAGAAAGGGACTTCTGGACCTCAAGAGGAGGACAAAAACAGTGGAAAACTGGCAAGTGGTTGCGTGTGTTCGATCGACCTAATCACTCTGGCAACCGTAAGTACAAGTAGCAGTGAGGCTGCAAACCAGAAAGGCCTTACCTGTGAACTGTTTTGGTGTTCTTGGACTTGGCACTCAGTTGAACTGCCTTGGGGAGAGCTTGAGCAGGAGTGTGGAGAACTTTGGGCATTGTCTGGGGCCCCAGACTGAGCCACTGTGCTGGGCGCAGGAAGCCATTGTGAAAGAACTGCCCCGGCAAGCTCCATCCTCAGGGTCTCAGAGCAAGGATTGGGTGGGTCAAAGCAACCAAGTGACTGAGCAGCCTAAAGGCGGTGACTGAGCAGCCTAAAGGCAGGAAATGAGCTGCCTTACAGTCTTAATCCTTAGGGGCAGAGTGAGATGGTTTTGTCACACTGGAGCCTTGGGCTGTTGCTCTGGATGGAGTGCTGTGATGTCACAGCTCATAGCAACCTCAAACTCCTGGGCTTGGCACCCCCCAGACCTCCATAAGAGCTGTGCAGCAACCCCCCAACCGGTGACCCGCATCCACTGGGCCTCCACATTCCCTCACCAGGAACTGCGGGAGCCACGCAACCCTGCATCCTCCCTCCTGTGTCCTCCCAGCTTCCACACTAGCCCATTCATCTGGACAGGGACTCTGGTAGCTGCATGCCCTTTGGATCCCTCCCTGCCTCTGTGCAGAGCTCTTCTCCTGGCCAGAGACTGCTGGAGGCTTCGGCTCTCTGTGCCAAAGTCACTGGGCACCTGACACTCCCAGAACCGTGCACACAACGCCCAGCCCTGTTGCTGGGTCCAGGTGTGTCACACCCCGGAGCTGCTTCCACAACCAGAACTCCCTAGCTAGAGCAGCCCCAGAGGAACTTCACAGGGTCACTCCCTACAAAGATCCAGCAACAACAGAGTGATCCCGCTGGGGTCTAATCTTGGAGAGACACCTCCCCAACTCTGAGGACGGCCAGAGGCAACAGTGAAAAACAATCATGAGGTGAAATCAACAGAAAAACCCTGGCAATATAAATAATCAGAGCAGATCAACTCCCCCAAGGATCAATGGGGCAGAAACAGCACAAGACCCCATGCACAAACAAATAGCTGAGATGTCAGAAATTGAATTCAGGATCTGGATAGCAAATAAGATCGAATTAGAATTCCGAAAGTTATCTCAAGAATTCAACGGATTCAAAGACCAAATGACCAAAGATTTTGACACATTGAGACAAGAAGTTGAAGCCCTCAAAGATCTGAGAAACACAGTAGAATCCCTCAGTAACAGAATGGAGCAAGCAGAAGAAAGGATTTCTGACATTGAAGACAAAGCTTTTGAACGCTCCCAAACCCTCAAAGAAGAAGAGAAATGGAGAGCAAAACAGACCACTCTCTCAGAGAGCTCTCGGATAATTTGAAGAAAACCAATATTCGTCTTATACGGATCCCTGAAAGTGACGAAGTGGCTTCACAAGGCACAGAGTCTCTTCTCTATGAGATTATGAAGGAGAACTTTCCAGACATGCCAAAAGATTCCGAAATTCAGATAGCAGACAGTTTCAGAACTCCAGCATGACTCAACCCGAATAAGACATCCCCCAGACACATCATAATCAATTTCACTAAAGTTAATATGAAGGAGAAAATTCTGAAAGCAGCCAGACAAAAGAAAACCATTACCTACAAGGGGAAGAATATCAGAATAACTGCAGATCTCTCTGCTGAAACCTTTCAAGCTAGAAGAGGATGGTCATCGACTTTTAATCTCCTAAAACAAAATAACTTTCAACCCAGGATCCTGTACCCAGCTAAACTGAGCTTCATTTATGATGGAGAAAATAAATACTTCAACGACATTCACACGTTGAAGAAATTTGCCACAACTAAACCAGCTCTCCAGGACATTCTTAGACCTATCCTCCATAAAGACCAGCATAATTCTCCACCACAAAAGTAAACCAAACCCAAAAAATTTTTGATCAAATTCCAACTTCCACAGTCACAAAAGGATTAAAAACGTCCACCGGTCTCTTGAAAGGCTTATCAATACTCTCAATTAATGTGAATGATTTAAATTGTCCTCTAAAAAGGCATAGGTTGGCTGACAGGATACAAAAACTCAAGCCAGATATCTGCTGCATCCAAGAATTGAATCTTACATTAAAAGACAGATATAGACTCAAGGTGAAGGAATGGTCATCTATATTCCAGGCAAATGGAAAGCAGAAAAAAGCAGGTGTTGCAATCCTGTTCACAGACGCAATAGGCTTTAAACCAACCAAAATAATTAAGGATAAGGATGGACACTTCATATTTGTTAAAGGTAATACTCAATATGATGAGATCTCAATTATTAATATTTATGCACCCAACCACAATCCACCTCAATTTATAAGAGAAATTCTAACAGTCATGACCAACTCGATTTCCTCCACTTCCATAGTACTTGGAGATTTTAACACCCCTTTAGCAGTCCTGGATAGATCCTCCAAAAAGAAGCTAAGCAAAGAAATTTTAGATTTAAACTCAACCATTCAACATCTGGACTTAACAGACATCTACAGAACATTTCATCCCAACAAAACTGAATACACATTCTTCTTATCAGCCCACAGAACATACTCCAAAATCGACCACATCCTAGGCCACAAATCTAACCTTAGCAAATTTAAAAAAATAGAAATTATTCCTTGCACTTTCTCAGACCATCATGGAATAAAAGTTGAACTAAATAACAACAGGAACCTGCATACCCATACAAAAACATGGAAGCTAAACAACCTCATGCTGAAGGATAGATGGGTTATAGAAGAGATTAAGAAGGAAATCACCAAATTTTTGGAACAAAACAACAATCAAGACACAAATTACCAGAACCTCTGGGATACTGCAAAGGCAGTCCTAAGAGGGAAATTTATAGCACTGCAAGCCTTCCTCAAGAAAATGGAAAGAGAGGAAATGAATAACTTAATGGAACATCTCAAGCAACTGGAGAAAGAATAACACTTCAACCCCAAACGCAGCAGAAGAAAAGAAATAACCAAAATCAGAGCAGAATTAAATGAAATTGAAAACAAAAGAATTATACAACAGATCAATAAATCCAAAAGTTGGTTTTTTGAAAAGATCAATAAAATAGATAAATCTTTGACCAACCTAACCAGGAAAAAAAGAGTAAAATCTCTAATTTCATCAATCAGAAATGGTAATGATGAAATAACAACAGACCCCTCAGAAATTCAAAAAATCCTTAACAAATACTACAAGAAACTCTACTCTCACAAATATGAAAATCTGAAAGAAATTGACCAATACCTGGAAGCACGCCACCTACCAAGACTTAGCCAGAATGAAGTAGAAATGTTGAACAGGCCTATATCAAGTTCTGAAATAGCATCAACTATACAAAATCTCCCTAAAAAGGACCAGATGGCTTTATGTCAGAATTCTACCAAACATTTAAAGAAGAACTAGTACCTATACTACTAAACCTCTTCCAAAATATAGAAAAAGAAGGAATATAACCCACACATTCTACGAAGCAAACATCACCTTGATCTCCAAATCAGGGAAAGATCCAACAAGAAAAGAAAATTATAGACCAATATCACTAATGAATATAGATGCTAAAATACTCAACAAGATCCTAACAAACAGAATCCAACAACACATCAAAAAAATTATACACCATGACCAAGTCGGATTTATCCCAGGGTCTCAAGGCTGGTTCAATATACGTAAATCTATAAATGTAATTCAACACATAAACAAACTTAAAAATGAGGACCATATGATTCTTTCAATTAATGCAGAAAAAGTTTTTGATAATATCCAGCATCCCTTCATGATCAGAACACTTAAGAAAATTGGTATAGAAGGGACATTTCTTAAACTAATAGAGGCCATCTACAGCAAACCCACAAGCCAGTATTGTATTGAATGGGGTTAAATTGAAATCATTTCCACTTAGATCAGGAACCAGGCAAGGTTGCCCATTGTCTCCATTGCTCTTTAACATTGTAATGGAAGTTTTAGCCATTGCAATTAGGGAAGAAAAGGTGATCACGGGTATCCACATAGGGTCAGAAGAGATCAAACTTTCACTCTTTGCAGATGATATGATTGTGTATCTGGAAAACACTAGGGATTCTACTACAAAACTTTTAGAAGTGATCAAGGAATATAGCAATGTCTCAGGCTACAAAATCAACACCCATAAATCTGTAGCCTTTATATATACCAACAATAACCAAGCCGAACAAACAGTCAAGGAGTCTATTCCTTTCACAGTAGTGCCAAAGAAGATGAAATACTTGGGAGTATACCTAACAAAGGACATGAAAGATCTCTACAAAGAGAACTATGAAACTCTAAGAAAAGAAATAGCCGAAGATGTTAACAGGTGGAAAACCATACTGTGCTCATGGCTGGGAAGAATCAACATTGTTAAAATGTCCATACTGCCCAAAGCAATATATAATTTTAATGCAATTCCTATTAAAGCTCCATTGTCATACTTTAAAGATCTTGAAAAAATAATACTTCGTTTTATATGGAATCAGAAAAAAACCTCGAATAGCCAAAACATTACTCAGCAATAAAAACAAAGCAGGAGGAATCATGCTACCAGACCTGAGACTGTACTATAAATCCATAGTGATCAAAACAGCACGGTACTGGTACAAAAGCAGAGAAGTAGATGTCTGGAACAGAATAGAGAACCAAGAGATGGATCCAGCTACTTACCATTATTTGATCTTTGACAAGCCAATTAAAAGCATTCAGTGGGGAAAAGATTCCCTATTTAACAAATGGTGCTAGGTAAACTGGCTGGCAACCTGTATAAGATTGAAACTGGACCCACACCTTTCACCATTAACTAAGGTATACTCTCACTGGATAAAAGATTTAAACTTAAGACATGAAACTATAAAAATACTTGAAGAAAGTGCAGGGAAAACTCTTGAAGGAATCGGCCTGGGTGAATATTTTATGAGGAGGACTCCCCAGGCAATTGAAGCAGTATCAAAAATACACTACTGGGACCTGATCAAACTAAAAAGCTTCTGCACAGCCAAGAACATAGTAAGTAAAGCAAGCAGACAGCCCTCAGAATGGGAGAAAATATTTGCAGGTTATACTTCCGATAAAGGTCTAATAACCAGAATCCACAGAGAACTCAAATTTATTAGCAAGAAAAGAAACGTGACCCCATTTCAGGGTGGGCAAGGGACTTAAAGAGAAACTTCTCTAAAGAAGACACGCAAAATCCACAAACACATGAAAAAAAGCTCATCATCCTTAATCATCAGAGAAATGCAAATCAAAACTACTCTGAGATATCACCTAACCCCAGTAAGAGTAGCCCACATAACAAAATCCCAAAACCAGAAATGTTGGCATGGATGTGGAGGAAAGGGCACACTTCTACACTGCTGGTGGGAATGCCCACTAATACATTCCTTCTGGAAGGATGTTTGGAGAATACTTAGAGACCTAAAAATAGACCTGCCATTCGATCCTATAATTCCTTTACTGGGTTTATATCCAGAAGACCAAAAGTCACAGTATAACAAAGACATCTGTACCAGAATGTTTATTGCAGCCCAATTCATAATTGCTAAGTCATGGAAGAAGCCCAAGTGCCCATTGACCCACGAATGGACTAGCAAATGGTGGTACATGTATACCATGGAATACTATGCAGCCTTAAAGAAAGATGGAGACTTTACCTCTTTCATGTTTACATGGATGGAGCTGGAACATATTCTTCTTAGCAACGTATCTCAGGAATGGAAGAAAAAGTATCCAATGTACTCAGCCCTACTATGAAGCTAAATTATAGCTTTCACATGATGAGTGTAACCCAACTATAGCAAAGACTATGGGGAAAGGGCCAAGGAAGGGGAAGGGAGGGGGGAGGTTTTGGTGGAGGGAGGGTAATGGGTGGGGCCACATCTGTGGTCCATCTTAGAATGGGTACAGGCGATTGCACTAATGTACACAGCTATGATTTAACAATAAAAAAAAAAATTAAAAAAAAAAAGACTTAAACTGACCAAACCTGCTGTGTCCTGTTGGCCCTAGCCTGACTAACTCCACCTTATTCTCACTACATGTGCTTTCAATACATTATTGCAATGACCAAGAGACTCAGTCACTTCAAGAAAAATTACATTGAATTGGTTTCTCTGGAAGCTTTAAGTAACAAGTAAGAAAAATTAAAAACATTTAAAAGGTATCCTAATACAGAACAGAATATTCAAGATCCAACATAAATAAAAAAAAATCAACAAATAGGATATCATCTTGGTCTGTGAATGTAGTTTTCTACTATGGGTTTACAAGTTTTTTAAATTCCACTAAAAGGTTACTGGTTAAAGTTCATCTTTGATATATTTCTAAAAAACCTACTAGCAAGTAGCTTTGCCATTAAAGCTCTGATTTAAGGTAGTAGTATCTTTCAGTAGCATTCAGAATGCTAGAAATACTTAGGTTGGCACACTGTGCTAAAACATAATTGTGTAACATTTTGTAGACTACCTGTAGTTTCCAGTAGCTGTGTTTACCAACTGGACAACAGAATTATAATGTTCTCCTAAGCCATATGCATGTCTCATATAAATAAATACTAATTTTTGTTTGTTTGTTTGTTTTTGCTGTTTTTGCCTGGGGCTGGGTTTGAACCCACCACCTCTGGCATACGGGGCCTGCGCCCTACTTCTTTGAGCCACAGGCGCCGTCCTAATGTTTTTTTTTAAATATCCTTCACCAACTACAATAGCAGGAGAGTCTGCCTGTATTATCTCTATTGGTGTTTGTAAAATGTGAGAGACAGAGGTCTTAGCTCAAGCTGACTTCCCCATGCCGCTGTGTTGACAATTATCACCACAGTACTTTCCAAACTCTTCTGGCTTATATATGTCTCCAGTATATGGAGTTTTTTTAAAATGGCAGAAAGTCTGCCGCATGGCTTTGCACATATTCAGCAGTTCGACTTCTTAAGACAAGCACAGTCAGAGTGCGACCCTGTTCTTTCAGTTGATCTTCAAGGGCTCTATATATACGGTGGCCATTAGATGGAATCTGTTTAACTTCCAACTGTCTAGTTGCTAGTATTTGATCAAGTTTTTCACTTTCTACATGTCTGGCTCCAGGTGAGTTCTCAATTTCAACTTCAGCTATCCTTTCTTCTCACTCCTTTACTAATACAGCTATTCCCCCCCCCCCCATTTCTTTTGTTCTTTGGATATCCGAGGTGGCTGATTCTCAAGTTAAGGACAACAGAATCTATCTTATTCTCTTTAGAATTCAGCTTCAATAGCTCCAGTTCCTCACTATATTTCTGCTACATTTCTTTTTCCAACTAAGCAACATCTTCAATGAGTTGCTTCCTCCTCTTTTGTCATTGTTGGGAACAGCATTCTTAGTACCCCAAATTTAGGCTTGCATCTTCTTCTCTTTACAATGCCTTCTCACCAGCTGACTTTGGTCAAGTCAGCCTCCATGATGACTAGGTAGCTCAGCACATGAGCTGAAGGCAAACTGCACTTATAAACTTTTTAAAGTGAGATTGGATTGTGGTTTAATAAAAGACAAGTAACAGTACATGACAATAACAAAAGAAGAGCCACTGTGCGTTGTTGATTTGCCACATTCAGAGGTTCAGGATAAATCATGGAGATATAAGTGTGGCCAGTGGTGACCAATAGGCTTGTCAGTATTTCACTGTCAGACACTGTGGTCTTATTCAGGAGGGGAAAGCATCTAACCATAAGTGAATGTTCATTTGGTGGCAGGCAGGAACAGTATATAGGTAGATTCTCAGAGGCTATATAGAAGGCTTTGTGATTTAATGTACGCATCACATAGATGAGTATCTTATTATCTTTAGGAACCAGATAATGTTGTCTCATGGAGACCCCCAAGAAGAAATCACAGAAAAGAAACTGACTAGGAAAGGGAAGAGGGTCAAGGAGGGAGCATGGTTTGAAATTCCAACAGGAGGCTACACTTCCATCCATCTGCACCACAATTCAAACAAGTCCAGAACACCATAGTCCAAAACAAGTGTGCATTGCTTCAGTGTTGAACTTTACCTTTGCAAAGGAAATGACCTCCTCTTCTTTTTAAGCCAGACTGTCTGTTTAGCATGTTTTCTTAATTTGCCAGTGGGTCACCCATCATGTTCTCAAATGTGACCTGTCTCACCACACCATCCACAGTCTACCCATTGATATCTTTCTCCAGACTTTTGCAAAGTTTTAACACAGAACTACTGAGATCCTGAATTAAATCCCAATGTGGTAAACTAGGCAAATTATAAGAAAGGAGATATATGCAAATGTCATGGCTAAAGATCATTAGGGGAGTGAAAAATACAGGTGCTTTGCTGCTTATAGATTTGAAGCTAGAAAGTGCCGTGTGACTTTCTCATTCCTTATTGGTAAATACTTTGCTGTTTGAGATCTTAATTCTGTTAATTGTTCATTTTCTTTCATTTTCTCTGTGTGTATTTAGCAAAGTTTCTACTACTCTCAAGCATTGTCCCAAGTAATGGTGCAAGTGAACACAGGAATAAGACAGAAATCAGAGCTGGTAGTTGAGTCCAAGGATCTAGGACAATTTTTGTGAAACAGAAATTAAACAAAATTATTATAAAGAAGAGAAATTTATTCTGGGTGTTGAAGGAAAAACATGAATTTCCTAAGGAGACAAAACTGGCGATACGCAGTCTGAGCACAAGGAAACAGGCCACAGTAGTGCAGTTGTAAGGCATGCCTGGGCTATGAGGCCCCAGAAAAGACAGAAACTTGGCATCCTTAGAGCTTGGTGGAAACAGGCCTGGAGAGAGAAGGGCCTGTTTCCCTCCCTGGAAGGAGGGCTGCAACTTGCCACATGGACCCACACATCGGACCCTATTTTGGTCATTGAAACAGAAAGAGAGAGTCAAATAGAGGCGTCTGAGATTGATTTGCCTTCTGGAGAGAAGGTGGGAGCAGAGCCCTTTTTGGTCCAGTCCCTCTCTTCCTACCTTAGGTGCTTCCCAGGAGGACATAAGTTTGGAGCCCTGATGACCATCCTACAATCATGAGAGACCTCACTGACACAGCAAGTGGGATGAAGTGGGGAGGTGGGAAATGCTGGAGACATTCATGACATCCCTGAGCTGTCATGCCCAACCTCAGGACAGCCTCCTCTGGATTTCAGTTAGCAAGCAAAAGTGTTCTTGTATTTTAAATTGCTTCTATTTGACTGTTACTGGGGGCTGGATTATCCCTAATCAAATACAGATGTTTTCTTGTCTATTTAACTTTTTTTTAATTTACAAACACTGGTCCATGTACAGAGAATTTCTTACACACTTACACTTTTTTTAAAAAAGTAATTTTATGTTATTAATTGTAAACGACAACCTTGGAAACAACATACAACAGTGATACAAAAGAATGTCTCATGTGAAACTTAGTCTTAGATCTCAAGTTCCAGATTGTTCTGTGGGTGTTGTGGGCATGAGCTGCATAAGCCTTAGCCCAGGCTGGGTCAGAGCTTAGATCCGATCTCAAACGCGAGCTCCTCTCACCTTCTTCATCTCCTCGTACGTCATGAACTGAATATTGAAGTGGCTTCTGTGCTCATACCAGTCCCTGATGTGGTCAAACAAAAGGCTTCCCATCATGGTGGAAAGAAGAGGTGACAAATATTCAGCAGGTTGAACAGGTCATGAGACGAGGGACTCTCTAGTAACCAAAAAGGAAATAGGCTTCTGATGCTAGATTCTAGATTCTAGATTTTCCTTATCTTGTGGTTATGGGAGAAGCATTTAGTTAGCAGAAAACATTTACACAAAATCAAAGACAAAGTAGTCTTATAAAATGTGCTTTGCAAGAACAAAAACCAGTGTAAAGTGAGACGACTGAGGACTAAAAATGGAGAACAGACAGAGGAATGACTCTTCTTCAATCAGCTTCTCTCCCTGCTCCCAAACCCACACGCACAGCCTTTGCCTTCTCCATGTACCACCACAGAGTCTCTGAGGAGTTACTTTACCTCTTCACAGTGGGTTAGAGCTCAGTCTTGGTCCTCCTGTGTGAGAGCCGTGTCTTTGTCTCCTCAGGCCTTGCTCCTGCTCACCCAGCTATATTGAATCCTTAGAAGAGAATGTGGATGGGAACTTGTAGACAGACAAGTGGCACATGCAGTATGCAGTGACAAAGCACTCAACTAAATGTGATCTTAAGTGAGCTCCTCTCACAACTGAGCTGGAACCGACACCTATGGGCTAGTGAAACATTAATCATTTAGAAATGAATGTTTCTCTTATTAATCTGTCTTGGGAGTTGATCTTTCAGTGAACCTACAGGGAAAAGGGCAAATTTTCCTCCACCCCACCTGAGGTATATCCTCAGATAGGAAGATATATCCTCAGATAGGAAGTAAAAATACAGCACAAAGCAGCAAAAAGGGAAACTACCCTGCCAGGGGTCCTCAAACTACAGCCCGCAGGCCACATGCGGCAGTGTGATTGTATTTGTTCCCATTTTGTTTTTTTACTTCAAAATAAGATACCTGCAGTGTGCGTAGGAATTTGTTCATAGTTTTTTTTTAAACGTATAGTCCGGCCCTCCAACGGTCTGAGGGACAGTGAACTGGCCCCCTCTTTAAAAAGTTTGAGGACCCCTGCGACTGGCTTTGCCTATGAAAAGTCCCTATTTAGCATATTTCTTTAAAGGAAGAAAGCCATTCTATGACCTAGAGAAAATCACAAATGTTTGGGTGTTATTCTATATTATGAGAATAGTATGTTAACTTTCCTCTTTCTTACCCTCTCGGTCATTAAATATGGCTTCAAGCATAGGTCTCAGGTACTTGACTAAATGCTAAATAGTCTTGCTTGCTTTCTCAGCCACGTCAGTGTTCAGTGTTTGATGTTATCTCAAGTCTAATGATTTTAACATATTTCCCAATCCATTGCCAAATCATATATAAATTATGACTGCATCATAAAAGTCACGGTGATAGAAGGAGCAAGAGAGAAGAAGTGGGGCCAGGCTCTGTTAAACAACCAGCTCTCATGAGAACTAATAAAACAAGAACTCATTCATTATCAGGGGATAGGCACCAAGCCATTAATGAGGGATCGCCCCCATGATCAAAGCACCTCCCACCAGGCTCTACCTTCAACGCCAGGGATGAAATTTCAACATGAGATTTGGAGAGGCCAAACACCCAAACCATATGAGAGACTATAGTAAATAATAATTTATTTTATACTTCAAAATAGCTAGGAGAGAAGAATTGGAATGTTCTCAATACAGAGAAAAATTAAATGTTTAAGCTGATAGTTATCTCAGCTATCCTAATTAATCATTGCACATTGCATACATGTATCAAAACATCACACATACCCCCAAAATATGGACAAATGTTAAATATGAATAAAAAAATGTTTAAAGCAACATCATGAAAAACTATTGTTTTGAGGTGTTTCTTCTATACCTATTTTATTGAGAATGTGAACCATGAATGGATGCTAAATGTAAGACTTGAAGTCATAAAACTTCTAGCAGAAAACATAGGAGAAAAGCTTATTTGGTTTTTGCAATGATTTTTTTTTTTTTTTGACATCACACCAAAAGCACTGGGAACAAAAACAAAAATAGATGAACGAATTGCATCAAACTAAAAATCTTCTGCCCAGCAAAGAAAACAATTAACAGAGTAAAACGTCAATTTGCAGAATGGGAGGAAATATTTGCTAGACATATCTCTGATAAGGGTTCATGCCCCAAATATATAAGAACTCAGAAAAATCTATAGCAATATAAATAAATAAATAAATACAAACCAAACAAATAACAAATAAAACAATGGCTAAGGATCTGAATGGACATTTCTCAAAAGAAGACAAAATGAACAGATGCTCAACATCCTTAATCATTGGGAAAATGGATATTAAAGCTGCATTGAAATAATCTGACACCCAAAGGATAATCAAAAAGATAGTAACAAGTATTGTCCAGAAACCCCCATACATTGCTAATGGGAATGCAAAATACTGCAATACAAAATATGTTATAAATATGAAGTTCAAAAGGGGTAAAACTAATCTGTGGTTTTACAAGTGATGGCAAAGGGCACAAAAAAGGTATCTGCACATCTGCATGTTTATGGATGTCATGTTAGTCCTGTGCTCTAACATCATTTTTTTTGTCCTTTGGTTTTCATACCCATAGATGAAAACAAGGAATGCCTACCTTGCATAGTTTTTGGAAGAATTATATAAGTTAATGCATGTGAAAGAGTTAGACTGCAACTAAACACCTAATTATTTCTGAGTGCATGCTAGATGTTATCATAGGTGGTGGTGGTGGTGTTCAGCAATGATATTCAAAATGTTTAGCATCCAATATGGCATAGTGACTGACGGCTCAGAGCAGACACTCACTTAAAGCAGTTGGATGAGTGTTCATGTGTGCTGGCAGATATCAGCCCTGTTTTTATTACCTTCCTACTAAAGCTTATGCAGAGGGTAATGGTGAAGTATTAATGACAGTATTTCTTAGAAGGGCATTTGAGGCCTTTTAAAATTATTTGTATAATTATATCATCTCAAATGTCTAAAATAAGTATGTGTCATTTTTATGAAAAATTTAAGGCCTTGGCTCAGCACCTGTAGCACAGTGGTTATGGTGCCAGTCACATGCACTGAGGCTGATGGGTTTGAACTCGGACCAGGCCAGCTAAACAACAAAGACAACTGCAATTTAAAAAATAGCCAGGCATTGTGGCAGCCACCTATAGTCCCAGCTACTTGGAAGGCTAAAGCAAGAGAATTGCTTAAGCCCAAGAACTTGAGGTTGCTGTGAGCTGTGATGTCACAGCACTCTAGCAAGGGCAACATGGTGAGACTCTGTTTCCAAATAAATAAATAAATAAATAATTTAAGGACTTGTTAAAAGTCCTTGAAATTCTGGCCAGCTGATATGGCTCATGCCTGTAATCCTAGCACTTTGGAGGGCTGGGGCAGGAGGATCAGTTGAGGCCAAGAGTTAGCAAGACTCTGTCTCTACAAAAAATTTTTAAAAAATAGTAGAGCAGTGGGGGATATTGGTAGCCCTTGCTACTTCAAAGGCTGAGCCAAGAGGATTCCTTCAGTCAAGGAGTTTGAGACTACTCTGAGATATGACTGTGCTTTGTGCCTAGGTGACAGAGCAAGATCCTGTCTTTAAAAAGCAAAAAAGTATTTAAAAAGTATTTGAAATGCTTAAGGCAGTCACTAATAGCATTTAGATTGATTATATACATTCTAAGTCTCTTCAGAAATAACACATGAATAAATCAATGCGAAAAATAAAATAAAATATCACTTCTAAGACAGAAAGGAAACACACAGCAACATAACCTTATACTCACACGCAAAAGTCAGAAGTTGCTGATACATTAAGCCCTAACATAAAGTTAATACTGTGACTAAAGATGGGCTATCATCAAATGAGCAGAGACATCAGCAACCAGATCATCTTTGAAAGAAGGAAAAGTTTCATATGAAAAAGTAAAAATAAACAGACAAACAAACTTATATTGGGTGTAATTCCAAGGGAATAGTGCCAGAACCTATCAGAGATTCCACAAGAAGAATGTACAGTGTGGGTGAAAGTTAGGGTAGACTGGCATTTCCCTCTGAAATCTTGAGCAGGTGATGGCCCTGAGTTTCAGTTTCCCCATTGCAATGTACACCTGTGCTGGGGACAGGGGAGGGAGTTAGAATGTCCAGCAGAGTAGATAAGAAAGCAGTCTGGGAAATGTCTAGTTAGAGATCAATAGCTCAGAGATAAGAATATAAATAAAACTAGAAAGTAATTGACGGGTTGCCTCTGTAGATACCAAGCAGCACAAGCACTTTGACTTGAAGGCTGTAACCTCTTTTTGTTATAGTTCCCCCAAAGTATTCTTTGATTTGTAGGTTAGTACTCACCTGTCCTTCAGTCTGGAAACTTTCTTCCCTAAACAAAGAACTGCCTGTTTAACTGAAGCATGGACTGTTACCTTTTCACTTTTTGCCTGTAAAAAACGCGTCCCAAATTTCCTAAATAAAGAACCCTGAGTCCTGGACTCGATATGGCCCCCATTTGCCTTCAGAGAGGCTGGTATAGTGTCATCTCTCACGGGTCAGAACATTGTGTGTGTGTGTGTGCGTGTGTGTGTGTGTGTGATTGTCACAGCCCTTCTCTCCCTTTGTCTGCCAGACCCTGGGTGGTTGGGTAAGGTTCCCACTTAAGGAGGAACCCCTAGTCCTCTGTTGCGGCTCAGTTTCTGGGTTGCTACAATACAGAGCAGAACATGAGAAACGAGACATCAGCAGAGTCCAGTGAGAAGGGTAGGTGGAGCAGTTTATTTCTCCTTACTCCACATCTCTGGTAGACAGTCATTGGGCTTCTGAGATGCTGGAGAGCTCTTCTACCCTCATAAGTCCCAAAGCTGTTGCCGCCAGTAAACTCAACACTTCCTAAGGAGCTGCTAGTGCCCTTAGGGTCACTTCCTGTCACCACAGACCCCGGACAAGACAGCAGATGCCATATTGGTTCTCCACCCTCCATGCACCCTTGTCCTCCCTAGGGGGCTTCAGACCCTCAGTTTTTGTCTTACTTGATCCCACACAAACATTTCCCTACTCCAGTCTAGACCACAGGAGCCACGGGGGCTTGGTGGGTTCCAGGGAATCTGTGTGACCCCCATAGCCTAGACATTCTGGGTAGGCTGTCTTCTGGAGAGAGGGACAGAGATGATAAGAGTGAATTTTTTCTTCCATTCAGACTCTTTTCCTCCTCTTCCCCTGCCTACCCATGGCTGCCAAGAGACAAGTGAGCCAGGGCTCACAGAAATGGCTTTTTCCCTTTTTTGGTAGATTCACCACACCAGGGATTCCATAGACAGTGGGGCTAAAACCTTTTCAGATGCGTTTTCTCCCTTTCTCCTCCTTACAGCTGCCAAGAGAGACAACTGAACCACCACTGACTCAAACTACACAATCAATTTGTATAATGAAAGCAGATGTACCCGGTAATATTCTGAAACAATAAATAAATAAATAAATAATAAACATGGGCTGTATTTTTCCACTGTAATGACAACCACAAAATAAAACTAACACCATTCAGAATGAGTTAAAGCACAACATCAACCTTATTACAAATGACAACTTTAAAAAGTGACATAAAGACATTCCAGAAAAATCAGAAGAATGGATTCAAGCAACATAGCACCATCAGGTTTCTTAGTCACTAGATTATGTGTTAGTAACAATCACAAAATCTTGGAACATAATAATTTCTATCTTGCACACAATCTGGTGTGGATCTAGGCAATTCTCAAGAGTAACTATCTTCTATGACAGACTGCTTTGATATTACAATATCTCCATAGCAACACATTCTCCCATGGCAGAAGAAGAGCAGGCTCAAGAGTTAGAAAACCAGATATTGGTAAACAGAATAATGCCTACCCCACAGGGTGGGCATTGTCTTCCCTTCCAGGATTTTGGCCAATTGAATATATGCACAAAGTACTTAGCTAAATGCCAAAGTATTGTTTGTGTACCCCAGAGAATGTGTTGAGAATTTGTACCTCCGTCCCCAAATAATACTTTAGCATTTGTGAAGCTCTGCCTTACCCTAGGTTTGGTATGAAGAGAAGCTTGAGTCTGGAGAACCAAGGCCTAGCAGAGAGACTTTGGCATGCTTGCTGCATAAAAATGGAAGTCACAAAGTTGACCTAGTGTGTTCATACCCAAGAGGTCCCAGAGAAGAGGGAGAAATAGGGAAGAGCCCCTTGGGCCCTTACATACCTACTGATAACAAGGGCCAATTAGATTAAATCCTTCCAGGGCAATTACTAAAGATGAAAGATGGAAAGGGTACCTGAAATGTTTTATTTCAATGTCTTTACTTTTGGGGAAGTGATCAGAAGTCTTCTATCCTAAAGAAGCTTCTGAATGAAAAACATAAGTATCTCCCCACATTGTAAACTGGGAGATGACTGGGTGGAAAACATGTGGAACTTTAAACCTCTGGTTCTTGGGTGATTAAAGAATTGAAAGATGTGCCACCAACAAACACTAAAACAGATAAGCATGAACCAGAATAAGCCTCTGGCTAGGACCACTCCCTGTAACAGTGATAACTGTCTCTTGTAAAAGAAAAAAAAAAAGTAGAGAGAAAACCCTTGGTTGCCACCTTATTGGGCTACCACCTACCTGCCTTGACCATCTGCCTTCCAGGCAGACACCCTTCAAGACACACGGGGGTGGAGAGGGTCAGACCTCTGGACCCTGGCCAGAGTCTCTCAATTGGAACCTCTCTTCTGAGTGGACAGGACAACCAGGATGAAACAAAAGAAGGCGCACACTACATTAAGACACTCAGAGTTTATTGAAAGACAAAAAAGCTCTACGAAGTTAAGACAAATCTCAACAGTAGAGAAATGGCGGAAATGGCTCAGCACCTCTCCCACAAACTCTTACTTCTTATCTCTCCTGTAAGTTACATCTAATTTTAGCTTCTATTGTACCATTCTTACTTAATCTCTACATCTTAATTACTTCTTGCAGGGGGTGGTCAATACTGGCGCCATCTGGTTCCACCTGTCTGTATCCATTCATAGATAAGTTCTTCCCAATGTTGAACTACCAGTTTTCTCTTGCTTGTCAGCTCTGAATCTTGTTCTGTTAATTTTTAAACTATTTGTTTTCCTCAGGACTGCTTCTTGCTTTTTATTTCAGAAATCCCCTACACTTCTTCCTCTGAAAAATGGACAGTCTAAGTCCTCTTAGGAAAGGGGGTATAGGTGTCCTCCTGACTACTTCCTACTGAGAAGGGCATAGTATAGCCTTGTACTGTCATTAGAATGTTTAATGCCCATGGGGAGAGTGTCAGTGAAGGGGTCCACAGTAAACAGAATTGACAGCCGCCGTCTATAAATTCCCCTGTTATAATCAGGAAGATACAGATTTAACAAGATAATTTAAAATATATTATCCAAAAACTAAAAAGAAATGCAGGGAAACAGGGGCCCCATAAGGGACAAAACGCACAAACTCCTCCTTGTTCTGTCAATAGATAGTCCAGAGCAATATGATTGCCCATTACTTGTCAGGCCAAAGAATCTAATGATTTCTGTAACATTTTGAGAATTTGTCTGGAATCCTTGGCTATCATACTCAAAGTATTAGTAGTAGCATTTTTAACTATCGAGGCAGTTACTGCTTCTCCAGCTGTTAATCCAACCAATGCTCCAATTAGGACTATTATTCTAAAAGCTATTAAAAAGGGCTTTTACTTTCTGGAATGCACCAGCTGCATTCCAGTTGTTTTTGGAGCTGACGCATTAAAGATTCGCAATGAATTATTGGTTACTATTGAAGAGCCAACTCCCATCGTCTTGCCTCCTGAGGGCTAATACATTGGGTTGCACCAATTTTTCTTTTCCACTGGCCAATAAACATTGTTCCCAAAGGAAGAAATAAATTATCTTTAATGGTGATAAGTTTTGTTTGGACTTAAAGATTATTTAGCCAAGCAGGGAAGTCATGAGTATTGATATCCAAGTGAAAGTTGGGCAAAGAATTTACTTTAACCTTCCCTCTTATCCCAGCACTAGTCATACCGGATATATGTTCATGATTGCAGCACCAACTATTACTGTAATTTTGTCTTGGGGCATAAGTAAATTCAGGAATTAAATTTGTAAATACAGCCGTCATGATAGATAACACCACACTACAGGAACTGACATTAACTCATCAAGATATATTACTGCATTAGAAATGTTGGGTGATTGCCTGAACGTTTTTACCTGGAATTCGTGGGAATTTCTATAAATTTCATGAGATTGTCCATGTCTGGTTGAGAGTAACACATCCAACAATTATTCAATGGATATGCAGTGGCATAAGCATTTGAAATAATAAAATAAGAATTACTAGTAAAATTAAAAGTTATTACTGCAGGACAAAAACAAATTAACAATATTAACATTTATTAAAATGGTACCATGCAGTAAACTTTGGATAACAAGATAATAATAAACCAATATATATTGCTAAAACAAGTAAGCTCTGTTAATTATATTCCCTGTATCTGGCTTAGGAAATTGTGTGGGTCACGTTACTTAAGTCAAAAATTTCTGTAGATCCTGAAATACACAGAACTCTTAGGAGGGGCTAGATGAAGAATATAAACTTTCATTTATACCTATTTTTATTTCACTGCAAAAATATGCAAATTGGTTTATATTCATATGAGAAAGTTTCAAGCTCTTAGGTCATCACTCAAGAATTTTGAAGATCTATCTATTCTCTCTCTGTCTCTTTTTTTTTTTGGCCGGGGCCAGGTTTGAACCAGCCACCACTGGTATGTGGGGCTGGTGCCCTACTGCTTGAGCCACAGGTGCTGCCATCCATTCTCCTTTCAATGGCAGTAATTGAGAGATTATAAATAATCACTTTATTGCCAGTTTGTTTAACTAAAAAAATAAATAAATAAAATAAAATGAAGAATCTCTCATCTCTGGAACTTTGTCTAAATGGGGACGGAGGTGAGGTTAAAATGAAGTACAGTTATAACCTGTAGAAAGCAAGGACTCAAGGAGGGTCAAGCAGGGAACCCAAGAAAGAGCAGGTTCCAAGGAGAAACCGTAGGTATCTGTTGCCCTATACAGAAATACTACCCATGCAAGAAGAGAGAGAAACCTGCTTGATAGTCAGAACTGTATGTGAAATCAGTCCAGTCTAGAGGAGCTTTAAGCTTAGTGTGGTTATCCCATGTTCCACAAAAACTTAGAATGAATGCTCTCCCCCTCTTGTTCCAGTCCTTAGATAGTAGTGTAAGCTCCTTTCAGCCCATCCCTCAAACATTTGGAAACTCTAAATACCAAATTATACACCTATTTAAGGATACTGAGAAGTAAACAAAGGCAGACAGATTGTGTAGAGGAGACAAAATGAAAGACGTCATCGGTATGGAGGTTAGGTTTTTCCTTTATCTGTTTTTGGGTTTTGCCCCTTTGCCACCTGGAGCCAGCCACGGTTGAATTGTTCTGGAGGCTAGAATGCGATAAATATTACATCCACTAGGTGGCACTCGTGAACACAGCACTTTGCAGACAATTTACTCAATTTGGTTGATAGATGAGGTATTTAAATTTAACATTATTTACATACAGTACAAGCATTGTAAAGAGCATACCTTCTGCTTAGCAAAAGGGACTCTATCATGAACAAAAACTTCTTATTTAATGATAATAATGTATTCGTATCATATGGTAATTCGGAATGAAATACAGATAAATCTCATTTCTCTCATTCTCGACCATGTCAGATAAACTCAAGCATGAGCTTATTGGAGCCTGCTTTTCCAAGGTGGCCAATTGAAAGGGGAATCAAAATTAGAAACATTCATAACATTTGCTCCAACACAAGCACTGCTGTCACTTTTATGTAAAGCTGACACTTAACATTCTTGAAGTGTAACTGCAAGGCCCGAATGATTCTGTTCTCCCTGATTATTCACTAGCTATATGATTGGCTCCTGAGGAGACACCTCCCAGGGATGTACAAGTTCACTTGTAGGACTTTGTTTTATCTCATCTAATAACGCTACAGCTTGGTAAAAGAGTTATGTCTGCTCTATGTAGTCATAGGAGGGATAATTTTCTTTCTTTTTTTTCTTTCTTTCTTTCCTTCCTTCCTTCCTTTTCTTTTCTTTTTTTTGCAGTTTTTGACCGGGGCCAGGCCTGAAACCACCTTGGCATATGGGGTTGGCACCCTACTCCTTTGAGCCACAGGGAGGGATAATTTTCTATACTCAACATCATCTTATTCTCAAGTCTTCCTTTTCATCTTAAAAAAAAGTTAAACCTTTAGATAAAAGTCACATAACTCCTCTAATGTTAAATTGTGACTTCAAGTAAATACCAAGACAATTTAAACTTCCTGGCCTACTACCAGCCACTTTGCTTCAGGATAGGAAGACCATTTTCTCCTGAGGAAAATTTTGAAGTCAAAAAGCCTGTTCTTTTAATGTTTAGCTGAATTAACTGAGGATCATTTCAGTCTGATATGTTTAAGAAGTCCAGGCTGGGTGCAGTGGCTCATGCCTGTAATCCTAGCACTTTGGGAAGCTGAGACAGGTGTATTGCTTGAGCTCATGAGTTGCATGAGACCAGTCTGAGCAAGAGCCTGTCCCTAAAAAACAGATGGACATTGTGGCAGGTGCCTGTAGTCCCAGCTACTTTGGAGGCTGAGGCAAGAGGATCACTTGAGCCCAAGAGTTGGAGGTTGCTGTATGTTATCTACCCAGGATGATAGAGTAAGACTCTGTCTCAAAAAAAAAAAAGTCCAGAGATGTTTATTCCTAAAGGCACAATTTCTCACATTCACAGTGAGTCCAGGCCACCTGCAAACGCCATTCGCCTTTCCCACAGAAGTGTAGGAAATACATTTATTTTCCTTTTTGTACAGTTTTAGCAGGAAATCTTGAAAATCTAAGTGTCATAGCTTTTTTTCTTTTCTTGTTTACTTTTTTTTAATATGCCATTTAGGAGGCACATCATTTCTGAGTCCTTTAATTCATAATTCCACCTTTTAAATCTGGCACAAATCATAGGAATTTGGCTGAGTGCACTGGCACATGTGTATAGTCCCAACAACTCAGGAGTCTGAGGGAGGACTATCACTTCAGCCCAGGAGTTTATGGCCAGCCAGGGCAACATAGTGACACCTGTCTCAAAAAAAAAAAAAAATGTAGAGGAATGGACCATGCTTGTAAAGGACAGTTACTGATTCTTATCACATTAAAAGGAAATTCTGAGAATAAGACAGTCTCCTGGCAAGCCTAGAGATGTTTTGTGACTTGGCAGCAATCCCCCAAGTAACTCAGTGTTCCAGAATGAGATAAGATGGGTCACTCATTAGTAAGCATGTGTTAAACATTGATGCTTAGTAGTACTTCATGAGGGTTGTGGAGAAAGAACACATGGGGAAAGAACACATGAGAGCACATGGCAATCCTTATGCATGCAGCCCTCATATGTAATTACCTTAATTCTCCACACCTGTTGTGTATGTCAATTACCTTAACTCTCCACACCTGTTGTGTATGTCAATTACCTTAACTCTCCACACCTGTTGTGTATGTCTATTATGGCAGCTCAGAATAAACAGTGGGAAGACTGGATGAATAGTCCCACAATTAAAAATGCTAACATAGCCCTCGACACAAGGGTTTGTCCTGGCATGGGCGTGGGCACACACCTGGTGCCAAGAGCACCTTGAGTCAGGTCCGTCCATCTGACCATCGGCCCTCCTCCCCTCTCTCTCCCACCAGTAGGAGGGAGGAAGTGGGTGGGGGACAGCAGCAGTGGTGGAGGCAGAGCGGGAACTGGGGACAGGGTGGGTGATGCCGTGCGGTGCCACCCCCTCCCCGCCCACCTTCCCCAAGCTTGGGGACCCACTGCCTCCTCATGCCCCAGCCAGGACCAGGGACTACGGCAAGTGGCAGTGTCTACAAAGTCGCTGGTCCGCAGCTGCCCCTCGTCCCAGGGGTGGTAGGGTCACAGAAACACCAGGGGCTCTCCAGGGCAGCCTGTAAATGCCAACCTCAGCAGGGTAGGCATGAATCCCCTCTCCAAATAAATAAATAGTTTAAAATGTTAACATAGATCACTCAATATTGCCCTCAGTGCCTCCCTACGTAGATGATCCACCTGTGACTTCTATTATGAAGGCTTTATTAGAGGGGTGAAAGACCAGTGACTTTACTTTTGAAGATACTATAGGGCTGTTCCCATCACAGTTACTAATATCCCTCCTAGTCTGGAGTACCCTCAAGGGAGCCACAGGCAAAGAATACGGGTCTGGAGACCTACCCACTCACCAGCAACTTAAGCTTGTTCAATCCCTTTTACACACCACCCCAGGAAGTGCCGCTTTAGATTTACCAGCGTGTGATAATATTCTTTTGCTTTCCAACATGGGAGTAAAGAAATTAAAAACAGGAATATGTGGTCCTATTCCCCCAAATACTATTGGGTTATTGTTAGGAAAAAGTAGTTTAACATCTTATGGAGTGTTTGTCTACACGAGTGTTATTGATTGTGACATCTTAGGGGAAATACAGATCATGATTTCGGTAAACCAACCAACTCAAATTTTAGCTGGACAAAAGATTGCTTCATTGCTACTCCTGCCCCACATTAAATTACAAAGTACTGGTAAAAAAATGCACTGGTGGTCTCGGCAATACAAACAGCATTTTTTGGCAAACATCTATTGATAAGAATAGGCCTCAATTAACACTCACTTTGAAGGATAAATCCTTTACTGGCCTGTTAGATACTGGTGCTGATGTTTCAGGTATGGCTTTAAATCTGTGGCCCAAGGAGTGCCCTAACAGATAGTCGATGTTACTGTCACAGGCATAGGAACTTTAAATTCAGTCTTTCGAAGTACATTACCTTTACCTTGTTTGGGACCAGAAAATGAAAATGCTCAAATTCAACCATACAAAGCTGATATTGCTTTAACTTATGGGGTCAAGATTTACTTCATCAATGGAAAACTGTAATAACTATACCTTCCCCTCATACTAATTCCTTTCAAATATCAAATTTAGCATAGAGGTCACTGCCCCCAAATATGCTCTCAAGCTATCTTGGAAGAGCAATAATCCAGTGTGAGTGGAGCAGTGACCATTAACTAAAGAAAAACTGGATGCCTTACAATTTTTAATTCAGGAACAGTTAGAGCAAGGACATACTGAACCCTCTACCAGCCCTTGGAATTCTCCTGTCTTTATTGTAAAAAAGAAATCAGACAAATGGAGAATGCTCACTGATCTTTGCAAAGTTAATGAAACAATTTTTCCTATGGGTCCTCTGCAACCAGGACTTCCTTTACCCTCCATAATACCTTCAATTGGTATTTATATGTCATTGACTTAAAAGTTTATTTTTTCAGTATATACTTGCATCCTGAAGACAGACCATGTTTTGCCTTTTCTTTGTCTTCCTGTAATCAACAAAGACTCTATCAGCGTTTTCAGCGGAGAGTTCTATCACAAGGTATGTTAAATAGTCCTACTTTGTGTCAACATTTTGTTGATCAGCCATTACAGCACATTAGGAAAAAATACCCCACAGCCTACATAATTCATTATATGGATGATATTTTATTTGCACACCAAAGTTTAGCTGTTTTGCAAGACATATTTAAACAAGTTGTATGTACCCTAAAATCTTCTGGTCTTCAAATTGCTCCAGAAAAAATTCAAACTACATCCCCCTATAATTATTTGGGATACAAATTGACTCAAATGCAAATTCTCCCACAACATATTTATCTTAGGTTAGATTCCTTATCTACCTTAAATGATTTCCAAAAACTGTTAGGTCATATTAATTGGTTACATCCAACTTTAGGAATACCAACCTTTGCCTTAACTAATCTTTTTAAAATCCTGGAAGGACCTTTGGACTTTAATAGTCCTCATTCACTTACCCCAGAGGCAAAAAAGGAACTGCAACTAATTGAAAAAGAGTTCGCTTCAAAAGAATTAGATCGAGTAGACATTAGATTACCAATTCAACTGATAATTATAGCCACTTCTCACTCTCCAGCTGGATTTATTTATCAAGAGAACACCCTTTTAGAGAGGCTATTCCTTCCTAATAAAACTGCACAAAAATTACACCAATATTTAGAAAAAAATTGTGAGTTAATTGCTAATGGTAGAAACAGAATTCACCAATTTACAGGTTATGACCCGTGTCCTATCATTGTTCCTTTTACAGAAGAGCAAATTCGACTCAATTTTCAATTATCTTTGCCTTGGCAAATTGCTCTTGCATCTTATGTAGACTTAATTACCAATGAATATCCTCATGATAAACAATTTCAATTTCTAAAACTTACTTCCTGAATCCTTCTTTATTGTCAAAGACTCACCAATTACAGGTACTATCACTTTTTACACAGATGCCAACAAGCATGGCAAAGCTGGATATACTGATGGTAATAACTCAAAAGTTGTTCAAAGTCCTTATAATTCTGTCCAAAAGAATGAAATGTATGCTATTCTTATTCTACTCCAAGACTTTCATTGTCCTATGAATGTGGTGACACACTTTCAATACACATGCTTTGCTGTTAACCCAGAAACAACTATTACTTCTACTGATGAAATTTCTTCTCTTTTTCAATCCATCCAGAGACTCCTTAGACACCATATGCATCCTATATACATTATTCATATTAGAGCACACACCATTCTACCTGGTCCTATGACTTCTCTAAATTCACAAATAGATCAAGCCCTCGTTGGTACTGTTCAAGAAGCATCTATTTTTCATTCCTACACACATGCTAATGCAAAGATGCTTTGTGAGAAATTTCATCTCACAAAAACTCAGTCACAGCAAATTCTTTCTAGTTGTCCTTCTTGCTCCAAAATACATGTTCCCTCCTTTCATGAAGGTACTAACCCTAGGGGAGAAATGGCAAACCAAATATGGCAAATGGATGTGACTATCATCCCATCCTTTGGTAAATTAAAATATGTTCATCATTCCATAGATACTTTTTCTCTTTTTCTTGGGCAACGCCTTACCTAGAGAAAGGCTCACCATGTCATTCAACATTTATTAGAATGTTTTAATATCATGGGACTTCGTAAGTCTATTAGAACTGACAATGCACCTTCTTATTCTGCTCAAAAATTAAAGACCTTTCTGTCTTTTTGGAATATTCAACTTTCTCATGGTATTCCCTATAATTCTCAAGGCCAGGCCAATATTGAACGACACCACAAAACATTAAAAGATATGTTATTTAAACAGAAAGGATACACTCCCCTTGAATAACAGTTCTAGATAGATTCTTACTAGAGCTCTGTTTACTCGTAATTTTTTGAATCTCAACAATGATGGAAACACAGCTGCTCAACGTCACTGGACATCTCTTACCCATTCATCACCTTCTCAAATACAGCAACCTATTTTCTATAAGAAACCCGAAATGTCTGAACGGGAACCTGGTTATGTGTTACCCTGGGGTCGAGGCTTTGCTAATGTCTTTACAGAACAGCAAGAAAAGCAGTGGTTACCCGCCCACTGGATTAAGCCTCGATATGAGCAAAAGACCTCGCCAGCACTTTGACAAATCCACCCTCACTGATCTCTTCAATAACATGACCATCAAGCAGATGAACAGATGTCATCCTTTCCCAAGAACCACTAACTCCACTTTTTTCTTCTTGGAATCAAATCAAAAAGCTGTCATCAGCGGCTGAAGACTTAGTAAAACATCAAGGTAAACCTCTAACAGCAGACTTCTTGTTCCTGGCAATGATTGCACTAGTGTCAACAAAGGTAAATGCTGCTACAAAGAATTTCACTTATTGAGCCTATATTCCTAATCCTAACAGAACAAGATCTTAGATTAACCCTACCATTTCTATATAAGTCCTGGCAGTCGTTACCTTCAACCCATTCTCACTGCATGATTTTCTCTTATACATAATATTATTAAAAACAAATAAAAACCATGCTGCTCCTCCAGACTTCAACTTGGAAAGGGTTATGACACTACCCTTCCCCCACCTAACATTCTAATCTGCACCATGCCTGTTGCTGCCCAT
This sequence comes from Nycticebus coucang, assembly GCF_027406575.1. Taxonomy (NCBI): domain Eukaryota; kingdom Metazoa; phylum Chordata; class Mammalia; order Primates; family Lorisidae; genus Nycticebus; species Nycticebus coucang. The sequence continues at coordinate 93,709,067 of NC_069784.1, read as the reverse complement.
TTATAATGGATGCAATGGACAATGGACAGAGGCAAGAAACCTCGGGCATTAGTTAATACTTCCTATGGAAGCGCCATTGATTGGAGACCCCACGGGTCAGCCTGAGACAAACAGTTAGGTGGAGAAATGCATTAGTTTTTGCAAGAACAACTACAATATCCAATCATTCCCATATTGTTTGGCATGGAAGAGGCGTGTCTCCCCTGTGCCTAGCCTGACTGGAACAACATAACATCATTTTTGGATAGATTTACAACAACATATATCTGAAACCTTTATTATTGCAATCTGGCACAGGAACTGAAATTAAAAAGCATTTCCAATAGTGTTACTAATTTCCCCTTTTTTCTTCTGTGAAGGCCCTCAATGGCACCACTGGTATAATTCTGTTAATTGCTATATGTGCCTTCTTGTTCTTTTGCCTAGCAAGAAGAGGAGCTGCTCGATGAGAAAAACTATTGAAAGGAACAACGGCTATTTTTTTCCTTATCCTACCCAAAAATGTATTAAACAAAAAACAGGGGATATATAAAGGAATTGACACCATGCTTGCAAAGGACAGTTACTGATTCTTATCACATTAAAAGGAAATGCTGAGAAGAGGGCAGTCTCATGGTAAGCCTAAAGATGTTTTGTGACTTGGGGGTAATTAGGTAAGAAAAGATGATCAAGGGTATCTATATAGGGTCAGAGGAGATCAAACTTTCACTCTTTGCAGATGATATGATTGTATATCTGGAAAACACTAGGGATTCTATTACAAACTATTAGAAGTGATCAAGGAATACAGCAGTGTCTCAAGTAGAGACAACACTCATAAATCTGTAGCCTTTATGTATACCAACAATAGTCATGCTGAAAAAACAGTCAAGGACTCTATTCCTTTTACAGTAGTAAAGAAGATGAAATATATGGGAGTTTACCTAAAAAAGGATGTGAAAGATCTCTATAAAGAGAACTATGAAACTCTGAGAAAGGAAATAGCTGAAGATGTTAACAAATGAAAAAACATACCATGCTCATGTCTAGGAAGACTCAACATTGTTAAAATGTCCACAGTACCCAAAGCAATATACAATTTTAATGCAATCCCTATTAAAGCACCACTGTCATACTTTAAAGACCTCAAAAAATAATACTTTGGTTTATATGGAATCAGAAAAAAACTCAATAGCCAAGACATTACTCAGAAACAAAAACAAATCAGGAGGAATCACACTACCAGACCTTAGACTATACTATAAATCATAGTGATCAAAAAAGCATGGTACTGGCACAAGAACAGAGAGGTAGATGTATGGAACAGAATAGAGAACCAAGAAATGAACCAAGCTACTTACCATCATTTGATCTTCGATAAACCGATCAAAAACATTTAGTGAGGAAAAGATTCCCTATTTAACAAATGGTGCTGGGTGAACTGGCTGGCGACCTGTAGAAGACTGAAACTGGACCCCCACCTTTCACCTTAAGGCATGAAACTATAAAAATACTAGAAGAAACTGCAGGGAAAACACTTGAAGAAATTGGCCTGGGAGAATATCTTATTAGGAGGACCCCCTGGGCAAGTGAAGCAACACCAAAAATACATTACTGGGATCTGATCAAACTAAAAAGCTTCTGCACAGCCAAGAACACAGTAAGTAAAGCAAGCAGACAGCAGAATAGGAGAAGATATTTTCAGGTTATGTCTCTGATAAAGGTTTAATAACCAGAATCCACAGAGAACTCAAACGTATTAGCAAGAAAAGAACAAGTAATACCACCTCAGTGTGGACAATGGACTTAAAACTTCTCTGAAGAAGGCAGGTGCACAGCCTACAGACACATGAAAAAATGCTCATCACCCTTAATCATCAGAGAAATGCAAATCAAAACCACTTTGAGATATCATCTAACTTCAGTAAGATTAGCCCACATCATAAAATCCCAGAACCATAGATGTTAGCATGGATGTGAAGAAAAGAGAACACTTCTGCACTGCTGGTGGGAATGCAAACTAATACGTTTCTTTTGGAAAGATGTTTGGAGATCACTTAGGGATCTAAAAATAGACCTGCCATTCGATTCTTCAATTCCTCTGCTAGGTATATATCCAGAAGACCAAAAATCACTTTATAACCAAGATATTTGCACCAGAATGTTTATTGCAGCCCAATTCATAATTGCTAATTCATGGAAGAAGCCCAAGTGCCCATTGACCCATGAATGGATTAATAAATTGTGGTATATGTACACCATGGAATATTATTCAGCCTTAAAGAAAGATGAAGACCTTTACCTCTTTTATGTTTAGGACCTTTACCTCTTTTATGGAGCTGGAACATATTCTTCTTAGCAAAGTATCTCAAGAATGAAGAAAAAGTATCCAATGTACTCAGCCCTACTATGAAACCAATTTATAAATACCCATACTTCCATATGAAAGCTATAACTCAACTGCAGCCCAAGATGGAAGGGGAAAGGGAGGAGGGGAAGGACAAGTGGAGGGAGGGTAATTGGTGTGATCACACCTATGGTGCATTTTACAAGGGTTAATGTTAAATCTACTAAGTGTACAATACAAATGTCTTAACACAATAACTAAGAAAATGAGCTGAGGGCTATATGTTAACCAGTTTGATGAAAGTATTTCAACCTGTATATAAAACCAGCACATTGTACCCCATAATTGCATTAATGTACACGGCTATGATTTAATAATAAAAAAAGAATAAATGTAAAATTATATGGAAAAAAATACTGGTACACTCAGGATAGAGTGTGTGTGTGTGTGTGTGAGAGAGAGAGAGAGAGAAAATTTTCCAAAGCTTTGTAGACTTTTAAGTATTTTCATCCATTTTTTTTAATTGTGGGGAATGGTATGCTCCTTTTGTCACATTCATTTTTATTTATCCAACCTATATAACAATTGGTGTATTTTAAAAATTACAGTATGTTACAGAGCAGTTGTAGAAAATGACTCATTTATTTATACACTTAACAAATATTTACAGAGTGCCTGATCTCTTCTAGTGATTATTCTAGCACTATTATAACACTGAGTGGGGGAGCAGACAGACAAGGTCCATCATCAAGTATATATAGTGGTCCCACTTTTGACAGAAATCACTAGAAAAGGGCCTGGGGACTTAATGCAACTAGACGTCAGGATCCGATTGTTTAAATGAAAGGATTATAAATGTTCTAATGTACTTTTCCATTTTGATTTTCCTATGTAGAAATAGGCCTGCTTTTATCTTACATAAGCAGAAAAATACCCACATTCAAACAATATAAATCCTATTTAAAAATCTGAGATTTAGGATTGTCATGTGTTTGTCTTTTAATAAAACCCAAAGCACTTTTCAGCTCCACCCCTCTTCTCAAAAGCACACCAAAGTACTAGCAGATGACCTTAAAATTGATGCAAGTAGTAATATTAGTGATGTGGCACTTCTATTGGTGTTTTAAAGATACAGTTGTAGTAGTAAAGAAAACCGTTAATTTACAAATGACTTAATTGATAAAATAGTAAGTTAGTAGTTTTTCAATAATACATGTAGTAGAAAAGGGTTCCTTTGCATAGAATACTGCTCAGTATGTGGTTGACATGATTTTTGCTCCCATCCTGCTTCCTTGGCCTTCCACAGTATAGCTCCAACATGACTTTCCAGTCTTACTTTCTGGAGGGCACCTAGCAACTATTGTTACCCAGGAAATTTCACTGAAAAACTTAGAAACTGAAAACTAATTTATTGAAAGTGATTTAAAAATTGGTTTTGATTCAAATGACTTTGATTGAAATGCCAAATTCATCACAACTATTATTTCTCAATTGTAAATTTGGTGATTGCTGTGAAGTTAGTTTTCTCTTAGTATTTGTAGGATAATATTTAGAAATAAACATATCCTACATCAAGCACACAAAGTGAATCAGTGTGAGTTTAAAATGACTTGCTTTTCTTCCAGAGGCTTAAGGGACTTTGACCCCCCTGGATTACACGCAGAGTTAGGCTTTCTTGGAGTTGTAAAATTCCTCAGGCCTTTTCTCTGAAGCTGTACACCCCGTGAAGCCTGAGATCAAAGGGCATGCCGCCCTTTCTCAAAGATACGGGCCAGAGGGTTGACATATGTTAACAACATATTGTCAGAGGTCTATAGGTACTCTGCCCTGAAGGAAAGACACAGTCATTACTTCATACTGAGTAAACTGAGTGAATGCTTGAAGATATTCTTCTATTTACCCTGTTCCCCTGTGGCTACTTTCTTCTTTGTGGTCTTTCTTTAGATACCTGCTCAGAAATTAGTCAATGTTTAGAAGAAGAGGTTTACTACAAAGTTGATTGTATTGCTATGATAACAAAATATTTCCTTTCAAGTTAATTTCAGATAGGTAAAATAAGATAATGATGAAACTAATAGATAATAGATAAAGTGTGTATGTGACTAGAAAAGTATAAAGTCAAAACCTGGAATAAAGATTTTTGCTATACGCCATCTCATTTTGTGTAGTCTGTTTCTTGATATAATAATTACAGGAGCAAGTTTACACCCACAGCAAAGCTGCTGTTTGTTCACGTCTCCAGTCATGCGACATATTGGCATAGTCAGCAGGATCAGGGAATCGCAAAGGAGCAGAAAGACTTTCTGGACACCGGGCTGGAGGACGGCTTCTGCCAGGATGCCTGGGAGAGATCTTTGCTGAAGCTGTTTGAGGTAAGCTTGAGAACCCTGTAACTGGGACGGTGCAATTGCCACGCAGAGTACGTGAGACATCTCCAGCATAACAAGAAACATGGGAGGAAATAATATGAGTCTTCAGCTCTCTTCCTCTTTGGAGGATCAGTATATTGCCATTTTAAAAACTCTGATTTTCACCACTAAAATTCCAAGAAAAACCAGTAACCTGAGGGAACTTTTCCATGTGGTTGTGAAGCAACCTGACCAGAAAGTCCAGCTTAATTTAAAAGTCTGGAAGAAAGTGGGTTGGGCTCTGTGTCATGCCCACCAAAAAGGCAATTTTATAAACAGGGAAATTTGGGCAACCTATAAACTGGTTCAAATTGCGTTGGAACCATTTCAAACATGTTCAGAGCAAGATTCTGAGACTGAGGATATTGGCGCTGATGAGTTGCCACCCCTGCCTCCTTTGTCCGAGCTGAGCCAGTTACATCAGCCAGAACAGGTTGCAGAAAATCTCAGAACCCCAGACCATGAATATGATTTGCCAGATTCCCATTCTGAACCCCAGTTTAATAAGCCTCAAAAGAAATATGTGGGTGACTTAATTAGTCTTGAAAGTGATGCAGAGAGCTGTCCAGAATTAGTGGAAATGGCTGATGAATCAGCTCAAAAAGAATCTGAGTTTGAACATCTTAAAAAGGTCATGGGTGAAAATTTTCAAACAATGAATCAAAGAATTGCCTTCTTAGAAAAGAAGGGAGCTGAAATAACTCTTTTCTAGAGCAAGCTCTAAAGTAGGTTCTTGTAAAAATGTGCTACCTTACAAGCCTCTAACTCCTTCTGGACCAGCAGGTCCTATAGCCTGGAGGGAAGGCCCCTTACATCATAATGCTTCACCAGGAATCTATCCTGTGTGGCCTAATCCCCCAGATACTCGCTTCACTGCACAGTATCACTTTCCCTTAGATATTTCTGAATTGGCTATATCTAATGAGAACTCAGTTCAAATTTCAGAATTGGGTAATAATAAAGAGCACAGTTTTACATTGCAAAAGGAATGGGTGCATTGGACTCGATGTAAAGGAAATCAAACTTTTTTCTTAACTAATAACTCTAAAGGTCCTATAATGGACTGGAGCCCAAAGGCAACTTTACTGGACAGTAATAAAAGACCTATTAAGATTGAGTTGCCAAGAGATGAGTCTACCTATCCTATAAATAAAAATAAAATTAATATTAATATGTAACACCTATGAGTTGGACAGATGTTGGGTTTGCACCCCCAGCACCTGGAATTTATGGCTTTCCTAAACAAAAACATTTGTGGAAAGTAGCAGCAGCCCTAAAACCTATGAAGGGTTGGACTGGTGGATTGTTTTATCATCAAACTGCCACACCTCATACTTATGGTTTGGAATTTACTGTCCATGATAAAAGATACATTCAAACTTGTGTTCAATTACCCTTTGCGGGGCTTAAGGGCAACAGGAGAATTATTTTGTCCTGTATGTTAACTGTTTACTTGTATTAATAGTTCTCTAAGTTTTTATCCTCAAAAAGAACAGCTGTATTTGTTGAGAGCCAGGACAGGTGTATGGATGCCAGTGAATTTAACCAGACCTTGGCAAGAATCTCCTGCCGTGACAGTCCTTCAACTTCTGGCTGATCAAGTTTTGAGAAGAACGAGGAGATGTATTGGACTTTTGATTGCTGCTATTTTAGGAATTATTGCTGTGACAGCTTCTGCTGCTGTCTCTGGGGTGGCTTTAACTCAAGGAATCAGAACACATAATTTTGTGGCTGATTGGCATAAAGACTCTGAACAATTACGGACTGTTCAAAAACAAATTGACACTGAATTATATAATGAATTGCTGATTTAGAACAAGCTGTTGTTATGTTGGGGGATGAGTTAGTTAGCTTAAAGAAACAAATGAAGTTGAAATGTGATTGGAATATAACTACTTTTTGTATGACCCCTGTTAAATATAATGAGAGTAAATTTCCTTGGGAGAATGTTAAAAAGCATTTGTTAAACCATGATAATTTAACTAAGAAAATTGTAAATTTACAACATGAGGTATATTCCACTTTTGAAAATAAGTTACGAAAAATGGATGGAGATCAGATATTACAAGGCATAGCTGATGGAATTGAACAAATGAATCCTATTCCAAAAATACAAGGACTTATAGGAAGTTCAGTAGGATCATTAGCATTATTTTTAATTATTGGATTCATTTTATATTTGATTTGTAAGAAAATGAAGCATGCACAAAGTGAAAATGAACGTTATGCGCGGGGTGTTTGCTTTAATGATGACAGATATGAATAATATTCGTCAAAAAACAGAAAGGGGGGGTGGTGCCTGTGGCTCAAAGGAGTAGGGCGCCACCTTCACATGCTGGAGGTGGCTGGTTCAAACCCAGCCCCGGCCAAAAAAAAAAACAGAAAGGGGAAATGTAGGATAATATTTAGAAATAAACATATCCTACATTAAGCACACAAAGTGAATCAATGTGAGTTTAAAATGACTTGCTTTTCTTCCAGAGGCTTAAGGGACTTTGACCCCCCTGGATTACACGCAGAGTTAGGCTTTCTTGGAGTTGTAAAATTCCTCAGGCCTTTTCTCTGAAGCTGTACACCCCGTGAAGCCTGAGATCAAAGGGCATGCCGCCCTTCCTCAGAGATACGGGCCAGAGGGTTGACATATGTTAACAACATATTGTCAGAGGTCTATAGGTACTCTTCCCTGAAGAAAAGACACAGTCATTACTTCATACTGAGTAAACTGAGTGAATGCTTGAAGATATTCTTCTATTTACCCTGTTCCCCTGTGGCTACTTTCTTCTTTGTGGTCTTCCTTTAGATACCTGCTCAGAAATTAGTCAATGTTTAGAAGAAGAGGTTTACTACAAAGTTGATTGTATTGCTATGATAACAAAATATTTCCTTTCAAGTTAATTTCAGATAGGTAAAGTAAGATAATGATGAAACTAATAGATAATAGATTAAGTGTGTACATGACTAGAAAAGTATAAAGTCAAAACCTGGAATAAAGATTTTTGCTATACGCCATCTCATTTTGTGTAGTCTGTTTCTTGATATAATAATTATAGGAGCGAGTTTACACCCATGGCAAAGCTGCTGTTTGTTTGCGTCTCCAGTCACACAACAGTATTGGTATACCAGAGCATGATAAGGTAGTTTTGTAACACTTTATGTTTGGTAAATATTTTAGCTTTACTTTTTAAAAAAATAACTTACATTTTAAAACATGTTTGTTTTTTTTGTTTGTTTCCAAATTATTTTCAGTCAACAAATCTATGGTGCATTGTTTGTTATCAACCTAATTGTTTTGACTGTAAAGGATTTTCAGAACTAAATATGCTTCATCTTTGTGCAGGGGGATGAAGTCAAGAAAATCAACAGAGGGCTTTCAAGGACAATGACTTAGAGATGGGGCACTAGCTGTAAGAAAGTCTAGGAAGTGTATTTGAAGATAAATAAATGTGTAGCAGAAATGGCAAAACCAAAACAATTACTAAAGAACTCATCATGTCGGGGCGGCGCCTGTGGCTCAGTCGGTAAGGCGCTGGCCCCATATACCAAGGGTGGCGGGTTCAAACCCGGCCCCGGCTGAACTGCAACCAAAAAATAGCTGGGTGTTGTGGCGGGCGCCTGTAGTCTCAGCTACTCGGGAGGCTGAGGCAAGAGAATCGTTTAAGCCCAGGAGTTGGAGGTTGCTGTGAGCTGTGTGATGCCATGGCACTCTACCTGAGGGGCATAAAGTGACACTGTCTCTACAAAAAAAAAAAAAAAAGAACTCGTCCATGTCAAGTGTGTAAAGAAATAAAAATACTTTGGTGGACTAAGTCAAAGAGGGAGGGACTAACCCCCCTCTTCGTCATATTTTACCCCATTATTTGAAAACATCATTAGATTGTTTGCTCTCACTTCTCTTAGTCTATGCTTTTGCCAATATCCTCTTCCTCTCTCTCCCACAATTCCCCCATCTCCTTTCCCTCTTATTGCTGTTCTTCTCCTCACTTGGTTCAGTATTCCTGTAATAGTTTGGTGTGTCATGGGATGAAGAGTAATAACCAAATGCTACTTAATACCGATGGTTCAGAACCATGGACAGCAGCATTCGTGTTGGGAGAGGGGCTCACCTATGTTGGAGAGTGACTTTAAAAGTGTTGGTCTATTACATGATAAATCTGTTGGCATGGCTACAAATGGGTAAGGTGCTTGTCAGAATACTAAAACTCAGGGCTGACTGTCCTTCCTAAAGATATTCACATTACCACAAAGACTGGGGCATACTAGCACTAAATACACTAATTGAATAAACTGTTCACCTAAATGATAAAGAGTGGCTCAAGAAGGTTGCTTATTTAATAGATCTTTTAAAGTAATCATTCCCAATCAAAAACTGCAAAGCAAATCTGTGACTTTTTTTTTGTTGTTGTGGTTTGGCCAGGGGCGGGTTTGAAAGTACCACCCTCGGTATATGGGGCTGGCACCCTACTCACTGAGCCACAGGCACCGCCCTAAATCTGTGACATTTTTATTGGGCTATCCATGGTGTCGATACATTACCTAACAAATGCAATCAATGTAACCTGGTTCTCTGTGCCCTCAATGAATCCTCAACAATAAAAATAATAATAAAAGGAAAAGAAAGAAATGACCATTGAATAGAGATTCATTCAGTAACACTAGACAATGCAAATTAGTTTTAGATGTCAAATTAAAAACATCATTGGTCATTTTTTGATGGCAACTTAAAAGTCCTTTGATGATTTCCTAACAACTAAAATGACCCCATTATCCATCCTGACACCAGTAACTTGACCAAAAGGTTACATGAAACTTCACTGAAACATAAATGTATACCTCTGAGCAGCATTCTTTCCTGCTACCCTTACATAGTTCCTAAAGCAGAAAACTGATGTCATCCACACTTACATATTTATATACTCACACATTGTATCTTCTCTTCTAACTAACGTTGCCTGCCTCTCAATGGTCTTTCTAAAATCATTCCCTACAGTTCTCCAATCATGTGACTTGTCTGACACATAATCACACAATGCCTCCTACTTTCACTGACATGTATGTTCTCTAAAGACAAACACTGCAAACTACTTGAGAAGTAGCTAAAAGGGCTATCACATAAATACTGAAAACACAATCATCCTTTTTTTTGGAATGCAAGAATGTGTCTTTTTGGTTCTTGGTACATGCATCTCTGGAGTTTGGAACAGTACAATCAATGAACTCAATCTTTTTCATTGCGACTATTGATCACTCCTCTTTGTTTCACCTCAACTGGGAAATGTTCATGTAACCATTTACATGTGTTCCCTTACATCAGCAATTATCCAGTTCTTCCCTTAAGCTATCTCTGCTGGCAAAAAAGCATAAAATAATACAGAATCTAGGAGCATTATTCAAAGTGGTAGATAGCAAATAAAAAATTTGAGTTGTCAGGCTTCACATGACATTATTTAAAATACATTAAAATTTTGTACTCTCTTCCATAATTCATTCATTCAACAAATATGCATACTGTGGGCCAGGCACTGTTACAAGCATATGGCAACAAATATATTTGTGTTTGTTTTTAACCTAATGGTATTTTGATAGAATTTGGTACAAGTAGAAAAACAGAAACAAAAATTTTCCCAAATCTGAAATCAAAATTGATAATCTAGGCCAGGCACAGTGGCTCACACCTGTAATCCTAGCACTCTGGGAGGCCAAGGCAGGTGGATTGCCTAAACCCACAAGTTCTAGACCAGCCTAAACAAGAGTGAGACCCCATCTCTAAAAATAGCCAGGCCTTGTGGTGGGCACCTGTAATCCCAGCTACTCAGGAAGCTGAGGCAAGAGAATCACTTAAGCCAAGAGTTTGAGTTTGCCATGAGCTATGACGCCACAGCACTCTACCAGGGGTGACAAAGTGAGCCTCTGTCTTCAAAAAACAAAAAACTGATCATCTAAGATAGGCCAATTATTCCATCAAATAGCCCCCAGTCATCCTGTTGCACATCCTTAGAGTATGTGTGTTCTCATTTAAGAAGCATAGTCTTGGGTTAATTCTCAGAATACAAAGCCAACAGTGAAGTTACTATTTATTGCAGGTAAAAATACTTGGGAGAATCATGAGAGCTAACAAGGTTGTCTTCATTGTACCATTGGGTTCTGTCTTTAGGTTTTGAAATGGCAAAGGTGGAAATACACTTCAACACCTGAAGGAAATGTATAAAACTTATCCTAAAAAATTAAGTGAAGGGGAGGAAGTATGAGTCTTGACACTTCAAAACTAAATCTTCATTGACTTCAGCATCACATTGCTCACCGTTGTTTTTTTAACCTTAATTAAATGGCTTCTTTCAGGTTCTTATGCCTCTGTGGATCAGCTTCTAAAAGGGTGCCTCCTTAGAAAAAGAAAAATCTCACATAACACAAACTTCTGGATTTCCCTCTGCAAAGCAGTGAACGTTACTTCTATTCCATTCTATTGCTCTGCAATCAAAGTTTCTGGGATCCTAAGATTCCTTGAAAAGTATTAATCTTCCTAATAACAGTTTTATCTTAAATAATTTGCTTTCCTTATAAGGTCCATCTCCAAACATAAATGTGGAATTGATATTGCTATTATGGGTATGTGGCCTATGTATTTTTGAGTGAAGGTACCTATTTATAATAGCTGTAAAAATTGATAATAGCACAAGTTATTTCCCACTGGGTTGGAGTCAGTCCTCCAAAACTACAGGGACTGGATAACTTGCATGAAGCCTGGCTCTCCTACCTGAACCAGCAAGTCAATCATTCCAAATTATCATGGTCTCATACATGCATGGATGTGTAGATGTGTTTCTCTTGTAGACAATGTACAATTCTAAGAATTCAGACTCTTTCAGACTTGTTACTTAGACAAGAGGCAGAAAATAAGCATAAGATATTTAGGTGTCACAACTGCAGGACAATGGTTCTCAATTCTGTGCATCAAAATCATCTCATTATGGTATGAGATGTTACTGTTTAAAGATTCACATTGGGGATCAGTATTTATGAATCTAATCTGAGGAGGGCCTAGTTTTAAAAATGCATACCTTTTAAAAATTCCACAAATACTACTAAAATACTGTTCTGATTTGGATATTTGTCCCCTCCAAATCCCAGGTTGAAATTTAACAATCAGTATTGTGGTGTTTTAGTTATAAAGGGGGATCCCTCATAAACAGATTAATGTCCTCCTCCCTGGAAGGAAGAGGTGAGTGAGCTCTTTGTTAGTTCCCAGAAGAGATGATTTTTTTCTTTTTTTAAAAAGCCTGTTACGCCCCTGAAGCCGTTACCTTGCTACTCTTCTCACATGGGATCTCTACATGTATGACTTCCCTTTGCCCCTTCACCCTGAGGCCCTAACCACTTGCCCAATTCCAAACTTTTCAGCCATCAAAAATAGCAAGCCTAATAAACCTTTTAACATTTTTTTTTTTTTTTAATAAATTAAGGAATACCACCTTAGGTATTCTTTTATTGTGACACAAAATGAACTAAGACAAAGATTAAAGTCCATTTTAATCCTGGTCATAATGAGCTTCTGGTTTTAACACTTAAGTTTATTGTGCCTGGAGGCAAGATTCCAGAAGCTTTAACATTCTAGTCACCTCAGTCTTTTCATACTTTATATGAGTGACAATTGGAATCCACTGACCACAGCACAGAAATTCAAAGTCATTTCAATTTTGCGTACAAACCCAAACATGTGCCAGAAGCAGCCTACCTTCAAGTCTTGGTGTAACAGGCAGGATCTTTCTCTCCAAAACTAAGTAATTTTTAAATATACAAACTTCTGCTCACCAATAAGAGGAACGGAACATCTTATATTTGAAATTTTAGGTCAGTTTATTAAGTTCAATGATGAAAGCTATCAGAAGATATTCTCCTGAAAATTATTTTTTCTTAGAAAAAAAAGAAAGGAAAATCAAAACCCTCTGAGCATAGCCACAGATGCTGTGGCAGTCAAGCCTCTCTACAGATGGGGACAGTCCATCAGTCAGTTGAGTCACTCCCTGGGTCAGCAGGATTGTAGTCTGGATCATCCTCATCATCCTCCAGCTCCAAGTCATCCATTTCCTGGAACAAGGACTCGTCTACTTCCACATTGTTTCCAGCTGCAAAAGGCAAAAAAATTTTACCTTCGGTCTTACACTCAGGAATAAAAGATAGAACTCACTGGTAGTACCAAACAGAAATTTCTAAATCTTCATGTGAGATATGAGTAATAAAATCCCAAACTACTACTGCAAATATTATCAGCAATGATTTGTATTAGTCAATAGAGATTAACATTTTAAGAGTAACTTCATGTTTTTCAGTTTATATTCTAAAGTTCAGTTATTTTTTTTTAAAAAAGCCTTATTAGAATTAATACTTTTAATGTGGCATGTTGTAAGTCACAGACAATGATGATATGTTGCTCTGGTTATACAAACTTCATTATCACTGACCACGGATCACAGTTATCTCTTCAAATAGTGGCAGATAAGTACGTCATTAAAGCTCAGCTATCCTTGTTATCTAATTGACAGATTTAACTTGATCTTCACTCTCACCCAGTTCCCGCATAGTATGCCTTCAGTTACAATGTCTAAGGCCTATAGGAAACAACATGTAGGCTGTGCATTAAACATCTTCACTCTCCCACTGAAGGGTTTATTGGACAGATAAAAAAGTGATTAAAAGATACAGATGCTCTTACATCTTTTCACTTTATCTTGCATCAGCAAAATCTCCATGCTAAAGTGACACTTCCCAACAAGTTATAAGTATTGTTAACTGTATTTATGCATCCCCAGCTTCATAACATGCTAAAGTTAAACAATGAGGTATTCAGTATGGATTTTCCACATCATTCTAAAGTGCATTAACTAATGCAGAAACAGGTGTTAGCCAAAATTTTATCTTTGAGAATAGTTAAATTTTACAAAGAACAGATCAGCAATGTGAATATTTGAAAGATTTCTATAAGAAGGCAGTATTTCTCTGTGATATCATGTCAAATCAAAATGACTTGAAAATTTTTTTGTAAGGTAAAACTAAGTCTATATATAATAAGTAGCAAAAAAAAAACAAGCATTTTGAAAAAAACTGTTTTCAAAACACTTCTTCAAAAGGACAATTTGGATGAACAGTTTCCCCAGATAGCAAAAGTCACTGATGATCATCAGTATAATACATGTGAATCATGTGAAGAATACAGACCTGTACAGACCTATTAATTGGAGAATACAATGAAAAGTCACTGACTTTTAGAAATGACATCACACTCAAATTAGCATTTCATGAAGCCTCCTAGCTGACATCTCCAAGGCACCAGAAGAACTATAGATGGAATTGACTGAGCTCTAAATAGATGACATATTAAAGTCATGGTTTGATGCGAAAGAATATTGAACTAAAATATGAAAAAAAATACAGTAGAATCTCCAAGCAACATGCCCCCAAAATGTTTCATTGCCTTTCTTTTTTTCTTTTAAATTTATTTAAATTAAAATTAAACCACCAGGGTGTCGAGCAAGATGGTGGCCGAGTAACAGCTTCCCTGCAACTGGGCACGGTGAGTCTGGGGAGATAAGACTCCAGGCATCTCTGGCTGGTGGGATCTGCCAATAACCATCCCTTTGAGGATACAGGAAGTCACCAAGGGACTTCTGGACCCAAGAGGAGGACAAAAACAGTGGAAAACTGGCAACTGGTTGCGTGTGTTCCATCGACCTAATCCTGCCAGCAGCCGTAAGTACAAGCAGCAGTGAGACTGTAAACTGCAAAGGCCTTACCTGTGAACTGTTTTGGTGTTTTTGGACTTGGCACTCAGTTGAACTGCCTTGGGGAGAGCTTGAGCAGGAGTTAAGAGAACTTTGGGCATTGTCTAGGGCCCCAGACTGAGCCGCTGAGCCGGACAGAGCTAATAGTGTTCGGCTGTGGGCCAAAGGGAGCCATTGTGAGAGAACGCCCCAGCAAGCTCTGCCTTCAGGGACGCAGAGCAAGGATCGGGTGGGAGCTAGTAACCTAGTGACTAAGTAGCCTAAAGGCGGGGACTGAGCTGCCTTACAGCCTTAACCTCAGGGGCAGAGTGAGACCGGTTTTGGCACACTGCAGCCTCGGGTTGTTGCCCTGGGTACAGTGCCGCGGCATCACAGCTCATAGCAACCTCAAACTCCTGGGCTTGGTGCTGCCCGGACCTCCATAAGAGCTGTGCCACGACCCCCGACCCGTGACCGCCAGGCCTCTGCATGCCCTGACCAGGAACTGCGGGAGCCGCACAACCCTGGGACCTTCCTCCTGTACCCTCCCTGCCTCCACACAGGCCCACTCATCTGGCCAGGGACTGTGGTAGACACGTGCCCTCCAGAGCCCTTCTCCTGGCCAGAGACTGCTGGAGCCTTGGGCTCTCTGTGACAAAGTCACTGGGCGCCAGGCACTCCCAGAACCGTACGCACCACCTCCCACCCTGTTGCTGGATTCAGGTTTGTCACACTCCGGAGCTGCTTCCACAACCAGAACTCCCTGGCTGGGGCAGCCCCAGAGGAACTACACAGGGTCACTCCCTACAAAGATCAAGCAATAATAGAGTGATCCCACTGGGGTCTACTCTTGGAGAGACACCTCCCCAACTCTGAGGATGGCCAGAGGCAATGGTGAAAAACAATCATGAGGTGAAATCAACAGAAAAACTCTGGCATTATGAATAATCAGAGTAGATCAACTCCCCCAAGGATCAATGGGGCAGACACAGCACAAGATCCCATGCACAAATAGCTGAAATGTCAGAAATCAAATTCAGAATCTGGATAGCAAATAAGAGCGAATTAGAATTCCAAGCAATAATCCAAAAGGTATCTCAAGAATTCAACGAATTCAAAGACCAAATGACCAAAGATTTTGACACATTGAGACAAGAAGTTGAAGCCCTCAAAGATCTGAGAAACACAGTAGAATCCCTCAGTAACAGAATGCAGCAAGCAGAAGAAAGGATTTCTGACATGGAAGACAAAGCTTTTGAATGATCCCAAACTCTCAAAGAGGAAGAGAAATGGAGGACAAAAAGAGCTCACTCTCTCAGAGAGCTCTGGGATAATTCGAAGAAAACAAATATTCATCTTCCAGGGATCCCCAAAAGCGACAAAGTGGCTTCACAGGGCACAGAGTCTCTTCTCCATGAGATTATGAAGGAGAACTTTCCAGACATGCCAAGAGATTCTAAAGTTCAGATAGCAGACAGTTTCAGAACTCCAGTACGACTCAACCCAAATAAGACATCCCCCAGACAAATGATAATCCATTTCACTAAAGTTAATATGAAGAAGAAAATTCTGAAAGCAGCCAGGCAAAAGAAAACCATCACCTACAAGGGCAAGAACATTAGAATAACTGCAGATCTCTCTGCTGAAACCTTTCAAGCTAGAAGAGGATGGTCATCGACTTTTAATCTCCTAAAACAAAATAAGTTTCAATCCAGGATCCTGTACCCAGCTAAACTGAGCTTCATTTATGATGGAGAAATTAAATACTTTAATGACATTCACATGTTGAAGAAATTTGCTATAACTAAACCAGTTCTCCAGGATATTCTCAGACCTATCATCCATAAAGACCAGCATAATCCTCCACCACAAAAGTAAACCCACCCAGAAAATTTTGATCAAATTCCAACGTCCACAGTCACAAAAGGATTAAAAATGTCCACCAGACTCTCGAAAGGCTTATCAATATTCGCAATGTGAATGGTTTAAATTGTCCTCTAAAGAGGCACAGGTTGACTGACTGGATACAAAAACTCAAGCCAGATAGATATTTGCTGCGTACAAGAATCGCATCTTGCATTAAAAGACAAATGTAAACTCAAGGTGAAGGGATGGTCAGCTATACTCCAGGCAAATGGAAAGCAGAAAAAAGCAGGTGTTGCAATCCTATTCGCAGATGCAATAGGCTTTAAACCAACCGAAATAAGGAAGGATAAGGATGGACACTTCATATTTGTTAAAGGTAATACTCAATATGATGAGATTTCAATTATTAATATTTATGCACCCAACCAGAACGCACCTCAATTTACAAGAGAAACTCTAACAGACATGAGCAATTTGATTTCCTCCAGTTCCATAGTAGTAGGAGATTTTAACACCCCTTTAGCGGTGCTGGATAGATCCTCCAAAAAGAAGCTAAGCAAGGAAATTTTAGATTTAAACTCAACCATTCAACATCTGGACTTAACAGACATCTACAGAACATTTCATCCCAACAAAACTGAATAAACATTCTTCTCATCAGCCCACAGAACACTCCAAAATCGACCACATCCTAGACCACAAATCTAACCTCAGCAAATTTAAAAAAATAGAAATTATTCCTTGCACTTTCTCAGACCATCGTGGAATAAAAATTGAACTCAATAACAACAGGAACCTGCATACCCATACAAAAACATGGAAGCTAAACAACCTCCTGCTGAAGGATAGATGGGTTACAGATGAAATTAAGAAGGAAATCACCCAATTTTTGGAACAAAACAACAATCAAGACATGAATTACAAGAACCTCTGCAATACTGCAAAGGCAGTCCTAAGAGGGAAATTTATAGCACTGCAAGCCTTCCTCAAGAAAACGGAAAGAGAGGAAGTGAATAACTTAATGGGACAAGAGAGGAAGTGAATAACTTAATGGGACATCTCAAGCAACTGGAGAAGGAAGAACACTCCAACCCCAAATGCAGCAGAAGAAAAGAAATAACCAAAATCAGAGCAGAATTAAATGAAATTGAAAACAAAAGAATTATACAACAGATCAATAAATCCAAAAGTTGGTTTTTTGAAAAGATCAATAAAATAGATAAATCTTTGGCCAACCTAACCAGGAAAAAAAGACTAAAATCTCTAATTTCATCAATCAGAAATGGTAACGATGAAATAACAACAGACCCCTCAGAAATTCGAAAAATCATTAACAAATACTACAAGAAACTCTATTCTCACAAATATGACAATCTGAAAGAAATCGACCAATACCTGGAAGTACGCCACCTACCAAGACTTAGCCAGAATGAAGTGGAAATGTTGAACAGGCCTATATCAAGTTCTGAAATAGCATCGACTACACAAAATATCCTAAAAAGAAAAGCCCAGGACCAGATGGCTTTATGTCAGAATTCTACCAAACCTTTAAAGAAGAACTAGTACCTATACTACTAAACCTCTTCCAAAATATAGAAAAAGAAGGAATATTACCCAACACATTCTACGAAGCAAACATCACCTTGATCCCCAAATCAGGGAAAGACCCAACAAGAAAATAAAATTATAGACCAATATCACTAATGAATATTGATGCTAAATACTAAATAAGATCCTAACAAACAGAATCCAACAACACATCAAAAAAATTATACACCACGACCAAGTGGGATTTATCCCAGGGTCTCAAGGCTGGTTCAATATACATAAATCTATAAATGTAATTCAGCACATAGACAAACTAAAAAATAAGGACTATATGATTCTGTGAATTGATGCAGAAAAAGTTTTTGATAATATCCAGCATCCCTTTATGATCAGAACACTTAAGAAAATTGGTATAGAAGGGACATTTCTTAAACTAATAGAGGCCATCTACAGCAAACCCACAGCCAATATCGTATTGAATGGAGTTAAATTGAAATCATTTCCACTTAGATCAGGAACCAGGCAAGGTTGCCCATTGTCTCCATTGCTCTTTAACATTGTAATGGAAGTTTTAGCCATTGCAATTAGGGAAGAAAAGGTCATCAAGGGTATCCACATAGGGTCAGACAAGATCAAACTTTCACTCTTCACAGATTATATGATCATATATCTGGAAAACACTAGGGATTCTACTACAAAACTTTTAGAAGTGATCAAGGAATACAGTAATGTCTCAGGCTACAAAATCAACACCCATAAATCTGTAGCCTTTATATATACCAACAGTAATCAAGCCGAACAAACAGTCAAGGACTCTATTCCTTTCACAGTAGTGCCAAAGAAGATGAAATACTTGGGAGTATACCTAACAAAGGACGTGAAAGATCTCTACAGAGATAACTATGAAACTTTAAGAAAAGAAATAGCTAAAGATGTTAACAAATGGAAAAACATACCATGCTCATGGCTGGGAAGAATCAACATTGTTAAAATGTCTGTACTACCCAAAGCAATATATAATTTTAATGCAATTCCTATTAAAGCTCCATTGTCATATTTTTAAGATCTTGAAAAAATAATACTTCGTTTTATATGGAATCAGAAAAAACCTCAAATAGCCAAAACATTACTGAGCAATAAAAACACAGCAGGAGGAATCACACTACCAGACCTGAGACTGCACTATAAAGCAATAGTGATCAAAACAGCATGGTATTGGCACAAAAACAGAGAAGTAGATGTCTGGAACAGAATAGAGAACAAGAGATGAATCCAGCTACTTACCGTTATTTGATCTTTGACAAGCCAATTAAAAACATTCAGTGGGGAGGGCGGCACCTGTGGCTCAGTGAGTAGGGCGCCGGCCCCATATGCTGAGGGTGGTGAGTTCAAACCCAGCCCTGGCCGAACTGCAACAAAAAAATAGCTGGGCGTTGTGGCGGGTGCCTGTAGTCCCAGCTGCTCGGGAGGCTGAGGCAAGAGAATCACATAAGCCCAAGAGCTGGAGGTTGCTGTGAGCCGTGTGACGCCACGGTACTCTACCGAGGGCAGTAAAGTGAGACTCTGTCTCTACAAAAAAAAAAAAAAAAAAAAAAAAACATTCAGTGGGGAAAAGATTCCCTATTTAACAAATGGTGCTTGGTGAACTGGCTGGCAATGTGTAGAAGATTGAAACTGGACCCATGCCTTTCACCATTAACTAAGATAGACTCTCACTGGATTAAAGATTTAAACTGAAGACATGAAACTATAAAAATACTTGAAGAAAGTGCAGGGAAAACTCTTGAAGGAATCGGCCTGGGTGAATATTTTATGAGGAGGTATCCCCAGGCAATTGAAGCAGTATCAAAAATACACTAGTGGGACCAAACTAAAAAGCTTCTGCACAGCCAAGAACATAGTAAGTAAAGCAAGCAGACAGCCCTCAGAATGGGAGAAAATATTTGCAGGTTATACTTCCGATAAAGGTCTAATAACCAGAATCCACAGAGAACTCAAACGTATTAGCAAGAAAAGAACATGTGATCCCATCTCACGGTGGGCAAGGGACTTGAAGAGAAACTTCTCTAAAGAAGAAGATGCATGATCTACAAACACATGAAAAAAAACTCATCATCCTTAATCATCAGAGAAATGCAAATCAAAACTACTTTGAGATATCACCTAACCCCAGTAAGAGTAGCCCACGTAACAAAATCCCCAAACCAGAGATGTTGGCGTGTGGAGAAAAGTAGAGCACACTTCTACACTGCTGGTGGGAATGCACACTAATACTTCCTTCTGCAAGGATGTTTGGAGAATACGTAGAGACCTAAAAATAGACCTGCCATTCGATCCTATAATTCCTTTACTAGGTTTATACCCAGAAGACCAAAAATCACAATATAACAAAGACATCTGTACCAGAATGTTTATTGCAGCCCAATTCATAATTGCTAAGTCATGGAAGAAGCCCAAGTGCCCATCGACCCACGAATAGACTAGCAAATTTACATGTATACCATGGAATATTATGCGGCCTTAAAGAAAGATGGAGACTTTACCTCTTTCATGTTTATATGGATGGAGCTGGAACATATTCTTCTTAGCAAAGTATCTCAGGAATGGAAGAAAAAGTATCCAATGTACTCAGCCCTACTATGAAGCTAAATTATAGCTTTCACATGAAGGCTATAACCCAACTATGTCACAAGACTATGAGGAAAGGGCCAAGGAAGCAGAAAGGAAGGGGGAGGTTAGGGTGGAGGGAGGGTCATCGGTGGGGCCACACCTATGGTGCATCTTAGAATGGGTACAGGTGAAACTTACTAAAGGCAGAATACAAATGTCTACACACAATAACTAAGAAAAATGCCATGAAGGCTATGTTGAACAGTTTGATGAGAATATTTCAGATTGTATATGAAACCAGCACATTGTACCCCTTGATTGCACTAATGTACTCAGCTATGATTTAACAAAAAAAAAAAAAAAGTAAACCACCAGAAGCTACCGTGTCAAACAGTGGTATCCCTGAGGGTGGTGGAGCAATAAATTAGAAGAACATAGGTCTTGGAACACCCAGGGGAGCACAGCACCCCACCTAAATGGACTACTTATTTCAGAACTATTAAGTGAAAAGAGAAAGGCAAGTCAATATTTTTAGGACCCTTAGGAGGGAAGCATGGTGTAATGGGGATAGCAGGGATCTGGAGGCTCACTCTTGAGTTTAAATCCTAGCACTGCCACTTAACAGCAGTAAGACCATGGACCAGTTACTTCCTTTCCTTGTTGCTTTCTTCCTTTTCAACCACTTATTGCTGCAAATCTAGATTCTCCTACCTAACCCAAATAAAGACACGCTTAAGGTCACAAATGACTGACATACCCATCTACAGAGTTAACTGAAACTGCAGACCTACATGCCACCACCAAACATGCAAATGCTGTTCAAGAAAGAGCAGACCCAACTAAGTCATTAAAAGGTTAGTTAACTTTAAGATTAACAGGTAGTTTTCATTTTTTGAAATTATTAAGTATAGAGTAGTTGCAGGGGTCCTCAAACTTTTTAAACAGGGGGCCAGTTTACTGTCTCCCCCAGTTGGAGGGCCGGACTATAGTTTAAGAAAAAAAACTATGAACAAATTCCTGTGCACACTGCACATATCTTATTTTGAAATAAAAAAACAAAACGGGAACAAATGCAATCACACTGCCTCATATGGCCCGCGGGCCGCAGTTTAAGGACCCCCGTTAGAGTTTTACAATAATGTACTTCTATAAGTATACCTATTGAAGTTTCTTAATTGCAGCCTTCCAACGTGAAAAGGTTCCCTCCTCAAGCCCAGACTAGTATGTCTATCTATTGCTGTCTTTGATACTACTTAATTTATCACAAAGTTTAAAAAATATATTGCTATAGAATTACAACATTCATTTCAAATGTATAAATTGATCAACTATGGAAAGTTACTCTTCAAAATGTATTTTTTAACAGCCTTAGGAGAAAAAAATTTACATTAATTAAAATTAAAGCTCTGACTTTCATGGCTTAAAATTAAAGACAGCACATTATATACAAGTGGAATTCTAATATTATCTTACCATCCTCCAAGAACTGGATATCAGATGTGTCAAGATTATGATCTGTTTCAAATAACTGTTTCCCTAAAAGAAATAAGTATTTTTTTAATTCAAATGGCACAATATTTCTGCATCTTTCCTACAACCCTTTAAAAAATGTAGTAAGCTATGATGATACTACTGCACTCTAGCCAGGGCAACAGAGTGACACTCTGTCGCAAAAAAAAAGGAAAGAAAAGAAAAAAGAAATATTAAATAATCTAAGAAAACAAGTTCAAAAACTTGATTTTGTCAATTTCAATACCTTTATATTTCCATTAAAATGAAATAAACGAAGACCTAGTCTGCCTTAGATTCGTAAAAAAAAAAAATAGGTTTGACTCTTATTACTTATGAGACTTGTGACCATGAATGTCTCTATATCAGAGGACAATTATAATATTTATATTTAATTGTGAAAAAAGATTGTCACGTAGGTATGTCTTCTCTTTTTGTCCTAGATGCCAAAGTATACTATTTTCATACAGACATTTGCCCAAATGGCATTCTTGCTGTGTAAGAAATGATACAAGAGAGTTTGTGAGGAACTGGAATGGGGGTGAGAATCATACCACTTAATTTATTTTTTCCTGCTTGTTCTTCTTCTTTCATCCGTTTCTTTTTAATTTCCAAAAGTTCTGCATCAAACTTAGCCTTCCAATTTAAGAAATTCTCAATTGTAACAGGAGTGCCATGGAATAATTGCTTAGAAAATAAAAAATGACATACGTCACTTGACTGATGAGATATAAGTTTAAAAAATAAAGCCTAAGGATATCATCTAAACAAATAAACACAACCCCTTATTAGAGAAATACAGAAAATTTTATGTTTGAAGTTTTGAAATATTTAATCTGATTTCTGCTTGATTGGTTTTAGCAACTTAGTATGATAAAGTTTGTTTTCAACTGTTATACAAAACAAACCAGTTAATATGTAATACATTTACTGTATTTACTACAGCTCTTCATTGCTAGGGAGAAAGCTGTCACGGTCATTACTGTTTTGAATACATATCAATTCATAACACCAAATTATAGCTTCACTTCATTTCAGAATTTCAGGTTTTCTTTACATTTAGTTAACTACTGAAATCACTGTAGCAGGGGCTTTATAATTCTAAAGTCTATACTATAGGAGAAATTATTTCTATTTCTGGGTCTTATTTGTACAAGCTTTACTAACCTTTACTGCTTATCACTCAATACTCATGCCACCAACAAAATGAGGGACTTTTATTTACTTTTATTTACTTCTGTGATTCCAAAAAAAAAAGGTCAATTACTGAAATTATCAAAATAAACCCAACCACCCAACCAAAAACAGATTTAAAGGATAAAAAACCAAAACAAGTTTTTTAAATATACCTTTTCAGCTTCTTCTGCTTCTTTTTCTTTCTGTTTCTTTTCTTCTTCTCTTCTAGTTTTTATCTGATCTACTATTTCATTTAATTTTTCTTGCACAGCTGTCACTAGAGTAAAGATCATCACCATACCAAGATTTTCTTCAGCCTGTGGAACAAAAAAAAGTGATAAGAAACAGACTTCCACAAAAATAAAAACGCACACGTTTGTAATATTATTACTAATTCAGTTATACTATATGGTAATGTACTTCCATAAATGATCATTAAAGAAGTGAGTATATATGTTAAAAAGGTATCTTACTTAGGGGGCGGCGCCTGTGGCTCAGTGAGTAGGGCGCTGGTCCCATATGCCGGAAGTGGTGGGTTCAAACCCAGCCCCGGCCAAAAACACACACACAAAAAAAGGTATCTTACTTAAAAAGTCATGTAGATTTGCTATATCCAACTAAAAATAGATACTGTATTTCAGCAAATTCTGCTTAATAACCATAAATATAGGTAGAATTCAGAAAAATTTTTCCTATAGTTAACAAGCAACATCATTTCTCCAGTATGTTTCATTGTTCTTATTCTTTTTGAGTACTTTTTTTTATTTTCATAGATACTGGTGACTTATCTATGTGAGTATTATAAGACCTGTGACAATGCACTGAATTTTGAGGCCAGAGTAATCTTCTACTCAAATGTAGTCTAATATAATACATTACAATTGTAATCTAGCTTTACCTTTTTTTTTTTCTTGAGATTTGAAATGGTTTAAAACCAAATGTAAAAGCATCTCCAACTCATGAAAAGGATAAAACTCAAAGGCTTTTAGGAAGTTTGTCACTTGCAGATAGAATAAAACAAAACAAAGTATCCTGTTTCTCCTAGGGTTTCAATGAAGTGGGCAAAAAAATAACTTCAAATTATACTAGACTGAATTTCAGTCTTTCTGAGTATTTGTCTGCAGGGCTGGCCCCAGCAGCATTTGAGTGGGTACTACACCTCCTCAGCCCTCTGTATGCACTAACCTGTAATTCAAATCAGTGAAGTTTCTCTGTAGTGTCTCTATGCTAACCATCCTCACTCTGTGACTAAGCAAGCCTCTCCTGAGTTCCAGACCCATAACTGCCTACAGTGACTTGACGACCCACAGTCACAACTCTGAAACTTAGCAAAGGTGGGAAAACAGATTAGTACAACCATTATAAAGGTCAATTTGGCAAGTATGTACGAAATTCTAAGTATGAATACCCTTTAATCCAGCAACCCTACTTCTAGAAAACACTGGGCTAGTATACTCATCAGTAATTCATTCTTTTCATTTTTTTCAACAAATACTTGAGTATCTATAATATGCTAGGCACTAAAGTTACAACAGAGAACCTGACCTAAGGACTTATAAATAATGATATATGACAACACTGGAAGAATTATATATTAAATCAGTCAAAAATGAGAAACAACTGTAAGTTGTTTTTAAAAAGATGTGTAATTACATATGCATACAATGAAATTGTATGTAGTTATCAAAAATGATTCATGTATATACATTTAACTGAAAGGAAAAATGCCCAAGTAATGTTGTTAAGTGAAAAAGAGAATGTTATGAACATTATATATAAAATGATCTAACTGTGGTCAGACATGGAGACTATATACATAGGTATAAGAAAAAAAGTCCAGCACTATGTCACACCAAAATGTTAGTAGACAATTATACCTAGTTGGTGGGATAAAGAGTAACCTTTATTTCTTCTTCATGATTTTTTGTATTTTCTGACTTTTTATAATATGAATTTATTACTTTGATACCTGAAAATTAATACAACTGTTTTTGGAGAAAAACCACAAATATTCGCTCAACAACTCTGATCTCAGTCAGGATAAAAGAAATCAAAAGTGCCTTTTTGGAAGGGGAGATAAAAAAATTAATACTAATTAATTTATTAATCTAAGTAAATGGAAAATTATTTAGATTAATAAGTAATTTTTATAATATAGCAATATATTAATAATATTAAAAATTAATAATATAAGTAATTTTTATAATATAAAAAGTATATTATTTATAAATTAATACTAATTAATTTATTAATCTAAGTAAATGGAAAAATTTACTTAGATTAATAAATTAATGTGTGGCTGAATATAGCATAACCATCTCAGGTTCTCTGCAATGTTTTAAAATGAAACATGATAAGCTAAATGTTAGAATTAGCATAATTTCATGCTGGGTAACAGACTGAAAAATGCCCCAGATTAGCAAAAACTCCTGTCTAATATATATTCTTCCACTTTTCATTTTCTAACAGCTTCAGGTATTTTTATAACATCAGTATTCAGGGGACCCCTGATCCTTAAACTATACAAGCCACATGTAAGGCAGAAAGATGCTTTCTGTCAATTTTCTTACAATGAATAAAGCTAGGACTTCTGATTTTAAGTTGGTGGAGGACGAATTTTACTTGCTCTCCCTACTTTCTACTCTGAAGAACCCATGAAAATTCTCCCCAAGCATGAGTAAAACTTAATACCTGCCAACCCCAAACTGTGGGTAGCTCATTCCACAATAGAACTAATTCTCTAAGAACTTTCCAATATATCTTTTTTTCTCCACATAACCCTCCCCCCATGGAGGGCGAAGTCATAAACCATTATTGTTACTGGTAAGCTTAGGGAAAAGAGATGGGTGGGAGGTGGAAATCAGTCATCAGTCATCTTCCCAGACTACAGGCAGCTAACCTGTAACGAATGGGTGGGTGGGTGGGGGGGCGAGCTTTAATTTTTATAAAAGTTGAAATTTGTAGCCACATATAGAACTAGACATTCTAAGAACCAAATCAAAACTGTGTTTACTATTTAAAGTCCCTTTTGTACGTTTTATCACTGAAGATAATCAGAAAAGTCATGGGGGTGACCGAGTTTTAAGCAGGAGCACTGGAACAACTTCTATTACTCAAACTTAGGGACAGCGGGAAACAAAGATGCTTTGTGATTATGTATCATTAATCCTGCTTGGTCAATATTTACACATTTAATAGCATTTTCTGACTCTTGAAATTAATGTATAAACATTTAAGACCAATAAATTCCACTGCAAGGCACAAAACTGTTATTTCTTACCTGTAATGCTAATAATTTTAAAATGTTTGAGATATCATTATCTTCTAGATTTTCCTGGGAGAATATTTCATAAAGAGGAGCTTCATCTGGGTATTTTTCACTGTATGTAAACTTGAGGGTAGTCTGGACAGCTGAAACAAGAGTTTCATGTGAATACCTTAGAGGTGGCTCTTTGTGGAATCAGTGAAAAGAAGAAAAATACATATGCCTACAAAGAAAACTAAGGTTACTCAAGGACCAGATAATCACTAATATGAAAAACATTTGCCACAAAGAGATGAGTGAAACAAATCATAAGAATAGCAAAAATCACTTCTTACACATGACATACACTTACCATTATTGGAATTTTACCACACTGCGTATCTGAGAAAGAAGATAAAGAAAAGCTACTCTTTTTAAAACACTCCCTAAGATAAACAAAAGGTACTGACTATAGCACACAAAAAAAGTAGCATCATAAGTTCATTTTTAGCTTCTACCAGAGCAAGCTCCCAGCTGCACAAGACCTCTGGCTGTAACCCTGGAATCTATATTTCTAACTACACAATGCAAGTGGAGTTAACTGGTGGCTGGATGACAGTTTTGAGTTGGGCAGTTTGAGAAGTTACCTGAGAAACTTTTAACCTAATTCATCTATACAGTCTCACTCTTTTGGTCTGTGCCAATTCATAAATCTGGCACTTGTACAGGAGGGAAACTCTTTTTTTATTTTTTTTTTGAGACAGTCTCATTATGTCACCCTCAATAGAGTGCCATGGCATCACAGCTACAGCAATCTCAAACTTTTGGGCTTAAGCGATTCTCTTGCCTCAGACTCCCAAGTAGCTGGGACTACAGGCGCCCGCCACAACGCCCGGCTATTGCAGAGTTACTTTTAATCTGCAGAGTTACTTTTAATAAAGAACTCAAATCTATGTAGGTTTTCACAGGAAGGGGAAAAAAAGTAACTTAAAATTTGCAGGTTTGTATTTCAATTTTCATGTTATGACGTCAACAAAGAATTTTGAGTCAATAAATGCAAAAGACTAAATAATAGAGGTCAGTAAGAAATACAGTGTCTTCTGGCATTTTTTAAATCCTTTATTAGCACATTTCTAATTTTATTGCTAGAACAAGAAATTTTTTAAAAATTTTCCCCAGCTCTCTTGAGGTACACTTGACAAACAAAATTGCATATATTTAAGATGTACAATGTGATGTTTTGATATGCACACACTGTGAAATGATTACCACACATTAACATAACCATCACCTCACCTCCTATGTGCATGTGTGGTGAGAACACTTATGATTATCTCTCTTAGCTAATTTCAGTATACCATACAGTATTAATACCTATAGTCACCATACTGTACAACAGATATCCAAACTTATTCATCCCACATAACTGAACCTTTGTACCCTTTGATCAACATCCAATTCCCCCTACTTCCTAGGTCATGGTTAAACAACCAGTGTGTCAAAGATGAAATTAAAAAGGAATTCAACTATGATTTAACAATAAAAATAAATAAATTAAAATTTTTTTAAAAAAAGGAATTCAAAAAATATCTTGAGACAAATAAAAATGGAAACAGAACAATCTCAAAATTTATGGGTTGCAGCAAAAACAATTCTAACAGGGAAGGAAGTTAATAGCAATGAATTCCTGTATCGAAAAAGACAGATATCAAACAATACAACACTACCCTCAAGAAACTAGAAAAAGAAGAAACTAGGCATAAAATCAGAAGAGGAAATAATAAAGATCACAACAGAAATAAAAGAAACAGACGTTAGATGATCAATAGAAACATCAACAAAACTTAACTAGACTAAGAAAAAAGAGAGAAGACTAAAATAAAAAAATCTTAAATGAAAGAGACTTTACAACTAATACTATGGATAGGAAGATATTAGTTATAGGATATAAATTTTCAGATCGGATGAGTAAATGCTATAGATCTACTGTACATCGTGGTGATATAGTTAATAATAACATATACTTAAAAACTGGAAAGAGATTAGATATTAAATGTACTCACCCACAAGAAAATTAAAAATTAAATCAAAATAAATAAACTTTATCACTATGACATACTAGTTGTTTTCCTCTTTCCTGTTAATGGAGTTTTATAATTTATCACATCCTGAGAATACTCTTTAACACTGTTTATGTATCAGCAAACTCAATTTCACCAGGCAGGTATAATAAATTCATTTAACTACTTTATAAATAATAAGTTTCCTAAAAAAATATTTACTGATAATTACTAAAATTTAGGAATAAAAAAAAGAAAATATAAAATCACAAATAATCGCATCACCAAAAGGGTGTTTCCATTTTGGTATGAAAGTATTTTATAGATATACATTGAAGTATTTTTCAATTTTTTTTGAGACAGAGTCTCACTTTGTGGCCATCGGTAGAGTGCCATAGTATCACAGCTCACAGCAACCTCAAACTCTTGGGCTTGAGCAATTCTCTTCCCTCAGCTTCCCGCATAGCTGGGAGTACAGGTGCCCGCCACAACAACCAGCTATTCCTTGGTTGTATTTGTCATTGTTTTGGCAGGCCCAGGCTGGATTCGAACCCATCAGCTCCTAGAGGCTGAGCTACAGGCCCATTTTAAGTAAAATTTTATCTGTAGTTGGATGGGCAAAATTTTGCTGAAAATACACAGTCACATATAATATCTCAACTATATCATGAGCATCCTTCCAAATCCCGAAACATTCAATAAGCATATTTCACTAAGTATGGCCCCATTTACTGGTTAAGATAGAAATAATGATATTACAAACATCCATGCATATATTTTATTAGTATCATGATACTTTCCTTAGAATAAATACCCCATTTAGTAGACTAGTCATTAGATCAAAGGTTACGAACATTAAGTCTTCTGCTTCATGATTCCAGCAACTCTCCTGACCATGTGTATCAATTACACTGTCAACAGCACATTACTATCTCCTAATACTAACAAGTTGCTGGATATGAAATATTATTTTCATTTTAGCTTGCATTTTTAATTACCAGTGGGACTGATTGGTTTTATTTTTAATGATTATTTACAATATTCCCTTTAAAAATTGTATATTCATGCCCTTTGCCTGCTTTTCTACTAGTTAGTTCATTAAAATAGAGTTTTTAGGAAAAAAATAGTATTTTCTAGGAATCTGTTTCAAAGAAATAATTTTCAGGGTATTTCTCAAATGGGAGATGATGGGACTACACTGAATACGTATAGAGTTATTATAGAGCGATAATTAACTCCCAATAAAGCTATTATTCAGAATACGGGAACTTTTGCGAGAAATTTTTAAATTTTACTTTTCATTTTGGTATAATCTTAAAGAAATTTATATTTTGGATATTCATCAATGAGTACCACCACACCATTCTGGAAGCCACAATGCCATCATATGAAGTCTCAACTGGTTTCTTAACAAAGGAAAGTTTTAAATAGCTTGAAGAACAATCATACAGTATTTATTTTGTACTTTAATGCATTATTCAAAAAATTTTAAGTACTTTTCTGCAAAAGCATAATGGTTATTAATTTAGTGGTAAATAACTATATTCAACACCCCTATATTTTATTTGGGAGACAGGGCTTCACTTTGTTGCCCGGGCTAGATAGAGTGTAGTGGTGTCATCATAGATCACTGCAACCTTAAACTCCTAGGCTCAAGTGATCCTCCTGCCTCAGCCTTCCTCTTGAGTACATGAGAGTAAAGGTACGTGCTACTACACCAGATCATTTTTCAAATTTTTAGAGACAAGGTCTTTCTATGTTGCTCAGACTGGTCTGAAACTCCTGGCCTTTTGACTTGGCCTCTCAAAGTGCTAGGAATACAGGTGTGAGCCACCACTCTGGGCAATATTCTTTTAATTCAGATTTTGATAAAGTCTGAATGCTAATCTCATTTTCAGTTGCATTTAATGCCAATTTACAAAACATTTTTATCAAATTACCTTATTAACTGAAGTTGATTAAAGGCAGAAATAAACTTTATTTTTTTAATTTTTATTTATTTATTTATTTTGAGGCAGAGTCTCATTATTTTGCCCTTGGCAGAGTGCTGTGACATCACAGCTCACAGCAACCTCAAACTCTTAGGCTTAAGCGATTCTCTTGCCTCAGCCTCCCAAGTAGCTGGGACTACAGGCGCCCACCACAACGCCCAGCTATTTTTTGGTTGTAGTTGTCATTGTTGTTTGGCAAGCCTGGGCCGGGCTCGAACCCACCACCTTCAGTCTCTGTGGCCGGCACTCTACTCACTGAGCTACAGGCGCCAAGCCAGAAATAAACTTTAGACACCACTCATCCCAAATACCTACCAAATTTAATTTATTTTAATTCATTAGTTTTGTAGCTACTTTAAGAGAAAAAGAAACCATGCAAATAGGTGTATATTCCGCCCTACTTGTAACAGCAAATGTCTAGTCAACAATCTAAATGTGCAAAGAAAAAAATGCCATGGAAAAACAACATTCATTCAAAGGAATACCACACAGCCACTGAAATATATTTGCATGCAAAGTCTTGCTTAAACAAAAATCTCCCATCTTTTTTCCATCTGTTATATGGCTGTTTCCCCCTCACTTTTAAAAACAAAACTTACCTTGCCAGACTATATATCATTGATGTCCTCTCTATTTCTAGGAGTCATGTTTACACAGTAAATACTGACCAGAAACACTCATTCTAGATCCATAACAGAATCTTAGGACCTCCACACATATAATGCCCAGCAAAATGGCTGCAAATTGAGTGACATTCCTGAGAGAGAAGCTTAGAAAAACTGCAAGTATTTTTCATTAGACTTACTTTCATCATTTTCTCCAGCCTCAGATGTCACAGTAATAGTGAAGCTGGGTGGATTTTCTGATAACACTGCAAGAAAATATACAGAGAAGTTTATTAACATGCTTCCTACGGCAGATGCTTTTCCTTATTAGCAATTTATCACTAATCAGTCCTCAAAATTACAATCTAAACAATATGTTGAAATGATAAAATGTCCATCAACTTTCTACTTAAAGTGAGGGTTATCTTTAATCTAGAAAGAAATATTTATAATACATAACCCTCTTGGAGTTTTACCAAATCAACTGAAACAAGGACTTTAATCTCCACCCGTGCCTCAAAAATTGAATTCGTAAAAAATCTCAAATGGCAAACAAACAGTTTGAAGTTTCTCACTAGAAACTACCCACATGAATAATATTCACCTCATTACTGATTTTCATATTTATATATTCTGAAGTGTAACGCAGAATCTCCATGACAAACAGTAAATACTGATTTCTTAGTGTGTCTTCTTGTTCTCTCCCTCTCCTCCCCACATCATCTGTGCAACCAAACTTTATTCTTTCACAAATATTCCTGATTCTACCATTTTTCATAGAATTATAAAATGAATTAGCAATGAATCTAAACATAGTGCTTACAATTTGTTAAAACATGTAGGTCAACATATAAATAAATAAAAAACCTTTGTATGACATTTCACAGCCTAATGTCTATCTAATAGTGTATCTCTGTCTATTATCTATTCCCCCACATGAATACTATGACAACTCTATGAAAGCTCTTAGCTCAGTGCCTGGCAGTATGTAGAACTGCAATAAATTTGGCTCAGTGAAAGAACTAAACTAATGGGATGAAAGGAGAAAAATAACAACAGCAAAAACAAAACAAAAAACATTTGTATTCAGAACCATCTGAAGAGCAAACAAGTAAACGTCAAGCCACCAGGGATGGTTGCTAAGCCTAAGCCTCACACCATGCCTGGGAAGCACTGGCACCTGTCAAGACTGGCAACGGCTCTGCAGACTCTTTCTGAAATGAAAGAGCACTGCATCACTGAAGGAGTCACCATGGAAATATTCAGCTTTTACTATTTGGGAACTTTCTAAAGCTGCCATAAATATGTATTACCAATAATACTTTCAAGACAGTTGCCTTCATTTTAATTCAAGTTTAAGGCACCTGGAACAATGCTGAACACTTGTAATTACTATAATTATTATTAAATTATTGTAATGCTGAGTATTTCAGGAAGAAAGTCTCACTGCACTCACATTTTAATAGGTCTCAGGCAGTCGAGCCTATGTTGAAAAAGCCACTGAAAGGCCATAATAAAGCTTTCATAAAATGGCCTTGCCTATTCTTTAACAAGCATACATAAAAACAGAGTTGATGTATCTCCCAATAACAACATCTAACATTTTGTTGAGTATCACTTTGAGCCTGTGCTATGCAGTGACATGAAAATCCTTTACTTGTGGCACCAATCCTGTAACTTCACACTCTAACTATAGTTCACCATATTTACGATGCCATCAAGCATGAGATATACCTTACTTTACACCTTAGTGATATATTAACCAGTAAGAAAGAAAAATAAAGTGCCAAACTATGACATGTTATCAATTGTAAATTCATTAAAATATAAAAAATGTGTCTTAGAAACAACCAAATATAGTATTACCCCAGTTTTACACACTTAGAAACTGAGACACTGAGCTTTTAAATAACTTGTCGAAGGCAATATAGCCACTAACCAACCAAAAATAAAGTGAATAGAGGTTTACATAAAAACAAAAACATATTTCCAGCTCTAAGAAATTCCAAGGAAGTCATTTGAACCAGGCTGTTAATCATGGATGTCACATTGACAAGCAGAGATGGAAAAGAGGAATGAATTTGAGGGTACCATGGGAGAAAGGGCACTATGGTGGGAAAGGTAAAAGAATTTATAAGAAATAACAAATTCTTCTGTTTGGTGGACCTGTGTGTTGGTAAAGAAAATTCGTTGAAAATATAGCTAAAATTTAATTATGGACAATAGCTTTTTTACCAATTATATGGTCAAAACTGTTTTCTAAATATAGGAAGACAAATCTAACAACATAAAATGGAAGAAAAGAAACAAGGCTAGAAGTAGGATGAAAATAGGTTAACTATTGTAGTAATACAGATAAAGGTAACAAGGTTCTGAACTAGGTTAGCAGCAATAGGAATAGCAGGAAACAGGGAGGAAGGTAAGATGGAGAAGATATTCTGAGTTTGTAGGCTCCGAATGTGATACTGTGGAATCAAACGAGCAATGCAAGAAAAGAAAAATCACATATGTTATTTTTTTAAGGGCCAGGTACTTTCAGGTGGAAGGAATCAGATATACAAATGGAGCTACAGAGAGCTGGGCTTTAATTCAACACAGGATCATCTACAGAGAACTGATAGCTAAGGCCACTAGACTAATAAGTGAGATCATCACAAAAGTAATGAGAATGAAAGTCAATACCAACTCTGGAAGGAATCCTCAATTTGAAGAACAAAGCAGGAATAGAAATGGTAGAGATTAAAAGCAGCAGTCAGGAGAGGTAACAACAAACTCAACCGGTAACAGTGTTATGAAAATCAAGGGACGGGAGGATTTCAAGAAAAGGAGAAGGATGATTCTCCCCACCCTGCCCATTGTCTCTCCTCACACATCATTACCTACCCACAGCAGCTTCCTAGCAAGTGGATTTTATCTCACATCATTACCCACCTATAGCAGCTTCCCAGCAAGTAGATTGTACCACATTACTCACCTAGCAACTTCTCTATCTAAAAGCAGCAAGTTGGGATCAGTTGGAAGAAGGGGGTGGAGCCATAGGCTACCCACCAGAAAACAGCATAACTCAAGAAGCCTATTTTATTTATGAAGCTACCCACCTATCAGGATCTGGGGCTGACATGGCAGTGACTACAATGTGTGCTGTGCATGGGCAATGAACTATTAACCTGTCAGATAATATCTAAAACCCTGACAAGGCCCTTTGTGACCTGGCCCTGGCTTACTTGTCAGGTCTCATTTTCCATGACTCCTACTACTCACTTTATGTTTTAGCAGTTCCAAACCATTTGTTCTTTGCACACATTTTGATCTCTCAGAGTCCTGCTTCTTTCTGGCCATGCTGGAATACTCTTCCCCCAGACACATTCACTTGTAAACTCCTCATTACCACCTCAGTTCTCCAAAACAACTTAGGCTGTTACCTCTCCCTAAATTTATCTGATGTATGTTTTCCTAACAGACTGAGCTCCTAAAAATTAGTGCAAGAAGTATTTGGTAAATTAGAAAACCCAAAGGACATGGGGATGTTAGCAAGAATATCACTGAACTTCTTTATCTGGGGAGACAGACAGAATAGGGAGGCAAGATGGACCAGAAAGAGGCTATGAAGGAAAAAACTATATAAAGCTACAAGGGTCATGGAAAGGAAGAGGAATTTCAAAGGCTAAAATCTTAGAGATGGCATTTTCAAGATGTAGCTATGTTCATGAGCAGCTGAAGGAGTGGAAATCAAAACAGTTAGTTGATAAAAAGACAAAGAATTATGAAACTCTATCAATGTAGTATCAACAACTAAGATGATAAATTTCTAGGAAAGAGTATCTTCATATATTTATTGTTATGAGCTATTTGCACTTATATTCTCATTAAATATAGAAACTGAGGCTTGGAGAGGTTATATGATTTGTCTGAAGACACTATACCAAGATGCTACTATAGAAAAAAAAAGTGAAACCAGGTACAACAAAGAAAAGAATATTGGGAAGTACTGCTAATAGTCCCCCAACATCCACTTTCCCTTTGTTCACGTTATACTGTTTTTAACTGAGCACACTGACCACCCAGAATAAAGACTACATTTACCACTTCCAGCTAGGCCTCACCAAATGTCTAAGTTCCAGCTAACGACATGGAAGCAGGTTAGTCCTTTGACAGTGTCCAGAAAATGTCCTTAAGAAACCGCTGCCTTTTATTTATTTTTTTTCTTCATTCCTTTATTTATCCTTCTGCCTGAACAGGGAGTGCTGCCACCTTGACCATGAGGGTGAGACCACATTTTAGTAATGACAGAGAGCTAAGTTAGAAGAAGATAGGTCCCAGAGGAAATGTTGGAATACAGCTGCCACAACTCTTTTACATGTGACAGTAAATAAGCTTTTGCCTTTTAAAAAACCAATGGAGTGCTCGCTTCGGCAGCACATATACTAAAATTGGAACGATACAGAGAATATTTGCATGGCCTCTGCACAAGGATGACACGCAAATTCGTGAAGCGTTCCATATTAAAAAAAAACACCCAATGGAGATTTTGATACAGAAATTGAAATAACCAAATTCTACTACCTTAGTAGGACCTTGTCAAGTGAAGCACTACTGTGGGTTCTCTATCACAGATGAATCTAATCATAAAACAAAAAAATGAAGAGAACAAGGAAAGGGATATTTCAAAGTTTGGTGGTAACTAAAATAGGGATGGGAAAGTTCCTTAAAAATAGATGATTCTCAAGTTCTAAAAGACTAATCCCATTGTGAGGTATTGCTGTTACAATACAGTGACATTAGTCTTCACTACAGATGCCAGACTTCCATCACTGTGAGTGGATCAAAATACTTCTGAGAAAAAGAATGCTGTTGGGCATAGTGGAAGAACTATCAGAAAGGCAGGAGAGAGGTTAGGTGATATGGGGCCAGATGATGATGAAATGGACAAAACTAAGGATTTTATCAAAACAAAGATAATGGAGATAGCACTAAAATGTCCTCTAAAGGGATACACAAATGACCTTACGTCTTCACAAAAAACCAGAGATCTCATATCAAAATAAGTTCTTTTGGTTGTTAGGGAGTATCTATCCTTTCGAAAAGTACGTCTTAGAAAAACTACTTTACAAGATGACATCTATCTCTAAGATACAACCATCCCTGTTAAATGCTAATGGCTGCTACGTAGAGGTACTGACACAGTAAATACAGGATTATGTAGCCCTCTTTGTAAGGCTAACAAAAATTTGGCTTTTGCTTAACCTGATGCCAACAAATTTGTTCCAACAAAACTTCCCACAGAAAGAGATTTTGATATAGAAATTGAAATAACCAAATTCTACTACCTTAGCAGGACCTTGTCAAGTGAAGCACTACTGAAGGAGAATGTGGTGTCAGGAGAGTCCATTTATATTTTGGAAGACTAGTTGTTAGGAGGGTTGGATCAATGTGCAACCAAGCTACAGAATAGGCAAAAAGAAGAAATTGTATTATGATTTGTTATAATTCACAACAAATGCAACACTGGACCAAAAGTTCTTTGCA
Organism: Nycticebus coucang; assembly: GCF_027406575.1. NCBI lineage: Eukaryota > Metazoa > Chordata > Mammalia > Primates > Lorisidae > Nycticebus > Nycticebus coucang. The sequence goes on along the minus strand of NC_069784.1, from coordinate 93,672,446 downwards.
AATAGTCAAACAATTCTGAGGTTAGGCTAGGTCTATAGGCTACACCGTGCCTCTTCTGCAGCCACGTGGGGTCTTGTGTACTTAACAAATGCTTCTTTGTCAAGCAGTGATCCATTTAAAAAAAAGTGTATATATATATATATATATCCTTCATTAATAGCACTGAGTATTTACAAATTCCAATAATTATTAATAAATGCGACTCAAAGTTAAGTGTGATTCAAAAGTCAAAAAACTACCAATTAGTGTCCCTTGGTAAACTGACACATGCAAGCTCCTTAAACTTGGCCTGAGAATAAGGAAGTATGAAATCATACACACAAAAGAAGGCTATAAAGCAACAAACCTTGCAAATGCTCAAGATTTCCAAAGATCAAATATGGGAACATTTTATTTCAAAGTCCTCTGTCTTTTCCCTAAAAGGTTTCATAAAGAACATGATCACTAACAAGGCAAAGTTCCCTAAGAACTATAAATCAAGACATCCCATTTTAATTTATTTATTGCAAAGCTCATAGTAATGCTTCAGGAATTAGAGGCTGATGGCTCAATTGCTACTGCAGAATACTTGAATGCATCAACAGATTCATAGACTATCTTTTATTCCCGTGGCTCAGAATCCTCAAGCACTTGTGCATCTGACTAGAATTTCACATACTGAACTACACCAGAGCTTTCAAGGACTAGTACAACTTGGTACTAGGGTTAAAAATGTTATGACTTATATAAATACTTAAATGCACAGGATTTAATAACGGATCCCTTACCCCCAAAGAAATGAACAGCACATCCTATGCTTTCTTGAGTCTGCCTACAGTTTTCATAGCAATTCATTTCCAAAGTGCTGGAAATGACCAAACATCATAACTAAAAATATATCCAACAACTGACCTTCTATTGTTTTACTTATATATCAACATATAAGCAAGGATAGAGAAGGGAGCGAGACTCCATACACACTCACCAAGTTAATGACACTCTCAAACCCCTCTTCACTTATCCCCTTAACATCCTCACAGCACAGATGTACTGCTGGTGAGAGAGAACATGAACAGGACTGGAGCTATATTGGGGTAGCTGAGAGACATCTGCCTGTTGGCAAAGCAGAACAAAATTTGCTACCATTGCAAGCAGTGGTCAAAAGGTAGAGCCAAGAAAACTAAGCTACACAGTAAAAGGGAGAAGGGTTGGAGTTTACAAGTTAAAGTAACATATCCTACACTACAAATTCTGACAATTGACGATGAACAACATTCAAAGGAAGGGATGGAGAATGTAAATCCACAAACCTAGGTTCTACTCACTCATACTGGCTTTATTTGACTGCTTCTTAGATCTTAAGGAAGCCACATTGGTAGTTTACCTTGCACCATTTTCAGAATCATATGAAACACAGCTTCATATAGAATTCTCTTCCTTTAAATTATAACTAATGAACTTCGTATTTTATATCAGCCCAACCTACCAAGTAATTTTCTGCTTCCCCTAATCTTAGGTGGAGTTGGATTCCTGTCCCACGTGACTGGAAGGTGAAAGAACAGGAAAGAGTTCTGGACCTGACTCTCAGTACCAGCCCTGCCACTAACCCGCTGGCGGACCTCGAGCAGGCCACTTACCTTTCCTGTGCCTCCATTACTTTGTTTGTGGCAGGAGGAGGCCTAAGGTTGATGATGTCTAGTACCCCTTCCAGCCTAACAACCCATGAATCTACAGCGGGACAGAAACTTTGGCCACATCATTCAGTAGGCATTCCGGAGAATGCCAGAATATTCTTGAAGATGAAGCCCGACAAACTTCAAGGATTACACTACTTTCAAAACCGATTCTGGGTAGCGCTGAGAAGAGCACTCTGAATCCCACAAACTTTAAAACACCATCGTATGAAAAATCGTTTCGACTTCAACGATGAAAATGTGGAAACTAACAACTTTGCGAATCTGGACAAACTACTCTCACAAGGAGTAGCTTTGCCTTTGGTATATTTCACTACATCTCGGCTTGCTTTAGGCTACACAGAAACCCAAGAAAATGCTCCCAACTCAATTCCAAATCTGACACTCTCCAGCATCACCCGGACTATTAGATTTCAGAGAACAGGGGAGAAAGAAAAAGTATCACTGATTTACTGGTAAGTGATTGAAGAACCTGAGAAGAACTGGCGGACAAGCTGGCTGCGCGGCCTCGCTGTCCCCTTCTCCTCCCCAGCCCAGGAGGCCCGGGGCCCCGGCGGCTCCGGTCCGTCCCACTCCACCTCCCGAAGGCTACAGCCTTGCGGCCGCGAAAGTCACCTGTGAAGGAGTCGGGGTAGATAGACTCCAGAGCCTCCAGCTCATTGCGCTGCTCCTCGCCGTAATCTGTCATCGTGGCCCTTGCTGCTGCCCATGGATTGTCCAGACACCCAAGCAGCGCGCAGCAGCCGAGACCACGGCGGCGCTGGGAGAGCCGGCGGCGGGCACCAGCCTGGCGGGCGCAGGCGCAGAGAATCCCCGGCTGGAAGGCCCAGGACCCAAAGCCAGACCAAGCCTGCTGAGCAACGCTCCGCGCCAGCCTCCGCCTGCTCCCTAGCTCCGCGTTCTACTCATTCGGCCTAGCCATCGAGGTACTGACTTGCCGCCTGTCCCACGCCCGTTCAGAATTTGCTGGGATGGTGAAAGAGCGGGTCTGGCATTCGCCAAGGACACCTAAGGCTCTCTCCTGGGCTCTGCAGGGCTTGAGCCTGAGAAGTCCCTCCAGCGCTGCATCCTCGCTCGATGAATCTGGACTGAGGGTCGGCCTCGCACCCCTAGCAGAACTGTGTGTGGATGGTGGTGAGGACCTGGGGCATCCGCGAGCTTCCACGGTTTCCGCTTTGCGACCCTACCTGCTCCGCATAGCGGACGCGCCACGTGGTCTTGACTGACGGTGGGGTTTAGGTGATTTTTGCGTTTTTCCACCTGCAAATTGCCTGGCATCTGGAAATGGACGAGAGGCTGTATAGAGTCCAGCGAGCACAGGAGCGAAAGCTCTGCTGCAGCATAGAGCAGGTCCAGCTGCTTATTAAGTCCGACTGGACCCAGGGGAGAAATCGACTGGCTGCCCCGAGATCTGGCTCCTGGGTTCAGATTTTTAGGGTTCACTTTTGAATTTGTGAAATGAACGCGGGTGGGAATGGATGTGAGGATGTCTGTGATTGCACCGTTTCTGTTAATTGGGAAAGAGAAAGTAAATTTCAATATCAGTCTTAATATGCATTGTAAAAATTGCAATACTCGCAATGTTTGGAACTTTTGATTTGTTAATACCATTTCTGACAATGAAGTTGAAGTAATATATGAAACGTATTTTTTTTTTCAAGGTCATCGCAGCACTTACAAAGAAAAACATGGCAAAAGCTAAGATAACAGGTAAAAATAGTACTTTAATGAGAAAGATATTAAACAACTTTTATTTTCTATTTATGTTTATAATAAAAGGGAACTTAAGTCAAAAATGTATATGCTAATAAAAAATGGGAAAATGTAAGAAAATGCTCAAAAATTTAAAAGATGTTTCTCACTTTTCTGTATTTTCCTTTGTTTTGTTTTAAAGCTGGTTTCACTTGTATAGTGGGGGGAATACGTTTTAAATGAGAAGCTCCTAATGATGAAGGCTCTGAAATTTTCTCTTATTTAAATAATATCCTGTGGACCAGAAGGCATCTTGATTTTTTTTATAGGAAAGTATTGCTTACTTATAGCAGAAGAATGTGTTAAAACAAATATTTGCTTTGGGACTGATTCCTAAAGTATTAAAGGTTGATTTTACAGCATTCATTTAAATGGACATGCTCCTGACTATGATGAGATCAAATAAAATACCTGAAGTAACATTGCAAATATAAGGTGCATATTTTTCTGGCTATCCTCAGCTCAGAGGAATTATAGTAATTTGTTATTGGGCAGAGGAAAAGACTGCCCAATAACAAAATGCACCCAAGTGGGAACCCACTGGAACCCTGTGTAGTCCGAGCACATTGAACGAGAGAGAAGTTTTTGCAGATGGTGTAACATCATAGGCATGTCCAAATGGGAGAGTGACAGTCTGACTCCATGCTTCAGAAATACCACTGTAGTTATGGTGGTGTAAATATACTAAAAGAGAAAAAGACTTAAAGTATGGAGACCAATGAGGAAGTTCTGGCAATAATCTAACTGAAGACAATGGTGACCCAAGACTAGAGCAACAGTAATAGAAGTAGAGAAATAGTAGATTCTTTGTATATTTTGAAGAGATGTCAGGATTTGGTAAGAGTTTTAAGAGAGGAGTCAAGGATAAGTTTTGGCCAGAACTAGAAAGATGAAGTTCTGTTGACCACAATGACAAATGAGAAAGACAGAATGGGTTTGGCAAAGATGATAATACATCTTTAAATGACCAATGAATCAAAGAAAAAAAGCAAAAATAAATGTTTTTCCTGACTGAATGCTACTAAAAACAACTTACCAAAAGAGGTAAGAGTCAGCAAAGAAACTGACATAAGGTTTAGATTAGAAAAAGGTTACTATTGGGGCAGTGCCTGTGGCTCAGGGAGTAGGGCCCTGGCCCCAAATACTGAGGGTGGCGGGTTCAAACCTGCCCCCACCAAACTGCAACAAAAAATAGCCAGGCATCATGGTGGGCACCTGTAGTCCCAGCTACTGGGAGGCTGAGGCAAGAGAATCACCTAAGCCCAAGAGCTGGAGGTACTATGAGCTGTGACGCCACGGCACTCTACTACAGAGGGCAACTGAGTGAAACTCTGTCTCTCTAAAAAAAAAGTTACTATTGATTGTAAATTTTAATCTAATAAATGGAGGGCCCTTTTATTTACTGTTTCCATAGCAATTTTTGGTAAAACATCCTCTGCAAACCTGTTACATATCACTGTAAGTAAAGGCCATTCAAAATTCCCAAAAATGTTTTTAATAATGAAGATGGCTCCCTAACTGAAGCCAAGTGCTAATGTAATCAAGACAACACATTTCCTATATCCTTAATTTGTCTCCCCTACACAGGCATCATTGAGCAATTTTTAGTTACTCTCTAATTGCATTTTGGCAATGATGGAGACACTTTACAGAGCACAGCTTGGCCCTTAACTAAAAGTGTAGAAAATTCTCATGAGGCAAATTGAATTTCTCTTAGTGTTTCATTTTTAATTTGTAATTAAAGATGTCATGGAACAAGTGTATGTCAAGCTCTACAGGTAGGCAAATGGTGCAGTGAGAACAACCATTGTGGCATCTGGAGCCAGTAAGAAGTCCAGTGTTAGCCGAGGTACATAGACTTATAAAGCATTCAGATAATATGAAATCATGTGTATGAAAACATGTTGTACACCCTAAAATGCAATCTCTATGCTATCTATTAGTTACAAAAATATGCATACTATGGTCCCCAACCCCCAAGTGAGGACTGGTACTGGACCGTAGCCTGCCGCACAGCAGGAGGTGAGTCAGCTCTGCTGTTAACAACTGTTGCTTGGGCAAGCAACTCCCTATTGCTTGCCCAAGCTCCACCTCCTATCAGAAGAGTAGGCAGCATTAGATTCTCATAGGACCTCGAACCCTACTGTAAAATGCACTTCCAAGGGATCTAAGTTGTGCACTCCTTATGCAAATTTAATGCCAACGGAGCTGAGGTGATGATGCTATTGTTGGGACTGTCTAGTTGCAGGAAAACAAGCTCAGGGCTCCCATTCTGCATTATGGTAAATTATATTATTTCAGAATAATACAAAATAATACTACAGAATAATTGCAGTTAATACTAATGGAAATGAAGCGTACAATAAATGTAATGTGCTTAAATCATCCCGAGACTATTCCCCCACCCTGTTCCATGGAAAAATTGTCTTACATGAAACCAGTCCCTGATGCTAAAAAGACGAATCCACTGCTAAAGCGCGACTGTTCTCTCTTCATCTTTATTGTTAAAGAAAGAAGTTCCTAAGAGATTCATCTTACTTGTTTGTATTATCTTGGCTTGTACTGCAGATAAAAGGTCACTACAAAAGTTTTGAGACAAGCTGTGTTGTGGTCCATTATTTTACTTCCAAAAAACACCTGTGGAAGTTTGAACTTTCTCAGTCTTATCGGTGTTAGTAGGAGGACTTCGTTTGTTTCTGTCAGCATGGATTTTACGTTTCTTGTATCTCAAAATTTTTGTAATGATCACGTACACTCACATTTGCTGTTTCCTAATATCAGTCTTTAAAAATTACTTTGGTATTTATATTTACTATGTCTGAGTTTTCTTGGCAATCTCACACTACTCTCAAAAACTCAGAATTGAGAATTCATTATTCAAAGATTAATTTTAATTCTCAAACCAAACAATTCATGTGTCAATGCTTCATTTATTCAGGCATCAAAGACTTGTCACTAATCACAAACCCAAACAGGTATTAAAATTTTAATTGTGTATACTCTGAAGAGTTACCCTGAATGGTAGTAAATCATAGTAATACCTTCTAGCCTAAATGACCTCCCTGCTTCCATCCTTACTACCTCTAGTCTAATCTGCTCAACAGAGAAGTCAGAGGCTGGTGTGGGTGCGGAGGCTCCAGGCTGCAGGGGGAGCGGGCAACTCTGGCCAAGGCCCCAGGCTCGCCATGCTGCGGGGAGCGGGTCGGGGAGAGCTGTTCGTGAGAAAGGGAAGATACACGACCCACTGGCGGTCCGGCCCAGAGCGCCCCGTTTTGGCCGATCCCCGAAATTTTTGGAGAGACCCAACGCCAGGCTCCCTGATGTCAAGCAGCATTAAATTGCAAACTAAATTATTCTTCTAGCTTTGCAGGAATAACTTGGATATTTTTTGCTTTGGGCCTTCCTCACAAAACATAAACCTTTCTAATAGTATGTCATAGGATTTATCAAATCATCATGGGATTAAAGATGCTTATTTTGTAGGCAGCTTTCTCAAATTCACGTTATCTCAACCTGAATGAACGGCATAGCAATAATAGGCCAACTACTCTTGATTTATGGAAAGTGTACAATCAGTAAAGCTCCACATAGATCCAGATTCCTTAGGGGTTTGAATTTTTGCTGTGCCATTTGCTTTCCCACATTTCAAATGCCAAAATAAGTCTACATTATGAAATAGTTTACAGTAGATAGTTCTGTTTATGCCACTGACAGCCACAGAAGAAAACATATTTAAGTGTGTGTTTATTTGTAGCTGAACATGAAACATCTATATGTGCATAGCTTATATTTAGCTCAGCTCTTCTTTCTGTACTTTAGAACACCTTAAAACAGAACACATTAAGTTTTATTTAATTATAAAATATTAAATTATAGGTATATTTATTTTCCAGGAGCAACAATTTTGCCTGGGGGTAGTGCATTAGCACACATAGAAGCAGGATGCTTGTGCTAGAAATGACATGGAGCTTGAGGCCAGGAGTTCAAGACCAACCTGGGTAACATAGCAAGATCACAGCTCTAAAGAAAATGTGGAAAATTTTTTTTAAATTACCTGGTGTGGTGGTGCATGCCCATATTCCCAGCTACTAAGGAGGCTGAGGTGAAGAATTGCTGGAGCCCAGGAGTTGGAGGCTGTGGTGAGCTATGATTGCACCACTGTATTCTAGCCAACAGAGCAAGACCCCCCTTTAAACAACAACAAAGGAAATGACCTTGAAAAGGTCTTAATCTGAGAGGCATTCATTGACAAGCTTCTGGGTTCATAAGTTCCTGAAGTATATTAGTTTGTTTGTTGGTTTCCTATTGCCACTGTAACACATTTCCACAAATTTAGTGCTTTAAAAAATGTAAATTTATTATTTTACAGTTCTGTAATTATGAAAACAGTTTATAGTTCTTACTGTTCTGACACAGGTTAAACACAGACTCAGACTAAAATCAAGATGTGAGCAGAGCTGTGTTCCTTCTAGAGGCTCTTGGGGAAAGTCCATTTCCTTGCTTTTCCCAGTTTGTGGAGACTGTCCATGTTCCTTAGCTCTTGACTCCCTTATCTTCAAAGCCAGTACTGGCTGATCAAGTTTTTCTCAGGCAGCGTCACTCTTCAATGCTCCTCTTCTGTTGTCATTTCCCCTCTCTCTGACTGATTTCTCCTACAGCCCCCTTTTTAGGACCCTCATGATTATATTGGGACCACCTAGATAATCCAAGATAATCTCAAAATCCTTACCTTGACCACATCTGCAAAGTTTCCTTTGCCATATAGAGTAACATTCACAAATTCCAGGGATTAGGATGTGGACATCTTTAAAGAGCTATTATTTAGCCTACCACGCTGTTGTAAACTGCGGTATGTGAGCCTATGTCTGTGTGTATGCCCTGGACGTTTCTTCCAAAGAGCTTCCCCAGGTGCTCTTCTACAAATGGAACATTACCATAGAAGTGAGAACAATGTATCCTAAAAATTGTACCCTTATATTAATTTGAATAAAAAAAGGAGCTTCCCCACAATGGCTCTTCAAAGGGTTCTGTGATTCCAAATAGTTTAATCGCCTAACTCCTGTTGTTTAATAACCCTTTCACATCTTGTGTAAGGGAAAATTAAAGTCCATTGAGAGACTGACTTGTGGAAGAAGATGTTTTCGTAACCCCTGTTTTGACTTTTCATAACTATGGCCTACTGAAAATAAATTGACCAATTAATAGTGGTGTCCTGCCCATGCCCTACATAAGAAAGATAACATTTGAAACTCTAAAGCAGGTTTACACTTGGTCTATGGCTAATAAAAACAGTGTCACTGGCTGTTGGGGTGATCAGGTCCAAAGTTATACCCTAATGAGGGTAAACCAGACACTGCTAAGAGGCACAGTGCCCTGAAAGTGTGCTCTGATTTGTGCTGGTCCAGTTCTGGTAGAGAGGAATTAATGTTATATGGCACCTACTGTTGGGATGTTTCAGTTATTCATTCATAGGAATAAGTCCTGGAGAGTTGACAAGCTGCCTCATTGCAGTGTTAGTAACACAACAGTGTTAGTTCAGTTCTGTGGAGCACAGATTCAGAAGTTAGTCTGCCAGGTCTGGATTCTGACTTCATCACTTGATGAAGATCACTTGTGACCTTTGTCACATTGCTTGTTTTCTCTATCTCAGTTACCTCATTAATAAAATGGGGGGAGTTACTTTACTGAGTTCAAGTAGGCTAGATTCCAGTTATGACCCATGATTCACCAGTTATCTAATAAAATAAATAGGAATAAAAAGTCTCATTTGTATAGGACTTTACAAAATTCTTTCACATTTAATGTAAAATAATGTTATTAACAACATGATAAAGAATTAACATTCTTCATTATCATTTCAGCAAGTTATTTTCTAAGGTGTGATTCCATTTGTCTCTTTAAGGGGTATTTACATTCTTTTTACTGTTGTGACTTGTGTACGGCTATCACCATCGCTACAGAGAGGTGCAGACACCTATTATGACCACTGGGTGGCAGCAGAAGAAACTACTTGAAATACGTTCTTTTCCGGAAGTTCAGTATACTGACATCAGAGACATTAATCCTTCCTGGTGGTTACTACAGAAAAACAATTCGGGTCAGGAATAATAAAGCTTGCCTCTCTGGAAATACAGTTCATTGCTCTACCATTCAGGGGTCGCATATATGGATTTGTTCCTCCCAGCTTGAGGAGCTGGTTGTGTTGCTGTTATTCTCTCTGCAGCCTGACAACATCTGCTCTTTATTGACCAGTACGAAATTTGGGTAGACTCTATTTAGAAGTTAAAGTTGTATCTCCACACCTTATATTTTTGAGATAGCAAATAACTTCCTACTCCTGCATTCCGAAGGCCTTCAGTTGGCCACGATACTTCAAAGTTTTATGGTCCACGTAATTTCCCTTTGCACTAGAAAACCAAATGCAAGAAAACACTTAGACAATCATGTTGTTTCTTATTGCCATCATACATTAGAATGTTTACAAAAATGGAATTGAATACTGAGAACAGAGAAGAGAAACAGAGAGTGATGGAGTTTAAGTGTGGTTCTCAACTCAGCTACGGAAAACATACAGAAAGCTAAGTAAAACACATCTAAACCTTGGATTTGTATTTTTCTCCTGGGAAGATTGTGGTGGGGTAATAGAGGAGCTCACAAAGCTTAAGTTAAGGAAAGAGCAAATCTATATACGCAAAGCCCCAGAATTTGATGTGGTAGTTAAAAATATTTGGAGGCAAAATATAAGGTAGTATTAGCATATAATTACATGGATTATAATTTTTATAATTACATGGATACATTAAGTATAAAGGGGAGGAAGTACCATGTTCTTAATGGAGAAGTTTTGTTGTCTGGCTGTGGAACAAAAGAATACTCTAGACCAGAAAAAAAAAAAAAAGACTGGGAATTCAATTTATTTGATTTGAAATAGACAATATACTATGTAATGAAATCCCAAAGATGTGTACTACCCTTTAAATATTCAAGTAGATGCTATAAAACACTTTAAAGCCATGTAGAAGAGCCAAAAAATACTTAGAATCCTTTGCCAGAAAACTGTAGTGGAAGATGGTGATTAACTGGCTCAAAATATAAAATTTATATGTCACACTCGGAAAGAGTTTGATGTAGAAAGGGCTTCAGAAGCTGGTGGAAACAGTGTTAAGGTATAAACAACTATTAATATTCTTTTTGATGATGTAATGCTATAACTTCAAACATTCTTTTATGTTGCTGTTAACTGAAACTATTACTGAAGAATATTTACTGTGATAGCTTCCCGAAAGCTAATAAACTAATTCTGGTGTATAAAGTGTTCATTTAACTGGTATGTCCCAGTACTGAGGAATTTCAAAAATTCTCAGATATATAGAGCCCTAGAATTTTAGCGCTGGAGGAGATGTTAGGGAAGAAAATGGATGTGACTTTCCATACTTCCACAACTTGTGTATGTTGGAAGGAAAGTAGAACCCCAGTTATCCTCCACAACATATTTCTTTTTTTATTTTTAACATCCTTCTTATAATGTCAGGTCAGCACTGAATATAGAGATAGCTGACTAACTGTCCTTGGCCACTTGAATAAGGTCAGTGCATTAACATTCTTTTTAAAAGTGGAATGCCAATAAACATCTTTGGAGAAATCTCAGATTCAAATTCATTGATATTTGCCTTCCAAAAGAAGCAGGCTAATCTACTGTCATGTCAGACAGCTGTGTACAATTGACCTGTATATCTAGAAGCATAAACATAAAAAGATGTGGAAGAGACTTCAAGAATCCATCTAGTTCAGTTTTTTACTTTTTAGTAGATAAGGTATCAGTATTACCATTTTGCAGATGAAACAATCAATGCCCAGAAAGAAGAACTGGCTTGACTGAGGATAAAAGGCAAATAAGCAATGGAGAGAGCAGGACAGGTCTCCTGTCCCAGCAAAGTACTACACTGTGCAGTATCCTACTGAAAAACAAAATAAGCCAAGACTGGCGCAGTGGCTCACACCTGTAATCCTAGCACTCTGGGAGGCCAGAAGCAGGAGGATCCCTTGAGCTCAGGAGTTCAAGACTAGCCTAAGCAAGAGTGAGACCCTATCTCTACTAAAAATAGAAAAACTAGCCAGGCATCTTGGCAGGTACCTTGGAAGGCTGAGGCAAGAGGGTGATTTGAACCCAAGAGACTAAGGTTGTAGTGAGCTTTGATGATGCCACAGCACTCTACCCAGGGCAACAGAGTGAGACTCTGCCTAAAAAAAAAGCAACCCCCTCCCCCCAAAAGTTTTGTTTACTTAAAAAGTCATCTTCTGCTTATTTCTATTAAGTTATTACTTTTGGCTTTATCGTACTCACAAAATACAAACTTTTCTCATAGGATCTCATAGACTCTATTAAATCATTGGATTGAAGATGCTTATTATATAGACAGCTTTTTCAAATGCAAGTTATCTAAACTTGAAAGAATGTTGGTAAACATACATTTATTTTCTGTAATTGTATAAAAGGATCTTACACAAAATAGGCTGGGCATAGTGGCTTACAGCTATGATTCCAGCACTTTGGGAGGCTGAAGTGGGAAAATTGCTTGAAGCCAGGGGTTTGAGGCCAACCTGGGCAACATTGCAAGATCCCTTCTCTACAAAAAATATTTTTAAAAAATTAGCTGGGAATGATGGCACATGCTTGCAGTCCCAGCTACTCAGGAGGCTGGGGCAAGAAGGTAACTTGAGTCCAGGAGTTCAAGGTTACAGTAAGCTATGGTTGTACTACTACACTGTAGCCTGGACAAGCGAGCAGGACCTAGACTATAAAAATATAAATGAATAAAAAAGAATCTTACATAAAATAGAATATTCCATAATTGCATAAAAGCAGATTACCAAGTATTTGATGGCATTTTAGATAGTCAAGTTCTTTTGTCTCTGTGAAAGTGAATCTTGAAAGTCAAATTGACCATTGGCAGTTGAGTCACTGTCCAGTAAGAATTATTATTTTGGCTAAAGAAATAAATAAAAGCTCTCAGATTGTTTACTTTGGCCAATAGACCAGTTGCTTAAGTGAGCATGGCAAAAGGCAGGCATGAGACATATCAGAAATAATAAGGTGAATTAGAAAACTGTCAGTTATTAGAGGCAGTGTTTAACATATCCAGGCAGAGAGAAGTCAGGCAAATGTCATCCCCTTTCAGAATTCTAAATAATGGATACACAAGTATAGGTTACAGTTCAGGTTCCCCAAATAGATTTTGAATGCAAAGGTGCAATTTGATAATGAAAAGGCAGAGAGGGTGTCTCTGTAGTGGAGCACAGAGGGGAAGCCTTCTAGAATAAACTTGTGTGGTGGCTATAAAAGGTTCTTAGTATGGAGGTGCTACAAATTATCATTTATGACACTAATGAGATGGTATAATATTGCATCATCTTCCCCTGGTTATGACAAGATGACTCAAGACTTTCCTACATGACAATTTCCCTCATGTTACCAGTCTAGAAAGGACTTTTTGCCCTGCTTTCTAACAGGTCAGATAATTAGATTCGAAGAAAGAAAAGAAGGGCATGAAAATTTCCTGGATATTATATAAAAATAGAAACAGATAAAACCAGAAATTAGAGGGAAGGAAAATAGCAATGGAGAAAGGAAGAAAGTGACATTAGCACTTATTTTATGAAAGGCAATATGTTGAACACTGATTCTATTACCATATTCAGTCCTCACAACGTTCTATGGGATAGTCACTGTGCAAGTGACAAAGTGGCACTCAGAAATGTTAACTTTTACACAGCTGTTAAGTAACAGAAATAAGATGCAAACTTTGATATAACCTCAAATTCCATCCAGTTTTTAATTAGACCAGTGTGATACTCTAGGCATTACCAGACCATCAGTGAAATTTCACAGAGAGAGGCAGGCTCACTTACCAGGTAACTTGATTTTGGAAATAACATTTTAGGTGGACTTACGTAAACACATGTCAGAAGAGAGAGAAAAGCTTACATTGATCAATAACCAAGTATCTGTCACAGAACCTGAATTATGAAAGGTGCTACAATGAAGGTTTTAATTCAATATCTCTCGCTGTGTCTTGTTCATTATCCTCATCCACCCTGTCTCCAAGGCAGCTATAGTCACCTTGCAAGAAATCACCCATGCATAGAAGACTGGGTGCTGCAATATCTCTCCAGTCCTGACATGTAGGAATACGGATGTGTGTGACATCCTGATTCCCGGGAATGAAGCCAAATAGTTTCTTTATCCGCTGCATGATGAGGAGCCTGGAGTGCTGCTCTGCTGCCTCTTGGAAGAGCTGTCTCTCATTCTGGAGGTGGTTGTTCCAGTAGTAGTCCTGCAGAGAGGTGAGGGGAGAGCAGCATCTCGCCAGACAGGAGGAGACTAAAACAGCGATGGTTGCCAAGGTGATCAAAATCCAGCCCAGCATCTTCACATCATTATTTAAAAAAAAAACAAACAAACAAAAACCAGAAAGTATCAATACATCAAATATTTAAGAAACAGCAATGGGAGGAGGGATTCCCATAAAACTGAGAACTAAAATGTGGGTAAGAAACTTGCTTTTCTAACCATGAGGTACAGCTGGGCCTATCTCCTCCCAAAGGTCACCACACATAGGGAAAATGGTTGAGTGGTAGCTAAATGTATCTTTATTGACAAGATATTCATTACATCATTTTATAAAATATTCACCAAATAGTTCTCTACATGTTGTCATATAAATATAAAATGTTACAAATATAAAATATGAGTGCGTTAATTTTCCTACCTATGGCGACCTTTGGGACACCTTGTATGTAACAAGGTGCTGATCATTTGATGTGGAAATTGGTCTGATTGGTCTGATGTGGAAATTGGTCTGATTGGTCTGAATTAGACCTGTTAACTCGGAATGAATTCTAAGTATTCTCCTGAAAGTGACAGATACTATAACCCACAAATTAACTGATATAAGATACACAGCTTTCTTTTGCTTTTCACTAAACCTGACTTCTCAACCATCAGGTACAGGCCTGTGCATTCTTTGGATGTTAAAGAAATATTTGACAATGATAGTGATGAAAATGGTGGTATAATACATATACAGTGCTGTGCCAACACACATTCATTGACATGTTTTCCTAAGTTGCTCTTTCCTCTTATCTTTTGCAGCCAAACAAGAAAGTCAGTGAGCAATCTCATGTCTCTATGTCTTATTGATAGAATATCCACTGTGCCTAAAGTACCTGATTGTTTTCCTTTTCCTTTTGTTTGTCCTCCAATGGTCATTTGATGACCAGTTTTATTACGTGTCTTTGAAACATACTTTGAGACTAGACTAGTTTTTATTTGAAATTATCTAGTCTCAGCGTTTAAGCACCGACATAAATGGCTATTTTCTAGGTTTAAAATCCTTTCTTTTCTCTTTTAAATATTTATAGTTAAACATTATATTATTATTCTCTTTTAAATATTTTACCATGATTCTGTAAAGTGAGAGAGACAAGTTCCACACATTTAGGGAAGCCAGCAGTACACAGCCACAGCTGGGGCAGCAAAGGCCTCTCCTGCATCTTGTGGGCGTTACCAGCATGTGCACGATGGGATACTTGCAGTCTGTGGAGGCTAAAACCTACAGAGTGATGCTCCTCACAATTTAACTTTATAGAGACCAGCATGGTGGAGGGAAAGCCATCCCTGATGCCCATTAATTCATAAACTATCATTTACTGAGCCCCAGGTTGACCCTCCACCCTGGACAGTGCATGGTGCTTGGTTAAGGGAACTCAGATGTGAATAATTTGAGATACATTCATCCTCTGTATGGCTCTTAAGCCCAAAGAGGGAGAACAATGAGCAAGCCGGGAAACATGGTACCAGGTGGTAGTTTTTGATCTGAGTAAACAGAGCATTTCAGGTAGCACAATGGAAGAGAGATGAACTAATTTACGGGAGAGGAATACCAAGGAATACTGCCCAGAGGCCATGATGCCTGAGCATCTTTATATTAGTAAGAGAATCTCAGGCGGCGCCTGTGGCTCAGTGAGCAGGGCGCCAGCCCCATATACCGAGGGTGGCGGGTTCAAACCCAGCCCCGGCCAAACTGCAACAAAAAAATAGCCGGGCGTTGTGGCGGGCGCCTGTAGTCCCAGCTACTCAGGAGGCTGAGGCAGGAGAATCGCCTAAGCCCAGGAGTTGGAGGTTGCTGTGAGCTGTGTGACGCCACGGCACTCTATGGAGGGCAATAAAGTGAAACTCTGTCTCTACAAAAAGAAAAACAGAGAATCTCACCAGATGCAAGAATTGAGGAGAGTTCTAATAAGGGAGGAAACAAAAAATGAGAGCAGAAAGAGTTGGAGGAACCTCCTGAAATTTGTATCCATATGGTTATAGAAGTTATGTGGAAAAGTGGTCAACAGCAAAATATTGTAGAACTTTGTATGTCACGCCAAGGAATTGGGAGTTGTTCTCAGGCTCCTAGAAAATCGTTGAAGAACTTTATGTGTGCAAGTAGGTAATATCATCCAATTTGCATTTAGAAGATATTTTTGGTGGATGTGTAGATGGTAGATTGAAATGAGGTGAAACTAATGTCAGGAAGATAGTTTAGAATAGGGCATGGGCAAAGAAGGGCTTTGAATTTAATGTGATCTTGTGGTCAAGTCAGAAAAGTCCAGCTGAAAAAACATGTATACTCCTCAAATGTAATTTTTTAAATTTTTAAATTTTTTTTGAGACTCACTTTTCTGCCCTCAGTAGAGTGTCATAGTGTCATTCTCTTGCCTCAGTGTCCCATGTAGCTGGGATTATAGGTGCCCGCCACAGCACCCAGCTAATGACATGGTGTCTTGCTCTTGCTCAGGTTGGTCTTGAACTCCTAAGCTCAAGCAATCCACCTGTCTTGACCTCCTACATTGCTGGGTTTACAGGCGTGAGCCACCATGCCCAGCCTCAAATATAATTGAAGTTTGAAATCGTTGAAGAAGGTGGCCTAATGAGATGGAAATAGCATGATCTTGGGATATCTTGATTAGTTGTTTATTACCTCTATGAATTATACAAGTTACATAAACTTTTTGAGCTTTGATTTACTTACCTGTAAAATGGGGTTAATAATATGTGTCTGTCAGTATCATGAGAATTAGAGTTAAGATGTTTATACAGTATATAATAAGTATCTCAATAAGTGTAAGTTTTGTCACAAAACTAAAAAATGCATGGGTGACATACTCAAAACTGTAAAACTGTCTTTTTACATAAGTCTGTGGAAATGTTTAATAAGACATTTTACTTTTATTTTAAGAAAATATGACTATTGTGTGTTACATTTTAGTTTTTCATAAACAAGAACTTTTTTTTTTTGAGACAGAGTCTCACTATGTCACCCTCAGTAGAGTCCTATGGCATCACAGCTCACAGCAACCTCAACCTCTTGGGCTTAAGCGAGTCTCTTGCCTCAGCCTCCCAAGTAGCTGGGACTACAGGCACCCACCACAATGCCTGGCTTTTTTTTTTTTTTTTTTTTTGCAGTTGTCATTGTTGTTTAGCTGGCCCAGGTCGGGTTTGAACGCACCAGCCTTGGTGTATGTCACCTGCACCCTACCCACTGAGCTATGGGTGCCACCAGCAAGAACATCTTTTAAAGTTATAATTTCCCATTGATTTTTTGAATTTTTATTTATCTTCATATCCTCTGAGCTTTAGGGCTAGTATAAAAAAAAATGAGACAAAGCATGTCTTAATAGGACTCCTTCCCTCCCTTCCTTCCTTCCTTCCTTCTCTCTCTTTTTTATAGAATCTCACTCTGTCACCCTGGTAGAACAGTGCAGTGGCATCTCATAGCTCATGGCGACTTCAAACCTTAAACTACCGAGTAGCTGGAACTATAGCTCATGCTGTGACACCCCAGCCTCCCAGAGTGCTAGCATTACTGGCAGGAGCCACGGCACACAGCCTTGATGGGACTTCTAGCTTTTCCTAAACCGGGACATATTGCAACCCTTTGGTATTCTGTGTCTTGATAGTAGTGGATTTTTTTTTCTTTAACTAAAGAGTATTATCTTTTCAAAATTTTAATTACTGAAAGGTTACAGGTCAAAAAACATGGATGACTTGGCAGTAAGTAATTTGAAAAATAACTTTTTTTTTTTTTTTGCAGTTTTTGGCTGGGGCTGGGTTTGAACCCGCCACCTCCAGTATATGGGGCCAGCGCCCTACTCCTTTGAGCCACAGGCACTGCCCTGAAAAAAACATGTTTTTACTGTGTTCCAGAGGTTTGAAAACATGTTTTTTCCTCAAATCCCTTAGAGAACTGATGAAAGCTAATGGCTTTCATTGATGAAAACAAATATAACTGACAGCTCTTTTTTGCATTAAGTGCATAATTACCCTTTTAAAATTTAACCTATAAATCCAGAGGATTCCTTCTCATCCCACCATACTTTCTGACACAAACCTATCCATAGACACTACATTTAGAATCAAAATTGGAGCTTTTTATCATAATTAAGCTGCCTGTAATTTTAGATGAGATTTCAATATATAAACATACATATTTAAGAATACATATATGTAAGAAGATGGGATTTAGTAATACAGTAATCATATTCATAATATCCAACGGTCATTGTTCTTAGATTCTAGGTACCTCTGAGGACTTAAGATGCATTAGCTTGTTTATTTCTTGCAACCGCCCCATGTAATAGGCACTATTAATACCCCCATTCTACTTAGGGTTCTACGGGTTAATAAGTGGCAAAGCAAGACTCAAACCCGAGTCTGCTGACTTCAAAGCCCAACACCCTAACTCTATTTCTAGGACTGCTGAGAATCACTTTGATGAATGACATCAGGTTGTGTTCCATAGACAATATGAGATGCGGCAGGATGAGAAACGTTTCCAGGGAGTATAGTTACTACAGGATAGGACCACAGGGGGGGAATCAAAACCTTACTTGTGACTGGTATCTGTGCAGAAGAACTATTTCATCTCTCACTAGGAGGAGGTCAGAAGGCGCTGGCGTGGAGCACGGAAACCCAGCCAAGATCTCTTCTCGTTTGCTGGCGCTGATGTTGGCAAACACCGGGTAATGGTCCACGGAGGCAAACTGACTGGCCGCGCATTCGTAGTAGGTGCCGGTCAGCAGCGTCGCTGCCAGCCAGGCCAGGGGAGCAACAACTGCCCGGCCAGTGACGCCGAGGCAGCCGAGGCAAGCCAGCCTGCGCTCCAGGGGGCTGAGCCTGCGGGGCCTGGGGGCGCAGCTGCAGCAATGCTCCCCGGCGATCGCCCACGTCTGCCTTCTCAGAGCGTAGCCCGCCACCAGGAGGATCAGGGCAGGCATGACAAGGAACGCAGAACCATACAAGACATTTTTCCCCACTTGGCAGGGACACCTGAATGTGAAGGAGGAGAACACTTGTTGCCCACCGATAGTCAATGCTGCGATTAAAGAATTGATAAACGTTCCGCTTCTCTGCAGTGAAGACGCGACGCTGTGGAGAGCCGGGCTCATGGTGGGAAGCTCTGACACACGCCGGCTCAGGGCCCCTCTGATGGCCGTACTCCCCAGCTGTCCCCACTTTATGGGATCTTACTGGTTTGACTGGTTGTGTCATGTGACCCAGCATCCTTACATGTTTAAAGGATTCTAGCATCTTCCTTGTGTACTTGGTGAACCTTGAGCTAATAAATGCACTTCATATTATATCAGGAAGAAAGTGAGGGAGAGAAATCTCTTGTATGTGTGAAGGGGGAAACCTCTGCCTGTATCTTTCCCCTGGAGGAGGAGGATGCTGGCTTATAAACCAACTGCCCCGATCTTTCTACGTCACAGAATGCTGAGCACCAGCAAATAGAGCATTGGAAGCAAAACAGAGACGTTCTTATTCTTGGACTAGACCAGGAGTTTGTCACCATAAAAATAAAATACAGGGAATGATGAAAATTATCAAATATTAGAGCAATGCAAAATTTAGGCTGGCTGGAATGTTCCTAAACTGAAGCTTCTGCCAGACAAGCCCAAAAGAGACGAATAAGCTAAGGGGCCCCCAAAGCCGAATCACAACAAAAACATTCCAACTTTGCATAAAATTTTAAAATCTGCTTGTATTAACAGAGTATCACGGTTTTGCTTTAAAATTTAAGCTGCATTTTTGTTTATATCTTTTTGTTATAATGTGATATTTGGCTTTTAATAAAGTTATGTATCTATAAGCAAGAAATGTCAAGTGCTCTCTGTTAACCAGCAAATATTATGATAATTGTTTAATTTCTATATGAAGGCACGGGACTAGGCTTGGTTTAGGCCTATAAATAAGTGACTATGATGTAAATTTCTCATCTCAAACTTTCAACTAGACGTGGTTAAATACATGATGAGTGAATTGGAACGTAGACTGAGGAATCCGTTCAAGATGCAGTACAAAAAGGCAAAGAAATAAAGTATTTTTAGAAGCAGTTGAGAGAAATAGAGGTTAGACTAAGCAACTCCACCAGCTTTCTAATAGGACTTCCAGAAAAAAAGGATAGGCAGAGAGGCAATGTTTGAAGAATAGTAACTGAGAACTTTGTAGAATCAAGGTTCTCACATCAGAAAAATGTTTTTTGTTTTGAACGGCGTAAATAAAGGTAAATTAACTCCTAGACACAGAGTAAAACTGCAGAATGTGAAAAATAGAGGACAGCAATAAACAGACAGCAGACTTCGCATCCACAGCAAGAGAGCCTGGAAGACAGGACCTGCAGCGTGGTCAGTGCCAGCTAAACTGCCATTCAAGGCAAGGAAAAATAAAGACACATACAGACTAAGGGCGTTTACCACCAACAGAACTTTATTAAGAGGATTGCAAAGGATGTATTTTGGTAAAAAGAAAAATAAGCCCCAAGGAAAGACATGGCAACAAAAAACAATGATGAGCATACGTGAGACATTTTTAAAGTTCCTTATCTAACAATTAGCTGTATAAACAACTGCTTTTTATTTCAAATAGTACAACTAGGGTATTAAGACAGTATCACTACATCCCCATTAAAATGGCTAAAATTAAAAAGATTAACTATGCTAAATGTTGGCAAAGACGCAGAGCAACTGGAATTCTCATACACCGCATGGTGGGAATGAAGAAAGGAACAACCACATTGGAAAATTTTTATTTTCTTTAAGAGTTAGCGGTACTTTGCAAGAGGGACTTTACCTAACAAACGCAATCAGTGTAACCTGGCTTATTGTACCCTCAATGAATCCCCAACAATAAAAAAAAAAAAAACCCTGAAAAAAAAAAGAGTTAGTGGTACTGCATCCTCTTATACCTCAAGTCATTCACCTGCTAATTGTTTCCATAAGAGAAATGGAAGCATATGTCCACATAAAAATCGTATGTAAAGGCTCACACCAACTCTATGTAGCATAGCCATCAACTGGAAACAACCCAAATGTCCACCAGCAGATGGAAGAATCGACAAAGTATCATAAATCCATACAATAAAACACTACTCAGCAAAATACAAAACTATTGATATATACAATATATACAATAACATGAACGAATTAAAAATTAATTTTCTGGATGACAGAATTTAAAAAATTACTATATAATGTATGATTCTATTTGCATAAGATGCTAGACAATATAAATTAATCTCTGCTGACAGAAAGCAGACCAGGGTTGCCCGGGGAGTCTGGGAGAAGGAATAAGCAGACAATTGCAAAGGGACATGAGAAAACTTTGGGGGCTGTATCAACTTGTATCAGCAGGATTTTACTTTATGGAGATGATGGTAATGATGTGAAGAAGGCAATGCTATTGAAAGAAGAATGATTTACTTACATTTTCCAAGAGTGGGAGTCATATATGCCACACTTTACAGAGTCATAGGAGGAAGCATCAGATTTGGCCAAGGAGCAGAAGGAATAGGGAAAGCCTAGGCCAGAGCCTTTATTAGGCTTTATGTAGGAAAGGCAAGGCAGGGAAGGGGGAACATTTCTGATTGGCTATTTTAAATAATTCTGCCTGGCCTGGGGGCATGGAGGCTGTCCCCACTTGACTGACACCTGGGCATGGTTGATTTAGTGAAGGGTGAATATTAGCTTGGTATATGAGACCTAGTTAAGGAAGTGGTTCAGAGTCTGGGCTCTGGATCACAGGGGAGGTGTAAACAACTTGACCATTATTTGGCCCTGTAATTGATGATGCCAAATAGACACTTACAGAATCTGAGAAAGAGCTAGAAGAGGGGCGATGGAAATGTTCATTATATCGATTGCTTTGGTGGCTTCAGTAGTAGTTTGAAACTTGTCAAGCTATCTATCAATCACATCTCAATAAAGCCATACATATTTTAAGAATGATCACTAAAAGAATACAAATACAGTATGTAGATCATTCAAAAAGCAGAGAGAAAAGGGGAATATAGACAAGGAAAGAGATATAATAGTAAAACAAAGGAAAGGAATGGTAAAGAGAAAACTAGTGGTAGAAGTGAAACCAAATACATCAATAATCACACAGAAAAAGTTTTAAGCAGCCAATAATTACTGAGTGCTTATTATATGCTAGGCACTATTCTAGGGACTGTATCCTATTTAATTCTTATTTAATTGTTATTTAATTCTTATTCCCTATTTAACCCTATGATTATGTACCACTATTATTCTCAGTGTTTTTATAAATGAGAAGACTGAGGTGTGGGAAGATAAAGGAAATTACCCAGGCTCACACACAAATGAGTACAACCCAGGTGGTCTGGCATATGCTTTTAACTACCAAGCCAGAGTTGGATTCAACCCACCTACAAAGCATTTAAAATATAGACTCATGCTGGTGATAAGTGACACTCCCAAAGTTGTACCACATACAAAGCTTGAAAGAAAGGTATTAAAATATGTATCACTGGGCACAATAATAGTCGTAGAAAGCAAATCTGTGCAAAATCAAATGGGCTAATTTTGAAAACTCCATCATAATTAAAGCAACAATTCATTATGAAGATATGACAAGGGTGAACTGGTATGTTTATTGTTGCAAAACTTTGAAATATATAAAGCAGTAAATAATCAAACTGTAAGGGAAAATTCCTGTAATCATAAAGATTTTAATATACTTTATTAGAAATAAAATGATTAGGAAGGACATAAAAATGTAAAGAATAAACTTAGCAAATTTTTGTCCAACATATTTGCGCGTGTGTGTGTAGTATTCTACACCCTATGAGTAGAAAATAAACATTTTTATAAGTTTCCCCCAAATTATTTACCAAAATATATTGGTCATATAGGCAATCGCAAAAATTATTTCAGTATTTCAACATCAATGTCCAATAACCAGGAACAGATTAAGAGACCACAACAATAAATGCTATCAAGTAGGGGTAAGCTGGCTCATGGACCAAATTATCCCACTGCCTGTTTTGTATGCCTTGTGATCTAAGAATGGTTTTTTACATTTAAAAACAGCTGAAAGTTCTTAAAAATTTATTTTGTGACATGAAGATTACATGAAGGTCAAATTTCAGTCTTTATACACGGTTTTATTGAGACATAGTCATGCCTGTTCCTTAAGTGTCTGGGGCTGCTTTTACACTATGACAGTGGGGTTGAATTGCTATGATAGCCCGCATGGCCGAAAAGTCTAAAATATTTGTTCTCTGGCCCTTCACAGAAAAAATTTGCTGACTCCTGTTATAAATCTGTGAAAATAAATGATCTACAGTGACAGGTATGGATATGGACAAATCTTAGCAAATAACTTTGAGAGAAAAACGCAAGCTGTAGGATACATGCAGTAGGAGAAATATTATGCAAAGTTTTAAAACATGCAAATGAGATTACATAGTCTTTGTGGATACTAATATATGTAGAACTTTACAATGTGCATAGGAAAGTTACATATCAAGTTCTGGGTAGTGGTGACCACGGAGGAGGAAAACACAGGATTAAGAAAGGTATAAGAATCTCAGCTGTATCAATTCTGCCTTCCTGATTACAACAAACCTGAAGTGTATATAGCAATGTGTTCAGTAAAGCTTAGTAGTAAGGACCATATCTTTCCTTACGTTTATAATTTCAAATATTAAAACCAATTAAATTAGAGTACAAATAGTCCTCAATGATATTACAAAAACCATACACATTTGGTAGAAACCATACTAAAAGTACCTATACAACCATTCCATTTCTCACTTTTAGTATAGTGTTCAATAGATTATATGAGATAGTTAATGCTTTATTATAAAATAGGCTTTGCGTGAGGTGATTTTGCCCAACTGTAGGCTAATGTAAGGGTGAGCATGTTTAAGGCAGGCTATTCCAACCTATGATGTTTGGTAGGTGAGATATATTAAATGCATTTTCAACTTTCTATGAGTTTGTCAGTCTATAACACTATCGCCAGTCAAGGAACATCTGCATATGGTGAGGAAGTGAGAAAGGACATTGAAGATCATTTATTCAAGAAGTTATGTAGAAAAGGATGAAGAATTGGCTGATCAATAAGAAGTCACTATTGGAGCATAAAATTCTTGCTATAAAGTAGGTTTTTGGTGACCAATACCTAAGTTTTTATTACTGTTTACTATAGAAAGAACTAATTTCTTCATTTTCAATACTAGTGTGTAACTTGTCAATGACTGTGAATGATCACATATATGACTAATCAATTTTATTTGGGCGTTAGTCTTGGTCTTTTTGTGTTGCTATAAAAAAAATCTGAGACTGGGTAATTTATTTAAAAACCAGCAATTTATTTCTTACAGTTCTGGAGGCTGGGAATTCCAAGATCAAGGAGCTGGCATTGGTGTCTGGTAAGGGCTGCTCTGTGTCCATGACGGCATCTTGTTGACATGCCCTCGTGTGGCTGATGGCAGAAGGACCAAGGAGGATGGATGCTTTGTCCTCACAAGGCAGAAACGCAAAAAAAAAAAAAAAAAAACAAGAGCCACGCTGATTCTTTTCATTCCTCTTATAAGGCATTAGTCTATTCATGAGGGCACAACCCTCATGACTTAGTCACTTCTCAGAGGGCCCCACTTCTTAACACCACCACAATAGGGACTACATTTCAACACATAAATTTTTGGGGACAGTCGACCATTGTAGCCTTTATAGTCTGCTTATTAAAGATAGCTTGATGTCACCAATCTATTCCATATACAGTTAGCACATATCTCCTTCTCAGTAGGGACCCACCAGCTCATTCACTGAGCACATGTGGCATGTGGATAAAGAAACTCAGACCTAAGCGCCACAGCTATCCTTGGTGAGGGTGAGGGAAGTGCAGAAAAAAATCACACACCTATTTTATGTTGGCATATCAGGTTAAGATACACACCAAAAGCAACCTTGAAGGGAAAAAGAAGTTGCAATAAGGTAAGTCCCTGGACCAGATATTATGGTAGCTGGAAGAAGCTGTGCTTTTTCTGACAGTTGTGGATGATCTCAGATGCAGATCGTGCAGCTGGCAGGTCAGTGGATGTTGCCCTCCATTACCGTCTTCCCGAGTCTCTACCCAGCCGCCCAGGTTCTCCCACAGCCCATCCATCCCCTCCCACCAAGCACACATGCTGTCCCTGCACCTTACTGGGTGTTATGAGTCTACTTCTAACATAGTTCGTTGTAGCATTATTTGAGTGTATGCATGAGAAAAAAAATTGATTTGGAGTCAGCAAATTGAGCTCAAATCCCTCTTTGCTGCCTATTATCCAGGGAACTTCAACTAAATTTCTTAACCTTTCAATTTTTAGATTCCTGTCCCATAAAATAGCCATGATTATAGCACTGACTACTAAACAGATTATAGCTGAATTAAAATGAGGTAAAGAGAATGTAGACTCTCACTGGATTAAAGATCGAAATTTAAGACATGAAACTATAAAAATACTACCAGAAAAAAGTGCAGGGAAAACAATTGAAGAAATCGGCCTGGGAGAATATTTTATGAGGAGGACCCCCAGGTGTTACCTAATTTAGCTAACACCTGGGGGTCCTCCTCATAAAATATAGAAAGCCCCTCCCCCAGAAAAGCCCCTCCTACTTTCTACAGACCAAGATTAACTATGGCCTGCCCCTAATGCCTCTTCTGGCCAGGGCAGTAACTCCTTATTGGCTATTCTACCCTCCCATCACCATTCTAAGACTTCCCCTAACCTAACCTATATAGCTCTCTCTCCCTTCCTCTCTCTCTGTCTCGGTCTCTCCTCTCTCTCCCCACCCCTTTTCCTCTCTCTCTCTTTTCTCCCCTCTCTCTCTCTCTCTCTCTCTTCTTTTCTCTCCTCCTTGATGCTGCTCTGCAGCATCCATTCCTCACCAATAAAAACCTTTCCTACAAGCCTTGGTGGTCTGTGAGATCTTTGCTGGTTGAGTGCCCCCATCCCCTTTCACCGGGCAATTGAAGCAACACCAAAAATACATTACTGGGATCTCATCAAGCTAAAAAGCTTCTGTACAGCCAAGAACACAGTAAGTAAAGCAAGCAGACAGCTCTCAGAATGGGAGAAGATATTTGCAGGTTATGTCTCTGACAAAGGTTTAATAACCAGAATCCACAGAGAACTCAAACATATTAGCAAGAAAAGAACAAGTGATCCCATCTCAGTGTAGGCAAGGGACTTGAAGAGAAACTTCTCTAAAGAAGACAGGTGTATGGCCTACAGGCACAAGAAAAAATGCCCATCATCCTTAATCATTAGAGAAATGCAAATCAAAACCACTTTGAGATATCATCTAACTCCAGTAAGATTAGCCTACATCACAAAATCCCAGAACCATAGATGTTGGCATGGATGTGGAGAAAAAGGAGCACTTCTGCACTGCTGGTGGGAATGCAAACCAATATGTTCCTTTTGGAGAGATGTTTGGAGAACACTTAGGGATCTAGAAATAGACCTGCCATTCGATCCTTCAATTCCTCTACTAGATATACATCCAGAAGACCAAAAATCACTTTATAACAAAGATATTTGCACCAGAATTTTTATTGCAGCCCAATTCATAATTGCTAAGTCATGGAAGAAGCTCAAGTGCCCATCGACCCACGAATGGATTAATAAATTGTGGTATATGTATACCATGGAATACTATGCATCTTAAAAAAGATGGAGACTTTACCTCTTTTATGTTTACATGGATGGAGCTGGAATATATTCTTCTTAGCAAAGTATCTCAAGAATGGAAGAAAAAGTATCCAATGTACTCAGCCCTACTATGAAAGCAATTTATAAACACCCACACTTCCATATGAAAGCTATAACCCAACTACAGCCCAAGATGAAGGGGAAGGGGGGGGGGAAGGGCGAGGATAGGTGGAGGGAGGGTAATTGGTGGGACCACACCTATGGTGCATTTTACAAGAGTACATGTTAAATCTACTAAGTGTAGAATATAAATGTCTTAACACAATAACTAAGAAAATGTGGTGAAGGCTATGTTAACCAGTTTGAAGGAAGTATTTCAACTTGTATATAAAACCAGCACATTGTACTCCGTAATTGCATTAATGTACACAGCTATGATTTAATTAAAAAAATAATATTGCAGTAAATAAAAGTTAACTTTCACATGACAATTAAAAAAGAGAGGGAATGTAAAGTTTATGTAAATATAATTTGTTATTAATTGCTACTGAAAAGCCCCTTACCCCCACTGCACAACCCAGCAAAACTGATTTTCCTGAGATCACAGTGTCAGAGAACTTAGGTACAAAGGAAAATACCTTGAATATCTATGTACAGGGTGGACAAAAAGTTCGTGTGCAATTTAAACCAGTTTACTGTATAATAAATTGCACACAAACTTTATGGACACCCTGTATTATAGAATTCCAACAGTCTATTCAACTCCACGAATAACCTACAGTGAACAGTTTTTATACAGTGCATTATAATGTGTTTTATAACTCAAATTTTCTCTTTGATACTCACAATCATTCTTTGAAGTGGGTGATACTGTTGCCATTTTTCAGATGTGGAAATTGACCCACCGAACAATAAAACGGCTTTCCCAAAGTCACAGGACTGATAAATGGTAGACCTGCAACTTGGCCTGAGCCTCCCAAATCTTCCTGTGTTCTTTCAATTACACAAAACTTTTCTTCAAAGTATTCACTGGTCTGTCACTTTATAGCCAGAACAAATAGGACTACCTGACTCAAACTGTAAGAAGTAGGAAAATACTTACCTAAATTGAATTTTGTTCTTCTATTTCTGCACGGATTTTAATCCTCTGCATCCTACAGTTGTCAAGATGAAAGGGGTGTTTTTTCATTTGTTTGTTCGAACTTTAAATATCTAGACTTCTGTATAAAAGAAGAAAGCCTTCCATAGCTAACATCTTAGGAATTATTGGAAGAGAGCAAGGGCTTGCTCTCTCTGCCAGAATCAGTGTACATTATTCAACTTCAGAGTACCCATTTCAAGCAATAGTTCTGTAAGACTATACCAACCCTTCTATCGCTCTTTAAAATTGCTGCCTGCTTGTTACTAAGAGAAAGGGGGCAAAAAGGTTACCAGATATCTTTGAATATTGTAATCACACAATATGGGGGTGTGGGTTTGGGGGACAATGTGGTACCCACTGATAGTGTTGATCAAGTTTTAACTCATATTTAGTATCTATAGATTGCTGCTCCTGTCTCTCTAATTCATACAACAATCAATACAAGATGGAATAATGCTAACATTTAGATCTATCTTGGATTGTGAAGGTTTCTGTTGGTGATTTTAAAATAATGCCTTGGCATGAGAGCAAAATACCACTCTTGAACTCCCTTGGGCCAAAGAATTTTTCGTGTCTCAGTGCTTCTGGTCTGACTTCACACTATCAGCTTTTATGGTTCTGAATCACAACTCACCCTCACAAATGAAACAGTTATTTGATCCGTGGCACGTCATTTGGTTATAAAACAATCCTGTCGTTCGTGACTTTTTTCCCTATTCAGTTCAGCAAAGCGCAAAAGCAGTAGAGTGTAGAAGTAGCACTCCCATCTCCAAGCAAGGGGCAAGGGAGGAAATTCAAAGTCAGATTCTTCATCTATCAAGCACAATGTCTCGCCCTGCACACAGAAGACCAGAATACCATAAAATAGTAAGATCTTTTCATAAAGAGATTTTTTCTACTTCATGGAAAATGTTTTCTTGAGTTATTACTGATTTATTTTGAAAGGTGATGCTGTAAGAATTTTCCATTGGAGCAAAGAGTGGTCAATTAAGTGAATCGTAAATGACACCTCTAGGAAGGAATAATCAATTCTTTATACAGATTTTAGGGTCTTTTCTGACTAATCATCCATGAAAGTATCAAATTTTTATTTTGTCACTGACAAAAAATATGAGAACGTCAAGCAATCCTTTGTATTTCATACTTCATGAAATAGGAAATGAAATGTGTGTAAAATAGTTGATTGTGTGTAAAATGAAATAAGAATGGATCATTTAAAACTAGGTATGAAAAGTCCGCCTTTAAAAGATATTTCTTAGTATTAAATATAAGTATTTACTATTGTAATTTGGTATGTGATGTTATCTGTCCTGTGTGTTCCAAGTTCAGAGTTACTTTTACAAGTTAATTTTTTGCAGATTACTCTTGGGTAAGTATTCTTTCCTCCTTTCTTACAGTTTCAGCCATTCAGAAGTAATGGAGGTAAAAATTCATCATTAAATTTAAAACTGTGTTAATTATTCCAGAAAAATGATGGGCATTTGCTATAATTAAGTAATTTCAGCCATATGGTACTTAGAATTACAGCAACCAAC
Source organism: Nycticebus coucang (assembly GCF_027406575.1). Classification (NCBI taxonomy): domain Eukaryota; kingdom Metazoa; phylum Chordata; class Mammalia; order Primates; family Lorisidae; genus Nycticebus; species Nycticebus coucang. The sequence goes on along the minus strand of NC_069784.1, from coordinate 93,643,300 downwards.
TGGCAGACCCCAGGTTGACCCTGTCTACTATTCTGGCAATTTGATTTATTTCCTTATGAGGCTCTCAAATCCTAAAAAATATTGTACAAATTCATATTGTACCTAAATCACTTGATTTATCTAGCAGTGAAGACAGAGTTTTATCCTGATACATCGAAAACCTCCTGAAATACTTAATGGCATTCTACTTTTTAACATATAGAGGTGATAATCTTTATTGTTTTAAAAACCATGCAGATAAATTCAGGGGGACCTTTCCTGGGATCCATGGTGGATTTGAGACTCACTGGCCTTGTTGTTCAGGTTACAGCCCTTGCCATGAAGCAGACTGGAGAAAATGGGCCTTTCTGGGTATTAAACTCAAAACTCAGCTGGAAGTAAAATGTTTAAAAATATAGCAGTACCCCCACACCACCCCAAGACACAAAGAGAGAGACAGAGAGAAAAAAAAATGCCATTGATTGCTTCGGCCTTAACGATGACGAAGCTATGGCATATACAAGGGTATGATTTTTTTCTTCTTTTCTCTTTTTGTCTTTTAAAAATTCTTTTGTTTTACTGCTAGTGGCAACAAACATTTTATCATTCTCTCTCTTTCTCCTTTGTGTGTTTGTATGCTGTAGCAGTGGACCATGACAGTTCTTTGCCTTCTGCTATGTCTATTAGGCAGATACTTCATTTATCATTTGCAGCATTTCTTGTGATTTATAATTAAGTTCTTGGAAGATTTAAAGAATAAGAATGAAATTAAAATCAAATGTGTGGTGGCCCTTCAGTGTTTTGACAACATCACTGTTCATATCACTTACAACCTTTGTTTCCTAGCAAAAATAGTAACATACTCCCTATTTTCCTGTACTTAAATCATATGTATTAGTGTCCTTAACATAATGTTAATTAATGTATATAATGTATGTGGAATATACCAATATTTGTATTTTTCATAAAATATTTACATTAAATATTCATCAAAGTGAGTATTTAAAACATATGTACCATATAATAGTTACATTCTATTCATTTTAAATTTACTTTGTGATAATAAATATTTTACCTTATGAACAAGCATATTTGTCATGATGTAAACCCATAAATAAGGAAGGGGATGCTGGTGATATTGGAGAAACTTTGGAAGTATTTGAATAAAAATTCTATAATATTTTATAGAAGCTACTTTGTTTTTTTTTTGTTTTTGGTTTTTGGCCGGGGCTAGGTTTGAACCTGCCACCTCTGGCATATGGGACCAGCGCCCTACTCCTTGAGCCACAGGCGCCGCCCCGAAGCTACTTTGTTAAATATAACATTTTTATTGGTTTTTTGGAGCCATTTCTGCCCAAGGTTAAAAGAAAGAATATATATTATCAGAGCTTACCTTCCCTATATATCAGACTATCCAAAAAACCTGGGCCAAAAGGTAAAGCCCACATGTGACCTTTCATGAAAATACAAGATCATGCACAAAATAAGATTATGTTCAATAGTGGTCCCCCTTCCTACCTCCCACTCCTCCCCACCTTACTCCGAATGGTGTCTTTCTTTGCACACTTAGAGATAAATGCTGTGTCACATGGAGGCCTGGACGAGATCCCATTCTAAACAACTGCTAGGTAGTTGGGCAAGTCGTTTAGTCCCTCGGAGGCTTTATTCTCTTCAGTGTAGGACCGAGGGCATTGGAATGAATTTTCTCCAAGGGTCTCTTTCCTTTCTTAGATAGTATCCAACAGCAGAAGTAAAACTGAAAGGGTGTTCAAAATGGATTGATTGAGATTTGTATTTTATTTCTCGTATATGGTATTCAACATGCCTGTGCTAAATCAAACCTACATGGCCCTCAGTTTTAGTTTTCATTTACAAGTCACTCTAAAAATGAGGCATATTTTGTTGATGTATAAGGAAAGCTCAGGCTCCCCTTTTTTCTCTAAGTAAAAAGAAAAAAAAATCTGGTAAATGTGTTGCTGCATTTGAGTGTATCCTAAAGGTCTCCTTGGTAGATCTGGGACCCATTAGGCATTGTGCAGACTCATGAGGAATCGCCTCCAATTCTTCATTCTGACTGAAAACATGCTCAGCAGATATAAAGTTATTCTAGAAAAACAGAAATAGATATTAGAAGTTAGTATCTTTAAAAAGCCTTCCTCCGTGAAAATACATGGCAAGTGACTTAATCTAAGCTGATGCAGAGAAAGATGTTCTCATGTTAAGAAAGGCATTTTATTTCCCAGCTCTCCCCTCCAACACAAGGCATTGATATGTGAGCATACTTTGCTCTCAAAAGTGCAAACTGAGGCAATAAAAGGGTGGGAAAATGAACAGATGATCTCTAAGGATATCTCCAATCAAGAGAGGTTGTAAATAAAAAAAAAAGTACAGTCGTATGCAATCATAAATTTGCCAATAAACAAAACAACATTCATTTCTCTCCAGAATAAAGACCTCTTTGTCCTCACCTATGGAGCTCTGGTTGCTCAACTGTGTAAGGATTATGAAAAAGACGAAGATGTGAACAAATACTTGGATAAAATGTAAGTAGAAGTCTTTCATTCTTGTGTAATACCTATTGTTTCTTTCCATCGCCTGCCCTTTTCCGCCCCTGATGATTTCTGTTGCTCCATTTTACCAGCTTTTCTTCTATCTCAATGCATCACATCTGAAAACTGAACGTAATTTCTCGCAACTGCCACATGTGCTCACGCATAATGTAATAGAAGAGAGCTTTTTTCTCCATGAATATCAAGAGCGCAATGTTTCTTTTTAATTAGAAATCATTTCTTTGCTAGTCACTCACAAGCAAAAGATGCAGCAAAACTGAAATTGTTCTCTTAGCAATATGATAGAAGGGCAAATTTTATTTTTTCAGAAGTCTTTTGTTCTAACCTAACTCCTTCCAGTATAAATTCACACCTACCCAAGCATAGACATGCAAAAAACTACCAATGGTCATTGCCCAAGAGGAAAACTGAGAGACTGGGGATTGTAGGTTGGAGGGAGATTTTCATTTTCCTATATAGCATTTTTATTTCTTGAATGTTTTACCATTACTGTGCTTTACCTAGAAGTATATGAAATAGAAAGATCCACTCTTCCTTTTTTAAATAAAGCTCATTCTCCTTGTCTTCATGACTGAAGATTCTTCCTGCACAAACTCAACTTTTTAATTTTCTCACATAAGTTTATGATCATTGGATTATTGCCAAACAATAAAACATGTCAACATTTTTGAACCTCTTAATTATTAATGCTAAAAAGGACTCAATGACTAGCAAATGTGTATTGGTTAGAAGATTTATTTAGGCAGGTGGAGGGGAAATTTAGCCTAAAATTTTAGAGCTTTTCAAAAGAGTTTATTGTATTTTCAGTTAAAATATGGGGGGGAAAAGACAATATAAAGGAAAGATTGAAAGATATTTTTTAGCCCTTGTTTTCTTCTCTTTGTTTATGGTTATTCTTTTTCTATTAAAAAGTTTTTTGTCATTTATTTAGGTGTACATATCTTTTCTTATTTCATTTCTTCCTAGGAGCATTCACAAAGAAGCAAAGTGCCCAGCTGCCCACCTATGTCTTTTCCTATTACTTCCTCACCTGACCTGTCTGTAATAGCAGGAGCTGCTAAAGCCATTTTACTCTTAGGTCTCACTTAAACATCTGACACAGCATTTCCAGAAATTAGTTCATTTTATTTGACGTATGTCCAATTTGCATTGTTTTGTGGAACAGCTGTAGAAAATACAGAAGCTCATTTGTTTGACTTTTAAAAGTATCTTAGGTTAGCTAATTGAGTACACATTTTAACAAGTATGAATAAAATATTAAAGAACAAATTTTGAGAGGCTGCAGAAAACTTTCTCCTTAAGAAAAATATTTCACATTTGGATTTATTTACTAACTTCTACTGAAAGACTTTCCATTTTTAATTTATAAAATATCTACTTTGTAGAAACATATCCTTTGACCAAAGCAATAGATACACAGACGTACAGTGTATATTTGTGTGTGTGTGTGTATATATGTATACACGTGTAGCACCACTTATCACACTTTGGCTTCTTATCATCATTCTCAGTCCCCAGTGGCTGCACCTATAGATATTCATAATGATTATTAGAAAACACTAGAAACATTTTTAAATCCTGGTATTCTGTAACATTGACATTCTGTTTGTTGAAAGTCTTTTTAGTGTGAGCTTCCGGAGAGAATTATAAACCATTTTTTTCCAAAGTCAAGACAGCTAAATTGAATATTTATTTATTTATTTATTTATTTTTGTTTGGGATTCATTGAGGGTACAAAGAATTAGGTTACACTGATTGCATTTGTTAGATAAAGTTCCTCTTATAATTGCCCCCAATTAAAAGTCCCCAATTATAAGAGGGACTTTATCTAACAAACGCAATCAGTGTAACCTAATTCTTTGTACCCTCTTGATACCCTCCTGCCCCCAAGAGATGTGCCATACATCATGACCCCCATCCTCCTCCTTCCCTCTCCCCACTCCCCCATTTCCTTTCCCTCCCTTGTATTCGCTCATCTATAGACTTCATATTAGAATCGAGTACATTGGATTCTTGCTTCTCTATTCTTGTGATGCTTTACTAAGAAGAATGTGTTCCACCTCCATCCAGGTTAATACAAAAGGTGTAATATTTTTATACACTCAGAAGTATAAATAGAATATCTCACAAGAGTTAGTAAATTAATAAGCATTCTGACACCCAGTCTATTTCTCCCCAGCTGCCCAGTCATCACAAATTTTACCCCTTACTAGATACTCTGGAGCAATTATTGCTTCTATAAACTATGGTGACTTGTTGGGCCTGTTTTGGCTCCATTGAAAATTGTTTCACTTGTCTATGTACACGTCTGTGAAACTAGACCAGTTTTGTGTCAGAGGGTAGGTAAAGGCAGTACTCCTTTTTATTTCCACCATTGAGGTCATATTTCTCCAACTAGCTTAAAAGTTCTCATAAGGCAGAGGCTGACACTTCTTTGTATCTCTCTTGGAAATCCAGTAGTTTCTCAGTCTATCTTGTCGAAGGCACAGGCTCAGCTGCAGTGTCACAGATCAATAAAGGCGTTCAGGGTCACACTATAGGCGCTACCGCAGCCATTTGCTTGGGGTAGAGATAACAGATGATAAAAATAGCTTCCCCTAAGTTCCACAGTTTATTACCCTGGAATGAAAAGTGAATTTTCTGAACTTGACTTTTGTTTGCAATACCTTCATCAGTCACAAAAACTTTCTTTTCTGTTCCCTTTTCCTCCCTCCTTTCCCAACCCATTGTGGAAATACCTGCCTTTGTACCATGACAAGGAATGCTGAGAGAATAGTGAGCAGCCAGATAACAGCCCTGCAGCAAACACATTAGCTAGACTTTCAGTTCTGTTTCTGTCAATAGTGAATAGTAAGGAAGTTAGTTGCCAATGAGAAACAGCAGCCTTCCTTACACTGTCAAGTTTGAGCTGCTCTTAATTCGGATCAGACTCCTCTGCTTACAGAAGAGCAGCCAATATTTCTCAGGTGTGCTGCTCTCTGCTTCTGTGGTCTGTGGGATGAACAAGAAGCCAAAAGCCATTTGCCTTGTCATGTTTGCTTTAGTTTGTTATCCACCTAGTGCTGAGTCTGTGACTCCATTCTTAAATACCAAGAGACTCCACTAATTACTCACATCTATCCTCAGACCACTCTTTCTCCATCCACAGGGGTTATGGCATCGGAACACGGCTTGTGGAAGACTTCTTGGCTCGGTCCTGTGTGGGAAGATGCCATAGTTATTCAGAAATCACAGACATAATTGCCCAGGTAAATGAATTTTTAGCTCTGCCAATGTACATTAAAAATCTCTTGATTTTTTCTGAGTTTGGACGTTGCCTGCTCTGATTGGACAGACTCCATCTGTATTCATTGTTGGGGGATGCTGATTGAAAAGCATTTTATTTCAGCACAGAGATAAAGCTAACTGAACTGAAAAAGAAACGCGTCCGGGCATTTAAGCATCTGTAGATTTCCCTGAATGCAGGAGCATGTGGAGTGAATGAAATACTTTTCCCTCACACTGGGAAAAGTATTTTGAGAAGGTAACTAGAAGGGGAGTTCGATGGGGCAAACTTGTGATGTTCATGCCCCACACCAGTTTATGTAATCATTTTCAGCATATGGAAGGAAATAGTCTTTGGCAGTATCAGAGAATACTGTTGTAGTCATTTCCAGAGCAATGTGTTCTCAAGAGAAAAAAATAGAGCTTCCTGTAAATGTATGCATTCTAAGAACTTCCCCAGCCTGACATACAGGAGAAACTTGGAGTCATTCAGGACTAGCTCATATATATTGGATATCAGATTGGCAAATGCATCTTTAGCCAGCGTTTCTTTAACCGCAAGCCTATAGCTAATAATTTAGTGTTGTTAATTTGTGGGAGACCCAGAAAATATCCACAGACAGGTCCTGCTGTGCTGCCTCCAGGTTCACGCAACTGACTAATTAAGTCAGCCCCATTCTCTTCTCTCCTGATCCTTGATGTTGTTAATACAATACCAGACTGGCTCTTCCCATGAACGGCTCTAATCCTGCTACTTGTGCTTTCGAATTCTAAACACAGTTTTCCACACTCTTTGTCTTTCATCCTCACAGTAACCCCCTGAAGTAAACAGAGTAGGAGTTACTACCCCCATTTTCCAGATAAGAAAACTGAGTCTCAAAAAGAATATGATAGAAATTGAATAAAGCGTATGTGAAAAAAATTCTGCATTAAAATAATACCATCAAAATGAAAGATTTTCCATATCAATAATTTTATTATCATGTGGCTGATGAATCACATGGTTGAAATTGTTATCCAAGTGTCTTCCAACCTCAGCACAATGAGTTTACAATACCACCAAACAGTTTTATATTTTTTGAGAGTCTTACTATGTCACCTTCAGTAGAGTGCTGTAGCGTCACAGCTCACAGCAATCTCAAACTCTTGGGCTTAACTATTCTCTTGCCTCAGCCTCCCAAGTAGCTAGGACTACAGGTCTTCACCACAATACCTGGCTATTTTTTTTGTTGTAGTTATTATTGTCGTTTGGCAGGCCCGGGCTGGGTTTGAACCCACCAGCCCCAGTGTATGTGGCCAGTGCCCTAGCTGCTGAGCTACAGGCACCGAGCCCAAACAGGTTTTTTGTTTTTTTTTTTAAAAGTTCCTTTTGGGCGGCGCCTGTGGCTCAAAGGAGTAGGGCGCCAGCCCCATATACCAGAGGTGGTGGGTTCAAACCCGGCCCCAGCTAAAAAAGTCCCTTTCTATATTGGCAGAATATAGGTAAGATCCTGAAATAATTTGTTGAAAAATAAAATATTTTTTTCACTAGACTGATTCAATAGGCAATACTTCAAAAAACTAGTTGTTTTAATGGAAATTAAATATTATTGTTGAACTATACAAATGTAGATGGTTGTGTTTTATTACATTTCTAGTCGGTATCCTTCGTAGGCCTTCCAATTTGTAAGCACTGTCTCCCTGTAAGAGGGTGATGAGACTGTTTTGAGATTGACTCCTCCTTGATTTTTGCCCACATCCATTCAATTGCCTAAGTATGGGCATATAATATAAAAGCTAACCTTGAAAGTTCCCGAGGCAGTAGAACATAAGACAGATACTTTGAAAAAATGATATAATATGGAAAATAAAACCTGACTCATGCACTTAAGATTGCTTGTTAGGCTTTGGACATCTGAAGAAGAAAATAATCTCAAGAGCTGGTCAGAGACTCCATTCTAAAGACATGTTAGCACAACCATCAAAGTTTCAATTTATTGCTCAGTAGTTAGAATACTACAGCTCAGTGGTTAGAGTGCTGGCACTGTGAACCTAGAGTGGGAAGTTCAAATCTTGCCTGAGCCTGATGGAGGGGAGAAAAAAAGAAAGGAAGTTTTGATATATTCCACTAGATATGTTTGTAGATGTATGGTACACATATTTTTCATTTGATAATACATTCACTTTTTTAAATTTTTTTTTATTAAATCATAGCTGTGTACATTGATATGATCATGGGGCATCATACACTAACTTCATATACTGTTTGACACATTTTCATCACATTGGTCAACACAGCCTTCCTGGCATTCTCCCAGTTATTGTGCCAAGACATCTACATTCCACATCTACTAAGTTTCACATATACCCTTGTAAGATGCACCGCAGGTGTATTCCACCAATCCTCCTCCCTCCACCCACCTCCCCCCTCCCTCCCCTCCCTTTCTCCCTTCCCCTTATTCTTAGGTTATAACTGGGTCACAGCTTTCATGTGAAAGCCCTAAATTAGTTTCATAGTAGGGCTGAGTACATGCATTCACTTGTTTTAAAAGAGATGATTAACAGAACAAAACAAAAAATCTGTGAACAAAAGATCAGTGACCAACAGGAAGTGGAGGCCTCTACGACCTCATTGCTAGAAACCTGGAATGATTTTCCCTCCCACATTGGAAAATCAGAGCTCACCTGAAATGTGCTCAATGCTTTAAATGCTCCTGGCCTGGAGAGCACCGGCTGTTTGTCTGACTGCGGTTCCTGTAAGGTGGTGCAGTGACAGGGGCACATTCTCCGGTTCTTTCTCACGCTCCGTTCTTGGCTCTGAAGGCAGAGTCCCAGTTGCTAAAAATCTTCAGAAGGGACTCAGAGTGGACAATTTCATGTATTCATTTTAATCAGAGAGACCTAAAGGAACAAGCCCTTTCTAGTAGAAAATAAAAGCAGTAATTTTTTTTTTAACCAATATCATTAACCTCAAATTAGCTACTAATAAATACCACAGAAAAATGCTTCCCAGAGGTGGCTAAAATTATTGGAAATCTCACATAAACTTTCCTATTACTCGTGGCCCTTACCTGGGATATTTCCAGTGTCTAGGACCCACTGGAAAAATACAAAACTAAAAGCCCCGTTAAATATGTCACCATGAAGCAGACGTTTCTGTGGGCCTAGCCCTAAAAATTAGTTGAAAGAAAAAAGAAAAAAAGAGGAAGGGAAAAAGATGAAAAGTTAGAGAAGGAGGAGGAAGGAAAGCTGTCTTCTATTCAGGCCCTTGGAAAGAGGGATTTCCTTCAGCCGGAGATGGACTGGGAATGTTCCTCATTCTGCCCAGTATGATTAAGGGCTCCCAGAGTCCCTTCTTTGAGGAACTATGTGTTTTACCTGACAACAAAATCATCAATATGTGGGAACAGAGCAAGAGTTCTTTCTATGAACCAGATTTTTTTTTTTAAAGGGAGGAACCTAGAAAGAAAGGTTATATGGAGAGTGTAAGAAAGAAAGGAAATAGGATTCATATCTCAGCAGAAAGAGGCCCCCCGCAAAAAAAAAAAAACAACCCTCTCTAAATATCCTCCACTTCAGAAAGCATATTTTACCTTTAAAAAGGTGAAAATAGCTTCTAAAGACAATGACCTCCTGACTGCACAATTGTTACCAAGTTAGAAACAAATGTGTTTTATATAAAACTAAAAACATGTACGTGCCTGTTTTCCCAGTATCCCTTCTCTAAACTTTTCATGTCTTGTCGACCGTTCTGATGGATTCTTCCCTGCATCTTCTGTCCAGTGGACTGGACACATGTTCACTTCCATTTCCATGCAAGACGCTTTCTTGTCAATGGAGAGAACGTTGCTTTCTCCATGTAGAGCTGTTGTCTCCGTGTCTTTGCACCTTTTTTCAAAGGCCTAATTTCCTCCTTCTTAATCATTTTCTCTTTTCCCACAAAATATTCTTTTACATGTGGCAATGATGTCACCGATTTCAGGAATATATGACACAGGTGAAGGGTCAGACTTTAATTATGGACTTGCCCACTGATGCTTTGCTTTTAAGCAGGTTTGATTAAAAGGTCTGGCCTTTGACAGCATGGTCTCATTAGTCCTTGTAAACTCTGCCCAGAAGATGTCAAATGTTACAGAGTCAGTTTTATGGAGAAGTATGGCAAGGTCAGAGGAAGTTTACTGCAGTCACAAGATGCCCCCAGAGCACAGCAGAGTCAGGAATAGGACCTAATGGCTGTGGGTTTTGTTTAGCTGCCCTCTCAAACTACACACTGTACAGAACACTGTCGCCAGGTTTTTCAGTACAGTATGCCATGGCACCCACAGAATTCATGAACTCTGTCCTGGTTCCAGAGAATGCATTTGAAGAGAATGGACCAAATGAAGAAACCTATGCCAGACAGATGCAGTGATTCCTCTGTGTTAGTAAAAAGACTGCATGTGGGAACAGGTGTCCTGAACTTACCTTCCACTCTGCACACCTCTGCCTTGGGAAGAGAGGGACTGTGTAATTGCGGATACTAATAACATTTCTCTCTCTTATTTTCCTCACTTAGTCTTTTCTGAAGGGAAGGTCATTCTGTCACTAAGCCTCTGACAAATTCTGTTAACCGATAGTAGACTTCAAATTGCACAAATCCCATGACAGAGGCTGAATCATTGATCAAAAAAATCTTTAGTCTGCCTTTCACTGTCCATAACAAAGAGATGACATGCGATTATAATTCTAAAGTCAACTTCCTACAACATTAAAATGTGCCCATTTTTAAAATGTGATCTTATCACATACAAGTTAACTTTTTATGGTGGTTGCCTCAAAATAAAACTACAAATATTAAATGAAACATACTAACTGATAAGGAATAAATTATAAACAGTAATTTTATAAGATGACATTGTAAAACTTTAATAGTGCAGAGTCTTTCTTCATAAAAGGTCAAAGTAATTCCCACATTTTTCTATATTTTTCTTATAAGAACTTTGGGAGGTAAAAAGGACATCAATCATTAGCCCCATTTTACGGATGGTATAATTGAGTCTTATATAACATCACTACAGACATATAGGAAGAAAAGCCAACCTATGATTTAATTCTTCTGACCTTATTCTAGTGCTTTTTCCACAAATGAATTGTTTCTTTAACATTAAGATTAACTTTGAAGATTTTTTTCTACTATGATAATTATCCTGAGAAAAATTCTGTAGTTGTTCTAAATGAAGATATGTAATTTGCAGTAGAGTTACCAGAGCTGATTTTAGTTGTAGTAATAAAATATGAGAGTTTAGCTGTTACCTACAGATCTATATAGCTTTAAGTTTATTATAAGATAATAATATAGAAAACATAATTGTACCTGTCTTTGGCCTAAGAACTAAAAAAAAACCTCATTATTTGTACAAAAATATGTATTTCAGGGTTTCCAACACATTTATAATGAAAAAAATTAGGAGAAGCTAATTAGAAATAAATTTGATCATTTAAATCAAGGTGATTAAATAGATTTAAATCAAGGTGATAATATTATAAAGGCTCACTTGACAAGAAGTATTATAATGTTGCCTTTTAAAAGTAATATATATCAAAGCAGTATCCTGAACCCCATAAATGCATCAATGTACAAAGTTATGATTTAATAAAAAATAATTAAAAGTAATATAAAGACAAGAAGGTCTGATCCTCAGCAGGAGGTGAACAGTAGCCCAATCACGTCCAATGTAGTGGAGGTTGAAGGGAAGAGTCCATGTCCTACTGGGCAACATTCTCATTCTGCAGGTCTGAGCAAGTTGTTCAGCCTGTCCAAACTCAGTCTCACTGTTCGTCACATGAGACCTTTTTTAGCTGTAGCTCTGAATTTCAGATATTGCTTTGCCTAGCTAAAATATGGGCGGGAATTATAATCATAAATAGCTGAGTGTGGTAAGCGTAGCTTCCAAGGCCTCCCCCAGAGCACCCAGACCTTCTGGTTACTGACAATGTTTACAGCTGCTTGGCCTTCCACAAACGCCACTTGTCACAGCAGGGACAGCTCTTTGCCCATCAGGTCAATGTCAGAATGATGGTTGTTCTGAGGGACATGGGGGGAATTTCTCATTTCTCAGCATAGACATCACATCAGCGGTAGTGTCACAGTAAAAAGTGATTTTTAAATTGAGAAAACATAGAGTGGGGCAGCACCTGTGGCTCAAAGGTGTAGGGCATTGGCCCTATATACCAGAGGTAGTGGGTTCAAACCTGGCCCCAGCCAAAAACTGCAAAAAAAAAAGAGAGAGAGAGAGAAAATGTAGAGTGTAAAAAGACGTATAAAACTTGAAACTCTGATCTTTAGTTTAAAAATTGGAATTGAATTAATATACCAGACTTGTAAATTTTGGAAATCAAAATTTAGTTCCTTTCCTTTTATAGCATAAATTTAAATTTAAGCTTAATTAAATAACATGACCAGGGTGGCGCCTGTGGCTCAGTGAGTAGGGCACCAGCTCCATATACTGCGGGTGGCGGGTTCAAACCCGGCCCCTGCCAAACTGCCACAAAATATAGCTGGGCGTTGTGGCAGGCACCTGTAGTCCCAGCTACTCAGGAGGCTGAGGCAAGAGAATCACCTAAGCCCAAGAGCTGGGGGTTGCTCTGAGCTGTGACGCCACAGCACTCTACCCAGGGCAGCAAAGTGAGACTCTGTCTCTAAAAAAAATAAAAATAAATAAATAACATGACCAATAAATTTTGGGGGGTGGCAACTGACGTGAAATGAACAGAATAATGGAAAGGAAATGTTCATAGGAGCCAACATAAATGAAGACGGCTAAAGCAGGGAAGGAAATCAGAGCAGTGACTGTTGGAAGCATAAATTCTAGGCAAAAGATGTAGGGGCAAAATCCAGAGAGGAATCTAAAAGTTTCTTTTCTTTTTATAACTGAGGGAATCATTTTTATTTCAATAAATTGGCCCACTTAAGATCAGAGTTGAGTCTACACAGAAAGATTTCAGCAAATCACAACAGTCATATATTTTATTCAGCTTCTGATCTGGATATACAGTACTGCCATGGATCGACACACACACACACACACACACGCACACACACAGAGCCAAAACTCCTTAATCACTTTAGGATGGGCACAGCTCTATGGTCATAGCATTTCATCTGCCAATACAAATTTGTATCAAGAAACATAATTTTGACTCTTCGACAGGGACATCCAATTCTGGCTTTATTAGACATTTTCAGAGAGGAGTCCCAGGCCTTGGAAAGTGAACCAGGGAGGGTCCAGTCAGGAGACAGAAACCATGCAACCGTTTCAACAATGAAGGTTGAATATAGAAAATTATTAACTATTTACAGGGGATTCACTATTAGAAAGAAACACACACTCACCCACACTAATGAATCTAGGGCTGAGTGTGAGTACCTAAAGAGGAACACATTTTGAGGGAGATTCCTCTTCACAAGGCTGGGGTCACATCTCAGGGGAGAACGTATGATTTGCAGACCATGGATGGTGGAGAAGGCCACTGTGTTGCCACGCTGAGACTGGCAGGCAGGGGACAATGGACCAGAACTAGAAAACAGGAACCCCCTACCGGAGCATGTGTGGGTTGAGGGGGGCAGTGAGAGAACCTCCAGGCCTGAAGTAGGTATCCCACACACTGCCAGTCACATACAGAGCAAATCAGGGAAAGGCACACTAGAGCCAGAAGAGAGCCCCTTCCTCCTACAGGGCGCCTGCAAGACCTTCTACAGGCAAAGAACAAGTTCAGCATCACAAGCAGGGCATTGAAGTTGAGCTGAGAGGCAATAATCCGTCCCCCAGCATGGAAGGCATGAGCCATTCTGACTGTTAACTTACATTTCTATGGCCGTCTTTTACTGTGGTGGCCTTGTGTTTGACCGTATCCCCGCTGCTCGCCCATGCTGGAATTATCCAGACTTCTCAGCCCAACTCTAGCTGGCTAGTGGAAGAAACATAGGGCAAAGGAGCCACATTCTTTTCTTACTAGGGTGACGTAAACTTCCTGCAACTGAAGACACAAAATTAATGGAAAAGCACAATTTTCCTGGGCAAACTTTTCATCTGAAATACTGTCTGTTGAATACTGTGTGAAATTTTTAAATATAGCCACTCCCTCTTTTTCTGCAATTTTTTTTCAACTCTTGCAACCATATCTAAGTTACTCTCTCTGTCAATCCTTCCCCTGATGACAAAATCTACCGTCTATTTTAGTACTGTTAGAAGTGCTGTTCAGTGACCCTAGGGCCAAGAACTCCAGATTACCGCTGGCCAATAACTTGTACTCTGTTCCCCATAAGTACAAGGCAGTGATTTTCAAGGCACAGTGGCAGATAGACCTGAAAGCTCCAGACAGTGAAAGATGCAGCCAGAGTTTGGGCTTGAGAATTAAAGCCTGTGTGAGAGTGTCATGGGCTTTCAATCAACCAGGGCCACGTTCTGAACTGTCTGTAGGTCTTACTGGGTACAGGGTGAAAGCCAGTTTGCACTGCATGAGGCAGGAGATGTTGATATAAGTAAGCAAAAATGACAGACCAACCTTGAAACGATAAGGGAGCACATGTCTTACTTAAAACATCTCTCTTATAAAAATACAGTGACATTAGACTGCATTTTGATTTGATTTTTTTATCAGTCTGTGAAATCTAGTTTTATGCCTGTTGGTCGTCCAAGCATTTGCTATTGGCCAGCCTCTTTTATGTGTATTTCCATTGTCCACCTAACTAAAGCAAAAGGGTATCACCAAGAATGGAAATAATGTGATTTCCCCAAGTTAAGGTAATACAAGTAAATTGCTTTTTCTTCTACCTCAGTGCTTCCGGTGCCTCACAGTTGCTGCTACCTTGTGGCTTCTGGTAACTCTCCTTTCTCTTGTAAATTGATATTTTATTTTATTAACCAGTAAAGTTATCCTTCATTTCTATGAAATTTCATTTCCTGTGATGTCTGTAAGCTTTTCAAAGGGGAAAGATCATGTCAAGCATTCTTGAGGTTTGGCCCACCATGCCATAGTAAGCCTGCACAGGGTAGACGTTCATTAATTATGTTATTGTTGAAGCGAACGTTGAAAATATTGAAGAACTTTTCACACATCTACACGCTGTTGCTCCTCCTATTCTGTCCAGAAGAGGGCAGTGGTCCACATTCGTCTCTGAAGACTCGGACCACTTCTCCACACTCCCTCCCACCACATGGGGAAGAAGCTGTCTTATTTCAAGCAATGTTTAATACCTTGCAATGCCAGCTCTAAAAGCATTTGGCTGTTCACACTAAAATCCAAACAACATCCAAAATAACAAGATTTGAACTGCAAGAGGATCAATCCCAAAAAGGAAAATTGCTGATTCTTATTAATAGTAGACAGTCGATCCAAGTAAATGAGGCAAACATCTGCGTCAATGGAGGTTTATTAGGGCAAGATTTTGAGGACATGTCCTGAGGGGAAGTTGGAAGCTTCAGCATCTTAAAGGCATACAGAGAGATGGAACAGGGAGTGCAGGGGAGCTGCTGATGAGGCAAAGAGATTACATTCCTGAGAAACCCAAGAAATCTACCTTTTTCATAAAATCAGAGGAATGTTAGAAGAGAAGTGACAGAATTGAATGAAGGAAGCACCAAGCCTCAATTATATACCTGTCCTTGGATAGGTGGAACTCAACTGGATAGTTTTGCTGAAATATTCATTTTCCCCATTATCAATTTATATATCAAGATGGAATTTTCAGAAGCAGGGAATTTATTCTGCTTCTGCAATTGTGATTTCAAATGCAAACATTAAATAGATAATCAAATCATTATACATTACATTTCACATGACTATGAAAATGTTTGAAATGTCTCCTAAATTTAGTCACGGAGCTACACTGTCAGGAGGACTCCGCTAGGTTGCCAGCATTTGGTTTAGGGCAGGACACTTGCATTTATTGTAAGAATACATGCATCCTGGGACACAATAATCAGGCTTCGTGGAAGAACAAAAATTGGAAAATCCTTCCAATTTCAGTCTATCTTGCCATCTCACAGCAAGCTTTTGGGGTTCCCTACTTCCTTCCTCTACCATTTGAGTGACTCCCTGACTATTTTGCTCCTGCATCTATGGAATAATAGCTTAATATTCTTCTTGTTCTTCTCTCTACTCAGTACTTCTGGTGCCTCGCTCACAGTTTCTGCTGCCTCTTAACTTCTGCTTACTTTCTTTTCTCTGAGTATTTTTCATTTTCTGCCCAATCAATGGTCCAAACCATGACTTTCTCTCTGTGTCTCATATTCAAAGCTCCAAAAAGAGAGTGTCTGACCTGCCCAGTTCATCACTAGCGCTGTGAAGGGTACACTTCTCATGCTGGGTCACTTCTAAGGCCCTAGCCCAACTATGGACTGCCTTGCCAGGCTGTCAAATGCCCATCATAGTCTATTAACTGTGGCCGTATTGACAGAACAGTGAGACGCAGAGCACAACAATCACAGGGACCCCTTAGGGTGGTGATAGGAGTGTGAAAAACATCCTGAGATTTCCTCAAACTGGGAAAACTGGCAAACACTGTACTCTTCCCGTCTAGGAAATTAGTAACATTAATCTGTCTTACTTCACCTGTGATTCTTCTGCTGTATTAAACTTATTCATCTTACTGATGCTGGTGTTTGTTTTTCTCTGTTTGAGAGCTCGGGGAGAATAATAGTGTTCAGGCTCCATTTGGTATAGTAACTATAAAGTATTAAAATAGAAAAACTCTGTTATGTATTTTGCAAATAATAATCAAGTAAGCAAAGCTATCAAAACCAAAATGCTTCCCTTGGAAGCAAACCAAGTGAAACCACATTGTTAGTTCAAAGTAAATACTTTAGACCAGGTGTCCTCAAACTGCGGCCCGCGGGCCACATGAAACAGTGTGAATTGTATTTGTTCCCGTTTTTTTACTTCAAAATAAGATATGTGCAGTGTGCATTGAAATTTGTTCATAGTTTTTTTTTTAAAACTATAGTCCGGCCCTCCAACGGTCTGAGGGACAGTGAATTGGCCCCCTGTTTAAAAAGTTTGAGGACACCTGCTTTAGATCATTAGCAGGAGTGGGGCAGATAGTTCTCACAACAGTGAGTTCAGAGAGATGCTTTGGTAGAAGAAAGATAACCAAATTCTCCTGAGAAAAATGTTGTGCTACAAAAGATCGTCTTAGGTTTTCTTTTAAAATTCTTTTAAAGAAACCAATTGTAAAAACTTGTGCTGGTTCTCTAATCCCCTGGGTTTTTTTTTTTTTCTTTTGTTGGTGTTTTTTTTCTTTTCTTATGCTTTTCTCTTAAGTTTTCTTCAGTCCTTTGTCTTGGCATTCTGTGGTTTTTCAAAGAGTGTTACCAGAGAAGATGTGATTTTTAATGTGAATAGGAAAACTGCCCAGACGAATTAGATCCAGGCCATTCAAGTCAGAGACATCAGCATACCTTAGGTAGTTTTTTTCTTTTCTGCTAGGGGAGTGGGGAGGTTCCTTGTGCTTTCATATTTAACTTACCCTCCTATCGGTGTTTTTTTTATTTTCTCATTATATTTGGTTTCTTTCATTTTTCTAAATAATATGCATTTTAAAACCAACTACTTTTCATAAAAGTCATCCAATTTCACTCAGGAAGCTGAGACAGAAGGATCACTTGAGCCCAAAACTTGGATTCTAGAGAGCTATGATCTCACCACTACACTCTTACTCCGGTGACAGAGCAAGAACCTGTCTCTTTAAAAAAAAAAAAAAGTCATATTTCACAATTCTCGGCATAAGCCTAAATGTAATGCACCAGTATGATGCACCCTACTTGAATTGTGTTGCTGTGATAATGCTGGGCACAAAATGAGGACGCCTTTCCCCTTTTCTTTGAATGTTCTTTCATTTACCAGAATGAACATTTAAATTTCAATCTCAGAGTTGTTTTCCAATCTTGGTACACTCTGCCACCACTCCCCCACACACATTCATTCTCTTATAAGTAACTCGTTTTAAGGGATAAGCTCAGAAATTCAGCCTGAAGGACCAGAAGGAGAACTGATTGCCTTCCTGGCAATCTCTGCCTCTCACTTGGTTAACATCTCTCACTAATGTGGAGGGTAGATCTGTGCTGGTGACTCTCTGAAAAGGTGACTGATGCATGTTGCTTTCCTCTCCGCAGGGCTGGGGGCTCCCCACCCAGGTACTGGAGGCAGATACAAATACAGGACAACTTTCACTTAACTCTACTCCAGTAACTTTTCCTTAGCGACCTGCCAGGAAATCCCTAACAGGGCGGGGTAGGAAGGAGGATGGTGCAGGGTGGCTACCATTTATCTCACCTATATCATTTGTGACTCTATTAGTTACAAAGATCTTCCAATCCTAAAAGATTTGGATATCTTGCCACTGTCTTATCCTAGAATAATTTGTAAATAAATGTTTGAAAAGGTATCCATTATTGTATGTGCCTCCCATTCCCAGCCCAAAGATTAAAGTAGGAAACTGAGGTATCTGAATGGTCCTCAGAGTTTAGGTCGGGTTTGCAAGCCAGGCTTTCCTTACTGTGCGCGGAGATGAAGGGTGGGGCCAAGCCAAGTGAGAGGCTCCGTTATTCATTGGAAGAGTCGAGGCAGGATCCAGGAGCTCAGAATCGGGAAACACTCCTGGGGCAGAAGACAGGAACAGGATTTGGGTTAGGGATCAATGAAAACAAAAGCTATAGCTGAGCTGGGATTGTAACCATGGCAAAAACACCTTGTTTACTTTAGTTTGGAGAAGCCCCCGAGGAGCCTGCCGCAGATAGAGAGCGCCAGCGTCCTCAAGTACCTGGTTAGACTCTCTTCATGGAAAATGATTCCCGGAGTGGGCTTAGAAGCCTTGACACATCCGGAACAAATGAGTAAAAAATCTCCCTCTCCCTCTCCCACAGATGGGAGGGGATAATATTCTCACTGCCTGGGGAAACAAAACAACAATGCGAAAGAGGGAAATAAAAAGGAAACCCTGAGAGACCCGAGGCCCGCTGTCAGACAGGGCTCCACTCAGAGCCCCTGAAGAGCGTACTTGCCCCCTGCTTTCTTTGGGGTATCACTTTACTAAATAAAACTTTCTCCTTATGCTTTGCTACTTTGGCCTTTGGTTTTAGTTCTTTGTTACTGGACACAAGGACCGGGAAAAATCACACAGACTGGTAGAACGCAGAACGCAGAACAGGATAGGGATGGGGCGGGGACGGACGACAGGTGGAAGGGAGTTCTCAGCGAGGCGCAGACAGGGCGGGACCCTGGGCTAACGCCCCGCCTATGGGCCATTCCCAATTCTAGAATTACTGCTTCCTTTAATTCAACTGAAAAAAAAGGAAGCTAATCAGATTGAGCCCAACTGTAGTCTTTCTGTGCAATTAATATTGTTCAAAGGCGAATTCAACACCTAGTGGTAGGAGTCTATTGAATTATTTCCCTTTTCATTTTCCAACATGGGTAATTAAGAGTAAGTGGGAGCCCTTGGTAAACAGGAATTGAATTCCATGGAAGTCACCAGCCCAGCACAGCACAGCATTCCAGAGAAGGCTGCCGTCTAGTTAGCTGAATATCAGGCCGGTTTACAATTTAGGGGCATTTTTGAGTGGAGAAAAGGGAGTGGAAATAAATTTGAAGGAAAGTAAAATTCTTTGGGGGGCATAAAATTCTCAATATTTAAAAAATGATGAATGTTAACAGCAAAGGTAACTCAAATTATTTTGAGAATTCTTACCATTTGCAGCAATACAGCAGATGAATTATTAAGAAAATTTACTTAAATTAACATCACAGACTTGTTTCTTCCACTGAGTTCACAAGAACTGCTTTATGTAAAACACCCATGCACTTGATCTGTTCCGGTTTGTATCTCCAGAAGGGGTGAAAGAGGAAAAATGTAAGACATACTCTTTTGTGGAAAACATGCGTGTGCGGCCACAAGGTCTATGGATTTTGAGACTGGATCAAATCCGGAAGACCACATCGATTGCTTATGGCAGCATTCCCATGTGGAGGCAAGGCACCTGGGGAGCAGTTACCCTTAAATTTTTGTTATGACTAAATTTGCATAACATTATTTTTCCTTTATCCACAGAGAAGACTATGAAGGCTTGATTGTTAGTAAATTCTGCGGGTCACTAAACTAACTTAGCACTGCCTCTTATTTATGAATGTCCATCTTCCACTTCTGTTTATAATCCAAACTTACAGGAAATCTGGATTTATCTAGGTGTCTTGTCTCCTTGGAACTAGTACCAAAGATGCTCCAGAGGAGAAGTTGTGAAACCTCCAGATAATCCCAAATTCATAAATAGCTAGGCTGCCCTGACTTTGCTTTGGAGATTCTTGATTTTATTTCTATTAGTTTCATTATTCAGATGTAACTTATGAGAAACTGACTTAGGAAACTGGCAAAACTTTACCTCTGTTTTCCAGAGTTTTTTTTTAAGCTGGACCTGAGAAATAAATTGACATAAGACAAATTAACAAGAGAAAAGCATAAAAATTACTTTATAGAAGTTTTAGGGGCCAGGTGCAATGGTTCGCGCCTATAATCCTGGCACTCTGGGAGGCCGAGGAGAGTGGATTGCTTGAGCTCAGGAGTTCAAGACCAGCCTGAGCAAAGAGCAAAACCCTATCTCTGCTAAAAATATTAAAATTATTCGAGCATCATGGCAGATGCCTGTAGTCCCAACTACTCGAGAGGGTGCGCAAGAGGATCTCTTGAGCCCAAGACTTTGAGGTTGCTGTGAGCTATGATGCTGGGCACTCTACCTAGGACAACAGAGTGAGAATCATCTCAAAAAAAAAAAAAGTTCTACATAGCATGGAAACCTTTATAAGAACATGGAGACCCAAAGAGTTGAAAACATAAATACTTACAAAGACTAGTAAGTTGTACAAAAGCAACTGAATTATTTAGAGAGGCTTCAAGATAAAAGTTAATTTTAATTAAGTCTATACAGAATTCTCTCAATCTCAATTGCCTGTCCTTCGTGTTAAGAATGTTACTTTCCTTCTAGTACAGGGAGGATCTCTTTCACATGGGAATTGCATCTCCTGCTTTCAAGAAACAGTGCAAAGGTCAGAAGAGGTTTTAACTCAAAATAGTCAATATGCCAGAGTGGCATTTTGAGGGTGGCATGTTCTTAATTCATTCAAAACAAACCTAAGTGTGTGGATTGAAAATAGCAAGAGCTTTGGGAACATTTCATTGACACAACTATTTACAATGAAGTTTCTTGCCAGGAGAAGAAAGCCTTGGAGTAAACATTCTGAAAAACAAAACCCTAAAGCAAGATCTATTTGGTCCTAAGAATTCAGAGACACAAGGGCAAAGCCAACCACATCGAGTCACCCCTGCCTGGTGTGATTTCTGTTCTTGTCAGAAATAAGATTTGGTCCAGACTTACCCTGATCTCTCAATGATAGGACAATGGTTATCAATCCTAGCTGCTGCATTGAATCACCGGAGTGGTCAAAAAAATCCTCTGGTCAGGGCATTCCTTTGGCCAATTAAATCACAGTCTCTGGGAATAAAGTGCAGGCATCATAACTTTTTAAATGCCCCTCCCATGTGATCCTAATGGGTACCCATTGTTTAGAGCAAGGGTTTTCAGACTGTTCCGAGACATTCTGGAGAGAGGCCAACAGCCCTTCCTCCACATTCTTCCAGAGTTGCTTCTCCTTTTATCTCTTCTAAGTGTTTCAAATAAAATAACATATCACTTGAAAAAAACAGGGTGGGGGACACCAGAGAGAGTTGATAAATATTGAACAGCTTTCATTGAAACAAAGCTTATTCCACCAGTTAGTTGAGATAAACAACAACTACCTTGGAAGAAGTAGAAAGAAGCTGTGTTTTTGAGGATTTTTTTCTCCAAAGAAGATGGAAATTGATCAAACACCAGTTTTTAATCCTATATGTCTTTAATTGTTTTGCTTCATGCACAGGGTCAGTGAAACCAACTCACAGTTATCCAACTGTTTAAGGAAGTAAGCATTTTTAAAACACTGATTACTATCCCTGATGTTTCCTCCATGACACAAAACCTCTGGGACAAATAATCTTGCTCTGGTGAAACCATTAGCAATCATAACTACTGCAGAAGCACATCCCTATATGTTAAAATGTAGGAACAGAATATTGTAACAACGTAACTAGTCACCATTGGATAAGTTATGCACTGTGCCAAAGTAGGCATGTATATCTGAGGTACTGTTCTTACCAAAATGTGTTAATAACATGAGTTCTTACTTCACCAGTTCTGACTTGAATGATCCAGTGAATGTAGTTAGGTAAATTAATTAATTCACTTTCCCATTTTAATGTTATTTTTCATTACTTAAAATTTCAACTTAAAACTTGTAAATATTTTTCTCTGGCATTGAGGTGGCTGTAGGTTCAGGAAATTTGGAACTATAAAAGGATAGCTGGTCAGACAGAAAGATGGGCTCTAAAATCGATAAAAATTAAAGTTTGGGGACTATTCTAAATTGGTTACAAATTTTCCATCTGAACATTTCTTATCAAATGCCATTTTTCTAAGGAAATAAAAATAAAATGGGGGATGTTCTCATTAATACAGTAGAAGCATAGTTGAAGCATAACTATTACCAATATCCAGAAGCCTAAGGAGAAAAAGCTGTTCAGCGTGAGAACGAGTCCAAGGGTCCAGACAGAGGTCAGGAAACTTGGAAATAGATGTCTACTCCCAAGAGTTCACTAAGAAGCCAATTGACTGGGAATTCATGTGTCACCGTGTATAAGATTGAGGACCACAGGGTTATAGAAAGAAACTCTGAGAGGCACTAATTCAACATCCTCATTTTATTTTTTTTATTTTTATTTTTTTATTAAATCATAACTGTATACATGGATATGATCATGGGGCATCATACACTCGCTTCATAGACCATTTGACACATTTTTATCACAATGGTTAAAATAGCCTTTCCGGCGTTATCTCAGTTACTGTGCCGAAACATTTACATTCTACATTTACCAAGTTTCGCAAATACCCCTGTAAGATGCACCACAGGTGTGATCCCACTGATCCCCCTCCCTCTACCCACCACCCCCCAACATCCTCATTTTACAAAAGAGAAAACATACTTCATTAAATGAACACTCAAGAATAAACAACATGACCCAGCATTTGTGTGCTAGAAGTTAGGAGTCAGACAAATTTGGGTCCAAATTTAGGTTCTATAACTTAACAAGTAATTTAACCACATTAGCCTTTCTGAAATTTAGTGTTAATAATATTTATCAAATATTATTTGATAAATAATAATACCTCCCTCCCAGTATGCTTACTAAATTTAGATGAAACAAGAACCAAAACTACAGATTCATTTAATTTTTTTAATTCACTTAATTAAATTCCAATAGGAACATAGAATGGTTTAGTTTTGAATCCAAAACAATATAGTTTCTTGAAAATCATATCGAGTAGGAAGGAAAATAAGGGAGAAACTTACAAATTCTGTTTTCTTGAAATAAAATAAAATAAAATGATTTTCATAAAGAAAGGGTGTAACTTGTACCAGGAAAAAAAGACCTAAAAGACCCATATGAAGGCATATTTAGCCACATTATTGTACATTAAAGATAAAGAAAGGATCCTATGAGAATGTAGGCAAGAACTTCATGTTAGTAGTAAAGAAAATTGAGTATGGCAGCAGACAATAGACTATGGATTCTGCTCAATTGATAGAAGACAATGATTCTGACCATTGATTCTGTTGCTGATAAAAGTCAGTGGAGTAATGCTTATGGCATACTCAAGAAAGTATGAACCAAGCTGTCCTTCAGGTACAGAACAGGCCAACTCTTAATATGTAAGAATTTAGGAAATAGCATTCCCGCATTAGAAGATAAACTCTAACCAAGAAGAAAGTGATTGTTAAAACTTCAGGAAAAGAACTGAGATGAGTGTGTCACTTATTTTATTGTATAGCTATTACAAATTTTTTAAAGCATACACAAATATAAAGAGAATAATATAGTCATATCCCCATTATCCTGCACCAATGGGGACTGGTAGATTCCAGAAAATGCAGTTTCCTGTTGCTTGGGAGTTACTATTAAAAATAGGCCTAACAAATTCTATACCCCATACTACACCATACCATAACCATAAAATCTACAGACTTGATATTAATATTGAAATACACTAATTAAAAACAAATTAAGAGAAGTAAAGACAAACTTCCTTTACTACAACACAGTTTTACTGCGTTATACACATAACAGCTTTGTCATGCAGTGTATAATTTTAGTTCAATGGTAGTCAATACACTTTTCAACTTTGCTACCATACATCTTTAACTCCACATAAAATTTACAGAGACTTTTCCTGGTCTGCTTTTGTGCTGGTTGTGGAGAGAGCAGGTTGCTTGAGTTCCAGAGAAGTGGGAGTTTCCTGTATAATGATCCCATGTACCTACCACCCAATTTAAAAAGGATCACTATTTTGCCAATCTTGTTTCATCTTCCAGTCTCCTCCTGCTCCCTTTTCTTTGCTGGAGTATTTTAAAGAAAATTCTAGACATCATGGCAATTCACATATAAATATTTACATATGAATATTCAAATATGCATCTCTCACTCGGAGGGAGGGGGGTGGGCCCTTGGTGTGTGTCACACTTTATGGGGGCAAGACATGATTGCAAGAGGGACTTTGCCTAACAATTGCAATCAGTGTAACCTGGCTTATTGTACCCTCAATGAATACCCAACAATAAAAAAAAAAGAAATTAATTAATTAATTAAAAAATAAATTCCAAACAGAGAAAGTAAAAAAAAAAAAAAAAGAAAGAAAATATGTCAAATGGTATATAAAACCAGTGTATGCTGCCCCATGATAGCATTAATGTACACATCTATGATTTAATAAAAATAAATAAAATAAAATAAAAAAATAAAATATAAACCAGCATGCCCTTGTCACATGTAACAAAATTAATAATTCTTTAAAATCATCTAAAACGTGTTATATCCTTAAATATCTCAAAGGCATCTTGTGACAGTTGATTGTTTGAAACAGAACACAAATAAGGTCCACATGTTGCATCTGGTCATTAAGTCTCATATGTCTCTCTCTCTCTTTTTTTTTTATATAATTGCTTTTAGTTTACTTTAATTTTTTTCTGAAGTTTTTGGCTGGGGCTGGGTTTGAACCCGCCACCTCGGGCATATGAGGCCAGTACCCTACCCATTTGAGCCACAGGCACTGCCCTCTTATGTTTCTTTTTTAAATACTCTCCACTGATTGATGAAGAAAACTAAGCAACCTGTAAAATAGAATGTCTTCTCATCTAGATTGATCTGGTTGTATTAACTGGTGTCTACTGCCTCCTTTGTTTAGTTCCTATTTTCTATAAATAAGTATGTCTAAATACTTGATTAGGTTAAGCTTTTTTAGGAAACAACATTTTACAGGTGGTATTGCATGCTTACTTCTGCCTTGCGTCATAAGGCACATGATACCTGGCTGCCATTTTTAGGGATGCTAATGTAGAGGAGTGGTTCAAGTTGCACAGGTCCTGATCCCATCTGGCTTCCACCTTCCAATAGTTTAAATGCATTATTTATTTTCTAGATCCATTATGTTATTAGGGATTACAAGATGTTTCTAATTCTGAGAAGCTCTACAAACAATAAAAGAATCAGTAGAGAGATATAAAATTCATATGCATAAAACATTAGCTTTTCACATGCTCAGATGATAGTCACTTCGAAGATACAATAGAAAAATGAAATCATTTACAATAACAACAAAGAATAATACCTACAGATGTAGTCTACAAGAAACATGCAAAACTCACGTGTGATAAACTTTAAAAAATTCCTGAAAGGCCAAAAGGTATACTTGAATAACTAAGAAGGCACCCCACGTTCTTGAACAGATTGATACGGCCTAACAGAGGTGTCTAATTAGGTAGATCTGGGGTGGAGCCCAAGATTCTGAATTTCATCAAGGCTGCCTTCCCCAGAAGGGCCTATTCTGCGCTTTACAGCAATTGTTCTCAAATTGTGGTCCCTACACCAAGAGCATCAGCATCATCTGAGACCTTGTTAGAAATGCAGATGTTTAAGTATAGTGGTTTCAATTATCTACTGCTTTTTATTGTCCCCCCATTTAGTGGTTTAAACCAACAAACATTTATTTAAGCTCATGTTTTCTGAGTCAGAGACCTGGACAGGACAGCAGAGTTGGAACTGATCTATAAGGTCTGTGGCCTTAGGGCTCCCTAATACTTCCCCTACATCATGTATCCTGGGGCTGGAATGTTCAGAGTGGCTTCTTCACTCATGGGTCTGACACCTAAACTAGATGGATTATAACAATTGTTGTTGGGACCTCACTCTTCTCTCCACTGGCGAGTTTAGGCTTCTTCAAGGCTTAGTGGTCTTTGGGTAATTGGACTTCTTACATTGGAGCTTTTTTTTTTTTTTTACCAGATTGTTAAACACTGCCAGAAATCCAGGCATAAGCTGTGACACTTGTTAAAAATTCAGCTTCACTTCTGTCATATTCTATTTGTTCATTAAGGTCAGATTCAAAGGGAGAAGAAAAAGGCTTTATCTCTCAGTTGGAGCCATTGAACCATGTTTAATTTATCAAGTAGTCTGGTTACTTTCAGACATCAACTTGACTGGATTAAGACATACCCAGATAGCTAGTAAAATGTTATTTCTAGGTACGTCTGTGATGGCATTTCCCCAAGAGATTGGCATTTGAATCAATAGACTGAGTAAGGAAGATTTGTCCTCACCTAATGCGGGCAGGCACCATTTGGTCCATTAAGCATCTGGATAGAACAAAAGGCGGAAGACAGGCAAATTTGCTCACTCTCTCTCTTCTGGTGTTGGGACACCAATTTTATTTTGCCGTCAGATTTGAGAACTCTGGATTGTTCTGCCTTCAACCACTGGACTTGCATCAGCCACTCCCTGTTTCTCAGGCCTTTAGACTTGGACTGAGCTATTCTACCCACTTTCCTGATTCTTCCACTTACAAATGGCACGTCAGGGGTTTTCTCAGCTTTCATAATCAAGTAAGCCAATTCCCACAATAAATCCCCTCTCACATATATTTAATACATTGGTTCTGTTTCCCAGAAGCACCCTAACTAATACACCATTGTTCAGTTATATTAAAATTAGCCCCAGATGACTCAATTTGGCTTAGCTCAAACAAATTTAAATATAAAAAAATGTATGCTAACTTTAAAACCTTTTTTGAAAGCTCGCACCAGCTCAAGAAAGCTCTGGTTAGTATTTCTTCCTAACTGTACATTCAGCGACATCGCCTTGGTAACTTGAAATTGCATCACGAAAATTGTCAGATACCTTATATTAGGACTTTGGTTTTTCCTGGAGACATTTATTAAACCTTTATCATTCTCCACTGCTTAAAACCCAGATCGCATTTCAAGCATTGCAACCTCATACTCCTCCAGCGCCTTTACCAACTTCCTATATAAAATTAATACTGCACTGTGACTGCACATTAGGACTGCCCAGGGTGCTTTTAAAAATCCCACTGTAAAAACAAAATCCCAATGTTCTGGTCCCAATTCAGAAAAATTACATCAGGATCTCAGGGGGTGTGGCCAGGCATTCAGATTGATAAACTCCCAGGTGATTCCAACGTGCAGCCAATACTGAGAGCTTTCCATCTGAACTTTCATGCCAAAGTCTTAGATTTTCCTTAAATATTTTGGGATATAAACAGAGAGGTGCAAGCACTGCCACAAAGGAAACGAAACATCCTCTGCCTTATACACCAGAGAAAAAAAGAGAGGAAAATATTAGAAAATTAAGATACTTGCCTTAGAAATTTGGAACCGCTAAAGTCTAAGTAGAATAGCATAGCTAATAGTTGAAATACATTACATTATATAAGAAGTAGTAGCTTTTTCTTTCTCTCTCCATTATTATTATTGTTATTGCTATTGTTGTTGTCATTATTATTATTATTATTATTTAGAGACAGTATCTCATTCTGTCACCAATACTGGAGTGCAGTGGTGTCATCATAGCTCACTAAAGCCTTGAACTCATGGGCTCCCACAATCCTCTTGCTTCAACCTCCTGATTAGCTGAGACTATCAGTATACACCATGCCCAGCTAATTTTTTTCTCTCATTTTTTTGTACAGATTTGGGGTGCCCAAATCTGGTTGCCCAGTCTGGTCTTGAACTTCTGGTCTCAAGCAATCCACCTGCCTTGGCCCCCCAAAGTGCTAGGATTACAGGCATGAGCCACCCCACCCAGCAATTGCCAATTTTCTGATACCTAGTGATTTCTGGATTATTTTAACCAGTTTTTATAGTAAATTAGTGGATCATAAGGCTTTGAAATACCTAATTTGAAATAGTACTGTCCTCATTTTCCTGTTAGATGCAAACATTTTCAGGGATGGTTCAAAGATCCCAAGTAGAAAATCATACATATTTTTCAAATGTTATTTTGGATACATATATCTTTAATATGTATTACTTGAAAGTATAATGCACAGATTTATGTAATTATTTGTCTACTAATGTCTTAGTTTTGTAATCTTTGCTAAATATCTATTTTCCTATTTTACACTGAATATGAATAAGCTGAATGTGCCTTGAAACTGAATTCACTGGTTGAACCCAAATAAAAAGGTAGGAACTACACAGAAAAAAAAAAGGGAATCATATATACGTAATGTACACAATTTATTCATGAGATAAACTTGACAGAATAGGTGTTACATGCTATGAACTTTTTCGTTGTATATATTCCTTGTATGGGAAAGCACTGAATTATTTCCAAGAGCCTTCTCCAACCCTAATGTCATCTAATGTCACAGAGCCTTCTCCAACACTAACCCTCCTCTAATGTCACAGAGCGGTAGGGGTTGGGGGAAGGCAAGACTTGCTGACAGCTGTATTTGGTTCTCATCAGTTTCAGGGGAAATGGGAAGTTTAAAAAGGGCCTGGCTTTGGATTGACTCGAGTCCAGGGATCTCTTCTATATGCTTCAATTCTACCCCTGTAAGAGACTATTATGGCAGATACACATTAGTGCGTCCCTCCTGAGGCCCTCCCCAGACATCCAATTTCAGGGTGCTCGTCCCCCAGCTGCTGCAGCGCACCCTCCTCTGGAGGATGACTCTAGGACCACTGGAGGCTCATTTCCTAGAGTTGTCTACAAAATGTCCTTTCCACCCCTGCAATAACTCCCAGACACAGTCCCCTTTGGGTTCAGACCAAGGCTGATATTGTAGAGCCCCTGTGGGTCAAGCTGGAGGGGCAGGTATTTCAGGACTGTGGTGGCTAAGACTTCACTTGAAACTACGCCTATTCTTTCTTATAACTATCCTGCTAATAGGTTTCTCCTGAGAGTATTCCCTTTTAATAAATCATTTATACACAGCTGCCTGTATCAAGCTCTGCTTCTAGGGGGCCCAACTGAGACAACTAACTGCCCACACTTCTAGAGTTTCCCTATCAAAACTGGCTCATCCCATTCCCTCTGGACACCCAGAAACAGACAACAATTGCTCTCCCTGTCCTCACCTATCTGCTTCAAGTCTGTTGTTCATGGGACAGATAAGGTTTCTTGGTCTTTGCTAACTTTTATCTCCCTTCATCCTGACTCCTCTGCCCCAGGCATCCCTAATCCCTGTCTTGTCCCTGCCACCACCCCTCCCCCGCACCCACAGACCCCTGAACCTCTAATTTCCCAAGGACATTGTATGTAGGAAAAACAAACTTAATACCGAATGTTCTTGGCCACCAAGTGCTTGGGTTTTCTCCCACACTAACCAATTCTCCATTGCTAGCTGGGTGTCCCACTATAGAAGGTGCCAACAAAACATTCGACACATTTTAAGAAAGGAAAAACACTGCATTAAAATTACAATGCTTAAGTCATATTTGACTTCTGCAATTACAAGAGGTGCTCAGACATGACTCATATTCATCTTTTGTTATTGGTATATATTGAATATTACAATTTTAATGCAGTTTTTTTCCTTTCATAAAATGTGTATATACTTTTTGGGCACCCTTTGTGTTCAATTCATTTCTGATACCAACCTGACTTAAATGTAGTCTCCCAAAGTATCCTACTGTGGTCTGAAAGTTTGTGTACCCCCTCCAAATTCATATGTTGAAGTCTTAACCCTCAAGGCAATGACTAAAAGATGGGGTTTTTATGTTTTGTTTTGTTTAGACAGAATCTAACTGTCACCCAGTAGTGTGCTGTCCCATCAGCCTAGCTCACAGCAACTTCAAACTCCTTGGGTCAAACCATCCTCCTCCTTCAGAATCCTGAGTAGCTGGGACTATAGGCACCCACAACAACGCCCAGCTAATTTTTCTATTTTTAGTATAAACAGGGTCTCCCTCGTACTCAGGTTGGTCTAGAACTCCTGAGCTCAAGGAATCCTCCTTCATTGGCCATCCAGAGTGCTAGGATTATACCCATGAACCACTGCACCTGGCAAGAAGTGATGTTCTTTGAGAGGGAACTAGATCACAAAGGTGGAAATTGCAGGAATGGTATTACTGTATTATGAAATATGCTTGAGGGAGCTTCTTCGCACTTCTACAGAATGAGAAGTCAGCAGCCTACAACCTGAAAGATGGCCTTTCACCAGCAGCTGAGCATGCTTGCAACCTGATCTTGGCCTTCCCAACCTCCAAAACCATGATGAATAAATTTCTATTGTTTATAAGCCACCCAAACAATGATATTTTGTAATGGTAGCCCAAACAGACTGACATACCAAGAGTGAATAAGGCGCCTAAGGCCCACAGTACTTGTAGGGATCCACGAAAGTGTTTTTCATTTCTTTTAAAATTAGAAGGAAATAAATAAGCTTCTAGCTTGAAGAAAGTATTTTAATATGTAATATTTATATATTCATTTCTATATCAATGCATCCATAAACATGTGTATTTGTGTATATATTTATTTATTTATTTTTATTGCTACTTAGAATGTAAGAAATGGTCCACAGAGATAAAAGTGCCTAGGGCCCCGCAAAAAACATGGCCAGGCCTCCAGGAGTATATTTTCAGTAAACACCAAAAATGTGTGAAAAACTGAATTTTAGGCATCATGTTCTTTCATTTTGAGAACTGAAGTTTTCAGATTCCAAGGGAATGAATTCCAAAGGGTAGAATTTCATATGTCCTTGAAAGGCTATAGGACAGATTTGCAGGACAAAGACTCCTGCTGACTACACAGCACCTGCCACCAGGTAGGGCAACCAGTGGTAAGAGTAACTTGACACAAGCTACTGCTTCTGCCTCTAGCTTCTGTGACCAGTATTTACAGAGACTGGCAGACCTTCATTTATAAATATCTCTGTTAAATTATAAAATCTCAGAACGTGGTGTAGTATTGGAGCCAAATGAGTCCAACTCTCCACCAGTGCAAGGGCACCTTCGTCACCAGGCAGAGTCCATGTGAGCATGTCCTGGCACTGTCGGTCCTTGAGAGTTCCAAGGCAGTTCCCTTTGTGTTACTGTCTTGTAAAAAAAAAAAAAGAAAGAAAGAAATCTTAAATGCAGAAATACACAGATTGCTGTCCATACAGTAGGAGGATCTTGGCATGAATCTGCCACTCGACACCACGGTCAGTGATGGTGAACGAGCTACTTATTGTGGACAGAACCCACGAGGACCATGGTGGTCTCATCCTCCTCGGGGCTAAGTTCCAGACCATCCTCCACCACCTTGTGCAGGGTGCTGTAGTGCTGCTGGCTTTGGTTGAAAGAATGCAGCTCGGAAGCAGCCTCCCAGGCAGCAAAAGTGGGCATAGGAAAGGCATCGGGCCTCTTGTTTTCAAAAAAGCATTTCAGGTTCCTCTCACTCAGCTTGTTGGCGTAGTCCAGAAATGTGTTTTCCAAATGCTCCTTCTCCTTCTGTGCATATGTCTTCCAAAAACTCAGCTGAAGATGGCTAACTTTAGACCGGCAGCGAGCATAGCAGGTGGTGAGCAGGGAGAAGAAAGATGCCGCACAGACCAGGCACCAGCCTAGAATCTTAGGAAGAAAGAAATATTGAGGACATGAAAAAGCAAAGTCATTTCTTGGGGTGCTGGGGTGGCATTATGGGAAATGCACAGATAAATTCATGCCATCATCATGACCATTCCTCATTTGAAATTATTCTTCTTAATTCTTAAGCATGTTTTTTAACAGTGAAAATGAAGTTAATGTTTACCTAATCTCTATTCTTTTGTCCAACACAGCTGGTATGCTAAGAAATAACCAGAAGCTGGGCTGGTGGAAAAGAGGAAAAAGTATGGATTATCCAAGAATTGGAAAAATCAATCCCTCAAATAGTATTTTAGCTATGAAAGAATTCTGTGCATGAATAAATGTGGTCACTTTAGCAAACCACCAGTTCTTCAACCAGGTGCTGTGAGGGATTGATAAATCCATACACATGGCTAGTAGCCAGTTTTTCTCATGTGACTTTGACATTGTTTTCAGAGAGTGGCAGGCCCCCTCAAAAACAAGTGTCACTCATCACTATCCATGGTGAAGGGAGACAGTACATAACACAAAAAGGAAGCTGAAACAAGAAGGATTTAAAGCTGGAGAGAAAATTAGGGTCATTCATACCTTAAGAGTTATTTGGTCTGAGTTTTGATAATTAGAAAAAACAAAATCCTCTCTGAATATGAAGAATTCAGGTATTTTTTTTTCCTGAATTTTAACAGCAAAAGTTTAAATAGCTCTACTTATGGTCTAAAATTTTTGTTGTCCTATTTTCACAATTGGGATTAATTTTATATTTGGACAACTAACAGATCTCTTTTGAAGTGTCTCTTGACCTTTAGCTTAAATAACCCTTAGTATTCCTTAGCAGATTGGCCTATTTGGAAACAGAAACAATAGTCTCCAAATGAAGCCTTTCAGATCATCACAAAACTGCAAGTAAGCTTCAAGTTGGTGGTTCCCGACGTCTGGCTCAGACGCAAAGTTATCATGAAGAGGGGAACCTCTGCACAAACAACACCCAGTCTGGATTGGCAGTACTTGGTTTCAATTACACCTTTTCCTTTACCTATTGTGCATATTGCAAGGGTACAGGTCAAATCTATTAAGAATAGAGTATAAATGTCTTAACACAACAATTAAGTAAGTGAGGTGAAGGCTATGGTAACCAGTTTGATGTAAGCATTCCAAATTGTATGTAAAATCAGCACATTGTACCCCATAAATGTAGTAATGTACACAGTTATGATTTAATAAAAAATATTCAATTACACCTTTTCCTTTACTATGGATATTCTTCATGCCTCAATTTCTCCAGTTATAAAATGGGGGTTGCCCACCTCAGAGGGTAATTTTAGAGATCAAGTGAAATGATACTGGACACACACATGCCTTCAGTGAGTATTAATTATTAGGACATGCTGCTGTTTTTCCAGTGTGTGTTTATTACTTTATGTAAAAGCTTTACTCAACTCATACCTTTCTGCACTTATGATGAATGTGTGAGACCCACTACTATGCGGGGAAGTCCTCATATTTCCCTGGAATCACTTGTGATTGGTTTTCCCAGATCCTTCCATTTACCCACAGCTGAAACCTTCTTCCCTCAGTACCTGAGCCTGTTCAAGCTGAGTTATAATATAATAGAAACTATTTGATCAGCTTCAGGTCCTCTTTCTCTCTCCTCATGACTTCAGCCTGGACCTCCCCTCACCTGAGTGCTGAGCAGTGCGTCCTCCTGTTTTCTCCCCTAATTCACCGTACACAGAGTTGCACTAGAGTGTGGTGTACATTCCCAACCCCAGCCCTCAATTAATTGTGTCCTGTTTTGCATAATTCTTCTCCCCTAAACCCTGATGGTTTTCCTCACCAACTTGAAAAACCTGTGTACCAGAAGTTTTATGCCCATTTATGTCCATTATCTCTAAACATTCCGACAACACCCCAGAAAGCTGGACTCAGAAAAGTCAGACCACTACCTCTCAGTCACATGGCTGATGAATGATACCATCAGGATTCAACCCATGGCCAGCCGATTCTAAGGCTGAGCTCTTTCGACTACTCCATCTACCTTCCTTAAGAATGGAGAGTCATCCATCTGGACTTCTTGTTTCTCCGCCCTACCTGTGGATGAATGTACTTTTTCCTCCCTCCCCCAATTGTTGGTCTGGACTACATGTTGTCTCCTGCCTGCCTGAACCTGTGCGGTCAGCACCTGCTGTGGATACAATGCCAGCTCCTCTTGTCCACGGCCCTCTTGCCTCCTCCTGTGGAAATCAGCCCAGGTTCTTCCCATTCTAATGAAACATCAACAGGGCAGGGTGCCCAGGCTAAGCTGTGACAGGATATGTGGGATTTCCTGTGCCTGTATTTAGAGAAGAGAAGCTCCCACAGTGATTAAGCATTTGGACCTGGCACTGTCTGAATGAGGCCTGGTGCCTTGGGACACAAGCCGTAAGTCATTCATTCATTCTGCCATAAAAAAAATTGTAATTTATATTGTCCTTTAACAAAAGATGCAAGACGTTTGGGAACCTGACATGTTTTATCTAAGATGTGTTTTACTCATCATACAAAAGATCTTGTTTGGAGGCATGTTTTTGCCTTATCAGTTAATAAAGACTATCTTCACTGCTAACTAGCTTCGCAATGTACGATTTTAAAGACAGACTTTGCCTTGATGTGTTGTTACTAAGGCAAAGGGCATTCATTCCAAAACCAATAGCATTCCTAACAAATTTGAAATCTGTTTACTCTTACTGCTTGTTTTGATTTTGGGAATGCAAGTCCTACTACTCACAAGCAGGAAGTCAGTCTTTCCCCAAGGCTGTACATCTGGATTTTGTTCGTGAACCTGGGAAGATGACTAGTTAGTTCTTCCATCAATTAGGTAAAGCTATGATTTCCTTCTGTTAAATTAAACAATGCCCCAAATCTTGAGCTTCTGAGGTAATGTAAGAACTTTTTTTAGCTGCACAACACAAAGAGTATATGACATAATCTCCCTAGAGAGTATGGTCACTTTCACTAAGGCTATTTAAAGACTGCTGATCCCCACTTTATATGGGAAATTCTTCTCCGTCTTGACAATAATTATACACAGAGATAGCAGTTGCCAGAAATCATTCAAGGAAATCTCTACACTAATTATATTACATGTGCCTTTAAAAATTATTAACTCATTTGGTGCAGCTATATTTTAATAGATTAACAATGTCTGTGTGTTGATCTGAGAAACCAGTTTGAAAATAAATGATTGCTAGAAGGCAGTAATTTGTAATTACAGCTCTGCCATTAACACTCCATTTATGAGTGAGTGTTATGCATTATTTATTTACAAAGTCAAACCAAAGAGATTGTTTTAAAGTACTTAAATATTTACTTATGCAAAATCCAGAGGCTATTATGTTTTTGGGAATGGAAAGGACATATACACCAGTCAGCAATTTTACTGAACCACCCAGCCTCTAAAAAGCCTTTCCTGAGACAGTCCTAATGCTGCAGCTTGTTCCAATTTCCATTTAGTTTCAAAATATCCTGGCAGTACTCAGACTCAGCCCTGGCTGAAAGGAGAGGGCAGTGAGAATACTTTCAGCTCATACAGGGAGAAAAAAGTTGTCCTTTCTTACCTGAGACTGGGCCTGAAGGGACAATTTCAGCTCTTCCTCGTCAGAGGATAATAGCCTGGTTCTGCCACAGGATACTTTGTGAAGTTCTTCCCAGCACTCTTGAGGCTTATCCTTGCAAATCAGTCCCAGCAGTCTTGGACTTTTTGTTCCGCTCATGGCACATTC
Organism: Nycticebus coucang; assembly: GCF_027406575.1. Lineage (NCBI taxonomy): Eukaryota > Metazoa > Chordata > Mammalia > Primates > Lorisidae > Nycticebus > Nycticebus coucang. Next base: position 93,607,719 of record NC_069784.1, on the reverse strand, counting down.
ATAAAAAGTTCCATTGAGCAGAGCCACAGAAAGCCACATCACCGGAGCCACCAATGAACTCAGAGTGATCTGACCCAGGACATAGAAGAAGCGGCAGCTGTGGCCTTTGGGGAAGATTTTCCTGGGATTCACACAGCAGCCTGTGAAGAGTTTCCATGACCTGTTATTCAGGAAGAATCCCAAAATTAGTAACACCCAGGCAGGTGCCAAGAGGAACACCAGCCCATAGACCATATTCTCAGAGCTGCAGGGGCACTTAAAAGCCACCACTGAAAAGAGGCGCTCACTTCCCAGGGTCAGCAGAGCCATGAAGCTGTACCCAATAACAGTTTTCTGGTTAAGGAAGAATTTTAAAAGGCCCTGAAAAGCATCCATTTTGGTGATGCACACGCAGGGGAAATGCTTTGTCCTTGTTTTCCACTGAGCAGCTGTGGCCGCGGCTGAGGGTGGAGCTCCTTCTTCATTAGAAACAACAGTCCTCTTTCTCAGAGGGAATTCCGCCAGATAAGGAAACAATGTCATTCCCTAGGAATGAGAATTTCCCAACAGTGTTCAGATAATGCCTCCTACTGGTGAATATCGGGCCACAACACTGCAGCCTAGATGCTGAGAATTGAGAAGATTCAAAGTGCGCAGGCTTCGTTTTTACATTCTTTCCATGTGGCTTGGACAGAAAATCAGAAAGAAATTCTCACTCCTACAAATAAGGGTCTAGGAATTTTCCAGCATGAGGAATCAGCATTAGCAGAAAGGGGTTTCAGATGATTGGTTGGGAGCCAAATCAAATCTCCAAACCTAGAATTTCATGATGGTTTATTTTCTCTTGCCATGTGACTTAAGATTCAGAAGGCAAGGATTTCATTTTATACTTCTTAAAGTGGCTGGAGTTAGAGACTTGAACCAAATTTTAAGATTTTAGAGATCTGAATTATATGGAAAAGTCTGGGGAGGGTTTGATCGAAGGGTTCCATCTCCATCATTTCCTTGGTTATTGTAGCAAACTCTTGATTGGTATCTCTGCATTTGAATCCATGCTTTCTCCTACCCACAATCCTAAATCCATCCTATATGCTGACAAGAAGAGTCCTCTAAAACAGAAATCCAATTCTGCATTAGCCTTTTCATACTTTGGGGCTCCCTACTGCCCACAAGTTGATAAAGATCTCTCTGAACCCCATTATTGCATTCCATGCCTATGACATGTGCCCACTACATAGAATGTCTTTGCCCCACCTCCTCTCCAATCTTGTCGACTTGGGAAACACTCCCTCTATAGTCTTGCCTTCTGGGTCTATACATGTATAACACACAGAATAGATGCTTATTCAATAATTTGTTTTGCAAATAGCTATTGAACTTCCAGGGTGTGCCAGGCACTGTGCTAAACAGAGAGTGTTCAGTACAGACCTGTTGAGTGAATGAACACATGAATGAGGAACCTCCTAACCCTTCTAAATGTAAATAATTGGAGAAAATTATTTTCATTTATCTCCTACACTAATCTTCATTTTAAAAATTACATTGATTAAGGCACTTGAAAAGAGACAGCATATCAAACTGACACGTTTTCATTACCGAACTTTAAAAGTCCAGGCCTGTGTGTTTCATGGACAGAAATTGCCCCGTTTGAGGAGCCTAGGACCTAAGTTACAGCACGGCCTTTGTGGTAAGGTTTTGCTTCTCTGAACACCAATTTACTAATTTGTGAAGGAGGGGTTTAAAAGAAATAGTCTCCAAGATTTCTTCCCTTCCTACTTTGTAAAATTCTTTAAGACCTGTAAAACAGCAGACTTTTTGTTTTAGAAGTTACTTTATTATTCTTTCATGTGCCTCCCATGGCTACGCCTTGCTCCTTCTCAGAGACTTGTACAGGGCGTGCCTGAAAACAAGACCCCCAGTGGATACCTGAACCCGAACTGTATAAATAACTATGGGTTTTGATCAAATGCATGAGATGACTACCAAGTGTGTCATGGGCAGTAGCTGGACACAGTGGACGAGGGATAATTCGTGTTCTGGGCATGACAGAGCACAACAGTGAGCAACATTTCATCATGATATTGAGAAGCACAATTTATGAATTGTTAATTTATGGAATTTTCCATTTAATGCTTTACATATATTTAATATTTTCAGACCATGGTTGGTTGCAGATATCTGAACCCTTGGGGAGACTACTCTGCTCTATGATTTCCTCAACTTCCCAAAACACATTCCTGGGTCTAATCTGTGCATCTGCTCTGATCATCACCTTTCCATTATGGCAAATGTGTCCTGGGTCCCCTTAAATTCAGGATTTTCTTCTTTGTTAGGACCAGTGTGATGAATGTCATACTGACATATTAATCACTAATATAATATTTTAATCTCTTACCCTCTTAAAGAATATGTGTCTTTTTTAAAAAGGTTTTTGAAATAGTGCCTTAATGCTGTTTTTTATAAACCTTATTATTTCCACAGAAAACTAGTCCCTTAGGATGTTCCATAAAAATAAAAGGACTTCAGACTTTCACTTGTCTTAGGGCCAAAAAATTGCAAAGCTAAGTGTGAACCCAGACTTCCTGACTACAGACTCTCGTGCCCAACCATTACACAGCAATGTCTGTTAACAAGCCCGGTTCCTCAACTAACGGAATGTTTGTTCACGTTCTAGTTCTAGTGAATTTTGTTTTCTGCTCTTCCAGGTTGCTTTCAAGATGTACTTGGGAATTACACCCAGTGTGACCTGTAACAATTCTAGCAGAAATGAATTTTCCCTAATTCTAGACAAGAATCCTCTGGTGGAGTTTGTGGAGGAGCTCCCTGCCGGGAGATCTTCTCTGTGCTACTGCAACTTGCTCTGTGGGATTATCAGAGGCGCCCTGGAAATGGTAAAGCACATAACTCATTTTGCTGGGTATACAGGGCGGCCATAAAGTTCATGTGCAATTAGTTACAACTATTTAAATTGCACACACTTTATGGCCACCCTGTATTAGTTATCTAGTGCTGTGTAATAAGTTACCCACCAAACGTAGGAGCTTCAAACAACAAACATTTATCATTTCACGTAGTTTCTAAGGACCAGAAATCTGGGAGCAGCTAAGCTGGGTGGTTGTAGCTCAAAGTCTTTCACTGCTTCAAAGCAGTCTTTGACTACTTAACACACATGCAGTCAGGCCCTTAGCCAGGGCTACACAGCCTCTGATAACTTGACTGAGGCTGGAGAATCTACTTCCAAGCTCATTCATACAGCCTCAGTACCTTGCTGGCCTCATAGACCTTTTTGTGGCTATAATCACAGCCAGGCAGCTTGCGATGCCAACACTGGTGCAGTGTGGGTGGGGACTACCTGAGGGAATGAATAACCAGAGGTGGGGATAATTCGGGCCATTTGGGAGACTAGCGTCCATACCTGAATTAGTCATTGGTTTAAGTAAAACAATTACTAGTATCTGCTAAGTATCAGGCACTGAGCATGTGAAGATGAACAAGACAGTCACTGCTCTTAAAGAATCTTCTGTCAAGTAGAAAAATCAGATATGAAAAGAATTTTAAAGGAGGACTATGGGAGGACCTGCAGCAGGAATGACTTCCAAGAGAAAATTCCAGCTGGCTTTAGAAGGAAAAATATGAGTTAGATGAAGACCTTCAGTAAGGGGAGCAGGGAAAAATAAAATTCCAGGTAGAAGCATCAGAATGTCAAAAGACATAAAAAGAATGTTTTTTTTTTTTCAAGGAACAAGGAACTCAAATTACTTTATAGTTCAGATTGACTGATATGTAGATTGAGAAAGGGATTATCGCAGAAAAGAGGGCTGAATGTTCCTTACAGAAGCCTGATAAAAGAAGGGATGTATATGAGAAACTTCAGAATTCAGATGTTTACATTAAAAGCAACAGAGAGTCAGTATAGGCTTATCAATAGGGAAACGGTATATTGAAATTTATGCTTTAGGAATTTCATTTCTCATCAGCCAAGTGAACATATACAGGAGAGAACAAGGCTGAAAGAAGGGAGGAGAGCAGTCAGGAAACTGTGATAACTGCAAGTAAAAACAGAAGGAAGTAACCCTACTCTCTGTCATAGAGAGCAGAGAGAAGCAGACTGATTTGAACAACATGCTGCAGGTGGAGCAGATAAGACAAGGTTATAAACTGGCTGAAAGGGACAACACTGGGGAAAAGATTCAAGAATGACGTCTAGGTACCTGAGCAACTCCTAGGGTAGCTGTACTATTAACTAGAGTTCAAAACCCAGAAGAGTGCATATGGGCTTAGGAGAAACCAAGTGAAGAGTTCAACTGCTGGGGTTGAGAAGTCGAACACACACACAGGGAGGATATCCAGCAAGATTGTTTGGACCTGTCTGGGGCTCGCAGAGAGGTATAGATTGAAGAAGAGGCATGGGAACTGCCAGAGAATGCTGAGGGAGAGTCTAGAGGGCAAGGAGAGAAGGGAGCCACAGATAGAGCCCGGGGAAGCCACAAAATACAATGAGTAGTTCAAACAGAGAACCTGCAAAAGGTAATAAGAAGGACTAATCAGAGGGAAAATACTAGGAAAGGAGTTCTAGAAACAAAGGAGGAGGGTATTTCAAGAAGAAGAGGGTAATTAACAAGACCAGGTACTGCACAATCTAAGCAAAACGAGACCTGAAAAATATGCAGAACATTTAGGCACCAAAAGATCAGTGAGGGCCTTGGTAAAAGCTCTCAGGAAAGTGCAGGGAAAAGAAGACCATCTGTCCTAGACTAATGAGCCAGTGTAGCTTGGGAAGAGGTAACAGTAACAAAGCCTCATTTTTCCAGAAGCTTTGCTATTAAAAATGGTGGGACCAGATACTAAAGTCTAAACAAGTATTGACCTACCCAATAATGAAGTATGCATGTAATTTTTAATTATTTGTGATAATCAGGAGAATAAGATAGAGTAACAGTGTAATTGTAAAGAAATAATGTATTATTCACAGAGATCCTCCATGCTTCTGTGTTAGCACCTCTTTAGGCTTGTCAGTGGCCAGAAGATCCAGGAAGGGGAAGGGAAGAGTTCTGGGAGCTTATGAGCAAAGAGAAACCACAAAACTAAGTCAAAAATGGGATAAAGAATTCGCTAGTGGGCGGCGCCTGTGGCTCAGCGGGTAGGGCGCCGGTCCTATATGCCGGAGGTGGCGGGTTCAAACCCAGCCCCGGCCAAATTAAAAAAAAAATAAATAAATAAGAATTCGCTAGTGTTCATGGATAACACCTGATTACACATGACAGATAAGTATCAGACCCCATGTGACCACAGATATCCAAATAGCTTTCACATATTCAACACAGTCTCCTTGTTATTTTAATTGATTTTCTGTTAAATTTGAACAAAGACATAGTATTTTTGTTTAAACGGAATCTCATTCTTGCCCAGGCTAGAGTGCAGCAGCATCAACCTAGCTCATAGCAACCTCAGGCTCCTGGGTTCAAGTGATCCTTCTGCCTCAGCTTCCCAATTAGCTGGGACTATAGCACTCACCACAATGCCTGACTAATTTTTCTATTTTTAATAGAGACAGGGTCTCACTTTTTCTCAAGCTGTTCTTGAACTCCTGAACTCAAGTGATTCTCTGAACACAGCTTCCCAGAAGCTGGGATCATAGGTATGAGCCACCTCACCTGGCCAAAGACATAAAAAATCTTATGGAAAAAGAAGCTAAGAGTAAATTCAGCTTGTGTATTTCAAAATGCAATTTACATCCTTCTGTTGCATCGTAGACATCAAGTTTGTACCCTAGATAAGCCAGATAATTTGGTACATTAATGGTTTGACAAATCCAGGTTGGTTGACAAAGGAATTCTTAATAAGAGATGGGATGAGTCAAATAAGAATCAATCAATAAATTGCATGTTAGACTCAGGCATTTTTCACATATAATTTGCTTTTACTAGGCACTTTCACTTCTTTATCTTATTTATCCCAATGACTTAAAATAACTCTGAACAAATACTGTACCAAGGGTGCTGCTTTTATGTGAACACATTTTAATGAATAGAGAGGTAAGCTCTAAGGGCGTACTTCAGTGTCTGGGAAATGGGAAATGCTTTACAGAGGAAAAGAAGGTCTGAGTATTAAATATTCATGTGTGTAATTTCAATCTTTAATTTAATATCTATAATTTATTTAGTTTATTTTTTTCAAAGCTCTCAAAGCCATAAGTGACTGCTAAATGTTGTTAGAACAAGTGACTATGTTGTTCAGCTAATGAAAGAAAGATTTATGGCAAATTAGTTTGAGAGGAATCATTACAATATCCATTTATCCTGGGAAGTTCTCTGTGCCCAAGAATACTGGGTCAAGGCTATCTCTGAGTTGGAAATTTGTGTTCTTCTTGAGATGGATCCACAGTTCATTCCTGCACTGTGAGCTAAGCTTGGCATGGGCCTAAATGTCTGGATGTCCTGGTCATCCTACTTGTTCCAGATCTGACCTGCCCTTCTCTTTGGAGATTCACACCACAGAGCTGACACACAGCCAGACTATCTCAGGAGGACACTCAGTAAACGATCCTTTATCCACAGAACAAGCTCCTTGTTATCATTCCTTAAGGAAAGTAGAGAAAGCCAAGAAAGAGATATTGAGAAAAATTTAGAGGTTTTTTTTTCTTTAATTAAATGACGCAGGCCCTTTTCTTTTTTTCTCTCCTAGGTTCATTTGGCTGCTGATGTTACATTCTTGCAAGACAGACTAAAAGGCGACAGTGTGACTGAAATAGGAATAACATTTCTAAAAAAGCTAGATGAGAAAAAATATAGACGGAAAAAATGAAGAATAGCATGCAAAATGCCACAGGGTGGCTAGTTGAGGAGTTAACATTGGTGAAACATGTATCACCATAGAAATTTTGAATTGCTTAATAGCTTGGGCTGTGGAAGGCTTATGAATCAGATAAAGAGATGTTTTTCTTTTGCTTATAAATCACACATTTTCAATATCAGGTCTACAAGATTTCATATATAAATAACTCCTTATAAGATAGCAGGCATGAATCACACACATTATGGAATCCATCCTCAGAGAGTCTGTTCATTCCATTTACTCTTGGTAATGGGATAAAAAGGCTCTGCCAATAAAAACAGTTGGTGTATTTATCTCTTTTCACTGGAGAAATGGATGAAATATTATGATACTGCAGCATTCACTGTATATAGATAGTTTCTATATAATGTGTATTGCATTCCTTACAGAAACAGTTCCATTTGTAAAACTTTTTCATATTTCTGAGAAATTATGGATGTGATTTTTCTCATATATTAGCTTGGCTTACAGCTTTAGCCTGCTGAATGAAGCTACTCTTGACTTGTAATGACTAAGGCAAGTTATTTTTTGGTTCTAAATCTGAAACATGTAAAATTGGCATTTTAAAAACAACATTTAACTTTAGTTCATCATTTTTTGGTTCTAAATCTGAAACATGTAAAATTGGCATTTTAAAAACAACATTTAACTTTAGTTCATTTTATTTAGTTTTTAGATGGCTGGTATTTACCAAATGCCTTCTTTTTCTCATGGCTGATGGTCAGGCCAGAAAACCTCTAAAATGAATGACAGGCGAACAATGTCCTTGAGAATATTTTCTTACCACAAAGCATATTCACTTAGAATTTTTACTATCATTTTTATCCCTTAAAAATATTCCAAAGAATAGTTTGTCTATGATAGGAGGGTGTTTGGTGGGACCTCATCTAATGTGCATGATGCAATGGTATATGTTAAAACTATTAAGAGTAGAGTATAAATGTCTTACCACACAAATCAATAAGTGAGGTGTTGGTTAAAGTTTTCCACATTGGATATCAAATTATCACATTGTGCCCCATGAATAAATTAATGTCCACAGTTATGATTTAATAAAAAAATTTTAAAAAATATTTTGTGACAAGAACATATTTATTTTTCAAAATGTACTGGATTAAATAAACAATAATCTTCACGAGATTATCATGACATATGGGGAGTCTACAAGGAAGCCCAGAACCTGCTGGGCTTTGCAGAGACTCCAATTAAAATTAAAAGTTACACTTAGCATGATACCATCAGTGAAACTGAGGTATATACTACCATGTGGTAGATATCAGTTAGGACTCAGGAACCAGGAGCCAGTCCCAGTTCTGCTGTTTCTTGTGGCTTCAACTAATCCTGGATAATAGCTGATCTTGAAAAAGGCCCATAATTTCTCTCTTTCTCTCAATATCTCTGTCTCTCTCTATCTCTAATTTTAAAATGAGGGGATGGGACACGAAAATACCTAACACATTTATGTTTAAATGACATAAATTACCACTGAAGTTCTACATTTTTTGGACTTTAGAAGATTATAGTAACACTGCCCCCACATACCCAGATGTCCCTGCAAAAGGACATTACAGTAGGCATAAAGGACAAAATAGGCTATTGGAGCAGCTACAGCATCAATGGAAGGACCATCAAGCCTGTTCCACAGAAGATCAGTAGTAGAATCTGGAAGAAAAAGGTACTGGATACCAGCAGGAAGAGCATGATGTCCTATACTTGAAACCGATGCTTCTAGAAGGATGCTTGTTTTCAATCTATCCCGCTGCTTCTTTTCAGGAATTCTCCATCTTCTTCTCAGTTGCTTCTTTCTCCTTTACAGCCACTCACCTCTCCAGGAACCCAAGATGGTCATATCTAAGGACCTTCCTTTTAAATCAGCACTTAGCTAATTCTCTGGAAAATGTTCCATTATCCTTAGAGTATCCTCTTACTGTCTACACCCTCCTCTCCTTTCTCTCCCAATACAATCATCAAAAGTCCGTTGGCCCCATGTCTTCATTACCCTGTGATGGCAGCTTTATCTGTTGTTTTCAGTGATGCTGAGTGCTAGAACTGGTGATGGCCTCGGGATGAGGTTTGTTCCTTAGCCCTTATTTTTCTCACTCTGGAGGAAGAAGAGTCTCTTAGCATCAGATTTATACCACGAAAGATGACCTACAAAACAAAGAGAATGGCTTGTTTATATTCAATAAGTGCTCCCTCCTAAAGAATATGGGGATCTAGAAAGTGCTGTTTATTAGAAGTATGAGTTACCTACATAATTTTAAATAGTCTAGTATTTTAATAAATATATCATTTATACTAATTATCCAAACTATTGCTTCAACGTTTATCAACATAAAAATTGTTAATGAGACATTTTATATCCTTTTTTTAACACTAAGTATTTGAATTCCAGTGTGTATTTGACCCTTTTAGTACCAATCAATTCAATGGAAAATTTTCAAAGGTTAAAGTGAAATGCAGTCTACCAAAACAATAAAGTTGGGTTTAGTGGTATTTAATAGCTTCCGTTTCTAGATCCAAATTAATTAAAATTAAACTAAGTTTAAAATTCAGTCACACCAGTCACATTTTATTAGCTGCTTGTGTCTGGTAGCTACTGTAATAGACGGCATAGGTCTTGAATTCCCAGTCACAGGTCCTCTGGGTCTCCTTGACCTCTGACACGAAGAATGAATGGAGAGGGTCCAGGATCTTGGAGAAGGAGAGAGGAGATGGGTAGAAAATAAAAAGGTTAAGAAAAACGAGGGGGAAAAGACTAGCAGAGACCCTTGAAATGCTTTCTCCACCAACAGAGAAAAGATAAATATGGGTTACACACTCTCCCCTGGTTCCAAGTGTGCTTTCATTGCCATAGTATAAAGTTAACATCTTTCTGATAAAGGGCTGAGGAAGTTGCATGGCATAACTAGGATTATATAGTATTTTCATTTCACAAAAGCTTGAACCCCAAACCTTGATCAAAGCATAAATATTTATTGTCTTAGCAAAGCCATAAAGGAAGAAATGCCTGGAACTGAAAGAGAGTTTAGTGCCATTTAAATGATACCACCAGATGCTGCCCCCGCTGTTTATGGAGGAGGCCAGCTCTGCTTGCCTCTTCACTGTTCACAGTTACCAGGAAGCAGAAGTACTTCCCTCAGCGTCCTGTACACTTATTTATTGTCTTCTGAAATCTTCAAGTTTCATTTATTAGCTGTTAAAAGGCTTAATCGCTTTAGCA